>NC_136249.1:30725000-32107500 GCF_053564925.1 Oryzias latipes | reverse complement strand
CAGAAACGATTTGAGTTCAGTTTTGAATTTAAAATCTCAAGTGGGAAAAGTCTTTAAAGGCTCGATTTCATGCTGTAGTGGAAAGGCTGAGTCCTCTGTGGAGATTTCCATCCACAGACTCTGCGGCAGTGCAAAGGCACTACAACGGTGGTTAAGTGGAGCCTTTACAAGGATCTCCATGTTTAGTAGAACACATTTGCTCAATCTGGTGGAAATACGGCGCCTCTGTTGGTTAAAAACCTGTTTGCAGCAGAGATGTTTTTGTTTTGTTTATCAGCTGTTTGGCAGGTACGCCTGTGTCGATGAAGGAATACATTTGTGAAGATGTTCAGCACTGTGGCTCACCAGCATTCCCACTTTGTGAGTTGACTGTAAATAGTTTCTACTTTAATTGCTCCCAGCATGCAGTGCTGGCTCTATTATTCATGAGTTCGTCAGGCGGTGGTGTCTGGCGGCTGGTAGGTTGGGGAACGGAGACCGACCCCCACACCAGTACACCTGTTTGTATTACTCTGATCATCAGAAAGCTGGACTCGGAAGCTTTTTTATTTATTTTTATGCAACTTTATAGTCTGCCTTTAAACTAATTACCACAGCAGAAACCTCATGGACTATCTGCCTAACGTCAAGGACCGCTCTGATCATCTTTTGATCTACTGTCAAAGTGTTCTTTCCATTAAATTCTCCTTTGAGTAGTGGGAGGGACTGTTGGCATGGAGCAATCCTGCCCCCACTTCCCGTTACACATAGCTGGGGGCTCTCTGTTTACTGGCTCTGGAGCTATTCAGCTGTACAGCATTGGGCCAGATGACGTACATGGATCTAGTTGTGGAGCAGAGCAAATACTATCAAATACTATCATTTTACAAAGAGTATTTTTTGTCTCCTCCTGATTCACAACAATTAGAAAAAAAAAAGTATTCAGAAATGCAATTTTGAGTCAAATTGGTTCTACACATGTCCTCCATCATCAGAAAAAACACACCAAGAACAAGATTTTTTTTAGTGGATCTTTAAACTGGTTCCATGTTGATTGCATTAGGAGGGTTCTTGACGTCCATGTTAGTTTCATTACATTGTGACCTCACGAAGTGAGGACCAGCCCCTTCCTAGAAGAGTCTGCACTACCAGCTCCGCCCCCAGGCTAACAGACACACCCACTTTCTCCATGGAGCTAGCGGTGATCGGGTAAACGCTTTCCTTTTATATGCACAATCTGCACATCCATCTGGTGATAGTTCAGGTGTTCAGGTGATAGATGAAACGCAGACACGCTGCCGTCTAGGATGACGTCATGAAAAGGAGTCAGAGGCGGTTCTTCAGAGATCAAGTCGTCTTACTTTTTGGTCGGAAAATGAGCTGTTAAAAAAGTAATATTTCATGAAAAAATGGTTCTTTAGTGTCCCAAAGGTCATATATTATCATATATATGGAAATAGTTTACACTGAAAGGCCCGATATAGACCCTTTAAAGTTTCTGACCATGGCTTGGTTTGTTTTGAACATTTACTTGTCTTTTTACCTTGCTGTAATCTTGTAATTGTCCTAAAATCATACTAGTTTCCTAAGTACAGTACAGATAAGGTTATGCATATAAGAAATGATGTCGTATTAACAGCTTTATTATTATTCATCTTCATTATTATCAAAATATTCACTTTACAGAAAAATGTCTTACTAGTCTGTTTTTTTTTAAATCTCCAAAGCTTTTCTTTGTACTGAAATGGAGAAAAAGGGGGAAGAGCAATTTGACCCCCAACTAGAGAACAAGGATCAAGATCTACCAGAACACACATGGCTGGTATTTGCAGTGGGTCCCTAAAGGCAATAGGCTGCAGTGGAGCTGCACAGATGGTTGAACGGAGCAGGTTTTTGCTTGGGTTGGGGGGGTGTTTGCATGTGATTTGGAAGGGGTTACTACCCTCGCCCACCGTAACCTGCATAATCAATCTTTTCTGTTTAAGATCAAAAGGTTAGTGTTGGCTCCTAATTGCAACAGATAAGGTTCTTTTTTTTGGTCCATTTTTGTCTTCAGTTTTGGAGATATAAAGTTGTGTGTTGTGTGTTAACATATGTATGTTATCTGTAAAACTCCTGGAAACTCCAACCACATCCTCGTGGTTTTATAAGTTCACTGGTTAAACTCTTAGAGATGTGCTTTGTTCTAAATGTTCAGACTGTGTGTCATGCCCTTTAGCGTCTCACAAACACAATAACCAGGAATGCTCTCTGAACCACTGCTTTATGATACACGTATAACCTGTAAGGCTTTGATGTCCTGTCCTGTTAGTTTGCTTTCTGGAAAAAAGTCCTAACAGTTATATGACGCCAACGACGGCGCCCACAATAATGAGATCGAGTTGTAAAAGGTGAACATCAAAGACTATTACAAAATGTTTGAATCCAATTATAAAAATTTGAATTTTTACACAAAATTCTGAAGTTTTAGACATAAATAATTGGTTTTAGAGTTGGTTTTCTAGCTAAATGTCAGGAAAGATCTCTGCTTTTTGCTTAGAGGATGTAATCTGAGATGGCTACAAGGACCACCATGGATGAATGAGAAGGTGTTGTCATCGGATAAGGGATTTTGTTCTGTCTTCACCTTGCTTTTATGTTCCGCTGGGCAAGGCAGTGAACCGCAGCTGAACTGTTGAAGCATGGCGGTTCGTGGACTATAGCGTGCATCACTTATAGGATTATACATGTTAGTACAGATGGAAAGAAGAAAGCTCAGATGTTTTTCGGCACAAGCCCACTTCAGAAAGACCGTCATTGGAGTTGTGTTTTGAGGAACAGAGGTTTGTTGTCCTATTGTTGGCAGTGCAGTTTAGTGTGTGTGTATTTGTGTGTGTGTAAGGACATGCCTCCTACCACGATGCAGTCTGTTACTTGGTCTGACTCTGGCTTTTCTGTGTTTCCTCTTCTAGTTTGTTAAATTTTCCTCACTCGTTTTGCCTCAATCAAGCAGGTCTAATCCTTTTTTAAATACTCTAAAGAAGTACTAGTTCCTTTTTCTTCTGTTTGCCTTTTTTCACCGCCTTTGGTCGTGTCCTGCTCCTTCAGTCCACCATCTGCCTCTCCGACGACTAATCAGTCACTGGTTGACACCTGGCAAAGGAGTCGCCTTTTGGCTGCAGCCTTGAAAGGTTTTCTGCTTATTTGATGCTTCCTGATATTTTCCTCAAAAAGTTACTTCGGGTTTAAAAACAATGCTAAAAATAAAATTTGATGATAAATACCTAAAAAACAAAACAACTAACTTGACCTTTTCTGGTTTCCAAAAAAGCATTTTGCAATGCTCAGTCTCACTTCTCTCTGTGGTATTCCTATGTTGTTTATGCAGTTTTCGTGCTGTATATTTACCTGCTCAGTGTCGGGATGAGAAGCACATGGGGTGGAGGGGATTGTCAGAATTTGATCTCTCCTTCAAAGGCATTGGGGGCATGCAGAATCTGAGGATCAGACAATGTATCTTCCTGTTGGAGGATGACATCTCTGACTGCTTTGGGTTTGCTTTTCTAGTCCACGATGCACTTTAATGAGTATTTGTACCAGGGCTGCACGATATGTGGAAAACTCGCGATATTAAAGATTAATATTGCGATAACGATATAATTTGCGGTTTATAAACAAATAACAAAATAACCAAAAACATCATTCCCATTTCATTGTAACAGTTGAAAAATTATACTCCAAATGACCCTCGTCGACATAGGAGACAAACATCTAACATAATAGCCCTCCATCCGATTGGTCAACAACGTGAAGGTGTCCATCCGATTGGTCAAATGCATAAAGGGATTTATTTGGTTCATTAAATGCTTCAAGCTGTCATAAGGTTGTATTAACACATTTAAGGTTTACGATTTATTGCGATTTTCGCGACCTTTTGCGATATGCATATTGCATAGCTGGATATTGCGATAACGATAAATTTGTGTTATATTGTGCAGGCCTAATTTGTACCTTCCAAACCAAGAAGGAGATAACGGATTCTATTAGTAAAATATGTCAGCCGTATTTGCAACCTTCTTCAAAGCTCAACAGTGTGTATAGTTCTATTCTAAACTGTTTCAATAGTAAAAAAAGGTTTACGAAAACTTGACCGTGTCACACAGCCAATTTTCATGTGAGCATATTGCATGGATGAAAAAATGGTCACAGGTGAAAATGCGTGGAAAAAGTGAGAAAAGTTGTGGTTTTTAGGTGAAACTTTCAAAGATGTATCATTGATGAACCAGGTTAAAACCACAGAAGTAGTACGAATAAACCACACGTAGAACACGAAAACCAACGTGGAACCTGAACCGCGTGTGATTATGGCGCTGTTTATATGCAAATCATTTGTCATTAGTCTGCAATTTTTGTAATTTGAACGTGATATTTGTGAATTTAAACATCGGTGGCACATGCGTTAAAAGTTTGTTAGACATATGTGGAACGGTAGTGAGAAGCAACAAAGTTGCATATGCATCTTGCAAAATCACGCAGAATTGTTTGAGATTTATTTTATAATTGTGTATAAGCAATGTACACTACGCATAAACTGCGTAATTCTCAACCGACCCAAAAAATGTGAACAGCTCAAACCCGAATTCACATAAAGACCCGTCAGTGGAAAACCTCGAGGTACATCTGCGCTCATCAACGAAACGCTTATGAATTACGTGTATCATGCATGTTTCGCGAAAGACCTAAACATGGAAAATGTGGGAAATGGCTGTAAGACACGGCCCTTAGTCTGATACGCAGCAAACAGTCTGAGATAAAAACATCACCGGTCTTGAATACAAAGAAACACCAAGAAACAGCCCAAATAAATAATTCTCTCAGGATTGCAACTTCAAAGAAAAAAGCAACCTTGGGTCGGGTTTAGATTTATGCATTGAGCTTTTAAAATGGATTGAGTGAGATGTTGTGTGCTTGCACTGGGATTCACTGGCGTTCCCGTGTACGTACATCATCCATGCCGCTCAATCTGGCCTGTAAAATATGTAAAAATATACATTTGAAGTGTCTGCCCCGGGGTTCGTTTCGTTGCCAGGACAACGTTATGGAGTCGTCTGCATGAAATCTAGGCAAAATTTGATTTTTTTCTTTTCCTTTTTTCTGCTCTGTGTCTGCTACATGTCTGCTCTTCTTCCCACTGAGGCCGCAAACATCAGAAGGAATCGAATAAGAAGCAGTTTTATTCTTCGCTTCTTGTTCTTGCATTTCCAGAAGGTCATGCCAAGTTCTTTTTTTGTGTGACCTTTTTTTCGCCCCCCTTGTTCTTAAAGTCTCATTTATCTGGGTGAGACCATCATGTGTTTACTAAGCATTTCACAGTGCACGTTCGTCAAAGACGGTGCTCCAGAAGCAGCCAGAGGGCCGGGCGCCTCTTCATGTCCGGGGAGGCAGAGTTAAAATGATGTGGATCCTCCGTAACGAGTGCAGGTTTAACCCTCCTTTAGAACATTCAGAATGATTCATGAAAAATTGATCGTAGAGAAAGAAATAAGACATGAAATACACAAGCCACAAAAAATACATGCGAGTGCGTTGAATGATTCTGCTGAAAAAACTAAAAATGTTATTTTAAAACTAAACTATAGTAAGTGTTCCCAGTGTTTTTTTTTTATTACAATAATACCGTTTTTTTTCCCGTTTTTTTTTTTTTTTAACCAAAATTAAAAACCTTCGTCGTTTTTCTAAGGCCGTGTCACACCGCCAATACGTAAATTTGTGCACTTGTGAGATGCATACACAAATTTGTGTCTTTCCTCGACCGTTCCGTGTATGTCTAACAGACTTTTCACGCAGCCACCACCGATGTCTAACTTTTATATTGAGTATACGGCACGCATATTGCGTTAAAATAATGTAATTGATGCACGGATCACTTAAGAATTGCATATAAACACACGTGCTTCATGTTCTACGTTGATTTATGTGTTCTTTGTGTGGTTTACTGGTACTTCTGTGGTTTTAACGTGATTCATTCGTGATACATCTGTGTACATTTCACGTAAAGAACCACAACTTGCGGTGATGCGGTTATGAATGAAGCAGAGCCACCTGCATTTTTCCGCTTGCTTTTAATTTAATATTTCATTTTAAGCTTAATTTTCTTTATAAATTTGCTTCATCATCAGAAAAATGCCCCAAAAGATGTTAAAAAACAAAACAAAAACAATTTTTTTAGCAGAGTGGTGGTTCTTTAAACCACAATGTTTCTTGTTGATAGGAAAAGGCACTGTTTTAGTTGTTCCCTCATTGTAATGGACAACTTAAAAAATAATAATTGAATGGTCAACGCAAACATTTTTCATTTTGTGTGTTTTTGTGAAAGTGTTTCAAAACGAGCTCTGCACAGATGTGTATGGCTACGTTCACATTGCAGGGCTTAATGCTGAATTCCGATTTTTTGAAAAAATCCGAATTGTTTGCTAGACCGTTCACATTTCCAAGTAAATCCGAACTTTTGTGATCTACAGTGTGACCGTGAAACAACCCAGAGTTGACCCGCATGCGCAGAAGAGTACTCGACGTCGAATGACTTCACTCGTTGTTTGCGGAAGTAGCTAATGTTAACATGGATGTCAACAACAGCGTTGTCAACAGCGGAGCTCTTTTTTCATTAATAAATTTATTTTCACAAAGGAGTCAGCACAATAACAATCTTCCCATTTTTAAGAAGGCATTGGAGCCAGGATCATCTGTACCCACTGTTGTGGAATGGGAATGTGTATGTGTTGGGCCCACGCGCGCGCGTTTGTGTAATGGACAGGAAAAGAGCGCGTGCAGCGGGAGAGAATGGGGGGGGGGGGGGGCGGCAATGTGGGCGCGCATTCATGTTGTGTGTTACGGAGGAAGGACAATGGTAATAAAAGGAGGTTTCCCCCAGAATAAATGCTATGGACTCTTTATTAACCCATTCCGTAGAATCCTGGAGAATCTATGGGTCAGAACAGGGAGGAGGAGGAGGATCCGCCTTTGGTCCCCCGTGCTTCTGACCACGGTCGGGAAGGGGAGAAAGAAAAAAAAAAAAGTACTCGCGAGAAAATGTTCAACACCATGCTCGGCCATTTAGCTGTTAATTTTTTTTCAAAAACCGCCCGGTTGCTATAAGAGCCCTGGAGTTTGGCCTGAATAGTGCTGTCACCCCAAATATTAATACAATCGGGGACATCGCTTCCCTTCCACTGACTGGTCTCAGCAGCATCGTCCGCCGTGGTTGCTGTTTACGTTCTCGTTCCCGCCTATTTCAACGCAGAATGATGACGTTTGTTGCGTATCGATGACGTACGATTCGGATTTAGGTGGCCTGGCCGGTCAGACGGCGGTCGCAATTGAAAAGATCGAATACGTTTCGGATTCAGGACGGCAAAGTGTACAGCTCTGACAGTGGGTAGAAAACAAGAGGATTGGATAGAGGACAAGAAGCCTTTGCTGTGTCCAGTAGTATGCACTGGATTGTTTACATGTATCTGTCACAAAGGTGTGATATATGCGTGGAGGGTTTAGTGTGAGTGGGTGGGTGCAGTCTTCCAGTAATGGTGACTACAAACGCTGATATGGCTCTTCCAGGAAGTGTTGATGCCTAAGGCAGCTGTCTCTGCGAGTTTCTGTTATCGTAGTCGTTAGATTTAGACGTTATCCAACACATGATTTCACTTTCCAAGATTTTATGATGTTGCCTTGACGATCAATAATCTCACGTGCTTCAAACGACTAACTTCCAGGTAACATGAGCAGAAAACCTCCCGTGTCTGCTGTGAAGTTTCAATGCTGATCAGCTTTTTTTTCCTGTTTTAATCGCCTGATTTTAATGAACATGCTGCAGCTCTGCTGATGCATTGATGATTTTCTTCCCTTTGAAACTTTACATCAACGGGCAAGTTTAAAAGCTCACCTGGATTTGGTGCCGATCAAACCTTATGTTATCATGGTCCAATGGTAAATTAATGTTTTGTTTACGTGAAAGTGAGCCCTACTTTAATGAGAAAACTGTATTTTTTGGACCATAAGAGATCTGGTGTACCTTATAACCTTTAAGGTCACACAGCCACTACGTATATTTTCTACATCTTCCATGTATGAAATTCTGGTCTTTCGTGATACTTGTGTGAAAAACGTAATTCATAAGTGTTTCTTGCGTCATTCATCGATGTGCGCAGATGTCCAGTGAGAGTTTTGGCTGACGTGAATTTGGCTTTGAGCTGTTCAGAATTTTTTTTACGCAGTTTATGCATTTATTATGCGTAGTTCATACTCAATAATTATGTAAATCATCTCCAGTGTTAAATGGTTAAGCTTGAATTCTGGTTCACCTCACTCAATTCAGTTTGATTTTATTTATATAGCTCAATATTACAACAATATCGCAGAAAAAAGACACGAAGGTCTAGACCAGTGTTTTTCAACCAGTGTGCCGCGGCACACTAGTGTGCCGTGGGAGATGGTCAAGTGTGCCGTGGGAAATTGCCCTCATTAACTGCACTAACAACATTTTTCATCTCCAGGATTTCAGCTCTTTGTTCATCCAAACAGGCCCTGATAAAACACTGAGTAATTAGGAATATAAAAGATCTTAAAATTACTTTTTCTTTGTGTTTATTTAATTCTATTAAAGACATTTTGATAATTATGACGGTACCGTGATTTACCTGCAGCTATAGCAGTTTGCGGAAAAGTCCCCGCCCCTTTAACTGTCTCCGCCAATCATTCTTGAAGGCTTAATCACACACATAAATACCAGCTAAAGCTCGTCTTTAGCGGTGTAGCTTTCCACAGAGTCCGGTGTCAGCCCGTGGAACAAGTGAACAAAACAATGAAGCTCAGAGACTCGAGTCTTTCTGCCCTTTTTCTGCCGTTATCACACTACATCTCCCATGATGCATTGGCTTAAAGGGACAGCGCATACTGAGGCGACCTTGTGAAACGTCTTGAAACCACAACAAACAGTTTCTAAATTTTTTAATTTAACTTTTATTTCATCTCTTAGAAAAAACAGCCGCAACTTCCTGCTTTTTCTGCCACAATTATCACAAAAATCCACGTGAGATTGCGGCGGGGGGGGGGGGGGTTGGGCTGTCGATCAATACAGACCATGAATTTCTGCTTTTTTTTTTTTTTTGGGATGCTGGTGTGCCGCAGGATTTTTGTCAAGGTTAAAGTGTGCCGTGGCTCAATAAAGGTTAAAAAACACTGGTCTAGACAATTCAACAGAAAACTTCCCATCAACTCCTCTGACCAATTGCCTGCCTCTTAGCCCCTCTAGGCATTCTGGGTAGTGTATTTGCATCACATTATTTCACAGTTTTGTTCTGAATAATATTTCCCTATAGTCTGTTGTGGTTTATGGTCGAAGAGACATGGCAGCTGTTACTCTGGTACAATTTAAGTATGAAACCGCAAAAGCAGGAATAATACAAATCTTTATAAAAATGTCACCTTTTGTGTAATTTGTATCATAATTAAAGTGAAAGAGGAGAATGGTTCTCATGACTAAAACCACTAGAAGGAACTGAGAGTGCAGTTGAGATGGTGGGGAGAGATAAATGACTCCTATTTAATGGCGCGAACAGTTGCGACTCACTGAGTCACTTAAAGCAGACGCTGAGTGTTTGTGTTATCTGGGTCATCAAGGAAGGTGTCGGACTGTAATTCATCTCCATCACTCCTCAAACAGACACTACTGTGAAATACTGTCTGAGAGGCCATTGGTGTGTGGTGAGATGTCATTCAGTCAACAGAAGCTGTTTGTGTCGTTTGTTCAGCTTTGAATGGCTTCCTGACCTTTCCTAACAATCTAAGCTATTTTGCTCTAAGAAACTTAACCTTTAGGTTCTATATTAAATCAAAAGTCAGATCCGTGCTGATGGGTACTGCTTTTATTAAATGCTTTGGACGGGCTCAATTCCAAATTTCTTTGTCAATTTCATTTGAAATGTCATTTCACTTTGTCGTCTTACGTATGATGTCCGACTGATAATGTTAATTTAATTAAAAAGATCTTCTGCCGTCATCGGAAAACTGTAAGCGAATAACGAAGTCAATCAGAGCTTTTATAGCGAAGGACTTGAGATTTCATTCTGTGGTGGAGAATGATGGCTTCCAAACGTTGCTCAATATGTTAGAGATGCAAAACAACCTCCCTTCCGGTCGCTGCTTCACTGACGCGGTCAACCCAGCCCAATTTCTGAGACGAAGGCTGAAGTCATGGCAGCAGTTGTGAAAGCCGATAGGACACCATTACACACGTGTGACACTCGGACGTCAATCGCCACAGAATTACACTCCACTGTCAGCTAAAATCTCATGTCCTGAAAACTCAGAAAGTGACTGGAAGTCACACTGAAAGCTGCATTGATAATCGCTTTGTAATTGAATTGTGAGATGCCTCCAGATTCCCACCCCTAAAAGCATTTAAACGCATGGCCACTGAAGGGGTGTCGCCAGTTACACTGAGTCGAACTTTGACCAATGAGCAACTTGGATCTAGTAGTTATGGATTTGGTTTGTCTGGTGAACCCAGACACGGCGATGAGTGACAACATCTGCATTTGTTTTTCACAGATGTACCAAGGCCACTACTCTGACATGACGGTATCCCATAGCTCACATTGCAAGGAGGGTAGCAATGAGCCGAATCATTTCCGTTTCTTGCCCGAATCACAAGATTTGCACTTTTGACCTTTGGCTCCAAGCCTCTTCCAACTGGAGATGGCGGACATGCGCTATTAACCCTTGTGCTATCCTAGGCACTTTAACGTTGGGAGTTGGGTCATCTAGACCAGTGTTTTTCAACTAGTGTGCCGTGGGAGATGGTCAAGTGTGCCGTGAGAAATTGCCCTCATTAACTGATCTAAAAGCAATTACCATCTCCAGGAAATCAGCTCTTTGTTCATCCAAACAGGCCCTGATAAAACACTGAGAAGTTAAGAATATGAAATATCATAAAATTATTTTTTCTTTGTGTTTATATGATTCTATTAAAGACATTTTGATAAGAATGACGGGATACCGCGATTTAGCTGCAGCAATAACTGTAAGGAAAAGTCCCGCCCCTATAACTGTCTCCACCAATCATTCTTGAAGGCTTAATCACATGTCATCAGTCTGACCAATCAGAAGTGGTTAAAGTATTCACTTCCTTGTTTCGATTTAGCGCAAAAAAGTCTCTCTGTTCTAACAAAAATACCAGCTAAAGCTCGTCTTTAGCGGTGTAGCTTTCCACAGAATCTGGTATCAGACTGCAACAAGTGAACAAAACCATGAAGCTCAAAGACGCTGGTCTTTCTGCGGTCGTTGGATTACGGGCACTACATCTCCCATGATGCAGTAAAGTGACTGTCTTAGCGCACAATGAGTCTCTCCTCTTAACGTCTTAAAACAACGAACACACATCAAACAGTTTTTGAATCTTTTGACTTAATTTTTAATACATCTTTTAGAAAAAACAGCTGCAGCTTCCAGCGTTTTCTGCAACAATTATCACAAAAATGCATATGAGACTGCAAAGCGGCTGTAGATCAATACAGACTGAGTTTTTTCTTTTTTTTTATTTATCTACTTTTTTGGATGCTGGTGTGCCGCGGGATTTTTGTCAAGGTTAAAGTGTGCCGTGGCTCAAAAAAGGTTGAAAAACACTGATCTAGACCCACTAGACAGTGCGCTGAACCTTTTTTCTTCAATGATTTGTGATCTTCACTGGTGTCCATGGATTACATGAAATCTTTCCACCTTCATCCACCTTTGTCATGGTAGGGAGAACACGTCAATGGAAGGGTGGGGTCATCTAAGACAGCACAAGGGTTAAACGGTACAATTTTTCCTCAATTCATCTTATCAAGAACATGGTACCAAAGTCGTTTTGTTTACATTTAAGAATATTTTGGACAAAACTATATATATATATATATTATTTTTTTTACTATTCGGGAATGTATGTGCGTGAAAGAGGATTTCTTTCAACAGGGATACACACCTTGTCAAAATATAAAAGCAACCCGGTTAAGAATAGATTTGTGTTTGCTTGATGTAAACATTCAGCAGAAACACCAGGGAGGCAGTGGGTTCATGTGGGGATTTTGAACAGGTTTACAAAAAGGTGAAAGAGAAAAGTATCTGGATAACTACAGGTAACTATTACCCCTCAGTAATGTAACTAAAAGGTCAGGATGGAAGTTTTATAACCTTTTTAAACTGAAACAAATTCATATTTTCTACCGTCTTCTGCAAGTTGGGAAATTCCTCATTCTTGTTTATTTTCAGAAAGCTCACTGACCTGTGTGTGTGTGTGTGTGTGTGTGTGTGTGTGCAGGTGTGTGTTTGTGTGTGTCATGCAGCAGACAGTGTGTGGGTTTGTTCAGAAACAGGTCATTGCTGAAACTCTGTCCGAAATACGAGACCTTTGCGTTGTCGTCACAAGTGCGGCTTGTGTGCCCAGAACTGGACTGACAAACAAAGACATAATCACTTCCCTTCAAACAGAGGTGGTTTGTGTGTTTGTTTGTGTACTCACGGTAAACACACACCCTCTCTTTACGGGCCTGTGAAAGGCCACATGTTTGCTGGACTAAAAAAGGGAGTTGATTGTTTTGGGGGTTGTTTTTTGTTTTTTTTTTACAGTCGTGAGTGTGTTTGTGTGTGTGTGTGTGCGCGCGTGTTTTGTGTGGCTCCTGTATTACTCACTTCCTTGTGTGACTCACCTGGTGGCATAAAACCATGACATGGTCATGTTTGAGAGGGTGGATTGGTCAAAAGCTCCGTGGAGCTCGTGGTTTCAGCGCCTTGGAGTTGGAGACTTTTCACTTCACACAAAGATTTTTTTGTTTTGTTTGTGGATCAATTTTGATCTTGAATCCATTATTTTTTTAACTAAAGGTAAGAGCTTCAGTTTCACTTTTAATCAAACCAAAATCTATCTTTGGCAGAACTTTTAAGCTAAATCAGCAAAAATTGGTCTAATTTTATTTTCTTTCTAACTTATTTTGAAAAGCAGGAATGCGTTTTTATGGGAGTGAAAGCATGTTCACGGTGCCTTCACAGTTCTGCAGACAGACCAGTAACTGTTCATACCCCGCTGCTGCAAATCTATATCTATGTATAGATCTGAAATGGGAATTGAAGCCGTCTGATTCCATCAAATGCCTGAAGTGGATTATCGGAAACATTTTCCCAACAAAATGGACATTATGGTTTACACGCCTCTGTCTGTCATCCTGTCATGAAAGTTATTCTTCTTCCTATTCTTGTTTACCTGAAGTGGACTTCTGCTGTCACAAATGTCATAAAATTAAAATAGCATGGTAAAAGTCTGTCACGCACACACAACTGGTCAAAGGTGTCCAAGTTATTTTTTTTTTACAGTTCAAGATAGTAGAGTCCGTAAAAAAATATTCAAATCGTATAAAATTAAAGCCCTTTCCATTAAACTGGAAACAGATTCACATCTTAAATCTGTTTATGTTCAATGGAAGTTGGTCAAGATTCAACGGTCTGCTGTGCGGTGTGTTGTTGTAACACAGCTCTTTGGTCTTGGTGCAGAGGTTGTAGTCTGACTGTTGAAGGGTGTGGACAGGTGGCTTTTACTCAGATAACCAGTTCAAACCGGGGACATCACCACAGGTAAAGAGTGGGGAACAGAAGGGCTTCTTAAAAACAAGGGACTGGTCTGTAAAGGACGGGAGTTTTACTCCATGTTGGAGATAAATACTTATTTTCTGCACTATTATATAAATCGATTCTATAAAATTAAACGTCTTGCAGAATTTGTGACTGATTAACTTTATTTTACACCAAAGTGTCTATAGATCATTTTTAGTTAAAAAGATCTTCGCAACTTTAATTTGACCCCCAACTGCGAATGACCTCTAAATGCTTTAAAGATTTAGTAGTTCATTATGTTGTGGGTTTCATTAAACCGCATCTTGATTGCTGATTAACTTAGGATTCAGCAGTGCAGATAGGTGGCAGGTTCCTCATTCCTGCTGTTTCCTAAAAAAAAAAAAAGCAAAAATCTGTGTATAAATACTTTTTGCATTAAGTTTGTGGAAGTACCATTGACTGTAGGAGAACAGGACTGTGTTTTGTAGGCGTCACCCATAGGAAATAGTTTACTTCCAGCCAAAGTCACACTGAGGACACATCAGTCTTCATTTTTTGGTGATGTGGACACCAAAGCGATTGGTCTGTGTTAACGTTTTTATGGCAACCACTCTGGTTGGGCGTGGAGGTCAGCAGGCCCCTCCTACTTTTATTTAGGCTTCTGTAGTTCAAGTCATGTTTTGAATAACTTGAACTACAGAAAAAAAAATATCATGAAAAAAGGCAGCAGAGCAAGAATGATTATTCTGACAAATAGAATGACAGCAATAGCTGTCCTGAGATACAGTCAATGGTATGTACATTATTTAGTGTGTAGTGGATGTTGATGTGGGTGAAGCTCTGACCTACATAGGTCCATCTCCAGGGTTTGTGTGTTCACTGAAGCATTTAGCAGACCAGGTTAGCCTGCAGTTTGTGTCTGTTTTTTTATTATTTTTTATTTTTTTTACAAAAACCAGCTCTTAAGAATATATAACTGTATGTCTGTAAATGCAGGGTATGGTTTTTACTTGGGGAGCAATTGGAAAGCTAAATTTGTCAAGATTTATTAAAAAATAAATATAAATAAACAAAGAATTAAATAAAATGGTCGTGAAATCAGGTAATTTCCATGACTGATCTGACTCGTGATTGGGCGTTTGGTCTAGGCCTTGCCCAGCCCTCACTGTGACCCTTCTGTGTCCGGGCAGGAGCGGTCGGCCGCAGCCTGTCTGAAGATGTCCGATAATGGGGAGGTTGAGGACAAGCCTCCAGCTCCGCCCATGAGAAACACCAGCACCATGATCGGTTCGTGCAACAAGGACGCCGTCCCGCTCAACCACGGCTCCAAACCCCTCCCACCAAACCCAGAGGACAAGAAGAATAAGAAGGACCGCTCCATCCGATTCATCCTGACGGGCGGAGGCGACAAAAGTGAGTTTTGATCACTGTTTTCATTTCTTTCTACTCATAGATTTTAAAACTAAACTCAAACCAGCTTGAATCTGGTTCTAAATCCATTTCAAAAACAGAGAACTTAAGGATTTCAATGAAACCTACCTTTAAAGCAGCGTTGAGAGCAGCGTTGTTTGGCCTGCAGGCGCTACCAACGCTTTGACCCGGGCCCTGGTTGAGCGGCTGCTACACGCATCTTTTTCCCGCTCTTTACCAGCCATGCCGACTCTTTATTTAAATTGTATCAAATAAATATAATAAAAGAGTAAATAAAACAATAATTCAAATTCAAATTAATTTTATTTCTATAGCACCTTTCATGTAAAGACAACAGCTGTACATAAAAACAGACAAGAATGCAAAAACACCACTGCAAAAAGTAAATAAATAAGCCCCTCATAATAGAATACACAAAAACAAGCACAAGGAAAAGAGAAACGACTTTGGAAGAAAAAACCTTAAGAAGAGAGAACCAATAAAGTGCCCTGTCCTCCTGTTGGCCTGGGTGTCAATAGACACAAACCCCCCAGCAAAGGGGGAGAAAACACTTGTAAACTGTCTAAAATGTAGAAGTGATAAATAGAAAAGTTAAAATATAAAAACAGCTGAAATATAAAAAATTAAAATAAGTTAATGCATACAAAGTCTAAAACCATGGAAATATAAATAAGAATAAGTTAAGATGTTGAGAATATAAATAAATAATAAAAAACACACATTAAACAAATAAAAATGTAGTAAAATATCATAAAATATAACAGTAAAATGTTTAGATCCGCCATAGAAGATCTAATTTAAAGGTGAATTAAATAGATAGGTCTTTAAGTTCCGGCCCCCCTCTATGTTTGGTCCGGCCCACTGAACAATATCAGAGACCCATGTTTGTTTGTTTTTTTAATCTGGCCACACGATCAAGATGTGACATTTTCTTCCCCCCTTCTGCAGTCTGTGGTCCAACCTGAAATCCTCTAAAATCTCTAATAGGCAGAACAGAAGACAGTCGTTCCTTTCTATGTCGTAGTTCATCTTTCCCGGTTTAGCTCGTTCCTATAGAGCGATCATGCTGACTTTTTTGAACAGGACACCTGTCCTTATTGGCTAGAGACCCTGTCAATCAATCTCCTCAGTCCATGCCGAGTCTTCTGTACAGAAACGCAGAGCTCTTCAGATCAGAAATCTGTGATCGATGATCAGATCTTTGTTTTCATTCTAAGATCCTGGACCTAATTTCTATGAAGGTTTGAAAATTTAAACACAAGAGAGAAAAGGGTGAAAATGTTCATGTCTGTCTGAGAAAAGTGTATAAAGTGGGCAGTGAGGAGTTTTACTGCCATAAACGTCTGTAATCATTCTCCGTGGATTTCACAGATCACCGTTATTTTTAGAACGTAACTCCTCCTGCAAGAAACGAGGAACTCTGTGCAGAAAATGCAGAAATATGCGTAGCTGCAGCAGAAGACAGAGAAATATGCTTTTCATTATTAATGGATGAGAAACAGACGTGCAGGACACACAACTGCTCAGTTTGAGCACAAACTGTGAGACGAGTGATGAGCTGCAGCCCTCAAAGTCTTTATTAGGGTTATGACGGGAAAGGATCGACTATTTATTTATTATTATTATTTTTAATGTATCAGTATATTTTTTCTGAATTTTTGTCTTTGAAAATCATAGTGTTATTTGGTCATTGTTTTATTTTATAAATAATGTTATTTATTTTATTAAAAGGATCATGAATGAATGAAACTTTATTCAAATAGCACTTTACAACTCCTTGAAGGTACCAACGGGCTTCACAATCAAAAAGAGATCTAAAATGGGAACAAAAGTTTCAAACTAAGACTAGAATATTCTGTAGAATATAAATTTAAAATCCAAATGTTTTCACCCAGATTCCATGTTATATCATTCTCACTCCACACATCTGCTCCTGATCCGGCCCTTCTATTGAATTTTAGAACCCAATGTGGCCCCCGAGTTAAAATAATTGCCCACCCCTGCTCTATCACATATGGTCATAAATTTGGTTGACAGATAAAATTGGATCTCATCTCTCTCAGTTTCAGAACCGATTACCAAGACTTCAGTTTTGTCTTGGTTGGAAGGCAAAAAGTTCCCTCCCATCCACATTTTTATCTAAAATATAATTTAAAAGGCCATCCATGGGTCCAGTGTCGTCAGGAGACCCAGCTACAAACAGCTGAGTGTCATCAGCATAGCTATGAACGTTAATGCCGTGTCTCCTGATGACAATTAATAATAATCCGTATTGTTTCTGTGCATTTACTTAGAAAATAATTAGTGCGCAAGCAGAATAAAAGTTTGAGTATTTTTATGTTGAACGGGATAGAAATGTTGTTGTCGTAAGAGGAGATGAAACTGAAATTGAGATCATTTGTGAATTTCGCTAATAAGCTTTAAGTTGTAGCCGTATTATTTTAGTTACACAGTCACAAGTTTTATATTTATTTGAAGTTTCAAAAATCTCTCCTTTATAGGTTCCAGCTGCCAAAGTTCAAAAGGTTCCTGTTTTTCTTTTCTTTCTTTCTGGGTTTCTTCTGATTTCTAAAACACGTCAGTGTTTTGTTTGCAGAGGAAATAGACGTTTTGTGCCGTCAGTCCCATTAAGATGGTTTGATCAGCAGTTAATCAGTTAACAGTTAAGCAGTTAGTCAATTATATTTTTCTCTAGTAGTACTGAGTTTAGCATGTTCAGGGGCCATCTTTGTCAGCCGATATGTTTGTTTATGAATTTAACTCTTTCAAATATGTAAAAAACAAAAAAAAATGCACAATTTAATGACATTTGACCCATGATGCTTTGCAGCTGACTGGTGGCCTTGTCTCATTGTTTGTCATCCCAGGAGACTCCATGAAATGTCATTTCCCAGGGGATTTCATTCTATTTCTAACATATGGCGTCTCCTTTGTCCTTTTCATCTCCAAGCTTTCTCTTTTGTGCTTTCCTTTTATTTTAATACCTTATGTCAGAAGTTTTATTTAATTTTGCGTTATATTTTTTTCTTATATTGTTTTTGTCATTATTTAAATTATTTAAATCTTTATTTTTAGGAAAGCCTTTTTTTGTTTGTTTCTCAGTCGTGTAGAACCATTTTGGTTTGTTATGTATGTATGTGTATCCATTAGGGATCCAATAATTATAATTCACTTTCTCCACAATTCGGTTTAAACCCTGATTTATTTTTTATTTTTTATTTTTTTGGGCTCACTGTTTTGTTTGAGGTTCGATGTATGATTTTTTTTTTTAAAAACAAAAAAAATGACAAAACACTTGAAAAATACTGTTTTATCATTGCTAAATAAGTCGGTAGCAATGAAAAAAGCCCTTTTTAAGCCTGGAGAAGCGTAATTGATAAGGAATTCTTGTTAAATTTAGCACAACTGTTAGACACTTTTAACCTAAACGTCTGTATGCAGTATGGATGCAGCCAAAGGCTTCCCCCACAGTGCAGATGTATCATATGGTTCACCTTTCAACCGAAACTGTGGCATCTATTACAGTATATTCACTAAAAATGACTGAAATTGTGAGTTTTCTTTCAGAAATGTGCTATATTAGGTTCTTTTTTGCCTCCTTATTAATCCTCCTTTCAACAATCTTTTACAAGGCACTGAATAACATTTCTTTAAAGTTTTTCCATGACTTTGTTTTTCAAATCTTTCAGTCTGACGATACCCTTTCTGTCCTTTTGGTTCAGCCTATAAGAAGAAGGAGCGTCCAGAGATTTCTCTGCCGTCTGACTTTGAGCACACCATCCACGTTGGCTTCGATGCCGTCACCGGGGAGTTTACAGTGAGTTTGTGCGCTTCTTCTTCCTCCGTTGGGGCCGTTGATGACGTCGAGGTGCGTGGATCGGGGCAGGTGGTGGGGGGAGGGGGGGTCTCTGAGAAGGCTGCATGCAGACTGCAAGAAATACACTTGCAGGTTTTCTGTCGCCCGTCTTGATGGTTTTTTATTGTTTTAAGCTTCATTTGAATGTTTTTGACTCCTGTTACTTTTACTGACCATTGGTCAGTGGTTTGTGTCTTCTATGTGAAGGATTTTGCACCAAGAAGTGCGTAGTGGCCTTTTAATTCTGTTTCAACGTTTGATGCTGGTTTTAAGGATGTTTTGAGTTTCTTTGTAGACATTTTAGATCTCTCGGGCAACGGTGGGGCCGTGATAAATTGAGCTTTTGTACCAGCAGTGCATTCTCAACGTTGCGCACGATTACTGTAGATTTATTGGAGGCTGTGGAATCTTTGATTGAATCCACTGAAAATCCAGGATATATTGAACTCCTCAAATTGAAAAAGTTGACTTCGGCGCGCCTGCTGGACTCGGGGGGGGGGGGGGGGGGGGGGACTTGTTCGGTCCAGGTTTCAGGATGTCCCTGAAATGTCCAGTTTTAATGGTACTTTAACTATGTTCATTGTTCTGTGTCCTGTGGTGAACTATGTTATGCTGCTTGTTTTCTTGTTATCTGTGATCCCTGATTAAACCGACATTTTAAAAATCAAAAATCTTCTTTTTCTCGTTCCTCTCCTCCAAATGTGTTCATACTTCAACGGATTCGCTGGAGGCGGCAGCGGTGTGTCTGTGCACATTTGTCTGGTGTGCTTACATAACTCTTTTAATTGGTCACCAATGGGACCCTGATGGTTGTGTGTTTGTCAACAACATGCTCTGAAACACACACACATAGGGGCAGAATAAAGCTTTTTAAATAATCACTTTAGACAAAGACGCCTTGTTCCGCTGACTCACTCGGTCTGCATGACCAAGCACTTTTAGCTCCGAGTTACGCAGCGAGTGTGTGCGCGCGCTAGAGTTTTTCTTTTTCTGTAATCTGGGGCACTTCCCCTGATTCTCAATTATGCACACATGTACACGCAAAGAGGCGTGTTTGTAATTTTCGAAGTAACAACGGCGGCAGAGCGGAACCCGGGACGGCGTTTTCCCATAAAGGGAAGGTCAGACTCCAGCAGGGATGAGAGACGGAGTGATGAAGCAGGAAATGGAGGAGAATGTGTGATGGAATTATCCTGACAGATAAGCAGAGAGGAAGAGCGAGCAGGAAAACAAGGAGATGTGACCCAGTTTTGTGTCCAACATGAAAATGGGACCGCCTCGGTTGGACTCTTTATGGGAAACTTTGCCTGACGTCATGTTGATTTATCAAAATAAAAGATTCAAATCTGCCTTTATTGGCATCAAACACATGACACAGCAGCAGGTAAAGTGTGTTTGTGTGTTTGTGTGTTGTGGTAGGGCATGCCGGAGCAGTGGGCCCGGCTGCTGCAGACGTCCAACATCACCAAGTTGGAGCAAAAGAAGAATCCTCAGGCCGTGCTTGATGTTTTAAAGTTCTACGACTCCAAGGAGACGTCCAACAGCCAGAAATACATGAGCTTCACAGGTACACACACACGCACACACACACACACACACATAGGGGGTTGTGCGTCAGTACTAAACAAGATTTACGCTCATGTTATGGAAACTCATTATAAGGCTGCTGCAGAACCCAAATGAGGAATAAACCAACGTGAGCTGTTGGAACGACATGAAATGAGCAACATAAGGAGAAAATATTATTAGTAAAAATTAACATTGATGCGTATATAGATCAAAAGAAGTTTAAAAAGGGCATAGGATGAAAAGATCCATCTTTTTTACACCAGGTTATTGTTTTAAAGTGCAAATGAATAAATATTTAAGTTTTTACTGGCCCTGGTGATACAGATACTTTTGCATCACAATAAAAAAATTAAAACAATTTATTTTGAAAATCAGAGTTTCCCCAGTTTTTTTTATGAACCTTCTTCTATAATTTAATACTTAACCAGAGCACTTTTGTGAAGAAAAAGGTTCAACTATCAACTAGAAAATTCACGACTTAGTCTTGGGACCGGTTAACAAACCAAAGAAAAGTTGTAAATTTACCAGAAAAAAGTCGAAATAGTCAAATTCTGAGAATTAAGTAGTGTATTTAGAGGTTTTTAAGAAGAGGCTCAAGACCCACCTTTTTAGTCTGGCTTTAACATGACTTTGATCATTTCTTATGTCTTTTATTATTTATCTATTTATTAATTAATTTACGTATTTATTCATTTATTTATTTGTAAGGACTATTATTATCTCTGTTTTTAATATGCTATTCTTTTTATTGTTATTTTACCAATGATACTAAGGTTATGTTTTAATCAGTTTACATATTTTATTTTTTAATACCTAACATTCTTATATCTTATTTTAATTTTTATCTTTTTCTATTTTTATTGTTGTTATTTTATGATAATTTTTATTCTGATGTTTTTTACTCCAGTGTTTCCTCTTGGAATAAAAAAACTCAATCTTTTTATTTCTTCGTTTGCATAAAGAAAAACCAATAGAGATATTTGATGACAGTTTTGAACGTTTTTTAAGAGTTTTGGAGCCTGGAAGTCTGAAGCTGTGAATATCTTGCTAACTTTACCGAACTGTTTTTGTGCGCCTCCTGCTGTGCTTTACGCCAATAAAATGTAATCTGTTCATGATATGCAGACCTCTAGTAGAATACTTATTTGTGGTAATAAGCTTGAAATATATGATCATAATAACAAGGAAATAATGATTCAACATCTGACTCCAATAAAGTGTGAAACGACGCGATTCGCCCGTATTCCAGTCACGTGATCGGATTGGGACATCCCTATTTCTTTAGTACTTGTATCACAATTGATGTTAGGTTTCTTTTAGATCATTTTTATAACATGTATCATATAATTTTTTTGTCTTTTTCTTATTGCAGATAAAAACCTAGACGTGTACAGCTCCTCCACCACAACGGTAAGACCGCCTCTGATTCGCTCCCTAAGGACACGTGACACATTTACTCATTTGTGTAAGAAATTAAGCAAAAGAAGAACTCAGAAACTAAAGTGACATGTTTTGTTTTTTCTTGTCTTAGTTCTGTTGGCAAAGTTCATGATGCTGTTGGTTTTAAAAGTTCCTCACCAACCTGCAAGGATTCCACAGCCTCACACAAAGCAGCGTGGAATTATGGTCATTACTCGCTTGGCAGATCTCTTTCATGCCGGTTGCTGTGCGTTGTGTAGACCTAAGAGAAAGAATTCAGTCCTTAGTGCATCTGCTGACTCGCCTGAAAGCGGATTTATCTAAAGCAGAATGGAACAATCCTTAAAGTAGAAAGGATAAAATGAGAGTTTGACAACAAACTCAAACGTAAATGCTAATTTTGTAGCTGGAACGAGGCATTTTTTAAAATTTCCCCACAATACATATTTCAAAAGAAATCTTTTTCAGACTTCTTTTGAAAAATATTTCTCTAAAGAGTAATGTACTAAATATTATTGTGGTAAAACGCGTGTTTCAAAGGAATTTAAAAGCATATTTAGGGAAATCACTACTTTTCCTTTCAACATGGGAGCCCATTTGGTAGAACAGTTGCAATCACAATGGGGCGCTTGCCAGTGTTTCCCCATTGACTGTATATGAGAACTGAACTGAGTGACTCCGCCCCTCTGACGTTTAGAACAGGAAGTACCTGCTGGCTCCAAGATGCCAAAATCCCATATACGTCATTTGAAAAAAAATAGCTGTTACTCAGTCATGCTATTGGTTAGAAAAACAAATTTTATTCTGATACTTTTTTTTTAACTTGTTTTTGATAATCATAACTTTTTTTTAATTATATGTTTTTCTTTATCACAAGTTATTCAGGTTATAAATTTATTCCCTTAAAAAAAAGTATGTGATCCCCGCTGGCCCCCCAAGGGCTTCGCAATTAAAGAAAGACAAGCGCTATTTTATAAATAAAGTTTGATTTGATTTGATTTGAAAAGACGTTTAAAGTTTTAAAGAAAAAGAGTTATTGTGACCCTCACTCGAAAACGTTTGGGGACCCCTGCTCTAGCATCCGTGTGGTGTTTGAAGGTTTGTTGTTTTTCAATCTTCCAATCATTCAAACACCACATGAACGCAGCATTTCTCTAAGTTTTACACGAAGTACATCAAGCCATTGGTGCAACTGGCTCTAAATTGAGAACTAACGTTTTAACCTAAAAACTCTAAAATGCTCTGTTTTAAAATATAATTTTAAATCCAACTGCTTTTCATCCAGATGCCATGTTATTTCTTTCTCACTCCGTGCATCTGCTCCTGGTCCGGCCCTTCTATTTAATTTTAGAACCCTATTTGGCCCGCCAGTCAAAATATGTGCCCAGCCCTGCTGGTAGATGTAAAAATCGCCCTAAAAGATTCAAAATTAAATTAAATATTTACATAACATTCATAAAATATCTTAAACCAAATATATCAACTATATTTTGAGGCCAAAAAAGGAAAAAACAAAGTTCTGATTGTGTGTCGGAATGCTCCTTAATCAGAGACTCTTGCAGTGACAGACTGCTTTTGAACTCGATTTTGTTTCATTTCTGAACGTAATGGTGAAGACAACGATGAAGAACAGCAGGAGTTCCTCCAGATGTACTCCTCTGTCTCCTCCTCTGCATTATGAATCAGCATCTTGTCTCCTCGCCATTTGCCCGTCCCTGCAGCTTGGCCACCAGCCGAGCATCGCGGGCAGACAGAGGAGGAGGAGGAGAAGAAGAGAGGAAGATGTAGCATCACAAGCCACACCTGAGCAGAGCTTTCAGACGGCAAAGGAGATGACGGGAGGCGGGCGAACAAAAAGATGGAGGGAGAGTTGAAAGGGTTGAATAAGACCCAGAGAAGAAGAGCTGAAGACGGGCAGGAGGAATGTCTGCCTGATGAGATTAGGAAGCATCAGAGAGCAGCAGGAAGCAATGATGGGTCTCGTATCGATGATCGCTCATGTAGCCATGGCGTCACTCAGGCTCCTCCCTCTCTCCCCCTGTGACATCATGCAGAGCACCAAAGCCGTGTTGGAGACTCCCGCCATAGCAACCGTATCCGAGGATGAAGACGAGGAGGAGGTGGAGCCCCCGCCGGTGGTTGCGCCCCGTCCAGAACACACAAAATCAGTAAGAATTTACTTTTTTGTTGTTTTTTGTATTATACTTCTTAGTAAACTTTTAGTAGAGACTTTTTAAAGTATATTTCATTTTACACACTTTTGAAAAAAAGACAGATTGGTTTTAAAAGAAAACATTGTTTCAAAACACACTTGGCTACATTTGATATCAAATCAAAACTTTATTCATAAAGAAGTTTTCATACAAACGTAACAGGAAGTGCTTATATACTTTGCTTAAACAGTATGTTTTAAGAAATAAAAGTATGTAAAATTTGTCCAACACAAGAGGCCTTCACGTCCTTTCTCTCTGCTGGACAGAATGAAATTTAAAAATAAATAAATAAAACTTTGGTAAGGAGCAGGCCCACCCCCCCTTCCCCTCCCCTTTGCTGGGAGCTTGGAGCATGAAGCTTGCCCACCTAGCATATTTTAAGATCAGAATTAAGCGCTTTTTCAAACGGAAAATTTCCTCTGCTCCTGATTCACAACAGTTTGGTTAAAGAAATACTCAGAAATTACATTTTATGCTTGATTCTCTTTATATATGTCCTCAATAAGCAGAAAATTGCCACAAGATGTTAAAAACATAAAAAAAATGTTTAATCAGAGTGGGTCTTCAAGTGACTTTCATAAATATTCAATCAAAAGATGAAAATATTTCAGTATTAGTTGGAATGCATGTGAAGTCAGAAGTGTTTTTGCATTTGTAAAAATACATGACACGATGAAAATTTATTTTCACAACTTCTATTAAAAACACAGGAAAAAAAAGCACAAAGTTATGCAAAATGCTAAGAAACAAACTGAAACAAACTTTTCCAATTAGCCTTTGAGCTTATCATAGCTGTCTTTGATGAGAACATGTTATGAAAGTATGCAAAATAAAGGTAAAACTGCTTTACACTTTTACTCACCCTTACAGCGTAAGTCAATATATAGAAGAAGTTTAGAGTCAAGAAGGTTTTCTTCTGACATTTGATAAGGTGTTCGTTGGAATCATCCTCTCCTCATTCACACCAACCATCCCCATGCTCTTCTTCACTACATCAATGGTCCCTGCCCCTCCTCTGAAACCATCACAATCTGCTTCCCAGGATCAGTTCCTCTGATGGATTCATTCCTCATCCTGGTCAGAGAACCTCAACATCTTCATCTCTGCCACCTGTCTCTTTCTCAGACCCACTGTCTGTCAAATCTTTAAAGTCATTTGAAAAAACTTTTCTAAACAGAATGTGATTAATGCCAAACTCAATAAATGGATTCAATTATTTAAAAAAGTGGCACGAAAACTATAGATGCTCGTTCAAAGATGTTGGTGGAGTCATGACAGCGACTTTATCTGACTATTGCAACCGGATATGACATTATATTATTCTTTAACCTTTTATTTCTATTTTTTCAATTAAAAAAATCATTGTTTATGAACTGTTTATACATCTGCTATTGCTGATGCATTCCTCCTCGTCTTTTAGTCACGTTATAGATGTTTAGATATGACAGTTTGAGGCTCTCTGAAGTCACGAGTGGATCTCTGGAAGCCAAAGCTCATTAGCCGTTTCATTTTTAAACGGAGCCGTCCTCCGCCTCATCGAGTCTCAACAACGTTACGACTGCTTCAGCGTGTGATGGTCACGGGGAACGCTTTATTTAGAACCAGGTTTTTCTAAGAAGCCCTTTGTTTCCTCCGAGTTCTCCTCAGGAGTGTGGTCTCTGGATAAACGCTCACAGGTCACATGACGCTTCCTCTTTGTTTCAATCTTCACTTTTTCAAAACCTTCAAAATATTTATTCATGGCTGCCGTAAGTCAGTTTCAGGTGCTAATTGCTGACGATTTGAATAAAAAATAATATCTTGCAGATTATTTATCTCAACCTAATAAAACTTCATATTTTTGAAACATTTGTCATAATTGCAGCTTAGAACACTATGCTAGATCAACCTTTTGAGCTTTTAATTGTATTATAATGTTAATTCCTCACTAAAAACACCCCAAAGCCGTATTTTGATCCGTTCAAGGATTTCTGAGTATTCCTCTAAAAACCTGCTCTCTGAGCTCCAACCCCTCCCAATCCATTTAAAAGGAGCAGGTTCTCACATTGGGACATCACAAAGTGAGGAACCGCCCCTTCCAGGAAGAGTCTGCACTGCCAGCTCCGCCCCCAGGCTAACAGACACGCCCACTTTCTCTGTGGAGCTAGCGGTGATCGGCTAAACGTTTTCCTTTCATTTGCACAATAAGCATCTATCTTTGCAAAAGTTCGAATGTCGTTTGTTTTCGTGAGAGAAAGGCAGACACGCCGCCGAGGCCGACTCTAGGTCGACGTCATGAAATGGGCGGCACCCACAAGGAGAGAAAGGCGGAGCCTCAGAGATTGAGGCGTCTTATTTCCGGGTAGGACAATGAGCAATAGAAAGAATTCATATTTCATGAAAAATTATTTTTTAGTGTGCTTATTTATGGATATAGTTACCTCTGACAGGATCAGAATATCATGTTATTGACCCTTTAAAATAAATATTGTTACTTTAAATGACACAAACCTTTCATTCTGCCTTATATGTCCAAGTAGTTTTACATATTAGTGATATTTTATCTCTCTATGGAAGAAGTAGAACTGGGAAAATTAATGTTTTTAACTCTGGTTAAAAAACTGAGCTTAATGTAAACATCTGAACCAAAATGCTGCGTTATTTTTGCCATTTGCATTAGAGGGACAAAAAAAATTACTTAATGATTCGAAAATCATATAATAAAGTAGAATCATTTTAGAAAAGACGGCAGGGTGACTGCGGTAGAAAAGGAACTGATTCTGAGGTTCGGGTCGTGATGGACCGGGGCGTCCTGCCAGAACAGCTGAAAACCTGCATGTCCCGGGTGGGAGGGGTCATCTGTGGGCCCCAGAGACACCCAGCTCATTGAGCGATGGGAGGATGCAGCTGATCGCCTTCTTAGCAAAGCAAATGACTTGCAGCAGCTTGGCCTTGTCCCTGGGCGTGGCTGCAGCAAACTGGACATTGGAGATCCGATGCAGGAGAACAGAGCAGAACCAAGAAACCCACAAAATAATGTCTGAGATTTGCAGCAAATGCAGTTTATTAGCACAATTCACACACAAATGTGTGTATTGGGGATTTTATTCATGTTTAGAATGTTGTTTAGCAGTTTATCTTTATGCTGTTTTGCTTTTTACTGTGCACACACACTCACACACACACACATTGTTCATTTCTAGGACATGTTGATGGTTGGGAGGCTGCAACCATGGCATCGCTGCTTTCCCCATTAACGACTCTCTGTCTCAACAAACATGTTCATTACCACAGTCTGAAGCCTTAATGAGACCCCAGCCTTTTTAATTTACACACATTAGTTCGTCCGACAAGTGAGGTTACAACCTAACGGCACAATTTTCTTAATTTACACAAAAAATGGAGATCCAAAAAGATGAAACTTAGAGCTTTTGAAATAGTTAGGAGACGCGGGCGGCAAGGTTGAAAACTTTACAGATGCTTTTGCAATTTAATATTAAGTTTCAGGAAGAAGAGCTTCCAGCATTTTGCAAATGAACTGTGGCTCAACACTGTCTGAATCCTCATATTTGATCTTTATTTTAGTCAAGCGTGACCTATTTCTCCTTTTCATTCACTTTGCTGTTAGATAACATAAATTATGTACTATAGAACATTATGAAAAAGGGTCAGTGTGCACAGCAGGGAGGCCGGACATCTCTGTGTGATCTGGCTGAGGTCTTTCTTGGTTCGCCATGAGAAAGTGTCACGCCACTGACACCAAAATAACCTCATGACCTCATCACAGGTTGTCAGCGCTTGTATGTAAGACACAGTAGGCCTGACTGAATATGTAATATAATGAGGTCGAGAATCAGTTCACAACCACAGACTGCAGAAAATCTGTAATCCATCAACTCTTTTCTTAAATGGAACAGTAAAAACATTTAAATGATGATAATCAGGATCTAATTATTAGGCTGGTTTCACATGACGGCCATGTATTTAGAATTGACTGCTATTATTGGTTTGCAGTGTCACAGACAACAAACTGAATCCATGTGATTTCTACACACAAGTCTACAATTTCATTTTTTTTTAATTTAATTTTAATATTGATTAATTTGTCAAATATATATTTTTTTAGAAAATGTGTTTTTTTTAAACCTTTTTCACAAAACTGGAAACAGGTGGAACTTTATTTAATAAAAATATAAGAAGAAAAAAGACTCTTATGAAAGACATATCTCACGCTCGAAAGACCAAAATTCGCAAAATGCCTGTCACGGCCGTGAGACACGACCTTTAGGGGTCAGGAGGTCAATGACTTTCTCAACCGGACGTCTAACTCGTGTTTTTCAGATCTACACTCGCTCAGTCATCGAACCCCTCCCACCTCCGTCAACCAAAGATGCAGCCACCTCCCCCATCTCACCACCAACGGCGGCGGCGGCGGCAGTTACCCCCGCGCCCCCTGCCGAGGCCGCTCCCAGCAGTCCTCCCAGTGCCAGCCCCGCCCCTGGTCCTTCTCTGCCCCACTCACAAGACAAAACCAGGAAGAAGAAGATGTCCGATGAGGAGATTCTGGAGAAGCTACGTGAGTTTTTCAGAACTGCTGCCGCGTCACGTCAGGTTTTATCACACCCTCAATCTTTAATAAGTAAAGATGAATGGAGGAAATGTAGTTTCCTGAGACTGAAATGGGGGTAAAGGTCATGAGAAGGGTCAACAATCTGGCAGTGGGTCTGAGAATATCTTAGAGAAAGTTTTTATATTTGACTAAATTTTCTGTGTTAAAGAAAAGGTAAAAGAGAGAAGGATCCTATTTAAGTTATAAATCTGGCACATTATTATGTTTACTGACATGTATTACAGTTTAGGTCAGAGGTCAGTAACCTTTAACACTAGAAGAGCCGTTTGGTTCAGTTTCTTACAGCCACAAAGTTCCACCTCACCATTTATGAAAATACACTTTATTTATGTTCATAAAATATAGTTTTTTAATATTTACAATGACAGAATTTTAACCTTTTTTCCTTAAAACAACAAGTTCCTTTCAAAATAAAATCCCCACTTTTGTCAAATAAGATCCTCCTGCTGCAGCAAGAAAGTCAAAATACACGTGGCACTTTCATTCATTATGACTTTAGTGCACCTTTATCCTCTTTCCGCTTTTACTATCCACATAAACACCATTGGTGTAGAATCCTTTTTCCATGTAAATGCAATTAGTTTATCTCTGTTGCGCAGCTGAAGATAAGAATGTGCGCATAAGTGTATTCTAATAATAAACCAGTCTGACAGCTATTTTACTAATATGAAAGTAGATTTTTTTGGGTTGAATAGTGTATTGCCACCAATTTTTAGCATAAAAAAAAAAAAGATGATAAAAATAAAGTAATGAAAATTAAGTAATGCCTTGAATACTGAGGCCACAGGGAACTATGGGAAGAAAGTTACTATTACTTTCATTAACAGTTTCCATTTTTTACAGCAAAAAAACAGCTTTTTATTAAAAAACAAACAATTCCACAAGGCGTTGCTCATTTGATTCTTTTTAGAGCTTTTCCAAAGCAAAATGGACGGGTTCAGCACAATCCTTTCATTTGACATGGATTACGTTAAGTTAAAGTTAAAGTATCAATAGCTGTCACACACCTGTGTCTGAAATTTGTTCTCCACATTTGACCCCTCCCCTGGGGGAGCGGTGAGCTGCAGACACAGCCGCGCTCGGGAACCATTTGGTGGATTTACACCCCCCAATCCAACCCCTTAATGCTGAGAGTCAAGCAGGGAGGCATCGAGTCTTTGGAATGACTCGGCCTGTGTTTGAAGACCCGACCTTCCAGTCACAGGGCGCACACTCTACCACAAGGCCACTGAGCTGATCACTTGCTTTAGAGCTGTAGCAGGAATAATTGAAACATCCTTCTTTCACATTCTTCATTTGCACATTTGATTAATTTAAGCCTTTAGCTGTTGGATACTGCAGATACAGCGTTCAAAAACGGATGAAAGTTCATGTTGGCCAGACGTATGATGTGCACATTTCTGCGTTTCCTGCACGTATTTAAATGTGTTCAAGGCTAAATGTGTTTGTTGGTCGCATGTATCAACCTGACCCTAACCCCAACCTTCCTCTGGGTCTGTGCAGCCAAGAAAAACCTTATTTATTTAAACATAAAATATAATCCGAACTGATTTATAAGTTTGTGATCCGTGTATTTGGTTTGGCTTCCTGACACGACACTCCGCATTGACCAAGACCAGCACACAAAAGCACTGGACCTGACCTCTTTCTTTAATAAATATCTAATATTCTGTCTTATTATTATTATCATCTACGTCTGAAATGATGACTCATTTAAAGAAACTGAACACATTTTCAAAGGGATCTGTTACATTGGAAGGACACGCTGTGTTTATTTGTGTTTCCAAAATAAAAGTCTGTAGTGAGGTTCTGCTGCAAGGTGCGCACATTTTCTATGTCATGAATGCACACAAAGATCCTTTTCTATTAAAAACTCAGCAATTTTAATGTCTAATACATTTCAGGAGTAGCTATTCAGACCAGTAAAAGGTTAATAAAAGCCCACAGCTAGTAGATAACTTTACCTAAAATGTGTTTTATGTGCGTAAAACTTTATTACACCTGTAAGCAAATTGTTTTTTGTTTTTTTTGCAAAAATTAGATTACAACTCTAACAATAATATTTCCTAAAAGCTTTGGGATTGTTTGAAAAAGGGTGGAGTTGGGACACTAAAAACATTCAATATCAAATGATCACATATTAAAGCAGAATTTTTTTAATATTCCACAAAAAAATATTTCCAGATTTGACTGTAATCTGAGAAGAAACAATTATCTTTTTTGCAACTAATTTCTATTTTTTATATCACTTTATGATTTTAAAATGTTACAAATTTGAATTTTATTGTTTTCCAAAAAAATCCTCCCTTAAAGAAAAAAATATTTAATTTGTGTTTTAAATTCATGAATAAGAGCTTGTATATTTTTTAAACCATGCCCCACCCGTCCAGATGGGCTCAGGTCTCCCTCTGCTGGTAAGATCAGGATACTGCCTGTCTCTCTGCTTCTCTGATGGACAGAGCTGTCATCCCCCGCCCCGCCCCCTTTGTCCAATCCTCGAGTCTGATTGGTTGTTGCCATTTTCCATTATCTCTTGTGGTTGCAGAGTGTCCAAGTTTACTCTGATCACTTTCCTGCTGTGGACTCTGATTACTGACCTGCTGGCAGAGCGGCTGTCCGTCTGTCTGTCGTCTTTATGTGGTTTTCCTCTGCTTCCATTTTTACAAAAGTCTGCTCTACTCATCACCAGCAGAAGGCTTTTTTAAAAATCTAAAACATGTTTATGAAAGCAGCGTCATGTTTTCCTCCTGTCTTTTTTTCTTGCATCCTTTCTGCAGACAGCATGCTTGTTGACCTCAACACCTAACTCCGATTGATGGAAACATTCTTGCTGTTGATTTCAAACATATTATCAGATGTACATTCAAATCTGTTATTTTCTGATGGGCACATATTGGATTCACTCAGTTAAATGGAATTTTGCCTCTTTTTGTTGAATGTTTTCTCTCCTCAGGGACAATTGTGAGCGTGGGAGACCCCAAAAAGAAATACACGCGATTCGAGAAGATCGGACAGGGGTAAGTCTGGGATCTATGCGCGACTTTAGCCTGAATGTTTTCCCACATATTTGCATAGATTAAATATTAAACATATTTAATCTCAATTTGAACATCACTGAGTGGTCCAAGTGATATGACTGGACATTAAAAACAATGTTTTATTCCTATTTAAAGCTTTCTAATTTCCAAAGAATGTCTGTTTAAGTTTCGACACGTCACAATAAGACACATTTAAGGGACTGATAGACGATACCAAAACCGTCTCAATGATGCAATTTCAGCCAAAAGAGCAAAAATAGGCCAAACTTTGGCCTCCATTAAAATATGAATTTTTGTTCAGATCTTTTATTCTATAAGTAAAATAATAGCAGTGTTTTAGTTCAATCTTTATTTTATCACTTTCTATTTTTGGAAAATTTTCAAAATAAAATGTACATTCATTGATAAGATTTTTAATTTTTTGACTTTTGACTTCATACTTGCAGATGTTTTTGTTTTGGGTAAAAGCTACACAATGGACATTATTAGTTTGTAACTAATAGTCTTATCCTAAACCAGTGTTTGGTCTTTACATAGTCTATTTTTATTTCTTTGCAGCTACAAATTGTGGTCTTACGATGATAATTACATCAGAAACTTCTTAAATGGAGTTCACCTGTAATGAAACGTGTTCAGGTCTCCCATCTGGGACTTCTCATTAAAGATCCAACAAACTGGTTTTGAAGTATGGATTTAAATCTCATTTAAAATGAAAAGAAACATTATTACCTCTGACTTTTTTATTGAAATAAAAAAATTGTTTATAAATGTTTTCTTCACATTTGAAAGTTTTGTTGAATTTTAAAATATCTAAGACGTTTTGTTTCTCACCCCCTAAGAATCACTTTTTCCTAAAAAATGAAGTTTGACACCCCCCACTTATGGTTTAGATCTATAAAAATGTAACTGATTCGCCCATTTGGGGTGAAAAATGTTAATGAATAAAAAAAAGCAATAGATTCCCAGCTTACTGAAGTCGATACAGCAAAAACACAAAACTGATCACAAAGTTTATCCCACATGCTCATTGAATGGCAAAATTAAAAAATATAGATATATTTCTGTGTGTTTTCAAAAACATGGACAATATAAATTTCCTGATAATGTGTAATCATGCAATGAAAACTGTGTTTTAGGTGTTTCTAACATGTTTTTGTGGTATTTTTCTGATGATGGATGAAGAAAGATGAAGAAAATTAAGTTCAAAGTTGGGTTTCTTAGTATTTTTTTTTGTGAAGAATCAGGAGCAGATGAAAATGAAACCGCCTATTTATGATGAAAAAAATACACTGGGCGGCCTTCAAGCGCCCTACTGAACATAGAGGGGAAAAGGGGCTAAAAAGTAAATTTTAAAAAAAACAGAATCACCACAACTAAAAGATCAAAAGATGATCTTTGTTGCCTAAAGTCCCACTCCGACTTCCAAAATAATAAAGAGACATTTAAAAGATTTTCTTGCTTTATTAAAAGTGACAGTATTAAAATCAGTATATTAGCCCTTAAGGAGACAAATTGGTGATTTATTTTCTTTTTTTTCCCTGTTAATGAAATAAAACAATTCTCATTGAGTTTGGGAGCTCCTTTCATAAAAACTGTAAGTGAACGTTGTGTTATTCTTATCTTTTCAGTGCGTCTGGGACCGTATACACAGCTATAGACATCGCCACAGGACAGGAGGTGCGTTTATTCCTTAGATTTCTTTTTCTCTGAGGGGGGAAATGAGCAGATGTTGGTCTGTCCCATTAGAAATATTGACACACACTCACATAAAATGTTAAAGAATATTTAATTTGTGTAAAAATAAAATAAGCTGAGGATGAAGAATGTTGGGTTTTACCAACATCTGATCTGGTTAACATCACAGCGTCTTGTTTGGTCAAAATGTGATTTAAAAATGTTGTTTTATTTGGCTATAAAAACAAAAGATATAAACTGAACTGTGGTGGAACTTACCTTCAATAACTTTATGAAAATGTCAAATTTGCATATAAAAGAAATGTACTTTTAAGGTTTTAAAAGGTTTTAAGTTAAACTTAAGGGTTTAATCCAGATACAACAATCACATAGCTGGATTAAACTCTTGTTAAGTTTAATGATTAATCGAAAAGCAGCTTTTTCAGGTTTGGTGTCTGTAAACTCCGCTTTAACAGCTCCAGACCGATTTCAGCCTTTTTCCACCCTAACTTTGACCTTTTCTTGACCTTTTTTCCCCCACTTAGGTTGCCATAAAACAGATGAACCTGCAGCAGCAGCCCAAGAAGGAGCTAATCATCAACGAGATTCTGGTGATGAGGGAAAACAAGAACCCAAACATAGTCAACTACCTGGACAGGTAAGCCAGCACAGGTGGTTGCCACTAAAAGGGTCGAATAACCTTTTCTTAATGCCATTCATTTAGATTTCTCTTTTTTTTTCTACTAAAAAGACTAAAAAAAGAAGAGGAAAGATTTCTTTCATTAAATCGCTTGTTTCTGATGTTTAAAAAATACATCTGTTACATATTTGTCGTGTAAATGTGAGCCAAACATGCATGGTTTTTGTCAGGTGTATTTCGGCCTGTTGGAAAGTTTCTATTTACAGAAAAAGAACAACTATTGCAATTGTTGAACCACAGATACAGTAGCACTTCTGCTCATTGTACATTATCTGCTCGAGCCTTATTTAAGAATATCTTATCTTGAATTGAGCTCAAATCTTTACTTGCGAATACATTTTTTCTATCATCTCCAGGGTTTGTAGATACTCTCACATACATTTTCTAACGTTTGTGACCAGTTAAATTCAGTCTTTTAGTAATTGTACACAAAAGAGAAAGGATCACTTCTCTTACAAGTGTTGTTAACATGTTATTTTGGCATTTTTCTCATGATGGAGGACATAAATAAAGAAAATTAAGCTTAGTAGTATGTCTTGGACCAGAGAAAAAAGGCTGTATTGTGACGTCACAGGCTCCCTGCTCCGCTCCATTGTGATGCATCCACTCGCAGACAAACAGATCCCTGTACGTCTTTGTTTTCCTCGTCTGGACGGCTGGAGAGCTCCAACATTGCTCGCCATTTTTGTTGCACCCGTAATGTCCAATTGGGTGCAACAAGCTAGCAGGAGAGCATATAAACGGAGAGCTCTCATCAATAGAGGGGAAGGATGGTAGGGGTTGCTCTGCGCCAACAGTCCCGCCCACAACTCGTACTTCTACAACTAAAAGACTACTGGAAATCCTTTGGAAGTATATCAAAAGATGATCAGAGAGGGAGTTTAAGGACTAAGTTTCATACTTTTCTAAACTTCTTGTTAATCACTACAAAACGTAATAAAGGGAAAGAACAGAATGTCCCAAAATGAAGCCATAAAATCGACTGTAATGTTTCAGATGTTCCCTCACAGTTGAAACTCTGTTACTCCGGAGAGACCACTGAGCTGTTGCTGAAAGCTGGACATGTTTGTGTCAGCGTTGGAGACGAGCGGTTGCCGTAGTTACCTGTCTGTCACCGGAGACACTACCGAGGAGCGCTTGAGAGGCTCCGTTAATGCTGCCATCCCCATAGAAACCACATTCCCATGTTGCTGATTTACTGTGTGTGCGTTCCTCAGGTTTCAGAAGAATAAATGACCCCCCCCCCCCCCCCCCCCCCAGTCCTCCGAGGAAATAAAAAGGTTCTGCTTTAGCTTAAGGTTGTAAATCTTAAGGCTGTATCACGCAGCCACAACGTACATTTTGTGTATACTGCGTGGATGAAAGTGGGTGGAAACGGGGAGAAAAGTTTGGGTCTTTACCTGAAATTTTTACAGATGTATCACGAATGAACCACGTTAAAACCACAGAAGAAGTACGAGTAAACGACGCAAAGAAAACGAAAACCAGCGTGGAACCTGAACCGTGTGTGAATATGTGAGGGTTAATGGCTGACGAAGTATGCATTATCAGGAATCAACGCAGGACGTGGAAGCCGGCTTCCGTGAAGTGCTTAATGATGATAATGCACACTACGAAGGCCATTAACCTGCTTTTACCATGGTCACTCACAAAATAGATAAATATTCAACCACTTTGTAGGACTTTTTCTTATTTTTTTTGGTTTGGATCACTTTTTTCACAAAAAGCGGACTATTTGTTACGTGGTGCGGGAGCGGACCTCGAGTCTAGGGGCATGGGAAAGCGATATCTATGCTGATGATCACACTATGTGACCAGAACCTCTTTTATAGGCGTGCGGTTATCACTTTGCATTATTACTTTTTAATGCACACCCAACAGCCAATCCAGAATCCAGTATTCACCCGGACCATGGTATAAGGCGCTGTTTATATGCACTTTATAAGTCATTAGTCTGTAATCTACGTAATTTGAACATGACGTGCGCTTTATTCCTCGTGGTACATGCCTGAAAAGTCCATTAGACATACGTGGAACGGTTGTGGAAAGCCACAAACTTGTGTATGCATCTCACAAATATCATGCACAATTGTGTACGATATACGTTATAATTGCGCACAAACGATTTAATTCTCAACCGGCCAAAAATGACGTAGAGACTTGAGACCTCGACGGACATCTGCAGTCCTTGATGAGGGACTAACACCTAACATGACGTTTATCACGCACGTATCACGGCATACCGAAATTTCATACGTGGAAAATAGTGGCCGTAAGGCAACAGACTTTATAGGATGTAGATGAAAGTGACTGCTGTTGTCATGCTCAGGACATAGGTTATTTATTTATTTAGCCATTTATCTTTTAAAAACAGGCTCTGTGTAGCATCTTCACCCATAAATCCATCATTAAAAAATGACTCCTCTTAACTGCATATTTGTATTTACTTTGAATGTGGGCACATTTGTAAAACGGTATACGATCGGTTAAAAAAGCCGATCCAATTCAAAGTTGAATAAATTATGTATCCCTGTTATGTCATCTATAGTAAGTGTTACATCTACATCTTCTTTACATTTAATTATAATCATTTGTTTCATGTTTGTGTTATTTTAATTGCAATTGCTTGGTATGTATGTTGTTGTTTTTTCAATTATCAATATTTTTGTGGGTACAAGTATTTCTGATATTGGTTCTTTTTGCCCACGTTGTTTGTTTCTGAAGTTTGCAAACATTTACAGCGTAGAACTGACAGCATCGCCTCAACCCCTTCTGTTTTACCATCATTGATGTTCACGCATTTTAAAGAAAGTTTGTTTTTGTTTTTTACTCTTGTGCCAACTTCCAAGTTTATTCCTTCGGAGGTCTAATCAAAAATGAGGATGAAAATCCTGATAAAAATGTTCCTGTTGTTGGTTCTAGTTACCTGGTGGGTGATGAGCTCTGGGTTGTCATGGAGTATCTGGCAGGAGGATCTCTGACGGATGTCGTCACAGAAACCTGCATGGATGAAGCCCAGATAGCCGCTGTGTGCAGAGAGGTAGGACAAGTGGAGCTCATCTTTATTTTGATGGACCTCCTTAAGGCTTAAGCTACAGTCACATGCCTTCAGGAACTCACATTTAGCCCACAGTGTTCACACTGGACAAGCTGGGAGGGGCTTCTGCTGTGCAAACCTGGTGAATTTTGCTCCAGGCTTTTTCTTTAACCGCTCTATTCCATTTTATAAAAGACTTGGTGTTGTATAATTCTGGCCGGACACAAACCGCGATTATTAATTTCTCCTCCGTGATCAACTTTCCAATGATTGGTACTTCAGGAATTAAAAGGGGGCGTCGTGCCACAAACCACTACCAAATCCAAGTCCCTGATTGGTCAAAGGTCGTCTTTGTTTAGATGAACATGACTATTGAGCGCATTTTAAGCACTTTTCCTTTAAAGTGGCCGCTTGAAAGCACGTTGCTGAGGGCAACAGGGACATAGCTTCAGTCACAACTGCCCTTGGGGGTGAATACCGGCTGTCGTAGAGCACTCAGTGAACCTGTAGGGCCAAAATGACATGCTGTTCATGTTATGGACACGCTGTGGGCAGCAGGTTAGAATGAACACTTAGACAACTCGTAAGGATGAAGTAGGTGAGACGCAGGCTTGCCGCATGGATTTTTACATTTTTTTCAACCCCCTCCCCCAAATCCTGCATACTGAGCAGGAAGCCCGTTGGTGCTGTTCACGTGGTTGGGCATGCGCTCCTTGTGATGCAGTTTGACAGTTACGATTTAGTAATTACAGCGAAGTTTTTGTAGGCGTTCCACGAGGGTCCTACAGCCACTTGCATATCACGTGCACACCCGCTCGTGCAGTATTTCCGCGCTGTTAATTAGGAGTGCACTTTTCTAACAACAAGAGTGTGGCGTAAGGGCGCTGTACGACAGCATCATAAGTGCATGTCGCTTACATTATCCTTGAAAATAATTTGCGATAAATTTACCACACGTACGACAATGGAACGTTCCATTTTCACGACATCTCTCGAGGTGCAGCCACTCCTGTCTATGACCCTCCACGGCCCCGAAAAACCCCCAAAACGCACAACATCCGCGAAGCTACGGTCTCACCACCCTCAGCAACGTGCGTTCAAGCGCCCACTTCTATTAAAGAGTCTATGTAAACGGGCGTCTATGCGCATTTCGGGCTTCTGCGTTTGAAACTTTCCCATTCATGTTTCTATGACTGTTTTTCGGCCTCTACATACAAAACACACAATCTTAGTACAGTTGAACCAAGTCGAACTTTGACCAATCAGGAACTCGGATTTGGTAGTGACGCATGGAGGACATCCTCTTGAATTCCTAAAAATGTCAACCTGGAGGAGAAATCAATAATTGTGGTTTGTGTCTGGTTGAAATTCTATCACACATAGTGTTTCATATATATCGGAATGGAGCTGTGAAATAAAAGGCCTCGAGCAAAATTCACCAGATTTGCAGCTTTTCCACATTTGGACATGCACTGGTAAGCATTAGGAAAAGAAGAAGCCCCCCCCTGCTCGTCCAGTGTGAACACCAGATGCTAAACACGTGTTCAAGAACGCGAATCACATGCCCGGTGTGAACATAGCTTAAGGGTCAACGACCCTGTTTGGGTGCATGTGTCTAAGGCTTTACTATCAAAAGTGTTTGTTGTTTTGGTGCCTCATGGGTAGGAGGGTTACTCTACTTCCTGTTCAGTGTCTTCAGGCCCTGGAGTTCCTTCACTCCAACCAGGTCATCCATCGGGACATCAAGAGCGACAACATCCTGCTGGGCATGGACGGCTCTGTCAAACTCAGTCAGTGGCCTTTTGGTTTCTAGATCTGTTCCAGAATAAACAGCAGATTTGTTCTCCAAAAGGTGAACTCACTAATTCTTCTCCTTTCGCCTCTTCCAGCTGACTTTGGCTTCTGCGCTCAGATCACGCCGGAGCAGAGCAAGCGCAGCACCATGGTGGGGACTCCATACTGGATGGCTCCGGAGGTCGTGACTCGCAAAGCGTACTGCCCCAAAGTGGACATTTGGTCTTTGGGCATCATGGCCATCGAGATGGTTGAAGGAGAGCCACCATACTTAAATGAGAATCCTCTTAGAGTGAGTTTGATTGATTTTTTTTTTTAAACAAAAAGGTTTTCGTCTTCAACCTAAAAAGCTAAATCCTGATGGATTCTTTTTAAATCTTTCTTTCTGCTATGGATCCATCCTGGATGAAGGAGAGTCTTCAAACGTTTTCTTTTTTCACTTTTAGGATTTTTATTTATGTTAACCAGAAAGATTTTTAATCTTCTGTAAGTCCATTTGAGGTTAGTCAACACTTTCTTCTGGTTTTGGTTTAGGAGTTTGTAAATCAGCATCGTTGTGAGGTTTTGTTTAACTCGCTTTTAGCTGCACTGAGGGCTTTATGTCTGGATCTGACTGTTTTATTCTTACATATTTTGATTGAAAATTGTTACTTGTTATCTGGTTTATTTTATTTTTAAGCATTTAATAACTTTTGTCCTAAAAAAATGATTCTAAATCCTATTTTTATGCCTATCAGCGCTTCCTTTAGGGGGTTGGTACAGACCAGAATCCTCAAAACAAAAACGTCTAAACAGCTAATAAGTGATTCATTAGCCAAAATTAGAAGTATACATAATATATGCATATATAACAATATGCATATGCCATTTTTGCAGTTTGAAATTCAAAATAAAAACGCTTTATTCGTTACGATGGACATGCTGAAGAACACTGTGACCTTAAGGGTAGTTTTTGTGGGATTTCTGCCTCTTAAACTGCCACTAGATGGCACCAAAGCACCTCTCTGGATCTCTTTTTCACTGTCCAGCTCTCTAAGGGAGGAAAATATCCTTTTTTCTGTTTTGCAGGCGCTTTATCTTATTGCAACCAACGGGACCCCAGAGCTGCAGAATCCAGAGAAGCTGTCAACGATATTCAGAGACTTCTTAAACCGATGTCTGGAGATGGACGTGGAGAAGAGAGGCTCTGCTAAAGAGCTCCTGCAGGTAAACCCGCGCTAAGAAAATCCTTTTTCACAGTACAGAAACAAACAGAAATGTTATGAAACGGACCAAAGTTTAGTCAAATACGCTCCACTGTCACCATTTTAAGGCCTTAAGAAAAACATATCGGTCATTTTACACTTTTAATAAATGAAAATGTTTAAAAAAAGACTTGAAGTAAAATAAAAGAAAGCAGAACATTAAGATTGTTATAGAGGATTCCAGCACACTTACACAAGAGATCAATGTTGATCATGAAACTATTTTGACAAATAATTTCTGTTTAAAAATTTTAATGAGCTAATTTATTTACCTGAAATTCAGCACATATACTTATTATAATAAATTAAATTACAATTTTCCTATTGTAGTATTTGACCATTTATATATTTTAATATTTCTTTAGCTTCATATCTCACAGACCCTTGATCAACCTGCTGTTTTATCTCTTCTCTTTCTCCCCCCCTTCCTGCATCCTTTCATCCTTTGCGCCCCGACTCCTTTCACCACCTTTGCCCTCCCTGGGTTCCCGGTGTTCTTCTCACAGCATCAGTTTCTGAAGATGGCGAAGCCTCTTTCCAGCCTCACCCCCCTGATTCTCGCAGCCAAGGAGGCAGCCAAGAACAACCGCTAGCTAGCTAGCTAGCTTTGTTTTTCTCCCCCACCTCCTCCTGGCGTCCGGCGTCGTTCACAGGAAGGTGGCGTTGTATGTGCTTCTGGCTGGATTATGACGTTCTTCAAACGCCTTCCGTCTTTGTTTTTTGTAAAGTTGCTTCGACTGTTATTTTCCTCCACTCTTACCTTTGACCCCTGAGTCTTGACCCCCCCCCCTCCTGCACATCTCCTGGGGAGAACGAAGGATGAACTTCAGATCGCTGTGGAACAGAACATCTCAACGGAGCCCAAAGAAGTGAAACGGCGTCCCGGTCCAGCACAGCCAGCCTTTACGTGTGCGTGTGCGAGAGCTTTTAGTCGGTGAAGCTGTAGGTACTTTTATCTGTTGTCACGGTAACGCACGTGTTGGTCCCTTGCTGCCCGCAGCATCACCTCCTGTAGGTTTAGGTGTATATCCGGAGAGGTTTAGTTTTGTCTGAACGCGGCTGCGCCCAGAGCCACTGATGGATGGAGTTTGGACATAGAATCTCGGCGCTGCTCACAGAGGGGGCGGATGGGGTTTTTTTTGGGCAGATGGGGGTTTTTAGGGCAGTTTTGCTCAATTTTATAGGCTGAGGCCTTTATCCTCTTCAGAATCCTCTGGATCAGGAAAAATGCTGGCTTTTGGGAGGTCAGTGTGAAAAGCTGATTTAAAGTCATTTTTAAATGTTTTTAAGAGGATTTCTAGAAAAAAAAAGACAAATAAAATGATTCAAATGGATATCAGTAAGTTCAACCAAAAACAAAGCTTTTTGTGTAGTATTTTAGGTAATAAGATGATTCCTCCAGTGACACATTGACTTAAAAACACCTACGGCATTCAGCCAATACCTAAAAAATATGAAATAGTAATTGTGAATATCCTTGCAGAAACCTGAAACAGCATTGAATTGTAATGAGTTCCGATCATCTAAGGTTACTTTTGCTCATTGGGGTCAATATGTTAGGTTCTGCATTTGTTTTTGCTTTTTTTTAGTGATCCATTAAAATAGCCTTTTTAGTATTTCGCGATAAATGTACTTTTTGTTTTTATTTGTAGTTTTGTGTTATGACTTTTGATAGAAACAGATACTAATAACATCATCAAATTAAAAAGTTGAACAGCTTTGTTCTCTGTGCGTTTTGGTTAAAGAAAAGTAAAAAAAAAAATCAACTTTTGGTCATTTTTTATGTAGTTTGTCTTTAATTCCATATCTTTGTTTGTGGCGTGGTAAAAAGGCGGTAGGCAGAGGATATTTCCCCCTTTTCTTTTATGTTAGAGTCCTGCGCTGTGGATCTTTCTGTCCCTCAAAGGTTTTTCATTGTGAAGCTGCGTTTGCGTTTTTTTCCTGCGGCAGACACCTGATTGATCCGCGATAAACAGAACCAAACTGACAGGATCTGACAGACCAGGAGCAGTTTCCTTCGCTCCCCGAGAGATCACATCTCACTCTGATGATGACGTCCTGTCTGCCTGACATGTGAACACTGATAAACGCATTTATCCGGCTGCTCTGCGTCACATTTGTGCTGCTTTAAATAAAAGGCCGGCCTCGTTTTGGGCTTGTTTCAGCATTTAATGGCTCAGCTCAGTTTCCCACTTTTGCTTTAATGAGAAGCTTCATCTGTTTGAGGTAGATATGAATGATGTGAACTTTAATCTGGTTTCCCTTAATTATTCTGGAAAATGGAAACAAATTCCAAACATTTTCATAATGTAACTGTCAAGCGATTGAGCTCGACTTATCCTCCGGATGAAAAGTCGTGTTATTTAAAGCTCTGTGATGTGAAATGGGCTCGCCGAGGTGCAGGGCGCCCTGCCTGTCAGGCGCCGCATTAAAAAGGTTAATATCTGAATGAAGGAGGAAAATGAGGTTTAGGGGGGGGGTACTGTCAAGCTGGCTCCATCTGCGGCTCTGGGACGTCACAGTCTGTGGGCTCGTTGAGAAGCTGTGATGACGAGAATGTGCATGAAAACCTTTTTATACGGTATGCTTAAGAGGAAACGCAAAGTCAAGTATGAAAGCCCTACAATGGAAATGAAAGAGACTGGTGTACGATGGGGGAAAACACAACTTCATCCTATTTTCAGAAGAAACTTGAGAAAACGATGAAGGCACTGTGTTGTTGTTGTTGTTGGTTTTTTTGGCCTGGAGCCCCGTGAACACAATCTGTTTATTTTCTGTGCTAAAGAACAAAATAAATCCGTCTTTTCCCAGTTTTTCCTTAAGGACTGCGCTTCTGGTTGTCGTCAAAAAGCTTTTTTTTTTGTTCTTTTCTGGAAAACAAAGACTAAAACTGTCACTTTGATTTCTACTTTTAAAGGTTTGTTAAAGATTTTGTTGTTGTTTATTGTAGTGACTATGTGACTCTGGCCTTAAACTGTGTCAAAGGTGCAATACTGCTTTTGTAACAGTCTGATGGTTGTGATACACTGCAATATTTTATTTGATTTGATTTGATTTTAAAGTCCCACTCCGATCATCTTTGGATCTAATTTCAAAGTGTCCCCAGTGTCCTTTTGATTAGGATTATGCTGTTTTGAGCCTAAATTTTAAAAAACTGTGTCATTTTCTAGGACAAAGTTTCTGCAGAGCGGCTGGAGTTCATTAAAAAATTCCCCGATGGGTAGTTGCTGTGAAGCAACTCCGCCCCCACTTCCCATCACTGTTGCTGAGAGCTCAGAGCAGGCAGTTTGAGGCCCGCTCAGCTTATTTTCTGCAAACAATCTTTTTTCATCTTTTTTTGATTCACAACGATTTAAATAAAGAAATACTGTGAAGCAGAATTTCAAGCTTAATTTTCTGTGTAAGTGTCTCGAATCAAAAAAGATGCCATAAGAATGTGTTAAAAACACAACTTTCATAGTAGTGGGACTTTAAAGTCTTTTTTTTGGTTTTGTTTTTCCCATTACAGCCTTTGAAAATCAAAATGATTGGAAAATGCCCCAAAAGTAAAACACTGAGCTGGTTTGAAGAGGATTTTTCTCACTTCAGCGTTAAAGGAGAAGCACAGTCCAGTTCCTCGATTGGTTGAAACTGCAAACGCTGTCTGAGGAACTCTGAAGCTGTGAGCGTTAGCATCCTTCAATGAAACCTTTATGAACACACAAACCCCCCCGGCTCAGAGACAAACGACGCCCGGTTCCCACATTAGACTGACATCAGGTATAAATGTTAGGAAAAGCTGCCCTACATGAAAAGGTCAATGGAAAGCACAAGAATGGTACTTTTTAAACGCCTTAGGATGACTGTGATGCTTAAAAAAATCCTTAACGTTCACATTAGTCAAAAATCCTCTTTTTTTTTTTTCTGTCATGTTGGATTTCTTTCTGTAAAAACACTGATGTCTAACACACAGTGGACGATGTTTGCACTAAGTGTAATCAGAACATTTGAACCCGTTTGTGGAAAAGAAAGAAAGGCTCAAACCCCCCCCATCGTTTAGGTGTTTGATCTCTTTTGGAAAAAGACAAAACAAAAATGGCTGCCGGCTTTATAATGTTGCACAATCTTTGTCACGCCTCCGTTTCCTTACAGTGAAAAGCCCATAAAGCCTTTTCACGAGGAAACGCTTTTCCGAGCAGCTTAAGGCGGGATTCTCACTGGAAGTGTGCGGTTCAGTGACCTCTGTGTCCGGGCTGATCCCCTCTTCTCCATTTATTGTACCAGAGCCATAATGTCTGTTTGTATCATTTCCTTTAATGTATTTTTTTTTTTTTTTTTTTTTAGTTTTTGAAACAACTGAAACATAAAAAAATAAATTATACAAAAACTGAAAATCTGTTTTATTGGTTTTATGTCTGAAAGCTGCTTCCATAAACTCTGTTCTATTTACTTTTCATGAAAAGCCTAATTTACACATTAAAAAAGCAGCTTTCATGCCATAAAAGACGGTTATTAAACACCAAAAGAACTTTTAGACGATCCAGATGAACCGAGGCCAATTTGTCTCAAAGAAAACCGGATCGATAAGCATTTAACACCATAATTCTAGTTAAGTCAGCAAATCTTTTGCAGAATCCCAAATGGAGCTGCACCGCTTAAATAATGAGATCTTTTTTTCTTATTTTCCATTTTCTCAACTCTAAAGGCGTTTGGAAGTCAGTTATGTAAACCATTTTTCCTCGTCTTCCCTCCTGTGGCGGTGAAATGAGATCCCATCTCCCCCCATTTCGTCACGCTCCCTTAATTAAAAGGGGTAATTACTGCTCTGCTGCTTCCTGAGCTCTCCTTTTCATCTTCAGGCAGCCAGAGGACGGGTTCACAGCTGAGCTGCAGTTGCGTCACCGCGTGTGAATGGCTGTGGATGCCGTCCAGGCCGTTGCATCATGTTCAACTTTCATTCACATTGGAGCCCAGTGAGCTCGGTTCTGCTGGCTCTGAACGTGACATTCAGAACATCACAGGAAGTTTACACGTGAGCGCCAGTTGGGCTGATTAAATGAGATTTATATTTGTCAGCATTTGATTATTACATCACCGCTGATGGGACTTTCAGAATGCCACATTTTCTTGTTGATTTTGCATTCCTGTGCCGTCTAAATGATGTTTGTGTTTCATTTGGTGCCATGAATGAGTTTATATTGTGGTAACTGAGAGTCCAGGCTTAGACAGCAACACAAACATTCTTGTTTAGACTCGTTCTGCATGTTTCACACATTTATTTGAGAAGTTTAAATGTTTTTTAATAAAAAAAACACAGTTTTCTTAATTTTAGCAGCTTTCCTATATTTACAAGCTGAGCCCTTTTGTTGTTCTGTGGCTCTGCTTTTGTTATTTTTTAAAAATATTTTACACTTTTATTCCACTCATGTCCAACAGGAAGAGGCTGCAGCTTGATTTCAATCACAGACATGTTAAAAGATTTAGCTGATTCTAAAAAACAAAACAAAACAAAAAAAGTTTATGGTGAGAAACCAACACCAGCTCATTAGAAATGTTCTTTAAGGAGAGAAATGCAAAACACAGATAGCAAGAACAACTGCCAACCTTCACAATAAAATGACTCGACTTTGGAAAACAAAAAACACACTTCAGAAATAAAAAATTGCAGAATAAATATTATTTTCATGATGGAATAAAAACAGGATTGTGACACCTTCAGGTGAATTTCTTTCCTGGTTTATTTCAAGTTTGTTTCATCAAAATAAGATAAAAGAAGAGAAAAAGGAACGGCTCAAATGATTATAAAAGATGTTTTTTTTTTTTTTTTTTTGCATTTTCCATATTCTATATATGTTTTCTTTACGTCATGACTGATAAATGTTAAGTTCAAAATAAATATAAAATGGAGAGTTTAGGAGAACAGCATATTTCTTATGCTGCTGATTGTGTCACAAAACCTTGTAAATGATGATCAAATTCCCCCACACAGCCACATAAATCCTTTGTTCAATGTTTTTTTTTAATGTGTTTTTACCTGCAGTTGTGCACCGGACATGTGATGTGCGTTGAAGAACGTGCGTTTGTCCACCACCTGCAGTTGGAGGAGGCTTGGTGCTAAATGTCAAAGCGGTCCAAATCGCGCTCCAGGCTTTTTGTTTTGTTTTGTCACAGCTCCATTGGGAAATATGAAAGTCTTGGCATCAGAATTCCAGCTGGACACAAACCGCACTTATTAATTTATCCTCCATCCTCTGTGAATTAAAGTGGACTCCATCCAAACGTCACTGCCATCCAAATCCAAGTCCCTGATTGGTCATAGTTTGACTTGGTTTGAACACATGCTCAACAGACGCGCGTTCTGTATTTAAAGCCCAAAGACAGACTGAAAAATTGGCGTAGCGATGTGTGAGCGCCCGAGTCTTGAATGTGGAAGTCCGAAGCGCGCATTAAAATAGCCTTTTTTATTGAAAGTGGCCACTTGAACGTACATTGCCAAGGACGGTGTGAACGTAGCCATGCCCCTATATTTTAAAGACTTTCAATATTGTTTTACACAAAACAGTTTTTAGACTAATAAAAGCTGCTGTTAGTTTTAAAACACTTCTTTTTTTTTATTAATTAAAGTTGGTTTATTTTTGAAAACATGTCAAGTTTAGTTGTAGTCACTGGGTTTGACTGAAATGCAACCACAAGGGGGCAGTATTCAGCGCCTCAGTGTGCCGATGCCATGTCCGGGTGGTAAACGCAGGAAGGTCATCTGACATCTGTTTGTGATCATTGTTGTCCGTGGTTATGCCCCCCCAGGTAGGATGTGATCATGAGGAGAAGAAGACCTTCTGGAGTGAGGAGGACGAAGTCATCTATTTATATATTTTTAAAGAAAAAGTCGTGAAAGTCTTCATCAATAATTTGCAGTTTCTTTTACAGGCCAGGCTGCTAGTGGGGTCCTGAATCCTCTCCAGTGAGTTTGTACACTGCAAGGGTTTGGTTCAGTGTGTTGCCATGGAGACTGCGCTTCCATTAAAACGAACCAAAACTCCTTCCCCATGACAGAAACGATGACTTAGGGCTTCCCTAGTTTCTTTTTTCCCCCAGTGAAAGAGTGAACGCACGTCTTTCCCAGATGCTTGGAGTCGTGCATCTTCCTCTGCTGGCGCAGGACGGAGACTGATGAGGCGCTTTCTGCTGAGGTGGCACTAAGGGAGCGTGACGTACTGTGACGCATCGCTGGACAGGACGTACAGCAGAAAAGGTGAGATATGCCGGGAGGAGGATGAGAAGCGGACAGCGGAGCCCCTTAGTAGGTGATGGGGAAGAAGATGAACTGCTACAACAGTTTGACCTCCGGTGACGGAAAGTTAGAGGATAAGAAACGTTGGGTAAAAGATTTGGATCATTTTAAGACCTACTCTGATCTCTTTTGACTTGTGTTTAAAAAAAATGTCCTCATGATAAAAAAAATACCACAAGAACAAGTTAGAAACGCGACTTTAATGGGTGCGATGATGGGTCTGGTCAAATACTAATGGAGCGTAGATTTTTACTCTAATAGAGTTTGCCTCCAGGGCAAAAAAAAAGGTCCCACCTAAAGCTGGAAACGCAGGTTGACAGGTGCAGAAATGAGACAGCCTTACAGGAAACTCATTTCAGCTTCTTGTTATTTGTGTTGTCGTTGTTTCAATCGGCCCATGAACGTGAGCTGAAGGTTAAAGTGTCAGTTGTTTACTTTCTCTTTCAGCTCCGCGATCAACGTGAGCAAACCCGACCAGCGTCAAAAACAGTAAGTAGAACTTTTAGTTTTATCGTCCTGCTGTCATAAGCACAGTCCCACCAAGCTGAAAGACTGTTCTCGGGGGGCATTGCCCCCCTTGCCCATGGCCTAAATCCGGCCTTGCTACCAAACGATGGTTCATCTGGGAGAACAGGATGTAAATGTCAATTCTTTAGCCTAATAGACAAAAACGAGCAGCCACATTTCTGAAGATCTGTTTGTTAAACAAAATACACCTGAGAAGAGAATATTTTCAACATTTTTGGGCTAGCAACCCTGTTTTATTTCTACAGGAGGAATTTCTACCCTTTGTATTGGGTGAAACGGCAGAAATGGCTCATACAACTAGAGATTTAATAACATCCATTTATGTCTCCGTATAGGAAGGGCTTGTTGTTTTGTTCTCAAACTATCAACAGACGTTTTCGCACGCGCACGACACCGTCATGGAAAATGTCAACGGCTTTAAGCTGCAAGGTCAAACTTTAAATAAAACTCCTCTGTTCTCACTGAGTTCTGGTCAGAGACTCGGTGGACCTGCTGCTGCTGCTGCTGCTGCAGAGGAGATCTTTCTGTCAAATGAACAACAAAGACAGTAAAGGTTTGCTCCAACCAGCCGTCACAATGGTTGGTGTGTGAGAAAAAAAACTGAAGAAGAAGGGATGCAACCATGGAGATATGAGTGTAGAACACCCCCCCCCCCCCCCCCCAAAAAAAAGGAAATATCTTTATAGATTTCCCTGTTGTTGCATCTGGTTAGTGAGAACATCGAGTCTAGTTGTCGTGCAATGCACCACGTGTGCGTGCAAGTGTGTGCGTGCACGATCATGCTGGTTGAGGTTCCCGGGTGATGCAGCGGACCCCCTTCCCCCCTCCCCTACCTCCTTATTTCTCGGCATTACATAACGGATTTCACTGCAGAGGCAGAGCACTGCAGAAAGCGGCGTGTTCACACAGAGCCCCGGCTCCTTCGCCTCCGTCCTGACGTTCACTTTCGGAGACCTGCGCCGCTCTACGGCGGCCAATGCGTCCGGCTTTAACGTCCCCTGGAAGAGGGAGGGTCTGCAGATGCATTGAAGCCCATTTTAGCATAATGTTTCTGCACATCCATGCAGATAAATCACTTCAGAGGGTAATTATCCTCCAAAATGAGTTGATCACCTCTGCCTAAGGGGGCAAATAATACACGTATTTTTAATATAATTTTGTTTATGCATTTTGTGAGGACATATTAATGGTTTTGTGCAAATTCTAGCACTTATTGTACAAAGAGGAGCAATATTCATCTAAAATCATTCTTTTTGTATTTACTATTGTTTATTTTCTTTTTTTAATCGGTTAATTACTCTCCTTATACATCATGTCATATACTTTTATCTCTCTTTTTATAAAGTAAATGTTCTTTTCCTTCTTTATCATGAAAAAATGATCAATTATTTGTTAGCATCTTAACTTGAAATCAAACAGATGTTTTATTTTGTTAAATATCTTTAGATTCTTTTACATTTATAAAAATGACACTAAATCAAACTACGAGGCACTTAAAGGGGTTTAGAAGTGAAATACAATTTTAATCAATCAAACCTTAATGTGAGAAAATCTGTTGAAGAGCCATAAAAAGCTCCCAGGGACGATGTTTATTGGATCAGATCCTCAGGTGTCGGGCTCTAGATCACTGTATGGCACTGATGGATGGATGGAGAGGAGGGAGTAGAAATACGTTAGAGTTAAAGAAAATTTAAGATGAGATTTGTCTTAAAAATCTTAAATATAGTCTTTCATAAATGGGAATAGAGCTGTGAAATTAAAAAAAAGCCTGAATTTGCATCACTTTGACATTTTGCACCAAGCCTCTTTCATTTGTTAATACATCCGCTAGCAAACAGTAGAAAAAGATGAAGCCCCTCCCTGCTTGTCTGGTGTGAATACTGTGGGTTAAACATATATTAAAGAACCTGCAGTTAGCGGGGGCCTGAACACGCATCAAATGCCCGATGTGCTCGTAGCTTAAGGCTGGCATTTCCTGTGATTATAGTAAACACAAGTGTTTCTAGTTCTTCTAGTCAATGCTCGTTTTTTCAGAAACACTTTTTTCATCAAAGGCTAAAGGGAGAAAACACTCGTACCGTATGCAGACTAAATTAGCCTTTCTAAAGTATTTATTTAAGGAAATAGTGTAAAGAGATTCCATTTATTTCAGTATTGCGCTGAAAGTCCCATTCCGATCATCTTTTGATCTGTTCTTAAAGTGTTCCCAGTGAACCTTTGATCATGTTTCTGCTGATTTTAGCCAAAATCCAAAAACCTGTTGTTTTCTAGGACATAGTTTCTGTAGAGCAGCAGGAGTTTGTTAAAATTCACTTCTGAGTTGCGGGAAGAACTGTTGGGGTGGAGCAACCCCCCCTTTCCCATTGCTGAGAGCTCTCTGTTTACATGCTCTCTCGCTAGATTACTGTCCCACAGACCCCTCCAACCTAGCATTAGTCAAAATGGCGAGCAATATTGGAGCCATACAGGTATGATCCAGATTCCAGCTCAGACGAGGAAAAAAAAGACGTACATGGATCTATTTGTCTGCAGGTGGATCCATCGGAATGGAGCGGAGCAGGAACTTTGAGGCTCTATGTCGATGTTTTCCAAACTGCATTTTTTTCATCTGCTCCTGATTCACAACCCTTTCAATAAACAAAATACTCAGAAACGTACCGGTAATTTTCTTCATCATGAGAAAAATGCCACAAGAAGATGTTAAAAACACCGTTTTCATGAGAGTGGATCTGTTAAAGACAGCAAGACAAGCATTCATTTAAGCAGCAAGAAACAGTTTGAAAAGAATCCTTTTTAGTCAGGATTACTCCGAGAAGAAAGCCCCCATAAAAAAAATACTGTCACCCAAACATAAATGATTTGAAACTTCAAACATCGTCTGACTTGCTTCTTATTAATAAAGTTTTCACATGTCACATCCCTGACTGTGTGATCAGATGTCTGCCACTCCGATCAGTGTCTGAGTCTTTTGTACATATTGCCTTCTAACAGTGGCAACCTCTGCCGTATGTACTGGATTTGATGCATTAAGATTAAAATTGTGCCATGTCTCCATGGCAACACTCTGCGTAGGAGTGACATAGGTGGAGTGCGTTGCCTCTGTGGGCTGATATCCCCTGCCGGGACTCTTGGGTTGATGTGGAGTTTCTAACTCGCATTTGTTAGTCTGAAGAAATGTCTCTGAATCTGCGTTCTCTTGTGGAAAGACATTTCTTTGCTCTCTTTACTCACATTTCCACTTGGGAGCTGCCCAGCTGAACTACAGCCGGCTGCTGCAGCATCAAGGTTTCTGCTCAACAACAGCCTGAAGACGACAATTAAAGAACAAAATTAAGCAAATCCACGTGAAATAGTGACTTTTATGAGAGTCTTTAATTGGCCGATTATGCAATGAAAATGGTGTTGTTTGACGTTTTAACATGTTTTTGTGGTATTTTTTTTTTGATGATGGAGGATTTATACAAACAAAAAGGAGCTTAAAATTGCATTTATTAGTATTTCCTTATTGAAATCCTTGCAATTCAGAAAAAAAAGATTGGAAAAAGCCTGCAGTAGGGACGTAAGTGCTTTAGTTGGCAGGCTCCATTCCCATGCATCCACTTGCAGACAAATAAATCCACGTACGTCCTCATTTTCGTCTAGCGAGCTGGCATCCGGCTGAATGGTTCCAGAATTGCTCGCCATTTTTGTCAATGTCAGGTTGGGGTGTGAGGGGCTGTTAAGCAAGCAGGAGAGAGTGTAAACAAAGGGATGATGGGAAATGAGTCATCAACAGACCCGCTGAGTCTACGTCCTAGAAAACAAAATAACTTTTTAGATTTTTGACTAAAAACTGCACAATCATAACTAAAAGACCACTTTAACAGAATTTTTTAAAAAATAGATCAAAGATCTTTAGCTGCTCCCAAATCTACACTAGATCAATAAAAACAATCAACAAAAAATAGATTTTTTTGTTTGGTGCCCTGAAACTAAAGATGTAGCTTAAATATATTTTTAAAATCTCTAATTTTTTGAGGGGTAAATTAATGGAAAAGGACATATCTACCTTCCACATACTCTGTACAACAACAGTTGTACACAAATCCATTTAAAAATCCAACATCAGGCTCCCATTTTAGTACAGAATATCCAATCTTTCTTTTGTTATTTAAATGGAAAAAGCAGAAAACAGAGTTGGACGCAGTCTTTAAGACATTGTTTAGTTAGATGTTTTCATTGTTAAATTCAGTTTTCATTAGTCTGATTTGTTTTTAACGTGCTTTTTATTTATTGCCCCGACCAACAGCCCCGCAGCAGGACTTCCTCTGCCTTCGCCGAATGTTTTAAAATGCTTTGGCCTTCAGACTCAGTGATTGTAATTCAGATCAGCCCTTTCTCTGGTTATGTAACATCAATCAGTCCAGCATTTAGGGGTGTTTAGGAACGCAATCTGCTCTGGTGACATTCTCAGGCTTTACGCTGAGTTTCTCTGAATACTCAAATGTGAAACAAACAAAGATTTTAGGTTTTTCTGCCGCTCATGAAAGCTTGTTTTTTATGAGTCTGTGGTTACAGAACAGAAATTTTGTGGAAATTGATGCAGTCATGTTGTAATCTGTCTACAAGACTAAAATGTTTGTATTGTTTATAAAAATCAAAAAGACCCACACCTATGCACACCAGGTATGTTTCTTAAACATTAAAGCATTCAAGTTTTCAGTTCTGTGTTTATGAAGTGAAGTTAATTATTCTAAAACATAAATCCAGCAAAGTTTATGACACTTAAGAAGAATGTTTTCATTCATCTTGAAGCACAGTAAATGGCTAAAACCCAGAAACATCTTTTCATGATTGTAATTTGACTAATATTTTTGTTTAGCAGAATATATTATTGTTTTTCAACCAAAAAATACATTTTATTTATGTTTAATAATATTCGGTGAGGGTTAATATGAAAGGATAAAACATTAAATTCTTAGTTTACAATTTTATTATTAGTTTAACAAAAATATCCATAAATGTTGTTTTTTGCTTTTTAGAAATTATTTTGCAAATTCCTTTAGAAAGTGGAAATCAATAAAGCTATAAAACTGTCAGATTGTTTATCTGTATATGAGATAAAACATATGCCTTTTTTTACCTTAATTGTATTTATGTTGGTCTTTCTGTTGTCTTTGTTGTTTGTTGTTGCATTTTGATTATTATGTCTGCTTCTCTATCTTTGCACTAATGTTGCATTTTGGGGAGGTTATAATTGCCTTATACCTTGTGACCACATGTTTTGTGACTTTGAATATGTCAAACATCATATTTAGAATTTATTTATGGTCATGTTGCTTCTACGTCTGACAAATACCTTAATAAAATGTATGGAATCAATCTCTAATGGTGATTAATCTTTTCATTTAAAAGATCAGATTCGGGAAAAATAACATTTTTCCCACTTGACTCCCGGTCCGTGAAGGTGGCACAGAAACACTAACAGCAACAGGTTGATCGGAGCCCCTCGCTGGCGGCGGCTCGTGCCTGCAAGCTCCCCCTGTCGTCCCCCCCCCCCTCTCTCTTTCTTTCCCAGTGACGTCACACAGCAGGCTCTCACTGTTGGAGACGCCGCGCTGCTCCACGAGACTGCCGCGCGACACGGCTCGCGTAAGGTTCGCATTTTCTTTACTGCCCGTCAAACGGATTTTTTTTCTTTTTTGTTCTTTAAAATTGTGGATTTACCGTCGACCGTCCAAAGCAGAATCTTTAGGTAAGAACATGTTTACACCTTGTTTGTACATTTGAAGAAGCCAGGCGTCCTCAGTTACTCCTGATAAGCACATTTTCTGGTGTTTTAGTGGACAGATTGCGGGGTTGATGGGAAAATGCCGGTCAGGATCCGGAAAGGTAGTTGAGCTTCTTTAACCAGCAGAATTTGGTCGCTTTATGAAGACTATTTGTGTTCTATTTCTCCTTTGTGACATAAAAACTGGTGGCTCTTTTAAAAAACTGACTTCTGGCGTTATTTACCATAATTATTAGGTTAGTCATTCCTATTTTATTTGAGCTTTGGTTAGTTTGTGTCCACAAAAATTGGAATAAATGGTTCATTGTATCGGATTACATCACGTTTTATTGTATGATGTCTTTTATTGTCTTTAATCTCTTACTTCGTAATTTGTCCTGACATCAATACATGTATTGTAAACACATATTATTATTATTATTATTATTATGTTATAATTATGTTTTAAACAATTTCTCTAAAGATTTATCATATTTTGACAGCATTTCTCTTCTTAATCTCTGGCTGAATCAGTTTATTTTGAGGAAACCCTTTTCACAATTAAAATGTTTAATTGATCATCATTTCTGTTTATGTTAAATCACTTGTTTCCAACTTGTTAATGCTTTTATCTCCCAGTCAAGGTCAGTTTTATTAAATGTTCTCATTTCCTTTGACTATTTGGATATCCAGAACAAATTTTATTGATTGACATTTTATGAATAGATATTTATTTTCTTTCTTTGTTCTTTAAAAGTCATTTTTGCTGAAGGGTGATCATCCCCAAACTATATTAGACACTAAAAATGCTTAAAATGTTTATCGTGTGATCCTTTAAGCACAAATATAAGGCTTGCACAGCAGCAATTTATTTATTATTTTATTTATTTATTATTATTCTTTATTATTAAAACAAAATAAAAAAGCTAAAAATGTCCTCATCCTTTACATTGTAATCTAATCTAATCTCAGTCTATAGTAAGAACTCAAATATCCGTCCTTTCCTAGTCTGGGTTTAAACTATTTTTCATTCTGAATCAAATCATATTTGGGTCATTTGCAGGCTTGTTATGCACATCATTGTTTTTGATTTTGAAGAAATTTCCCATAATAATAATAATACCTTAGCTAAGTAACAATAGGAAGAAGGCGTGTTTTTGTGTTTTCTTGGAAAAAACATGGAATTCATCTGATCTTCTTTGGTTTCACTTTACAAAACCAGCATGTTTTAAACTTGCAGTCAGAACTCGAATCCAAAATGCATATTCTACATACATATCATGATACATTTATGCTTAAACTTTGTCATGTTACAGTCATTTCTATGAAGCAACTTTTCTTTGAATTTGAAATTAAGATCTGCCATATCAAGCCTAAAGAGCTGATAGAGGTTATCTTACTTCCGCACACGTAGATAGAAAAGATTTCTGACCTATTTAACCAGATAAAAACCTATTTGCTTTTTTTTTTTTTAAATATATTTCCCCATATATTCTTAAAAACATTTCATTTTCCTGCATCATACATCTTTTGTGGATTTATAGCTTACTGTTTAAGTGCCATATGGGTGTTTTACCTGATTAGTTAGGGAAGCGTTATGGCAAATTGAATTTTGATGAATAATTATCTAAACCTTTTGTTCTTGTACTGATAATTCTTTTACATCTATTTAATATAGTTAGAGTTTTACATTGAAGGTTTATTTAGCTGGAAAATCATATTGAAATGACTGGAAATGTGCTCTTTACAAAGAACACCAGCCAGCAGTCGTTTTGAGTGCTTTCAGCTTTACTTTGGTGTGGTGTGTCCAGACAATGTAAAGAACAGTAAAAGGCTGAGTGCTCTGGTACTGAGGCGGTATTGTTCTACATACGGTCTCCTGTCTAAAGTGACTTCTTCTGTCATTTTGGACAACAGCAAGACTTCAAAGCATGAAAATAGAATATCATTAAAATGTTCAGATCACTGACTTTATCTGAGAACTGGATCGAGCGAATGTGACGTCACCATAGAAGACAGTTTACCTCCGGCACCAACAAAACGAAGTCAATTCAGTCGCCATTTTGACGTTATACACACGCCGCCATGTTGGAGCCAGACGTCGTTAGTAAGCAGCGATTGGTCCGAGTCGGTCTGACTCAACGTTATGGCATCCACTCTGGCCAATCAGGCGGGGGCTTGTTTGAAGTCCACACCCCTACCACTTGAAGCAGGCTACGCAAAACCTGTCAAACACTTTAATCGTTAGACGTGAGACCACATGCTTTTATTGAGCCATCTGATTGGTCAGTACATCACTTGAATAGCTTGAACTACAAAAAAAAAGAAGAAAATGTTGTAAAAAAAATGTATCAAAAGCAAAAAAAGTTTATTCTGACAAATATGATGACTGAGTAACCTGTTTATTTCACCATAGAAGTCCATGGGATTTTGACTTCCTGGAGCCAACAGGTACTTCCTGTTTGGAACGTCAAAAGGGGCGGAGTCAGTCAGTCCACTTTTCAAATACAGTCAATGGTTCAGATGCAACTAATCCTTAAAAAATACCAGGGAGATTTTTATCAGATCTTATATGTAGCCACAAGGGGGGCAAAGTCTGAGTCTCCCTGTGCCTGTCCCCTGCCCGGATAAAATACAGGACGGGCATCCGGCGTATAATCAACCACCTGTGTGAATCAGTGGAAGGTGATTTGCTGTGGCGACCCCTAAAGGGAAATGCCAAAAGGTAAACAACAGGTCAATTCTTTAACCACAACAATACAGAGGAAAATACTATTTATAGGATACTAGTAAATGCATAAAATAAACTCCTAAGAGTGTGTGATATAAATAGTATTTTAGAGATGATGACAGATTCCCATTGTTAAAAATGAGAGCGAGGGATTCTTATTACCTGGGTGCGCCCCTTATGTTACAAAAAGATGCCTTGTGTACATTAAACCTTATACTTTGTGGAAGAGGATCAGTTCTTCAGTTTCCACTCAGTCGCCTCCAAACTGCCTGGATGCAAAAAGAGCTCAAATATGTGGCATGTCTTCAGGTGCTCTTCATCCTGTTGGGTTTTCCTTTTAGATTTGGCAGCGCTTCACAACGATCTGCAGTTCTGTCAGGCGTGATGAAGCCGAGTGAAACATGATGAACTGCTAACCTTTTCTACTCAAACGTCTCAGTTTTCCACATCAGCCTGGATTTTTTGATCCTGAACAAGCTCTTTTGGTGGGAACAACCTTTTTTTATTTATTTTTTTATTTAAACAAACGGTTGGGTTTATTTATTCCAGTTTGACTGAAATATGACAAAAAAAGACAACTTTTTTTGTTGGCTGCTGTTGGGTCCGTCTGCTGCTGGTGCATTGCAGTTTTTTAATTGCTGAGTGAGCTGTCTGAAGTCAAAAATGCTTCTAATCTTAAGATATGAGCTTTCATGTGGATTAGCTTTCAACCTCTCAGACACAAAAACACAACAGCGAAGCAAAACTGCAGCCTTACCCCAACTGTAGTGGTTTAAACTGAATCAACTGACTCTGATACCATCTGATCCAGTTTAGTGAAGGTATTATTTCAAAATAAAAATGGTTTAAATCTGAACAATATGTATTTTGTCGTTGGCGGCATCCCAAACTTCCTTTTTTTTTTCAAGCTTTGCCATGTATTAAGTCTCATCACTTTTACAGATCAATGTCACACTTGCTGAAAGTATTAAACAAGAGTCGTAATTTTATTTATGTCACAGAACAAGCAGTCTTTTTTTGATTATAGCTGTACTTTAGTTAAAATAAGACTTAAATTGATGAGATAAGATAAACTTTATTTATCCCGACGTGGAGAAATTCAATTGTTACAACTCTGGGGATCAAGCATAAGGGTGCAAAGTTACAATGTGGGGGAAAAAATGCTATATTCCGCTCTTCTTCAGCCTTTCAGAGTAAACTATATCCATATATATGATAATATGGAACCTTTGGCACACTAAAGAACCATTTTTTATGAAATATGATCTATTTTCCAGAGTTCTTTTCCAACCAGAAGCTAAGACGCCTTGATCTCTGAGGCTCCGCCTTTCTCTCCTTGTGGGTACCACCCATTTCATGAAATCAACCTAGACCCCGCCTCATCAGCTTGTTTGCTTTTTTCTCACGAAAACAAACAAAATTCGAACTTTTGCAAAGATGGATGTGCGTATTGTGCAGAGAAAATGAAAGCTTTTAGCCGGTCACTGTTAGCTAGCTCTGTGGAGAAAGAGTGTGTGTGTGGGTGCGTGTTAGCCTGGGGGCGGAGCTGGCATCGCAGACTCTTCCTGGAAGGGGCGGTTCCTCAGTTATCGTGAGAACCCGCTAATTTCCATGGATTGGGAGGGGCTGGTGCTTAGGGAGCAAGATATTAGAGGAAAACGTCGACAGATCAAAATACCGTTTCGGGGTTGTTTTTGTGAAGAATTAACATTATAATATAATTAAAAACTCAAAAAAGATGATTTTTCATTAGATATCAGAGCAAAAAGAAGAAAATCTTGTGTTTTTAACATATTTTTGTGGTATTTTTCTGATGGAGGACAAATATACAAATATTTCTGAGTATTTCTTTATACAAATTGTTGTGAATCAGGAACAGATGAAAAAATGCAGTTTGAAAAAGCTTGTGGTTGTGATGATGAAGCTACAGTGGGCGGGCCAGCAGCCTCCTGCTCCGCCCCTTTCTGATGCATTCTCATGTTGACAAACAGATCCATGTATGTCTTTTTTTTGTGGATGTGAGGGGCTGTAAGCTAGTGGTTGTGTAAACAGAGAGCTCTCAGCAATGAGAGGGGGACGGGGTTGCTCCTGCCTACAACTAAGAGGTGTATTTCTAATGAACTTCTGCCGCTCTGCAGGAACTATGTCCTAGAAAACGACACAGGAGTTTGGATTTTGACTAAAAGTGGCATCATCACAATGAAAAGACCACTGGGAACGCTTTGAAAACAGATGATCGAATTTGACTTCTATTGATAAATATAAGAAAAGCATTGTTTTTGGGAATCAATGGAATAAATTTGAGCAAATGCACATAAATATTTTGACGAGTTTATTTTCAGTTTTTGTAAATTTTTAAGTTAAAAAAAGCAGAGCTGGATGTCAACAGAGCGACGTGTTTCCCTCCACAAAGAGCTCTGGGTACGTCTTCTATTGACGTCCTCTGCTGGCTGAGAACGATCAGATGTCCTTCATTTGTGATGTTGTGTAGAGACGCATCTGCCAGAGTTCCCACCTCCTGCTCTGTCGCTGCCATCAGAGCACTTCATGACCGTTTGAAGCCGTGGGAAATGCTCAACCTGCCCGCATGGCGTCCATCCTGCGAGGCAGAGATCGCCACGGTGTGTTCGGTCACATATAGAACAGCTTCGAAACATTTTTGTTATAAACAAGAAATATTCTTCTAATCATTTGTGGCTGATTACTCACGTTAAACACCTTAATTGTGTGTTGGGTTTTAAACCACACTGACTAAAATCTTTTCTTTTCCGACAGTCTTTGACTGTTTTTCAGTCTTTGACTTTAGTCATTTTACATAAACCGTGCAGAAAGGAAGAAGAACGCTGACAGCAGGACGGATGGAAGCGATGCAGAACAAAACGATGAAATAATAACAAGCAGAGATCAAAGAGAAGTGTGACGCAAGACTCTATTAAGAAACGTCATTGTCGGTATTTTCTCTTTTTCTTTTTGGGAATGTTTTGCTCCGCTGGAACACAGAAGTCTCATCCTAACTTTAAGGGGAAAAAAACATCTATTTTTATTTCAGGTGCCCAGAGAGTTGCATAAGTGTGTCACTGGTCTTTTCACGTCACCACCTGTTTGACCCACTTTAGGTCCATGTCCATCCTTTATTAAACACCCATAATAAAAAACTAGTCAGTGCAAAGAGTGGGAAGCTGAGATAGGAGGTGAAATAATAAAAGGCAGATGCACATGTTTAAGTTTTTATGGCCCATAAAATTGTTAAAAACCAAAAGGGAAATTTCAAAGACATCGACACCAGAACAGTAAACCGCAAGGTCTGTTGTTTTTGACTAAGCAAACACATGTCAGTGGGTTGTTTTTATTTATTTTAGAATCATATGTTCTATTTGAAGATAAAGATGTAAAAAAAAAAAACGATATAAACTATAATAATTCAATTTTCTTTGGAAAAAATGCTTATTTTTGTCATTATTACACGCTGTTGAGCTTTTTGGATTTTGATGAGCAACTGCAGCTAAATATGCTTAGTGTCAACTATGCATTAATTAAGTTAATTAATTTTAGTTGCAATTGCTGCTAAATGGACTTTCCTTTAACTGCTTTGATGTTTCATTTTCTCATATTATCAATTTTCTCAGCCCCCATCCTCTTTTATTTTTACTTATTTTATTTATTTATTTATTTATTTATTTAATATAAACATATTTACAGAACTTATAATCAAATGCATTCAAAACAAAGCAAAATTATTTTTCTGCCCTGAATAATAAACAGCAAAGGTCATAAAGTGAATAGGAAATTATAAGTTACCAAATAATAAATGGAGAATAAAAACAAAAGTTAACAAGAGAAAATATTACTCATTAAACAGAAAAGTACAAAGTTTTACTATATGGTACGTTTTAGGAGAAGGAATATTTTTAAGAGTTTTATCATTTAGGAGAAAACTTTCTTGGTCTGCCCTAATATTCATTAATTTATTTTTAGGAAGTAATATAGTTTTTCATTCTGTAAACTAAAATATGTTTGAAGTTTATGAATTTACCATTTATAAACCATTCTGACTCGTTCCAGAGCTCAGAAGGAAATCCACAGTTCCCCCATATTTATTTACCAGGATCATCATAACCGATCTGATGTCACGGTTACCATAGCAGCGCAGTGATAACAAGACTCCTTTGGATAGACATGCTGAACATGATCAGTGGCAGATATGCCGCATGTCACGTCGTCCTCGGCGGCTCTCCTAATGAACCCTGACCAGAGCCGAGCGCCGCTTTGTCACTGAAAGGAGGATTTTACACTCCTGACTCAACCGTGGCGCCCAACGCGACACGCCGCTGCAGACGTGTTCAAGGATACAGCTTTGCCTTTATGTAAGGCTGAAGAAAACCTGCACTGTGTGGAGGATTATTTGTCATCACGGAAGCATCTCTGCTGCTGAACCATCTGGATCCAACATTTTATGCATTTCTCAAAAAGTCAGCTTGACTTTATCTCATCTGCAGCGTGAGACGGTCCAGTTGGACCCATTTTTGTGGGATTTAGGACACGTATGTGGGTCTGTAATTCATCAAGGTCTGAGGCAGCTGAATTTGTTCGTGGGTCCTTCTGTGAGTCGGAAAAAAGTCATAATTCTACAAGTGAAGTAATCATTCCATAACTGGGAAAATGAATACGGTTAATGTGTGAAAGTCCCACTCCAATCAGAGTTTGATCTTCTTTCAAGGTACCAGTTCCCAGGTGTCTTTTCATTATAATTAAAAATAAAACAACCTGTGTCGGAAATTGTTGGTGGTAAGCAACACCTCCCCCTTATCCCCTCCCCATAGTTGAGAGCTCTCTGTTTAAATGCTCTTCTGCTAGCTCACAGCCCCTTACAAACCCCAACCTAACATTAGAGGTGCAACAAAAATGGCGAGCAATATCAGAGTACAGTTTAGAGCCAGATTCCAGCTAAGAGGAGTAAAAAACAAAGACGTTCATGGATCTATTTGTCTGTTATTGATGCATCAGAATGGAGCAGAGCAAGGGAGCTTATGTCTCACAAAAAGGCTTTTTTAATGTCTGCTTCTGATGGACAAGGATTTGAAGGAAGGACAGCTTGAAGGATTTGATGTCCTCCATTGTCCTAAAAATGGCTCAAGAACATGTTAAAAACACCAAAAACACAATTTTAATCGGAGTGGGTCTCACATAGTTTTAGGCTTCTTTCAGCTGAGATTTTGTCATCGTTCATCAAAACTATCACAGGCGCGTGTGTAATTAAGGACCCGGTAGAACCGATGATAATTTCAACTATTTGTATTTGCTTTGGATATGGATGCTCCAGACGCCTTATAGATTAGCAGCTTTAGTTGTAACACTCATGAAGGTATTTTTGCATGAATCGATCCATCCTAATATGAAACAGGACATTTTTCAACGTCTAATGGTATTTACCTTAGAACATGTTCTTGTCCCATACATGTCTGCAAAATAATAATAAAATATTTCACTGTTCCACGAAACAAATGTAATCTTTTTCAAAGGTCTTTTGTTTTGCGTCTAGTCCTGAGTCGCAACAATTTGAATAAAAAAATAGTCAAAAATACAATTTTTAGCTTAATTTTCTTTATACGTGTCCTTCATCGTGAGAAACCGGTCACAAGATCAAGCTAAAAACACCAAAAACCCAATTTTCCTCCGAGTGGGTCGTAAACAAACTCCTGTAATGACGGCAGAGTTCAGATGATTTCAGTGTTTTAGAAGAAAACAGTATAGCGGAATATGAGGAAGATGTTTACGACCATAAAACCACAGTCAACATTTTGCCATCAGCAAAAGAAAAGGAGGACAGATAAGGAAGATTATCAGAGGAAGAGGTGGAGGTTTGAGTGCACTAAATCTGCTGCCATCTTTCAGAGAGAGTGATTCATGCTTTTCACAGAAAAAACATTCTGTGACCAGGAAGGACCTGCATCCTGCTGACTGGAGGTTTAGTCGGCTTACCGAAGGCTCTGATTGGTGCACAACTTTAGCAGGAAATGGTCAAGGGTCAATCTGCTCTTTATCCACCATAATGGCAAAGATCATAAAACAAAAATTAGGTTCTGGTTAAAAAAAACAACAAAGTCTAAAACAAAAATAATCTAGGGGTAGACCTACAGGGGGGCCAGCTGCCCACACCAGCAAAAAATTGTTCCGCCCCCCCTTCCCTTCACTGTTGCTGAGAGAGTCCTCTGTTTACCTGCAACCAAACATTAGTGGTGCAACAAAGATGTCGAGCAATATCAGAGCTAGCCAGTCGTACAGTTTAGGTCCAGATTCCAGCTCAGACGAGGAAAATAAAGACGTTCATGGAACTGTTCTTCTGACAGAGGATGCATGACAATAGAGCAGAGCGGGGAGCTTGTGGTCCGCCCAGCGTATTTTCTAATCCCCAAAAATCTCTTTTTCAACTGGCATTTTTTCGTCTGCTCCTGATTCACAGTGATTTGTATAAATAAAAAATATTTGCAAACGCAATTTTAATCCTAACTTTTTTATGTCCTTTATTATCAGAAAAATGCAAAAATAAGATGTTTAAAAATGCATCAAAAAACAAGATTTTTATTGACGTCGGTCTTTAACACTTGTGTTTTAGAACAATAACCTTTACAACCTCATCGTTTACTACATTGCCATGATTTTTATTTCGGGGTAGTTTTTGTTCTTTTATTATTAACCCACCCCAGTGAAAATTGTGTTTTTGGTGTTTTGAACATTTGTTGCTTTTTTCTGATGATAAATGAAATGTATTTTAAGAAAATGAGGCTTGAAATTGTATTTCTGAGTATTTCTTTATTGAAATTGTTGTGAATCAGGAGCAGACGAAAAAATGTCGTTTTAAAAAGAGCTGTTTTGTGAAAAAGAGTGGGCTCTCTCCTCCAAGATCTTAACAACGGGGAAGGGAAGGGCGGCGGGGTCGCTCTGTGCCAATGGTACCGCCCACAACTCTTTCTAATGATCTCATGCTGAAACTTTGTCCTAGAAAATGACCGTTTAAAAAAAGAAAATGACAGTTCTTTTGATTTTGGCTAAAAACAGCTCAATCATAATTAAAAGCCTACTAGTCCTTTGGAAATAGATCTGAAAATGGTTGGAGTGGGTCATTAAATGCACTCAAACTTAAAGTATTTTTTGTACTCCCGTCAGAGGTTGACGCACCTTACATCCTCCACGTTAGACGGAAACGGTCTTCTCTTTCTGCAGGTGAAGCCGGAGCGGTGTCCCTTCTTTTTTTGGGTGATTCTCTGTCTGCTCCGCCCACGTTGCCGGCGCTGCCCTTCAGTCCTCTTGCGCCCGTTGGACCGTCTCCCTCTGTGTCCGTCTCTGTGATGCTGGGCTGTGGGTGAGGGCAAGCCCGTGATCAGACTGAAGCTGGGGAAGCTAAAGGTGGTGCGGCGGCAGCTGCTGCAGAGGTACTGACAGCAGTCGGGGCTCAGGGAATTATTCCACACTATGATTTCTAAATGCTTTAAAAATGTTTCATTCAAGTTTGCAGGGAAAAACTGTTGTGATTAAGACAGAGGAACCAGTGTTCCCCAATGCCTTAAGCGTGTCATTGTTCAACGTTTGCCTCCTAACTGATTTTACCAGGTATGAACACCAGCCCTTTGTCTCCTGTCTGGCTGGTCTCTATGGTTGCCAATGGAGACGATACCAAAGAGCCCGTGCACAACCGGGAGAGTGCTGCTGCAGCAAGGTACATGTACAGACGGAGCAGCACCTGCAGTCAATGGCTGGTCTGCTGAATGTGCTGAAGGGGTCGATTCCACTGGAGGTTCTCCTAAATCCACAAGCTGCCTGTTTTTTACCCCCTGTTTGTTGAAAAAAAAGCCAGCATGTGCATAGTCAAAAGAAACACAATATTTTTCAAATGAAAATGATGTTTTTGGTTGTTTTGCTATTTGTTCACGTTTCACAAGTTATATCGTCATCGCAATATTGATCGTTGATATAGCAAATCGCACGTTTTCCTCATATCGTGCAGCCCTACTGTACAGTAACTGGACTGGCTTCTTCTTTCAGATAAATCCTGTTATTATAGTAGATATTCATTATTTCCCCTTTAAAGCTGTAGATCTCAAAGGTACCTTTAAATGCATGAATTCAAATAATTGGATCGCGCACAATGTTTGGTTTTCATGCGTATATACAAAACAGATGACGAGGATTTACTTTATTTGAACAAATATTCTTTGTTTGTGCTCCCAGGTGGAATGTGGCAGTTTTGGCCTCCTGATCCTAACCTTCTTTCTGAGCTTCGTTTTCCTCTATTTCTGGACTGAAGCTCAGAACGACTACAATGACTTTGACTGGTGAGAAGTTCTCTTTATTTAGCCTGGCGTATCTGAATTTCAATATATTAGTTCACTTTGACTCCGTTAGTTTGTTCTTAGCCTCGTATTATCTGTTCATTGATTCATTCTACCATTGACATTTGTTATCAAATTTTCCTAACGAACTTCACTGAAGTTGATTCCAGATATAAAAATATTTTTACGGACCACTTTTGTGTTTGTCAAAATGTAATTTTCTAAACTAAAAATGCATATAATTATATTTCCAAGGTGTTAATATGATTAAGGTATTTTTTGTACAAGTCTTTATATTTCTGTTTTCCCGTCTTAAATCAAGGTTTGAAGAGTTAATTTCAACAAAAAAGTTATTTTTTCTTTATTTGTATCTTCCAGGTTCAACTTTGGGACTCTTGGGTTCTGGTTCCCCTGGTCTCTGGTCCTGCTGACTGTTGCAGCTGCTCTCTTTGCATACATTGCCCTATTACTGGTAAATAACCAGTTTCTTATATATATATATATGGTATTGGTTGTCTTCTCAGACATTGCCCAGTCATCCTACATCACGCAAAATATGTTGTAATGATTTGTGACCAATTTGACCGTTTGCCGGAGTTATTGACCCTTTAACACTGAAGATGTAAAAAAAAAAAACACGCTCTTTGGCACGCCATAAATCGTGATCAACAACAAATGATCACCATCAACACGAGTCAACTGATTTGCGTTTTTTACCTAAACGCTTCACTACTGTAGAGTGTTACATTAGCACAAGGCTGCTTTTCACTGCTTCATCATCCAATGGAAGCAATGGAGTTAAGAAATGTGTTGGTTTTTTTTACTCTAAGGTCAGAATTTGAAGAATGTACATGTGAATTTGGTCATTTGGACATTTAGCAATGTTTACGTTTTAAAGGGACTTTAAACAATTTTTATTTTTTTGTTTTCATGTTCAAGCTATAACGCGAGTTACCCTTTACCAATAGAGCTTATCTCCAGTGTTTACATTCTTTGGACTACCGTAACTCTTCAATTAGAATAATTCCGACAGATTCTGAAGGGGGGGGGGACAGCTTTGCACTTTACAGTAGTGTAGTGAACATAAATCAGCTGTAATGTGCCCCGATATGCAACACTTTTCGGAAGTGTAGTTAACATAAATCAGCTGTAATGTGCCCCGATATGCAACTTTCGACAGGAATGTGTTGCATATCGGCAGAAATCCGGAAAGGAAAAGACGCTTTTACTGTACGTCAGGATCGTGGATTGATGTTGATCATGTTATCGGCCAGAGAGTTACTGTATGTCAAAGAGCATGTGTTGTTCAAGTATTGCTACCGACATCTCCGGCGTTAAACATTTAAATTTTGTCACTGTGTTGATTGACTTCATCTTAGAATTTCTGAGGTGTAAACTTTGCATCAGTTCTTTAATATTTACTGTTTTTGCAGACTGTTTAACATATTTGAACAATCAAACAAATTTTTTTAGGTCCTGGCTGTGTGTCTGCTGTCTGAAGGTCAAAGGTTGTACTTACACTGGAGCCACAAGGTACAGTCCAGCAGGCAAAAAAAAAACATCAATGAAGTCTATATTTGTTTTCTCTTTAAGTTGTTCTACTTTTCATAAATTCTTTTTCTTCTGCTTTTTTGTTCCAGACTGGCCTTGTGGTGACACTCTTGTTCTCCGTCGCAGCCACTGCCGTCCTCTCTGACCTCTGGAGCAAAGAGTGGAAGACTCTCCTTCTCTCACTGCAGGTCGGCCCAGGCTAGCATTTATTCACGGTAGCCAATATGCTTGGATGATCAGTTCTGATGATGAACCGCTGCTCCCTTTGATCCATTTCGTCTTCAGGTCACAGCACCTTTCCTTCACCTGGGTGCCGTCTCCATCATGGCAGTCCTCTCATGGCCCATTGCGCTGCACTTCTTCAGAATGAACAAGAAAGGTAAGGGTGTCATGCCAAAACCAAACCGGTTACTTAACCAGGGCGCAGTCTTTTTACCTTGTTACCGCACAATAAGTCGCACTGTCAATGAATGGTTTATGTTTGAACTTTTGCCATGTATGAGGCGCGTTAAGCAAGACAGAAAGTCCGTTCACAGCAACTCTAGAACTTGTTTGTGACACGCTACACGCTACCTTGTTTACAACACGTAAAACAACAGACTGATACTACTAAACCAAACGTCACCATGGCTACACAAACACCCATTCTTGTTTGTAACACGTAAAAAGAGAATAAAAGTCCGACAGCGCTACACGTCAGCCGTGTAATAACTCCCACCCTTGTCTGCAACTCGTAAATAAACCAGACTGATACCGCTAAAACAAACGTTACCACGACTACCCTGACTCTCAACCTTGTTAGTAAAACTTAAAAAAGAAGTGGACACTACTACATGTTAGCTGTGTTAGCGTATTCACAATACCTCCCAATAGCTCTCGTAAGAAAACAGACTGATATCGCTTAAACAAACGTGACTGTATTAAGTCCCAATCTTTTGACGGAGCGCCGTGTACCTCTCAAATTACTTCGACATCAGTAAACATCGCCAGAATTTGTGCATTGTCATTTTGTAAAAAAAATTAAGGCTTTTTGTGTGGAAAATACGGTACTATCAATTTTTTTTAACTTTCATTTAGCAAAAAAAAAACTTTCAGTCCATCTGTCGTTTTGTCCTCTTGTGTATGGTCTAGTTTTTTGTCACTTGTAAGTTCTGACTCCATGGTTGTCGTCATGCTTTCTTCCTTTTTTCTGTGCGTGGGTTTGTTCTGTGTTTATTTATTTTTATTTTTTGGAGGACTGTTCCTCTCCACTGAATGGCTTTGACCTCCAGGTTGCTGCGTCTCTCTTCTCCGCTTGTCACCATGGGAAGAGTGCCTTGTTGCCATGGTGATTCAGCAGCTACAGTAAAGCTGAGTCATTCTGGGAGCCTCTCCCGGCAAAAGATGCGAAAAAGGAAATTAGGGAGTGGGCAGAATATAAGGACTTTGGCTTCCTGCCCCTTTACTTGGTGGAGAGAAAACTGTTTCAAACTTACATTTGGTTTCCTCTAAACTTTCACCTTAAATTTGATTTATGTAATAGTCAAACTGTGTAATATTCAGATAAAGGTGTATGCCTCCAACTTTATATTTAAAGAGGAATGTCATATATTAATGTATAGCTTTTGTTTTTACTTGGGTTTTGGGCATGCTGTAATGGCTCTGTTGTAGTATTCTGCAAAGAAACTGAAAGTACTTCAAAGTAATTTTAAACGTTTTAAAGTTTATTTCAGGAGGATAAACATGGATTCAGTTGTGATGACCTTCCCAGCTGCTGTTATTCACTGAGAGGTGTCCAAAAAGATAAACAGTGTAATCTGTGCCTCTGCAAATTGTGAATTATTGGATTTAGGTATAGGAACTGTTTAACACCGTGGTCTCCCAACTTTTCGGGCTATTGAACCGGTTTAATGTCAGACAATGTTTTCACGGACTGGTCTGTGTGAGGCTAGAATGAGCATGGGATTTTTTTGTTTTTTTAGCCTCCAGTTTTCCTTAACTTTTGAGGGTGAGGTTTATTTTAATCCTCTGTAAAATATTCATTAGCCATGGAGGTACTTAAAACTCTGTTCGGGCAATGCCGCAATGAGCAACTTGGATGTAAATATGTGGGAATTACATCAGCCTTTCTTTTGTTCTGGACCCCACTGGAAACACAAATTCATATGAAGGTTTAGAGTTTCTCAGATCTGCGTAGCAGCACTTCCGCCTTCGGTGATCTGGATTCGGATCGCGGGGCTTCGCACTCCACCATGGGAAGGCGGCTGCCGGTCCGAAGACAAAGCTAGTCCGTGGGGAAGTTTGACGAACCGCGGTGCGTCCGAAGGAGGACCCCGGAAGGCGGAAATGCTGCTACGTAGTCCTGAGAAGCTGTGTGCAATCATCAGGAGTGCACAACCATCACAAAGCCCTCTTCTTTGCCGCTAACACAAAGCTACAAGCCTGGCCGCTGCTGCTCCTAGCATGTCTCTGTTATCAGCCGGACATACGGAGCAGTGACGTCATCGCCCCGCCCCCCCCTCTGGAAATGCTAAGTCGAATTGCATTATGCGACACTATTCTTAGGGTGGAGGTGAAAATGAAAAATGCAATCCCCTCTATGCATTTTCATTTTAATTATGACACAGAATAAGCGGTTTTTAAGTAGAAATGAAAAAGCATTTTGAAGTATTGATTTTTCAGGATAGGCTCCGGCAGCCCCGTGACCCCGAAAGGGAAAAACGGTTAAGAAAATGGATGAATGAATGAAAAAAAAGCATTTCTGTTAATCCATTTAATTGTCAAATTAGACATTTCTAAATGAATTATGCTACACATTAAGCAGAGAACTTTTTGAAAATGAAATGTCAAATACCATTTTCTTTATCATTTTAAATAAGTGACAGAATAAGCAGTGTTGAAGTAGAAAAGGAAAAAGCACTTTTGTCATTTGATTCAGCTTCATTTTGAAAATGAAAAAGCATTTCTGGTTTTGACTTTTATTTCTTTAATTATGCTACACAATCGCTTCCATACAAACTTTATTTGCTCACTAGATTTTGTGTAGGAACCATTAAAATGTGATCTAGATTTTTCTTTAACCCATCACTGTCAGAATGGAAGCTAAAAGATCGGACGCCAACTTCAGTGTTATCTGAATTTTAAGTGTGACAGATAAATAAACAAATAAAAAAAGAAGAAGCAAAGTTCATTCAAATATCAATCAAAAAATTTTTTTCTAAATACAATAATAAACGTGAATCTGTTGTTTGAACAGCTTTATTAGCATCATCCGACTGCCGGTTGCTGAATATCCTGCATCATTACTATGGTGTGTGGGAACAACTGTCACAATAAATCCGTATATGGAATAAAAACTCCTGGTTTTTGTCTGTTAAATGCAGATTTCTTTTATTTTGAAGTCAAATGTTCCTCTGTTTCCTGACTGTCTCTTTTCTGCCGAATGAAACTTTGCAAGGACATTTTTTTATTTTAACGTAAAGCTTTAGGGATGTCCTGAAAGATGATGTATTTTCGTCATGTGACCGAGCAACTTGACACGCATCAAGAATGAGTGATGGGAGAGTCCAGAAGTTTTCCAAAATAAAACTTCATTCAGAATCAGATTAATCTGAAAGCTCCAAATCCAAAACATCACTGTTCTAATACCTGAAGTACCTACCATAAATGTCCTTTTATGCACTTCTTTAATATAAAGACATTTTTCTTTGTTGTGTTTTTAGTGCGTCAAATTGCAGTCCTGGGTCTCTTCCTGTCCGCCCTGTTCTCTCTGTACCTGGTGCCTCTGGGAATGTACTCCCCCTGCATTAAAGAGGCAGGAACACTGGGACCTGCCCCCACTCTCATTGGACATAGAGGAGCTCCCATGGTAAGAACCAACTACAGTTGTCCAGGTTCTGTTAAACCTTCATAAGTCTATAGTAGATTGGGAGGAGCTTTGAAAACACTGCAAAAACTGGAAAAAAATGTGTAAAAATCTAATTTATTAAGACAGTTTTTCTATAGAAAAATAATCTTATTTATTAAAATTAGAATTCTTGGTACGACCAATTGTCTGTCCCCAGCTATTTTACTTATTTCAAGACTTTCTTTTTTTTTGTTTTTTCAAATTTTAAGAATTTTTGACTTATTTCGAGGGAGGTGTCAAATAGAAAGTCTGTCAGTGGTAGAGTGTCCACACTTGCAGGTTGTGGGTTCAAATCCATGCATAAAAAACTTCTGGAGTTGAACAGGCAAACAGATGTATTTGGAAATGTAGAATTGATTTATTCAGCCTCCTGGACTTGGTGTCCTACGCCTGACCTTAGAGCAGATTAACTTTAAATATCAATGAATGACTAGAACGGCAGAGTTTGCAAACTTGTAGATAGTTTTAGGATTCTTTCATCTTAAGCTTTTCCAGTTACTGTTGTTCAGCAAATACATGGATCTCCTAAAACTTGAAAGCATGAACTAAACAGTCAAAACTTTTTTGCCATGCGCTATTCTTTATAATAGTTTTACATATAGTTTATGTATTAATTATTCAAAATCTACACAGTAGGAGTACACAAATCTTTGTGAGGAGATGGCTATTTTCGTGTGTATTGTTATTATTTTTTTTGTAATACATAATTTGAACAGATGAGGCCTTTTATTATGTAAACAGAAAGCAGTGATGGTCACGTTTCATGCTCTTGCCATGTTTTTTTTCTGTTTCGGTTTGCTGGGGAGAGGACTGCGCAGTGGTGTAGTGGTTAGCGCTCTTGCCTCACAGCAATAAGGCCCCGGTTCAAGTCCCGGCTGGGGGACCTGAACCAGAACATCATGGGGGACCCTTCTGTGTGGGGTTTGCATGTTCTCCCCGTGCATGCGTGGGTTTTCTCCGGGGACTCCGGCTTCCTCCCACCGTCCAAAAACATGCTTCATAGGTCAATTGGTCAACCTAAATTGACCCTAGGTGTGAATGTGAGAGTGCATGGGTGTGTGATATGTCCCCCTGCCTTCGCCCACAAGTGGCCGGGATAGGCTCCGGTAGCCCCGTGACCCCGAAAGGGAATAAACGGTAGAAGAAGAAGATGAATGAATGGAACAACTGCTGCCTTAGTCGGCTTGGATCCCTTAGATGTGAACCTTGGACCCAGCAGCAGGGGCCTTGGCAGGGCGGCTTGCTTAGACGGGGCGTCTCTGTCGAGGACAGAAAGAATTTGTGCTCAGTGTAGTTAAACCCGCACATGCTGTAACACATGTTTCAGTGAATGTTAAAGTGGCCGTTCTGCATGTCCATCAAGTCACGTACTTCCAGTGAGAATGATGATTCGCTGACTGATTTTTAAAAAAAAAATATATATTTTTTGGTTTTTATATCTTTCCATGGCCCGCGATCTACCCACATGTCCTTTTGGATCGACGCACCCCTGGCCTTAACAATAAATGGCTGCTCGGATTAAATAAAAAAAAAACTATAATTTCTACATGTGAACATGCAGCCAAGTTAAATGCATCAAAAGTGCTGTTCTTGCATAATGCACTTAGCTCCAAGTGGAGAAATAGTTTCTGTAGCTTTGTCATTGTAATATGCAAATGTGGTGTTAGAAAAACCGGCACATTAGTTCAAACCTTGAACTTTTTCAGCATAATTCTTGACTTTAGAAAAATAAATTTCCTTTGACCACAATCTTGTTGTCATCTGCGTTTGCAGCTTGCTCCGGAGAATACTATCATGTCGTTTGAAAAGGCAGTGGAAGCTAGAGGACGAGGACTGGAGACTGATGTCACCATTAGGTATTTCCAATTTTTCTATTTAATACATAAGTTGTTTTTTTTGGAGGGGGTGGGGGTCCTCATTATAGCACATTTGGAGAAATCCACGCGCAATTTTCCATTTAAAAAACAAACATTTTGTAAACTGGAAAAAAATTCCAAATGCATCATTCATCCAGTTCTTTTGCTGAACTCAGACTGCAGACTCAGGATGATTCAAAACCATTCAAATGTGTCCATGAATGCACCATCGTAAAATATAGAGCAGAAGGTAAGTATGTGAATACCATTACACAACTAATGAACGACAACTAATGAACATCTCATGGAAAGATAATGTATCAAACCTCGAGGTACTGAATAGGGCAGAAATGCCGAGTGTTGAAGAAATGCTCACCACATGTCAACTAAGGTGGGCAGGGCATGTTATACGCATGGAAGACACCAGACTACCAAAAGCTGTTTTCTTTGGAGAATTGAAAGAAGGAGCAAGAAAAGTTGGAGCCCCGCTACTACGCTTTAAAGACGTATTCAAGAGACACCTGAAGAACATAAATCAATATGACAACTGGAAGGGAAAAGCTGAAGACCGTGTGACATGGAGGAGGGTGGTGACCGGCGCTGCTGCTGCTATCAGGGAACGAAATGTTCAGCTATCGTTAAAAAGAAGGCAGCGTAGACTAGAACCAGCACCTCCACCCACTGAAGCGACCTACAGGTGTGAAACCTGCGACAGGACATTCAAGACAGCAATTGGGATGTCCTCCCACATACGCCATAGGCACAAGCTCCTCCCCGCGTCATCGTCGACATCGACGGACTGCTAAAGAAGAAGAAGAAGAAGAATACCATTAATTAAAACTATTAGCCTTATCAGCAATTTAAGGAGCCCAGTGACCTCCTTTAAGCCTCACAATCAAGACATTATTTTAGAGAGTGAAGCAGAAACATCAAGGCCGTTTTACACTCCCACTATACGATTTGCGCAAAATTAATTAAACAGTCCTATTTCCCTGGTTCAGACCAGTCCTAAGTCAGCTGCTGGGCGCCAGACGAGAGACGGGGGACGCCCAGCGGGAGCCACAGCTAGAGAGATCAGCAAGAAGCGGCAGACCCCCACTCTGTATAGACTGCTGGAGGGATGAAAGATCAACCGATATATATAATCGTTACACAGTGTACCAATCGTGCATGCACCGTGTGCGATTATTGCGCTGTTTCTATGCAATTCATTAGTGATTCGTGCATCAATTATGTAATTTTACTGTGATATGAGCGCCGTATACGTGTTATATATAAAGTTATACATCGGTGGTACATGCGTGAAAAATCCATTAGATATGTGTGAAACAGTCGTGGAAAGCCACAAATTTGTGTTTGCATCTCGCAAAAATCACGCACAAGTGTGTAAGATTAACATAATAATTGCATAAATAAAATACGCAGAAATGGCAAAATTCTCAACTGATCAAAATTATTTTAAAAGCTCAAGACCGAATTTACATAAACACCCGTCAGCCGAAACCCTCGACAGACATCAGCGCACGTCGGCGAACGCAAGAAACACTTTACTGAATTATGGATATCGCGCATGTATCACCAAAGACGGAAATTTCCTTCTTGGACAATAAACAAAATGTATGTAGCGGCTGTGTGACGCAGCCTTTAGTTATGAGGAAGACTGGTTCTGCTTTTCAATAGGCACCACATGTCATTGTTTAAGAGTCTGCAAAACGTCTAAGGAAGTGTTTGCCCTTTATTTTTATTTAACCACATTCGATTGCGCATTTTGCAAAACAAATCTGAATCTGTGCCTAATTATTCAGATCAGAGGCTCGCCTGCTGCTCTCCCTGCGAAGGTGATTACCGCCCCCCATAATCCTACCGGCCTTTAGCTTTTCCATTAGCCCGCAGCTTTTGCTCTGGCATTTTATGGAGTGAAAAGAGGATTATCTGCACGATTATCTGCATACCAGGTTCACGTAATCTCATGCCTCTGCTGATCCTGGGGACTGCAGTGCATCGTTCATGTGTGATAAAGTGAGGTGTGTTTAGTGGCGTGGCAGTTTCTGCATTATTAAGCTGTCAAGAGTTTTCTGAAGCAATTTGTTAAGATGTAATTTTTTATGTAAGAGTGTTCCAATGAGTTGTTCCATAAGAAATAACTGCAAAAGCAGCATCTCAAAAAAATATATATATATTTGTTTTTTTTATTCCATGTAATGGATTCCTTATTACTTTAGAAGATAGTTTGTGAGTGCTTCATTTGAGTTTGCTCTCTACTTCTTACCTTTTTCTAACTTTTGAATCAATAATAAAGACCCACTTCGATGAAAATTGTGTTCTTGGTGTGTTTAACATGTGGCATTTCTCTGATGATGTAGAACATATACAAAGAAAATTTAGGTCTATAATGCATCCTTGAGTATTTCTTTATTCAAATCGTTGTGAAACAGGATAACACAAAAAACAAAAGAAAAAGAGCTAATTTCGTATTTCTGGAAATACACAAGCTCCAAGCTGTTACCAATGGTGAGGAGAAGTGGAAATATAAACGACACACGTTTTTTTTATGTATATATTTTGCCTAAAAACGTCATAATCATAACTAAAAGACCACTAGTAAGGCTTTGAAAATAGATCTAAAGATGATCGGAGTGGGACTTTAAAGCTTCACTGTGTCTCCACTGCATCATTGTTCTCCCCATAATAACCTAAAGTTTGTTTTTATTCCTTTGTGTAGTTATGACGGTGTTCCATTCCTGATGCATGACTCAACGTTGAGGAGGACCACTAATGTTGAGGACGTTTTTCCAAATCGAACTCACCTGGACGCCTCCATGTTTACATGGACCGAGTTACAACAGCTGAATGCTGGCGGCTGGTTCTTATCGGTGCGTCCAACAGCAGCCAAACACACAACAGACTATTGTCACTTAGCTAAAAAAAGTCCCCTAACTTACTCTAACACCAGACATTAAGACTTAAATATGTAAGGGATAATACCGGATGAGGTGTCCATTATCAGAAATTATTGGACCTTGCAGAAGCAACCGTCTGCCACAAAGCGGAAGACAGATGCCTCCGCAAAGTCAATTTAGTTTTGATAATAGACACCTCCTTGGGCATTATCCCTTATATGGTCACTTACAACATAAATCAATCAATCAAATATTAGTACTTTAAACTTGTAATTTTTTATATTCAAGTCATTTTTCGCAATTTGATACAAGGTGCAACGCATTGTAATGGTAATAGCTATCAAGCCTGCACTGACCTTGTACTGCTGCAGCAGAGGAAACTGTCTGGTATACACGCTAAATATCCTGTTAAGTGATACAAAGCTTAATTAACTTCAGGGGGAAACTTCACCTCTCACTGCTTGTTTTTGTCCAGATGATGAAGCAAAGTTTGTTAAAAAAAAATCCACAAGTAATTGTTGCTATATTCCTGCTGGGATCATTAAATGTATATCAATTCTTTTTTGTTTTTTAATTGTTTCATTAATTTAATAACATTTATTTATGAACACACATTCACTAGGTATCAAAGAATAAGGTTAGTCAGGCAACAAACTATTTACCATCAAAGGTAACACTGCTGTTAATGGTAAAGTTAGATGGAGCCATTTAAATTCAATTCAAACAAATAGCCCTGAGGGGCAATTTCTCTCAAGGTGCAGACAGTGGCTTATGTGAAAATTGTTTTTTTAAATAATTGACGTTGCATGGACCCGGGGTGTCCAATTCCATGCCTCAATGGCAGATGTCCTGCTTGTTTTCCAACCAACCTGCCATTGAAGCTGCTTATTGGCTAAACACACCTGATCCATGTAATTAGCGGCAGATAAGGCAGGATTCCTGGAAAACCAGCAGGAGTTTGACACCCCTGCTGGCATTAAATCCAATACCATAATTCCTTGATGCGAGAAGAATTATGGTACTATACTATACTATATAATTATGGTTTCTACTGTCTTGATGTAGTGATAAACTGTGGAATAACATTACAATGTTGATGTTACTAACTGGAGTTTAAGACAACGCAATAATAAAGAACATTCAGGCTATGTCACTGTGTTTTAACCAGTGTGCTGTGAGAGATGGTCAGGTGTGCCGTGGGAAATTACCCATTTTCACTGATCTAAAAGCATTTACCATCTCATGGATATCAGATCTTTGTTCATCCAAACAGGCCCTGATAAAACTCTGAGTATTTAGGAATATGAAAGATTGTAAAATATTTTTTTCTTTGTGTTTAGTTGATTGTATTAAAGACACTTTTATAAGAATGACGGTACAGCGATTTACAGCTTCAGCTCTGTTTTCAGGAAAGTCCCGCCCCTTCAACTGTCTCTGCCAATCATTCTTGGACCCCTAATCGTACGTCATCAGTCTGACCAATCAGAAGTGGTTAAAGTCCTCACTTCCTTGTTCCAACTCGGCTCATGAAGTCTTTCAGTTCCATCAAAAACACCAGCTAAAGCTCGTCTTTAGTGGTGGAGCTTTCCGCAGAATCTGGTGTCAGACTGTGGAACAAGTGAACAAAAAAACAAAGCTCAGAGAACCGAGTCTGTCTGCCATCGGCGTCAGTTTTGTACTACAACTCCCATGATGCATTGGGTCAAAGTGACAGCATCTTCGCTACAATGAGTCTTCCCTGTTAAACGCCTTCAAACCACAACGTACACACATCAAACAGTTCTTAAACTTTTCTGCCACAATTATCACAAAAATGCATGTGAGACTGTGGGGGGACTGTACATCAATACAGACTATAGAAAAAGTGTGCCTTGGCTCAAAAAAGGTTGAAAAACACTGGGCTATGTCACCGGAACTTCTTTTTAGGTTTCTATAATCGCTTTTAAATGGACACCCTGCAGCCAATCACAATTGAGGATTCACTTGAACTTTGGTATAGATGAGTTACTCTACTGTGTTTTTAGGTCATTCTAAGGAGCAAATGTATCTTGTCAGTGTCATACTTAGATGAGGACAGTTGGCTAATTTCTCCATGCCGACCTCATTTACTTACCTCTCAAGCCTAATATGTTATGAGCTGTAGGACTAAAACCGGTTTATTCCTTTTTATTTATTGTTTTATGTCATTTGTCAGCCTCTATTTAGATCTTCTGATGCCGTCCAATAAATAGAAACATTCAAAAAGAATTGGATCTAAATTAAATCTGTGCCTCTTCTGGTTTTTTACTCTACAAATCCTGCTGTCCACCGCAGAGGGATCCCTTTGGCACGGCATCGTCGCTGTCTGACGAAGATCGCTTGCAGGCACAAAACCAGTCGGTGCCCTCACTGGCCCAATTCCTGGAGGTGGCTGCCAAAAGCAGCAGACTAGTGCTGTTTGATCTGCGCAGGCCACCATACGGACACCCCTACAGACAGTCGTACATCAACACCACTCTGGAGGTCGTGCAAGCCCACATCAATTCCTCCCAGGTACTGTGTGAGGTGGAAAAAAGGTTCAGTGGTTCCACATACAAGATTGGCCCAGATCATCACCACATCTAAAATATTGAATATTCAGCAGTTTTGCTTTATGAGCTTGTTTTTTTGTACATGTGTTTAGGTGTTGTGGCTGCCGTCAGAAGACAGGAAGCTGGTCCATGCTGTCGACCCAGAGCTGCAGCAAACCTCAGGAGAGAAAGCCTCCATCCAGGAACTGACAGATGAGCACATCGTCAGACTGAACCTGCACTACAGCAGCATGTCACAGCAGCAGATACGGTACAAACGGGAACAAAAAGACACAAGATAAACAGTTTAAAGGCCTTTTTTTCTTTTTTTCCCCCCTCTTATGGTGAATTAACATCTAAAGCAATTCGCACAGCCAATTGCGTCCGCTGACTCCTTCTATGGTTTCACATCTAATCTTAAATGAAAGGAATTTAAGTTGAAGAAAATACAATTTCATCAAATACAAAATAATCTTGCTTTTCCTGATACTAAAAATAAAAATGGCTTATACAGTTCTAATGATGAGAAAGTGAAACAACAAGAGATTGGTGATTAAAATCATCTTAGTGCATAAATATCCTAGCCCATGACAGAATGTACTGTTTAAAACGAAACCCAAATATCAACTAAATGACGTGTTTTACAGTCAGTTCAAAAGCAAGCAATACTGGAAATAAGGGGGGACCTACAGAAAACTAAAGCTCTTGGTTATGTAATCTCATCCAGATAACCTTTAGAAAGCATCCTTTGCAAATGCTGTTAGGGCTGAGACATTTCTCTTTGAACTTATGAAATGGCCTCTTCTGCATTTATGTTCCTGTCTCCAGTTGTGTAACTCGTGTAATATACGGCCCCCGTGAACCGCTGTTATCATCTGTAGAAAAAAATGCTGAGAAGGGATTGAAGGGGGGGGGGGGGGGGGGGGGGTGGCTGAGATAATCACAGAGAAAAAGAAAATTAGACACTAAAATGGCATTTATAAAAAGAAAGAAGGGATGGTAGAAGGTGGAGGAGGTGTAGACGCACCAGTCTGCATGTCCTTCACAGGATGATAAAAGCTCGACTTTGAACTCTGGAAAAGTATGATAGAAAAAAAACAAAAAGTTACTGTAAATGACTCTCAGCTCAGTCCCTTTAAATATTTATTTATTTGTTTTTTATTGCCTCCAACTACAGATTACAGACATTCAATATCAGGGCAGTTAGTGTGTTTAACAAGATAAAAGATTAAAAATGCGATCGATGCAATGTTTTATTTCAAGTTTTGCTTTTCTGTTGAGGTTTTATTAACTACATAAAAAATGCATTTTGACCAAACTTGAAGTTTTGGATGTAAAGGCCATGTCACACAGGCACTGCCTACATTTTGTACGGATGAAAATTGGTATTATGTCAAATGTTTTGGTCCTTTACACAAACTTTTCACAGATGCATCACGAATGAACCCGTTAAAGCCATGGAAAAAGTACGAATAAAGCATGCAAAGAACACGTAATACTGTGCTTCATTTACAAAAAAAGTAAGAAAAAGTCGCAACCGCGCCCCGCGAGAGACCTGACCCGCACTCAGGAGACTGTTGGAGGGGTGACAGATCGGCCGATTTATATTCCTGTCGCACAATATGCCCATCGTGCATGAACCGTGCATGATTATTGCGCTGTTTAAATGCAATACATTAGTTTCAGGCGTCGATTACGAAATCTCAGACATCTTGACGGACAACCTTGACGAACATCTGCGCACATCGACGAACACGAGAAACACTTATGAATGACGTATATCACACATGTATCACGAAAACGGAAATTTCATATGTGGAAAAAGTACGTAGTGGCTGTGTGACACGGCCTGAAGCAGGGGTGTAAAGTTAGCCTCCAATCTACTTCCTGTTTTCATGGGCAGCAAATATCTGTCAGTGAACATCAGCACCAACCTGTATGTGATCAGCCAGCCGTGGCTCTACACCCTGGCCTGGTGCGCTGGAGCTCAGTCTGTCACCACCAACTCCATCCACATCCTGTCCCGGATGAGCAAGCCCCTCTTCCTGATGGTGAGCCGCCTACCGCCTTAATGTTGTAGCTGATTACATGTTTGACAGATGACCAAAAACATCAAATGTTCATTTTTTTTATTTTTATCAGCAGAATGAATGGTAATAAATTCATCTCATTGGCTGTGAATAAGGATCTCTGCTGTTCTGCTTACAATGTAAAGCTCGGAACATTCAGGTTCTTTAATTGAGGCTACTGGCACCTAGAATAGCCTCCCTGCTGTGTGTGAGCTGGAGAATAATCACAGGTGGCTTCAGGAGGTACTGTGGGTGATTGCATAACAGTCCCGTCATCTCCTACGCGTCTGGTCTCAATCCTTTTCTTCTCGCAGCGGATCGTTTGCATTCGTGCTTCACAACTTTCATTTCTTTTCAGTTAAAACCAAAGCTGTTTTTGTCGTCTGCAGACGCCAGAAGAGTACGGTCTGATGTGGATCCTCACGGATGTGGTGTCCGCCGTCCTCATCTTTGCAATTTTCGTATTCCACTGGTAAGAGGCGCATTCGTTACCGTCTGCATTTCGGTGACGCGTCTGATGTGCGGTTATTTAAATCTCTGCAAGGCTGCGTCACCCCGACTGTCTGCGAGTTTATCATTCGTGTTTGATCTGGATTTTCCGTGTCCATCAAGTCTGTTGTAATAAAAACGGTGAATAGAAAATGTAACAATGTTTTAAACCTGCTTAGTCCTGCGTGAATGATCAACCCGAGACCAAGTCAAGTCACAGATTAATGTCAGATTCTAATGGAAAATGAGATGAGGTTAGCTTCAGATGCAAATAATTTATAGTATTTAAAAAGACCCACTCGGATCATATTTTGGCGGCAGAAGTTCTTTAGAAATTCACCTCTGAGTTGACAGTAATACGAACAAAGAAATACTCAGAAATGTCATTTTAAGCTCTTTATTTTTAGAATATGTCCTCCATAAACAGAAAAATGCCACAAGAACATGTCATAAACTCAATTTCTATCAGGGTGGGTCTTTAAACCCTTTTAATTTTCTCTGTATGTAAGTCTGATGCATCAATAATATTTAACCCAACAATAGCAACAGTTACATCTGTGAAAGTAAAGAGGCCAGACAGACGTCTGTGCACATCTGTTTGCCTGAGCTGTGATCAGCCTGATCAGACGCAAGAGCCCTCCAGAAGACACATCAAAGTAGATGCGGTGCACAGACGGCGGCGGCGATTCCCTTTGATGAACAGTGTTTGCTGCTTGTGTCTGTCACAGGTGGAGAGAAAGAGGCCTGCCCTTCTGGTCCGGCAGCCGCCAGACCCACGAGAACGGACCGTACAGCAAGTTCAGGACAGGTAAGGGACTGTTAGGAATCCAACAGATACTTTGAAAAGATTTCGTGAATGTGTCGGTCGCAGAGTTTTGCACGACGTTTGTTTTTTCTGATTGTGGAGTGTTTGAGATGTTTTTGTACCTCAGACTCTTCTGATGTCATCTGTGTTCACTGGAACCCTCTCCACTCTGATCCGCCTGCTGGAGCTTTTGTTTCCCTTCCATCGGTCTTCAGCCAGTGACACCCTGCATGCCCCCCCACCCTCCTGGAAACTTGTACGCACACATCCTGTTTGCATTTGACAAGTTTCTGTGTGTTTGTCAAATCAATCTTTGGAGTTTAATTTAGGGTTTTACCATCATAGAGACTTGAATCCAAATTTACTAACTCCCTGAGCAACAAAGATGCTAAATCTTAACGAGTGTATTAACCTTATATTATCCTATTACTACTCCTATTAGAACATTTTGCTCGGCTAGAAGGCTTTTACAGCATACTAAAAACTTTTTGTTTTAATGCTCAAAGAATTTAAAAAAAAAAAAGAAAACTTTTCCAATTCAAAATGTCACCTTCACTGTGTCTTTTTCTAAAGTCTAAGTAGTTCATTTGAAATTAAAGGGCTACATTTGGCGAGAGGAAAAGTTTTGGTGTTGTTCTAAAGGTTAATTTTGGATGCAAACATAATTGAGTAACTTCTTATTCATTTTATCTGCTATGCGTTATCCTGTTTTTCCCCCTAGCTTTTTATTTTTTTAACCTTTATTTTTCCTGCTTAAGACATATGAAGAAAAACGTTCCTATTTTGGCCTGGCAAAAGGACCTTTAGAAAAATAAAACTAAAAGGAGTTGCAGGAGACAAATGGACTCAAACGATAAGGATAAAACAGCAAAAACACAAGATAATCATTCAAAATAATTAAAATCATTAACTTATTTAAATAATTAGAATCATAAAACTAGGTTAGAGCAATAGATGATTCTTAAGATTTCCTTTAGAAACTCTCTTTGAAATAAAGGTGTCCAGTCAAAGTTTTTTTTTTTGTAAATTATTCCAGTCTAATTCAGCAAAAGCTTGCTATTGCTGAGTGTTATGGTCCAAATATTTTGGTAGATTAGGCTTTAAAAGCCAAATAATCAAAACACTTTTTTTTTCGTACTGAATCACTGGAAAGCTTTTATAGACGATTCAAGAAAAGAGCAGCAGCTGTGTTTGTTAACCTCAGTGTCTCATGTCGTTTGCTCTTCATTAACACCTTTCAGTGAAATCATGAACCTGCAGGATATTATTTAAAACCCAGCATCCTTCCTGCTTTTCAGTCAAATTTTATTTTTGCATTGTCATTTTTGTGAATGCCTAAAAAAATAAAACTGCTCAAAAGTAAACATGAGCAGCTCAAACTGGACAACTGCCGAGGCGTGACTCAACGTGGGCGGGGTTAAATGCATTGCGTTCCGCCTACTGTCGGCCCAAATGTCGACTGAATTGCCTTCATTTGGTTGGAGCAGGGGGCTGTAACCAAATGCCTCACAGCAAGAAGGCCCCCGGTTCAAGTCCAGTCTGGGGGGACCTGAAACAGAATATCAATGGGGGACCTTTCTGTGTGGAGTTAGCTTGTTCTCCCCGTGCATGCGGGGGTTTTCTCCCACGACTCCGACTTCCTCCCACCGTCCAAAAACATGCTTCCTACCTACAATCTAACTTGTGTGAGAGTGTGTGTGTGGGTGTGTGACTGTGGACACTCTACTCTGCGACAGACTGGCACCCTGTCCAGGGTAGGGCTGGGAATCACCTTACGATACGATTTGCGATACTTTGCTCACGATATCGATACTATCACAATATGGCGATAATGTGATAAATATTGTCTCTAACAACTCACGATATATCAAACTTTAAGAAAGAATAACTTAAAAAACAGTTTTTTGGGAAATATTTCCCTATTTATTTTTAGTTTTTAAACATAATGATAAATAGTGAAGCCATTATTTAGTAAAAAAAAATACTGTAAACAGGATAAAAAATGAATAAGTCAGATAGCTGCCAGGCCCATTGCTATTAACTTTTGAAAAACAAAGCCATAGTTATCGCATTATTTTTAAAAACATAGCTGTAAATCAGACATTAATTCTGTGAACAAATTATAGTGTCTTTGTTCAAAATAAATGACACCATTTAATGTAAATGTGGTGTAAACAAAAATACAATTATTCTAGGAAACAAAAATCAAATGGCTAGGAACTTAACTTATTTAAGACTTAAACTGCTTTCAAAATAAATGACCAGGGATAAAATACATGAACTTGAAGTGAATCTAAAAGTAAACATCTTTGTGAACAAAACGTTTGGGGGAAAGGTGCATGTGATGTATGTTTATATGTTTTTCTTGAGAACCGGAGGCTTTTTAGCGTCAAGATGCCGCTCATCTACCGTTGCTTTGAGGAGAAGGGGGGTCTAAGGGCCAGACCATTGCTCTGGTCAGGGCGTACAGTGCAGGGATCATTTTTTCAGTATTTCCAAGAGGGAATGTCAAAGCATGGCTCTAATGCATTCAATAAAAACCTGAATCCCTCGTTCTCCACCTCGCTGCAGGGACGGAGCCCCTTGTACATTTAAACATCAATCCCGTTTGTTATTGCCTTTGCTCTGCCTGCCTATAGAAAGGTATCCACGCCGGGCTGTGTCGGCTTCCGGCCAGCAACAGCCACGGCTTTCTCACACAACTCCGGGTGATGCAGCTTCAACATGCCGGCGTGTCTTTTAACTTGCTGCTCTCGCTATTTTCCTTGTTTTTCCCCTCCGCCATTTTAGTTTGAATGTGTATTCTTCTTCGTCCGCCCGCGACAACCAATCTCGCATCGAGCGAGATCTAGCCTCTGAAGAATCGTCTTACCAAAGGATGATTAATATAACATTTTACAGGGTCTCCAAACGTAAATAAAAGGTCGATACTTGATGAAGACGCATCGAGAATCAATCACGGGACTAAATATCGCGATATATCACCATATCAATATTTTGGCAAACCCCTAGTCCAGGGTGTCCCCTGCCTTCGCCCACAAGTGGCCAGGATAGGCTCCGGCAGCCCCGTGACCCCGAAAGGGAATAAATGGAAGAAGATGAATGAATGAATGAATGAATGAATGAATGAATGAATGAATGAATGAATGAATGAATGAATGAATGAATGAATGAATGAATGAATGGAGCCAGAAGTAAACCATTTTCTATGGGTGACGTCACATTGACTCAGTCCAGTTCTCAGTCAATACAGTCAATAACCTGCTCTGGATCAGAGCTTCTGTGGACCCCCACCTGCCCCACTGCCCCTCAAACGCACACACACAAATGCTAACCTGATCTGTAGTAATCCACCTTTTAAACCTTTAACTCCGCAGACGTCACCAGCGACAACTAAAAAAGCCAATCTTTGACGTACAGTAACCATTTGACCTTTTACCCCCGATCAACATGAATCAGCTGATTGTGACATGGAGGAAAGCAGCTTTTCATATCAACTTTGTGTCGATATACTTTACTAACATACGTAAATTCTTGTTAAACAGCACAAAGACACTTTTCTTTCATGACAGAATTAGCTAATTCACATCGATTGTGTACTAAAGTGTGTCATACTGATGCAAAGCTGCTTTTCTCTGCTTCACCTTAACGTTTGAAGAGTTGAATCAGCTAAAGCTCCGGTGTTAAAGGGTTAATCCGGGGCTCCCCTCCCATTTGATTTTGGCCTCTAATTCCCAAAATGCCTTTCAACTGTGCGGGCAAACTCATCCCTGTTTGATCTTCTTTTCCTCAGAGATGAGTGACGTGTGGTCCATTTCCAGTGTGAACGTTCGGCCTGACCTAAGGAGCACCCCCGGCTCCCCCAGCGTGCCTCACCTGCCCACCATCTCAGAGGAGTAACTCGGATGAGGAAGAGAATGAGAGGCAAGAAAGAAACCCGCAAAGAACGGAGAAAGAACTTGTTTATAGTGTTTGCTGAGCCAACATACGTGCTAGTCTAGTTAGTTTTTCAACCCTAATTATCATCTAGAAAGAGTTGAACTCCCAGACCTCAACCTGGTTTGCTTCAGGTTGGCTGTAAGATTAGCAAACACAACACTTTTTGAGGGCAAAGTGATCAGAAACATCAGAGAAAGGGGTTTTGGTAAGCTTTCCTCCCAAATGTCTGCTTACATGCTCTCTCTGTACTCCGACTGGCCCAGTGTTCTTCAGCAAATAAAGACTCTGGGATAGAGCTCCTTAGCTCCTCCGTCCACTCCACCGCTTTCATATTACAGGTGGCATCAAACGCCTGGAAGGTGGACCCACTAAACCTGAGACCGACGCATCCAAGAACACGCTGGTATCTAAAACGTTGGAACTCCACTAGATGAGCTGAGAGAAAGTTCACCCCAAAAAGGAAGGAAAAATACATTCTGCTGTAAAAAGACAAAAGCTGCTTTCTTTGTTGCCGTCTCTTATGCCTAGATATTGAAAACCAAACCTCGGAGAGGAGAAGCTCTTGTCATCAGAACTATGAATGCAAACATCGTGGGCAGATATTTTCCGCATAAGCTGTAGTTTTTCATTGTTTGCTGTTTGAGAAAACTTTATACAGCGTCTGAAGAAGACATATTGTGCATAATTTCTATATATTAAAAACCCATCTGTGATGAGGTAAGGAAGGATGTGACCATCTATCTGCAAATCTGATGCTACGTTCACACCTGGTATTTGACACAGAATGTCGATACTAGCATATGTACCGATAGTTGGAAGAGGCTTGGTGCGAAACGTCGATTGGCACTTCCGTGTTATGTAACGTATGCTACCCATACCTCACTACCCAATCCAAACCCTGATTGGTCAACGCTCGACCTGACTTAACTTTCAACGTGCGTTTCGTGGACGTGCGTTTTGTTCGTAGAGCCCGAAAACGGACTGAGAAACTTGCGTCACGGCACAGGAACGCAAGAGTTTTGAACACAGAAGCCAGAAACATTTGTACACATTCGTTCTCATAGACTTTTCATTAAAAGTGGCTGCTTGAACGCGTGTTGCAGAGGTCGGTGTGAACGCATGTGTGAAATGTCCAAAACCATTGAAAATAATGACACAGCTCTTGAGAATGCTACACATAAACATTCTAAAATGGTTTTCCAGGAACTCCCTGTCAGATTTTTAGTTTAATCATTTCCTGGAACTCCCATAAAAGTGTATGATTGCTGTCAGTATGTCACTGTACTCCTAAGGCGTGGCGAGCAGGTGGACTCTGACTACTGATAAACCAGGACGTTTCCGTGCTAAATGTATGGAGAGCAGTTGGGATAAATGCCAACTTGCAGCTGCAGGGTGACTGATGCCAAACAGCAAAACATGGTAGTAGTTGGGTAATTATCGCACCATTTCCTCTTGATCCAGGAAGCAGCAGAGTTGTTAAGTTGTTGGGTTTTTTTTTTCGCTGTTCCTTGTTTATTAACAAAAATATAATCAAGATTTTTTTTAAATTAATTTGTATATTTTCTATTACAAATAGAACGACAGACGAGTAAAGATGAAGGAGTGTTTTTAACCACAGCAATAAGAGGAGTGAACTCGCTATTTCTGTTTCCAAACTGTTTTTCATCAATTTATCTTTACGGCATGTTGAAAATCTGCCTACTGTTTTCAAACTATGTCCTGTTAGCAATTTTATAAAAAAATAATACCCAGAAACAGCTGATCTCAAGGCCGGACTGAGATGCAGCACAAAGAAAATCCAACTCCAAACCGTTTTTAAAAGCGATCCTGATTACCTGTGAATTCTGCAGAGCTGCTGGGTCCCATAAAGCCCCACAGAGCTGGAGGCGAGCTCAGTAGGTCTCCTTTAAGCTTCACTCTGTGTGGGAGTTATTTGACGTGTTCTTTGAACACTCTTTGAGTGACTGAATGTAAACGAGGTTTTCTCAAAAATACATTATTTGTGTTTATACTTCTGTATAGATGGAGGCTTCTTTAGCTAATTTCAGCTCCTTTCAAATCAACAAAGAAAGTCATGGAAGAAGCCAGACTACTCTTTATACTGGGCATAATCGGACTTTACACTTAATATAAAGCTGTTAGTTTTAGGCAACACTTCTTTAAACCTGAAATCCAGAGAGTTGGTTTGCTCCAAAGGGTTCGAGATGAAGCAGGATGCTCTGCAGTAAGTGCCATTACAACACGATGGTGGATTTGTTTCCATGATTCACCAAAACTGTTTATCTGCTCATTGGAATTTTTGTTCAGGAGTTTATTTAGGAAATGTTAAATACGAGTTATTGATAAAAAGGCAACCTTCGCTCAAGGTTTGGTTTTTATTTTTCTGTTAAACAAGAACCGATGCGGTTCAAAGCTTTACATTAAAGTTTAGGGTAAGGGTTAGGGGTTAGGGGTTAGGGGTTAGGCTTAGGGTTAGGGGTTTAGGGTTAGGGGTTAAGGGTTAGGGGTTAGGGGTTAGGCTTAGGGTTAGGGGTTAGGGGTTTAGGGTTAGGGGTTAAGGGTTAGGGGTTAGGGGTTAGGGTTAGGGGTTAGGGTTAGGGTTAGGGGTTTAGGGTATTTTAAAACCGGTCCAAATATTCTACTTCAATTTAAGACTCTTTCATAAATAATCCCCAGCCTCATTACGGTTTGTAATCACTCGGGTTGCATCGGTCGCATGGCCCGGCCCAATTGCTCTGAAATGTGACACACACTGATGACATCATCCATGATTGAAATTTTACGCCCATAGTAAAATCCTGTGCTGTTTATAAAAAAAAACATAACATTTTTGCTTCCAATTATTTACTTTTTAATATTATAATATTTTCCACAAAAAAAACAGCGTTATATTTTAGGAAAACTAACATTCCAATTTTTTGATGTAATTTCCACCGTAGTTTAAGGCTTTTAAAATACAAATAAACCTGATGTACCGCCCACTTTCTCTTGTCTGCACCATTCATTTACCAGAAAACTTATTTATATAGATGTAAATCTCTATAAATGAGAAACCATTCCACTACGACCCTGGAGACGAGCACGTCATCAGCCTTGAAAAGTATAAACCCCGCTCAAAAGTTCATCGAAGTTATTATACCGCACCATTGATTGGTGCGATTCGCGATCCCTGTAAAGCACCAACTGGGTATAATGCAGGAAAATAGAAAAGTTGATTGTTTCTTTAAGGCCATTGCTGCTGCTTAGGTTCTTTTTGGGAATGTTTTGGTGCAAGGCGGGGTAGTGGTCCGCACTCTTGTCTTACAGCTGGAGGGCCCTGGTTCAAATCCCGCCTTGGTCCTTCCTGAGTGGAGTTTGCTTGGGTCTTTCCAGAGCACTCTGGTTTCCTCAAACAGTCAAAAAACATACATGTGTGGCCCTGCAACAGATTGTTGATTTGCTAAGGGTGAACCCCGCCTTCACTCAACAGTAGCCGGGTTGACTCCCGTGACCCCAGGAAGGATTCAGAGTCCAAAAGATGGACGGTTGTTTTAGTAAACACTTGGAAGTTCAAGAACCAAAGAAATCAAAATGTCTGCAGGAATGTTTCCTATGATCATTTAAATGATCAGCCAATCATTTACCCTCTTAACTCCTGTAAAAGCATAAAAGGTGCATTTATTTTCCACACACTGCTGCTGCACTTTGGTTGGTTTAAAAGGTCAAAACAGATTGTTGTTCATATGAAATGTATTGAACTTCAAGACCAAATTCATATTTTCTATTCACCCTGATCCCTTTGTAAAACCTTGAATTGGCTGTGAGTTCAGAGTTTTTGTCATAACTGTGGGTTCACTCGTTTTATTGGTTTTTCAGAAAACAAAATTGTTTCGCTGCAATAAACTTTTTTTTCTTGATCATGAACTTCCAAGGAAACTGAATGAGAACCGCTGACTAATGTAAAGATGCTTCTGAAAAAGATAAATCAGAAGATGAGTAAAGCTTATTGTAATGCATCTAACTGTCATGAGTTTCTGTATTTGTGTTCAGACTTGTTTCATGGTTATCACTCGCTGCTCAGTCGTATTTATTCTATGGAATATAATGAATTCTACCACGAGACAGCTTATTTTTGTGAGCGACTCTGGTGACAATGCAGCGCTGCATTGGTTTTCCTCCCAGGATGCTTTGCATTTTGAGCCTTGCATGTGTTGGATTTATCCAACTTTAGTTTTCTTGATGCTTTCCTGAGAGGATGTGATAGCCACTGATTCATCTCTGCATCATTGCTTAGATTGAGGCAGATTTCTGGCTCTTTATAGTCTGTTAGTGTCTTTTAAAATACCATCCTCAGAATCAAAGAAACTTTACTAAAATATGCTTTAGAGCAAATACAGCATAACAATCTGAAGAACTTTATTTTTATTCCCTCTTGAAGATAAATAAAGACAAATACGATTAACAAACGTTTTTTACATTTCAAGTATTTTTGTAAATGTAGTTATGACATTTATTTTATTTTAAAGAAGTTTACTGTTAACTTAAAAAGATTTTAATCTGGTTACATCTAAGAAATGTTGTAGAAAACCTGAAAGTTTTGCTGTTAAAGACCCATTGCAATCATCGCTCAATTCTTAATTCTTTTTCCTTACGGCTGTTCTGTTTTTATCCAAAATTTCCAAAACCTGCATAATGTTCTTGGAAATAATTTCTGCAGATTGGCAGGAGTTCATTAATAATTCACCTCTAAGTTATGAGCGGGACCATTGGTGTTGTGCAACCCCGCCTCCTCTTCCCCTCTCCATTGCTAGGAGCTCGGAGCAGACGGCTTGTGGCCCGCCAGCATATTTCTTTGTAACAAATAGGATCTTTTTCAAACTGCCCTTTTTCCATCTGCTCCTGATTCACAACATTCTGAATGATCAAATGCTCAGAAATGCAATTTTGCAATTGTTTTCATCAGAGTGGGACTTTAATAGTTTAACATTTAGGCTAGCATTAGCCAGTGCATTCCAGTTTATCCTCATCTAACTGTAACTGGAGCCGGAGCTTGGTTTGCATAGCTGGCAGTAAGTCAGACTTGTTCCCAGTGCATGTTGGACTCCGGCAGGGCTGCCCTTTCTCACCGGTTCTGTTTGTAATCTTTATGGACAGAATTTCTAGCCGCAGCCAGGGGCCAGAGGGGGGTCTGGTCCACACAGATGGATACAAACTGGTTAATTTGTGCCCTATAATGAATGTCTTTTTGGTCTTATTTTACCCAATCAGAAACTTATTTTATACATTTTATTTTTGTAAAAATGTATTCAAATCTTTAAGAGAAGAGCAACTCCGTCTCAGCTTCCAGCAGTCAGGACTGCTGTGCTAAATGACCTGATGCATGGAAGTATTTTTTTACTTTCAGAAAAACAGAGGGAGGTCAAAAGCAGTGCTTTCTTGCTTTTTTTGTGCTCTTAGATGCAGTTCAGATTTTTTTGACAGGATAATGTATATGCAAAGACATGAATGGAAAACTTTAAGTGTCATTCCAGAGATTCTCTGTTTGCAAAATAGAAGAGAATCTGAGCTCCAAAACCAATTTCTGAATCAAAAAACTTCAATATGGAATATCTGTTGATGCGGAAAAATACACCTCCTGTGTTATGCAGTGCTGTTCTTTAGTTGCCACGCAATGTACTAAAAAGTGATGCTAAATTTGATAAACTGTTCTGATCATAAATGATGTAATTTGCTTTAGAGAAAAGTATGCTTGTATTTAATGCCTGAAGTGTGAAGACATTAATGAGGTTAGGATTTTAAAAATGCTTTTGCCTTTTATGCTTTGATGCCAATAAATTGTGGATGACTAAAGTCATGTTTGTTTGTTTTTTTCACCTCCCTCCTAACTGCTACTGTAGCCTATTTTAGATGGATGGATGGATGGATGGATGGATGGAGTTTTGTGCGCAACTTTGAATCCACTGAGAGACACTGGATGAAGCCTGTTGGCAAGTGTTGTCAGTGAAGAATTTGGCAGGACGACTGTAAACCGAACACAACTCTGTCAAAACAAAAAACACTAAAATTATTTTAGAAATTAATTTTACTGAATCCCATCACAAAACTTCAAGTTTTTGAAACATTGAACTGTTTTTGAAGGTTTTTTTTTATTTTGCTAACATAGCAGGTTAGATTCATATTTCAGACAAATTGTGCATTTTGTGGTACAAGCACCAGATTTAACATGGATGTTTGTATCTACTCTGTCAGAAAAAAGCATGTTAGCCCCCAAAAAATTCTAAAATGCCAACCATTTGTAAAGATGGCTGCCATACACTCAATTGTTACAAATATATTCCATGTCGATTTTCCCCCAGTCTTAACAAAATGGGCTTTTCATGCATAAACTACAGTCTTTAAACTTCCAGGGTACCTGCAGAATACTAATATATGTATAGTATGTATACATATATATTTATGTATGTTTATGTGTACATCATGCTTTTCTTAAGCCTTTCAGAGTAGATTATGTCCATGTATATGATAAGATGTATTACCTTTGGCACACTGAAGAACAGACATTTTTAACCCTTGTGCTGTCTTAGATGACCCCACCCTTCCATTGACGTGTTCTCCCTACCATGACAAAGGTGGATAAAGGTGGAAAGATTTGATGTAATCCATGGACACCAGTGAAGATCACAAATCATTGAAGAAAAAAGGTTCAGAGCACTGTCTAGTGGGTCTAGATGACCCAACTCCCAACGTTAAAGTGCCTAGGATAGCACAAGGGTTACGAAAGATTTTTTTTTTCACAGCGCATTTTCTGTTCGCAAATAAGACGACTCGATCTCTGGGGCTCCGCCCCTCACTCCTTGTGGGTTCCGCCCTTTCATGACGTTAATCTAGAGCCAGCCTCAGCAGCGCATTTGCGTTTCCCCCCATGAAAACAAATATGTTTTCCCCCCACGAAAACATAAAATGAAAACAACATCCGAAGTTTTGCATAGATGGATTTGCATACTGGGCATACAAAAGAAATAGTTTTTGCAGATCACCGCTAGTGAAGTCTGGATTGTTCCTCACTTTGTGATTTCACAATGTGAGAACCTGCTTGTCTTCGTGGGTTGGGAGGGGCTGCAGGTTTTTAGGGGAATACTTAGAAATGCGTGAACAGATCAAAATACCACTTTGTGGTTGTTTATAGTGAGGAGTAAACATTATGATGCACTTAAAGCTGAAAAATGTATCTTGCACAATACAGGCCCTGTAAAATTGAGGAAGTAACCCTTGTGCTATCCTAGGCACTTTAACGTTGGGAGTTGGGTCATCTAGACCCACTAGATAGTGCGCTTAACCTTTTTTCTTCAATGATTTGTGATCTTCACTGGTGTCCATGGATTACATGAAATCTTTCCACCTTTATCCACCTTAGTCATGGTAGGGGGAACACTTCAATGTAAGGGTGGGGTCATCTAAGATAGCACAAGGGTTAAGGAAAATTGAGCTAAACACAAGTAAAGGACCACTGTAACGACATGAAGTACTCTAGAGCATCCCTCCGTAGTGTGACACAACAAATTTATTAAGCGCAACCATCATGAGCATCAGTCAGAACGGATTCACATCACAAACAGTGCAAAAACAGTCCTGTAAACGTTTATGTCACATAAAGCTACTGACAAAACACGTGTTATAGTGACAAACGGCAGCAGCAACACACAAAGAGGTTATATTTGTTCACAAAAACTGCTGTAACAAATGGATTATATTGGCACAGAATTACTCATCATACAAAACAGAAGCTTTAAGAATGATGGATTTACAAAAACATAAAAAAGCAGGATGTTGGTCTTCCTGTCAGCAAAAAGTCATCTATTTAAGTGTACAACAAGTATACTTTGTATATCCTAACAGTAAGGTAGTATACTTGAGGTTTACTTTTTATATTTATTGCAAATGTGTTCCAATTCAGTTTGAAGAAGTATTTATTAAGTATACATCATGCACTACTCGTACATGGTCTACACTACTTGCTGTACTCATGTATACCTAATAAAATAAACCTCAAATGTACTACTACTTTAAGGGTTTACCAAAACAAGAAGGTTTGTGAAAAAACCTTTTAACATCAAAGATTAATTTATTAGAAGTAGAAATTTGGAAATCTGTGTTTATCTGTAAGTAAAAATCAGTAAACATGAACAATTTCCTTTATTTATCCTCATCTCACAAGTCGTTTTTTTACTCCACCTCTTTACAATTCAAACCACCTTTTAACTCTTGTGCTATCTTAGATGACCCCACCCTTCCATTGACGTGTTCTCCCTACCATGACAAAGGTGGATAAAGGTGGAAAGATTTCATGTAATCCATGAACACCAGTAAAGATCACAAATCATCGTCACACGCAGCTGCGTGTCTGAGAACGAAAGGGGAGTTGTAACGGGGCACGCGGAGCACTGCAAGAGCTGCCGGGATTGCGCAACACCAGGATCATCGCCTGCCTTTAGATGAATCAACTCTATGCCAATAATGTCATTCTTTATGAACTATGATGTGTCTTTATTTTCCATAAATGTATTCTTTGTCTTTTCTAAGGTTTAGTTGGTGTCAGTATTTGACAGAAAGACAGCAGGTAACGCAGGAAAACAGCTGCACTTTATGAGATCATAAATTAACAATCATTATTTAGAAAAAATATCAGTACAATGTTTTTTTTATCTATTTCTTCAGACTAAAAACGTTAAATATACTGGTATGCTGTGTTAATGTTTGAGATCAATTTATATGTACTATCATTTATTTATTGAATTATTTTTCTCAGCATCAAATGGTTCAGTTGTTCAAAATGTTTCTAGTGTAACCCTTGTGCTATCCTAGGCACGTTGGGAGTTGGGTCATCTAGACCCACTAGACAGTGCTCTGAACCTTTTTTCTTCAATGATTTGTGATCTTCACTGGTGTCCATGGATTACATGAAATCTTTCCACCTTCATCCACCTTTGTCATGGTAGGAAGAACACGTCAATGTAAGGGTGGGATCATCTAAGATAGCACAAGGGTTAATGATGACACATTTCCCCCAAAAGGTCTTTTTGCATCCTTTCTTTTTTGCTGTTTTTCAATTATTAGTAGCAGATGAAGATGTTTTCTGTGTTTTTCCCGCCTACATCCAAAGATAAGACTCAACAAAATGTATGTACACTTAGAAGCATCCAAAGTTTTTTTTTTAAAAACAACAACACCTATTATAAATACAAACGAAGAAAGAAGGAAACAACACAAACAACAACAAAAATACATGAAATAATGAAACTTTAGTTTAAGACAAAAACGCTTTTCTCATTCTACAGATTTTCTTAACATAAATTAGTTCATATCTTGTTTGTTTTAGGTTAATATTTGGAACATTTTATTCAGGGAAAAACATCTCTGAAAAATAAAAGCATTTGACGTAGCAGGTTTGCGTCCCGTGAGAACATCAAACAACTGAGAAGAAACGTTTCCAAGAGGAACCAGCTGGATTCAAAGGTTCATAAAGACGCTCAAATTTTCACAAACTCCATCAACTTTTCTGTAGAAAAAGATCCAACTAAAAGTTTGTCAGTTTTGATGTCCTCCTTTTCATGTATGGTTAATGTATTAATTATATGGTTAATTTATTCAATCGTGTTAGCTGCAGAAGAAAAATAAATATCCAGAAATGTAAATAATCATATTTTGCAGCCTACATCTAATGGTAGTGATTTTAAAAAAACATCTCACAGCTTTAGAGGAGCAGCAGACCATCTGTCAAAATTCTTCATTTAACTATGTTTTTGTCTTTATTTATATAAAATAACAAGCTACGGCTGAAAAATGAAAGCTTTTTTCTTTAAATTACAATTATTTCTCCTAGGCTACAAAAGTTCATCTTAAAATCTGAATTTTATTCAGCACGAAATACATTTCTGTTTGCTTTGTCTAATACCTGATCTACTGTTTCCTCGTCATTCCAGTAGGGGGCAGTAGAGGGCTTGTCCTGCTCATTTAACTCGTCGTGGTAGGGATAACATGTCAATGTAAGGGTGGGGTCAAGGGTTAAACATGGCTGCTTTTGTAAAATCTCAAAAACACTATTGATGGGAGAAATGTTACTATTTTCTCAACTTTATGGTGACAATAACTCATCTATGTTATTCATTTTTTAAAAGGACTACTTGCTTTATTGAAAGGAAGAAAATTTATGGACAACAATTCTTTATAATTCACTTACAACAAGACAGTGGGTAAATAAGATGCTTTTTTCCTAAACACTCCTTTCAGAAAATTTGCATCTTAAACTAACATTGCTGTGAGGAAGAACCAATTATGTAAATGTATTATAATTAATATTTTCTCTGATACATAAAAATAATATTTTAAATTTTCTTTTGGATTTTGTCAGAAGGGATTACAAAAACATCTTAATTTCAAACAATGTGAATTTTTTTAGTCAAGACTTTGATGAAGTGGGCTTTACTGGGTGATGTTCTCCTATATTTTCCACTAAACTTCACTCCTAAAACTTCTAAAAAAATAAATAAATGATGTGACATATTTTTAAAGCAGTTGTCCTGGAACAGCTGTACTATAAACTGTGACAAAAAAAAAAAAAAGCCAAAAAATGTATAAAGTCAGGGTGTATACTGGGAAAAACAGGACGGAGAGTTTGCACCGTCAGAGGTAGTCATCCTCACTGGACGAGTCGTGTTCATTGAAACTGTAGTGATAATAGTTACTGGGGCCTTCGCCGGGGTCGCTGCTGCTGCTGCTGCTCTCAGCGGTGAGCTCCGACCCGCCTGAACTAGCAGAAGGACTGCGACTCATCCACCACAGCTGATGGGCGAAGGTCCGCCCCCAGCTGCAGTGCTGACCAATGGGGCGCAGCAGGCGGATGAGCTCAGTGGCCTCCTGCCAGTAAGACGTTCACTTGCTGTGGCCCCGCCCCGACCGCTGCTTGTTCATGGTGGTCAGCATCTGGCTGATGTAAGAGGTCAGCAGGTCGTCCATCTTGTAACCCTGCAGGTGTAAACACACAAACACACACACACACAGGAGGGAGTTTGTCTTCGCTCGACTCTGATACTCCTGGTGTGTCGATCCTGCCATCACCTACCAGCGACGTCTCACACAGCAGCTTGCTGCCTCTCACCAGGTTGCCGATGGTGATGTGGAAGTAGGTGTTCCCGCTGCTCCAGTTGGAGATCTTGGTGAAGGGGTGTGTGGTAAGGATGTCCTGCGAGGCACGTGTTCAATAGTCATTACAAAATAAATCAAGACAGAAAAGTCAAAAGAATGTACTTTTAAACAAAGAACGCATACAATTTGACCGTTTTCCTGTGAAAAAGATTAAACGAGTAAATAACAAAAGAGGCAAGGTGGGCTGTTCGTACGGTAGCCGCGACCCGTCTTTGCAGCAAAAAAAAGGAACTTCTTAAATAAATAAAAGGATTTTTTTTATCGTGCTTCTTTTTAATTGCGGCAGCATTTCTCTTTATTTGTAACATAATTTCTTTTTATTTGTAACACAATTTCTTTTTTGCAACATCAATCCTTTTCATTTGCAACATCATTTATTTTTATTGCAACAAAATCTCTTTTGATTTGCGGCAGCATTTCTTTTTATTTGTAACATTCATTCATTCATTCATCTTCTAAACTGTTTGTTCCCTTTCGGAGTCACCGGGCTGCTGGAGCCTTTCCTGGTCACTTGTGGGCGGAGGACAGGTCGCAGGTATTTGTAAAATCCTTTCTTTTTTTGCAACATTGTTTCTTTTTATTTGCAGAGTATTTTTTTGTTTGCACAACTACTCTTTTTTTGGTGATGGCGGTTCTTGGTCACTGTACGTTCGCTGTGTTGGTAAACGTAATAACAATTAACTTTTTTGTTTCTTTTGTGCAAAATAATAAAAGCCAAATGTTTAGTCTTCAGAGGGTTTCTGGATGAAAGAAAGCACCTGAATTCTTGAAAAAAATGCAACTCCCAAATTCAGCAGCAAATGTTCAATTTGAGTGTCTGGAAGGCAAGAATCACATCGGAAAAAAGCTCAGAGAATTGGTCTGATTCATGCTGGGAATTCTCCAAGCTCTCTGAGATCTATAAACATGATGATGTTAGAGACGGTTCATCCCTTCTGGAAAAGATCTAGGGAATAGGTAAGAAATAACTAAAAGAATGGATCATTTGGGTGGGCTGAGTTTTAGGTTCAAAACTCTAAAAATGTGTGTGAATTCTGCTGATTTCCTTCCCTGACATTTCAACGAATGACAGCAGCTGCAGTCAGCTTCATTTGAAATAAAAGCAAACAGCATGTATGAGGATTATGGGTAAAAGACAAACCTTCGTCTTTGGGTCGATAAGACTGACTCCGTGCTTGTTGATGGCAATCAGCAGGATTTCTGGGTAGTTGGGTTCAGTGGTTTGCTAAGAACAAAACAAGATGTGACACCGAAAAGAGCATATGTGTGATTTAAATGTTTATTTTCCTAAGCAACACACGGATATCAGGATAGTTTCTGATTTGACTACATCTGACCTCTGACACTCTAGAACAGAGGTCCCCAAATCCAGGCCTCGAGGGTTGGTGTCCTACATGTTTTCCAACCAACCTGCCATTGAAGCTCCTTATTGGCTAAACACACCTGATCAAGGTAATCAGCAGCAAATAAGGCAGATTTTCTGGAAAATCAGCAGGACACCGGCCCTTGAGGCCTGGATTTGGGGACCCCCGCTCTAGAAAATATAGGAGAATTCCACAATTTCCTTTAAAAGAAAAAGATAAAGTAGATCTGCAGAAACTTCAGCAGCAGACAAACAATTTTTATAAATCTAAAGCTAAATCTAAAGCTTTAAGCTGAAAAAAATCAGGAGGGAAAAACTGTAAAACTTGTTAAATAATTTTTGTAACATGAATAAAGTAAGAGGGATTTTTCCAGGAGGTGTTTGTCTGCTCTGGCAAGAAAAACAGGGATTTAAATGTAAACAAACAGCTAATGGGGGGGGGGACAACTAATTTATATGGAATTTTTTAGATTAAAAAAAAAAAACCTTGTAAATCGCAGTGAAACAAGTGAATTAAACTGAAATTTAAAAAATTCCTTTGTTAGGATGTGGAGTTTTTGTACTTAATAAAAGGCAACCAACAGGAAGTGACATTTACCTTGACCTCAAAAAAGGCGGAGCCAAAAGTTGGCCATTTGTAGATGATCTTGAGGAACATCAGTTTGGCTTCTTCCCGCGATTTACCCGCATGCTTGTTGAAGTGCGCCACTATGGACTGTAATCATTGCCACAAGAAATGTGGGGAAATTGAAGATTATTAAAAAGAAAATGAGGTTTAATCCCGCAGGTTCGACTTTTTTACCCGTTTCCAGTCATCTGGTGACATCTGGCGGATGAGATCCTGAGGTACCAGCTCCCGAAGCATCTTGGGTATTGTAGGAAAATGAGATTTGTCCTCCTCAAACTTGACACGGTAGATGAGCGCTCCAAGCTGGAAAACCTCTTCTCGGGAACACTTGTGGTAGCCGCGCAGGTATTTTGGAAGCTCCTAACATAAAACACGTAAAACAGATGAGTCTGAACATTAAAAAAAAATAAATAAAAATTAAGCGGATTATCAAAAATGAATGTGATAAAAATGACCTGGTAGTAATGGAAAATGGAGTCTGCAAAGGAGTCCTTCCCTGGAACTGTGCTGGTCCACAACTTCTTCATGAAGAACACCTGATAGGTCAGAGAGGGAACGATTCCTGCAGAGTTGGAGGATAAAACAAAACACTTAGTCAAGAATATGAAAGAATAACTAGCAGAAACTGATTTAGCAGAGTTGTTTTGGGAACTTATTCCTTTTATTTTATTTTGGAAAAATAAATGGAACACAAATTAGGCACAATTGTTAACGAAGAGCAGATTAGCTCAGTGGCCAAGTGGAGCGGTCTGCCCTGAAACTGGGAGAAAAAAAGGCTCAAATCCCGTCCGTCACAAACTGTAGAAACAGAAACCAGCGCTGACTCAGCACTAGTTCCTGCAGCGTTCCTTCAGAAAATGAATGTAATGTGGAGAACCAATGTTAAAAGAGCTAAATGATATTAACCCTTGTGCTATCCTATGACCCCACCCTTACATTGACGTCTTCTCCATACCATTACAAAGGTGGATAAAGGTGGAAAGATTTCATGTAATCCATGGACACCACTGAAGATCACGAATCATTGAAGAAAAAAGGTTCAGCGCACTGTTTAGTGGGTCTAGATGACCCAACTCCCAATGGTAAAGTGGCTAGGATAGCACAAGGGTTACACGGGTTCTACTTTGGTGGTTTAAAACATAGAAATGACTGCATTTAGATTAAAACTTTGCAATTAGATAACTTTTCAAAAAGTTTATTTACCCATGTGATATTTTTTGTACGATAAATAAAGTTGACTGTATAATAATAATTGTATAATATATTATACAAGCCACTTTGTAGATTAAATCTTATTATTAAGAAGTAAATGAAAAACAAAACTGGATTTTATGGGTGCAGCCCGTTCATGTTTTATATCGTTTTGTGCCAACAAAAGTTAAACATGAGTTCAAAAATACTAAGATACTTTACAGGCTAAAACTCGGGCTGTGAAACCTCACCAGAAACTGCTGCTGAATCCATGTCTACTATTATTCTGGCACATTGGAAAGGCTGTTTTACTCCGTTTTTAAAAGGAGTAAAAAAAAAAATGAATTCATAATATTTTAAGAGGAAAAACTCTACACCATCAGCCAAGGAACAACGTTTAGTCAAGTTAAAACGTCTGAATTCTTTTTCCAACTTTAGAGGCGTAAGCGAAGCGGATACCAACCATCTTTAGCTGGGCGAGACTTCTTGATCCAGTCAGTCAAATGTCTGACAAAGTCGAAAAAAAAATCTCCCTCCGGGACGCTGATCACCTGCCGACAAACATGTAAATGTTCCATGTAAGAGAATGGAGCATTCAGCAGAGCTTTTAGCACAAATGATCATGAATTCACGTCAAAGACATATTTTTTAAGGTTAACCTGATTTTTTTCAAGGTATCTTTAACACTTATTAAGTTAAAAATGCTACATTTGTAGGTATAAAACTTGGTTTATGAACAGATCTCTCTGTTGTGACTGTTCTTTGGTTTAAAGACCCTCTCTGATCATCTTTCGATCTATTTTATCAGAAATTCACCTCTGAGTTGTGAGCAGGATTGTTGATGGGGAGAAAGCCCGCCCCCCTTCCCATCATCCATATGTTTACAGTGTGTAACCAGACGGATGATGGGAACTTACCGTACAGTTTTGATCCAGATTCCAGCTCGAAGCTCTGAGGAGCTGGAATGAGGCACAGTGTTCGCATTTCGCCCACAAAAACAAACGACATCCAAACTTTTGCATAGATGGATGTGCAGATTGTGCATAGAGAATGAAAGCCGTCCACCGCTAGCTCCATGAAGAAAGTGTGTCTGTGTGTGTGTTAGTCTGGGGGCGGTGCTGACTCTTCCAGGAAGAGTCTGTCACAATGTGAGGAAGCTCAAGAAATTGATTTTGCATGGTTTATGCCCTTTAAATCAAATCTGTTCTGCTCCGATCTTTAGGTGGAAAACGTCAGTTAGTGACTTGAAACCTGAAACATCAGCTTTTCTTTTAAGTAAACAAATGCAGTGCAGAAGAGGAGGACATCCCAGAAACTCCACCCTAAGTAATCATTTATGTATGTCTTTCTGTTGTGTAACATCCGAGGGTTGACCTCTGACCTTGTCTGAGATCTTTACGAAGAGGCTGAAGCCCTCAGCAGATTTCAGCAGCAGTCTGGTCGAGATGTTCTTGCAGAAATCCTTCGCCTTGGTGCTGGACTCCACCTCAAACGCCTGCAGGATAAAAAAACAAAAAAACACACATTTTCGTTTAAATCTTTACGTTTTTAAATGCAGGTTTCTTTTTGCTTTTTTTTTTTTTGATTGACAGTCATTTTTAGTATTTTGCACCTCATCTGTGTCATCAGGGAAGTAGACTTTGTGGAAGATTTGGGTTGTTTTGTGCTGGATGGCTTCCACTTCCACCAAATGAGGGGGATACTTTCTGGATCCATTACTGTCACCAAGACAAGAACAGGGTTAATCCTGCTTACAGTTTGTTTAAACTGTGAACATTTGGCTCTAATGCTAACATGTAAGGCGTGTGGCTTCAATTGATATTAATTCTTTTTTTTTAAAAACATGTTTGCTAAAATGTTCTATTTTGTTTCTGTCTTTGACGCTTTTCGTGGAGCCGACAGAAAACCCGTGTGAGGCTCGGCTTTTACCGCAGAGCTTTGTGGACTCTCTGCATGCAGTCTGCAGACAGCGGGTGGTGCTTCTTGGACTGCAGGAAGCGCTGGATGTGTGGGAGCAGCACGTTGCTGGGGGGAAACAGGCCGGTGCAAAGCCACAGCAGCTCCCAGCCTTTCTCCTCACTGTACCTGCAGAAGCACAGCAGGCGCTCAGCGTCTGGAAAAAGGTCTGCAGCTTTGTTCAGCGTAGAGAGGATTCACCAACGTACTTGACATGGTTGTCTGTGAGCTGCTTGAGGATCTGACAGTAGATCTCGTCTTTCAGTGGTTCGGCCTTCAGCGCCCCCTCAAAGATCTGGTCTGTCAGCTCGTTGACGGATCGTGTCCGTTTGGACGGATAGTCGCCCATGTACTTCATCATAGGTGGGTTTAAAGTCAAGAAATTCACCAGGTTATCATCTGAATTTTTAGTCCCTCTCCGATCATCTTTTGATCTATTTTCAAAGCTCCAGATTTGGTCATTTTAAGTGAAACTTGGGAAAAAAAGTGTCGTTTTCTAGGTCATAGTTTCTGCAGAGTGGCAGGAGATCATCAAAGATTCTTCTCTGAGTTGTGGGCAGGACTATTGGCACAGAGTAAGCCTGCCTTGACTTCCCATCATCCGTTTGTTTACATTATTCCCCGCTACCTTATAGCCCCAACCTAACAATAGTGCTGCAACAAAAATGGCGAGCAAAATCAGTCGTCCAGTTTTGAACCAGATTCCAGCTCAGACGAGGAAACTAAAGACATGCATCCATCTGTCTGTAAGTGAAAACATCAGAATGGAGCAGAGCAGGGAGTTTGTGACCTTCTAATTGTAGCTCCTACGTCACATCTAGAAGCGTTTTTAAACAGCGTTTCTTCGTCTTCCCCTGATTCACAGCAATTTGAATAAAGAGATAATCAGAAGTGCAGCTTTAGGATTCGTTTTCCCATAAATGTCTTCTACTGTGTGAAAAATATCACAAGAACATGTTAAAAACACCATTTTCTTTGGAGTGGGTTTGTAAATGCGTCTTCAAAGGATATCAATGAAAGCCATGCAGGCCTCCTGAGCCAGGTCCTCGTGGTTGACCACCTTCTTCAGTAGTGGTTGCTTCAGCGGCTCCCTCGTGCAGCTCCACAACTTATCTTTCCCACGATTCTTAGTGACCATCACTCTGCTCAGAGTGTGCTTAGGAGGAGGCCTGCAGACATGCAGATCGATGAAAACAAAGATTGAACTGAACCTTTAGGGAAACACTAAATCTGTGGGTTTGTTTAAAGACATGTGGAAAACCGTTTGTGTTTATTATTTCTGAGTGAAGGTACCTGAAGTAGTCATAGGAGAACTCCTCCAGCGTGTAAGGTTTCAGTTTGCCCTCTGTGTCCGGCAGGATGATCTGCGAGGACCGAACCGACTCCTGCCGCTGGTCCGGTGTCATGGTAATCAGCGCCTGATGGGTTGATTCACATTCACTTTTTGATTTTAAATTCAAAAGCAAAAGTAAAACAATTAATAGGTGCTTTCGACTGAAAAATGATAATATCTATCGTGGTAATTAAAACCTTTCGGCGTAGATTTTTTAAAATGAAAAAGTTGAGTTTAAAGTCCCACTCTGATCATCTGTTTGATCTATTTTCAGTGTTCCCAGTCGTCGTTTAACAATGATTATGACCTATTTAGCCTAAATGAAAAAACTTGTGTTGTTTTTCCAGGACATCGTTTCTGCAGAGCAGCAAGACTTTAACTGAAATTTGTCTCTGAGGTTGTGGCTGTTGGCGCAGAAGTAACCCACTGCTGATTTCCCATCATCCATCTGTTTACATATTCTCCCGCTAGCTTACAGCCTCAAGCTAACATTCGCACTGCTGAGTTTGACTGTTTTTTAAGCTCCAGCTTTCTGGTGCCACCCAAACAGTCAGTAGATCTCAGACTCACCTGCTGATGCCCCATTTATCTCTGGTCATAAAGCAGCTGTCCAGCTTTGTCCTTAATTCTGTTTTCACAATGTTTCTGGATTCATTTGTTCTCTCTTAGAGGTTTCAAAACCATTTTTGAAAGCCTTCTTAAGTGTTCTTATTTTGTTGCTTTTTTTTTTTGTTAATTGGAAGATGGCAATTCTGAAATCTTATAACTTTCTTTAGTAAGGAAAAGTACTTAAAAAAAACACCTAAATATTTTCTGAATTTAAGAAAAAATAATAATAAATGGAGTAAGGAGAGCTAAATCTCACCACAATGTCCTGCTGAGGACGGGTCATAGCAGGCAGGACATAAATGCAGTCGACCGGGAAATCTCCCTTCTGATTGGTCCGTTCGTTAATCCCATGTGCCCAACCGGAGTTGAGGACCTGTTCGCCGGTGTCCTGGTCCAGAACGATCAGGTCTCCCTTCAGGAAGCTCAGGAACGTTGATTCCTCCCCCGCTGTGGGGACGAGAAGAAAACAGTTGAAGAAAATTTTAAAGAGATGAACAAGAAATGATCCAACTTTTAAATGTTTTAGATTCATCTGGATCAGATCAAAGGCAAAAGACACAAGAGGTGTAGAACTCCACAGAGCAGAGACTAACCACAGACTTTTACAGGAGACTGAAACCAAAATCGGACAAACCGAGTTACACTTTACAGCCAAACGAGTCTTTTGAAATAGAAATGAAAACAAGTACAAATGTTTGTCAGAATGAGAATCCTTCTATTTTAAATACTTTCCATTTCAAAAAGTTTCCCAGTGATTTCACTAAATGTCCAAAACAAAAGTTTCTCACCTTTATTGAGGATCTTCACTATCCTACATTTGCCAGTTATAAATGTAGCTGTCAGTAAAATCTTCCTCTTTTTAAAAAGCCAGATCCTCACCGTCTGGAATGTCCCACAAATCATTTTCATCCACAAAAATGTTTAAAAAACTGAACTAGACAGAAAATCTGGTTGTTTCTGATCTTCTTTAGCCAAAGTAAAGATTATTTGAATCCATGGAAAGTAACTTATTATTTATTATATGAGATTTTGAAGGCAACTTCACAAACTGCTGTAATTCCTTTAAGTTTTCCTTAAAGTGAAAACTGATCATATTTTCTGTGTCCATTTCGTGTCCAAAATGAGGTGTTTACAGCTGAGAATGTGCATTCACAGTCCACCTTCATGCATTTATAGTTCTTAATCATCTCATCTGTTTACTGTCGCATCAAATCCTAGTAAAGCACAGATCTGCTTTTTTCCTTTTTTATTAAAAGCCAATGCTATTCCCGTGTGACCAACCAAAAGAATAAACGGAAATTCATGTTGGCCACACGGGATCAGTGTGTCAAAAATGCCCATTGCTGCAGTGCCCGAATGTATTTTCACCCTAACCCTATCGTAGTCCCGCCTAAATTATATGCAAAAAGTCTCTTTCATCTTTAAATCTCTTTTTTTGACCATGACATTAAAGAAGAGGAAGTTGTTTTTAATGCAAATTAAAGACCCACCCCAATGAAAAGGTTGTTTGTAACATATTTTTTCATGATGGAGGACATGTAAAAAATAAATCACCCCCAAATTGCATTTCTGAGTGTTTGTTTATTCAAATCGTTCTGAATCAGAAGCAGACAAAAATAAATGCAGTTTAAAAAGATCATATTTGTTATGTTGAAAAGACGCTGGGCGGGTCAAAAGCTCCCTGCTCTGTTCTACTTTGGGGAAGGGAAGGGGGGCGACCTTGCTCCGCACCAACAGTCCTGCCCACATTTAGAAGTGAATTTCTACTGAACTACTGTCGCTCTGCAGAAACTACCTCCCAGAAAGTGGCACAGGTGATTGATTTTGACTAAAAACTGCATAGTCATATAATTTTTTTTTTCCTTGCTGTGTGGTTTTTAAATTTGGAAAATGTTTTTTGAGCTACGTTTGTTGGAAAAGTTCTGGAAAAATAACGTCTTTCTTTTTTTTTGACTGATCAAAAGACCACTAGAAACGCTTTTACAATAGATCTAAAGATGATCGGGGTGGGACTTTGTTGGACATCAAAGGATCACAGGACATACCGGGGTTGGGGTTGTCCTGCAGCGCCACCACAAACTTTGACCTCTTCCTCAGGCCTTCCAGGAAAGTCACCACCAGATCCCGGATGTCCTCTGCGTTGCTGGAGGTGAAAGTGTACTCTTCTCCTTTGATGGTTGCCAGTGTAAAACTCTGACTCTGCATCTTTCCTCCCCTTATAAAACAGCAACAAAAACATGAAGAAAAAAACTAAGAAAGGGTCTCCTGATTCTACTAATTTAAGATTAAATCAAATTTTGAGTTAAGTTTAAAACTATATTTAAACTAAACTCTTAAGATGCTAGGAAACTAAGAATTTTTGAAAAACAGTCACCGGCTGCTGGAAACTGCAGTGATTTCTGGGAAGGAGAGTTCCAGGAGGACCTGTTCCTGCTCATCAACGAAATAAACCCCGGTCCAGTTAACCGCCACGATCAGGTCGTCTTTGGGAAGATTAGGACCTGAGAGGCACAAAAAAGATACAGGAAAAAATCATTCCAATTTTTCTGTTCATTTATAAAACGGCTGCACTAACCAAGATTCTGAGAAAAACAATCATTAGAGACGTGTTTTTTTTAAATCTAATCTAGTTCAGATCATTTCAATTGTCTTAATTGTATTTTAATGACAGCTTATATAACAGACAAACATTTGCCTTGAAGGGTTTTGGGTTTATTCTCCATATCGAGAAAGCAATGGGCGAGAGTGGAGAGGAAAACTTGTTTTAAAGTGAAAGATTAATAAAAAAAAAAAAATCAAAGCAGAACCAAACCGAACAAGAAGCAGACTCCGGTTAGAGTCTGAGAGGACAGGAACAAACAAACACGGAAACATCTGCTATTAAACCAAAGAGGTAATTTAGCAGCTGCAGTGAGAAAACAGGAAGCAGACAATCACAAAAATGCCAAAACATTCTCCATTAAAAAAAACTCCAATGAAAATGATGAACGAAGGTGATGAAAATAACCTCTTTAAACCATCCCCCATATTTCTGCGGTGTAAGTAAGTACGATTCAATGAGCGATTCCTGAAGCATGAAATGTTTTTACCTGAGAATTTGAAGGCTTCATAAAAACGGGAAAAGAGAAGAGGCCATTTGTGACGGGCAAAATCCACAACTTCCTCCTTCACCTTCTGGGAGTCGAACCTCTTCTGGGTGTAGATGCCCTTTGGAGACCAGCAGAGGTGTTGGTTAGTTTAAAAATACATATATTATTTAGCCTCAGAGGTACGATTTCTTCTCTCAATATTAATGCTATATGACAAAATTTAGCATTTATTTTGAATAATTTAAATAAATCTCCAAACGTTGTCCTGTGTTGAGGGACTACAGGACTGTATTCTCAAACTTTTTTTTACTTTTGATTAACAGATGTGGGTTTGCGAAATTCTATGGCTATAAAACCGTAATTAATACTCTGGTTTTTTTTATGTTTTTTTACTCCAAAAGTGGATTAAATGAAAAACCTTAAATATTTTTAATTTGTGTATTTTTGGTAAGGAAACAAAAAATAAAGTCCCACTCCGATCCTCTTCTGATCTATTTTCAAAGCGTTCCCAGTGGTCTTTTAGTTGTGATTACGCCATTTTTAGCCAAAATTAAAAACCTTTGTTGTTTTCTAGGACATAGTTTCTGCAGCGTGGCAGTAGATGATCCGAGTTGTGGGCGGGACTATTTGCATAGAGTAAGCCTGCCCTGATTTCCCATCATCCCTTTGTTTAAAAAAAAAAACAGCATTTTTTTTTTTCATGTGCTCCTGATTCACAACAATTTGAATAAAAGAATGCCCAGAAACACAATTTAAAGTTAAATTTTCTAATATATGTCTTTCATCATGGGAAAAATGCCACAAGAACATGTTAAAAACATCAAAAACATCTTTTTTTTGTTAACCGGGATCACATTTAGGCCATAAATGGAGTAAAAAGTTTCCAGTTAGATATCAAAAGTACTTGCAGATCCCCTTTAACACTGGGTAGTACCTTTTTGTGAGCAGCCATGATGAAATGAGCCCATTTCTCCACAGTCTTGGAGGAGCTGACCTCCCTGTCGGGGATGTAGGAGGGGATGAGGCTCAGCAGACGCTCCAGAAGAATCTCCGAACCATAGTCCACATAGTACTGCTGCGAGGCCAGCTCTGCCAGGTCATCCTGCAGAAACCAGCAGGTTTGTGCTTTCAGGAATGTAAGAATCAAAGAGATTATACAGCAGGATATCTAAGTAAGTGTGGAACTGTAGTGGGGACCATCAGAAGGAGCTTAGATAGAACAGAAACAACTGGAGTTTTTGAGAAGATATGAAGTCATTTCAAGCCTGAAATGCGGTAGCTGCTGTCACCCTATCACAGCGGTATTCTCCAAACTTGACGCCTCTGACGATTTGCTGGTAGATGAGGTTGGTGGCGACCTGGTCCTCGGTTGGATCGTGCCAGGGCGTGAAGATCTCCTTCCTGAAGAAAAGCCTCCAGGGGGCGTTTCTCTCCTGAGCTCCCTGCTCCTTGGCGTACTGCTCACATTGCGACACGGCGTCCATCACGTGGTCGTTTCCACTGCCTAAGGAGGACACCTGCAGGAGATAACAGACTTAAACTGCTGACAAAACGTCAAAAGGGGTCAATAGGTCATCTCGCCGAGATTAGTCATTCATTAAATATTCATTTAAACGGATTAAACGCAATAAAATCTCTTAAAAAATAACTGATGTTTAAAGGACTTTTAGTAAACCAGGGATTAATAGATTCAACTAAGCTGCAAACTGGAATCAAGTTTAAAAAATGAATGTTTCCATAGATTTTCTTGATGGAGTCGCTCTGTTGTTGTGCGTTCCTGCACGTTTTAAAACAATAATCTTTTTAAAAGCCACCACAGAGTCTTCTAGGGACGGCGTCCCAAACCCGTCTCAAACTGATCCATTTAAGAGAAAATAAATGCAGACTCAGAGGATCCAATATGTTTATGAAACCAGCTGTGAGAACAAATGCTAAACTTCACTGGATCTCCACAAGAGACGTTCAGATTTGGAATACCTGCATAAGAAATTATAGAAACAATTATAAAGGGCGATTTAATATATAAATATAAGGGAGTCAACAAGATTTCTGTTATTTTCCTGTTGATCATAATTAATTATTTTCTTTTTTTATTTGTTGTAGGTTTGTAAAAATACTATTTGTAGGAATTTAAGTTTAAATTGAGTTAAAAAAAAAAAGGTGGGCTTGGGGTCCATAAAAAGCCTTTTTCAAACTTTAAATATTGTCGTTCCTTGTTGTGCTTTTGTTGATGGTTTTTATTTTATTGTTTTAAAATAAAATAAGAGATCTGGGTTTAGTTTGTCTCAGTGAGGTTCAGAGGTTTAAAGTCATTTTTAGGAATTTGGTGACAGGATCTCTTTGGAAATGTTGAAAAAATTTAAAATTTATAAAACGATAAAAGCATATTTTCCTTTTAAAAATGTGTTTCTGCTTATAGTTTCTCCAAACGCAGTTAAAAACTTTCCTCAGAGGTTACAAATGAATAACTCAAAACAAGCTGGTTAAAAAAAAATGCTGATGTACTTTTAGATTTTGATGATGTACTTACTTTGTCAAACAGAGCGATGTACAGGGAGAAGCCAAAGCGGTCTCGCAGGTTGACCTTGTCGGACAGGGCGTTGCAGAGCTCCTTGGCCGTGGTGGCAGAGTCGGTCAGCAGTGTTTTGGTGGTGCCGTCCATAAACGTCACCGGCAGCATGACCGGCTTCTTCGACTTGGTAGCCTGGATGTTTCAAAACATTAGTCAGAAAACCGTATATAACCATTCATATTATGTTTAATGCACGCATTTCTGAGACCCCTATCTCATTAGAATGATCCAAACCTTCCTTAACTATATAAACCTGCTCCATGTTTCTGCCCTGTAGTTCATTATAATTCCACTAGGGGGAGCAGAAGGGCTTTTCCTGCTCATTTCAAAATGGCTGCCTCCGTGAAATTTAAAAAACACTTTTGGCGGGAAAGGTTTTACACATTTCCTAAACTTTATAGTGAGAGTAACTCATCTATTGTTGTTCATTTTTTTAGAACAACTACTTGCTTTATTGAAGAAAAGAAAATGTATTGATTATTAATTCATTATAATTTTGTTATAACATTGTTGTAAGCAAAAACGAAACATTTCACCTAAAGTATCATTTATCCCTTGTGCTATCTTAGATGACCCCACCCTTACATTGACGTGTTCTCCCTACCATGACAAAGGTGGATAAAGGTGGAAAGATTTCATGTAATCCATGGACACCAGTGAAGATCACAAATCATTGAAGAAAAAAGGTTCAGAGCACTGTCTAGTGGGTCTAGATCAGTGTTTTTCAACCAGTGTGCCGTGGGAGATGGTCAAGTGTGCCGTTGGAAATTGCCCTCATTAACTGATCTAAAAACATTTCCCATCTCCAGGATTTCAGCTCTCTGTTCATCCAAACAGGCCCTGATAAAACACTGAGGAGTTAGGAATATAAAAGATCGTAAAATACTTTTTCTTTGCGTTTATTTTATTTTATTAAAGACATTTTGATAAGAATGACTGTACCACGATTCAGCTGCAGCTTCGGCTGTATTTTGGAAAAGTCCCGTCCCTTTAACTGTCTCCACCAATCATTCTTGGGGGGCTTAATTACATGTCATCAGTCTGACCAATCAGAGGTGGTTAAAGTCTTCACTTCCTTGTCCCGATTTAGCTCATAAAGTCGCTCAGTTCTAACAAAAATACCAGCTAAAGCTCGTCTTTAGCGGTGTAGCTTTCCACAGAATCCGGTATCAGACCGTGGAACAACTGAACAAAACAATGAAGCTCCGAAAACCGATCTCCGCCCGTTTTATGCACTACATCTCCCATGATGCATTGGGTTGTGAGAGTGACAGCGCACAAGGAGATCTGTTGTTAAACGTCTTGAAACCAACGAACACACATCAAACTGTTTTTAAATCTTCTAACTTAACTTTTATTGCATCTTTTAGAAAAAAACAGCTGCAGTTTCCAGCTTTTTCTGTAACAATTATCTCAAAAATGCATGTGAGATTGTGGAGGGGCTGTAGATCAATACAGACTATGAGTTTCTCCTTTTTTTTAAATTTTTGAATGCTGGTGTGCCGCGGGATTTTTTTTAAGGTTAAGTGTGCCGTGGCTCAGAAAAGGTTGAAAAACACTGGTCTAGATGACCCAACTCCCAATGTTAAAGTGCCTAGGATAGCACAAGGGTTACACTGTCTATATCGCATAAAAAATAATATAGCAATTTTTGCTGTGTATTTCATCTAAGCATTTAAAAAGACATCTTTTTGCAAATCATTTTGATTTTCTGTCAATTATTCAAAATCCAAATTTCTGGGCAGAAATAGAATAAGAAGAAAAAAAGGGTTGACGTTAAGTGTTAATCCTCAAAACACCCTAAAATGTTCATAAAAATACTTTTTCTGGATTTTAGCTGATTTTTTAATCCAAAAATGCTTTTTCAATGAAAGCCAATGTGGAGTTGGGTATCTTCAATGACCAACCACTAACCCTTGTGCTGTCTTGTGGGGTCATCTAGACCCCACGCTGAACATTTTTCTTCAATGATTTGTGATCTTCATTGGTGTCCATGGATTACATGAAATCCTCTCCAGCTTTATCCACCTTGTAGGAATAACACGTCAATGTAAGGGTAGGGTCATCTGGACCCCACAAGATAGCACAAGCAGATTGGCCATTCAACACATTTAGCTTTATCATGAATGGGAGTTTGGACCTGCAACTCCAGCCAGGATGGAGGCTGAGTTCTGGTGCCGTTGACAAAAGTCCGTCTCAGCCTCTCTTCACAGTATGGAGCGTAGCCCGGCGGCCCGTTGCTAATGAAGTTCCTCAAATACTGTCAGAGAAAAACCAGAAGAAGAAGAAGGAGCGTTCAGGATCCACGCAGGAAACCAAACCATCCTAAACTCTGTGAACCCTCAGGTTCCTGACCTTGACGAATTTGTCGGATGGGGCAAAGCAGCCGACACACAACGAGATGAGGATCCAGCCGCGGGCGTGAGAGCTCTTGGACGGGTTCTGAGTGAGCTGTTTACAGATCTGGCAGTAGATCTCATCCCTGATGACCCATCAACACACACAGTTAAAGGGTTAATTCTGTTCACATCAAGTAGAAAACGTACTGAGGGATTTTAATTTAGTTAAATGTCATACATTTAATAACTTTTAATAATGTTTAGATGAGCTGTGTCATCTTCATACATGTTTTAAAATTAATATTTTATTAATTTTAATCATAAAGCCTAAAAAAATCTGTAAGATTAAATGATTTAAATTTCAAATGGACAGTTGTTAAAATAAAAAGGCTGACACATTTGTCACATCTGAATGTGAGAAGGTGCATGCAAACATTTATAAATGAAGAAGGGGGAAAAACAAAACAAAACAAAATAGTTATAAATAAATAAAGTTTTATTTAACTTTATTTAACTTAATTTTGATTTAATTTAGTTTGTGTTAATTAGATTAGATTAGATTAGATTAGATTACATTACATTACATTACATTACATTACATTACATTACATTACACTCTCAAGATGAACTCTCGTACCCTCTCGGGAACTCAGAACCGCTCTCACCTCAGTCCAGGTCTCAGGATTCCGTTGCCGATAATGAAGTGAAGTTTCTCCAAGTTAGATGTTGGCCGATCCTCCAGCATGCTGTTACCATGGAGACCGTACTCCCCATCATTGAGGCGTTTGGTGACCTGAAAAAGTGTCGCATCATAACCGTTTTTCACTTTGACGCCAGAACTGAGAAGAATCCATCGTGAGTGAGGTCAGGTGTTTATGGTTCTCCTCACCTCCTCTGTGATCTTGGACTTCTTCTTCAGGGTGAGGGACACCAGTTTGTGTCGAACGCTGGTTTTCTTGTTGCTGTCGGAGAGAGGCGTCTGGAGGGACAGTGAGAAAAGAGAACTTCAAGAAAAGGAAGCCAGAAGAGCATTTACCGAGACAAAAAACGTGCAAACTACATAGGAAGCCACGCCCACTCTACTCTAAAAGGGCCTTCAAAACTTAAAAACACTTTTCCGACAGCTCACGCAGATCTGCCACCTCACCTCTCCGTTTGCCTGCAGCGCCTGCAGCTCTCTCTTGTAGGTCTTCTTTCCCAGCGTCTCATAGATCTTGGTCATGACTGGGATCTTCTCACTTCCGTCGTTGATGGCTGTGTGGTACTTGGGCTCTGGCAGATCCCCCATGAACCTCAGAACTGTGATCCAGACTGCCAGAGCGGCCTGCGCCGGCAGGAGGACGCCAGATTTATCAGGTGAAACTCAAAGTTGGAAGTTAGACGATCGAGTCGGCGTCGTTCTCACCAGCTGGTCCCCCTCGTCGTCATGGAACAACAGCGGCTGCTTCAGAGGTCTTCTGACATACGTGTACGTGCTGGTGCCCTGGAAGTACGTCGCTGCATACTTGGCAAACTTGTACTCTGATAAATCCTCCTCTTCATCATCATCTGGAAGAGGAAGGGCCTCGTCCAGATCTTCCTCCATCAGTTCATGATGGGTGCGCTCCAGGTCCTGCAGAAGACCGAGTATTTCACAGTCATACAGTGTCCTGTCTTATTTTAAGACAAATTTAACAGTTTCTTTATAATTTAAAGGAAAGAAAAAGATTCATCTTGTTTTCCTTAAGTTTGTTCACCTCAAAGCCTGCAGGCGCTTGTCCCTCCTGACCCGGCAGAGAGCTGGTCGTTCCCAGGAAACCGAACATCTTGTCCACCATGTCGGAATCGTTGACGGGCTCCTTCCGGGCCTTCTCCATCTGCTCCACCATCTCCTTCTTCCTCCGAGCCTCCTCCTTCTCCTTCTTCTCTCGCTCAGCATCCTCCTTGGCCAACTGGGCCAGTCGCTCCTAAAAATACGAAACAGGAAGTCGAAAGAGAAGAAGCAAACATGGAAAAAAAGGGCAAACAAACAAACGCATGTGAAGATTTTTCATCCATGTTTTTTTCTAAAAATTTGCATAAAGGGAGAAAACTAAGCTGACGTTCACAGAAAAGCATCATCTCCAACTGCAGATGTTCAGACACTACAAAGAGTTTAAGATTTAAACGTGGGTTTGAGTCCACGTTTGTGTCCTCTCGGTTACAAAACTGATTTATCTTCTGCAGACGTTTTTCAAGAAGCAGGATGTGACTTTTAATTTACCAAAATGAACAACAATATTCAGAAATTATCTATTTCTTCTTTTTTTTAATCTAGTAAACAGTTTTTGATCACATTTCTGGACATTTCTAGTTACAATGGAAAATTTTCTTAGACATGTTGTAACTAAATAATGAAGATGCTGACGTAACGTTCAGGACTTCTCAAACTCACAGAAACAGAAATAGAGCAAAGTCTGTCTGACCTGAACAGTAAAAGTTTCCAACGGATTAGTTTAGAAGAAGAATGTTTTTTGGTTTTGGTTTTTAAAAGACTTTTATTTTGTAAACAGGATATTCTGATTTGTGACTAAAGGCTGAGAATCCTCTGGAAATCGGCTCCGTATGAAGGCGTCGGAGAACGTTTAGAACCTCCACATTGACTCACCTGGTGCTTGCGTTCAGCCTCAGCCTTCGCTCTCTTCGCTGACATCTGGTTTTTCAGTTTGGTCTCCTCAGCCAGACGCATCTTCTCAGCCTCCAGCCTCCTGCGGTACTGAGAGCGGACCAACGGGTCCGATTAGAGACAGAACTTCTAAACTACAGTCTCAAACGTGAATGTGAATGTGTAAAACCCAATTCCTATAGGTTAATCATGTTTGGGATACATTTCTGAAGCAAAACTATTTTTTTGGGTTAAAATGGTTTCAAGTTATGGTTATTTCTTGAGTTTTTTAGTCCCTTTTTAACCTTGGAGTTTGGTCAAAAACTACCTGACTTGGGTTCATTTGAACCTTTTTTTGTTTATTAAAGCAAAAACTGTTCAAAGTAAACTAGTTAGAGTGGAAAATGAACATATTAAACGAAAATTTAGCCACTTAAACATCTTTTAGTATGTTTGGTGTCTACGGATCTACATAAAGTGAAGATACACAGCTTTTTGCTGAAAAAAAGCTGAATAACGTGATCACATTCCTGTAACTCTGTCAATCTGATGGCGAACAGCGTTACCTCGCCCTTCAGCCTCCTGAACAGTCGACGCGCGATCATTCCTCGGGTGTACGCCTGGATGGTGATGACAGCCCACAGCCGGTGTCTGAACGCCCGGCGCACCAAGTAACCACGGCAACGCCCCTGAAAGACTGTAATCCGCTGACGGGCCACGTGATAGGACGCACACAACTTCCTGGAGCGAACCAGAGCCTGCAGGCGAGAGAAGCCCGCTCGCATCTGCAGGGAAGAAGAAGAAGAGGAGCAGGAGAAAGGTTGACCATCTCCTCGTCTCCCACATGATGCTGCAGTCCAAACGGATGGATGTGAGGACGTCAAACACATGGATGCTCCTCACAGCGCCATAGTTCTTCCGGCAGTGGTAGCCTCTCCAGGTCTTCTGGATGAACACAGCCGACTTTCTCATCTTCAGGAAGTTCGATCTGATGGATCAAATGGATGAAGAATGTATCAGAATGTTTGAGACTCTGAAAAAAGCTGGGTCCAGGGTTCTTCAGAACCCACCTGTCCTTGTAACCCCGGACCACCTTCTGAATGAGGATGACTTTGTCCGTGATGGCCTTGTCCCTCTCGATCTCCAGCAGCATGTCGTGGTGATCCTAAATCCACAGGAGAGCAAACACCGATGAGCTTAGTCAGCAGATTTTTCTTCTTTCTCCGCTCTGACTCATCAGTTTAAATGCTGACATCAGCACGCCGGCGTGACCACGGCGTGCGGCAGGCAGGAAGCAACAGGTTCTGTGGTAGGACAAGTAGTGACGCAGAAGCACAGTGTAGTTCTTGAACTACATGTTTAGTTCTTTTATTTTAAACATAAAAAATGTCAATTAAATGAAGATACCTTTTCATGATGGATTCACTGGAAAATAACATTTCAAAATAAATGTTTTTTCCTTCATCAAGATAGAAAAACCATTGATTTTGAAGTAATTTGCATACAGATAATCCTGTAACTCACAGACATGACACTTTCTCTTGTCTTGTATATAATGACAAACTAAAAGCTGGAAAATGAAGCCACCACGCTCCAGCTTCTTCCTGTTTAGGGCTCATCCAGCCTCTAAATGGTGGGACTGCGTCCGGTGGGGGGAAGTGTGGGGGCTGCCCTGATCCTAACCGCTGCACTTTCTCCTTCCTGTCCTGCTTCCTGTCCGGCTGAGCGGCTCACCTCGAGCAGAAAAACTCAAAGCCTAGCTCTGCGGGTTACTGATCATCAGGCACGTTCAGGCAGAAAATCCAGCAAAAATCAAGAATAAAATGACACCAAAGTAGTCGATTCAAGAAGAAGATGCATTGATAAAGTCATACGTCCTTTTCAAGCTTTCAGGGTTTTGGTGGCCTCAAAAATGAAACACATTGAGTGTAATTCGAACATTCCTGTGTATAGCAGTTGTTTAAATAAAACACCTCCCCTTTAGAGTGAGTGTGGACTCAAATCCTTGATCTAGATCAGGCAGGGATCTGCAACCTGAGGCTCCGGAGCCACATGCGGCTCCGTCATAACTCCATTGTGGCTCTTTGGCTTAAATGATTAGCTTAAATAACTGATTTGTTAGTTACATTTTGTTCTATATTTTTAGATTTTTAAACTGAGCAACCTTTTTTGTAAGGTGACATTATACTAAATCAAGATGCATTGAGAGCGTTACCATCCCTCCCAAATGCACACACATCAGAAACCTGAGCAAAATGATGATAAAATGACTTATCGTCAGGGTGGTTTGTCATTTGAAAAAGTTTAAACTCCTTAAATGTCCTGTTGCTGTTCAGAGAAAAAGTTCTTAAAGCATAAGTGCAAGTAAATCGACTCCAGGAGAGCCGTCTTTGACGCAGGATGCATTTTATTTTGAAAGGAAATTGCATGTGCTGTTGTCAAAAGTCGTAAAATTGGAATACAACACTCTTATAAGTCAATTGTTGTCATTTTTAAAGCTACATGTTAAAGGAATGGCTTGATGGCTATAAAAGTATAAATAGTTAATTTTTCTGAACAGTTCGGTGGGACTTTGTGGCTCTCACTGGGTTTGGGGGAAAACGCTTCTTTTAGGGGCTAAACTTGGCAGACCCCTGACCTATATTAAAACTTTAATGAAGCGAAAAATATTTTTCTGATTTTGAAAGGCTACGCCAAACCTCAGAAACAAATCTAACTCAAGTTACCAACTCAACACTAACAGCACCAAACTGCTAATCCATAGAAATGAGTCAAAAATGTCAAAATGTCTTTAAATAACCACAAAAACGTAAAAATAAATCAGCCAATGGGCTAAGAAAATCTTCTATCGGGAATTTCTATTTCAAGAAAAAAAATCTAGAATTTTTCCCTTAAATAAAATTATTTTTTTCCCCCAAAACAAGGGTAATTTCACTTTATTAAGAAGATCTTTTGTCAGTCAGACAGAGAATTTGAACCAGAAAAAAAGCAGAGATTGTGAAATCTCACTGTTGCCATCGTAGTGAGTGTTGGAGAATCTTTTTTTCCTCTAACTTGTCTTTTATTATGAAACAATTGTACCTTTTATGTTAAATAATGGACGTTGACAGTTTTCTGAACAGAAATCCCAGTTGTCTCATTTTAGTTCTGCACTGAATTTGAGATTTTTCTGGTAGTTTTTCTGAATTATTTTAAACCTTGTCTATTACAAACAGAGGTCAAAAGTAATGAGTTACTTTTACTTTGATAAGTTTTTGTAAGAGTTTTACTCCTTAGAGTAGTTTAAGTTTCTTTTACTTGAGTAGATAAAACATGGAAAACTAGTAGCGATCTTACTCAGCTGCTGTTTTCCTTTAGTTACATTTGTTTCTCAGTAAAACTTGTTTTTTCCTTTTTCCTTTTTTACAGAGTTTTGGTTGATAAATGCATAGAGTGTTGGACAGTATAGAGTTTTTTAAAAGTAATTTTAAAAGTTTCGCTTTGACCAGAAAAAACCCCAGCTCCCACAAAAGTGCTGTTTGATAAAGCAGCAGTGATGCATGATGGGTAAAACATTTATGCAACAATTAAAAATCATACAATCTGGGGGAAAAAGACTGTGAGATGAAAGATTTTTTAATAAATTAAAGAAAAAGCGTAAATATTTGATTACGATTGTTAGTTTTTGCCCAAAGAAAGTTAGAAATCTCAGCATATAGGATTAATTATTGATTATTATTATTTTATTTATCAGTGCCTCAAAGCCTTGTTTTTACCAAACAAACAATAACAAGGAGAGGTTAGTTTTTTGTCAAAAAACGTACATTTTTATTTTAATTCAATAAAAATACCACAATTTACACAAGTAACCATTTAAAAATAAAATATGTGCCATATCGAATACGTACTTCTACTCTAGTAATATACTTCTAAATTAACACTAATATAACTTGAGTACAACTTTTTGATACTCTAATTATGATATATTAATTACAATCAAACTGACATTTATTACTTTTCCCCTTGCACTTAAATGAAGCACTTGTTTGTAGAATTAAATTGTCCTTCAACGATGAGTAAAGTTCTCTGGACAGAAACTGAACGTTTTGCTCCAAAAGAATTTTCAAAGCTTTAGAAGAGACAGGAAGTCTGACTCTGACCTCCAAAATAAAACATGTCAAAGTGATCTGAAATTAGAGAGAAATGTCGGGGGGGGGAGTCTGTGTTTTGACAGAAGCCACTCCACAGAACAAAAACAAACTGCAGAGGCTGAAACATCAGCAGACAATGATTTCATTTGGGGACAAACAGACACGGCTGCTTTGACAGCAGCTGCCCTCACTCATCCCAACACACAGAAAAGGACTTAAAATGACCCTCAGGTGGGTTTTTTTTCTCTCCAAACTGTTCGTCCTAAACATTATGAGTTCAAGTCTTCATCATCACAGAGCTCATGTTAGACAATTAATGATAACAAGCCTCCACTCCATCTACAGAAATGAAAAGAGTGAAACTTCATGCATCTCTTTTGAGGATTTTATCCCTTTAGTTTGGTTTTTCTTTGTTTGATTTCAGTTGTGTTTTTGTTGGTTTTCCTCCCGCCAGGTCACAGCCTCACCTGCTTTCTTTTGAGAATTTACAGCGACTGTATCCAGGTAAATCCATCCTCTTTGGTGTATTTACGCTTCTGGTTTCCAGCTTCTTTATCTGTTTTTGTTGCTCTTTTTATTGCCATTTTTCCCAGAAAAGCCTTTTGGTTTTGTCAAATGTAAATTAGTTGCTTCTCCAAAGTTTGTTTTTTAGCGCTTTAGGTGTTTTCCTCAGTGAACTCGGAACATCAATCAAAATTAATTACACTATGTGATTACGTTTTTTTTTCTAACAGTAATAACTACTATATTTCAGGCTTACCTGTTTGTTAAATCACTGGTTTAACCCTTGTGCTATCTTAGATGACCCCACCCTTACATTGACATGTTCTCCCCACCATGATAAAGGTGGATAAAGGTGGAAAGATTTCATGTAATCCATGGACACCAATGAAGATCACAAATCATTGAAGAAAAAAGGTTCAGAGCACTGTCTAGTGGGTCTAGATGACCCAACTCCCAATGTTAAAGTGCCTAGGATAGCACAAGGGTTACCATGCTTTCTAACACGCTTTTAATGCAGGACTACCTTGAGGAAGATTTTGGTTTTTCCCATTTGCCAGTCGTCGTCTCTGCCGAGGACAGCCTCTGCGATCTTCTGACAGGTTCCTCTGAGGTCCTCCTGACGACAGAAATTCTAAAGTTACTCCTAAAGTCTTAAAATCCTTGGGGTTCAAAATGTCTCCCTGAAAAACACGTGTTATTGTTTAAAAAGGATCTCAAAGTCTTATTGGAGTCTGGACAAACACAGAGAGAAATCTTGTTTTTTCAGTAAATGTTGAGGGGCGTGTTCACAAAAAAAACTATCTGCTCTCCCAAAACACAGCGTTACACATAAAATGAAAGATCAGAACACAGAGAAGGAGCAGAAACAAAAGCTTTAAAGTGCAAAAACATGTGCAGTAGATAAAACTGGAACTCAGCCGGTTTTTGTGTTCATCGTCATCATAGCACCTGTTTGTATGCAGGTTTGACTCCAGGCATGAGCACTCGGTATCGGTCAACAAACTCCACAAAAGTGTATCGGATGGGATATCCGGCACGACGGATGCGAATGGTCTCCATCATCCCGGAATACCTCAGCTGACGGACACACAGCTCTCTATCAAACAGCTGCAAGAAAGAAAACACAACATCTGCAAGTCAACACGGTCAGGTTTGACAAACCTCTGATAACCCTGTGAGGATCATCTCCAGGGTGTTCAAAGTGTGGCAGAAACCTTTCATGATCAGGTAAAAGAACAGTTCTGGAACATCAATGCAGAAATCTGCTTTCAAAAATACAACTGCTCTCTTTTAGAGAAGCAGTTCGTTCAACACATACATAAAAACACTGACACCATATGTAACCTACGGCTTCCTTTCCTCTCCATGACACCGGTTTGTTTCCTCTATCATGGCCCAACTCCATCAAATCCCCCCAAAACAAACGGTATCAAAGGTCTACGAAGTGCAGATGCTCACCATGGGTTTCTTGTACTCGTTGGGTTTGATGCAGCGGACAAAGAAGGGCTGACAGACGCTCAGAGTTCTCATCAGCAGCTCCAGAGATCTTTTAAACTGACTGCTCAGAGTGGGAGAGCGCTTCCTGGTCTCTGCCCCCTGAAGACACACACACATGCACACACACACGCACAGCATACACAATGTCAAAAACAACAAAGACTCACTATATTATAACAACAGCCTTTGTTCTGTGTACGGTACATTATTTTTACTTCAACTTTTAAATGAAAGAAGATTCAGTTTGTTTTGAATCTTAAAGACATGTGGTTTGAAAATATTTTTCCAAAAAAGTAAGTTATTTTAATATGCATGTTCATGTTAGTCCCCAATATGTTATAATATACAAACCCTAAGTACATTGAACCTAAACGGTTCACTAATAGCCCAAAATTCTTTAGTAAAATCTAGCTTTACAATAAAAACATTATGATCTTAAATCAAGTTTTATCCTCAATTTCATATTTTATTTTAAAAGTAAACCCTTTTTGTGGTTTTAACATCTAATAATAACTGCTTTTGTGTGTATTTTTATGAAGAAAAACCAAAATTATAAAGTTGTTCCTTGTTGTAACTTTGAAATCTGACCACTAGAGGGCAGTAATCACATGTCGTTTTATTAATAAAGACTGAAAGCAGAAATACTCTGACTTTTCCTTTGAAAACCTATAAAATATTAAACAAACAATGTCACACAGTTTAAATATGATTTAGAATAAAATTGTCTTTGTTTTGATAGACAATAAAATAAAAATAAATGTTTTTAAGTCATAAAAGTCATACAGGAAGTCCAACATGATGAACTAGAATGTAACAGAGATCGTTTAGGAATTTGGACGTTGTTGTTACCTTGGAAAGAGCTGTGGCACCAGGAGCATAACCACACAGAAACTGCAAGAGGCAGCACACAGAGAACACACACACACAGACACAAACACAGAGAAGGGAAACAGGAGGCCATGATGTCACTGAGTTACAGAGAAGCATGCATGTTGAAAAAAAATAACATGCTGAGAAACAAAACCCCTGGAATTTGCAAACTAAAGACTCACAAATGTCTGTTTTATTTCTGAATATAAACTTCTGTTTTTTAGATAAAGATTCAACAAATTCAGACACTTAGTACATAAAATAATGTTGTTTTACTAATTAAGATGATTTTTTTTTCTTGACCTTGAGTTTAGGTTTCAAAAATTGTCACGTCTGCTTTCTTTTTCAAAATAAACGATGCAGGACGAGGAAACATAAAAAGCAGCAGACAGGAAGAATCTTTTTGTGCCAAACTGTAAATTCAAAGGTCAAATTCAGTGGAGTCCATCATGCATGTAGAAATGGTAAAAAGAAAGAAAACAGAACTTGTCTTAGTGGGTTTTGTTTTTCCATGCAGGTGTAAGTGCAGGCTTGTTACCATGGCGACGTCTGCCTGAAAGATTTGCTTGATAAACTTGTTTTTGGAGGAGTGAACCAGCTGGATGATGTCGCCGTATAACGTGTCCCTGTTTTTCTCCAGGAAACCTGCAGACAAGGCGACAAACGAACGTCGTGTTTCACCAAAAACGAAAAACATTTCAGCTTTTTCTCTTTCTGTAGCGGCAAGAAAACAACTACAGTCACTCCCTGCTTTTTGCAACCACTCTGGTAAGATTCTGGTGGCATGAAAACAAGAGAAGTTTTTAGAGAATGGAGCTCCTCTGAAACCATCATTTTCTATTGGTGACAAGTGGGAGCAGCCTGAGCAGACTATATTTAGAAATCAGGCTTTTTCCTGGACGCCTCTGCAGCGTGAACCTCTCTGACCTTTTGTCTCATAGTAGACGACCCCAGCGAAGTGCTGGATGCCAAACTGAGTCTCGTGGTTGTTCTTTGGTGGGATGTAGTTGGTGTTGAGTTTGTGCTGGAAGTTGAGCTTGTTGAGCATGGTGGCGTCGGTGCCCTGCGAGGAGCAGAAGAGATGAAGTTCAGGAGCGTCCGCCCGAATTCTGCTCTCCTGTCTCTGATTACTGGTTAACATAAAACTTCACTGTTGATCATTTATCCTCTAAAACAGAACCGCGACAAACCAGAAGCTGACAGAGAAAGTGTCAAAGAGCCACTATATACATTTTCCGCACATTGCATTGATGAATGTTGGTCACATGTGAATGGAAAAAGTGAAAAAAGTTGTGATCGTTTACGCGAAATTTTCACAGATGTATCACAAATGAACCACGTGAGAGATTTGCGTATAAATACATAGAATATGCGTAAACGGCATGATTCTTAAACATTTTCAACAGCTCCAAACCGAATTGACGTAAAGACCCATCGGCTGAAACCCTTGATAGACATCTGCACTCATCGAAGAACATTTATCACTCATGTATCACCAAAGACCTAAATTTAATACGTGGAAAATGCACAAATTGTATATGTTAGCTAAGTGACACGACCTTTAAAGAAGTTAAAATAATTTAGGCTTATATGCCAGAGTGAGAATATCCAATAAGAATTGATAAACCAGACAGAGGAGTCACTGAGCAGGTGCACCTTGGGAAATTTGCTCTCCTCGTCAATCAGAGAGATGATGTTCATTGGTTTGATGGCGATCATGTCCAGGGCGTCCTGGTTGTCGGTGAACTCGATGTGCTGCCAGTTGATGTTCTCCAGGTTGTACTCCTCCTGCTCCAGCTTGAAGACGTGGCGGACGAAGAACTGCTGCAGGTTCTCGTTTGCAAAGTTGATGCACAGCTGCTCGAAACTGGAGGAAGAGGAGGAGGAGGAGGAGGAAACGGTGGATTCAAGAGGTTTGAGGAAGATGGAGGAGGGAAAAGACAAATCTGGGATCATCATTGATCTAAAAATGCTGCTCTGTTGAACCCTTCCAACACTTTCCCTTCTTTGTTTGTCCTATCAATACTGCAGAAATAATTTTGTTAAAGTAAGATATAACTTGTTTTTCAAAATGAAGATTTTTTACCCTTTTATTACCATTGTTGCAAAAACATCAAATCCACTGAACTTGTTAATCATTTTTATGCTTTTCCTTTTCAGATGTTCATTTTTGAAAGCTTGAGAAGGTGAGCCTGTAAACTCTAATAATCAGCATCACCTTAAGCATTGCCCTGTTGCATGCTGGGACAGTCGCGTGCCGTTTTGTAGTTTTGTAATTGTCACAGATTTTTAAAATTGTTTTTGTGTTTTCTCACCTGTTGACAACAAAGTTCTCAAAGCCGAAGATGTCCAGGAGGCCGATGCAGCGCCGCCCAGCTTTGGGCTGTGAGGACGGAGGCTTGTAGATGGCCGCATTGATCTTCTCCACGATCCACACAAACAAACGTCCGTAGATGCCCTGAACACACACACAAACACACACACACACACAACAAGTGGGTTCAGTAACTCCTAAGTGTGTCAAAGATAGATTTCCATCTGTATTTGGGTTGGGTTTGTTTTCCCATGAGGGTTTTGTTCATCCTACTTTGTGCTGCATGAAACTGCTGAGTCTTAATAATTCATGATGAAAAGGTGAATTTTGATCTGATTAATCAGATCAACACAGGCGTTGCTTTGACCCTCACCTTCACAAACGCATCTCGAACGTCCAGAGCTTGTTCGATGCTGAGCGGAGTGGAGACCGTCTCTCCTCTGGTGATCAGCGTTCGGCTGGTCAGACAGTTCATCAGATCCTTAAAGTCCACCTGATGGAATCACACATGTCTGCATCAATGTGACTGAAAGTTTAACCTTCCGTCTCTGTCAGCTCAGTCTGCAGTGATTGTAGGTGTGATGCAATTAAGAGGCAAATAATTTGAATATGATTGCAGAAAACCCAGATTTGCTTTGCTGACTGAAGCTGACGAAGGGGGAGGGGGTTACCTCCAGCAGTGCAGAAGCAGTGGTGAGGTGGGGGCTTCGGACGACCTCACAGGCGTCTAGGTTATCGTAGGTACGAGCTGAAAAACAAAGGCAATAAACTTTATACCAAAACACATAAAACAGTTGAAGTAAGAAACATGTTTAAAGACTCGCTCCAATGAAAATTGTGTTTTTGTTGTTTTTAACATGTTCTGGTAGCATTAGTCTGATGATGGAGGACATATGTATATATATATATATATATATATATATATATATATATATATATATATATATATATATATAAAGAAAATGGAGATGAAAATGGCATTTTAGAGTATTTCTTTATTCGAATTGTTGAGAATCCCGAGCAGACGAATAAAGAGCGTATTTGCAATGCAAAAAATACACTGATGGGGCCACAAGCTCCCTGTTCCACCCCATTCTGAGGCATCCACTTGTGGAGACAAAAAGATCCATGAACATCTTTGTTTTCCTTGTCTGTGCTGGAATCTGGATCTAAACTGTATGGCTGGATAGCTCTGATATTGCTCGCCATTTTTGTTCAATTAGATTTTTTATTTATATAGTCCAATATTACAACAATAGTCGTCTCAATGGACTTCATTCCAGTAGTTAAGAACATGAAATCAGCCATAAAGTACAAAAGGTAATTGCTAAACTAAACATCCGTGCCCTTATACCCTCCCTATCGTTAAAGAAAAACTACTAAAAACAATTGATTCCGGAAAACAGAACCTCAGAGGTGTCCACATGAAGAAGGGATCCTCCCCCAGGATGGACAGGTGTCGTACCAGAACTCTTAGAGAAGAACTTATCTTATCTAACTCTACAACTACATGTTTGAATAGTCCAGTACCACACACAACTCAGAGCCAAATTTCTACAGTGGCCCTGAATTGCAAATCACACCAGCAAATAACTCACCACAAAAACATATGAAAACAACAACAACGACAATAAAAACCTAAACAAATAATAGAAAAACAACACAATGAGAAACTGTAAAAGGGATGGGACATCCATCGTGGATTGGATTACGATAACCAGTATCGCTGTATGCCAAATAACTTTCCATAGAAATGATGGACAAACGTCATCATCCAATCAGCGATGTCCTTTAGTCCATACCTTTTAAAGTTTTCGTACAAACATAAACAAACATTTTGGAAATCAAAATGAATTTCCAGAAATCAAAATGAAATGTTTAAACATGAAACAAAAGAAGAAATGTCCGCATATTTATAAAGGTTTTAGGATTAGTGCAGAGCATATTCAGTATCACTTTCGCCAAATTCCTTCGGACAAATGTCACTATCCAATCAGCAATGTCCTATACTACGTACCTTTACCCGCTTCTTATTGTGTTTCGGTTATTAACATTTCATTGGTTTGTTAACCTTTGTTTTCGGAAATGTTTCATTTGAATTTTGCTTCTGTTTTTCCAACCGTGTTTTAGATTTTTGTAATTTTGTTTTGATCTCTAAAATGTAATGTTTTTTTTATTATTTGTTCTGCTTTTCTAATGGGCCTTGAGCTCTTCAATATGTTTCTGCGTCATCTTGTTAGTGTGATTTGTACATCAGGGTAAGTTTCTAATGAACTCCTGACGCTCTGCAGAAACTATGTCCTGGAAAACAAAACAGATTTTTTAAATTTGGGCTAAAAACGACATAATCAGGCACGTCCACTCATAGGTCTCTAGGGTTGCTGGAGCATCTACCCTTTTTGCCTCGTAATCAAAAGTGCCCTAGTGCCCTCTGTTTTTCTTTTTTGTATTTTTTTGCATCAACATTTATAGTTTTTTTGTTTTAGATACAAGAAAAATTGTGGCTGCAAACCCCCCCCCTCTTCCCCCAGAATTCTACCGGACCTATTTCCTTGCAAGACGGGGGTTCTGAGCTGCCTCTTCTGTCTTTGCGGCTCCGCTCGAACTCAGAGCTGCCAGAGAGAGTAAGGGACGGCCGGGGCGGATGGCAAGAGAAGCGCCTGTCTTCTGCATAAATAAAACCCCTGGGAACGCTCTAAAAATAGATCAAAAGATGATCGAAGTCGCTGTTTAAAGATATCTATACAAATAGTGCTCTTTGATAAATGAAAACGGATGCTCTGTTCAACGGCAGCACCAACAAAGAAAAACTGCACAGGTGTTTAAACTTAAAGGTGAAGAGGAAAAAAGAGTTCAAGAAAACACTCCAAAAGCTTTGAAAGCAACAAAAAAATAATAATAAAGAACCTTCATATTGTAGGTTTCCCATGTGTAAAATTGCTGCCAGTAGCTTGGAAATCTCCCAGTTTTCCCTGTCCGTGAACATCAGCACCTGAACACAACAGAGGCATTCATTACACCAAAGGAATAAGACTTTGGAGGCAGATGAAAGCGTTAAATGCTGCCACAGACTCATCGGTACCTTCATGGCAGAGCGGATGTTGGAGTACTCCTTCAGGTCATCGCGGCCGTCACAAACCGTACACTTGCCCTGAAGAATTGCAGAGACGTAGGTGAAAAGAGACATCTGGAGCCTTTTTTGTTTATCTCTGCTTGTTTGTCAATGTTTTCTGATGTTTTCCAATAACATTTTTCACAGATGGGTTGTGTTATAGTCGGAGGAAGCAATTTTTTTATTCAGTTAGGTGAGCTTCAAATGCAGATCTATTGATGGTGTGTAGAAATCAGCTGAATTTTAAGATCAAACCAAGCTTTTTTCGGTTTTACAACTGATTGTACATTAATGCAGCAGAAGCCTTTGATCGAATGAGGATGAAACATCACTGACTATGGTCAGGTAGGTGTAGTCAGTGGCTTTGCTCAGCCCCAGTTTCTTCTTCTCCTCAGCAGTCATGCCCTTCAACATGCAGTAAAAGATGTGATAGTTTCTTTCATCGTGAGCCTGAAAGACACAATGTCAAATGTGGCATAAAGATCGGAAGGCGTCACATGGCGTGTTGAAGCGGCAGTTTTAGAAACAAACTTAGAGATCTTTGAGCGTTTGCAAAGTGGCTGTACCTGTCGACAGACCCTGGACTTCTCCAGCAGGTACTGTTCAATCTTGGCTCCCTCTATAGCCCCTCTCTTGTTGAAGTGGATGTCAATGTATTTCCCAAAACGGGATGAGTTGTCATTGCGGATTGTTTTTGCATTTCCAAAGGCTAGGAGGAAACAAATGAACAACACAGATTGTGGTACAGGAAAACCAACTGAAAGTGTTTTTGGACAAAGATTTGATTCAAACTTTTTATGATTGAGGTTTCCTTTAAATTAACCGAAACTTTAAGTCAAGAGAAAAAAACAACAAGAAAACACTGGCTTGTTCCACTTGTGATCTGAGTTTTTATATATTTAAAATACATTTATTACATTATTTTCTGGCTTTTCAAGTGATTCAAACTTGTTTAGATTCAGGAAATGCACAGAACGCACTTAAAAAATGTTTTTTTTTTTTTAAATATTTGATCCAAAGTTTGGGTTCACTTGTAATGAATTGCACCAGAGTTCACTTGCAAGTGAACCAAAATTTTTTGTATAGATGAGACAGAATTCTCTTGTTTGATAACATCAACATTCAGCCAAACTAAACCAACTCTCCAAAACACAGTATGTGACAGCATCCTGAGGGAACACCCAGACCAGGACAGTCCAGACGTTTTATTGGACTCAGATGGGAGAAAGTTTAAAATCAGCATTTAATTTGGACAAATGTGATTTGGTCTGTCATCTAGACCTGACAGGTGTCTGACCCCGCCCAGCACAAACAGCTGAGAGTCAGGTAAAAAGTGGAAAACAAATGAGGCACAATCAGGTGTGAGTCTTTAACCAGAAATGTATCTGTGTTGTCTTCATGTGATCTCACCTTCTAGAATGGGGTTGGCCTCCAGGACCTGTTGTTCAATCCAGGAGTGTTGTCCACTGATGGCGGCCAGAAACTGCAGGATCAGTTTGGTGCTCTCTGTTTTTCCTGCTCCAGACTCTCCACTTAAGTCATCCATCAGTGATACCAGACAAACAAAGACTTTCAAAAGACTGGAGGTCATGTGACACCTTTTTATACAATGATTTTACTATTTTATTTTATTTGTAAAATACATTTTTGGCGTACCTTGAGTACTTTGTTATAAGTGTGAATACGCCTTTTCTTTATACGTACTTATGTTTTTTATTTTGTAAAATACAAATGTTTTAATTCCACTAAAGGTTTACATACCGTAGATTTTCTCATGATGAAGATGGAAATATTGGATTTTGTTTTGATGTTCCAAACCTCTGTATACCTGATAATGCAGCACTGGTCTCGGTTGTTCCTCTGCATGTTGAAGTAACAGTTGTCGGCGATTGCAAAAATGTGTGGCGGCATTTCACCGATCTTCTTGTTGGTGTACAGGCGGATCTGATCAGCTGTGTAGATGGGCAGCAGCTGGTAAGGGTTGACAGCGACCAGGATGGAGCCTGTGTAAGTCTGGGGGGGGTTAAAGTCAAAGAGGTTTATGGTTTTGAAAAAATTTGCTTTTTGATGTGTTTAATATCTTTTTTAAGCATTGTTCTCATGATGGAGGACATATATTGAAAAAACTCGGCTTAAATTTGTAGTTCTGAGTATTTATTTATTTCAAATCGTTGTAAATCAGGAGCAGACAAAAAAACGCAACAGGTTTTTTGATTTTGGCATAATCGTCGTTTAAAGACCACTGGAAACATTTTTTAAAGAAGAGTAAAAGATTATTGGAGTGGGTCTATAGGAGGGAGAAGTACAGGAAGGCAGCGTTTTCATCAAAATGTGAACCAAAAGGGGTTTGAATGCAATATTTGATCATATCCACGCAGTTAGATTGCATTATTAAGTTTATGATAGTATGACTTTTTAGAAGAGTTAAAGTCTTCCTGTCAGTTAAGTGAGTTTCAAATGCAATTCTCGCAAACTCACTTAATTTTTTTGTGACTCAAAACCAAGAATTAGAGTGTAGATATATAAAATAAGTGTACACACTGGACTAATATTCATATTCCATATGATTCTCCATTGCAAAAATAATCCATGAGGTGCAGCGGACCTTTTGACTGGGGTTTACTTTGCCCAAGTCACCAACTTTCCTAAAACAGCAGGACTAAGTGAGAGTTTTGTAGGCTCCTCCCACATTCAAGTAAATTAAATGTGATTATACAGAAATTTGAGCTTCTATAAAATCAAAAGAGGTCGTCTGCACTTGACTTGCACAGAAAATCAAGGTAGAAGCATTAAGAATGTTTTTGAAAACAAGCCTGAAACGAGGATTAAAGAGTTGAATTGAAGTTGGAATGTTTTAAGTATAACTAACAGGGAAACCTTTTCCTTCTGAAGCCAGCCTCTAGTGGTCATTTGAGGAACTACAACATTTAGTATTTTTGCTTCAAATTTGGAAACAGAATGCAGGACCTCGTTTAGCCACGTTTCAATTTGTTAAAATTTAACAAATGCTAAAGGTTTCATGCAAAGAAAAGTGCCAGCAATGAATGTTTTAAATGTAATTCTCCAGTCTGACTTTGAATGAATCAGTTTTACAAAAACTGCAGTAGATTCTATGAGGTTATTGCTAAATGGACATTCAAGCTACGTACTTTAATACCGTAATAATTTCAAAGGCAAGACTTGAGTCAAAACTTTACAATACAGCTGGGGAAAAAGTAATAAAACTGTAATTTTCAGACTTTTTGACATACACCTCAGTGTTTCAACACCGTCCATGAGTGTTTACTCACATGAACTACCACACACACCGCTCTGGGCAGTTTTAGCACTTCAAAAAAAAAGATACAACAACAAAAAGTCTGTCAAACACTGTTTTTTGTTGTTGCTGCAGGGAGACAACAGCCAGCCCCTGAAGGTGATGATGTGACGGCGCTCTCGTAGCTCAGATGTTGAAGGAGGACAATAAAAAGAGTATCAGTGTTCGTCACAAGAGAACGAACGGTCATGTTGGAAACAACATGCTCCCAGAGCCTAACTTGGTTACTGGTGAGTCCGAGTGAGGCCACTGAGCCAGTAACACAAAGCAATTTGACTTGAGCTTCACAAACGTGATACTTCCAATGAGACAATTTCTACAAAAAGTAACCACGACTAACTCGCACCTTCCTCACTGTCTGATTTATGACTGAAAACGTTTGACAAGCATACAGCTGAGAAGTTCATGCTTCTTTCTGTCGCTATGTCAGGTGATGATCATGAAAAACTTCCTTCTGTAGTCATGCTTTAGGTCAAAGAATCGACTCACCCTTCCACCACAGTTTGTCTTCAGAATAGACAGTAGAGACAAGAAGAAATGGTAAAAAATAAAGGGGAATAAGCAAGAAATTTAGATCAAATCAGCAGAAATTAGATTTATAAAATGATAGAGACGGTTGTTATAAATACGGAGGTTGCCTTTATGGCCTTTGTACTCACATATATAAGCTTTTCTCTGTATCTAATGAGCAGATTGCGAAGGATGCCGGCTTCATTGAGGTCCCCCAGCCGGATCATGTCCTCCACCCCATGGATGGAGGTTGGATGCATCGGTTTAATGTTAGTGGCATTCTGGGGGGAGATCCAGTGCTCCTGAAAGGAAAAAGATAGATGAGATGCCGGAGGAAAGAAGAGCTGACTGTAATTTTGGAATTGGAATTTGGAATCTTATCAACAAATTTTTTCAATTGCAAAATTTTCTCAGTTTAAGGAAACATCTTATTTTTTTCGTTCATTCTTGGTGAAACCATTTTTCTTACACAATCGATTTATAGATAGATTTATTTTGTTTATTTAACAAAATCTGCCAATGGGATAAGAATTTTTGACCTTTTTTAAGAGGTCTGTTTTTGGGTTGTGAAAGAAATTTAACACAGTCGAAGTTTCTTTTCAGTATTTCAGTATTATTCCGCACTCACACAGGAATGTACTTCTTTACCATTTTGAACAAGAACTTTTAATGATTTTAAATATAAATAACAGACAGACAGACAGACAGACAGACAGACAGACAGATAACAGCTCTCCGGCAACAGCAGATAAAAGACATGACAGTAGCAACAATGTGAAAAATAAGTAAAATACTAATTTATTAAAACATTTAATAGCCGGTCTGCTTTAAAAGTTTTATAGCACAAAGAATAAAAGATGTTGTATTCCTGTCTGTTTTTCTGTTTCTCATAAAGAAACAGCTTCAGTTTGTACCAAGGGAAGTCAATTCAGTCGCCATTTCTCCGCAATATGTCCTTCACCTTGTTGGAACCAGATGTTCATGATTGGCCTGTATACATTTCTATGGTAACCACTCTCTCCAATCAGGAGTGAGCGCATTAGAAGGCCACACTCCTGGGCTAAAGATAATCTGTCAATCAAACGCTTCGAACGTTTGACACAATACCACCTACTGATTGGTCAGTTTAGAACTTGAATAACTTGTGCTACGACAAAAATAGCATGAAAAAAGTTAGTATTATCAAGAACATGTTAATAAAAGGTAGTATAGCAAGAACGGTTATTCTGACAAACATAATGACCGAGTACTAGTTGTTTATCACTCTATAGTAGCCTATGGGATTTTGCCCTTTAGAACCAGCTGCTACTTCCAACGAATGCAGAATGCGACCACAAGGGAGCAGTGTGTCGATGCATAAATGCAGAAAGTTTTGTCAAGTTCAAGTTTATTCATTGATATGGCTCCTTAAAATGAAAGCAGTCAAACAAAGCGGCATACTTTAAACGCTCAAAAACATTAAAAACAACAGCTACGAGATTTACAAAATGAAAGGTAAAAGTGTCAATAAGTGCCATAAAAACAACAAATAAAAGCAAAGCAAAAACAATAAACAGTAAAGCACACCAGCAGAGCAGAGTCTGCCAGGATGGTCATCTGATTTAAACCCAAAGAAAAATCAATCACGAGAATCACAAACAGAACGTTCATATTGGATGGGTCATGGCTACTGCTACTGGTTGTTGTGGACATTGGAAAGTTGTTGGTTAAAGGAGAAGAAGAAAATACGTTTGTAGGCTGGGAAAGAAAAGGAAAAGCAGGGGTGGGAATTTTAAATGTAGGGACTTTGACAGACAATATTAGGAATGTGGAAGGACAGATGGTGGTGGACTTTAACGAAAGGATGGAAAGTTGGGAAGAGATAGGTGGATGGGAAGAGTGTAGCAAGAGAGGATGATGAAGATGATGCAGACGAGGAGGTAGCAGGGGAACGTGTGGTGGAAGCTGAAAAAGGAGGAGTTCTGTGATGCTTTTAGAGGGAGGTGGAGGTTGGAAAAAAGGAATGAAGATCAGCTGCAGCAAGATGGAGTACCTGTGTGTCAGTGAGAGGAACTCAAGAGGAAAGGTGAGGTTACAGGGAGCACAGGTTAAGAAGGACTCAAACATCCAGAGAAAGAGGTGGACAGGCATGTGCAAACAGGTTGGGATGAGGGGAGGAAGGTTTCAGGTGTGATGTGTGACTAAAGAGTGTCATTAAGAATGAAAGGAAAGGCGTAGGAGACTGTGGTGTTTGGATGGAAGTAGCAGAGATGAAGATTTTCAGGTTCTCTGACCAGGATGGACAGGATCAGGCATAAATCAATCAGAGGAAAAAATCGTGGAAGATGTTTGGGATGGTGTTTGTAAAAGGATGCTGAGATTAGAGTTACCAGGAAAAAAAAAAAGAGGAGGGTCATGGATGTAGAGAATAAGGACATGAGGGGGTGTGAGAGAGCAACAAGAAGATGTAGAGGACGTGTGTAACATATGCTTCAGGACTCACGTTTCCTTCATCGTCCACCACCTGGATCTGACCGGAGTCACAGAGCTTAACCACCGCGCCGATCGGAACCTCAAACTCCCGACCAGTTTTCAGATCCAGCCAGACGTAGTCACCCTGCACAAAGGTAGAAGAAACTGAGCAAACGTTCAAACCCAGTTCAAATCTGATTATGAAAAAACCAAACCAAGCTTGGCTGCATGAAAAATAAGATGAAAACTTTCCAAATAGGAGTTTTAACAGCTTGCAGAATAAAAAAACATTCATGGTGTGTTTTTTCATTAAATATTTGTGTCATTTATTTTACATCGTATTTAGAGAAAAATAGTGGAAAAGGTGAAAGAAAGAAAAATATTATATTTTATAAAAATCCCCTAAACATAACCTAAAAAACCTAAAAACAACATTTTTCTGAAAGACACTAAATTACTAAATGAGTAAACAAGGTGATCTTGGGTTATTGATAAGAATTAGTTGTGGAGATTTAAAGAAACACTGATTGTAAAATCCAACCTTCAGACACTAAAGATTATTATGTCTGTTGAGCAGGCTACCTTATATTGCAGGGATTGAATCAAGAAATGTTGTGATTAATGTTAAATATACCAAATCACTCGAAAAGCAAGATAGAATGTATCTGTGTGTCTGGTGCCTCCTTCAGAAGAAAGGACTGTCCAGTTTGAGACAAACTGAGAGAACTTTTACATCTTTGATGCCACATTCACACCGACCATATTCAAGAACACGCATTTAGCCTATAATGTTCACACTGGACGAGCAGGGAGGGGCTTCTTTTTCTTTTTCTACCGTTTACTAGCGCATGTCTTTCATCTATGGGCTCGGTGCAAATGTCCAGGCTTTTCATTTCACAGCTCTATTCTGATATATTAAAGACTTGATGCAAATGTTAATTTTTCCTCCAAATGGTTGGCACTTCTGTGAATTAAATGGATGCCATCCATGCGTCAATACAAAAATTTGAGTCCCTGATTAAGTTCGACCTGATTTAACTTTCCACACGCGCTAAATGGATGCACGTTTTGTATGTAGTCTAAAAGATGTGTGTAGCTTCACGTGAACACAAGAAGTTTGAGTTTAAAAGGGTATTTATATGCATTTAGACTTTTCACTGGAAGTGGTCACTTGACAGCATGTTGCCGGGGCGTTGTGAACTCAGTAGCTTAATAGTTGTGTTGAAAATGAAAGATTCCTTGACAAAAAAAAAACATCCAAATGAGAAATCACATCGCCCCTCAAGTCCTTCATCCAGAAAGAAAGATTTGAAGCTCCAGTTGTCTCAAGCACAACTCAGCAACCTATGATACAGATAAACTGACCCACAACAATTGGATCTGCGGAGCCTCACCAACACCTTTAATTGCTCTTTATTGTGTCACAGTCTGAATTCCAACCAGCAACTCTTGCGTGTTTGAATAATAAAGAGGCCGTCCTTCCTTAGCGTTAAAAAAACTCATCAGAATGGGTGTGATTTGATCAGTTTGACCATGTGCTTTTGCAGCATCTAATAATTATCTGATATAACTAGAGCTACACAGATACTTCTTTTAAAAATAGAAACATGTTAGCAAAACATTCAGAATAGTTTGGTCAGTTTTTTAACCTTCAGGAGCCACACCTCTTGCATTATCAAGTTTACAGCGGAAGAGTTTCTAATTGCAAAGATATTCACAAGAACAACTATAGATAGCCGTTAAAAAAAAGTACTATTTCTTAAAATAACTTTGTTTTGCTTCCTTTTTTCCTTCCTGTCTAGTAAATTGGTTAAAGATTTACCTCAAATCAAAACTGACCAAAACTCCTGGAATCTTTCTGAAGCAAATTTCCCAAAATGGCGTGTAAATTCCTACAAGGTGACCCAGGGGTTGAAATAGTTGATGAGAAAACCGATCAATCCAAATTTCCATCTAACAGTGGTGTTTCGGCAAACCCTGTTGACACCTATCATTTATCTGGGTTGTGTCCAAATTCCTTCTCTACTCTACTAACTGAACTAGATAGAATGTTTGCCATTTTTTTCGGAGTATCCAAATCTGCAATTCCAGAATCCAATGCCCTGGAAATGTCCCAAAAGTCTCTGCACAGTCTACTAGTGCATCGACGGTCTGTAGACCATAATTAATGCATTGCATTTGAATGAGTTTTAGGTGAAAACATGTATTTAAATGCGTTAAAACCACGTCATTTTTTATGGGTGAGGTCACACTCACTCGTCAGTTTATACAGTCAATGGTCAATACCAAAAACAAAATCCTAAATTGAAACTGTAAATTGATACTGAAAGCAGAGAGGGAAGGAAATGAAAAAACTAAAATTAGGAAGACAAAACAGCAACTGTTACAAACTATTTTCTTATTTTCGTTTAGTAACAATTTTAGTTTTATAGTTATTTTATTCACGTTTTCAGTGGGTCATGTATTCAAATGTCTTTTTTGTTTCAAATTTACAACTTTTTTTTAAATTTTAATTATTTCTTTCAAGTTTACAATGCATGTGTTTGAGTTTAAAGTTATTTTAAAATTACTTACATTTTTTTTTAACATTATGGTTTTTCATACACTTTAAGATGATCCTGATTTGACCCCATAGTAACCCCCCCCCTTACAAAAACACAAGACCTGTTCTCTTAGTTATGACTAAACAAACTACACAAAGAAAAAATGAGTGTTAAGTCTGTAAAATTGTAAAAAGCTTTTGAAAATGTCATTCCACCTCACAGATATCAGCTTCTGCAAATATTGATCAATAAAGCAAAAACTCGCAGTGTACCGGCAGCAGTGTTGTGGGTTTCACCACAGTGTTGACATTACGTATCAGCCCCCATTTGGCCTGATCCTTCTCGTAGAGTTCCACGTAGTCCCGCCGCTTGTACATCTTCACATGTGCGGTGAAAAATTTGCCAACATGCAGCTTCCTGCAGCAAAAGTCAGTACTTTTGAACCCCAGCTTTGAGAAGTTAGTCTACAGACACAGACAGGAGGGTCTGTGATGGGATATTTCAACAGTTTCAGTTTTGTCTGGATGTTCCTTACAGACAGAGAGCAGAGGAGTTAGAATACACATAAAGCTCCCTGGATGTGTTTTTGAAATGTCCTTTAACTGACGGAATAAAAAATAGAAACGCGAGGAAAAGCAGATCCACAGGCAAACACCCAAAAGTCCATCAGTAAAAAAGGTCAATCGTAATTTATTTTCGATTGTTTTTTGTCTGATTAGATTTCTCTTTGATGGTAAATATAAAATAAAAATAATAATAAATTCCAGGCTTCTTTAAAGTTTCAGATATCTTCAAAGTTGGAATTGCAGAGACCGTCTTCTTGTTCCCTCCCTAACACACTCATTCTATGTTAACCCAGCCCCCACCACCTGCACCGTCGTCCGTGGCAACAAGATGCCACTTCCTCCTCAGGTGTTTCTTAGGGTGTTAAATTTCTTTGTAGCTAAATCCATTCCATAATGTAGGATCATTATAACCTTTCGGATATACTCTCAACTATTAGAATAAAGAAACATATGGATTATAGATGGATTATACAGTTATTTACAACAACAATACAAGATAGGGACAACTTTTAAAAACTAAAGTTGTTTCAAAAATTATAACAATACGAAACATGTTTGAAAAAGAGCATACAGGCAACAAGAATTATATTTTTAATCAATATACAATGATAACACTTATTGCAACAATAGCATATATGTGAATGCCCATGTTTTCTATTAAAATCTGTTTGAATGCTCTCACAATAATCTTTATACATGATAGTATTTATGAAATAATGCACTGAGCCTACACAATGTGCTTGTAAAGTATTTTTACATTGTTTTTGTTCAAACTCCAGACTGTTCTAAACCCCTACAGTTGGTCTGTGCCATTTGTATTTGGGTAATTTAAAATGTCCTGTTCTTTACAGAAAATCAAATCAAATCAAATCACTTTATAGCACCTTTCATTAAAAAAACAGGTTAAAACTGCGAGAAATCACAGAACTAATCAGGCCAAATCAATCCTTACTTATGTAGCACTTTTCATACCTAATATAACACAAAGCGCTGCACACCAAAGATAAACAAGCACAATCAATTAAAAATCAACCTGCCGCTCTTGTGTTGAGATTGTGTCTGTGTGAACACTAGCTAACTGAGACGTAAAGATGCTCAGTGACTCTTGTTTGTGTTTGTGTGTGATGATGTACGGTGCCTGGAGTTTGTGTAACATGTCCACCTAATTAAGTAAATACACTGTCTGGCAAACTGAGCCACCTGAACATTACACCACCTAGCACCAGTTACACACAGCAAGCGATCAGATCCTTCTTGCTCAATTATTTAGGTCTGACTATCTGTTAGATTTTTGTTCTTCAGTTTTTCCTTTTTTGTTCTTTTATTTTCCATTTCTGTTTCTACACCTAAGAATACACGCATTTCATGTTTTTGTTTTGTCATTTTTTAACTTCCAAAATGTTGATAAAGTAAAGCTGAAAAATAAACTACTAATAGAATTAGTAATTGTAAACCAATCAAACATCAAAAAAAAATCTAAGATATCAAAATAAAGACCTGAAACAATTTTGAACAAATATTAAAGCAGGTTGTGGTGGAGTCATGGAACATCCAAATGTCATGTTAAACTAAAACTACTGAAAAACTCAGTTTTGTTGTTTTGGTTACATCTCAAAAGAGAAACCAGTCCTTAAATGAGATCTTTAGCTTGTACTCCTTCCCAAGGTAAAGTCAAAGAAAAGCAAATAGACTCTTGTTTCAAGAAAAAATGTATTATTTTCTGTCTTGCAAGAAAAATAATTTTATCAATATAGTTTTTGAAGCAAAACAATGCTGGTTTGAGGAAATTTGTCATAGTCACTAAAGGAACAATTTTTGTTTCCCCAATGCCATTTTTTTTTTTGCTCCTTAAAATAAATGAGCCTATGGAATGACAATTTTTCACTTACAGTGGAGGACAAAATTGTTGGTACCCCTCAGTTAAAGAAAGAAAGTCCACTTAGTCACTGAAATGACTTGAAAGGTTCAAAAGTAACAATAAATTAACATTTATTGAAAATTAATTAATCAAAATCAGCCATTACTTCTGAGTTGTTGATTAACAGAATTACTTGAAAAAACAACTAATGAAATAGGGCGGGACAAAAATGATGGTACCCATAACTTAATATTTTGTTGCACAACCTTTTGAGGCAATCACTGCAATTAAACGGTTTCTGTATTTGTCAATGAGCCTTCTGCACCTGTCCACAGGTATTTTGGCCCACTCCTCATGAGCTTCAGTTGTCTCAGGTTTGACGGGTGTCTTCTCCAAATGGCATGTTTCAGCTCCTTCCACAGATGTTCAATGGGATTCAGATCTGGGCTCATATAAGGCCACTTCAGAATAGTCCAACGCTTTTCTTTGGGGTTTTTGGCTGTGTGTTTTGGATCCTTGTCCTGTTGGAAGACCCATGACCTGCGACTGAGACCAAGCTTTCTGACACTAGGCAGCACATTTCTATCCAGAATGCCTTGATAATCTTTAGATTTCATTTGACCTTGCACAGCTTCAAGACACCCTGTGCCAGATGCAGCAAAGCAGCCCCAAAACAGAACTTAGCCTCCTCCATGTTTCACAGTAGGGACAGTGATCTTTTCGTTGTGTGCTTCATTTTTGAGTCTATGAACATAGAGCTGATGTGCCTTACCAAAAAGCTCCAGTTTTGTCTCATCTGTCCACAGGACATTTTCCCAAAAGCTTTGTGGCTTGTCAACATGCATTTTTGCAAATTCCAGTCTGGCTTTTTTTACGATTTCCTTTCAACAGTGGTGTCCTCCTTGGTCGTCTCCCATGAAGTCCACTCTGGCTGAAACAACGAGGAATGGTGCGATCTGACACTGATGTACCTTGATCTAGGAGTTCACCTTTAACGTCTTTGGAGGTTGTTCTGGCCTCTTTGGATACAATTCCAACTATCCGTCTCCTCAATATGTCATCAATTTACCTATTCCGGCCACGTCCAGGGAGGTTGGCTACTGTCCCGTGGGTCTTAAACTTCTGAATAATATGTGCCACTGTCATCACAGGAACTTCAAGCTGCTTAGAGATGGTTTTGTAGCCTTTACCTTTACCATGTTTGTCTATATTTTTGTTTTCTAATGTCCTGGGACAATTCTCTCCTGCGCTTTCTGTTGTCCATGTTCAGTGTGGCACACACCTTTTCACCAAACAGCAACGCGACTATTTGTCCCCCTTTAAATAAGTAGACTGACTGATTATGGGTTTGAAAACAGCTGTGATGTCAATTAAAGGACATACCTGAGTTCATCATGACTCCCTGGGCAATTAGTTCTCAGTCTTTTATGGAGGTACCATCATTTTTGTCCAGCCCTATTTCATTAGTTTGTTTTTTTAAATAATTCTGTTAATCAGCAACTCAAAAGTAATGACTGATTTTGATTATTTAATTTTCAAGAAATTTTAAGTTATTGTTACTTTTGAACGTTTCAAGTCATTTCAGTGAGCATTGTGGACTTTCTTTCTTTAACTGAGGGGTACCAACAATTTTGTCCACCACTGTTTTTCCAAGGGGCCGGTTTTTGCATTGTGGGTTTTTTCAATGTTTTGTTCATTGTTTCTCTTTATAGGAGCACTTTTCCTATATCAACACTAAATGATGACAACTTGTGTGTACCTGTCCCTGTGTGTACCTATATGTGCCTGTATGCACGTGTCCCTTTATGTACATGCATACACCTTTGTGTACCTGTCCCTGTGTACCTGTTTGTATCCCTGTATGTGCCTGTGTGTACCTGTCCCTGTGTGTACCTGTTCTTGTCTATATTACTGTGTATCAGTGTCAGACAGACAGACAGACAGACAGACAGATTTACATATATACCAATCAACATTAACAGGCCTGCAGACGCTTTGTGTTAAAGATATTTTAGAATTATTGAACCCCCACCTTAGTTACACTGTCACCAGAGCAAAAGGGGTATAGCCAGGGGGCGTTTCATGACCCACTATCATTAAACAGCATGGATGGAGTGTCACAAATTTATTTTGGAAAAACGCATCTAGATCCTTCGCCCTGTTTCAGGTTCTAAACTGGAAAATGCATCAACACGATTTAGCGTTTTGAAAAACCATATAAACATAATCCATTGTGAGTTCTTGACAACAAAAACCAAATAATTACCTTCTCTACCCTGTATAAAATTTCCAAGACCATAAATACTATATGGATTATAACTTTTAAAAGAGGTGGATCAAGAAAAATTACAAAAACTGCCTTATTTGTTTTCTTAGAAAGAAACTTTGTGTATTTCAACATTTTTAATTGTCCAAAGCTAACTTACATACTTGTTGGGTTTTTAACTTTGATAGAGGTAGACCTTTTTTACTCTGGGCTGGTTACTTACTGACTCATAACTGAGAGACAAAAAATTATATTCTCCTATTTGTCTTTTATGCCAGTTTAGCAAACAGGCAGAAGCATTGTATTCTGGGAAAACTTTTATGGAGTGTTGTCATGAACTTCTTGGGCAAACCGGATGAATATTCATATAAATCTCTTTTATTTAAAAGTAAACTTTATTTTTATGATTTATTTTTACTGTTGGGCTTTTTTGGGTTCTGGACCAGACAAAAGAGAGAACAAACCAGAAGCTTCAAAGCATATAGAGAATGGACATAGAGAGGGCAAACTTTTAAAAAAAACACCTGTTAGCAACAAAAGTTATCTACCCCGGAAGTGCAACTGAATTGTGTGATTCTTGGAAAACAGATCCTCATTTTATTTCAGTCTCATCTTACTTTCAAGGCTCAGTTTTCTTTCTCTTTTCAGAGACCAAATTGAAGATATCTTAAAATAGATTACAGGCACCTTTCACAAATGTGAGCGTTTCCAGCAGCAACCAATTCCAGGGATTACTTAATCTGCTCTCACAAAGAATTAAAAAAAACACAAAAGTCAAACATATTAGACCAACAGAAAAATTCTAAATTGGTCATAAAAGCAGAGCCTCATTGCTGCTTCATGACAAAACAAGTGAAAGCAGAGCAAAAACTGGGGAACTTTAATCCTGCTGAGAGAGGGCAAAGTGTGAGGTGAACCAACGTGCACTGTTATCACAAAAAAGAGCAGTGCATTATCCAACCATGGAAACAAAGAGGGAAGCTACTCAAATCTTGAGGCCGCGCTGTGTCAAACTCAGGACAGAAAAAGGTCTGGCACAGAGCTGCCACAAGATCATTGTGAGCATACCTTGGATAATTATGGCCCTGATGAGCCACAGGCTTGTCGGTTGTGATGTCATGTCCGTGCTGCCTGCATTGCATGCGTGCATGCTCTCATTGTTTCTGTCTTCTGGTAAATTATTTAGACTGGATGGGAGCCAGGGATTCACTTGCAGCCACCAATGTAACTCTGCTGTGAAAGACTGCTCATCACACGCATAAGAACTCCACAGCTATTCAGGCAAACTTAAATAATTATGACAATATGGGCTCATCTTTCTATCATAATGTGATTTAAACAGATTAAAAAACGTTTCCTAAAAGGCACTTTCTCTTGTGATTAAAATGTACTCAGAGTATTTAAAACATCTTTAAAATGTATTAATATTCAGATTGTGCAACAAGAAAAATGCTGAAAGGCCGCCTCTTCTCATTTGCATTTCAAGATAAAGGTCATGGTGTAAAATATAGTGACAAGATAATTGTCCTGATCTTTGCCTCTGAATAACTCTGTCAATAAAAAAACACAAATGTGCTCTGGTTTGTGCTTCAGTGAACAAATAAAATGATCCTTTGTTTCCTTTCTGCTTCCACAATGAACAGAGGAAACAAATGAAAGAAAGAAATTCAACATTTGACACGGTAAAACCACAGCATGCCACTTCCGTAACATTTGTTGTTGCAAATGAACCAATAGATTCAAATCTCTTAAATGGATTGCTAAATTTGCATAAGGAGTTTTTTTTCTAAAACAAAGCCAAGACAAGTATTCATTGCTTTACCCATGTTTTTTTTTTCAAAAAGTAAAATGTTTCTTTTATTTTGTAGGAGTTCTCCAAAAGGTCACCCACATGCTCCACATAGACTACCTGCAGGTCAAAAGCCTCTTCAGGTGAAAGTCTGCCCTCTGCAGGTGCAATAGGGCAGTTTTTGACACCTTTACATGCAACCAGATAAAACAAATGTTTGTAACTGTGTAAAATGAAATTTAATTTAAAAAAAGATGTGAATGCAATCAAAAAGGTTTGCAACATTAGCTAGTTTTTATAGTAAAAAAAAAACTAAACGCAATGGTTCTGTGCTGCAGAGAAGCTCCTAGAACAAAACTGAATAAAAAACAGTTTTTTAATATCTTTAAAAATTTGACATTTTGGCTTGTTTCACAACAATTACAATCTCACAGATTTCTAAGCATAAAGTTTAGATTGCTGCAAAAATTAAAACAACACTATGATTGATCAGAATTCCTACAGAAAATAAAGATTTTAAGCTTTATGTGGATTTCACTAATTACAACAAATTGATTTAGCAGAGCCAAACGCTGTTGTTAATGAAATGTCACAGAGTTCATGCATTTTCTTTTTTTTTTTAAGTTAAACATCTGACCATCCCTGTAAAAGCAAATAAAAGGACAGAAATTCAGTTTAAGGAGTTCTAATCAGTAGAAAAATCAATAACGGATCAAATAAAAAAAGACACAGAAGTTGTCACCTCTGAGTGTTTTGGAGAAATGATTTCTGAAGCAGTGAAAAAAAGCTCACACAAATGAGGATGGAAATCACAGCTAAATACAGCTTCTGAATCAACAACCTCTATGAGTACAAAAGTCGAACACAAAGGCTGTGCTCTGTTTAGCGCTCTGCTAGCAGGTGATAAGGAGGAATAAACAGACATGCAGAAGGGTTGGGACACAGAGGTGGAGGACCCAGCTCACAATCTAAAATATACAGTGGGGCGAAAAGGGTTTTAGTCAGTCACAAACTGTGCAAGTTCTCCCTCTTAAAAAGATAAGAGGCCTGTAATTTTAATCATAGGAATACCTCAACTATGAGAGACAAAATAAGAAAAGACAATCCAGAAAATCAGTGCTCTGTCTAGTGGGTCTAGATGACCCAACTCCCAATGTTAAAGTGCCTAGGATAGCACAAGGGTTATTACCCAATCAATAATTGGGATGGTGTCCTCAAAATATTGCATAGAATGGAACAGAACATTCCATCCTTAGAAACAAATCTAAAACTTGTTTCAAAGTCAAAACGTACAGACAGAGACTCCATTTTGCTTAAAAACACAAATTAGCACTGAAGTAGGCACTGAGATTGGTGTGTCTCTGCTTTTAAAGACATGACAATAACCTTAGTTTTAAAAGTGATTCATTCTGTTTTGTTTAAGGTTTAATTGACCACTAATAGGGACAAACAGAATGTTGGCTGGAAGGCATCTTTTCCCCACTTTTACATTGAATCTATGCGCATTTTACTTGTTATACACAGTCTTTCGTTCCAAACTAACGCCGGTTTGACTGACTGACAGCAGAGTTACCTTGATGAGTGTGTAGAATCGGTAGCTGAGACGCCGAATGTTGGGGTCCCAGCCCTCCAACGGCCAATCAGATCCTCTGCGGCTCATTTTCACTGTCACACAAACCTACCAGCTTCTGCACCGCATCCGGGCCGGGAAAGCAACTTAAAAGCTGGTCATAATTGTAATAAAAATTGAGGACTTTTGTTTTATGGAAATAAATTTAAAAAATGGTTCTGTCAAAAATAAACTATTATCATAACTTAAAAAAAAGAAAAACTAAAATTCAGCAGCAAGGAAAAAAGAAAGGTTCCCCTGAAAAACCTTTATCCACATTTTCGTCCTTTTTTTTATGAAAGCAAATAAGAAGTCCAACAGTGTTTGCGCTGAAACACATCAAAGCAGCATTTGGACTGAACTGGGTGAGTTGGGCTGTTTTATTGGTTGCCCCACTTGTGTTTCCACAGCAGGGGAGCGTTGTCAGAGCTCATTAGTCGATCAGAAAGGCAGACGAGTTCAGCAGTGCTTTGCAGAGAAGCAGACGGCTCTCACACGCACAGGGAAATACATTCAGCATCTCCTCTGACTTGGATCAGTTCTTACATGATGTGTGTGTGAAGAGGGAGGAGCAATTATGAGTGCATACATCTTCAATGAATCTTTAAGAAGAAAGCTGAAGAAATTCATATACTGAAGAAAAAAGCCTAAAAATAGGAAAAGAGCACCGATCTTAAGGAGAAAATCATGAAAACGTTGTAAACTAATCTGTACATGTGGTAAGTTATTTTTACGTATCAAGAAATCTTATACTAAGATATCAAAATCAAGAAGCAATGAGTTCCACACAAACATTCAAAGAAGAAATTAAGCTTAAAATTCAAACAGAATTACTTAAATTAAAATGTTATGCAGCCCAACAGTATGTATTGTTTTGCTATACTTCTAAGCAAATGGATTGTATTTTTAAAGTTTTTATGTAACTAATTGTAGTTCATTTTGATTACAGTGACACAAACTAGTGTAATAAGTTGAAATGACTCATTCAGAACAAAATGTGAACAAAAGGAGAACACCGTCTTACAAGATGGCCCATCTTTGGGTGTATACAGACTGGAAAAGTCTGTTGTTCCGCACCGACTCCGTTTAATTCGGTCCAGATCGAGTCCTAAACCTTGCACTTGGTCTGTATCCAGACTGCCTTTCAACTGGACATTTATGTTTTGAACCAAAGCTTGTAAACCAAACCACTTGATTAAAGATCTCTTCAGTCGTTGGCCATAAATTACAAGGGAGGGGCAATGCAACAAAAGAAAAAATAATGTAAATCCTGCACTTTACAAATCTTTGTCGAGATAGTTCACTGATTCTTGCCGACTAATTTTGTATCAACTTCAGGTACGACGCTTTGTACTTTGGTACGATGGAGGCATGCTGCAAGACAGTTACTGAGGAGGCGTCGGGTAAAAAGCTACGCTGATAAGTGTTTATGACATATAGATTGTCAGGAGAACTGTATGAGAAACAATGTGTATGACGTTAGAAGTTGTTTTAACGAGCCTGCATTCATCAGACCACATTTCAATGAGTTGCTGTGTCTTATTGTCATGGTTACTACATTCTTACTGTGTTTACATCCCATAATATCTGGCTACTGTGGCCGTTTTGGTTCAGTTGTTCCGCTCAGAGCACAGAGCCTATATATACTGAGGAAACTCATTTCAATTGGAAACAAACTGAGACCACATCAGAAGATGGGTCCAAGAGCGGTTCCTGCTCCTGGACTTTGGATGCATTCAGACTGAAAATTTGATCCGGATTATCGGAGGAAACAAACTGGTTCACTTTAAGCAAACCAATTGGATCATTCTAACTTGTCTGCATTTATTGAGCTTTAAATGAACATAATTAAAGTTGAACCAAAAAAAAAATTTTTTTTAGTCTTAAATTATGTTTTTCTATCGTCAAGAGTGTAAAGCAAAACAATTTTGGTTAATATTAATAACAATTTCGTTAGATCTACATCCTAGCTCTTAATAAGACAAAAATATTCCTGCAAAGTAAGGGTGGGTTCATCTAGCACAAGGGTTAAGTGACAAGAATGAAAAGAAGAAAAGGAAAAAGCCATTTGGCTGATTGATTTTTCATTTTATGTTTGAGTCAACAGACGCAGCTTTATTGTAAAAATGAAAAAGCATTTCTGGCATTGACTTTGAAATATGAGTCATTTATGCTTCCATAAGCTGGACCCGTCAGTGTCATCTCGTTCTGCCTCCTGACTAGTTTTTTTAACACTTATTCTTTTTTTAATATCTTGCAAATTATAATCTTTGGACTTTGTTTCTATGAGTGCTTGTGCTTCGTCCCTGCATCTGGGTTCAATCCTGCTTGGACAAAATCAACTTAAATCCTGGTAAAAAGATATTGATTGTCTAAAAACAAGGTTGCTGTTGTGAATATGTACACGTGTGTTTACCTGCTGTAAAATGACCATGGTTGTAGTTCCTGTTCTTATAGTTGGACATCTGCAGTCAACATTGCACCCTTGGAACAGACAATGGGAGAAAGAGCCATGAATCCTCTGTCAAAGTATTCTACACATACATTTCTTTTTTTAAAATTAATTTAATTTTTAACTCATTAAAAGTTTTGCAAAAATGCGTACAGTTTTTAATATGTTTTAGTTTGTTCAATTCTGCTTAAGCTAGCCCAATGGAGTATATTTCTTTATTGAAAATATTGAGTAACCTGTGAAGTGAACTTTAACCAGAATAGGCAAAAAGTCAGCAGATAAATAATAGAGGCACGTTTCTTTGTCAAAAATTCAAATTTGAAGAACCACAGAAAAGCAAAGACATGCAATGAACTTTATGAGGTTGAATGCTGCGGGAAAATACTTCTTGGGGATCATTTTTACTGCTCTGTGTGAGAATATCAGAATTTACTAAAACAAAAAACAGAAAAAAGTGCTTCTCTATAATGTTGCATCAGGAAAGAACTACCTTGGTTTGTTGATTCAAGTTACACTATCACACACTCTTTGTTTGCCAATTTTTGTGTAAATGGCATTAGCCTTAACCCTCTTCAATTATTTAACTGCCCATCGTGAGTCTGTGAGGTTTGATTCTTTGACACACGGCAGCTGTGACTCCTTCACCTCATTAGTCATCAAGTTTAATCCTTCCTTTGATAAGTCAACCAGCTTCAGTTACACCTTAAAGTCAAACAGCTCCTCTGGGTTCACATTTCATCTTTGACGGATCAGGTATTTATAAGCAGTTAAATGTCATTAATGCTCCTTTTTTATTCCTTCATCTTTAAAGCTTTTATTTAAACCAACTTCCAGAACATCAGCAGTTTGTTTCCCTTTAGATTGCAATTAATTTCAACTTCCCCACAGTTAACGGGAAAAACATAGAGATTAAGTAGATTGATGCTTCAGTAAGTAGTTCAAAAGGTAGTTTGGTACATAGTTGGATAGGTACTTTGGTGCGTAGTTAGGTAGGTAGTTCAATACATAGTTTGGTGGGTAGTTCAGTAGGTAGTTTGATAATTCTGTAGTTTGGCAGGCAGGCAAGCAGGTACTTTATTCATTCCCATCCTCCCATGGTCTTCAAGACCAACATCTGTCCCTCAAAACAGTCCTGGAAAAAACATTAACTGTATATGAGAACTGGACTGAGTGACCCCCCTCCCCCCTCCACTGGTGTTCCAAACAGGAAGTACCAGCTGGCTACCAGAAGCTAAAATCCCATAGACGTCATTGGATAAATAAACAGCTATTACTCTGTAATTTTATTTGTCATAATAATCTTTCTTGCTCAGCTACCTTTTTTTTATTTTTTACATGTTATTGATAATTCTATTTTTTTTCATGATATTGTTTCAGTAGTGCAAGTTCAACTGACCGATCAGATCCCTCAATAAAAATAGGTGATGCCTACTGGCCCCCACGTTGGACGTTCAGCACATTTGATTGACAGATTGTGTGTACCCTGCTTTCAAGTGGTAGGGGGGTATGGACTTCCAACAAACTCTCTCCTGATTGGCGAGAGTGGTTGCCATAGAAACGATGACTTAAACCAACTTGGGACCAATAACTGCTTACTGATGACGTTTTGTTCCAAACAAAAACCAATGACTTGATTTTATTGGAGCCAGAAGTAAACCCCTTTTTATGAGTGATGTCACATTCACTCGGTCCAGTTCTCCTTTATAGTCAATGGTCAGAACCTCCAACAGCCCATACTTCCAGACCAAGGACCTCGACCAATTTTGTAGTTAGTAACTAAAACACACATGAGTACTGCTGTTCCAGGACTTTAAGTCATAAAAAGAACATATCAACCCAGGGCTCTGAGAAAGAACCTCCTAAATAATATTAAATGTATAACTCTGTACATTTAAATTGAGCAGCTGTAGGACAAATAAAATGGGCAGATTATTGAGTTGTCAGTCTAGAGAAACTGCTGCCAGACTGAGAAACAGACATGAGAAACAGGAAGTTTGCTTTCAGGTTGAGGTTTTTCCGATCACAGAGCTTGTTTTTACTTTGCTAAGTGAACCACAAACAGAGCTAGTACGTTTTCAGTTCATTTAGCTCCAAGATCAGCAGCTTTAATTTTGTTTTTTTCTGTTTCTCTGTTGATGTTTGAGAAGACGCAGAACAAAACTGTGCGTTTAAACTTAAACTTTCACAATCTAGTTTTCATCTAAACATAATTTAAATGTTACCTAAAAATTTCCAATACATTAAGAACACATGCATTCATTGGCCTAGGACAGGGATTTTGCAATTGGGTGAGACTACTGTATAATAATCCCTACGCAGAAATAATTATATATGGCATAATCTCAAAACAAATAAACATCAGGAGAGGATGCAGACGAGGCTCTCCTCTGTCTCCCTTACTATTTATTTTGGCAATTGCCGCAAGAAGTCGGGAAAAAATTTGGGGCATAAATTTGGGTTCAGGAATAAACACTGAAATTGCCTTATATGCAGATGATGTTATTCTATTCCTAAAAATATTAGAAACTTCCATTCCTGCTTTGTTAGTAGAAATTAATGAATTTGGGCGCTTATCTAGCAATGAAATGAACAACTCATTGTCATCAATAATGCTACTAAATAGTGAGGAAAGAACCAAACCGGCCATACACACACACCCTTTCAAGAATGTAAATTGCTTTACCAATCTTGGAATTCAAACTTTTCCTAAACTGGATGATGTAATAAAATCTAATTACAACCCCGTCATGATGAATATCTCTAAATCTATAAAAAGATTGTCAAACCTTTCCATTTCAATGATTGGCAGAATAAACATATTGAAAATGAACATTTTAACCAAAATACTATACTTATTTCAGAACATTCCCCTGCCAGCTCCATCCAAATGAAAAAACTATTTAACCAATTCCTATGGAACAACAAACATCCTAGACTTAGATTATCCCTCTTATATTTACCTTTTGACAGAGGGGGGCTCCAATGCCCCAATTTAATGTGGTACTATTGGGCAACCTAATCAAGGACGATAATGTTTTACTACACTGAAGGAAATCCTGCCACATGGTTAAATATTGAGTCACTGCCCCTGAAGCTACCTCTTCTTAACTATATTTATTCTGACAATTTCAACAGTCTTAAAAAATCTACACCTAACCCAATAGTTAAAAACATGATATGTGTCTTACAAACCAAGGTACTTTAAAGAAACCAGCTCTTTGTCTTTATTCAGTCCAATTTGGGGAAACAATAAATTCCTCCCAGGCAGAAATGATGAGGGCTTCAGAAAGTGGGCAAACGAGGCATAGGCATGATAAAAAAATACTTATGGAAGGAATGGGAAAATACTCACATTTGAGAAAATTGTCTCTGAATATCATATTTCACCAAAACACTTTTATAAATATTTGCAATTAAGAAACTTCATAAGACTACACCACTCTAACTTTACACAAGCCCCCACAGTGTCTGCTCTGGAAAAAGCTTTAACAAAAGACCCCTACGGTAAAGGCAAGATTTCTGAATTCCATTACTTTTTGATGTCATCTTCCCCTGAATCCTCAACTGCTAAACTTAATGCTTGGATTTCTGACTTCGAGGAAGAAATTACCACTGAACAATGGAAGAAAGCATGTATCATAGCCCAAACCCAAACAGGCAACACCCGGCTTAAATTACTGCAACATAGCTGGCTGATGACACTCTTTGTAACTCCAGAAAAACTCAATAAATGTAACAGTAACATCCCAGACCTCTGTTATAGATGTAATGCAGAGAAAGGCTCTCTGTTTCATTGTGTCTGGACATGTCCAAAAATAAAAGAATTCTGGACAGAAGTTCAAGGTATATTAGAGGAGATGTTATCAGTCAATCTGGAATTGGAACCAAAATGATTGCTTTTCCCAACAATTTAAATATAAGTAGCTATAAAAAAAATAACTGACTTGGGAATATTACAAGCAAAGAGAGTAATCGGTCTCTCATGGAGAGGGGTGAACAAGCCAAGTGTTAAAAAATGGTTTCAAGAAATGTCTTTATGTTTGCCATTGGAAAAAATAACATGTTAAAAAACAAGCAAGACACTTTTGCCAGAGTTTGGGGACGTTTCATTAATTGTATCAGAAATAAGGATTTGACTGATCTTTTTCAAAGGCTTTGAACACAATAACACTTCCCCTGCGGCTCTACAATATTGCATTGTATCATGGTTTCGTATTTGTGAAAGACTCTCGAGGACTGTCATACTGATGCTGATTGTCCCTGTTTTAAATGATGCTCACCTGTTGTATTTTCATTTCATGTTCTGTTTCTATGTTATGTTATCTACTTATGTAAATCAGAAAATGAACATATTGATGGAAAAAAAAGAATACATGCATTCCAAAACTGCTACAGAACAAACAAACTTGCGTCATTGTCGTGACCATGAGCAACATTTTATTTCATCTTAAATCTTTTTCCAGTTTCTTTTTTTTTACTATCTTTTGAAAATAAAACTTTTAAAATTGTGTCATGATAAAAACACAACATGAGAATGTGGCTCTCTGTCTCTCTTTACGTCAAACACACTCCCTTTCAATAATTTAGCAGGTAATTAACCCCTGCAGAGGCCTGGAACAAAGGTTTTTGTGCAGCCATGCCACACAACAGATTTCCTCTTATCTGCAGATAACAAACCTAAAACCTGTGATGTATCGCGTAAGCAGTAGTTATGGAGAAATACAGGAAGACAAAAAACAGAAGAGTCTGTTTTAGTAGCATGAAATTGAATAGTGGAGGAGAAATGGGGGAGGAATTCCCTCTCCTGCACAGTACTGGTCTGCGTAATGATGACAATCTAAACTCTAAAAGTTACAGAAAATACTTCAAACACCTGAAGCTCCAGACCACAGAATTAACATTTCCTAAATTTAACCAACCTTTACAGGAACAATGTACGACCTACTTTCTTAAGCTGTAAGCTGAAAGGCCAGAGGGAAAATCTCTTATATCACAAAGAGAGCTAACTTACTTTGTTAGTAAGTACATAAATAATTTTCTGTGGCAAAATGCTTTCAATGTAATTAACATGTTTTTGTGGCATTTCTCTGATGATGGAGGGAATTTATGAAGTACATTAAGCTTAAAATGGCATTTCTGAGTATTTATGTATTCAAAATGCTGTGTAAAAAAGATTGTACTTGTGTTGTAAAAATACAGGCAGGTCACAAACTCTGTGCTACACGCCCTTCTGATTCATCTACATGTAGTCAAATAGATGAAAATAAGTCTTTGTTCTCCTCATCTGAGCTGACATTTGGTTCAGAACAGTACGGCTGGATTGCTCCAATATAGCTCGCCACTTTTGTTAGGTTGGGGCTGTGAGGGGTGGTAAACTAGCAAGAGAGCGTGTAAAGAGCTAGCTCTCGCTTACGGGTGATGGGAAGGGGGGAGGGGGGCCTCCACGCCACCAGTCCCACCAACAACTCAGGGGCAAATTTCTAATGAACTCCAGAAACGATGCCCTAAAAAACAACACAGATTGTTTGATTTAGGCCAAAAAAAAACAGCATCATCATAATTAAAAGACCACTAGGAACGCTATGAAAATAGGCATCAAAAGGTGGTCGGGTGGGTGTACTGTTTAACAGGAAAGGTCACATTCACATTATACATACAACACATATATACAACATAAGCTAAAATTGAAATAGTTTGCAACAAAAACTAAGTATAAAATTGTAACTCTGGCAACATAAAACCCACTAAACTTCATAGAGCAAAGTGACATAGACTGAGCGCTTCTGAATTAAGGTCTTAAATAGCTTTCATGATATTTTTTTTTATTGAAAAATTGCAACATACAAAACAAAACAAAAAAGCAACAATTATGTACATATAATGTACATTACAATTCTGAATACAGAATAAACGTGTTACATCCTTAGGAAGATTCTAATTATTAGCAACAATCACAAAAAGGAATAAAAAATAAAAATGAATAAAGAAAATAGAACTAAACATAGAAAAAAATAGATAAGATAAAAAATGATGAGCAATTCCTGAAAATCTCTGCTGCTGAATGGCATTGTGGGTAATGTCGTAAAAAACTAGATCAGTTCACTGTTAATTGATTCCCTTCTCAGTCACACTTTACTGTTTTTTGTGATGAAAATACAACTGTGCCCGAAATAAAATAATTGTTTTATTTTGGACTTAACAAAAAAGGCAACGGCCATGAAAAGGAAAGTATTAGTATTTACTTATATATAACAATTAGGTAAATGTACCTTTTTTCTATGGCCAACTCTTTTCTCATGCTATTATTATTAGACCTTAGAGTTCATATTTTAGTTTTAGAAACTCCACACTACTTTTGGTAAATATTAGTTTACTGCATTTTTTTCCCTCTAACTTTGCTCAAAGACTTTAGAAGATGCAATGGTGCCAAGTGTTTATTATCTGAACAAATGGTATTTTCCAAGATCAACTTTACTGTTAAAACAAATTGGAGAACTAGTAGTACTACATGCAGTTTTAATCAAGTGTAAATTAAGTATGTTTACAAACAAACAAGCCAATAAAACAGTTCCCAAACTTACATCAGTCGACCATAAAATGAAAGAACCTTCTGGCACAGTCTGTGTTGTTTGATGGAATGCTGCACTACGGATTGGTAAACAATTTCATGAGTTTGACTCTATTTGAACTGGGTTATATCCACCAAGAAATACTGTATTAAACATGACATTTACCAATTTGAAATGGTTTATAGCTCCACAGTAATTTTTCCCAGTATCATATTGGAGACATTTTGATACACTGGTGTCTTTCCCCAACAGCTTCACACCAAATGTACCCATCTCATAATGGCAAATAAAAAAATCAGAAGCAGGAAAAGTCAGTTTGGTTGCAGAAAATCCACATTGTGTCAGGTAGTAGTAGTAGTTAAAGGGTTCTAAAAAAAAGCCATCATTCTTTATAATTTATCCTTACCTTTTTTGCGTGATCAGAGCTCTCCGTGGCTGCTTACTTTCTTCAGTCTCTGGTTGTTGGACCTTCTTTTGATTTGTTCTATACCCTTTATACACCAATGTCTTATTTTATCTGTTTGCCATTTCCAATCGTTTACACTAAATTCTCAAGGACTTCATTTGTTCTTCCTTCTCGTCCTCCGTCAGATGAAGGTACGGCGGTATACCCCCTGATATGCTGCTGCGACGGTGATATGGCTCGCTGCTCACTCTGCCACTGATCCCTGCAGAAGACAGTCAGTGGGGGGGTGAGGTGGTCCAGTGTAGAAGAGATTGTAATTAGACACACACAAACAGAGATGCATGTACAAAGAGGGTGACGTGGATCAGAGTGGCACAATGCAAGGAAGGAGAGACAAAAACTAACAAAAGCAAAAGATACTTAAACATGTTCACTTGAACTTTGGAGGCAGCAGTTAAAAATAAGTGATTTTAGAAAACGTGCCTCAGAATAAACCCCTGCATGAAATTGTTGCAGAATTTAAAGACATTGGTAAGGTAAATTATAACAAACTAGCTTGGAACATCAACACACAAGTCAGATTATTCAAAGCTGAACAGCATTTTAACTTATTTACGAAGCTTCTTCAATCTTGTCCAGACATTGTTTAACCCACTGAATTTTCGTTGGGGTTCACAGGGTTTCTGAAACCAAGCCACTGAAGGCTGCTGGCGTGGTACAGCCTGAACAGCTAGCCAGCTCATCGCAGGCAAACATCAAGACAAGCTAACTTGAGTCACCTATGAACCCACAATGCCCATTTCTGGACTGTGGTTGGAAGCCAGACAACCTGGAGAAAACCCGTACATGCCATGTCCAGCACGCTGGACAGGGAGGCCAAAGGTGATTCCAGTATGGTGTTCACTGACACCTACTGGTCAAAGGAAGAAAATGAAAACCAATGTTGAAGTTTAACACTTGAAGGACCATTCGGGTTGATTTCATACGGACTACAACGCAGACGGTGCCACCAATTCTCACTTTACTATGAGGTTCCATTTGTGCCAAAAATATCAAAATGTGTTTTTGATATTTTTGGCACAAATGGAACCTCATACTTTACCCTTTAGGAAATAAAGACACTGATTTGTATTCATGTTATTGCCACTGTTATGACCAACATATAAATGAACTGTTGTTTATTTAGTAAAAATAAAACATAAACGAATAATAAAAAGAATAAAAGAGATTAATTCTTTTTTTCAAAATATAGAATAGTTTATAACTTTTGACAGAAGTTCCTATGACTTCCTTTCAAAATAAAAGATACTCTGTGTCACACAGGAGCCTCTCATTGTAGCAAGTGTATTGGTAGGTAGAGTAATGCCAACAGTGATTTAAAATAAAACACCATTTATTTTACCATTTGTAGTGCAACCATAACCTAAATAAAATCAGAGCTAATTAAGTGACTATTGCTGTGTTTTTCAAATTTAAAGGGAACTTTAAATCCTTTAATTTATTTAAAAAAAGGCTATCAGTCTTATAATCCAGTGCATCTTAATTATGGTTGTGCTTACTGACTTCCATTTGATATTTTGTAATTCTGTGTGCACAAAAATTGTCCTGTTCTTCAATTCTATGCTAATGAGGTGAATTACGTTTGAATAAGTTTAGTTTGCCTTTTATAAACTTCACTACTTACCGGTATGTACTTTTTACTTTAATTACTTTTTAAAATTAAAAACCTTTTGTTCGTTTTTTTTAACCAGAGAGCTAAAATGAAGGGGAAAAAAGCAGCCCAAGGCTCCAGAGCCACAGGTTGCAGACCCCTGCCATGCACAGATAAAAAGGCTATAATGTAAGTTTTTATGGTTCAAATTAATTAATGGAGAGTTACACTCAGCAAAAGGTAGTGTAAGTATACTTCAAGTACACTTAGTATTTACTAAAAGTGAGGCAACATACTTTAGGTTTACTTTTCATATAATCTATATCTACATATTTTAGACTTTAAATGCTCCCATTTAGTCTGAAGAAGTATTCAGTTAGTATTCTTCCTACGCTGAAGGTAAACGGTCTGGTCTAGTAGAGTTGCTATTATCCTCAATTATACCTAATAAAATAAATCTTCAGTGTACTACTTTTTGCCAAGAGTAGTTAAAAATTTTCATGTAAGAGTGTAAAATTGTGACTTATTTGTTTGTTTTCCTGGTAATTTTTTTTTTTATGACCAGGGTGAAACAAGCATTTGAAACTCCAGCTAGACATGGCAGGAATGAGAACCATCAAGTCCTGACAGGAGTTCTGATGAAACCAAAAAAGGAAAGTAAAACCATACTTGGCATTCAGTCACATAAAAAAAGGAACAAATATTTTGTGGTATAAAAACATGTAGAGTAATGCTGAGTTTAAAAAAAAAAAAAAAACTCAAGGTATGCATAAAAATGGATTTTTTTCTGGGATTCTTGCCATTGATTCTCGATTGACTAAATGAATACTGTTTATTTTACTGTCAAAATACAACTACTTCATTTATTTTAAACTATTTTTTTTTCAAATATGTAATTTTTAATTTAATTTCTATTTGCTTAATTTCATGAGTGACGTCATCACAGTGTCGGTATCCGGGGCGGGGCTTCTTTGTTGTCGCTGTCGTGATGGGCGTGAGGATCTGAAGACTGCTCTCTGTCCTCTGTTTGCATTTAAAAAAAAAATAACAACAAAAATCAGATATTTATCCGCTGGATAGTTTTATTTACAGGGAGCGGCTCTTCTTCGTGGACCATGGGGAGCTGTTTGACCGTCGGACCAAATGAAGCCTTGGTGGTTTCTGGTGCGTATATAATTCAGGTTATTTGCTCGTAATTTAAGCGTCATGTCACTGTGTGACAGACGGTTCGGCCGTTAATCCTTCCCAATCTTAGCTGTACACACCAGGGCCGGTTTATTTTAAGGTTTCATGGAGAAAAATGTTTATCTACCAAGAACTGAGGAGCATTCTATTTGCTGAACGTTCATGCAGCGACGGTATGTGTAAGGTGGTCGTGTCACGTGACCATGCTGCGGTTTGTGAAAACTCATACGATACTTTCTCTTGATGGTTTTTATTTTTGATTCATGTTTTATGCTTTTGTCCCCGTTCATCGATCAGTTATTGGGTTCCCCCTGGCCAGGCTCACGGGATGCTGGAGCCTATCCCAACAACCTGCTTCACCCATTGATTGTATTGGAGGACAGGCGTTTCTAACAGGAAGTGCCTGCTGGTTCTAAGCAGGCAAAATTTCATAGACTTCTACAAAAAAAGCTATTAGTCAGTCATTCTATTTGCAAGAACAACCATTCTTGTGTCTATATATATATATATATATATATATATATATATATATATATATATATATATATATATATAGACACATAATACAATAATTGCAAACAATATTAAGAATCTTGAAATATTACAAGACTTATACTGCACCTAGAACTGTTTTTGAGAAAACATTTATTTTCTCAAACTTTAACTGACTAAAAAAAACCACAATGGTTTATTTACACATTCCAAGGAACAGGTTGTGTTGCTTGGCTTTGTCCACTTTTTGTTTTTTTTTGTTGTGCTTGGCGTTCATTTGACATTAGTGTGCCCTTTGTTCAAACCAGTTTTGGTACTGGTAACAAAAAATAGAAAAGGATCTTTGGTGCTCTCAGCACTAGAAACTATCAGAATTGTTTTCTCATACTTTTTTTGTTTTTACAGTCATTTTCAAACTTTTTGCAGGTTCGGACCAGAACACAAGTGTTGGCAAAGCAGCAAAGAGCTGTGTGAAATATATGTCTGTGTGTAACATGAAGCTGATGAAACAACAAGGCTTCCCATTAGAAAACCATTCATACAAACAGACCACACAGAAGGGAATTCAGATTTAATTAATGTGTCAAAAAAACCTTTCTGCTGCTCAAATTGAAGGTTTCTTCTTTGTTAATCATTATTAATCTTTTTTTTCACATTTACAGTTTGGTATGATGTAGTCCATGTTCTGTAAAGTTTCAGCAGTTTTTTATTTATTCATTTATTTTTTTTGTTCTTTCAGGTAGTTGCAGTGACGGTAACAAGAAATCCTACATCATTGGAGGATTTGCATGGGCTTGCTGTTGCGTTACTGATGTTCAAAGGTACATAATAAATGGAGGCCAAAAAAATACTTTAAACCGAGGTTTTTAAACTAATCACAACCTGATTTAATTAAAGTGTGGAGTTCTACAAGAGGGTTCTTTCTTTTGATTCTTTTTTTTCATACTTTATGATTATTGCTCTGTGAGCATTTCCTTTAGTTTATGACCGTTTACATTCTTAGGTTGAATGAAGCTCACGTTTTCTGCTCCCTGACACAAATTTTCTTCTACAAAATGAACTATTGCTTTATCTAAATTATGGATCAGATTTTCTTTAAAAACAACAGATTTTAAAACTTTGTTTTTATCTTAATTTTATTGATAAAAATAAATGTTAAATAGTTTAAGTAAATACTTAACAGAGTTATGATGACCAATTAGTAAACATTATTATTTAAAAGTTGGATACAAAAATTTAACAAAGACTCATTAAAGTCCCACTGCAATCATCTTCTGATTTATTTTCAAAGGACCTTTAATTACGATTATGCTTATTTTCGCCAAAATCAAAAAAACTTTTTTTGGTTCATTTCCTGGGACATCGTTTCTGCAGAGCGGCAGGAGTTCGTTAGAAATTCACCTTTTATCCCCCATTTCCCATCATCCGTCTGTTTACATCATCTCCTCCTAGCTTACAGCCCCTCACAAGCCCAACCTAAAATTATCATTGAGACAAAAATGGCGAGCAAAAATATCAGAGCTATCCAGCCGTACAGTTTAGATTCAGATGTCAGCCCAGACAAAGAAAACAAAGACGTTCATGGATCTATTTGTCTACTAGTGAATGCATCAGAATGGAGCAGAGCAAGGAGCAGCATTTTATTTACTACATAAAAAATGAGCTGTTTTTCAAATGGTATTTCTTTGTCTGCTCCTGACTCACAACGAACAAAGACATTCTCAGGAAGGTTATTTTCCTCCATCATCAGGAAGAATGGCACTTGTTAAAAAACATGATTTACATCGGAGTGGGTCTTTTAGGTACACATAAGCTTTAATTTTGCAGATAATTCTGGAGTTCTTGCCACTTATTCTTGAATAAACGAGTAATGAACTTTCATTACATATCAGTTTACATCAGGAACCCAAAATGCTTTATCACAGTAGAAAACACTCAAAGTTTTTCTGCTCTCCTACGAGAACAATTGACTCAAAATATTTGAATTAGGTGTGGTTAAGGGTGGTGTAGTTTGCATGGAATGCTGTTGGCTGTGAAGCCCTGCAAAAAGATGCCTCCTAGAAATAAGTAAATAATTCCTAAAACTGTAAATGTTTTTTTTTAAATTATTTAAAAAAATCTATTTACCGTACTAAGACCTGTTTTCTTAATATTTTACTTTTGAAAAACTTCCTTGATAAGATAATGTATCTTTCAAGACAGAAAAGAGCGGTCTCCTCTGTAGCTAAATAACAAATCTGTGTAACTCTGCACCTTCATCACAGGAAGAACTTTGATTCTGGTCTTGCCTCTCATCTTCTTGCGGAAGTTTGAGAAATTTGAAAATGATTGACAACAAATCAAAACCCTTTATGAATTCATGTGTTGCAGAACATTACGAAACACCTTCCTGAATGAAGCACTTGTAGTAAAAGTATTTGAATGAACGTGTAATTTTACGTCTGCCCTTCTTCCTGTTAGTTGTCATAAATTTGCTTCTGCAAACTAAAAGGAAAAATCTGAATAACAAAGACAAACTACCACACAGGTTACTAGGCAGTTCTTCATCAGCTGCTTTTTCTCAAGAGATAGTATCCTCAGGTAGACAAACCCAATTATCTACCTGCTTATATGGAAAGTTGAATTGGAAAGCTGTCGGAGTGCACTCAATGCTTCTGTATTTTGTAAACATGTACAGGTACCCACACTGGAAAAAAATGCCCCTCCTTAAAACAGGTTACAAATATAAAATGCAAGCTGTTTTTGCCTTGTTATGAATAAATACAAAATCTACCAGTGGAACTAGTAGAATTTGTCTTTGTAAGATTTTGTGATGTAAGACAAAATGTAATCTTGAAATTAGCTGTAAACACTTATAAATTAGGTATTTTGCTCTACTTAGAAATGTGTCATAAATCAAGCATGTATTACGAAAAAAGTTATGTATCCTTAAGTTGGTATATTTACAGAAAATATCCTATTTTAACAACAATCCAACCATCCTTATTTTCAGACCAATTAAATTGTGACAAAAATTTTACATTTTACGATAAATTTATCAAAGCCATATGTAAATTATGTGACAAAAAATTAGTTTCATTAGAAATTTCACTAAAAAATAAAGAAATGTCAACATTAAATGACATCCCATTACACTGAAACTAGACAATAGCAGTTGTTGGGATTTGTGTTTTTTGAAGTGCATATTTATTTTGGAACTTGTTTTTTCTTTTTTGTAGAATAAGCCTGGAAGTCATGACTCTCAACCCTCTATGTGAAAGTGTGGAGACGGCAGAGGGGGTGGCCATTACGGTCACCGGGGTCGCCCAGGTGAGTTCACTGCTCTGAGTGTTACCTGTTACCTTGACAGTTAGACAAAGCGTCTTTCCTTGGCTTCTTTTTGTTCATTTTTGTTACTTAAGGGATTCCTTTCTCCTCTCGGTCTATGCAGTGAAAAAAGAGGTGGAAAAAGGAAACAAATCTTCACAGGAAAATCTGTTAAAAAAAAAGGAATACAATTATCAGTACATGCAGCAAGTCATTTTTACCTAACAAGAAATCTTATAATAAAATCAAACACAGAAACAAGGAGGTCCACACAAGCATTTAAAAGGAAGAAGGAAGGTAAAAAGCTAACTGAATGTGTCTATGAAGACTTTCATTCATCCAGGTTGATTCCATCATAGTAGTAGGTTTAGGGGCTGTCATCTGGACTTAGTTTTAAAGTTAGAAGACTTTTCACCTCTTATCCAAGATAAGAGGTCAGAATTGACAAAGCCTCTTGGATGGAAGTCCAGATGACAGCCCCTAAACCTACTATGATTCAAATTGAATGCTATACAGCCCAAAAACTAAGTATTTTTGTTGCTACTTTTAAGCAAATAGTTTGTATTTTTTGAGTATGTATGTATCTAATTATAGTTCACTGTAGTGTACTACAAAATTGGAAATGACTCATTTTAGAACAAAATGTGAACAAGATAAAAATAGGATCTTTGTACAAGTTGGTCAATCTAAAGAAATTCTCGTAAAATAAAACCTAGCACTTCATCTTAGAACATTAATCTAAGTTTGAATTTAACCTTTCAATAGTTTTTGAACTTTAAAATAACGTCCTTAAAATTGAACCAATAATTACAGTGAAATTTGAGCCTTAAATCATTTTTTTCAATTATAAAGAGTATGTATCAAAACGACTCATTTTAAAAATAATTAATTTTTTCTCTCGATCCTACTTTTAATGAGACAAAAACTCTCAACCGTGCTGATTTTGAGGAAAAGCTTGGAAAGGTGTTTAGTTTAAACAACTGAATACCTAGTAAAAATATCTTGAGTGACTGAAAACAAGTTCTGAAATCCTTTTGCAAGTATCAAAGAGTTTGCAGTGTCATGACTGCAGTGAGCTGTAAAAAGGAGTCTATCGAGCCAGATGGCAATAAAGATCACTCTCTCCCAATCTATTTATGGACATGATTTACAGAACATTACAGTCATATCAGAGCATCCATTCGCTGTAGCGCTTTCATACAGCATATTTAGCATCTGCTATTTTTTAAAAACAGTCAAACATAATTTTCCTCATAATGGCTCTGTGAGTAAGACATGGCTTGCTCATCGTGATCAGCCATTATTTTCAAATTTTACGCGTTTTATGCCTTACGGGGTCACGGGGCTACCGGAGCTTTACCCGGCAACTGTTGGGCGAAAGGGGGGGGTACACCCCAGACAGACCGACAGTCTGTTACAGGGGCACGATCGAGCATCCATGGATCCAGTAGATCCAATGTTTCAGTAACAAAAATACCAACTGTTTGAATAATTAGTGTGATATTTTGCAATCATTTTGGCTAGTGAGAGTCAGCATTACAGATTGACTCCTGATTGGCTGACCAGTTTAAATAGAAGATTCGTGTTAAAAATCTGATGTAACCTAAGTTTGTGTGTAGATCTGTCTGTGGACAAATTCATATTGCAAAAGAACCAACTTATTTTGCACTTGCATTACTTTTCATAAATGCAAAGCTTATTTACATGGATGGAGATCCCTTTACAACAGCAAAGTACTAATGAAAGTAATATGACTTCATGGCCAAATGGGGTATGAGAACTTGTGTAACAGGTTGGACGTGCAGAGAAACTGAAACAAAACCTTATGAGTCACAATGGGAACCACAGATGCAAATGTTTGCTTTGAGGATGCTTCTGGAGAAGATAGAGAGGAGCTGTGGTTTGCATGAGAAAGTCTGGAGTTTGGATAAGTACTTTCCAGATGTGCAGGACACTGTAAGACAGTGGTAAGATGTGTTTTAGGTGTGACAGAGGAGATCCAGGTGGAGTTAGGACTGCAACAAGGATCGGCTTTGGGCTCCTTCTTGCTTCTCTTGGTGATGGACAGACAAACAGCTGAGGTTAGAGAGGAACCTGTGTGGACCAGGATGTTTGCAGATGACGTTGTGATGTGCAGGGAGAGCAGGGAGAAGGTGGAGGTTTACTCTGGAGAGGAGAGGAATGAAGGTCGGCTGCAGCAAAACAGAGAACATCTGAGTGTAAATGTGAGGGACTAAAGTGGAACAGTGAGGTTACACATGAAGAATGTGGAGGACTTTAAGAAATGTAGGGCCAACAATAAAGGAAGGTTTCAGGTGTGATGTGTGAAAAGAGTGTCTGCAAGAATGACAGGAAAGGTGTTGGAGACTGTCGTGAGAGCAGTCATTTTGTTGATTTAGAGCAAGGGTGCCCAAATCCAGGCCTAGAGGGCAGGTGTCCTACATGTTTTCCAACCAACCTGCCATTGAGGCTTCTTATTGGCTAAACACATTTGAACCGGATAATCAGCAGCAGATAAGGCAGGATTTCTTGAAAACCAGCAGGAGGCCGGCCATTGAGGCCTGGATTTGGCCACCCCTGGTTTAGAGACTCTGACAAAGAGACAGGAGGCAGAGCTGAAGGTAGCAGAGATGAAGATGTTGAGGTTCTCTGACCAGCATGGATCAGAAACCATCAGGGGAACAGCTCATGGTAGATTGTTTTGGAGATAAATGCAGGGAAGCAGATGGACATGTTGAGAGGGGGAACAGTGTTGCTAAAAGGATGCTGAGGTTGGAGCTATCAAGAAAGACAACTAGTGGAAGACCAATGAGGACATTTATAGATGTAGTTGAGGAAAAAATGAGAGTAGGTGGTGTGAGGATGTAGAGGATGGAGTTAGATATAGTTTAATGATTCACTGTGGAGCTCCACGGCCAGGAAGCAAAGAAGCATTCAGTTGTGTGTCTACACAAACCCAACAAGGAATGTAAGCAGTTTCCTCAAAGAGGCAATTATTATCTATTGTTTTTGTAACAGTTGATGTGTAGACGTTTTAAGTGGTCAGAAAAATGTCAAATGTTCCAGGAGAAGCATTTCTGTTCAGCTGCTTTCTCACATTTCTGTTCTCCTGTGTGCTGTTGACAGCTTAATGTCAGCAGATGATCTGACCTCGCTTCATCTTTGGTCACCTTCAGGTGAGAGTCATAACGGAGCACGACTTGCTGGCTGTGGCCTGTGAGCAGTTTCTGGGGAAAACAGTAGATGAAATCAAACTTGTGCTTCTGCAAACCCTGGAGGGACACCTGCGCTCCATTCTAGGTATGATCAGCCAACAACACAAGAATATGTCATCTTAATGCCTCAGTCACAACTGCCCATACGGGTGGATGCGGGCTGTCTGCGCGCAAGAAATGGGCAAACCTGTACGGGGCACACAGGTGGCCTGCATGAAATATCACAAACGTAGACCACTCGGTGAGCGTGTTCATGCACATTTGTTACTATGGTCATAGCAAAAATACAACATGCAAGGGAAGTAGGTGAGATACAGGTGTGTCTGACAAACTCCTCCCCCACTCTGCAAACTGCACAAGGAGCCCGTTAGTCCTGTTCAAGTGATAAGTGTGCGCCTGTTGCACGCTCCATGCTTGCAACCTGTTAGAAATTAGGAAATCAGAACATTGTTTTTTGTGGGCATCCTGTTGGCGTCCTACAGACACTTGTGTATCACCTGCAGACCACGTGCGTGCAGCATTTGCCCACGGTGAGTAAGGAGCCAGTACCTCACAATGATCATGTTTACACGCAAGAAGTGCAATTAGCCCATGGTGTTCACACTGGACACACAGGAAGGGGCTTCTTCCTAATGTTCTTTTTCTACTGTTTACTAGCGCATGCCCTCCACCTGTCATTGAAAGAGGCTTGGAGCAAAATGTAGAAGCAGTGCAAATCTCACAAATTTTGCTCCAGGCTTTTTCTTTCACAGCTCTATTCTGCTATATAAAAGACTGTGTCATAGAATTCAAGCCGGGTACAAACCGCAATTATTAATTTTTCCTCCATAATTAATTTTCAAATGGTTCCTACTTACGTGGATTAAAGGGGACGCCATCCTTACCCAGTGTTGGTGGAAGCTAATTACAAAATAACAAACTACTTTAATGTAATTTAATACTTTTGTCAGTAACGGAGAATTGTAACAAACTACAGTTCAAATTTCAAAAATTAAATTACAATTACTGGACTACAGACACCCAATTAGGTTTCATTCATTAGGTTTCTCTGACATTTTCTCTCTGTTAAATAAAACGGAACAGAGATTAATTAAAAAAAAAAAAAAATCAGAGTGCCTGGAGCATCCGTGCACGAATGCACGCTAATGCAGAGTTTGGGATTAGTCAAAGTACAGACATGCCCTCATTCCTGCAGTTACATTGCTTAAATTCTAAATTTAATGAGAGAAGTAGATGCTAAATAGTTATTTTTTTAATATTTTATCTGGAGTTAATAAATAAAAGCATATCCATTTACATGTATGGTAAGAGACATTCATAAATAAAAACACATTTTACATTAGTCATTCATTTTGTTCATAATTTTATGTTGTTGATAATGAATGTATTTAAGCAACAAAACAATTAGAAGAGACACTTGGGGGCCAAAAGAGCCGGTAGTAGCCCCGCCCCCTCCAGTCAGAATGACTCTTATATAGTCGTTTCTGTTTTCAGAAGACTTGGTTTCAGTGTGGATAGATATGAATATAGGCCTAACATATGGGGTTACTTGTTTTTGTGTCATTTTTCACACTTTTGTTTGAATTCTAATAAAACCATGTTATGTCATGTACCAAGTTCCTACTTTGCACAAGCTCATCGCTTTAAAAAATAAAGTGACAAAGACAAGACAAGGGGATCTTGTTTGTGCTGTTTTTCCCGTAAGAATTTGTATATGAGTGGAAAAAGTGGATGGATAGATAGATGTTTTTTAAGTAATTTACCCAACCCTGTCCATACCTCACTTCCAAGTCCCTGATTGGTCAAAGTTCAACTTGGTTTATCTTTCAATGCTCATTTTGTACGTAGAGTGCAAAAACGGTCCTAGAAACATGTGTAACTACAACATTTTACCATTAATGGTAGTTTTGTCGTCGCTTGAGCCTGCGTTGCTGACAGTGTTGTGAACGTAGCTTGAGACACACCCGTGCCCCCTGTTATATGCAGCCACTCCTCTCTACGACCCTCCATGGCCCCAGACAACCCAAAAACCCATTTACAGGTCAACGGGTGCATGTGCCTAAAGCGTAATGTTTTATCAATCCATTTTGTCCTTTTAAAATTAACTCGTTCTCCTTCTGCTCATTTGTGGAAAGTCAGATATTTTTAAACTTTAGTTCCTGGTTCAAAAGCCTGATGCGTCCTTTCTGTGACAAGTTTGCAATCTAAAAACATGTCTCAAAGTGTCCTATATCCATTCCTGGGATAATCGGGAACACTCCAGCAACACACCAACACATTATGAATGAAATAACTGAAAACGTATGAAGATTTCTCAACGTCTTCATCCTCAGTATTTGATTTCTTGAAGTTTTCCACTGTGATGTTGTTATTCAGTTGCAATGTGTTTACTCTACAGGTACATTGACTGTGGAGCAGATCTTTCAGGACAGGGACCAGTTTGCCAAACTCGTGCGGGATGTTGCTGCTCCGGATGTGGGCAGGATGGGGATTGAGATTCTCAGCTTTACTATTAAGGTTAGTTAAATGGGCAGAATCCTCCGGCAGCTGATGCAAACACAAAAACAACAAAAACAAAACTTGTTGGTCTCATCAAAATGGGAATGAGCACCATGTTCTGGTCCAAAAGATAGTTCATCATGTTTTCTAAATAGGAATTTTCTCCATAATAGATTGAAAACAGTGCATTATGGGAAGAACTGGTCAAAACAGAAATATAGTTGTGCATGTTGTACAATGTCTAAGCATTTATTGTTTCAATAAAAGAAGATACCATCAAAACAATGGACACACATTTGAGACAGAATTGTGAACAAGAATGCTTTGCATGTGTGTTTTTACTGGCTATGTCCAAATTCCTTCTCTACTTAGTATATAGTGCACTATATGTGCAATTCCAAAATCGAGTGCCCTAGAAATTTCCCAGAGGTTTCTGTGAAAAACCACTGTGCATCGATGCTCACTGGGTTGGCAAATATAGATCACAATGCATTGCATCTGAACAATTTTTGCAAAGAAAATGCATTCAATTTTTTTTTTTTTAACTATCAACCTTTTCATCTTCAGAACACAGTGAATTCATAAATGCCGATATGAGCCAAAACGCTCATATCAATGAGATTTTCCCTGCAATCGATGATGTCAAATTGGCCATATAAAAAAATAACTATAGTGTGGTGAGCATGGTGTCCTTATTGCTTTTAAAATCCAGGGCACTAGATAGTCACGCACTATATAGTTTGTAAGTAGTTAGAGAGTAGGCCGGGAAGTGGGACATAGCCATTGTTTTTCTATAACTCTCCGTTTGGAGGGCTAAATATAGGGGTAAGCAGAAGCCGAAGGGGAAGAATTCGGATTCGGCCGAAATCATCTGGTTTGTTTTTGTTTTTTTCACAGATACATCTGTAGATTCTCTTTTGGTTTTCTTGGTTGGCTAATGTTCAGTGTGCTGAGTGTTTTCAAAGGAGTGGATAAGTGAAGCTTAGGGTTCTGTTTACAGGAAGTCCACTCAAAACGTATTTATTATTCTAAATGGACTGGTTTGTGGGGTTTCAGGAACAAAAAGCTGAGTAGTCCAGTCCGAGGTGGTTCCTTTCATTTCCTGTACTAAAAATCTTCCAGATTAAAAACACACATTATTTTTGCTGATCTTTGCTGTCACTTAAGGTTCTCATTTATCCCTTTCTATAAGCCTTTTTTGCTCCTGATTCACAACGATTTGAATAAAGAAATACTGGGAAATGCTATTTTAATCTTAATTTTCTTTTATATGTGCCCTCCATCATCAGAAAAGTGCCACAAGAACATGGTAAAAAACCCACAAACAGCAACAATTTTCTTAATTATTTTAGCTTGAATTGTTTTGGCTCCAGACACTCAAAAGCATATTTTTTATCTTAAAGGAGGATTTGTAGGGGCGTGTTTTATACTTTTTAATGGACTTTAGTCTTTGTTTGGTTTACAGTTTTCCATATTTTCATTATGTTTGATTTAATTTGAATTACTTTATTTGAGAGTTGTATTCATGGCAGAAGTGTTCAACACCTTCACATGGATTTTTAGTTTTCTCATTTGTTTTATCTATTGAGTGAAATCTGTTCATATTCTTTTTCTGCCAAGGCTACGTGTCATCTCTGCAGCTCATCTGTTGGCCTGTTTGTTCACAGGATGTGTTCGATAGAGTGAACTACCTGAGCTCCCTGGGTAAGACCCAGACTGCTGCCGTGCGCAGAGATGCAGACATCGGCGTGGCCGAGGCGGAGAGGGACGCAGGAATACGAGTACGGATGGTTCAACGGCTGAGAGGGTGGTTCACCTGCTTCAGCTGCATTCTCATCATTCCTGCTATCTCTGCATCCGTTCACAGGAAGCAGAATGTAAGAAAGAGATGATGGATGTGAAATTTGTGGCGGACATCAGGATGGCCGACTCCAAACGAGAGCTGGAGCTGCAGAAATTTGCATTCAACCAAGAAATTAACACTAAGGTGGGAACATAAACTCTCACATGCAGTTTGACGATGCAGATCAGAATCATCTGTTAATGCCTGGCAGCATTTTATCAGTGTTAGCCTTCTTGAATAAACATTTAGTTTCTGGTAGTAAATTGTTTAAAAGAATGTAATTATATATTTAAAAATAAAGTTTATTCTCATTATTATTATTATTACTATTATTATAAGGTACCGTATATCCTCCATTAGTGGCCAGTCTCTAATAGACGCCGATCTCCAATAAACGCTGGGTCCAACAGGTGCTCTTTACTTTAGACGCCGGGTGTTTCTGTGGTATTGTGAGCCAGTGTAGCGATGGCCAAAAAAACGCTCATTGGATTTAAATTTCGTGCGGTGGCGTGTACCAAAGAATATTCCGGTGAGGGATTCTGCAAGACGTTTTCCAGATGGATCCTAAACCTTTCCGTGAATGGCACAAGCAGATGGGTGATATTGAGAAAACGGCTGCAGAAAAAACAACAAAAGCGAGCAACGAGTTGGAAGAACTGGTTTAAACATGATTACTGAGCAATGACAGAAAACTGCCCGTGTGTCCTGGAAAGTGATCCGCATGAAAGCGAAAAGGATTTGTGATACGGACGTTGATGCTTAAAGAGAAAGGAAACATTGGCCAATCCTGAAATGTTCATCTGGTGTTTTTCTCAGCATTTCTTGACTGATTTTCCCTGCAAAATGAACCCATTAGCCATCACCCTTCACCGCTTTCCAGCGGACGTCTGTCTCTATTAAACGCCGCGCCGGCTGACAAATTTTTGGAATAAACGCTGAGCCTACTATTGGAAGATATACGGTACTGCCGCTCTGCAGAAACTAAAAAACGACACGTTTTTTTGATCATGGCTAAAAACGGCAAAATCATAATTCAAAGACGACTAGAAACAGTTTGAACAAAAGATGATCAGAGTTGGTTTTTGAGTTAAGGAAAAGTTCCCCACATGGCCATCCCTGCTGCCTGGAGTCATCTATTAAAACACCAGATTGTTCACTGCTGTGTAAGTCGCCCGGTTGTGAGGCACCTGGAAATGTAGCTGCAGGTTTTGTACATTTACAAATATCCCTGTTTTCTCTTTCTTTTAAGAAAGCAGAGGCGCAGCTGGCGTATGAGCTGCAGGCAGCTAAGGAGTCTCAGAAGATCCGGCTGGAGGAAATAGAGATCGAAGTGGTTCAGAGGAAGAAACAGATCACCATAGAAGAAAAGGAGATTGACCGCACAGAAAAAGAACTTGTTGCCATTGTGAAGAGGCCAGCCGAGGCCGAGGCCTACAAACTGAGGCAGCTGGCTGAGGGGCAGAAGTGAGTAAAATCCCCTCTTGTCCAAACAGTGAGATTGTGGGTTTGAGTTCATGTTTGGGTCATACCCAAAGCACTAAAAAGGAGACTCGTTTTGTGTTAAATGTTTTAACCTGCTTTTTGTTTTATGCTTTTATTTTCTTTGGCACTTTGTGATTTTATTTTGTGAAAAGTTCTATATAAACAATACTGACTTTACTTACTTTTACTAACTGTTCCACTCGATCATCTTTTGATCCATTTTTAAAGCGTTTAATTATGACTATGCCGGGTTTTTTTTTAACTAAAACTCTAAAAACTTGTGTCGTTTTCTAGGACATAGTGTCTGCAGTGGTTCACTAGAAATTTGCCTCTGAGTTGTGGGCGGGATCTTTCGCACAGAGCAACCCCGCCCCCTTTTCCCACCGCATAACTGGGAGCTCTCTGTTTAATCACTCTCTCGCTAGCTTATAGCCTCTCACAACCTCAACCTAAAAAAAATGGTAACCTATACTGGAGCTATAAAGCTGTACAGTTTTGACTCAGATGTCAATCACACAAGGAAAACAAAAGGAGCAGGTACTCTACATAACAAATACAATATTTTTCAAATGGCATTTTTTTATTTGCTCCTGATTCACAATAATTTGAATAAAGAAGTACTCAGAAATGCAATTTTAAGCTTAATTTTCTTGATATACCGTATGTCCTCCTTAGCAGAAAAAATGGCACAAAAACATGTTAAAAACACAATTCTCTTTAAAAATAAAAATAAAAGTCTGTCAAGCTATTTGTGATGCTATTTATACGAACGCTTGATCAGAACCTGGAGTCACTCAACCAGCAGTGAGTGGCAGCCCTGCTATTTGCAAAACAAACACACACTGTGGAAGTGACTAGGTCAGTAAATACAATATTGAGGCTGTACTATTTCAAACGAAAAAAAAAAAACTACAACAGTGTATCCTGCTTCTTTTGAAACAAGTTTCTAAAATGTGGATTATTTATTATTCGGGATGGTAATCCCCAGTTTGATCTCTAAAACAGCAAAAAACTCACCATTACACATTAAGATGTTGGCGTAAATCCAAATCCTTGTATTAGAAAAGATAGATAGATAGATAGATAGATAGATAGATAGATAGATAGATAGATAGATAGATAGATAGATAGATAGATAGATAGATAGATAGATAGATAGACAACTTTATTTATCCATTTGTGAGGTTCCCGCATGGAAATTGACATCTCCATCGCATACAGCACTGGTTGACATACATATATGAAGAGCAGTATAGTAATCAGAGAAGTAGAACTGTAAAAACGTTAAAAATAACAGTTTATAAAAGTTACTTTAACACATCCTCTGTTTCCCTGCATCAGGCTGAAGAAGATACTGATAGCACAGGCTGAAGCAGAGAGAATCAGGAAGATCGGTGAGGCACAGGCCGCCACCACTGAAGCCGTGGGAAGGGCAGAGGCTGAGAAGATGAAGCTGAAGGCAGAGGCGTACCAGCAGTATGGTGACGCCGCAAAAACTGCACTGGTCCTGAATGCGCTGCCAAAGGTAACACTGGTCTAGATGCTCTGACATACTATAATCTAGATATGTTTTGCAGAGATTCATATTAATCTGATACGGTTCACATTCTGTAAACTTGTAAAAAGGAGAAACTCCAACAGAAATGTGCAGATCATTTTGTCCCACCTCTCCTGGAGGATGTTTCAGTTTGGCCACTAGGTGGCGCTCGCGCTGTAGCATTACCCGTTGTAGGATGTTTGACACCACTGGTTTAACATGTGTACCTGATGACAAAGTAGGATGTATTTAACAAGTTTTCTGGATTTTTTTCCCCTAAAATTCTTGAATGTGTCTTTGCAGATTGCATCTGTAGTGGCTGCACCTTTGGCTAAGACAAACGAGATTGTCATTCTTAGCGGCGATCGAAGTGGAGTGACGGGTGAAGTGAACCGGCTCCTGGCAGAACTCCCCGTGTCCGTCAATGCTCTCACTGGAGTGGATTTAACAAAGGTACCTTTCCTCTTTTTTACTGCCAAGGGTTCAAATTTTTGATTAGAAGTACAATAAATGACAAGTAGAAGCTAACAAATGATTTGTTGTATTTACTGTTGATTTGTGCTTGCTCGATTCAGAAAAAACCCAAAGAGCCTTTAAGGAAATTGGCCACGTATATAGGCCACAATTATATATAATTTATCTGTTTATTTATCTATTTTTTAATTTTTTATTTATTTAATACATTAAATTACATTTTCACAGTAGAATTTGGATTTAAAACCATCAAGCAAAGTCAAGTCAAAATAACAAAACCCCTTGGCTCCATTTGTGTTGCTATTAATATTAAGACTTTAAAGTATTGAGGTTATTGAATTCGCACAAATGGGATTTCCCTGATTTTTTTTTTTTTTTTTGTCTTTTAGGTTAAGTGGTTGAGTTAAAATAGTGATTTTAGCAGTGCAGTTGTCCTTTGGCCTAAACGTAGACATCAGTTTCAGGTTTGGTTGAAGTGCTAAAGTCTCACTCTGATCATCTTTGATCTATTTTAGATAAACAGAAATGCAGAAATTCATCTTTCAGTACAGCGGAAGTTTCAGCGGAAATTCAAATCAATATTTTTCCTAAAGCGTCTGTCATGTTAAAAAAAATAAATAAATAAATAAAGCTCAAGGTGCTGTACATAAAAATAAACAAAAACACAGAAACACCAATCCCCACACATGCAATAAAATCAGGCCCTCGTAATTATATACACAGAAACAAACACAAATAAGAGAAATGATTATAAGAAAGCTAAAAATAAAAAAATTCTGACAGTGACATCTGCCCTGTCCTCCTGTTGGCTGGAGTGTCAGCATCCAAGCAACATGAGCACATATTAAAATAAATCTGAAAATCATGAAATACTTAAAAATAATAAGACTGCACCATCCACATACAGTTTATCACAAGTGCTATTAAGAATTAAGCAGTGACTGCATTGTTTGTAGATAATTGTTTGCTTTTTCTTTTTCATTTATTTCATTCAATAACATCAAAAAATTACATAACATCAAAATATAAATTAAATTAATACAGTGAAAAGGAGCAGAAAGAAGAAAACATGTACTATCTGCCCCTACTGCTAAATCAGCAAAAGTAAATCGAGGTACATCAAATAAAAGAAAAAAAAAATAGTCTTTACACAAGTATTAAGCCCAGCCTACATTTTGAATAAACATATAAACCCAAATGCATAGATATTTACAAACACATATACCTACACAAACCCTTATTTAATCCAAGGTACCTACAAGAATCCTCAATTTAATCCTATCAACTTCAGTTAAATCATTTACTTAAACTTTTATAAATGAATTTTTCTTGATACATTATTCTACATACTACATTAAATATAGCATGTATGATAGTTACAATATTTTTTTATATTTCTGATATCCCAGAGGTCTTATAATTATGATTATTGTCGTTTTTATCCAAAAATTGAACAAATATGTGTTTGTTTGTTACAGATACCTTTGCTGCAGCAGCTGGCACCTTCTCGCATCTGAAAACCCAAAACTCCATGCGACATGCACCATCATGGACTGCCTTTGATACCCTTTTTAGTTCATTTCTATGTATACTTTGTATACACAAAGAATTCTGGAAACCTCTGGTGCCTTAATTTATACAGGACCAGAAAATCTGCATGAGGTGTTGTCCGTTTATGTTTTTTTATTATTATTATTACGGTAACATTTGTTTAGAAGTGGAAAAATGTGAAACATTTTAAATTCCTTAAACAGGTCAGTGGTTTTGTTGTGGAAAAAAAGGGGAACAGATACCAGAGAACTGCAAATATGACATATTCTGCCATGTGGCACTGCGTTTTATACAAAACAGCCACTTACTGTCACAATTACCAGCCACCACATAAGGTCAGCACCTTTATCGTGTAATTTTTTTTAAATTTTTTTATATTTGCATGAGCTCACAGTGGAACATGTGTAGCTCGAGGAAATCAGTCCATGTTTTAGCTCTTTTTATTTAAATACCTCTTTTGAGACATATTTGAATTATTTAAATAATCATTTGTTGTGGGTGTAAATATGTACCGGTATTCATAATTTCTTTTTTTTTTTTTTGCAATCAAATGTGTTTTGCCTCAGTTGTTTGTGTTTTTAAGCAAAAGAGCTCTCGCACATCTATTTTTGTTAACCTTAATTTTTCTAATGTTTGCAGTTCTGATGATTTTGGGATGGAAAAAGCTTATTTCACTGTGACAAATCCTTTTGGAATTTGTTATTGTTTCAGAGGTTAAAAACAGTTAGTGGACACTGATTTTGTGCTGATGTGAGCATCCATTAGTGTTGTTTAGCATTTTGTAAGTTTAATTTTTGGGCTTTCATTAAGGCTAAGAAAAAGATATAAAAAAGAAGCAATAGGAAAAAAAATGTTTACTTTTTTAAATTGTGTTACTGTGGTTGAAAAATATGAATAGTTTATTATTTGAATAATTTTTAATGTGACAAAGAGGCACTTGTATAACAATGTAGAGTTTCTTCTAAGTTTATTCTACAGTTATCTGTAGAGGCAAAGCCATGTTTAATAGGAGGAAACAACCCAAATTTTAATATATTTTAGAGAAATGCACTTTCTGTTTGATGCATTTTTATATAGCATTTTAAATATGCCCTTTCTTGAGTCAGAATCATCATTTTTTGCTGTAAACTGTTACCATTTCTGCATTTTTAGGCTTCTGAACAAACAACTGACTCCCACATGATAACATTTCTTACAGGGTTTTTTTTATTTATGGGTCAAATAAAAGATGATCTCAAGTCAGCATGATGATTTAACACATCTTGTACTTTTTTCCTGGCTCATAATATGTAGAGCATGCAAACAAAACCCACAAATGACTGTTATTATTATTATTACTGTTGATGTTTGAAATTGTCCAACCTAAATTTGTATTTCTACTGTATGTCTGAAACATCCATGAGCTAAAAACCTTTTTGCATGTCAGTCATCTTGTATGCAGAGGAGCTTTCTCTTTTTTAACCATTGCTATAATAAATCAGACAAAAAAAACAATCTGCTTTTTTACATATATTAAAAAAGCTTTCAAGAAAACAACAAATATTTAAAGTAGACGATCACAAATTTATGTCAATATCGATGTATGTTTTATGAAAAAAACAGTTTTAGAACAGATAATAAATGAAACAGAAACTTCTCGATCAATTTATTGGATTACATCAGTTATATGCATGCAAGAAAACGACAAACTAATCTAATTCATTTAAACATATTGAATTTTCTAAGAATACATAAAGAAAGAACAGATATTGAAGTTTGGCAAATAAAACTAATTTAAATAAAGTTGTACAATCTTATTTGGAGGCTATAAAATATGAACTATTTTTTAAACAATTTCACAGAAAAGAGTTTATTGCAGTTTCAGGAAGATTTCAAAATAATTGACTTGCATCCCGAGTAGACTATGAGCATTGCATACTTGGGAGCAAATATGATGGGGGGGAGGGGGGAGACATTATGGACCCATTTTAGAACTGAGTTTTGTAATCATTCTTCACTGGATAATATAAAAATGTACAACATTAGATAGGTTTATGTTTGGCAACATTAATCCTACAGGGATTTGCCAGATTTTTAAAGATTCATGTGTATTTCAGAATACTGAAAACAGTCACAAGAAAGTTTTTTTTGTCTTTTTTTTTGGGGTGGGGGGTATTTTACAATATTTTGTTAGAAATGTCCACTGTGCTTTCTCTTAATGCACATTTTATATTGACATCCTCAAAGTCACAAAACATATGGTCACAAATATAAGGCAATTAGAATCTGCCAAAAATGCAACACTGGAACAAAGAGCAAGCAGCAGACATAGGAATCCAAATGCAACACAAAAGACCACAATAAAACCAAAGGAAATGCATTAAAAAAAAAGAAAAGGAAAAAGGGGCATTAGTTTACATAAATAGATGAATAATCAGACTTTTATAACTTTATTGTTTTACATTTCTGAAGGGATTCGCAAAATAAATTAAACTTATTTTTCAAAAGCAAAAAACTGGGGCTCAGTTTAAAAAAATGAATTAATAAAGTTTTAAAAATCTCTGAAATGGTCAAATTGTTTACTAAGATTTGAATATCTTTCTTTATATAAAAACCTAAAATGTTGTCATATGTAAATCAAGGACTATTATTTTTTGTTGACTGCCAAAGCCAATCCTGGAAATCCTGCCAAAAAGTATTAGGCTAATCAAATTACATTTACGACTGATGTTTCTGGGTTTCAATAAAATTCCAAATTTTGTACAAGGGTCATGACTTATTTTAATTAGTAAATTACTGTTCTTAATTTTTTTTTTTTTGCTTTTTCATTGTAGGATTATTAATTCCAATAATAATAATAATAGTTATGTTATTGTTATAAAGACATTACAATCAAAGTATTCTCTGTCTTCACCAATGCTACCATTTCAAATTGAAATAGCAGCAGAAGAGCACAGAACAAATCCATCTTAATTCTTACATTAAACAAATAAATTTGAAAAATAAAAAATAAATTTAAAAAAAATTGAAGTGTGAAGGAATAATTGGAAGACCTTGAACAAATCTAGTACACAGGAAAGTCATTATGTATCTTTAATCTTCATGTGTTGTAGGGATTTTGAATATAATTTAAGGTAATTCAATAAACTCTTTATGTGGGTTTTCACCTCGTTGTGAATAAATATTTCTCAATCTAGTAAAACATCCTTTCTGTTGGGAATTATGAGCAGGCGTTTACGATCGATGCCTAAATGCCGATCTGGGGTCTCATCTGTGCGCATGCTCAACAGATGTTGCTGCCGTAACTAGACAGAAGCAAGGAGCAGCAGCCACACCGAAGATGGTTTATTTCCCTTTTATCTAATCTACATCAACCAATAGCTGCTCAAAATGAAGTTTCCTTACCCATCGCTTCGTGAGGAGTAAGTATCTCCTTTTTATATTATTTTGAGCGTTTGTTTGCTTTTTAACGGCATGAGTTTGCTAACCAGCTGGCCTGGTCACAACAAGCACAAAGAAGCTCGTATTTGATTCGGGGAAGCTTTTAGTTTCATACGAGGTAAACCCCGCATTTATTAAGCCCGTAATCATGTAATGAAACAACACTGGGCTTCAGTTTGTCCTGATTTTGTGCGGCTGCGTTCAACACGCCTCTGAAAGTCAAAAGGTGACTATTTTGGATCCAGAATTTGTTGATCCGGGGAGGCTAGCCTAAACAGATGGCTAACATTACCTAGCTTCTCCTCTGTTATCCGAAAGTTAAGTCGCCTCTGACACTAAAATAAATGTGTGAACTGGCTAAGATTTGTCGAAGCTGCACAAAGATCATCTTGTAGCTCTATATTTATCCAGATTGCTAATGCTAGTTAGCAAAAGCTGTCATTCCCATAAGAAGAGGTGGGAAAGTCGTGTATCATGTTGATGCATTGGAGCTAGGCCCTGATGCTCCTTTATGTAAGAAAATCTTGATGCGTCAATAGTCCGCATGACTGCCTGCATGCCACAACACTTTTCCAGCTTTAGGCTCAATAAAATCCTTAAGACGTTCTGGTGAAAGGCTTTTGTTAAGAGGGTCACCCACCCTAAAGTGTCTGAGCAGAGGAAGTGAACAAGAGGTGAATCACAGCCTGTAAGTGGATGATGAATCTGCTGGCATGGCTTCAGTCCGACCCCTTCCAGCGGGAGAAGTGGAAAGGAAATTCCACAATAAAGGCGAAACAAATTATAATTTTATTTAGTTCTTATTTTAATACGTTTTACATTTGTTTTAATGAAGCTTTTGGATGTGATGTGTTTAAAGTCCCACTCTAATCATCTTCTGATCTATTTTCATAGCGGTCTTTTAGTTATGATAAAGCTGGTTTTAGCCAAAATTAAAAAACCTTTGTCGTTTTCTAGGACATAATTTCTGCAGAGCGGCAGGAGTTCATTGGAAAAAATTTTCCTCCGAGTTGTGGGCGGGACAGCTGCCACAGAATAATCTTACTCCCTTCCCATCCTCCTGGTTTTCATGCTCTCCTGCTTGCTTCCTGCCCCTCACAACCCCAACTTAACATTAGCAGTTCAAAAAAATGGCGAGGAATATCGGCGCTGTCCAGCCGTACAATTTTGATCCATATGACAGCTCGGACGAGAGGAATAAAAAGACGTCTGTAAGCAGATGCGTCAGAATGGAGCTTGCTGTTGTAGCCTTTACATCACACTTAACAGGCTTTTTACAAGCCGCATTTTTTCTCCTTCTCCTAATTCACAACAATTTGAATGAAGAAATAGTCAGAAATGCAAGATTCATTTCCTTAATATATGTCCTCCATCATCAAAAAAATGCCACAAGGACATATTAAAAACACCAATAAACACAATTTTCATTGGAGTGGGTCTTTAAAGCTATTGGTTGAAAAGAGGAAAGGAATCCCAATGGGGCTTAGATCCATCAAAATAATTCCACTTTTTCATTGGAGTGAGTCTTTAAGACGTGTCACCACTAATGCAAGTTGATTCATCCGTAGTTTGTTTTATAAACCAATACTCTAGCATCTTTAAACGGCAGAAATTCAATCCTGGCATAAATAGCACTTGAGATGATTTATATTTTTATACATAAATGCAGTAAAGATTTGAATTTCCTTCAGTCTCTTTATGAAGATGTTTTTAGCTGTGCTTATTCTAAATAAATATAGATGATAGGGATGTAACGACTCATTTTAACAATGATTCATATCATAAGTTGTGGTTTCTGTGGGATTCATAGTCTATATTGGTTTATTTTTATTGATCCGATTCACTGATCTAAAATTGATCCAGGACACCTTTAGCCATTACTTTAACCATTGTGACTCAGACATAAATACCTTGGTACTGAACTGTGTTTTTAAGATTCATTGTATTTCTTGCAAGATAATCAAGTGTGAATTAAAGTAGTCTTTAATGCTCTAATTTAAATGTAACTACAGTAAGGCCCATACATTTTCATGGAGAGCTCCTTTGACCGCATGTTGTCTGTTCACAGCAATGTCTACAAAATGCAAGCACCAGTCCCATAATCAACTCCAGGCCTTTTATCTGCTTCACTCACTATGACATAACAATGGAATTGCCCACACCTGCCCATGAAATAAAATGGAAGTCAACTGTCCAATTACTTAGCACCCCTTGAAATGAAGGGATTGTGTTTAAAGAATGCTTTTGTTTTTCACATTTTTATGCAATCTTTTTGTTCAACCCATGAAATAAAAGCTGAAAGTCTCCACTTCAATGACATCTGAGTTGTTTTATTTAAAATTCACTGTGGTAATGTACAGAAACTAAATTAGAAATAATGTGTCTGTCCAAGTATTTCTGGTCTTGACTGTATTTTTAAGGAAACTTAAAGGCAAATGCTTTTGCTGTATTTTTTTCGGCTCTGTGCTGACATCAGAGAGTCCTTGTTTTACAGAGCTGCGATTTCACTTTATTACAAGATGGCCTTTGCCTAAAGGTCAGGCTGAAGTGGATGTGAAAATCGCCAAAGATGTATTTTTCAGCGGCTCACACGCACCTGCTCTGTTTGTCCTCAGTACGATGAGATGGTGTCTCATGCTGCATTAGTGGAAGCGTGACATGCTGGCCTGTTTGCCAGCATCAGGTGACCCTACCATCCGACTTCTTCCCCATGCGCAGATGAACACTGGACTTCAGAGATGTAAGTGCTTCCGTTCTCCGTAGAGTAGAGCTGGGTATTAATGCCAATCAGGATTTGTACTTTTCCAGTTTAAAATTAATTTAGTTTGGCAATTAATACTGGTTTCTCATAAGTATTATGGTGGAACTTAGAAAATGGTATTTAGAAATATGACATTAAAAACTCTTTTTCTTTGTTGCTCAAATTTATAAAGGATTTAGTGAGATTTGTATATTTAACAAACTAACATGCATTATTTCAGTGAAAATTGATTTTGATTTATTTAGTTGTTATTTTTTTTAATCTCACCAAACCATTTTATTTTTTTTTAGCAGGGTATGTATTTTTAACCCCAAAGAACCCACAAGGTGAAATTTGGCCATGTTTGTTTTATTTAATTTAAATTAAATTAGATATATTGTTTCTACTTCTTTAATTTCTTTTCTTTTCTTTTTTTTAGCTGCTGTAAAATGCTGCTACCCAAAATGAACAACAAAAAAAGTTGGAGATGGAGAAATTTCTTTAATTTGCTTCATAAAATCTGTAGCACCTCCTGCTTTTTTGGATCTTCTTCTTTTTTTGTTTTGAATAAGTTTTGACTAACTTCCTGGTGCACTGACGCTACTTTCCATCTACTGCGTCTAAATTTAACCACAAAAAAGAAGGAGATGTCTGTGTGTGTGTATGATCATGTTTGTGTTTATCGATGTGCTTTGGCCATGAAGCTTGTTCAGTTGAAAAGCCTGTTTTACTTCCCGTTTAAATGGCATCGCATTTGTAAGAAACATCCGTGATAAACACAAGTTAACAAGAACTAGTTGTGTGGCACGTCGCTGCGTTCACCGGTATGTGTTACAGTTGTGTGCATTACTGCGCCAAAAGCCTGTGGCACTCCTCGTTTATCATTATGTATCTCTATTCCAGGAAGTCATTCTCCATGTCTTTAGGTTTTGACTTTCTTTACATGAACTTTTTCAGAAAAAAGCTTTGTTCGGCCTCTTGTGAAAAAACAAAGACATTGATAATCAACTAATATCAGAGACTAGTTAATATTTTTCCCCGAGTCAAAATTAAAGCTTCAGAAAAAAAAACAAAGTTGAATTTTCTCATAGACTGATTTTATAAACTTTGATCAACTTTGTAAGAAAACTCGGAGGCCAATTTCTGATGGACTCCTGTCGCTCTGCAGAAACTATGTCCAAGAAAACAGGATTTTTCTAAAAAACTGCATAATCACGATTAAAAGACCACCGGGAAAACGTTTAGAGTCAATCAAAAGATGATTGGAGAGAAGCTTTAAAAGATTAGAAAATACATCAAAACCAGTACCGAGGTATATAGTAGTTCTGGTACCGTATAATAAATGCAAATTTTGGTACTTCGTTTCAGTAATCTTGATTACAATTCTAGCCAATCATGAGATACCAGTAAGATTCTTGTGGGATGGGTGTCGCTATTCACGGGATTGGGGCGGTACGGGACCGAGAACCAACCAATAGGAAAGACAACAAAAAAGTAAAGACTGAGCCGTTTTGTAGTTTATGTGGGAGTAGGAAAGGAGTGGAATCAGACTCCTGTGTCATCCTCTACGGAGGCCATGAGGATGGGTGGGGCTTCAGTCAAAACACCTAAAGCGAAGTAAGCGAAAGTTTGTCTGAAAAGATTCTAAGTTGGCGTCCGGACGGACCTGTCGTCATGGCAATGAGCGGTGTCATACGTGTATACTTCAGCGTGTTTGAAAACGGAGATTGTCAAAGAGGGAATTAAAGCATCTTGGCCACTTTCAGGTGCTCCCCTTCACCCTGTCACACTGCGTTGTCCTACTTAAATGTTTTTGGAAACATTTTTGCGTGGTCTATTTATTTTTTTGTTTTGTTTGTTTTTTTCGAAGCACGGTTTGAGCACCGGAACGGTATCAAAAGTACCGGATAACAACACCGGATAAAATACAAGCTGTACCCATCCCTACATGTGTAGCTGTGATGGTCAGTTCCAGTTTTGCTCTGTTTGTCTAACTCTCTACTCCTTTCAGGGGAAACTACACAGAAGATGAGATCTGCCAGCTATCCAACCCCAGCCCAGTTGGATGCCTATGCTAAAAAAGTTGCCAACAACCCTTTGACTATCCAAATCTTCCCAAATAGCGTCAAAGTACCTCAGAGAAAACACATACGTCGCACAGTCAACGGACTCGACACGTCCTCGTCTGGCCAGCGTCATAGTCCTTACCCGTCTCAGATTAGCGCTAGCGGTGGCCTTCTGGCTGTCCTCCGTGCACCTGTCAAAGGTATCATCAAAGAAGCAGGCGGTATCCGCAACCGACACCATAAGGCAGTCATGAACCCTCAAACCGGGCCGTATGCCTCTCAGAGCACTTTAAATCCGCCTCATCCAGCGGTTTCTCAACTACCGGGACCCCCGCAGCCTTCTGGCCAAAAGCAGGGCATGCTTCATGCACAGGCATTGCAACAGCAGCAGATATTAAGCCATTCAAGGGCTTTACAGCAGCAGCAGCAGCATCACCCACAGGCTCTGCAGCAAAGGAACATGACTCATTCACAAGCTTTACAACAGCAGCAGCAAGGCCTGTCGCAGGTCCAGGTCACCCATCAACAAAAACTGTCTCATCAACAAGGTATCCAGCGACAGCAAAGCCTGCCTCACAGCCAGGCTCTGCAGCAGCAGGACCCCTCGTGTCCGTCAGTCATGCCACAGAAGCATCTTTCTCATGTGCAGACGATGAAACACCAAACCATTCCTCCACAAGCTTTACTGACACAGCAGGGAGTGACTCAGGATCTGCGCCTTATATCTGATGGAGCTCAGCTTCCCAGCATGCGGCACTCTCAGGGGCTCGCTGCCTCACAGGCCCTTCCCCAGGCTGTTGCTGTAGCCCCTCCCACCATATCTAACAGCCTCCATCACCCCCAGCAGGGACACTATGCCCCACGGAAGCTCCCGGATGCAGATGCTCCACCAAATGTAACAGTATCTACCTCCACCATCCCACTGTCGATGGCTGCCAGCCTGCATCAGAACCGGCCCAGTGACCTGAGCAGCATTGTGCACCAGATCAACCAGCTGTGTCAAGCTCGGGCCGGCCTGGGCACCACCTCGGTCTGCGAGGGCCAGATTGCAAACCCCAGCCCCATCAGCCGAAACCTACTGATCAACGCCAGCTCCAGGGTGTCCTCCCATCACCCGTCTCTGAGCAACGCTCCCAGCTGCCACCTGGTGACACACCCAGACAAAGCTCCGGCTCCCACCACTAGTGCTGCTCTGCACTCGCAGCCTAGCTTGGCTGCTAATAACAGTATGACTGCTTTTCATGGAGACAACGAGAAGGTACAACTGCAGATTCAGCAGCATTTGCAGCAGCAGCAGCAGCAGCAACATTTACAGCAGCTGCAGCAGCAGCAGCGCTCCTGGGCCCAGCATCAGCTGGCTCACATGCAGCAGCCCCCTGAAGGGGTCCATCCCTGCAAGAACCCAAGGATGGAGCCCCCGGCTGAGTGTGCTTTCCCCTCGCGAAACCTCAGCTACTCTCACAAGCTGCCCAACACTGGACAGAGTTTTCCTTTGAAGCATCACAGAGAGAAACCGCCCCCCTCTCCTGTCAGCTGCTCCTTGGCTTCCATGCCTTACACAAACGGCCAGTACATGCAGGCACCGTGGAATAGCATCCCGACCACCACAGGCAGCAATGGGTCGTGTCCTCAGGACGTTTCTGTGTTCCTAGGAGGGCAGAATGCCTCATCTGCAGACCGCATCCCAGGGGCAAAATACAGGCCTGGGGCAGATGCTGCCCCCGGCCAGGCAAAGTTGAAGCAGAGAGCGGACTTCCTCGGTGGAGACTTTCAAATGCCCGGCTTTCAGGGGCAAAACATGGATGTGATCGAGAAGCTTCACAGGTCATCTATGAGCCAAGTTCAGGAGACCAGCAATAGCGGAGGGGTCCCCATTCATCACTCTGGCTACCGTTAAAGTGAGCTTCAAAGCCAGTTTAGTGGTTTTTTTTGTTTTGTTTGTTTTTAACAGCACTTTGAGAGCTTCTGTGTTTCGTTCTTCTAAACCTTGCAAGTTGATTTGTATCACTGGTTCAGAAAGCCACAAGGTTGCAGTGTTTTCTAGTGTTGCTCAGGTCTTAAACCAAGTCACACCTTTGTGGAACATGAAGGGTTTGGATGTGTGTTTTTTTTCACCACTAGCATGAACGCGCTGCTCTTTCCTCACATGTGAAAATGCATTTTCAATCATGGATGAGAACACCGTTTCCTGTTCGCTGCCTGGCCTTTCAAGGGTTTGCCACGGGAATCGTCCGCATTTTTGTGGCCTTACATCTGCCAAAAGAGGAGCTTCAGGCTGTGTGTGCAGCGTTTGTTCGCACCTCATTTTCCTCCCAACAGGCTGTGATCCATAAGAAGGTTGCATGGATTTGCAATGACACCCTGCTTCTCAAACTCCAGTGTAAGCCACAACCTGTCTTTCTGGACTGTAGGATATTTTCTATTGTTCAGTTTTAAATAATATTTTAAGAGTTGGTTTTAAAGTAGATATTTTATTATTTTTTTCGTTCTTTAGCTATAGATTTTCCTACTTGAATTGTAGAAACTATTTGGAAGTGTTGCGCTGAAAATTTTGGCACGAGGAGCGTCTGCTCAGTCAGCCCTTAGTTTATAGCTAATGTGAAGCAGGATAGCATCCCATCATTACTGAAAATTGTATGTGTGTGTGTGTGTGTGTGTGTGTGTGTGTGTGTGCGATGACTTGTAAACATGCAAGTGCTTCAAATAACGCAAGCAGGGAAAATATTCGCCCATTTTACAACCACCTTACTACTGTAATGCAACCGTACTGATGTGCTGTGGACGGATTTACTCGTCGACTTACCGATTTACTAAAGAACTTTGAGCTTGTTAGGCTTTCATTTGATTTAAAAAAGTCTCTGATATTTTTCTTCAATCTCTTAGGCTTTCTGGAGGGGAAAAAAAGCCTTAAATGCCACAGAAGTCAGGTTCCAGTTGTTCCTCATCTGGATCCCACCTTTAAACTTTATGTTTGGATTAGTTCTGGCCGTTTCATTAAGAGTCTACAGATGACGGCCTTAATCAGACTAATCAGGACGCTTAGCTGAGGAATAAACAAACCATTCTGCAGTTTTTACTGTTAAATGTCCTTTTTTTGGGGGGTTTTCAGCTCAGATTAACAACTACAGCGTTTTAGCATCATAGAAATGTATGTAGACCAGGGCTGTAGCTGTTGCTTTGAAGTGTTTGGGTTGTATTTTAGTTGAGCCTCATGCTGGTGTTTCTTTCCTTTTCCCTGAACATTGCACCCTAAAGCCATAGTCGCAGTAGGTGCCATCGTTGAAATGCATCGAGGCAGATGGGAAACCGGCACTCCACAGCATCAACGCTTTAAAATGTCTCCCGGAGCTAAAAGCTGTTGACCTTTCATGAAGATCCTGAGACACGAATTACGGCTGTTGAGGAGTTTCTGCATCATACTTGATAGAAGTGATTGTCTTTTCTGGCTTTTTTATTTTTATTTTTTTTGGTGTGCCTGTTCCTTGAAGCTGCTATAGAACTAAATCAACACACATAGTGTGATTAGTGTGTCTCTATAAATAATCATGGGCTTTATCGGTAAAAATAACTTCTTATTTATTAGTTGAAAGCGGCGCAAACTGCCCGCACCTATGAGTTTGGCTGTTTTTTAGGCACAATTGGAACATTTTCTGTAAATATTAACTGACCAGTGTTCAGGGGGGTGGAGCGGTTATCCGAAGTCCGACCCCGTCTGGCTTCCTTCCGTCAGACCAAACAAGTCAAAACACTAACAAGTTTGCGGCGCGCGTCGTTTGAACTGCCTCGATAACGCCCGACGGTCAGGTCCTACTGTTTCATATGAAGTGCCTACACTGGGCTTAGTATGGAGACTTGTATGTGTGTGAGGATTTTTGTGTGCGCGTTTGTAAAGCTTGGATACAAACGTGCACAAAGTGGATCTCTCTGGGGGACCAAGCTACTTTGTGTAACTACTGATACTGTGTCCTGGACTTGAAGTCCTGAAGTGTGCCACGATTCCTCGACACTGTCGGGATGCGTCAACCGTTTGCTGCTGACTCACTGACCAAAGTGACCAAGCATCCCTCCCCAACCACCCTGTGAAAGCAATGACAAACCACATACTGGGAGCTTTTGTTCTCAACCGTAAGAAGCAACATTTTTTGAGACTTTAAGGACAACCGCAGGCTTCATTTAGACGGTTTCGGGAAAACCGTACGAGTTAAAAAAATGCAGATAGTGGGCGGAGCACGACAGAAAATATATTTCTGTGCAGTGCACCCCAGTTTGTGTGTGATTGTTTTATTTTTGCTTTCTTCAATAAAGATACTGAAGGGTCCTTTCTAACCAAAACTGGGGGTTTATGGCTTCATTTTCCCAACTTCTTGTGACGCTGAAGTCTGTTGAACCACTGTACGTGCTCGTATGCATTGTATGAGTCCGATGTAGAGCCGGGGCACCGGAGAGGAACAGTCCCCCAAATGTGTTTGCTCTGATGTGACGGTCCGTTTATGCTACGAATGGTGGTGGAGGGGGCTGACTTTCTCTACTTTGTGAAAATGTGATCCTCCCTAACCTTCAGGAATAAAATGTCTTGCACAAACATTCCCCTTAACCAAAATAAAACTTTGGAAACCGAAAATTGCATGTGACTCTTTATTCAGGAGATTCAGCCACGAATCATGTTTGAAATGCATTAAATCCACAGTTGTGTTCAACAGGGCATCCAGAGCAGTCCATTCATCCATCCAGAACCTGCTGAATCCTTTTCCAGGGTCACAGGGCTTCTGAACCAACCCAGCTACTGTTTACACTCTGAACAGACTGCCAGTATGGCCACACATTCACAGACTCACATGGGACAACTCTGAGATACCACCTAACCTGTGAAGCGTGTTTTCGGACTGTAGGAAGAAGTACCCCGAGAAAAGTTTGGAAATCTCTCACTAAATTAAATTATTGCAAGTTTGAGTTAGAACTCATCAACTCACCAGATGGGATTGTTTTATTATCACATTAAGTTAGGGTTAGTGTTCCTCAACAGCTCAATGTTCACATTTCATGGCGCTCTAAACAACAGTGTTCTGCTGCTGCTGGCCACGTCTAGAGCGGATTCTCTGGAGGAAACCATTGAAGCTCCATGGAGTTCCTGAAAGGTGAAACAACCGTTGGTGTCACTGACTTCTCTGCAACAACACAACAAATGTAGAAAACCGTCCCAGTCTTACCAGATTCCCTCTCGTTGGTCTCAGAGGACATGGTTTCATTTTCATGCTCTTCTTCCAGCTTGAACCCGAGAGCCGACTTCCATTTCTCCCAGTTGATTTCAGTCACCCTAAAGTCAAAATGGATTTTTTTAATTAGGTTATTTGTTGTGAAAGATGAATTCCGACCAAAAACTGTTCGCACTTTAATAGAACTCATTAAAACTTTAATTGTTCTAATTAGCCATTTTAAATGTGTCTAATGTGTATTTACCGAACAAATTTACGACTCCGTCCCTGTCCGGATCGTAAACACACCATCTTTGAAACCTTTGACTGGATCTTGTCCTTCAGCCTCAGTGGCAGAGTCCTCTCCATGTCAAGAATTGTAAAGGCTCGCTGCAAAGGTTCAGCAAAATGGTTTGATCTGTAGGATCTCATTTATGGGTTTTTTCAAACAAAACAAAAAAAACAGTTTAGATCTGCACATACTCTGTTCTGTAAAGCTGTTTGTTTACCTCTATATTTTTTGTACCAACATCTATGGTATACATGTCAACTGTTAAAATGTTTACTGTAAACAACTGTAGTCAGTTTTGAACATCTTATCATAGTTGGGTGATTGTTCTGCAGCTCCTGAAGTGCTCATGAGCTTTTGAATTGAGAGTCACAATTCATGTTTTCTTCCACTTTGGCAGGTCATCCTTAACCCTTGTTCTATCTTAGATGACCCCACCCTTACATTGACGTGTTCTCCCTACCATGACAAAGGTGGATAAAGGTGGAAAGATTTCATGTAATCCATGGACACCAGTGAAGATCACAAATCATTGAAGAAAAAAGGTTCAGAGCACTGTCTAGTGGGTCTAGATGACCCAACTCCCAACGTTAAAGTGCCTGGGATAGCACAAAGGTTACACTGAAGCTGCAAAATATTCCCCCCACCATTACACTGCCTCGACTGTGTTTGACTTTTTTTATGATGTTCCAGCATAAACGTAGATTTTAAATCCAGAAACAACAAATTTAGCCTTTTGCTTTTTTAGAAAGTCTTAAAGATCTTGACGATGTTTAAGTAAAAATTAAATTAGCTAAACTTTTTTTAATCTGCCATGCATCTAATTTCAGGTCTATGAGAATTAGCATAGCTTTTAAAAAATATTTTTCTGTTTATGTTAAAAAAAAAAACAAATGTTTCGATAATAGAAATCATTTAAGAGAAAACATTTTGCAGCAAACCTTTGTTTAAAACGAACCAATTTGATCTCATGTAATTTAATATGCGCCTTTTCATGGTTTGTTGTTTTATTTACTACTAACCCCTATGCCTGTTGATGCAAGTATGCATCAAACCACTTTTTTGGCTTAAAAACTACCTTAATTTATCATCTACTTGAAAGCCAAAACAGTGATTTTTTTTTTTGTCTTAGAAACTAAGGTTTTTTATTTAAGCTCAATAATCACTGTGTGTATTTTGTTGTTCTGGACATAATTAGAGCTAACAGGACTAATGTAATTCTCCAGTCAGATTAGACAATATTGTTAATTATCCACAAATGATTCAACTATTCTGGTTTTGTGTAACCAGCAGGATTCTACCAGTGTTTTCTCTCCTGAAGGTGGTTCTTACCTGAAGGTTCCAGATGGTTTCGCTTTGTTCTGAGATCCGCTCCACCGTGTTCCCCATCGGTGCGATGAGCATGTTCAGCATCAGGATGTAAGTCAGAATGATGTAGCAGATGAGAAGGATGTAGAAAACCTCTTTGTACTGAACTTGATCGGTGAATTCCAGATTTCCCATTCCAATGGTGAACTTGAACAACTCCAGCGTTGTAAAACCGATGTCATTGTAACTGGGCTTGTTGCACAAGACTGTCTCCACTAGAGAGGTCCTTCCTCTTGCCTGGGTATCATTGTGAGCTGTAGGTGAGCCGTCCATGAGAGTAACCACCGCTAAGAGTAAAAAAAAAAAAAGCTTTAAAGAGTCATCCTTGAAGAACACCTTCATTCACGTCAATGATCCAGCTCTTACCTGCAGAAAATCCAAAAAGTAAGACACAGTAGACAAATAAAAAGTGAAACAGATCACTGAGGATCATCTTTAAAAAAACAACAGCATCCAAATGTTGTTAGTAGGGGGGCTTCCAAAGTAAGATGCAGGTTGACTAATAAATAACTTTGTAAAAAGGAGAATAGTTATTCCAAAAAACACAAGATGTTTTAAAGAACTTCTCCAATGAGTGGATCTTACTCTTTGCATCATCACGTTGTACATCCCCAGTTGCTTAGATCCTCTAGTGTAATAGAGTACGTTCATCCAAGCCAGAGCCAGTGACAGAACGAGGAGGCTGACATACTCCCTGCGTCCACAGAAGTACAAAAGTGTGCAGCACAGGAGGAGGGCGGCCTGCAGGAAACTGCCAACAGGGAGCAGAACCAGGTGGATCACAGGTGAGTTTCAGTTGCTACATGCAGGTATTCCTGTGGTGCATGTTTGCAAAGCAAACATATGGAAGGGAGCAGTTTGAAAAATAGGATTGTTATATTCACACATGCTTACTTACACATATTACCATTCAAAGGTTTGGGGTCACCCAGACAATTTTGTGTTTTCCATGAGAAGTCGCACTTTATTTACCAAATGACTTTTTCGCGCTGTGACGGTGAATAGAAAATATAGTCAAGGCATTGACATGGTTAGAAAGACTTACATTTATTTGAAATAATCCCCCATTTGCAGTTATTCCAGCTTTACAGACCTTTGGCATTCTAGCTGTTAGCTTGTGGAGGTCATCTGCAGAAATTTGACCCCACTCTTCTAGAAGCCCCTCCCACAAGTTGGATGGGCACTTCTTGCTTACCATACAGTCAAGCTGCTACCACAACAGTTCAATGGGGTTTAGATCTGTTGACTGCGCTGGCCACTCCATTACAGATGGAATACCAGCTGCATGCTTCTGCTCTCAATAGTTTTTGCACAATTTGGAAGTGTGTTTTGTGTCATGGTCCTGTTGTAGGATGAATCTGGCCCTAATCGTGCGCGGTCCACAGGGCATGGCGTTGCAAAATGGAGTGCCGGCGTTCCTTATCTAAAGCTTTTTACCCTGAACAAATGTCCCACCGTAGGAGCACGAAAGCAACCCCAGACCACCATGGTACCCCCACCTCGTCAACCCCACAAATGTGATGCTCCAGATTCTTCATCTAGTCACAGGAAGGTCAGTTTTATAGCTCCTCTAACCAGCCAAATTGGTTTCTGCTGTGCTAGTATGTGACAAAAGGTTTTCTAACCATCTATTAGCCCTGTGACACAATGAGTAAACGCATTGTACCATAGTTGCTGGAAATGGGCCTCTGTGTTGAGAATGCAACAAAAACCAGAAATTTGCAGCTAGAATATTCCTTTTTTTAAATAGTCTTTCTGATTAGTTTAACATTGGCTTCATAGAGAAAATAGTGCTTATCTTTCAAAAACAGGAACATTTCTAAGCGACCCCAAACTTTTGAACGGTTGATTTCTGCCCTTTGCTGCTGTAAAACCACACTTAACATAAAAAGATAATAATTTTCACGGACAACATTTGTCTGTCTTTTCTGTCATAAAGACAGTTTTAAATTCAGTTTGCATTTTTCTCACTTTTTCCCCCCTGCATGCTTTTACCACAAACCATACGGCAAGATGGAGCAAGTGTGAAAGAGCTCCACCCTAAACATGCAAGGAGAAGAAAAGCTTTAAGCTCTTGGCCCATCAAGCTGGTATAATTGATGAGGTAAAACAAAAACAAAACAGTTTTTAATTAAATTTTGACATTTATCTTTTCTTTATAGTGTGTAACGTTGGCTCCGTCAATTTGCAAGTAATAGCTTGAATCCATTCTTCTTTCTGTCACTGAAATATTCACACATCTACAGGACAAACCGGAGCAGAAACATAGGGGATGCATCTTTGTGCAGCCCCATTTTCTCCCAGTTAACAGTTTATTTAGTATTTAGTTAGTTAGTTTCTGTTAACCTCAATAAAAATATTTCAGCAGTAGATTTAAACGACCGTCTTGCATGTATGCCTTTCTTAAACCCTGTCCAGAGTGCCCAGTTTGATATTTTAAAAGCATTTCAGTGTGGTGTTTCAAAATAACAGAATACTTTACAACAGAATTTCACTGAAGCCGTCGGTAAACAGCGACTTGAGGTGTGGTGGGTTCTTGTGGAAAATGGTGATCTAAAGACAAGACAGAAAAACACAATTTACATGGATTTTTTATTTCTTTGTTTGCCTGCATGATTAGACTATTGTTTGAATGATCTCACCGTCTTATAAAATAATCTCACAGCTCCGAGGACACTGATAAGCTCTCCAGCACAACGAAGATAGTCAGATGGGCGATTTTCTACTGGGAACGGGGGCTGTAGGTCAAAACAAGACGTTTAATCCCAACTTGGATTAATCTGGCTAAATTCCTTGTTTTCCTCTCACCTGACCATCCTTTCTGTAGAAAGCCACAGTCGTCAAGATGGCAAGGTATATCAAGTAGAACAAGAAGTTCAGGAGGAACAATTTGGAGGCAAATCTCTCCCACTTGTCCTGAAGAAGACTGCGCAGAGGCTCGAGCTTGATCATCTCCGGTCGATTCTAAAACGGAAGGGTAAAGTCTGCTTTTATATGAAGGTTTCTCTTAATTTGCTGATACGTTTTTAGGTTTATTCTGATTTTTAATCATTTGATGCTTGCTGTTGTTTGCTGGTTTTTTTGGCACTGAAATGACATGAATGTTTTTACCAGAACACACATGACTGAGTCATATCCTAAAGCAGGACACCACAAGTACAGCTATGAAACATGAGTATTTTAGGGCTCATGTGCATCATCACATTCCTTAAGGAGAGCTAATAGTCAGATGTTTATTCTTGTCTGGTGTCATGAAGAACACTTTCAGAGCCCTGACTGTTCTTCACCACCCCAAAAGAAAGGTTTCAACTTTGAAAGATTTATATTCCAAATGATCACACACACACACAAAATTATTGAAATGTTTCATTCTCACTGGAATTTCATTCCCATAGACAATAATCTCCAACACAGAGTTGCACTCGCTGGTGTCGATGGAACTCGTGTCATAAAGTGAAGAATGAACGGGTCCGTAAACACACTCTGTAAACTTCCTCGACAGCAGCCGGGTCTCCTCGTCCATGAACTCGCGATTCAGCATGTGTCGAAAGAGCTGGAAAGGGGGAGAAGAGAAATCCCAGACTTCTTTGCAGAGACGCTGTGCTCTAATCATTATTGGCAGGAACAACATGAACACTTGGGTTACAAGAAACTTAAACAGGAAGGTTTACAAGAAACAACTGGACATGATAAAAAGATGTTGCCTACAGATACAGTATAATGGTTCAAATTTAAAGTTTGAAATTAATGTATAGATTTAAAAAAAAAGTGTACCCCAATCTTGCTGAGCTTAGCAGCCAATTTCAAAGGAGTCAGACCTTGATTATTTTCAATTTCCTCCAGCTGGATTTGGCTTTTTTCCCCAATCTTGTTGTGTTTCACAAGGATTTGGTCATAGATCTTTGAAATCATCTCTGTGGTTTCGCTTGTGTCATCAGCAACGGTTATTAGGACGTGTAACACAGTGTTTCCTTGTGAGTCTTTGTCCGTCAGGTCAGCTCTTCTGTATGGGTTTTCCATGAGAAAGGACACAATGTCTGGTTGGTTCGTGCATGCGGCCAGTGATAATGGCAGCTCCCCTTTAAGAAACACACAGCCAAGACATTAGATGTGACCCAAGAGAAAGAGGTCAGAAAATGATGCGAAAAAGAAGACGTCGCCCACCAAAATAAAAGCCCAGTCTCCCGTCATTCTGGAAAAATGTACCGCTGGCTTTAGCTTGCACATCTGCTCCTTTCTGGACCAGCAATTTAACAAGGTCCAAACTCCTTCTCTCAATAGCAACATGCAAAGCAGTTTGACCTGCAACAAGCAAATTATCTTAGCCACCATAAAACTATCCGTACTTTCTCTTTTTCATAAAAGGCCTATATCATGCTAGACTCAAGACTTTCAAAGAAAACTATATCCATGTGTATGATAATGTATTACCTTTGGCACACTAAAGAAGGATGTTTTTAATCAGATATTAGTTGTTTTTGTAGATTTTTTTTAACCCACGAGTAAGACGACTCTATCTCTGAGGCTCCACCGTTCTCGCCTTGGGGGTGCCACCCATTTCATGACGTCAACCTAAACTCAGCCTCAGCAGCCAGTCTGCGTTTCGACCACGAAAACAAACAACATCCAATAAAAAAAAAAGATGGATGTGCATATTGTGCATGTAAAAGAAACACAATTTGGCCGATCGCTACTAGCTTCACTGAGAAAGTGGGTGTTATTCTGGGGGCAGAATCTTTGGAAGGGGCTGCTCCTCATTTTGTGACATCACAATGTGAGGACCCACTCGTTTTCTTGGATTAGGAGGGGCTGGTGCTCAGAGAGCAGGTTTTTGGGGGAATACTCAGAGATGCGTGAACAGATTAAAAACGCTTTGGGGTGGGTTTTTCTTTTTAGAAATCAATGTTGTAATGCACTTAAAAGAATAATAAAAAAATGAAAAAGTTAATTTTGCATGGTTTAAGCCCTTTAATCTGATCAAACTGATTTGTACTTATGTGATTGCCTACCTTTGTAAGTCGGATCCCTGTAAGACGCATTTATTAGTGCCTCCAAATCCTGAGTTGTCTCTGCTATGTCGAGGAGAACCTTGATGGTGTCATTTTTGCCATCTTTGAGGTTCAGCAGTGCTTTCAGTAGTGCTGTTTTCCCATTTGTCTCATCTGAAAAAGAAATAAATTGTCAATTAAAAAAGAAATCATAATAAGTCCTCTAAACTTAAATTTGCATTATTCTGTTATTGTCATTAAATAACAGGAGGAAATTTCCTGTTTTAGCTCCTATCTTACACAAACTGTTCAATGAAATCAGGAATGTGTTCACTTTAATCTTCAATCAACTTGATTTAGAATTAGATAGTCAGAGAAAAATGTCAGAACTCTGAAGGTGAGAATTTCCCATTTCCCTCTTTTCTTTTTCTCCATGGCCCTAGTCTGGTTGTCTTTTCCTCATTTATTTTTCTTCCCTCATAACTGAGTGTCATTTTTCAGTCAACTAAAGAGAAACCCGTTATTTTTCCGATGTGGTTGCTTTATTGGAGTTTATAAATCAACGCTGAACATTGCTGGTGATTGAAAGACTCACCTATGAAGTCTGGACTTGTGAGTCGTTTGTTGTTCATCTGCAGGTAAGGAAGCAGTCCCTGGAGCTGTGCTGTGTCTCCCTGTGATACAGCTTTAAACACTTTGTCTCTTGTGAATGTGGCACTGAAGAAAACGCCATCATGCTCAATGCTGCTCTGGCTGAAATCAAACCAATGTAAATAGAATTAATCGACTTTTAGTGCTTACTTAGAGGACACAAATTGATCATTACAGTAAAACTCTTTGGGGTTTTTTTTATTTTATAAGGCCCACAGGGCAGAGAAAACTGTCTTGTAGACTATAGCTCACACCTGTTTATCAGAAATATGACACCACTCCTACAGACGCTACTTGTGTGTGAAGACTCAGGTATCTCAGTAGGAAAAGTACCAGAGTGAGCTTTTAAGAGAAAAACCTCATTCTATCATATAACAAAACCGTCTAAGGGGTGAAACCAGTAAAAGCATTAATGTTCCTAGATTCAGAATAGTTACCTTGTCAGTGGGACATTGCTGTCCATAGGTGTGGATGGTGTCTTGATCATCTCCTTTCCAAGTAGCCAGCCATACTTGTCTTCTTCTCCCTGGTTTTTGGAGTTGTTACCGCCGTCCTGTGGCTTTTCCTTCTCCATTTTAACCGTTGTAAATAATCAAACAGCTACAAAACGCCACCTCAGTGCAAATGAAATGCAAAAGGTTTGTGGAAACTAGCAGTTCACATACAGCTGAGGTTTGTTGGGTTTGTTGTTTTTTTTTTTTTACAGCCTAGCTCCACCCTGTTCTTTGTACGAAGCCCAGCCCAATTTATTGGAAACCAGACCTTCAGGAAAAATACAAATAATTAATCTGCACCACTCAACCTTCATTATACACACACACATATATAATGATGTTACATCAACTATTGTGACCCTTAAAGAACAATAAAAGTCCGAAAAAGTATTTACAAAAAGAAAAATAGATATTTTAATTTGCAATCATTATAGGCAACTCCAACAAGGTGGTTGAAGATAAGATAAAGGAGTAATGACACAGTCTGTCAGTTTCCTTTTTTCTGTCCTCACTTTTTTGTGCAGGTTGGCTGTGGCTCCTGGAGGGCTCCGCCCCTTCACCTGTCTCTGTCTGTACCTGGAGTGGTGCACAGCTGCCCACGCTTCAGTTAATTTGCAGTGGGATTTTCTGTTTCTCGTCTGATTTAGGGCCTTTGTTATTGTGTTTTTTGGACTTTTCTTCCCATTTGCAGTGGTGCCTTTTTGTTGATTAAATGATTCTCCTCACTCCAAGTGCCTCTTCGTTCCTGCATTTGGATACCCCCGTAACAAAGTAAGAAAAAAATGTTGAACCTATCAAATGCCATAACCTTATTACAGGGAGTAAAAAAGCTTAAGCGAGAAATCTTTCTAGTTAACTCACAGGCTGCCATGTGAGGTGTTTTTGTCATTCATGTGTGTATCTTTTTTTCTAATTTAAACCTGAAACCATCTCAGTTCAGTCTGTATGTGGTCATTTGACCCACATCAACGCAAGTTGAATCGATATTTTTTTTACAGAGATGCTTTCATCTATCTGCACAAATTTGGACCGTTTTTGGTTGATTTTTCTAATGTGCTTTTTAGCTGCGTCTGTGACAGAAATGCCACAAAAATCCCTCAAAAATGCTCATGTAGTACGACGAGCAGCGCTTGTTTTTGGGGGTGTCAATACTTCAAGGAAATTTAAAGTTGAAATGGATAGAAACAGGTGGAATATTATCAGACGTAGCAGAGAAACGAGAATGTGGAAGGACTGAAATAATATAACATTTTATTGAGAAAATTCTGGGTATTAGACATGTAATAAACTCCGCCGATTACCACTGTGTAGCAAAGAGACACTTTTAGCTTCAACTTTATAGCACGCAGTCTAAGTTATGAAAATATATTTGAACTTTTGACTAACAAAAGGAAAGGTGCACACAGATATACCCCACTACTGTAAGTAAAAATGTATTGAGATGAAAAACAGATATTAATGTTAATGTATCTTTTCATGTCAATCAACCAATTTACAACTAGAAAAAAACCTCCTGCTACTTGGTTTTATAGATAAATATTAAAGGTTTTTGCCTACATTGTCACACCGTCTCTGTGGCGCAATCGGTTAGCGCGTTCGGCTGTTAACCGAAAGGTTGGTGGTTCGAGCCCACCCAGGGACGCAGATTTTCTATTTTTTTTCCCTGATACTTTTGTGAACGAGTGTTTTGGTTTTAGGGGAAGTTGGAAAATGACTGCCAAGCTGAAGGTTCTGATGCCGTACTGTATTACAGGTAAGTGGATGAGCAGCATGTCATTCATGATCATGTCAAAATAAATCCTGGAGACGATCGAGTTTGTTGAAAAGTACAAAACAACACGTTTGAATTCCTTTTTTGTTTTACAGGGCAAAATTGAAAGTAAGTAAAATCTCATTTGAGCCAATACATTTTTTAAAAAAAGGAGCTTTATTGCTAAACTCAGTTTTATTCGGATGTTTTTCTCGAACATTAAACCATTTCCTGTTTCTTTGCTTTCTCGTGACTTTCTCATGACTAGAACGTCAAAATATAGCTGCTGCCACCTACTGTTCTGGAATGTCAACTACAGTAACAAATGTTTGACCATACAAACTAAAATTCTATGAAGAAATCATAAAAACTCAGAGAACTCTTGTCATTGTCAGTCAATCATTAAATGTTCATCATTTCGAGTTGATAACTAAATGTTAATATTTAATTATTTAATTTATCATTTCAGACATATTGCAGTCATTTTTCACAACTTGAGATGAAATACACCTCATATTGCTGTGGTTTGATGACAAATGATGGCATGTTTTAGGTGGATAGGCTCATGGGTCAGCCGAGTGGTTCACCAGTGTTGGGAACGAGCTCTCCCAAATTGTGACCTTCTTGCTGACCTGCGAAGAATCCACAGAAAAACTGCAGCCCATGTGTCAAGGACTGATGGAGAGGTTTCAGCTGGCAAATCATCCGGCTCCAAAGATCCTGTACGTTGATCAGGGGTGTTGTTGTGCAGAAGGCCCAACAGCAGTGGAGACTTTGTTCCAGCCTTGAGAGTGGGATGGTGCTTTGTCTAGACATTTTTCACTTTTTACTGGATCCACCAGTTTGATGCAGCATCTGAACTGACAGCCACTGTGCTGCATTCAAGTCTGCACTGGCTGGGGCTGTTCTGGCCTACAACAAAAGCCACCTGGATCTGCTCATAAAGGCTGTCAAGGGCTAAGGGGGAAGCCTTGAAGACTTTATCAGATGACTGCATTATTCAGCAGCACATTTCCAGGAAGCAGGTGAAGCACCACGTGTGGAGGGGAACTCTAGCACCACAGGAAACCTTCCAGTTCATCCAGATGGTGATAGGAGCTGAAAGGTCCAGCTGGACTGGATGAAAGTGGAGTGAGCCTCCTCAAAACACCAAGTAAACAAAGTTTTTTTAGTGAGCTATTACTGTTTAGCTAAAAGTTTAATGTTTGTTAGTTAAAAGATTCTCTGAGAACCAAACACCTAAACACACAGAGGCTCATCAACTCAAAGGAAGGCAGCTATGGATCTGTGTGACTGACAACCTGAAAACAAATGAAATTAAAGTAAAATAAAAAAATAAAATAAAGTCCACAGTCATCCCTGTTTGTGTTAAATATGTTTTGACTGCACTGGCTTATTTCTGAATTCCTTTCTGTATTCATAGAGGACATCGATGAGGTGTGGGCATGCCAGCAGTGGCATCTGGGCTCCATTCAGGATCCACCGGACTTGTGCATGTACAGGGTGTTACCACCATCAACGGTGTGGATGTTCCTTTCTACAAAGGACTTTGTGGAAGCAACAGCCTGGACGGTTTCCACAAAGTGCAGCTAACATGATTCCAGGTAGAACACTGACGTGCATAGAAGCAGCACATGAAATGTTTTGAAAAATGAGGTTCCTGAAAAATGTCACCACACAGGGCCACACTGTGCTGCACGTCCGTATCAGGTGTACCTCAGAAGCGGCATTGCTCGGTGGGATTCTGACAGGAGCGCAGATGTCGTGTTTGGAGGCAGAGACACAGGACGTACTCTGCTCTACTGCTGCATGTTGGTCTTTTTATTCTCAGATTTGTTTTTGTTTTTTAAAACAGGAGGTCTGCAGTCCGAATCCTCTTCCTGGTTTCCAGAAGTTGGAGGGATTCTGCTCTCTGCTCGTGGGGATTGGCATGACTGAGAACAAGCTGTCCCTCCTCACAGAGCAAAGAAGTGGGGTTGGGGAAGCCTGGAATGCCGTGGAGGAACATGACAAGCAGCCGCAGACGTTTCAACAGCTGTACAGGATGCACTGAGGCAACACCCTGTACTGCCGAACCAAGAGGGACGATCTTGTTGACGCTGCTGTTATCCAGAAAGTCAAAATGGCTGAACGATATGCACCAGCTCAGCAAGACATCACTGCCCAAAAAAACAGGCTGATGTACACACTGGTGAAACTGTTGTGGCTGCGGACACCTCACGGCTCTCAAAGCAGCATCCTAAAAGCGTATGAACGCTTTCTTCCAGCATCGTCTTCTGGTGAAGTACCCAATCCTGTCCAAAGCGGGATCTCTCCACCGTAGATGAACAGCAACACGGTGAGAGACTTAATACGTTTTCAGGAGAGGCTGCTGAACCTCAACGCCACCAAGCAGCCATCCACCATCACCTCCTCTGAGCTACCTCCAGCACCACATCAGCCAGCTGTGCTGCCCCTCCAAGATTACGTATGCGCCCACCCAAAGCACCGCTGGAACAAAAAAGATAAGAAAACAAAAAAAAAAAACAGAAATCCCTCTGCCATCTTCCACCTCCTTCCCAAAACCACCTGCACTAATCCAGCACCAGAGAAAGGCTAAAAAAAAATAAAAATAAAAAATAAACCTCCAACACCCCACAGCTGCTGCCTCATCCTCCCTGAGCATCTCCGTCATTCAAATATACCTACTCCTGACATTCCCCCCTCCAGCATCAGCACCTCCTCCTGGGCAAAAGCCACTATAAAAAAAAAAAGGAAGCTCAAAGAAAAAAAATCAAGGGTAGAAAATATCCCATTTTGCATTCTCTGTTGCCAAAAAGAAAAAGTGTTTTTGCACAGTGAGTCGACATCAAAAGGACTTGAAGACAGAGTTTAGGAAAGCTTTGAACATTTTACCTCTGTGGACGACATGTGTTTTTCAGGTGACACAAGTACTTTCTGAAACAATAAAACTATTTGTTTTTACACAATTTTGTATCCATTCATTTTCCTCAGACATCAGGTCACGGGGCAGCAGTCTAAGCGAAGATGGCCAGATTTTTCTCTCCAAAGGCCACTTCCTGAGGGGGAACGCCAAGGCGTTTTCAGACAGTCTTCCCTTGATCTGTTCTTCTGATTTGTAGGCACTAAACAGATCACCTTAAAAAAAAGAAACAAATTGAAATAAAAATAAGACAAAACAAAAACTCAGATTTACCTGAATGTTTATTTAAAATGATCTCATATGTTTTTACATGAACATTTGAAATGAACAGAGACAGTGAATATTAGCAAACAATGATTGATGATTGGCACAAAGTCTCGTTGCACACGTGGCAATCTGCACACACTGGTGTTCAACTCGTTTCCATTTTTCCATTGAGCATGTATGGAAAAACGAAAGTTAAGGGTTCTTCGCCAAGTCTTTTGCTATTTTGTCACCTTGTCATTAAGTTGAAGTTTCTCCAGTGTCCCACGCAGATGCTGGTCAACTCCTTGACCACATTATTGTCCATCTGGACTGTTGTCCTCTGTAACTAAAAGAATTTATCCAAATACCTTCTGTACACCTTAACAAAAAGACCTCATGTGTTCATGAGTCTTCAGTATTTATAAGCAGCTCTGAAGTTCACTTTTCAGGTCAGATCATCTGGGTCATCTGGTACCGCTTCTGCCTCAGTTCTGTGGACACAAGACAAGGATTGTATCAGTGGAGGTTTTCCTTCATTCAAATCAAATTCAAGATATGACAAGAATTCAAAAGAAACCATCTTCACAGGACAACTGTCTTAACCCTTGTGCTATCCTAGACACTTTAACATTGGGAGGTGGGTCATCTAGACCCACTAGACGGTGTTCTGAACCTTTTTTCTTCAATGATTTGTGATCTTCACTGGTGTCCATGGATTACATGAAATCTTTCCACCTTCATCCACCTTTGTCATGGTAGGGAGAACACGTCAATGTAAGGGTGGGACCATTTAAGATAGCACAAGGGTTAAAAAATGCATTGACTGTAAGGTTTTAACTAGTTAAGAAAGATAAAGATGTGGATTTTACCCAGCAATTAGATCAATTTTACACTAGACGGTGCCAATTAATGCCATACAGGAATATTTTCACGTGCTTCTCAGAGCAGCTTCCTATAAAGTTATTTTTAATAATTATCGCCATTTTTTCCCGTTTACTGTAGATCCGTGTTTGGGAAGCTAAAAGTGAAACTCAGATATTTTCTTTCTGTGTTTTTACATTTTCAGGCTGAAAAAAAAAACTGTTTTAACGAAAATCTAGTTTTCAAGACAAAAATACTTGCAGGAATAAAACAACACTTTTCCTATCTTGAATTGTAATTTTTCTGTTAATTGGTAATAGGTGAAGCTAGCTACTTTAGGGTCACGTGTTTGAAATCTGCGCATGTGCACCTGAATAGGCTCGTCTCGAGTCGCGTGGATTTTTACTTTTCCTCAGCAGAAGACGTCGACGGTAAATTGGGTAAATTACGTCTTTTTTCTTCCAAACGTTCTTATTTTTGTGTAATGTTTGGGGTATTAATTGTGTGAAGCAGTAATAAATAAATAAAAACCGAATATGTTATGTCTCGGGCTCAACAACGTACTTGCCAAAGAGGCTAACACACATGTATCTCGGTCTAATTAAGCTAGTAGGCAGTAATTAGCAACTATTTCTCGTCGAAAAGTTTCAAAACACAATTTTAACTTTGAAATTATTTGGGGGTTTGCTTTGCAAGTTGCAACATAGTGTATTTTTTTGCCAACATATTAATTTCAAATGATACCGCATTTTGTATGGTTTTTCTGGATATTTATCATAGAGATTTACCGACATGCAGCAGACGTCGTGAGGCATTATGTGGTGGCCTGTATGAAGATATAGTTGTTAAAAAGTAGAACAAAAGGGTTTTGGGTGTACTTTTTCAAACTGTACTCTAATATTTACTAGTTATATTTTTCAAGTTAAAATTTACTGTAACAAGTTATTGTCGAGATTTAGGTTTTCCTCAACAATAACATACATTTAAAATTGTAGGTTATTTTTCTTTAAATACAGCCCACGTAAATTGGTCTTTTGCGGGTGAATTTCAAACTGCGTGTTTAGGAAAGACTGGGGGTGTGTATTTCCACTTCTTTTCGCTAGAGGGCGCTGTGGGCCTTCAGTTTGTTACGAGTCAGTATCGAAATTAGATTATTTTAACGGAAAGCATTGATTTTTGTCTAGTTAATTTACACAGGAAAATTCGGTTGAGGTAAGAGTTAAATACATGGTATGAATCCATATAATGATGTTCTTCAAACGGTTGTTTTATGTAGTTGTTGCTTCACGTCTTCTAATAGGACAAGATCCTACCACGTGTCCCGGAAGCAACACGAAGGCTTCTTTATCGTCTTTAGTTTTTTCAAAATTTACCGCTTACCGATCAATTCCTGTTACACGATTAATGTTATTTATCGCTTTAACTTATATAAATGTTGTTTGAACGTTTATTTGGACATTGTATAACCTTGAGTTAGCTTTGTAGAAAGCAGAATGACTTGGTTTCCTCTGCCTAGTGGTCGGTATCGCTTCTCGGCCTTTTGGCTAAGATCAAGTGTAGTATCTGTTCTTATCAGTTTAATATCTGATACGTCCCCTACCCGGGGACCATATATTAAATTGATTTTTGGAACAGGGAGATGGAATAGGGGCTTGCTCCGTCCACTCCACGCATCGACCTGGTATTGCAGTATCTCCAGGAACGGTGCACCCCCCCCTTCTCTGTCAAAGATAAAAAATGTGCAAGTCCCATCCTCACAGACTTTTAGTGGTTGATATGCCTACGGGGTTAATTATGATGTGCAATTGTCGATTAGTGTATTTGAGTAGGTGTTGCACAGTAATGATGCTAATCTGAAAGGTTAAATGTTTGTATGTTGTTAATATTTGTGTAAGCTTCTTGAGGATCAGCTTTGAGTATTATTATTAAAGATTGACTTTTATTTAATGTATTTAAATGTAAACATTCCAGGTGTTATTCCCAACAATACCCTGTTGATTTTTTTTTTTTATAGAATGCTAGGTATTGTGTGTTTGATATGATCTAACAGTTATAAAAACAATAGGGTTGCATTACTGGACAAATCAATAGGAAAAGCACTTTTCCTTCATCACTCAATGAGTGGTATACTTTTGAGATGATTGAAGATTGCTGATTAAATGGAGAACGCGCTCCCCTTTAGATTTTTCCTTTTCTTAATTCTTTTCCTTTTTTCTTTCTAGGGCACTCAAGCTTTGGTGGTTCAGTGGAGTTCTCACCTTGCCACATGATTCCCGGCCAATGTAATGATCCAGTTTCCCTACTTATTTTTTTTCAATCCTAAAAACAATTTAAATTCAAAAAGTAAAGTAAAGGACAATAAAAAATTTTATTCATTTTACAATATGATCAGATAAATTGTTACAGAATTACACAAGTCTCATAGGTTTATTAGCATGAAGCCAAGTTGTCTCTGGTGTGATTGGTTAGTGTGTCCAGCTGCTAACAGAAAGATAAATCCTCTATTCTTTGGATCTTGATTACTTTAGTTTGTTCATAGGATTCTTTCAAGCCATTAATTGAATGTTTTCAAGATTGAGAAGTTCCTTGTTTTTGTATTAAAAACGAATACCACAGACATATTTAGGGTAAGCATTTTGTTAATAAATAGAAACATAAATCCTATAAAGTAGCAATTCTTACAGTTTAACAAAAAGGGTAAGGAATTTCATAACTGAAGTAATTTGCACAGATGAGAAAAAGTATGATGTAATCTTTTGAAAACATCTTGCATTTTAAAATAATAAAACTGAGTTTATAATTAAACCTTTTTTGTTTTTATTTTCTTCCTGAGATGTTTTGAAGAACCCCAAGCTTGAAGGTGAAACGTCTGATCACAGTCCAGAGACGAACAGGAATCAACGGACATCCTGATGATGATGCACGGTGTGAGTCTGCTGCCATCCATCTAAATTCATCTTTTCCTGGTGAGTGTTTTCTAAAAAGGTTGCTAAGCTGCACTTAACAGAGCTCTTCACTGAAACCTCAGGGAACTGAAGAAACATGAAGGAACATGCTGCAACTGGTTTTTCAAATAACGAAGGAAAGGCATTTATCTTACAAACTAAACAGAAAATTAAAGTAAAAGCTTTCAAGTTTCAATCGAGAACAAAAACGAAACAGAATTCTAAACTGTTCGATCAGTTCCATTTAAAAACAAAACATGATTTCAAATTCTCAGAATTTCTTCTCTTAGTTCAGATGGTTTAGACTGGGGGTCGGCAACCGGCGGCTCCGGATCCACACTCTTTCATGCTTGTGCTGCGGCTCTCTGTGTTTTTTAAAAATAACTCCTGTTCTAAGAGTGTCGTGGTGCCTTTAACACCATCAGGTAGTGCGAGCAGGAAGAAGAGAGCATCGTGAACGTGCGGAGGGGGCGTGTGAACGCTGACCAGAGTCTGTTATGGGATGGAAAGTTTTTCTGGAAAGGCGGTCAGTGGAAATCTCGTAGGAGACGCTTGAACGCCCAAAAAAAAGCCTCCCCCCAATTTCCCATATTACCACCAACTTCCAGGTAAAATTAATTCAATTTGCATTGGGGCACCCCTACTATTCTGTCACCTTGCTGCTACGATGACAGTATGTTTCGCTGTCTGTGTAGAACACGCTGGGGGGGATTGCACACGGGGGAAAACAACGAACTGGTAGAGAGGTGGGGCCGGGGCTTAAACTCACCGCTTATCATTCCAGACAAACTAACAGCTGTTTCCTAATAAAAACATAGTTGTCAGTTGTCATCCGTTAATATAATTTATTGGCTTTACTGGATTTAAAGGAAAAAAAATGGAAAGGAGTCTGCATCAAAGTGAATCTGTTTCCATCATCTCACTTATCTTAACTCTGTTTGACAGACGGAAAAGTCTATTCAAGGTTGTGGAAAATGGACAAAAGATCAAAGGAAACATCACGCTCATAAAGAATAGAAACATTTAAAATAAATAATTTAATAAATATCCTGACAGCATTTTCAATCAGTACAAGAATTGCCAAATGAATTATTGCGATAAATCGGCACTAGTGTTGTGGCTCCTTGTGCTTTCATCTCAGTGGGAAACATTAATTAATTTAGATTTGTGAAAATATTGTCCGACTGAAAACGGGCCGAGCTTACTTATAGGCGACACACGAAACAGCTGGTTAGCAAAGCGTCGTAGCATCATGCTATGGAACAGCGCTGTCTCCAAATCAACCCTTTTTATTAAACTTTCTGTTGCTGCTGTGGGTCTAGCGGGTTTATCCTCCAGCTCTGACTGAAAAATGACTTTCTTCTAGTTCCAACTAAATGAAGTCATTAAGCAGTGATTGTTTTGAGTCGGCCTGGGTCACCATTTCTGTGGCAAACGCTCTCACAACAAGTGTGCTTGTTGGAAGTCCAACTTGCAGTACAGAAAATGTCTTTTTTTTTTTTTTTTTATATGATCAAGAACATGTTTAAAAAAGGTTAGTCTGACAGTAGAATGACTAATAGCTGTTTATTTCTCAATAGAATCTATGGGATTCTAGTGGGTACTGGGGCTGTAATCAGTAACAACTCGGATACTTGTGATATTCTCCAGAAAATCTGAAGTGAAGTAACTATCAACGGATTCTGCAGTGGAGAAATATGGCTCGTGGTGGCATAAATGTCAGTCCATAGACGTCCAGTTTTTGATTCACAGTAAAATGATGTTAGTTCTGTTGTCCACTAGAGGGCGCCAATGGACAGTTCTGTTTTTCCTCATTCTCAGATCTGCCATCGAAAGGATCAGTCAAAGTTCACTCATTGTGGCAAACCCCGAGGAGATATGCAGAAGGGATAAACAATCAGGAAACATGCCAGAATTTACTTGTTGGGAAAACTTGGGTTTGTTTTGAGCTTTGAGGATAAAACATTTTGATCACCGTTTACATTTGTAGTTCACATTCCAGACCAGTAGGGGGCAGCAGCAGAACTTGGATGTTCTAATCAGCAGGAAACAAAGGAACAGGAAGTGGTTAAGTGTTGGCAGAGAAAAACGTATTTTTACCATCTTTCTATTGATTTTGGATGTAGTTGTTTTGTTTTTATCAACATATTATGACTCAGACCATTTAGGATTTTTGTCAAACTCTCTTTTCTTTTCCATTTATTGCCTATAGGACAGTAAATCAATTAAACTTAGTGGTCATCAGTTAGCTATTGTTGTTCAGTCCCAGCAGTGCATCATGGGTATTTTTCTTCTGCTGATCAATGTTAAAGATATTAGTTTATGGTTTGCAGATGTCTTTTTGTGTAGCACAGTGTTGAATGTCAGTCCTGAAGTGTGTAGCTCAGTCAGTGTGAGGGGTGTGTGAATACCTTAATGATAAACAGTGTCTATGGGAAAGACTTGTGAGAACGTGATGTGAACAACTCATACTTACCTGGCAGGGGAGATACCATGATCATGAAGGTGGTTCACCCAGGGTGAGGCTCAGCCATTGCACTCCGGTTGTGCTGACCCCTGCGAATTCCCCAAATGTGGGAATCTCGACTGCATAATTTCTGGTAGTGGGGGACTGCGTTCGCGCTCTCCCCTGATTATTTGTTCAAAGAAAAATGTCTTCTATGACACCATAGTAACATACAACTGATGCCATAAATATCCTATAGAATGACATGTGGCTTTGATTCCAGTGGTTAAACTCTGTTCTCTTGTGAATGTGGTTCTCCCTTCCTTCTGCTTCAATTCATGTCAGCTTCTCCTGACAATATCTTAGGAACACAGTCGGTGAGGATGGCATCAATCTTTGTGACACACAGCTTTACAATGTCAAAGCTCTTGAAGACATAAAGCCAATTGACGTCTTTTACCAATATTGATCAAATAATGGATTGCATAAAATCTTTCTTGTATATCAGTCAGGAATGACATTCTATGTAAGTGTCAACATACACTAGGTTTTCTCAGAGGTCTGAAGTTTCCAGGTCAGTGGATATTGGTATTGTAAATTTGGACTTGCTGAAAAAAATGGCGGAGCCCCTTTATAGTGCAGTTAGAGAGGGAATTCAGACACAACCCTAGTTTCCAATAACAGTGTGTCAGATGTCTTCCTTTCTGACATGGTCATCTTGGACCATTTTCAGAATTACTGGAGGATTTCGGTCTTTCATTGAAAATGTAGTTAGTTACTTTGTCCACTAGAGAGAAGCAGACCTTGGTCAGTGGTATCAACCACACACGCTATATATTTTTTATTTTAATGAAAAGTTGAACACTTTAATTCATCCCAACAGATTTCAGTTTTTTGGAATACTTGGTTTCATTTAAAGCTTTGGTGTGCCACTTTAAACAGCAGTGTAGTTAACATGCCAGACCAGTAGGGGGCAGCATGAAGCCTTTGATTTTCTAGTTAGCAGGAAGTAAGGAAACAGGAAGTGTTAGCAGAGAAAAACGTTGATATGTATGTTTTTTTGTTAATTTTAGTTTTATTTGTGTTGTTTTTAATCAACATACAATGAATCAAACGTTTGATAGTTCTTGTCAAATTCCGACTTGTCTCTTTTAGCTCTGTGAGAATCGCCTAAAGGACAGTAAATGACTGAAACTCAGTGGTCATCGGTTAGCTTTTGGTTGTTCAGTCCCAGCAGTGCATCATGGGTGTTTTCTTTCTGCTGATCAATGTTAAAGATATTTAGTTTATGGTTTGTAGATGTCTTTTTGTGTAGCACAGTGTTGAATGTCAGTCCTGCAGTGTGTAGCTCAGTCAGTGTGAGGGGTGTGTGAATACCTTAAAGGTAAACAGTGTCTATGTGAAAGACTTGTGAGAACGTGATGTGAACAACTCATACTTACCTGGCAGGGGAGATACCATGATCATGAAGGTGGTTCACCCAGGGTGAGGCTCAGCCATTGCACTCCGGTTGTGCTGACCCCTGCGAATTCCCCAAATGTGGGAATCTCGACTGCATAATTTCTGGTAGTGGGGGACTGCGTTCGCGCTCTCCCCTGATTATTTGTTCAAAGAAAAATGTCTTCTATGACACCATAGTAACATAGAAATCTTTGCTTTAAACATCCTATAGAACAGTGTTACTTGACCAGTGTGCTGTGCCGTGAGAGATGGTCAAGTGTGCTGTGGAAAATTGCCCTCATTAACTGATCTAAAAACATTTCCCATCTCCAGGATTTCAGCTCTCTGTTCATCCAAACAGGCCCTGATAAAACACTGAGGAGTTAGGAATATAAAAGATCGTAAAATACTTTTTCTCTGCGTTTATTTTATTAAAGACTTTTTGATAAGAATGACCGTACCGCGATTCAGCTGCACCTTCGGCTGTATTTTGGAAAAGTCCCGTCCCTTTAACTGTCTCCAAAATCATTCTGGGGGGGCTTAATCACATGTCATCAGCCTGACCAATCAGAAGTGGTTAAAGTCTTCACTTCCTTGTCCCGATTTAGCTCGTAAAGTCGCTCAGTTCTAACAAAAATACCATCTAAAGCTCGTCTTTAGCGGGGTAGCTTTCCACAGAATCCGGTATCAGACCGTGGAACAAGTGAATAAAACAATGAAGCTCCGAAAAGCGATCTTCGGCCGTTTGATGCACTACATCTCCCATGATGCATTGGGTTGTGAGAGTGACAGCGCACAAGGAGATCTGTTGTTAAACGTCTTGAAACCAACGAACACACATCAAACTGTTTTTAAATCTTCTAACTTAACTTTTATTGCATCTTTTAGAAAAAAACAGCTGCAGTTTCCAGCTTTTTCTGACACAATTATCTCAAATGCATGTGAGATTGTGGAGGGGCTGTAGATCAATACAGACTGTTTTTTTTCTTTTTGGGATGCTGGTGTGCCGCGGGATTTTTTTTTTTAAGGTTAAAGTGTGCCGTGGCTCAGAAAAGGTTGAAAAACACTGCTATAGAATGGTGTGTTTTTGATTCCAATGGTTAAACTCTGTTCCCTTGTGAACGTGGTTCTCTCTTTCTTCTGCTTCAATTCATCTCAGCTTCTGCTGACAATCTCTTAGGAACACAGTCGGTGAGGATGGCATCAATCTTTGTGACACACAGCTTTACAATGTCAAAGCTCTTGAAGACATAAAGCCAATTGACGTCTTTTACCAATATTGATCAAATGATGGATTCTTGGAGGATTTCTGTCTTTCATTGAAAAATGTAGTTAGTTACTTTGTCCACTAGAGTGGCAGAGCTTGGTCAGTTTTGTCAATCATCTGATAAAGACTTAAGGGCTTCCCCCTTAGCCCTGACATCCTTTATTAGCAGATCCAGGTGGTCTCTGTTGTAGGCCAGAACAGCCCCAGCTAGTGCTGACTTGAATGCAGCACATTTGGAGTGGCTGTCCATCCAGATGGCTGCGTCGATGCATGGATTCAGTGGACAATGTCAAGAGAAACCACCATCCCACGGTCAACCCAAGGCTTGAACAAAGTCTCCACTGCTGTTGGGCCTTGTGCAGGACAACACCCCCGATCAATGTACAGGATCTTTGGAGCTGGATGCTGCTGGTAACACTCACTTGCAGGTGAAAACAGCAGGAAACATGGCTTGATTTGCCTCACTGAGCTGGGACAGAATTGCATGATCCCATGCAAGCCAGCGCCCCACTGTGCCACCCTCTTTATTTCTGTCCACAGCACAAAACCTCAGTCAGCATTGTGTACCAGCTGGACACGTCACCTGCCTGCAGAGATGAGAAACAGTAAAGCAAAGCTGAGCAACGTGTGATGTGTTCATCTCTGAGGCTATATTTACCAGCTAAACGGAACAAAACTTAAGCTGTATTGGAAATCCAATTTGAATTAAAAAACAAATGTTCTGTTTTTTTGATGGGCAGCTAAAGCAGGACGACATCCTTTATCGATTGTGTTGCACTGAGAATTACAATGTTTAAAAAGAGCTTTAAGAAGTGACTCGTTTGTAGAACTTACTTTGCAATAATAAAAGTAAAGGACAATGAAGCTTCCTTTTAAAATAAACTAGTATTGGATATACTGTCCACAGCACAAAACCTCAGTCAGCATTGTGTACCAGCTGGACACGTCACATATGTGCCGTACCTGCAGAGTTTAGAAACGGTGAAGCAAAGCTGAGGAACGTGTGATGTGTTCATCTCTGAGGCTATATTTACCAGCTAAACGGAACAAAACTTAAGCTGTATTGGAAAGCTGTTAAAATACACTAGTATTAGATCTTCTGTCCTGAACACTTCTGCTAAAAAAGAAAAAAGGGTGAGTCGTACCTGATTATGGTAGCCAGACTTGTAGAGGTGCACATCTCTCCCTGCACCGTCACACGTAACACCCAGATGACACTTTACCTCCAAACAGGACACCAGACACGGCTGCAAAAAAAGAGGTGTGAAGATAACTGCTGATGAAACCAGGAGGCTCCGTAGGGTTAAACCACATCTGGTCTGATTTCATCAACCGCTCCTCTTCAGATGGCCAGAAGTGTCTTTATATATCTGAACGTCTGTGAACAGTCCTCTCTCTGTGTCCTCCTTCAGCCAGTTAATATTATCAGGCAGGATGCCGTTGGGGTCTTCCCACAGACGCACCCAACCCTCTAACTCCACCTGCATCGCAAATTATATACAGAACGTATGTAATTTCAATTAAATGTAAGAGATTTAGTCATATTTACTAACTTACAGGTGAGTCCCTCTGAGGCAATTCCACGCGAATAATGTGGAGGCCAACGCACTGGTCTGAAGGAAAGATGCTGAGTGCTGTGCAGTAGATTCAGACAACATGGGCCTCTTACTGACCCCTAGGTTGGGAGGATGCAGATGGGGAGGTCCTCTTTGGATGAAAGGGGGCAGATGAGGAAATCTGAGGCTGGGATAGAGATGCAGATGAGGCAGTCATCTCTTTCCGGGGGGAAAATGAGGATGACCTGACCCGGCGGGCTGACTTCTGCTTTGACTTTTTTGTGGGCTGGGATTCTTTTTAAACCATCTCAGTAGGCCGACTACTGCCTTTGCTTGCACTTGCGGACTCCTGAGACGTCACTAAATCTAATAAGTAAAAATTTTGGGATCAAGAAAGACGTGTACTTATTTTTCATTAACTCGGTTAGTCTCTTGCCTTCCACAGCCTGACATGCAGCCATCAGCAGCAGCAGACATTGAAGGTGGATTGCCCATTTTCAGCTGTTGCTACAGTAGGAAAGGAAATGTTTTATTTCAGTCGTGAAACATTACAATGTGCTAATAAAGTAGGTTCTTAGCTTTTTGGCCACAACACTTACTTGTTCCTTTTCTGTGATGTATTTTCTGAACCTTTTCATCTGCATGCTGGTGATGTGGGTCAGCGGTGGGTTTAACCATCTTCTCACCGAGCTGTTAGCTTTCTGTATCATCTCCCTCTCCTTTGAGCTGAATTTGTCTGGCCTGTCCTTTTGGGCTCCATACTGCTGGTAGAGTTCCCACATCTCCTGAAAGGTGTGATCTTCAAATCCTTTCTGGCCATAGATGCACCTGCCTATGTTGGCCTCGAGGAGAACGGAGACTTGAGGGAAGCTCTCTGCATACTCTGCCAGGTAGTCTTTGATCCGGTGGTTTCCTATGTCTCCTTTCGAGTCGGGTTAATCACCTCAGCTCTGTGCTTGTCAACTAGGCTGCAGGTGGATATTTTGATCAGTTTAGTATAATGCAGACATATTTTTGTCATTCATATTTAACATTGCATGCGTTAGGTTGTGTAGTACATAAAAGGTCGTTTTTTATGTTAAATACTTACAATTTCAGGTATCAAATATCATTGGCTACAAGCCAGTGGAAAGGGGCGTTTTTAAAATGCCCAAAAGGCAACACCAGCCTTCCCAGACACTGCTGATGCGATAGGCAAGAGATCCTTTCATCTTGCAGCGGGTTTTCTGCATGGTCCAGGGCGGTGAACTGATGGAGCAGCTCTGGTGGAGGTGGAGGGAAGACCTTCTTGTTCTCCCGATTCATGTGGGGCTCTTTTGAAGCCACAAGAACGGCCTGCTGGCGATGTGCTGTGGTGTTTGAGTTTGTGACCTGGGTTGCCATCCATGGTGGTTACACAGGGTGCTGGCAAGACTTCAAAGTGTGTTTAATTCAAGTATCTTTGCAAAATCTTTGCAATTGGTTTGCAAAATGCAGTTCCACCCTGAAATGTCAAAGCAATATAAATATCTGTCAAAATCCTCATCTAGGCCTTTAAAAGCATGCATGTACTTGCATGCATGTGCACATGCATGCGTGCGTGTGCGTGCACATATGTTTATGTACCATGCTTGCACATACGTGCACATGGACCTGCAACATAGTCTGAGAAATTTGAACATTGAAAACGTTTAATTTGAAGAAGAAAAACAAAAGCACGACGCACAATGTCGGAAAATGCATGCTAGTACAATGAAGCCTAAGTGGAAGCGACCATTCCTTTTTTGCACAACAGTGTAAAATGTGTGTGCGAATGGCAGCTCGGACAACAATGAAAACAAATTAAGAATAGGAAATGCTTGAATAAAGAAAACTAAAGCAAAGGCCAGTTTTGATGAAGCAAGTATTAACACGCAAGTCACTTACCTCGTCCTTGAGGAGCGTGAAAATGCTGATTTGATTGTTTCTCTACGTTGGGCACAGCGCGCCCTCTGGTCCTATACATCTGCAGGCGAGAGATCTGCAGAGTATGATGTCCAATATTTTTATTCAATGTCACATGGGGGAATGTGGGAAGCACCCAGGTGCAGAGAGGAGGAGGAGGCAGAACCTTAACATTAAACAAAAACCAAAATCCACTGCTGAGCAGGAAAAACTTGAAATATTTGACATACTGGAAACAGAGGAACATTAACCTAATACTATGGAAAGGCACAGGAGGAAGGGAAAGACACGACTTAAATACATACAGGACTGACGAGACACAGGTGGAAATAATGAGGGCAGATGGGGAGCAAAAGTAAAACTTGAAGACACGACACAACACAGGAAACCCTACAAAATAAAACGGGAAGTAAACTCAAAACATGAATAAACAAAAGACAACCAGAAAACAAAAGTAAAGAAACTAAAACCCTGACGATAGCTGCGTTTACATGGGCAAAAGTAATGGGAAAGAACACCTGATCGGAAGGAAAATGCGTCATGTAAACATTCCGTTCGGAATACTGTTCCACGATCAGACTCGTTCGGATCAAAATTTCTTTCCGATCGAGATAGGTGGGTTATACCGGTTGTTGATCTGATCGTTGTTCATGTAAACGGTTCATTCCGATCGTGTGTCAGATCTACTCTTGTTTACGTCACGCATAGAGTAGACGGTGTTTCGCTGAGGGAAAACTTTGGAGCGCATACGGGACCGACCAGCTGCTCTGCGGACGCCCCGTGAAAAGCGCTGCTCCGCTCTTGCCCCGCTGGCTCTCTGCTTCTCTTTCACCCCTCACGAGGGGGATGCGGGGGAGGAGTGCTTCGTGACCCAGCACCCGAGCTCTGCGTCCGGTTTCGGGTGCTGGTGGACCGAGTGAACCGTGTCTCAGAGTCTGATAAGGGCAGCCGGATTTATTAATGTGGGTTTGAGGGGAGGGGAGGGTGCTTTGTTACGTGTGCGTTTTGTTGTTTTGTTATGTCTGGGAGACTTGGATGGACTTCGATCCGTCCTGCCGCTCTGGGTTAGCGGCTGCCGGACTCAGGAGAACCGTGTGTGTCCGAGCAGAGCTCGGACCGCCAGCACACACAGCGGCTTTGGGGGTGTGTGTGTGCTTTTCAGAGCAGAAATGCCTCTTGGTGCTAAGAAACTGTTCAAACAATCACGTAGATTTGTGTTTCCAGTTGTGTCCCGACAAAATAGAGGCTGTTATTCCCACACATTTACGTGCAGCCAAGATGCAGAGTCCAGCTTTTCCCGCATGGTCCTGGAATTTGTGTCCATCAAACAAGGCTAATGTTAGCCCGTGTGTTAGCCTGTCCTAACACTGGCTTCTTCCAGCTCCGTTCTTCCACAAAAAAAGCACTGACCACACGGATTAAAAATAAAACGATGAGCGAACAGGCGTTTCATAATATTCATGACATTAATAAAAAGCACGTTTGGAAGATCGTCTCGTATATTACCGAGCTGCTGCATAAATGTCTGTGGCAGCTGTTTGTTTACAAAGGGACTCATGTCCTCTTCCGGGATTTTTTAACACTACTGTGCATCCCCAAATGATTTATTCCGACCGAGAGTGTGGCCCATGTGAACGTTTGTTCTAATCGGGAAAAAGGTTTTCTGATTCCATGTGCACGGTTGAATTTTAATCCGACCATTGATCAGATCGAGATATTTTGCCCATGTAACCGTGGCTTATGAGTGACCCAACTTTAAAGCAAGGCTTGGATATTTGTAGAAATGTTTATTTTTTATTTATTTTCTTCAACAAACCTAGACACTTTCTTTAGAGCTTGAATGAGTACATGAAAGTTTTCTGGCCTAACATCATCCTCAAGATTGTATATTGTATACTCTTTGCGATGAATGAGAAGTCTTCCAACTTCACGAATGTTTTGACGAATATATTTCATGGGATCTTAACCATATTATAGATGTCAGAATCAGAATAGCTTTATTGCCAGGTTTTGTAGACCGCACTTTACAGAACGAGGAATTTGACTTGGTGTTGGCAGGTGGTGCATCTCAGATAAGAAAAAAAGTGCAGTATAACAGTATAAACGGTATAAAATACAGCATGCCATGATAGCAGTACTACAAAGCATACAACATGACATTGTATTTGAATAGTGCAGTTAAGGATAAGTTAAAAATAAGTTATCAACAGACTATATACAGTGGAGTGAAGTGGGTTGGTGGGGCCTGTAAGTGGCAGCGATAGTCTTTTGGTTGGGGGGGGGGGGTGTAGAAGTTTACCAGCATCTTTACAGGGCGGTGAAACTTCTTCAGCTGCCTCAAGAAGTACATCCACTGCTGAGCCTTCTTAATGATGGAGCTGATGTTCTGCTCCCACTTGAGGTCCTGGCTGATGATGGTGCCCAGGAAGCGGAAGGACTCCACAGAGGTCACCGGGGTGTCAGAGGATGACAGGGGGGAGGGGGGCTGGGTCCTTCCTGTAATCCACTGTCATCTCCACTGTCTTCAGAGCATTGAGCTTCAGGTTGTTAGCGCTGCACAATGGAACTATTGTGTTGAAGGCAGAGCTGAAGTCTACAAACGGGATCCTGGTGTAGGATCCTGGAGGATGAAGTTGAGGGCCATGTTTACAGCATCGTCTACCGATCTGTTGGCTCTGTAGGCAAATTGCAGGGGGTCCAGGAGGGGGTCTGTAATGTCTTTGAAGTAGGAGAGGACGAGGCGCTCAAAGGACTTCATAACTACAGAGGTCAGGGCAACGGGGCTGTAGTCATTCAGTCCTGTGATTCTGGTCTTTTTGGGGACAGGGATGATGACTGAGGACTTGAAGCAGGCTGACGCATGACAGGACTCCAGTGAAGTGTTGAAAATGTCTGAACACTGGAGACAGCTGGTTGGCTCAGTGTTTCAGGGTGGAGGGGGAGTCCGGCCCCCAGCTTTGCGGGGGTTCAGGCGTTTAAAGAGTCTGTTTACATCTCCCTCTTTGATGGAGAGGGGAGAGATGGGGGAGGGGGACGCTGAGGTGTGAAGCTGTGTAAATGGGTCAGGTGGGGTTGCGGGGGGGGGGGGGAGGATTGTTGCTGGACAATGGCTGCGGGGGGAGGTGTTAGGACTGCCTGCTGTCAGCTCAAAGCGGCAGTAAAGTGTATTCAGGTCGTTGGCCAGATGCAGGTCGGTCAGAGTGGGGGGGCTCTGGGCTTGTAGTTGGTAATTGTCTTGAGCCCCTTTCCAGACAGAAGCAGAGTTTTTGGCTGAGAATTGCTGTTTCATTCTCTCACCATGGGCTGATTTAGCTTTTCTCACCTCTTTGCTAAATCTGTGCTTGGCCTCTTTGTATTTGTCTCAGTCCCCACTTCTAAATGCAGCTTCTTTCTCTGACCACAGCTGTCTGAGCTTAGCTTTGAACCAGGGTTTGTCATCGTTGTTGTAGCTCACCCTGGTGCATGTTGGAATGACGCTGTCCTCACAGAAGTTGATGTAGGACATCAGTGTCTGTGGACTCATCCAAGCTGTTGGTGGCAGACCTGAAAACGTCCCAGTCTGTGCAGTCCAGACACTCCTGAAGTTCCCCCACAGCTTCGCTGGTCCATTTCTTGCAGGTCCTCACAACCGGCTTGCAGAGCTTTAATTTCTGCCTGTAGGCTGGAATCGGATGCACCATGATGTGGTCGGACAGGCCCAGTGCAGCGCTGGGGACGGCACGATTAGCGCCGCTGATGGTGGTGTAGCAGCGGTCCAGTACCTTCCCCTCTCTGGTCGGACATTTGATGAACTGTTTATACTTGGGGAGTTCAGATGAGAGGTTGGCTTTATTAAAGTAAAGGCGTCTGGGTTTGTCCGTTCTACGCTCAGAATCTACTCAGCCAGCGCTCGCTGGGCAATGCACACGGCGCCCTGCGGTAGGATGTAAACTCAGTCGAGGAAGACTGAGGAGAACTCACGGGGGGGAGTAGAACGGCTTGCAGTTGATGGTGAAGGTCTCAAAGTCCAGAGAACATCGCTGCACCAGCCGCTGTTGATGTAGAAACATATTCCACCTCCTTTCGTTTTGCCGGAAAGCTCCGTGCATCTGTCCGCTCGGTGCAGTTGGAATCCCCGAAGTTTTAGTGCAACGTCCGGTATAAGGTCGCAGAGCCACGTCTCCGTAAAACAAAGGAAGTGGAAAAGTCTCTGTTTTTGTTGAGCAGCACTCTTAGTTCATCGGTTTTATTGCAAAGTGAGCGCACGTTGGAGAGGAATATCCCGGGCAGCGCAGTGCGAAATCCACTCCGGCGGAGACGCACCGGCACACCTGAGCGCCCGCCTCTCCTGCGGCGCTTCACCTTCTTACGTGCCTGCTGGGTTAAAATAGCCAGTAAATCCACGGTAGAAGCGAGAAATGTTGGGAAGAGGTCCACAGGGGTTGTAGCTCTGATGTTCATGAGCTCGTCCCTGGAGAAAGAGCCTCCAGAACTGTGGCAGGAGACCGAATTAAAATATAAAGCAAAACAAAGTAGAGCGCACCAAAACACTGTGGCACCATATTTTGCGGTAAGATATATATGTAAAACAATGAATGAAGAGAACATAGCCAGTTAATTGTATCAAATCATACATGCATAGAGGTCTACAATGTAAAAAAGAGACTACATATTTAAACAAATTCTTCTATATAACTGGACCATTATTATGTAATCTTACATTGTCGCCCCTTGGGGAAAAATGATGTAAAAAGTAAATTAAATGGCGTAAATGGCGTATACTTATATAGCGCCTTTCTTCCTACAAGGAAAAAGCGCTTTACAGTCACAGACCGATTCACCCAGTCACACACAAATTCACGCGCACATTCACACACTGGTGGCGGCTCCGCTGCCAAACACAGGCACCCGCCTACCAGCAGAGGCAAGGTGGGGGTTCAGTGTCTTGCCCAAGGACACTTCGACTCATGGGCGTGCAAGGCGGGAATCGAACCTGCAACCTTACGATCATGGGACGACCGCCCTACCGCTGCACCACGGCCGCCCCAAATTAGAATAATTTACTTAAAAGCTAAACAGTATGGTGAGCTGCCACTTCCTGTGCAAAAACAATTAGTTTACTGCTCTCACAACATTCTTGGATCTACAATATGGCAATAGTGATCAGGCTAATGCCAACAAGAGCAAGCACTTAAGCAACGATCAGCACTGGATTACGCTCACCCGGAAATGACGTCGTTTTTTTAATGGTGCAGTGGCTGGGGGTGTATTCTCATTTCCAGTGGTGGAAAGGGGAAAGGGACGGTATACGTGAGGGATCAGATGACCAGATCAGGTTGCCAAATGAGTACAAAGCTGCCATACTTTTGCCGACCAAGACAGGCGCTTACAGACTTGCATTGTTCCAGGGTAGTAGTGAGAAAGGAGTCCTCTTTCACGCCCAATACAACATGCTGTTCCCATCGGTAGTCCTGGTGATTCAATTGGCCTTCAGGATACTCCGTATGAGCTGTGTTAATTCAGTAAGAGATTACGTATTGGTAAAATTGGTCAAGCTGAAGACCTGGTTTCATCCTAAAAGCTCCTATAAAGTACTTCTGACCACACAAACAGTGGTAAAAACTTGCTAATTGACCTAGCTGGATCCACCTGTCTCATTGTAAATTCTGTAAGTTTCCTGAAGGGTCACCCACCGCTGCAGACGAGGCCCAAGTCCGGCTACAAAGGGGGACGGGATGTATAGTGTCCCTGACGTCTCAAACCGGTGAAGCTCTTTATAAGGGCTCTGCAGCACTTAGGGAGAGACCTGAAAGGACTTACAGACTTGAACTGAGCAGAGACCACAGAAATGTGACTGTGTGGGATGCCTGGTGAAGCCAGTGAACTTGGACATTAATTCAATAACTAAGAGGGCTCATATTGGTATCCAAAAGACAATACCTTTTGTACCTTTTTTTTTCTACCTTTTGTAGACTAGAGATTTCAATGCAGTCCATTCAGCTGCTGCTGCTTTTATTTTTCCATCTTCATGTTGCGTGACAGGAACACCAACATGTTAACCTTGTCAGGTTTCAGCGAAGACCTTAACAGGGTGACGGTGTTACCAGCCGATCTGAAAACACGCTACGATGGAGTGCTTGTAGCGCATTCAGACAAATATTTTCCTGCCACTTTTGACAGAAGAGGGAATCGAGCCTGATTGTCCCGCCACCAGGCAAGCGGATCAGAGTGCACATCGAGGGCTTCCTCGAGTCCGGCAAACGCCACAGGAAGGCTAATTCTCAGATGAGATCTTAAATTTGTTGTATTTCCTCGCGAGATGGATACTTCTGTGTGAAAAACACAGCATATTGCCTTGTCCAAATTCACCGGCTGTGCCTTTTTATCTGCCTGAAAGCCAAAGTGTGCCCAAATAGCCAACATCGTATTTGGTTTAGACACAAAATTAGTGGCAAATGTTTTTTTTTTTTTTGCTAGTGCCGTCGATGGTTATATTGCCTATACCATATGAAGCTACCGGTAGGCATACTTACAATTAAAATCTAACTTACTCGAACTGGGTAACCGGAGTTACAGCTCAAGTAAACAATTGGCTAGTCTTAGCAGAATAGGCTGGACATGTATTGCTGAGCTGGTGCGTACCATTTAGCCATTTTGACTTTTCTGGATAACAGCAGCTTCAACAAGATCATCCCTCTTGGTTCGGCAGTACAGGATGTTGCCTCAGTGAGTCCTGTACAGCTGGTGAAACGTCTGCGGCTGCTTGTCATGTTCCTCCACGGCATTCCAGGCTTCCACAACCTCACTCCTTTGCTCTGTGAGGAGGGACAGCTTGTTCTCAGTCATGCCAATCCCCACCAGCAGAGAGCAGAATCTCTCCAACTTCTGGAAACCAGGAAGAGGATTCGGACTGCAAACTTCCTGTTTTAAAGAACAAAAGTTTAAAAATAAATGTTTCAGAGAATAAAAAGACCAATATTCAGTAGACTGTCTGTGCCTTTTAAAAAGAGGCTACTCACAAAGGCTGGACGGTGAGGAGTGGAGGTGTCAGATTTATGTGGGCTGGGCTGATGAATGTCATCATCCTCCAATTCTGGATCAACACCAGGTCCATCAGACATGATGTCCTGCAGGGAAGAAGGCCCAGATTTCCCTGTTGAGCCTGTAAATCAGCCTGTCAGAATTCCACCGAGCAATGCCGCTTCTGAGGTACACCTGATACGGATGTGCAGCACAGTGTGGCCCCAAAGCTTTCCTAAACCCTGTTTTCAAGTCCTTTTGATGTCGACTCACTGTGCAAAAACACTTTTCTTTTTGTGGCAGGGATTGGCCACAGATGATGCAAACGGGGAGATTTTCTACCCTTGATTGTTTAACTTCACCTCCTGAGCAGTTTTCTTTGAGATTCCTTTTTTTTTATAGTGGCTTTTGCCCAGGAGGGGGTGCTGATGCTGGAGGAGGTGCTGTTGCTGGAGGAGGTGCTGTTGCTGGAGGAGGGAATGTCAGGAGTAGGTATTTTTGAATGATGGAGATGCTCAGGGAGGATGAGGCAGCAGCTGTGGGGTGTTGGAGTTTTTTTATTTTAGCTTTCTCTGGTGCTGGATTAGTGCAGGTGGTTTTGGGAAGGAGGTGGAAGATGGCAGAGGGATTTCTGTTTTTTTTTTTTGTTTTCTTATCTTTTTTGTTCCAGCGGTGCTTTGGGTGGGCGCATACGTAATCTTGGAGGGGCAGCACAGCTGGCTGATGTGGTGCTGGAGGTAGCTCAGAGGAGGTGATGGTGGATGGCTGCTTGGTGGCGTTGAGGTTCAGCAGCCTCTCCTGAAAACGTATTAAGTCTCTCACCGTGTTGCTGTTCATCTACGGTGGAGAGATCCCGCTTTGGACAGGATTGGGTACTTCACCAGAAGACGATGCTGGAAGAAAGCGTTCATACGCTTTTAGGATGCTGCTTTGAGAGCCGTGAGGTGTCCGCAGCCACAACAGTTTCACCAGTGTGTACATCAGCCTGTTTTTTTGGGCAGTGATGTCTTGCTGAGCTGGTGCATATCGTTCAGCCATTTTGACTTTCTGGATAACAGCAGCGTCAACAAGATCGTCCCTCTTGGTTCGGCAGTACAGGGTGTTGCCTCAGTGCATCCTGTACAGCTGTTGAAACGTCTGCGGCTGCTTGTCATGTTCCTCCACGGCATTCCAGGCTTCCCCAACCCCACTTCTTTGCTCTGTGAGGAGGGACAGCTTGTTCTCAGTCATGCCAATCCCCACGAGCAGAGAGCAGAATCCCTCCAACTTCTGGAAACCAGGAAGAGGATTCGGACTGCAGACCTCCTGTTTTAAAAAACAAAAACAAATCTGAGAATAAAAAGACAACATGCAGCAGTAGAGCAGAGTACGTCCTGTGTCTCTGCCTCCAAACACGACATCTGCGCTCCTGTCAGAATTCCACCGAGCAATGCCGCTTCTGAGGTACACCTGATACGGATGTGCAGCACAGTGTGGCCATGTGTGGTGACATTTTTCAGGAACCTCATTTTTCATAACATTTCATGTGCTGCTTCTATGCACGTCAGTGTTCTACCTGGAATCATGTTAGCTGCACTTTGTGGAAACCGTCCAGGCTGTTGCTTCCACAAAGTCCTTTGTAGAAAGGAACATCCACACCGTTGATGGTGGTAACACCCTGTACATGCACAAGTCCGGTGGATCCTGAATGGAGCCCAGATGCCACTGCTGGCATGCCCACACCTCATCGATGTCCTCTATGAATACAGAAAGGAATTCAGAAATAAGCCAGTGCAGTCAAAACATATTTAACACAAACAGGGATGACTGTGGACTTTATTTTATTTTTTTATTTTACTTTAATTTCATTTGTTTTCAGGTTGTCAGTCACACAGATCCATAGCTGCCTTCCTTTGAGTTGATGAGCCTCTGTGTGTTTAGGTGTTTGGTTCTCAGAGAATCTTTTAACTAACAAACATTAAACTTTTAGCTAAACAGTAATAGCTCACTAAAAAAACTTTGTTTACTTGGTGTTTTGAGGAGGCTCACTCCACTTTCATCCAGTCCAGCTGGACCTTTCAGCTCCTATCACCATCTGGATGAACTGGAAGGTTTCCTGTGGTCCTAGAGTTCCCCTCCACACGTGGTGCTTCACCTGCTTCCTGGAAATGTGCTGCTGAATAATGCAGTCATCTGATAAAGTCTTCAAGGCTTCCCCCTCAGCCCTTGACAGCCTTTATGAGCAGATCCAAGTGGCTTTTGTTGTAGGCCAGAACAGCCTCAGCCAGTGCAGACTTGAATGCAGCACAGTGGCTGTCAGTTCAGATGCTGCATCAAACTGGTGGATCCAGTGAAAAGTGAAAAATGTCTAGACAAACCACCATCCCACTCTCAGCCCAAGGCTGGAACAAAGTCTCCACTGCTGTTGGGCCTTGTGTTCAACAACACCCCTGATCTTTGTCATTATTTGTCATCAAACCACAGCAGTATGAGGTGTATTTCATCTCAAGTTGTCATTTGCAGTATGAGGTGTATTTCATCTCAAGTTGTGAAAAATGACTGCAATATGTCTGAAATGATAATACAGTGAAACATTGAAATACTTTTTTGGTTGAATCCATTCTCAGTACAGTGCCAAAGGTGGAGAGGATCTGATTCCTTTAGTCCTGCATGTTGTCGGCCACAGGAGTCGTGCGGAAGGTAACTCTCTGGAGGGAGGGGGGGGGGGGGGGGTGCACCAAAGCGGAAACAATGCCACCCGCCTCCACTGTGCTCATCAGAAGGGTGATGTACAGGTCCTTACGATGGAAGATATTCTTCATGGTGATTTTCCTGGACCTGCCGCCACACTTTTCACCATAGTGTTGCCCTCAGCTCTGTCCCGCAGAAGGTGAACAACATTCTTGTCCACACTGCCTCTTGGAGAAGAGAGAGTCATCAGATGATTCATTTAAATTTCATTCACATGCTGCTGGTAACACTCACTTGCAGGTGACAACAGCAGGAAACATGGCTTGATGGGCCTCACTGAGCTGGGACAGAATTGCATGATCCCATGCAAGCCAGCGCCCCACTGTGCCACCCTCCTTATTTCTGACTGCCTTAGTGCACTGTCCACAGCACAAAACATCAGTCAGCATTGTGTACCAGCTGGACACGTCACCTGCCTGCAGAGATCAGAAACGGTTAAGCAAATCTGAGCAACGTGTGATGTGTTCATCTGAGGCTATATTTACCAGCTAAACGGAACAAAACTAAAGCTGTATTGGAAATCCAATTTGAATTAAAAAACAAATGTTCTGTTTTTTTGATGGGCAGCTAAAGCAGGACGACATCCTTTATCGATTGTGTTGCACTGAGAATTACTATGTTAAAAAAGAGCTTTAAGAAGTGACTCGTTTGTAGAACTTACTCTGCAATAATAAAAGTAAAGGACAATGAAGCTTCCTTTTAAAATAAACTAGTATTGGATATACTGTCCTGAACGCCTCTGCAAAAAAAAAACAACAAGATGATCAGCTAATTAAACGGCAAAATGTGAGTGGCACCTGATGATGGTAGCCAGATTTGTAGAGGTGCACATCTCAACCTGCACCTGCGCATTTGTCACCTCGAGGACACTTGGGAGAGTACCTCCACGCTCCCACAGGGCGTCAAAGACACGGCTCTGGGGGAAAAGAAATGTCGAGCTGGTAGAGCAGCGCTGATGAAACCAGGAGGCTCCGTAAGGTAAAACCACATCCGGGCTGATTTCATCACCCGTCTCCTCCTCAGTTGACCAGAAATGTCTTTGCATATTTGTACGGCAGTGAACAGTCCCCTCTGTGTCCTCCTTGAGCCAGTTGATGTCAGCAGATGGGATATCCGATGAAGACGGGGAAATTCTCTCTGGCTGGGAGGAGGATGTTGATGAGGCAATCTTCTCTTTCTGAGGGGAAAATGAGGATGATTTTAAAAACGGCTCATTTTCCATCAACTCAGGTAGACTCTTACTTTCCACAGCCTGACATGCAGCCATCAGCTCAACATCATCAGCAATGCAGATGGATTTCCTATTTTCAGCTGTTACTGTAGTAGGAAAGAAAATTGTTTTTTTTTATTAAATTGGACTTTGTAGAAAAGTTCAGTCGGGAAACATTTCCAATGTGCAAATCAAACTTTATTAGCTTTTTGGCAGTTTATGGCCACAACACTTCCTTTTCTGTGATGTATTTTCGGAACCTCTTCATCTGCACGCTGGTGATGTGAGTCAGCGGTGTGTTCAACCATCTCCACAGAGTTTTTTGCTTTCTGCATAGTCTCCTTCAGGCTAAATTTGTCTGGCCTGTCCTTTTTGGGCTCCATACTGCTGGTAGAGTTCCCACATCTCCTGAAAGTTGTGCTCTTGAAATCCTTTCTGACCATAGATGCACCTGCCTATGTTGGCCTCGAGGAGAACAGAGACTTGAGGGAAGCTCTCTGCATACTCTGCCAGGCAGTCTTTGATCCACTTGTTCCCGATTTCTGGTTTTTAAATCGGGTTTATCATCTCTCCTCTGTGCTTGTCAACTAAGCTGCAGGTGGATATTTTGATCAGTTTAGTTGAATGCAGACATATTTGCTTCATTCCTCTTTAACATTGCATGCATACGGTAACGTTGTTTTCAGGGGCAGGTATATTTGAATGCCTGAGATTCTCGGGGTGAATGAGGCAACAGCTGTGGCGTGTGTTTGGTTGCAGATGACTGGTTTGCTCAAAGTTCTGGTTGTTGGAGTATTTTGAACATTTCTTGGGTGCTGGATTAATGCAGGTGGTTTTGAGGAGGAGGTGGAAGATGCAGGGCTCGACATAGCCATTTGTCCGCTGGCCCGGTCCTGTTTTTCGAGGAGTACGGACCACAAGACTTTACTTTTTACTTGTCCGCTCGGGCCACTAAAATATCTAACAATTAATACATTTTTCACCTTTTACAATAAAGTATATTTTGCGAAAACGTGTAGATTTACCTCGTCTTTATAATTCACTTTTTCTGCTAGTCCTGTGTTCAGACTTCAAGGGTTTCTATGGGAAACCTTTTATCACTCTTCTCCTCCTCTCCCGCCTGCGCGCGCGGCTGTCACTGCCGAACACCACGCGGCACGCGCTCACTCATTTTTTTTTTCAAACTTTATTGAATGTAACAATTCAATACTAAACAATGTTTAACAGCAACAACGAAGGAACAAGCCAGTGGGTTATTACATTTTAGGCAGATATATTTAAACTGACACACATATCAGCGCGCCCCCTGGTGGTTTTTCACCGCGATGATCATAAATCCAACACCGTCACTGCAGAGAGACTGAAGCATGTCAGAGATGTGGAAGACATGGCAGGAATAGATAGGAATATGTTAGATGGAGTGACGGGTGGAATTAGTACTATGGACAGCAAGATATTTAATGAATGCATTGAAGATGAAACTGTATGCACTAAGCTTTAAGCTGAATGTCAAAGAATCAAAGGCAACTCCAAATACCTGAATCTCAGACTCAAATGCAGTAGAATGTTAAACTACTTAATTTTGTTTTTCTTTACAACACTGTAAGCAGTAAGTATTTCTAGTTAGCTGAATGATCTCAGTAATTTAATTGTATTTAATTTTTCAATTATTTAATTTAATTAGGTAACTAAAGTAACTAAAAAGTAAATGTAACTTTGCAACAGTAACAAAAAGCAGAACCTTAAGGCAGTCAGGGCGAAAAAGTCAATAAAACTTCTTAACTATTGATTAGGAACAAATGTGAAATAGCAGTGATTAGAAGCAGCATGAAAACTTCTTAACTAGTGTTAACTACTACACTGCAGCGCTCTTCAAAATATCTGAAACAGAATAGAGCAGATTTAAGTTTGATATGCTCTATTTTTAGTCATTGAAAAGTGTATAAATAAGTGCTAGATGTCACCAGAATGCACCAAATTGCACCATATTAAAACTTTCCGGGGGGGCATGCCCCCGGACCCCCCTAAAGTTGCAAGCACCTGCGGAGCGGCGGGTCTCGCTGTGCGCGGTGTCGGGCCAGTAACTTTCAAAAACTACTGGCCCTGTGGGCCAGTGCAAATTTCTGGGCTATGTCAACCCCTGAGATGGCTGAGGGATTTCCGTTCTTCTTTTTAGCTTTTTGTTCTAGCAATGCTTGGGCTGGGTGCATACTTGATCACGGCGTAGTCTTGGTGATTTGGTCCTGGACAAATCAGAAGGTAAACCAAATGCAATAGTAATTGATGTAAAAGAAATTCAAAAGAGTAACCACATGTGTGACTCCCCTGTTGCATTATAGGAGGATAAACTGATTTAAAGTAAGAGATTATGTATAGGTAAAATTGGTCAAGCTGAAGACCTGGTTTCAGCCTAAAGGCTCCTATCAAGTACTTCTGACCACACAAACAGTGGTTAAAAACTTGCTAATTGACCTAGCTGGATCCACCTGTCTCATTGTAAATTCTGTAAGTTTCCTGAAGGGTCACCCACCGCTGCAGATGAGGCCCAAGTCCGGCTACAAAGGGGGACGGGACGTATAGTGTCCCTGACGTCTCAAACCTGTGAAGCTCTTTATAAGGGCTCTGCAGCACTTAGGGAGAGACCTGAAAGGACTTACAGACTTGAACTGAGCAGAGACGACACAGAGCACAATTTTCAAATAAAAAAAATAAAAATCATGGGCCTTGCAGTTTTCAAGGAACCGTAGCCTTTTTGTTTGTCCTGACAATTGTGATTGTGTTCTTCTAGCTTATAGCATTTTGGAGCAAAACAATGAAGCACTGAAGCCCCCACCAAAGAAAAGCCCACACACTTTGTAAACCATGAGCCCCTTGACACGTTTTAGAGGAGTCAAAGTCCTTGACGTACAGCAATTAACTGTAGGTTGTTCTTAATTTGTTATTTATTTTTCATCCTCAAAAAGTATAGTTAAAATACCGATGAGCAGTATCAATAATAGTAGTAGTACCGTTAAAACCTTGATATCCATCCCTAGTCCCAGGCCTCTACGCCAAATAGTTGCTCCACTCCCTGAATTAAATGAAGCATGTATAGTTTAAATGATGAGAACATTAACCACGAAAACTTCATGCTCACCTTTGGACAAAATGTTTGCACCAAAAAAAACAGAAAAGAGACTTTAGCACCAATGTTACTGCAAACCATTTTACTTGTTTTGTCTTTGCAGGAAGTAGGCCTGGGCGATTAAATGAAGTAATTCAATTTTTTTGTTACGGGCGATTTAAAAAATAACTAAATCGAGTTTTTGTGTAATGCCGCATTTTTGGGCTCCCTCTAGCTTCCCCAGCGTTAGTTTCACATGCCAGTATGGCAAGCGACAAACATACCAAACAGCAAGCGACAACATGGCTACCGGTGAGAGTGGAAAGTTTGTTACCAAGAAAAGAATAAAATCATCTGCTGTTTGGAACTGGTGTGGTTTTCCTGCGAAAGATGTGAAGCAAGAGACCCCATGCTGCAACTTTTGCCTAAAGCCTATCACAATCAACGATAGCAGCACCACAAACTTATTCCAACACCTGAAACAGAGACATCTAGCCGAATATGAAAAAAGACACTCTCCGAGAAGAACAAAACTGCAGTCACCAAAAAAGACATTGCTAAAAAACAGCTAACTGTAGCCGAATCCTTTGCACAAGGCACCTGCAGCGCATATGGCAGGAAAGGAGAACGGTGGAGAACAGTCACCGAAGCGGTCGCTTTGCATTTGGCCAAAGACATGGTACCCATATAGACCGTGGAGAAGATGGGGTTTATTAATTTAATTAAAACATTAGACCCCAGATATGAGCTACCCAGCTGCAAGTACTTCAGTGAAGTCGCCTTGCCCCAGCTGTACAACAACACACCAAAGAAAGTCAGCACAGAAATGGAGGAGCTGTCCTTTTATTCGGCAACAACCGACATGTGGTCCAGTCGGACTATGCAACCTTATGAGTTTAACGGTGCATTTCATTAACGATGCGTGGGATTTGCGGAGTACTTCCCTCCAAAGGTCATACTTTCCCCAGGACCACACCAGGGAACTTGTTGCCAAGGGATTGAGAGACACTCAAAAAACTCCCTACTGACAGCGGCACCAACATGATTAAAGCCCTGAGAGTGAACGGATTGCCAAATCTCCAGTGCTTTGTACACAGACTACACAGCGCTATTGGTAAGTCTAAAAATAAGTACAATAAAATATCACATTTTTACAGTGCACAAATTATTCTCATCTAAATCGCAGTCAAGCTAGATGACACTCATCTTTTCAAAAAATCGGAAATTGAATAAAAAAATAAATGGATTTTATTTTTAGGCCAGGGAGTGATTCTAGTATGGGCCACATTGATGACAGCCTGTGCTCATCCACCCACGATGTCACCACCCCTCTGACGCAAAGCACAGCAGACACCTGGTGGTGCTGTGGTGGTGACACCCTCTGCAGCGCGTTTCTGGGAAAGGTAGCCGGCACTTGTGCTCTCATAAATCTTGCCCTTCCGGTGAATGTTGTTGCAGTTTCTGTTGACTCACTTTTGTCTGGTATTCACATTCAAGATCAAGACCTATCAAAGAGAGCAGTACGTCACAAACCGTGAGAGATGACGCCACCTACATCTATGCCATTGGGGTCCTCAGAAGTGTTCCAGACAAGTACAAGATGGCAGACAAAGTTTCAGCTGGCTTTGAGAACGTCTCAATCATAAGTGCACGGTTCCCTGTTGCACCTAACAAGTATGTTGACAGAATTAGTTACATACATTGCAATGGGAAAAGATTGGCTAACTGTTCTGAAGAGATGTTCACAGCAGTCCAATAACAGCTGAGAGCAACTTTCCTTATGGCCTTTCAGAGCAGAGGAGCCCTGGACATGCTTCTGGCTGAGAAAGGTGGAGTATGCAGCATGTTTGGAGACACATTTGGGTCACATGGGTCCCAAAAGACACAGCTCCTGAGGGATGTTTCACAAAGGCCCTGGATGGAGGGTCTACGGACATTAAGCAGGAAAATGAAGGCTCACTGTGCAGTCGAAATGTCTTTGGAGTTTGTCATTTTAACATTTAAAATTCTAATTCTGCTGATCAGTTTATTTTTCAGCTTTGTATTATCAGACCTTTGAAAGGGCAAACTTTCCTTTTATGCTTGTCCAAATGTGTGCGCTCTTTATCCATGTTTGTTCCTGGCAGGAGAGAATCATTCTGCAGTTTAGTGTTTGTCTGAAGGATTTTACACACACACACCATTCTGTTGTGTGCTGTGAGCGACAGGTCGTACAGATTTGTAAAGATCCATGGAAATCCTGTCGTAGAATCCCATGTTTGATCCAGAATTAATCAAAACGACGCAAGATGTTTGTTTAAACAATGTTTCAACAATCTAATTTTAATAGAACTATAACTCATAGTTGAAGAACCCCCACTCAGCACAGACACAGGAGTGGAACCCCCACTCTGCTGGCTGTTGAAGACAGCCCACTTCTGTCTAATTTCATTTCCTTCCTCTTCTGCCTCAGACTGAAGACAGTAGAAACGTCGGATGACGCCCCTTCAGATGTTTAGAGGAGCTGCAGAAGGAGGTTCTGGAGGGTGTCCAGGTCCTGACAGGACTTCCTCACAGCTCCAGAGTCATGCTGGTGAGTCTAGAGCAGGGGGGCCCAAAGTGGGGCCCACAGGCAAAATTTGGCCCGCCATAGGTTTTCCTCTGGCCCGCTGTAAAACCCCTTAATCTCACATTCTTTGTCTATGATGGTGAAAACTCTATGGCTGTTATTTACTTTCGTTCTCCAGATGGCACTGTTAGCACCGTTGCTGCCCACCGCTGCCACCCCCTCTCAACCCCCTGCACAGGGTGTCTACTTTTACGTCCTCACTGCTCTCCGTACCGTTCTTATGATGTCCTCTCTCACGTCCTCTTTACCGAAGTCACACAAACGCATTAAGCGCACCGCACCATAGGGCAATGCTTACATTTTGGAGAAGATTCAGGACTCTAAGACTTTTTCAGTTTGTCAAGATGGATCGACAACGGCAGTGGCACACGGAAAAGATGCATTTTAAACAAAAGTGGGAGGAGGATTATTTTTTTGCAGAAATCTCTTCTAAGGCTGTTTGTCTTATTTGCCAGCAATCCGTGGCCGTACTGAAAGAGTACAATATACGTCGCCACTACCACTACTACGAGACTGAAGACGCTGTCTTCTCCAGATACAAAGGTGAGGCGCGAAAGAAAAAATCAAGCGAGCTACTATCGAAACTTCGGTCAAAGCAAGCCACCTTTACGAGGCCCTCGACAGCACAAGACTGCGCCACACAGGCCAGCTACGAAATTTCGGTGCTACTTGCAAAGAGTGGGAGGTTATTTTCAACGGGAGTTTTGTTAAGGAGTGCCTGTCCACAGCTGCTTCAATAATGTGTCCTTCCCAATAAAGAGTTTTTTTCCCCAAATTAGCCTCTCCCGCAACACAGTGACCCACCGCGTTGAAGATTTGTCTCGGGACATTAGAGATCAGTTAAGTCAAAAGACTTTGTTGCTTTCTCACTGGCATGTGATGAGAACACAGAAATTTCGGATTCAGCGCTGCTTTTGTTTTTTGTTCGGAGAATTAACCCTGACATGGAAATAACACAGGAGTTGGCGGGACTTGAGACGCTGCGAGGGACGACAAGAGGTGAAGATTTGTTTGCGGCGGTTTCAAAAGTCCTGGACAAATATCATATTGAGTTGGGACAAAATGGTTTGAATAACAACCGATGGTGCACCTGCCATGATTGGGGAAAAAAGCTGGCTTCACTGCTCTCGTTTCCCAAAAAGTTTGAGTGTGGGGGAAAGGTGGCGCAATACCACTGTATCCTGCACCAAGAACAGCTGTGTGCAAAGACAATTGGACTGGCATATGTTGTGCGTGATGTCGTTAAAATAATAAACTGCAACCGCTCAAAGGCACTCTCACACCGCCAGTCCAGAGCCTTTTTGGATGAAGTTGATGTGCAATACAAAGATGTTCTCAACCATCAGGAGGTGCGCTGGCTGAGCAGGGGGACTGTGCTCAAAATGTATTTTGAGTTGCGCCAACTTTTCTTGGAGTTTTTTTCGAGTGCGAGCAGGGACACACAAATCCCCTCCGATAAAAGATGGATTTTCGACGTGGCCTTTATGGTGGACATCACCGACCTGCTCAACAATCTGAATGTTAAACATCAAGGCAAAGAACAGATCATAACGGAGCTGTTTGACCACATCAAGGCTTTCCAAATGAAGCTGCAACTACTCTGTTGGCATCTTTCGTCGCTGTCCGTGCCATGTGTGTGTCGCTGTCCGTGGTGCTGACGCCTGTTTGACAGAAAATGTCATTGTTTGTTGTTGTGGGTCTGCTTTCATTGCTCTCTTTTTGTCTTTTGTGTCCTGTAGCTTACGTGTGCCAATGATACTAATACTTATTTGACTTTCTCTTTAGGAAACTTGGCACACTAACCCCAGCCTGACGGAAGTGAATGTAGAGGTGGACAGGTTGCCAGAATATGGAGAACTTCTCAGCAACTTAAACAAGGAGTTTGATTTCCGCTTTGTGGACTTTAAGAAGACCGCAGATGACATGGAACTTTTTTCTCAGCCCTTCAGCGTGAGTCTTGACTTAGTTCAAGAGCATTTGCAGATGGAGTTCATTGAGTTTCAATGTGACACAGAGCTAAGAAGGAAATTTGTATCACTACCCCTGAGGGATTTCTATCCACAAGTGTCAGTACAAAGATACCCACAGATAAGAAAAAATGCACAAGTAATGCTATATCTGCTTGGCAGCACCTACATTTGTGAGCAAACATTTAGTCTCATGAACCTGAACAAGATCAAACTCAGGGGGACCCTCACAGACTCACACTTGCAAGACATACAAACACTAGTGAGTAAGCTGCAGCCCAACATTCAGTCACTGAAGTCAAAAGACCAGCTCCATGCCTCTCATTAAGAATCACAGTTTGCCGTTTTCATTGGAAAAAAGTTTGTTTTAGCTTGTTCTTGTTTTTTAGTTGAAAATTGCCAGTTAAGGCCTTGCTGTTATGTTTAATGGTTTGAAAGAATGTTTCTTTTTGTGTGTTACCTTCATGAATACAGAATCAAAATAAACACATTAAACCATATTCTTTGTTTTCTGCTTTTATTTATTGACATGCAAAAAAACGTATTGTATTTGGCCCACGGGGTCCGGGATCACATGTAGATTTTGGCCCTTTTGAGGAAAAAAGATGGGGCACCCCTGGTCTAGAGGAAGTCGGTGTGCAGAGCCAAGGCTTGGTGAAGCTCAGACCCGCTCACACCATTGACCTCTCATCACTGAGACCTCTATTCCACTGCTTTCCTTCTCAGACGGATGTCTGCAGGAAAGGAAAGCAGACGTGTCTGCAGATGTGTGGAACGGCTCAGAGGGAGGGGGGGCGGACATGTTTTGTTTTTGAGGAATGAACATTATAATAGACTTAAAAGCTCTAAAAGTTGTTCTGTTCGCAGAGCTGCTGTTTAAGTCGACGCAAATGTCACCAACCCAGATGTGGCAGGAGCTGTTCTGAGAAGGTTCTGGATTTCTCCGACCTTAAACTGGGAGTCAGACTTAAGTCTCACTCAAATGCAGGAAGATGTTGGTCCTTCTCTAACCTTCATTCTGCTTTTCTCGTCTATCTTCCCACCTGTAATTTGAAACCAACATTTCTGTTTGAATGCTGTGGGTGTCGTTTGAGATCTACAGCAGTAGGTTCAATTTTATTTCTATAGCCCAACGTTACAACAGTCGTCTCAACGGGCTTCATACCGGTAATTGTATAACAAAATGAAATCAGTCATAAAATACAGTAGATAATTGCTAAACTAAACAGATTAAACTAAACTGGGCATCCCTGCCTTTAGACCTTCCTTAGTAAGGAAAACTTAAAAAAATGATTCCATGGGGAAAAATGGTATAAGAAACCTCAGGGGTGTCTACATTAAGGGGGGGATCCTCTACCAGGATGGACAGACGATGTACCAGAATTAGCGTATCAAACACTACAACTACATGTTTGATTAGTCCAGCAGATGGGCTTCATCCAGATGGAACTGAGGACAACTGGGGACGTGAGGCGAGCCAGAGGCGAGGTCCACGGCCAAGTTTAGTAGCACAGACGATCCTATTGGAATCTGGAATCACTCCTGCTCCCCTGGAGTGGAATGGGGGGGGCACATGGATCAGACGGCATCAAACAGAGGCATGATAACTAAATGATGAATTAATGATCAAGAATAGAGAAGTAGAAAAAAGAAGAGTGCACCGTACTTTCCCCAGCTTCTAGCAGCCTGCCGACAACTGTTGATGGGAGAGATTAAAAAAGATTTGAAGTCTGTATATTCTACTTCTTTTGCTGTTTCTATTTCTGAATGTCTTTTTTTGCTGCTGAAGATAAGAGAATATCCCCATTGTGGGATGGATAAAGATCTAATCTAACAGAATTAGGGAACGTTTGAGTAATTTTATATAAAAAGTGAGAATGGCAGGGTTCACCCAGACAATTCACCTGGACTCACAGACCGACACATTCACTTTTTAGAGACAATTCAGGATCACCATAGAACCCATTGAGAATCCACACAGGAAGGACCCAGCAGGGATCTGAACTGCTCACCGTTGGTCAGATCCTTGTTCCTCTGCCTTGTGTCCTCTGGCCTGATCTGCTGCTGTCGGTTTGATTTTCTCCACAGATCACTGACGGGAACTCCTGATGCACCTGCAGCTCCTCTCCACTCATCCAGTCTGGATTTAAGACCAGCGTTTCCAGCCTTTTCCTACAAGTCTGTCAGCTAACTTCCATAGGTATTGAACCAGCATCCTTTAGCAGAGTTCCTCTGGTGTTTACTGTATTTTATCAGATTTCTCTTTTGTCTACCAGATTCCCTCCTGGATCATCGTCGTTTTTTTTGGGACAGCAGTGACTCCTCACCACATCACTCCTCCTCTTTGACCACGACAGAATCAGGAGGAACCACTCATTACAGCAGCCAGTAGCATAATAAAAAATGTAATAATAAATAACATAAAATGTTGTGTTTATTGAAGGAAAATATCCCCCATTTTGAAATGTTGTTTGGAACAAACAAAGATTTACATTACTTTAAGTTGACTTTTAATAAAACATTGATTGAGATGAACAGTAAGGTGAGGTTTAGTTGACCAGAAGCAGGTTGGATCACTTGAAATCATAATTTTAGCCGAAACAAGGTTTTCTAAAATTGAAATCATTGTACTGTTTCAGAATTTAAAAAATGAAAGGATTTGAGGATGTAGCTGTTTTCACCTGCATTACTACATAATTAAAAACCGTTAAAAGACAAGTAGGAAACATGTTTCTAAAAAATTAAAAATAGAATTGTACTTTGAAGATGTTTTCAGTCAAAGGTGTTAAACTTCCTTGGAAAAAAGCTGCTGTTTGTGGGAGAATATATAATTTTTTTTTTTATATACAAAGTTCAGCTACATGTGTGTAAAATTATAAGAGGTGTAAAAAAAAGTCATAAAATAGTAATAAAACATTCAATAAGCTTACATGTGTTTACACGTCCTTCTTTGAGCAGCTTCCCATAAACTCCTTCTGGAAATAGTTTCATTTAGATTTAATTTTAATTATCACCAATAGTTTTTTTATTTATTTCAGACACGTGCTGGGAAAGCTAAAATAAAAGTGTAACGCTGATATTTTTTATATTTCAGGCTTATAAAAATCAACTGTTTTTTAATTAAACTGTTTTAACAAAAATGTATTTTTGAGACAAAAATACCTGCAGAAATAAAACCACTTTTCCGAACTTGAATTGTAATTTTTCTATTAATTGGTAATAGCTAAAGCTAGCTCTTTAGGGTCACGTTTTTGCAATCTGCGCATGTGCACCTGAATAGGCTTATTGTCTCGAGTCGCATGGATTTTTACTTTTCCTCAGACGACGTCGAGGGTAAAATGGGTAAAGTACGTCTGTTTTCGTCCAGACTTTCTTTAAACTTTCGCAGTTTTGTATAATGTTTGGGGTATTAATTATCTGAATCAGGAAATAAATAAACAACCGAATATTTTACTTCTCGGGCTCCGCGTGCCAAAGGCTAACATGTATTAAGCTAGTGGGCAGTAATTAGCGACTTTTTCCTGTCAAAAAAGTTAAAAAAACAGAATTTTAACTTTGCTCACCGCATTTGGGATGTTTTCGAAAAATGTTCTAGATGGACAGAGTCTCTAGTAGTGGTGAGGCATTATATTATTTTAATTATGTGGTTACCTTAAGATATTCTTTGGTGTACTTTTTAAACTCTACTAATTTGAACTGTATTAATATTTACTGACTATTCTAGTTTTGTAGTTAATTTATTGTTGGTTATTTAAAAAATACAGCCCACGTAAATTGGTCTTTTGCGGGTGAATTTCATACTGCGTGTCCAGGAAAGAGGGTGTATTTTCACCTGCTTTCGCTAGAGGGCGCTGTGGGTCTTCAGTTTGTTTCGAGTCAGTATCGAAAATAGATTATTTTAAGAGGAATGATCGATTTTTGTATAGTTAATCACACAGAATAAATTCTATTGAGGTGGGAGTTAAATACATGATATGAATGTATATAAAGACGTTCTTAAAATGGTTGTTTTATGTAGTTGTTGCTTCATGTTTTCCAATAGGACTAGATCATACCACGTGTCCCGGAAGTAACACGAAGGCTTCTTTATCGTCTTTAGTTTTTTCAAATTTTACCGCTCATTGATTTATTCCGGTTTCACGATTAGACTTTATTTATTGCTTTAAGTTATAGAAACGTTGATTTAACGTTTATTTGGACATTGTATAACCTTGAGTTAGATTTGTAGAAAGCAGAATGACTTGGTTTCCTCTGCCTAGTGGTTGGTATCGCTTCTCGGCCTTTTGGCTAAGATCAAGTGTAGTATCTGTTCTTATCAGTTTAATATCTGATACGTCCCCTACCCGGGGACCATATATTAAATTGATTTTTGGAACAGGGAGATGGAATAGGGGCTTGCTCCGTCCACTCCACGCATCGACCTGGTATTGCAGTACCTCCAGGAACGGTGCACCCCCCCCTTCTCTGTCAAAAGCAAATATGATATTAAATATCGTTCTCACAAGTATTTAGTTGTTAGTTTGCAAATGGGCTTAATCATGTGCTGTAGATAGTGTTGTGTAGGTGTTGCTCAATGTGTGTTGTAACAGGTTCAACTTTTCACATGATGTTTAGCTTCTTGAGGAGGATTATTTTTAAAGGTTGACTTTTATTTAATGTATTTAAATGTATGCATTCCAGGTATTTTTCTTAATCCCCTTTTGTGTATTTTTATAGAATGCTTTAGAATGTACGTTTGGTACGATTTTACAGTTATAAATACAATAGGGTTGCATTACTGGACAATTCAATAGGAAAAGAATTATCTGTCGACCACTCAATGTGTGGCACTTTACTTTTATGAGATGTTTGAAGATTGCTGATCAAATGGAGAATGCGCTTCCCTGTGTTTTTTTTCCTTTCTTCAGGTAAACGTTCAGGAGGTGATGTGAAGCACCAATGCTACAAGTGTAACACTGAGGGGAAGAAAAGACTGTTCTAGCCATTGTTTTTTAAATCTGTCATGCATTGGTGGTTCAGTGGTAGAATTCTCGCCTGCCACGCGGGAGGCCCGGGTTCGATTCCCGGCCAATGCAAGCATCTCTTTTTCTCATACCTAAAAACAATCTCAAATAGTCAAATATTTATTTTACAATATGATCAGATAAATTGTTATGGAATTAATTATGAAGTCTTACAGATATTTCAGAATGAAGCCAAGTTGTGTCTGGTGTGATTGGTTAGTGTGTCCGACTGCTAACTTTTACTATTACAATTTAACAAAAATAGGAATTTCAGAACTGCAAAGATTTACACAGATCAGATAAATTAAGACAGTCTTTTGAAAACATCTTGCATTTTAAAATAATAAAACTGATTGAGTTTATAATTGTACCTTTTGTTTTTTTTTCTTCTTCCTGAGATATTTTGAAAACCCCAAGCTTGAGAGTGAAACGTCCGATCACAGTCCAGAGATGAACAGGAATCAACGGACATCTTGATGATGCTGCACGGTGTGAGTCTGCTGCCATCCATCTAAATTCATCTTCTCCCACTGAGTGTTTTCTAAAAAGGTTTATTTCTCAGAAAAAAAGTTGCTAATCTGCACTAAACAGAGCTCTGCTTCCCTGAGGTTTTAGTGAATCTGTTTTTTAAATATTTTTTATTGTGAACATGCTACATGTAGAGGTGGGAGATATAGATTTTTTTTTTATTTATTTTTTCAATTTGTTTTTATTACAAACAAAAAGAGAATTGTTACATACATGAAATACAATGAAACAAAGATATAGTTTCATATTTGTAATACGACATGGCCAGTTTTTATTTTTATTTTTTCAAACACTTCAAACCCCCCCCCCCCCCCCCCCCCCCCATAGTTTGCAAGACAAGGATAAGATATATATTGTCCAATATAACAAAAGCATATCTCTATGTGATCAACTCGATGGCCAAATCGATCAGCCAAGTGGCAACTTAAAAAGGAGAATTATAGTAACATATATAGCTGATGTGATATTTATATGTAAGAAAAAGAAAAATAATAATACTAACAATGCTGATAATATTTAAGAACAGTTGGAATATTTTAAACTATAAACTACTGAGATGTGATGCTAGAATGTGAGGAGGCCTCAGGTAGAATTCTGAGTTTGCCAAAGTGATCTAAAACCAGACCCCAGATTGAGAAAAATTTGTCCCTCGATCCCTGAACTGAATATTTTATTTTTTCAAGTTGTAATAGTTGCATAAGATCCGTCAGCCACTGGGACACCCTGGGTGGGTCCTTAGATTTCCAGTGCAATACTATATGGCACCTTGCTATTAGAATAGCAAAAACAAGAATGCCTTTGTGTCTTTTTCTTAATGTATCTGGGTTTTGGTGTGAAACACCAACTATGGCTGCTTCTGCACTAGGCTGTAGACTGATATCGAGTGCGTCTGATAAAGTTTTAAAAATTGTAGACCAGTAATTCACCAGAGCAGAGCAAGACCAGAACATGTGGGTTAGATTGGCTGGGCTATTTTGACATCTTTCACAATTTGCACTCAGATGAGGATAAATTCTTGACAGTCTTGCTTTAGAGAAGTGAGCCCTATGAATAATTTTAAACTTTATTATATTTAACTTGGCACAAGAGGTGCTGTGGTTAACTCTCTGTAAGGCCCTGTTCCATACATTATCATCCATAACTCGCCCAAGCTCCTCCTCCCAGCTACTTCTTATTTTCAGAAGAGCTACGCTGTCATGAAGTGATATGCAGTCTTTGATTTTGGAAATTAATTTTTTTGAATTAAGTGGCAACTCAAACACTTCATCTAACTCGGAGACTGGGGGTATGTTAGGGAAGTTAGGGTCATGCTGCTGAAGGAAGTGATGCACTTGAAGCAAGATCGTTAAAGTTTGCAAATATACCGTTTAGGTACATGTCCTTAAAGTTGATAATACCTTTATCTTCCTAAATTGTGAATGCGAAGTCTGTCTGACCAGGGGGGAAAAGGTGATTTTTGCATATAGGACTAGTGGTAAGCACTTGAGTGAGTCCGTACGTCTGTCTGAATTGAAATATAATTTTAAAGGTATTTGTAACGATTGGATTGTGTGTAATATAGTGTGAAATGACACAGGGGAGACTATATCCAGTTAGGGCTGTCAGAGTTGTTGTTTTACAGGAGGAGACTTCGAGTCGACACCAGTTAATGTCAGAAGCCTGAAGTCAATGCATAATCTTTTGAATATTAGATGCCCAGTAGTAGTGGCACAGATTTGGTAGGCCTTAGCCACCTTGATGTTTAGGTCTTTGTAATAATTTTAAACAGATTCTTGGGTTCTTGCCGCTCCAGATGAATCAAGAAAAGCTTTTGTCGACTGATTTAAAGAAAGGGATGTAGAGGGGGATGCACTGGAACAGGTAAAGGAATCTGGGAAGTATATTCATTATTATACTGTTTACTTTCCCTGCAAGAGACAGGTTAAGAACCTCCCAGTTCTTGAGGTCTGTCTTAACCTTCTCCAGTAAGGCAAGGAAATTTTCTTGATACAAAATTTGTATGTCTCTTGTGATATTAATTCCCAAGTACTTATAACCATTTGTGGACATCTGAAATGGTAAGGTAGTGTCTTGTAATTGAAGCGCTAAGTTGTTAAGAGGAAAGCACTGATTTTTACGGAAGTTTAATTTATATCCAGATATAGCCCCGAACATCCGTAGGATATCAATGATGTGGGGAACAGTTGGGACAGGGTCAGAAATATACACTAAAAGGTCATCTGCGTACAACGAAACTCTGAGCTCTTCCCCTCCCCTGTGGATGCCTTTGTTGATTTAAGGATAATAGATAAGGGTTCTATAGCTAAAGCAAATAAAAGAGGACTAATTGGACAAACTTGTGATGTTCCTCTGAATAACTGAAAATATTTAGATTGTTTGCCATTTGTGGTCACAGAAGCTACAGGAGAAGTATACAAGAGCCGGATCCAGGAGACGAAGTTTGGCCCATATCCAAATGTTCTTAGACATTCAAATAGATATTCCCATTCAATCCTGTCGAAGGCTTTCTCTGCATCCAACGAGACAACCACCTCGGGTACCCCAGTGGACGCCGGAGAATAAACGACGTTCAAAAGACTACGCATGTTAGTGAAAGACTGGCGTCCAGAGATGAAACCAGTTTGGTCAACTGAAATAACATTATGTATTGTTGGGTCTAAACGCCGGGCTAGGATTTTGACTAAAATTCTCATTATCATGTTAGATAAAACGAAAGTACTACAACATTCAGCCTAAATCGGATCCAGTATTGAACACGGTTTTAATTGTGGTATTGCTAGCTCAAACTTTACATAGCATATGTTTGAAGTCCAGTTTTTAGTTAGAAATGAATTCAAATATTGTAATTAGTTATGTTGTCCGCTAGAGTTCGCCAATGAGATAGTTGTGTTTTTCTCATGCGCAGATCTGCCAAACCAAATTTGTAGATCAGTGAAAGTTGATTCATTGTGGCAATCCTTGAAGAGATATGCAGAAGGGATAAATAAACAATCAGGGAACGCGCCACACTTCAGGGGGGTATTCCAGGAAGCATGTTTAAACTAGCCTGACTTTAAGCCTGAACTCTGGCTGAAATCCGCCTGAACTTGCTTACTCTGGGTATGTTGGTTTCAAAAGACCGGAAATGAGTTGGCGTAACTACGCTCGACTTGGTAACCCTGGGTTAATGCACATGCATGTCCAGTACATAAAGTCCTTCTCAATGGATCGCCGATTTACGGAGTCACCATGGAAACGCGTGGAGAAAAAAGAGAGCGCTATACTTCAGTGAGACGGAGTCTGAGGTTTTAATGACGGCGTGTGAAGATTATACGTCCATCAAAAAAGTAATATGACTGCATCCGCAAAAGAAAGAGTTTCTGCTTGTAGTAGAAGAACAGAAAAAGTAAACGCACGAGTTTCTGATCTTATTTCCATTTTCATGTGACGCATATATATATTTATATAACTTATCCAATTTTGCCAACTTAAATGAATTACTTCTATTGGTAACAAGTATTTGAGTTAAATTTATTCAACCTAATTTCTTACGTCTATAAAACTCAATAATTGTTAATACAACTCAAATTTACATATTTATTTAACTAAATGTCATATTACTCCAATTCAATTAATCTTTTTTCCATCGTAATGAATTATAATTCTTGAACTCTCATATGTCTAAGTTTGAGCCGGCAGATATACTCATTTTTATAACAATAAAAAGAACAAAACAGTATGTGCTTGGTACATACTTTTAGGAATTTTCCAACATTGTCAATATGGTACTAGACAGTAGGGGTGCTATATAAACTCATCATCCTCTCCATGATCCTCTCCCTCCCTTCCCTCATGGTGCAAAGTAGGACAAAATAACTCGGCAAAACACGGTAAAATAGCTATACAACTAAACACATTCTGTCAAAAACCCACAATTAAACCCAAATCCGTCCAGACAGGCAAAGGTAATGGTATCCCATAATCCTTTGCGGTGCCGATCTAACAGCAGCACCAAAGTTACACCTACTTAATTGAATTAATTTGAATGAAGGCAAAATAACTGTCTGAAAACTGCGTGTTATTTTTAAACTGACTTAACAAAAAAAGAGATTTCTAATTATCTTACCTGAAGCAAATAATTAAGTCAGATCAAAGTAAAAAAGTTTATCTTTAAACATCCATATGTGGTCTTATCACACTTTCACAGTGGAAAAAGTATTATCTGAGCTTCTTCATTCACTAAATCATCTTCAAATGGACACGGCATGCTGCTTCACCTCTCTGTAAACAAACTAACCTTCAGCTAAACCTGCTCCGGACCAGGTCATGCTCAGAGCATGAGTTGCCATGGCAACTTCACCTACCTTGAAACATACCTCCATTTCTGGAACCGAAAATTGAGGTTATCAACTTCCTTAGCCTCGAACTTACCGTGGGAGCTAGCATAACCTGCTTTCCGGAATACCCCCCAGCTGTTGGGGACACGTGGTTTTGTTTTGAGCTTTGGTGATCAAACTGTTTACATTTGTAATTCACATTCCAGACCAGTAGGGGGCGGCGGCAGAACCTCGATGTTCTAGTAAGCAGGAAACAAAGGAACAGGAAGTGGTTAAGTGTTAGCATTGAAAAACGTTTGATTTGTATGTTTTTTTGTTAATTTTAGTTTTATTTGTGTTGTTTTTAATCAACATACAATGAATCAAACGTTTGATAGTTCTTGTCAAATTCCGACTTGTCTCTTTTAGCTCTGTGAGAATCGCCTGTTGTTTTACAGGAGGAGACTTCGAGTCGACACCAGTTAATGTCAGAAGCCTGAAGTCAATGCATAATCTTTTGAATATTAGATGCCCAGTAGTAGTGGCACAGATTTGGTAGGCCTTAGCCACCTTGATGTTTAGGTCTTTGTAATAATTTTAAACAGATTCTTGGGTTCTTGCCGCTCCAGATGAATCAAGAAAAGCTTTTGTCGACTGATTTAAAGAAAGGGATGTAGAGGGGGATGCACTGGAACAGGTAAAGGAATCTGGGAAGTATATTCATTATTATACTGTTTACTTTCCCTGCAAGAGACAGGTTAAGAACCTCCCAGTTCTTGAGGTCTGTCTTAACCTTCTCCAGTAAGGCAAGGAAATTTTCTTGATACAAAATTTGTATGTCTCTTGTGATATTAATTCCCAAGTACTTATAACCATTTGTGGACATCTGAAATGGTAAGGTAGTGTCTTGTAATTGAAGCGCTAAGTTGTTAAGAGGAAAGCACTGATTTTTACGGAAGTTTAATTTATATCCAGATATAGCCCCGAACATCCGTAGGATATCAATGATGTGGGGAACAGTTGGGACAGGGTCAGAAATATACACTAAAAGGTCATCTGCGTACAACGAAACTCTGAGCTCTTCCCCTCCCCTGTGGATGCCTTTGTTGATTTAAGGATAATAGATAAGGGTTCTATAGCTAAAGCAAATAAAAGAGGACTAATTGGACAAACTTGTGATGTTCCTCTGAATAACTGAAAATATTTAGATTGTTTGCCATTTGTGGTCACAGAAGCTACAGGAGAAGTATACAAGAGCCGGATCCAGGAGACGAAGTTTGGCCCATATCCAAATGTTCTTAGACATTCAAATAGATATTCCCATTCAATCCTGTCGAAGGCTTTCTCTGCATCCAACGAGACAACCACCTCGGGTACCCCAGTGGACGCCGGAGAATAAACGACGTTCAAAAGACTACGCATGTTAGTGAAAGACTGGCGTCCAGAGATGAAACCAGTTTGGTCAACTGAAATAACATTATGTATTGTTGGGTCTAAACGCCGGGCTAGGATTTTGACTAAAATTCTCATTATCATGTTAGATAAAACGAAAGTACTACAACATTCAGCCTAAATCGGATCCAGTATTGAACACGGTTTTAATTGTGGTATTGCTAGCTCAAACTTTACATAGCATATGTTTGAAGTCCAGTTTTTAGTTAGAAATGAATTCAAATATTGTAATTAGTTATGTTGTCCGCTAGAGTTCGCCAATGAGATAGTTGTGTTTTTCTCATGCGCAGATCTGCCAAACCAAATTTGTAGATCAGTGAAAGTTGATTCATTGTGGCAATCCTTGAAGAGATATGCAGAAGGGATAAATAAACAATCAGGGAACGCGCCACACTTCAGGGGGGTATTCCAGGAATACCCCCGCCTAAAGGACAGTAAATGAATGAAACTCAGTGGTCATCGGTTAGCTTTTTGTTGTTCAGTCCCAGCAGTGCATCATGGGTATTTTTCTTTCTGCTGATCAATGTTGAAGATGTTAGTTAATGGTTTGTAGATGTCTTTTTGTGTAGCACAGTGTTGAATGTCAGTCCTGAAGTCTGTAGCTCTGTCAGTGTGAGGGGTGTGTGAATACCTTAATGATATTCAGTGTCTATGGGAAAGACTTGTGAGAACGTGATGTGAACAACTCATACTTACCTGGCAGGGGAGATACCATGATCATGAAGGTGGTTCACCCAGGGTGAGGCTCAGCCATTGCACTCCGGTTGTGCTGACCCCTGCGAATTCTCCAAATGTGGGAATCTCGACTGCATAATTTCTGGTAGTGGGGGACTGCGTTCGCGCTCTCCCCTGATATATTGTTTAAAGCAAAATGTCCTCAATGATCAGTTGCAATGTAGTAATTTAACTATAACCAATAAACAGAATAGTGTTAACCTCAATTTTGGGTTGCTAAATCTCCTCGTCTCTGACGGCTGTCTAGTCTCTGAATAATTGGATCAAGAGCTTGGTCCGCATAGCTGGCAGTTCGTCAGACCTGTTCCTGGTGCACGTTGGACTGCAGCATGCCTGCCCTTTATCACTGGTTCTGTTCATAGTTGTTATGAGCAGGATTTCTTGGGCCAGGGGCTGGAGGGGGTTTGGTTTGGGGACCACAGGCTTTCCTCTCTATTCTTTGCAGATGATCTTGTCCCTTTGGTTTCATCGAGCTGAGACGTCCAGCATGCATTGGGGTGGTTTGTGGCTGAGTGCTCAGCGACTGGAATGAGGATCAACACCACTAAATCTGAGGTTGGAGAAAGGTGGTTTACTATCTCTCAGTGGGTGGAATGCTCCTGCCCCAGGTGGAAGAGTTTAAATAGCTTGACGTCTTGTTCACAAATGAGGGAAGATCGGAGCGCGAGATTGACGGGCGGATCAGGGCAGCATCCGTAGTTCAGCGGTAGCTGTATCGGTCAGTTGTGGTGCAGAGAGAGCTGAGCCATCAAGCAAAGCTCTTAATTTACTGGTCGATCTTTGTTCCAATACTCACCTATGGTCATGAGCTCTGGGTAATGACTGAAAAAACGAGGTCCTGGTTAGAAGCCTGAAATGAGCGTTTTTCGTAGGGTGGCTGGGCGCTCCTTTATAGATAGGGTGAGATGCTCTGTCCCCTGTGGAGAGTTGGGAGTAGAACTGCTTCTCTTTCACATCAAGAGGGTTCAGTCGAGGTGGCGCATCTAATACAGATGCTTACCTGGCGAGGCGTTCTGGGAATGTTCTACTGGGTGGAGGCCCCAAGGAAGAGCCACGACACGGTGGAGAGACTACGTCTCTCGGCTGGCCTGGGAGCGTCTCTGTGTCCCCCTAATAGGAATTGGAGGAAGTGGCCAGGGAAAGGGAAGTCTGGGCATCGTTGCTTATACAGCTGCCTCCGTGACCCAGTCCCGGATAAGCGTAAGAAGATGGGTGGATGGATGAACCTTGTTGTTTGTGAATGTGGCTCTGCCCTTCTCCTGATTCTATCCACGTCCGCTTCTCCTGACAATCTCTTGGGAACGCAGTGAGGATGGCACCAATCTTTATTACACATGGAGTCAAAGAAGACATGAAGGCAATTGATGTATTTTACCAAAATTGATCAAATCGTGGATCACATAAAATCTTTCTTATACATAAACGAGGAATAAAATTGTAAGTAAGCATCAACGTACACTAAGTTTTCTCAGAGATTTCTGTGAAGTTTCCAGGTCACTGGATATTGGTATTGTAAATTTGGATTTGCTGAAAAAAATGGCGGAGCCCCTTTATAGTGCAGTTAGAGAGGGAATTCAGACACAACCCTAGTTTCCAATAACAGTGTGTCAGATGTCCTCCTTTCTGACATGGTCATCTTGGACCTTTTTCAGAATTACTGGAGGATTTCGGTCTTTCATTGAAAAATGTAGTTAGTTACTTTGTCCACTAGAGAGCGGCAGAGCTTAGTCAGTTGTGTCAACCACACACATAATAAATATATTTTATTGTATTCTAATGAAAAGTTGAACACTTTAATTCATCCCAACAGATTTCAGTTATTTGGACTACTTGGTTTCATTTAAAGCTTTGGTGTGTCAGCTTAAACAGCAGTGTAGTTAACATGCCAGAACAGTAGGGGGCAGCATGAAGCCTTTGATTTTCTAGTTAGCAGGAAGTAAGGAAACAGGAAGTGTTAGCAGAGAAAAACGTTGATATGTATGTTTTTTGTTAATTTTAGTTTTATTTGTGTTGTTTTTAATCAACATACAATGAATCAAACGTTTGATAGTTCTTGTCAAATTCCGACTTGTCTCTTTTAGCTCTGTGAGAATCGCCTAAAGGATAGTAAATGAATGAAACTCAGTGGTCATCGGTTAGCTTTTTGTTGTTCAGTCCCAGCAGTGCATCATGGGTATTTTTCTTTCTGCTGATCAATGTTGAAGATGTTAGTTAATGGTTTGTAGATGTCTTTTTGTGTAGCACAGTGTTGAATGTCAGTCCTGAAGTCTGTAGCTCTGTCAGTGTGAGGGGTGTGTGAATACCTTAATGATATTCAGTGTCTATGGGAAAGACTTGTGAGAACGTGATGTGAACAACTCATACTTACCTGGCAGGGGAGATACCATGATCATGAAGGTGGTTCACCCAGGGTGAGGCTCAGCCATTGCACTCCGGTTGTGCTGACCCCTGCGAATTCCCCAAATGTGGGAATCTCGACTGCATAATTTCTGGTAGTGGGGGACTGCGTTCGCGCTCTCCCCTGATTTATTGTGTAAAGCAAAACGCCTTTCCTGATGATTAATAGTGCCACTTAAGAATTTTATAGTTCCAGTCATAAATACGATTAAGAATCTAGTTTACTCAGGCAGGGCTCCAGACTGGGACTAAATGGTTGCGTTTTACGATCAAAATTGGAGAGTGTGCGACTGAATTTAACATGCAGTCGCACATGTGCTACCCCATTTATTTTATACTTAAAACGTGGAAGGGGCACGTCAATGATCAATGAAATGAGCAATGAAATAATAAATGAGACGCGAGCGCACACGCAGAGTAAGCCCTGGCTGCAGCCTGCAGAATGGGTCAACATAGTGGAATGCTGGAACGCAGAGGAATGTGAACACGCTGTGGAATGTTAACCCCGCCCACATTGAGCCCGTCTGCTGTGGAATGTTAACCACGCCCACGCTGAGCCCGTGCATTTGATTCACCTTTGTCACAGCAGTTGTGATTGCAGGAAAGGGGAAGAATCAGTGGAGCACATTTTGTGTCATTGGTAATTGTATGAGGAAGAAAGAGAACATAGGGAACGAAAATTTGAATGGTGCAATTTTTTTATGTATCACTCAAAAAAATGATTCAAGCCCCTCTTTCATGTAACACAATAAAATTCTGTTTGTTTTATTTAAAAATATTTATTTTAAAAGATTGTATCTACATTTAATTGACCTAACACAAAATGTATTAATAGTTTCCCCTATAACTCCAGTAATCCAAAATAATTGAGTTCAAGTAAGGGGCATGCTGTTGAATGCCGTTTTCCTGTTTCTCTTTATGCTTTTTGCCGTCTCACGGCTACAATTTTTCACCTATTTTAACCATTGAACTATTAAAATGTTCAACTCCTTCATCTAATGTAATGCCTGGTATGACTATTAGTCCTTCAAATCCTTCGACTTTTCAAAAGTGAAAACTTTAGTTCGTTTTTTCCACGTAAAAAACGAAACTGTGGCATGAAATCGTTTCAACTCGGCTTCTCTCAATAAGACGATACACGAAGAGCGACATTTATAGAAATAAGGAATCTATTTATTTTTACCGGCGGCCTCATTTCGTCACAGGAGTGTTAGCGGCTTAGTTTGCGGGTTTCATAATACAGAGGTTCTGAGTTCGAATCTGGCTTTAGACTTCTGTTGCATGATCTTTTTCCTTTGCCTTTCTTGATAAATTTGAGTTCGACTAACTCGATTATATTTCGTTACATGGAAGAATTTTCTTTGAGGTGGGGTTACTCATTTATTGGATGGGAATCCTGCCCACAATTAAATTGAGTTCATCCAATGAGTTATTTTTTTGAGTCTGTGAGGCCAGACAACATTTATTAACTCCCTAATACATGCACATGGAAACTTATAAAAGGCATAAGAAGACAGGAATCACTGTATAAATTCTCTAATTCAATTAAATATTTTTTTATTTAGCGCAATGAAAAACAATAAAAAGGGGATCATGAATACAAAGAATGCATTGGGAAAATACTAAGCTTTAACAAAACAGACTAAACTAAACTGTTATTCCTGCCCTTAGACCCCCCCCCCCTTCACGGTAAGGAAAAACTCCTTAAAAACTGGTAGGTGGCAATGTTGCACATGGAAACTTGTAAAACCAATGAAGAAGACAGGCTCAATGTGGGCGGGGTTAACATTCCACAGCGTGTACACATTCCTCAGCGTTCCAGCATTCCACTATGTTGTGCAGTTCTGCAGGCTGCAGCCAGGGGTAGTTGCACACGCACGCAAACACACCCACACACGCTCGCACACATACTCATGAGACGCAAGCACACACTCGCGTCTCATTGAGTGATGCCTGAGGCGGCCAATGCGTGTGAGAAGAATAGGGAATGGCCACTGTAAGTGGCTAAAATGCGTGGAGGGGAAGGGGCCTAGAGATCATCGAGCGCACATAAACATCTGTGGGAAGGAAACGGGGAAAAATATCACCACAGCTAGATACGTGCGTGCGTCTGAGCTATGAGCAAGCGAACTATTGATTCATTCTTCCGACCTGCGGCTAGTGTACCAGTGCCAGAGTCTACAGTGTCACCATCGGATGATGATGCAGCAGTGACGTGCGGTCAGGTGAGGCACGTGAGGTAGAGCCTCACCTGTCATAATCGTGATAAAATCGAAAAAGGTAAATTAAGTAAATATTATTTTCCACTGATCTGTGTTAAATATACATTTTCAGTCAACTCAACAGGTTTTCCACAGTTTCTGAGGTTAAAATCGCAGCATTTGAGTCTTGCTTGATCACAGACGGAGCTGATACTCTGGGTGAGGCTCTGAAGCGCTGTGCCTCATGTCTGACGGCAGAGCTCAATGTTAACAGAGAAGTGCGGTGGAAGCACTGCTATAGACCTGCAGAAATGGCTTTCCAGCAGGGGACAGACAGGAGCTGACAGCTGTTTTGTAGCTACACTGGTGCCGTAGAAAAAGACTAAGAACGTTTTTCTTCATTAAGAGGAGAAACTCATATCATAGACGTTTTTGTGGTGAAGGATCAACACATGGACTCAAAAAGTAAGTCCAAACACGTTTTTCAACTTTTTTTTTTTTAAACAACATTGAAGTAAGTGGGTAAAAATGTAAGTAAAAATTTTAATTACATGAATTTTACATGATTTTACTAAAATCCTTTATTTTATTTTTTATGATCATTTTACAGACATTTAGTAACACTGATTCAACACCAGAATTTGAAGTTGAAAAAATACCAGGAATAGTTACTTTTTTTTTTTTTTTTTTTTTTTTTTTTTTTTTTTTTTTCTTTTTTTTTTAACTTGTCCTGTCCAACAGCTAGGCAGACAGATGAGAGCTGAGGGCCTCTTGGGTTGGACATATTTTACTTTAACAAGAGGGGTTATTAATCTTCAGACAAACCAAAGGTATGTCTGAATAAACCCCTTTTGTAATTGAGGCCAAACTTTATTAATTTCAAACATGTCTGAAAATCTTTGGTGTTGGACCGGACGGAAAAGGAAAGAGGGGAAGAAGAAAGAGGGACGTTAGAGAGAGGGGGGGTAGGGGGTGATAATAGGAGGGGAAGGGGGATAAGACCATGAAGCAGCATAAAGCAACAAGTTTACTGGTTGTTAATCATTATGGTAAGGTTCAAATGTAAAAAAAAAACAAAAAAAAAGGGCGGAGCCTGTCCACACACACACTCAAATGTTATAAACACACTTGTTAGTTGCAAAAATGTCCACCTGTCGACATGTACACAAAACAGATAGTGTTCACACGCATACTTATGCCTTAAAACCAACTAGTGTGAAATATTTCAGTCATTCAGTCTGTTGAGCTGACACCTGTGCTCAGGTGAGTGTTTATGTTCTTCTAAAATGGATGGTGGAACGTGAAAAGAAGGAGGGAGAGTGCCCAGCCATCCCCACCCCAAGACCCCCACCGCACCAGCAGCGGCAGCCGGACTCCCCCCAACACCACACGGGAACCGGCAGGGAACAACCGCCGCCCGGGCGACCAAGCCCGCCACCCAGGCCAGGGCCAGCAGGGCCGCCGCAAGGCCCCCAGAGCCAGAGAGCAGGGAGGCACGGAGGGAAAGAGGGCGCCGCCCCAGCCCAACCAGGAGAGCAGCCCCCCCGCCGCGCCGGGAGAACCCAAGGCAGGGCCCCACCGGAGAAGGACGCCCACAGCCCCAGACGAGCACCCCACCACCACCCAGGAGTTCCGGGCATCCCCCCGCCCCAACCCCAGGTACGGGCCAGGACCCCCCAAGGGAGACCCACTCCGCACTCCAGGCAGCCATCCGCCCGGCCAACGGTTGGTCCAGGGAGGAGCGAGGCAGGGGCCCGCCGCCCCCGCCCAGGAGGGGGGAACCCCGGGGAAAAAAGAGGGCCCACAAGGGGTGTTGTAAATATGGCCCGACCAGGCTCGGCCACAGTTGGAAATTTGGCGGGGCCCAGCACTCAGGAGCAAGGACCAGAACCCACCCCCCAGGGACACGAACACCCCCGGCTCAGATGTAATGTGAACCCCCCCACCGCGCGGAGAGAGCACCGCCGGGCCCAGGAAGCCAGCACCCCGGGGACACAGCCGCCGTTGCAAAGGGGCCCGTACCCCCCACCAGGGAAGAGGCAGGGGACAGATGGTCCTAGGTCCCACCTTCCTTGCAAAATGTGTGTGCGTGTATGTGTGTTTGAGAGAGTGTGTGTGTGCATGTGTGTGTGTTTATGTTGGGATGTATATATTGAGGGGGGAGGGGTGTGTGTACTAAGGGGGGTGCGGTTAAAATTGGCGGGTAGGGCACTAAGGGGACGTCTCCTGATTACTCACAGTGACGTCCCCTCACCCTCCCCACCAAGGGGCCCTAAATGTCTAAGGTGCGGTTAAAATTGGCGGGTAGGGTGCTAGGAGGACATCCGCTGCTTGCTGGCAGTGATGTCCAAGCACCCCCCCTACCAAGGGCCCTACATGTCTAAGGTGCAAATAAAACCGAAAGAGGGGGGGCCCACTCCATACGGCAACCACAGGAGGGGGGTCACTGCCTAGTGAACCCCCCCCCCCAAGGCTCATCGCAGGCTAAGCCCCCCACCCCCTCACCCTATTATGAGGTTATATGAGGAAGGGGGTAAGTTGGGGACAGATGATAGACTGTCCCCCGGTGGTCAAACAGCCGTCCCCCGCCCCCCCCCCCAGCAAGGGGGCCAGGCCCACCCAGCCCCGGGGCCCCACCCCCGGAGGCGCAGACACCCCAGGCCCAGCACCACCACCCCCACACAGAGAGAGGGGAGCCAGAAAGCGCCGGCCCCCCCCCGGAGCAAGCCCAGGCCCCCACCCCCAAACGCCGGCCCTAGAAGAGCTCTGGTCAGGCCTCGACGGGACCGAGGCAGCCAACCGGCCGGGGAAACCGCCGATGGCCTCAGCGGAGACCCCGACCCGTCAACCAACAAGGAATAGTTACTGATGGTCAAATACAGTGAGGTCAATAAGTATTTGATCACCCTGTGATTCAACAAGTTCTCCCACTTAAAAACATGGAGGGGTCTAAAGTTTTCATCATAGGTACATTTCCACAGTGAGAGACAGAATCTGAAGAAACATTCAGAAATCACGTTGCATGATTTTTTTTAAACCATTTATTTGTATTTTACTGTGACAAATAAGTATTTGATCACTTGTTTATCAGATAGATTTCTGACCAGCAAAGACCTGCTGTTCTGCTTTTAAATAGTCCAACTCCACTCTGCTCATGATTCTAAATTAGTTGCACCTGTTTGAGGTGGTTAGCTTGCATAAAGGCACCTGTGCAAATCCGTGAGAAGTCTAACTAGCAACATGGGCAAAACCAAAGAGCTGTCAAAAGACACAAGAGACAAAATTGTAGACCTTCACAAAGCTGGAAGTGGCTACGGGGCAATTGCCAAGCAGCTTGGTCAGAAAAGAACAACTGTTGGAGCAATTGTCAGGAAAATGAAAGAGGCTAATGATGACTGTCAATGTCTCTCGGACTGGGGCCCCTCGCAAGATCTCACCTCGTGGGGTATCGATGATGCTAAGGAAGGTGAAGAATCAGCCCAGGACTACACGGGAAGAGCTGGTCAGATGAGACCAAAATAGAACTTTTTGGTCTTAACTCCATTCGGCGTGTTTGGAGGAAGAAGAAGGAGGAGCATCACCCCAAGAACACCATACCTACAGTGAAGCACGGGGGGGGGGAATCATCATGCTCTGGGGGTGTTTTTCTGCACAGGGGACAGGACGACTGCACTGTATTAAGGAGAGGATGAACGTGGCTCTGTATTGTGAGATATTGGGCAAAAACCTACTTACCTCAGTCAGAGCATTGAAGATGGGTCGTGGCTGGGTCTTTCAGCATGACAATGACCCGAAGCACACAGCCAACAAAACCAAGGTTCTGGAGTGGCCTAGCCACTCTCCAGACCTAAATCCAATAGATAATCTTTGGAGGGAGCTGAAACTCTGTGTTGCTCAGCGACAGCCCCGAACCCTGACAGATCTAGAGAATGTCTGTATGGAGGAGTGGACCAAAATTCCTGCTTCAGTGTGTGGAAACCTAGTGAAGAACTACAGGAACCGTTTGACCTCTGTAATTGTTAACAAAGGCTTCTGTACCAAATATTATTGTTTAACTCAAGTGATCAAATACTTATTTGTCACAGTAATATACAAATAAACTGTTTAATAAAATCGTACAACGTGATTTCTGAATGTTTCTTCAGATTCTGTCTCTCACTGTGGAAATGCACTTATGATGAAAATTTTAGACCCCTCCTTGTTTTCTAAGTGGGAGAACTTGATAAATCACAGGGTGATCAAATACTTATTGACCTCACTGTATGTGCTGAACACATCTGTATTCTTTAATTTGTTTACAGTACATATGAATAATTTATACACAAGGAGAGTGTTCTATCCATCTATAAAAGAAATAATCTCTGTAGGACAAATATGATCTTGTGTGTATTTTATAAGCTGTTTGCTGCCGTTGAATGAATGGTGAAATATTTAGTTCTTTCATTGTAAAGCTGACTCCAGAGGAGTCAGTGCCTCACCAGCCATCAACTTCACCGCACATCACTGTGATGCAGAGTCAGTCATTGGTGTGGCGAAAAAAGCCCGCATTCACCATTTTTGAGAGGACTGGCTGAAAGAATTCAGCTGGCTGAGCTACTATAAGCAGTCGAACTATATCAATTGCGAATACTGCAGCAGCTACCCCAGAACAGCAGGAAACACAAAGTTTGCCGATAGTACAGGCACTTCGCAGTTTAAACACAATACACTGTTTAAACACAATCTCAGCCTGAAACATCGAGTAGGTCGTGACATGTATATAAATCAGAAAACAACGCCACTGTTGGTTGCTTTTAAAAGACAAATGACTGTAAATCAGAGCGCAGATGAGGCAGAGGGGATGTCGAAATTTAACACGGCCTACTTGGTTGCTAAAGAGGAACTACCCTTCACCAAATACAAAAGCCAGCTCGACCTTCAAAGGAACAATGGGTTAAAACTTCACGAAACATACAACAACGATACAGCATGCGCACAATTGGTTGGAGTAATTGCGGTGAAGACTTACACGAAAATCAAGGATGCTCCGTATTTATCAATTATGATCGATGGGGACACCGAAGTAATACAGTGGAAATTAGTAGATTTGGTTAGCATGTTGATTTACGGTATGCACCCCTAAATTTTCTGGTTGTGCCCCTAAAATTTTCAGTTGGGGGCCACTGTGCTCCTAGTGAAAAAAGTTAGTCTGGAGCCCTGTCAGGGTTGGGTGATATACTGTTTCATATCATGTTTAGTTTTTTTCATATCAGGCGATACATAGTATAACAAATAAAAACATACAGCAGTTTAAATTAAATCAGTCAACATACCTTAAATTATATTCCAAATGACCCGGTGGCTAGCATCTAACATAAAAAGTCTCATCTGATTGGTCAAATGGATAAAGGGATGTATTTGATTTGTTAAATACTTCAAGTTTCCATAATATTATTTTAGCACATTTAAGGTTACCTTTTATTGCAATTTTCACTGTCTTTTGCGATATGCATAGTGCACACCTTGATATTGCGATAACGGTAAAACTGTGGTATATTGTGCAGGCCTACCGTGATTGGTAAAATCCACGGAGTATGATCACAGCCGTTTATGGCAGTAAAACTCCTCACCGCACACTTTCTACACTTTTTTCAGGCAGACAGGAAAATTTTCATACTTTCTCTTGTTTAAATTCTCAAACCTTCATAGAAATTAGGTCTTAGGTCTGAGAATGAAAACAGATCTGATCGCGATCAAAGATTTCTGTAGATCTGAAGAGCTCCGAGTTTCTGTACAGGAGACACGGCACAGAGGAGATTGATTGACAACGTCTCCAGCCAATTAGGACACAGAACAGTGTGTGCTGTTTAAAAAAAAAAGCAGTATAATCGCTCTAAAAGAACGAGCGAAATCGGGATAGATGAACTGAGACATAGAAAGGGAAGACGGTCTTCTGTTCTGTTTGACAGGGATTTTAGGGGGTTTCAGGTTGAACACGGACTGCAGTAGGGTGGAATAAAATGTCACGTTCTATGCGGGTCTTGATCATGTGGCCAGATTACAAAAACAAAAAACATGGGTCTCTGATATTGTTCAGTGGACCGGACCAAACATAGAGGCGGGCCGGATCCAGCCCGCGGGCCTTAGTTTGCCCACCCCTGGTCTACGGACATTATGCAGGAAAATGAAGGCTCACTGTGCAGTGGAAATGACTTTGGAGTTTGACATTTTCTTAACATTTAAAATTCTAATTCTGCTGATGACTTTATCTTTCAGCTCTGTATTATCAGACCTTTGAAAGTAGGGTTGTGCCGATGGACGATATCGTCCATCGTGATGGGTGACTGACATCCCGATGGAGAGACCACCATCGTGATGCCACGCCCCCGCCACGTTGCGAGTCAACACCATAAGCCGCGGTTACATGTACAAAATATCTTGATGGGATCAATGGTCGGATTAGAATCCAACCGTGTACATGGGCCCAGAAAAATGTTTTCAGAATATAAAAACGTTCACTAAGGTCACACTTTCCGTCGGAATAAATCATTCGCACATGCGCAGTAGGGTTTGAAAACCGGAAGGATATAAATTCCGCCGAGCGGCTTTTTTTTTTCAAACTTTATTGAATGTAACAATTCAATACAAAACAATGTTAAACAGCGCCGAGCGGCTATATACATTGACATGTCAGCTCGGTAAAATACGAGATGATCTTCGTAACATTATTAAAAGCATGTTTAGGTTATTATGAAACGCCTGTTCGCTCATCATTTGAATTTTAATCCGTGTGGTGGTCAGTGCTTTTTCTGAACGTAGCCAGGATTAGCAGTATGCTAACACGGGCTAACAACATTAGCTTTGGGTGGCGCTGCATGCTGTGAATAACATCAGCCTTTATTTAGTCGGGACACGACTGGAAACACAAATCCACGTGATTGTTTGAATGTTTTCTAAGGACTGAGCGACATTTCTGCTTTGAAGCTCAAACCGCTGTGTGTCTGCTGACGGTCCGAGCTGTGCTCAGCTCAGACACACACTTTTAGACCCGGTTCTGATTTCGGTTGCTTGTACCCCTAGAGCTGCGGGACGGATCGCAGTCTTAAATCTCCCACATATACCGCTCATGTACCCCCCCCCCCCCCCCCCCTCCCATCAAACACAAAGCTGTAAATCCGCACTCCGCCGGTCCACTTCGCTAGTTAAGTGCGGGAGCAGACTACACTTCTTTTCTATTTTGTTTGTTACTTTTTTTGTTAAAGTCACTTCCCTCAGTTTATACTGGATCATCGCGGATTAGTCATTGGTTGGGAAATAAAATGAAAAAAGCAAAATAACGAATAGCAGTTATATAAGAACGAAAAATGTAAAAATACCCCGCCCTAGGCGATGTCATCGTCCATCCCGATGGTTGACAGCAAACATCGTCAACGGCCAATTTACGGGACATCGCCCAACCCTATTTGAAAGGTCAACTTTCCTTTTACACTTGTCCAAATGTGAGCGCTCTTTATCCATGTTTGTTTGTGGTAGGAAAGAATCATTCTGCAGTTTAGTGTTTGTCTGAAGGATTTTACACACACACACCATTCTGTTGTGTTTGTTTAAACAATGTTTCAACAATCCCCTTTGCAACAGAAGAATAACTCATAGTTGAGGAACCCCCACTCAGCACAGACACAGGAGTGGAACCTCCACTCTGCTGGCTGTTGAAGACAGCCCACTTCTGTCTCATTTTATTTCCTTCCTCTTCATCATTTCCTTTTCTGCCTCAGACTGAAGACAGTAGAAACGTTGGATGATGCCCCTTCAGATGTTTAGAGGAGCTGCAGCAGGAGGTTCTGGAGGGTAGAGAAGTAGATGAGAATAGCAGCCTACCAACAACTGTTAATGGGAGAGATTAAAAAAGATTCAAAGTGGTTCCACAATAAAATCTGCTGCCAATTTAAAAAAAATAAAAAAAAGTTCAATTAGGTCTTTTCCAGGAGGTTTTGTTGGATCCAGTGCTTGTAAAGTATGACCCACTTCATGAACTGTAATACATACAAAAGATAAAGACTTTCCAAGGGCCTTAGGAAGTTGTATAGGAAACTTTGTAAAGGGCATTCTAACTTTATCAAATTAAGAGCCAGAGGAAATAAAATGTTCATTGAAACAAAGAAGAATTTCAGTTTTTTCATAAACGAAAACAGGATCTTGAACAACAGAATTAGGGAAAGTTTGAGTAATTTTATTTAAACCGTGAAAATGGCAGGGTTCACCCAGACAACTCACCTGGACTCACAGACCGACACATTCACTTTTTAGAGACAATTCAGGATCACCGGAGAACCCATTGAGAATCCACACAGGAAGGACCCAGCAGGGATCTGAACCGCTCACGGTTGGTCAGATCCTTGTTCCTCTGCCTTGTGTCCTCTGGCCTGATCTGCTGCTGTCGGTTTGATTTTCTCCACAGATCACTGACGGGAACTCCTGATGCACCTGCAGCTCCTCTCCACTCATCCAGTCTGGATTTAAGACCAGCGTTTCCAGCCTTTTCCTACAAGTCTGTCAGCTAACTTCCATAGGTATTGAACCAGCATCCTTTAGCAGAGTTCCTCTGGTGTTTACTGTATTTTATCAGATTTCTCTTTTGTCTACCAGATTCCCTCCTGGATCATCCTCGTTTTCTTTGGGACAGCAGTGACTCCTCACCACATCACTCCTCCTCTTTGACCACGACAGAATCAGGAGGAACCACTCATTACAGCAGCCAGTAGCATAATAAAAAATGTAATAATAAATAACATAAAATGTTGTGTTTATTGAAGGAAAATATCCCCCATTTTGAAATGTTGTTTGGAACAAACAAAGATTTACATTACTTTAAGTTGACTTTTAATAATACATTGATTGAGATGAACAGTAACGTGAGGTTTAGTTGATCAGAAGCAGGTTGGATCACTTGAAATCATAATTTGAGCCTAAAAGAGATTTTCTAAAAGTTCAATCATTGTACTGTTTAAGTATTAGTTAAAAAATGAAAGGATTTGAGGATGTAGCTGTTTTCACCTGCATTACTACATAATTAAAAACCGTTAAAAGACAAGTAGGAAACATGTTTCTAAAAAATTAAAAATAGAATGGTACTTTGAAGATGTTTTCAGTCAAAGGTGTTACACTTCCTGGGGAAAAAGCTGCTGTTTGTGGGAGAATAACAAATGTTTTTTTCTTTTACAAACACCTAAAAATGCTTTTATGTAAAACAACCAACCCTTAATTGGGCAGAAAAGCACTTCCTCATTAATTTCTTCTTAAAACCAGAGAACCCTGTTCTACACCATAAACTGATGGAACAAACATGAAGAACATTTCTGGAACTGAGAACCATCAGATTAAAAATAAAAAAGGGTTTAGGGGGTGAAATGACTTATTCAGAGGGGCAACCGTATTCTCTTGTTTTCTTTTTAAAGTTCAGCTTAATGTGTGTAAACATTAAGCTGAACTTTGTGTAAACACAAAGGCATAAAAAAGTCATAAAATAGTAATAAAACATTCAATCAGCTTACATGTGCTTCTTTGAGCAGCTTCCCATAAAGTCCCTGTGGAAATAGTTTTCATTTAGATTTAATTTTAAGTATCACCAAATTTTTTTATTTATTTTAGACACGTGCTGGGAAAGCTAAAGTGTGACGCAGATATTTTTTATTTTTGAGTTTTTATATTTCAGGCTGATAAAAATCAACAGTTTTTCTAATTAAACCGTTTTAACGAAAATCTAGTTTTTGAGACAAAAATACCTGCAGGAATAAAACTACACTTCTCCGAACTTGAATTGTAAATCTATTAATTGGTAATAGCTAAAGCTAGCTAGGGTCACGTTTTTGCAAGCTGCGCATGTGCACCTGAATAGGCTCGTCTCGAGTCGCGTGGAGTTTTTACTTTTCCTCAGAAGACGTCGACGGTAAAGTACGTCTGTTTTCGTCCAAACTTTCTTTGAACTTTCCCAGTTTTGTATAATGTTTGGGGTATTAATTATCTGAATCAGTAAATAAATAAACAACCGAATATTTTATGTCTCGTGCTCCGCGTGCCAAAGAGGCTAACATGTATTAAGCTAGTGGGCAGTAATTATCGACTTTTTCTTGTCGAAAAGTCACAAAAACAGAATTTTAACTTTGCTCACCGCATTTGGGATGTTTTTTAAAAAAATGTCCTACATTGAACGATGGAGTCAGACGTCTAGTAGCAGTAAGGCATTATTATTTTATGTGGTTGCCTATTGAAGATATAATTTGGTGTACTTTTAAACTCTACTAATTTGAACTGTACTTATATTGACTGATTATTCTAGGTTTTTAGTTAATTTATTGTAGGTCATTTAACCCTCCTGTCGTGTTCGGGTCAAATCTGACCGTTTTACAACTTATAATACTCATAAATATTATGTTTTACATCTGATTACCTCAAGACCTTATGATATCCTTCACATTGTGTACTTGAACATATAAAAGTGATGATCACCTATTTCATTCAATTTTGAGTGTTTTAATCAACCTTGTTACACCTGTGGTGTTCCCGGTCAAAAGTGACCGTCATAGGAAATGAATGGGTATCCAGAGTAAATTCATTCAACATACAGAAAACATCCCCATACACACTGCCCCAGCTCACACACACACTCTCACACACCCACACACACCCACCCACCCCCACACACACACACACACACACACAATTTCTTTTGTGGGTACACATGTCTTTCTGCTTATGTGCCGATCCTCTCACGTGAACCAACTTCCTAATGATACAATGTATCATATGTTTACACAGACTAGACAGGTGTCTTTTGAACCCATTTCTTTCCCACGCTTCTGTACCTATCACACGTGAACCACACCTTCCAGACTAATCAATGTATCATTTTTACACAACCCCATACTATATATAGCTCGATGTTTGCCTTGCATTCCTTTTACTCTGAGCACAATGAGTAGACGACTGAAGCGTTTTTCTGTGGAAGAGGTTCTGGTCCAGGTTCTTGGGCATGATGAAGAGGGCACTGAAATTGAACCAGAGATAGAGAAGGATGTCTCGGAATTGGAAGACATCACAGATTTTGAACCAGACTCTGAGGAGACTGACCAGTCAACAGATGGAGAGGGAAAGGCACCTGAAGAACAGGCACCTGAGGAAACATTTCAGTCCAAAAGTGGACACTTGCTCTGGTCATCATCCCCCCAGGACCGAGGAGGTAGAGCGAGAGTGGAAAACATCATAAAGATGACACCAGGACCAACGCGTTATGCAGCATCTCGTGTGGATGACATCAAGTCCAGCTTCCAACTCTATTTACCAGAGTCCATTGAGGGAATTATACTTGAGATGACAAATCTGGAGGGGAAGCGTGTGTTTGGGGACACCTGGAGAGAAATCGACCTGGTAGACCTCCAAGCCTACATAGGTCTGTTGATTTTAGCTGGAGTGTTGCCAGAAAAGGAAGCGTTGTGGCCTCTGTGCCCCTAGAGACATCAAAACGAGCCTGACATGCTGCAAATGTAATCCTTATGTTTGCAAGGCCCACTCTGACCTGAGTGTCACATGCCACTCATGTGCATGAATACACACACAAACACACACACACACATACCCACACACACCCTGTTGAGTTTGGTGTTTGGTTTTCCATTTATTTTTTGTATTATATGTTCATTTTGTAGTTCATTTTCAGTGCCCAATTGTATTTTCACTGATGTTATTTAATGTTTACATCTACAAATTGTCGTTAGACACTACTTTTAAATGTTGTTCTCAACTAAAGAATGTTGAATAAAAAAATTGGTGGTGAAATTTTTTTTGTGTGCTAATTTAAGACCAGTTAAAACAGACCGGTCAATTTTGACCGGGAACACTAAAGTAGGGGGCTGAATGCGAACACGACCGGAGGGTTAAAATACAGCCCACGTAAATTGGTCTTTTGCGGGTGAATTTCATACTGCGTGTCCAGGAAAGAGGGTGTATTTTCACCTCCTTTCGCTAGAGGGCGCTGTGGGCCTTCAGTTTGTTTCGAGTCAGGATCGAAATTATATTATTTTAAGAGCAATGATCGATTTTTGTCTAGTTAATCACACAGAATAAATTCTACTGAGGTGGGAGTTAAACACATGATATGAATGTATATAAAGACGTTCTTAAAATGGTTGTTTTATGTAGTTGTTGCTTCATGTTTTCCAATAGGACTAGATCATACCACGTGTCCCGGAAGTAACACGAAGGCTTCTTTATCGTCTTTAGTTTTTTCAAATTTTACCGCTCATTGATTTATTCCGGTTTCACGATTAGACTTTATTCATTGCTTTAAGTTATAGAAACGTTGATTTAACGTTTATTTGGACATTGTATAACCTTGAGTTAGATTTGTAGAAAGCAGAATGACTTGGTTTCCTCTGCGTAGTGGTTGGCATCGCTTCTCGGCCTTTTGGCTAAGATCAAGTGTAGTATCTGTTCTTATCAGTTTAATATCTGATACGTCCCCTACCCGGGGACCATATATTAAATTGATTTTTGGAACAGGGAGATGGAATAGGGGCTTGCTCCGTCCACTCCACGCATCGACCTGGTATTGCAGTATCTCCAGGAACGGTGCACCCCCCCCCTTCTCTGTCAAAAGCAAATATGATTTTAAATATCGTGCTCACAAGTATTTAGTTGTTAATTTGCTTATGGGCTTAGTTATGTGCTGTAGATAGTGTTGTGTAGGTGTTGCTTAATGTGTGTTGTAAGAGGTTCAACGTTTCACATGATGTTTTGCTTTATGAGGATTATTTTTAAAGGTTGACTTTTATTTAATGTATTTAAATGTACGCATTCCAGGTATTTTTCTTAATACCCTGTTGTGTATTTTTATAGAATGCTTTAGAATGTACGTTTAGTACGATTTAACAGTTATAAATACAATGGGGTTGCATTACTGGACAATTCAATAGGAAAAGAATTATCTTTCGACCACTCAATGTGTGGCACTTTACTTTTGAGATGTTCGAAGATTGCTGATGTTCAAATGGAGAATGCGTTCCCCTGTGTTTTTTTTTTTCCTTTCTTCAGGTAAACATACAGGAGGTGATGTGAATCACCAATGCTACATCTACACTGAGGGGAAGAAAAGACTGTTCTAGCCATTGTTTTTTAAATCTGTCATGCATTGGTGGTTCAGTGGTAGAATTCTCGCCTGCCACGCGGGGGCCAGCCGTATATACCTGTAACACGGAACAGCCAATCAAATTGCAGCTACTGCAGCATAGTCAGCCAATCAAACTGTGGCTTGTGTAGCGCTGTCCAAGCTGATGAAATCCTTTGGTCCCGAGTTCGAACCCCGGTTAGAGTGATGTCAGTCAGAAGTTGTGGTATAATAAATGTTTTTGTTAAACTGAATATGACATTTCATAATTATTGTTTTCTACTTCTGTCTCTCCTTGTTCCAAATAACAGTCATGATCTGTTGCTCATTTCAATTTCAACTATGTTTTATTAAGAAATCAACATGAAAATAAATAAAACACAGTATTTAACACAAAATGTACCAAAATGTTCAACCATGGATTTACAATTGAAGGGCAGAAGGGTTTAAACAGGCAAAACTTTAATACAAGTATTTTAAAGGTGTAAAATGAATTGAGGAAGTAGTAAATATGTTTGCTTTTTCTATCAAAACTAAACACTAATAATAAATATGTAAGAAAATTGTATTCACAAAATAGATTTCACAAACTAAATTACAAATATTTTCACATTGATAGATAACACCACGAGTTCTATCATAATCAGTGTGTTATCAGAAGAGAACTTAATACAGGCAAACATATAGACAGGTTTAGCAGAGATTTTGACGTTTTACACTTATTTCTCATCCAATATGACAAGCTGAGGTAAAATGAGACAAAAGTGGTCAAAACAGCAACATCTTTTGATAACAAATAGAACAGACATAAAAGCTATCTCTTTCCCTCTTCTGCTTGCCGGCCAGCAGCCCACCTCATCTTTTCAGCCTCATAAAAAGGAGACTGAGAGAACTCCTCCCAGGTCATTTCTTGAGTCATCCCATTTGCCCGGTGGAGGGACAAGACTCTGGCAGGACAGTAAACATACTTCCCCACAACACCAGGGAACCCGGTGTGTATGTGTGGACTCTCTGGACCTTGTTTCAGTGGTTTGTGGCAGAACCTGCACAGACGCCCACTGGGATGCTGCTCCCTTGCCTTTCTTTTCTGTCGGTCCTCCAAAACCTTTCTGCATTGTGCAGACCTCTGCTTTGCAGCCTTTAACTCTCTCTCAAAAAATGGCGTGGCAGCAAAGTCTGCAAATGGCATCCTGGGGTTTGTAAGGCCTTCTGCTGCATAGATCTGGAGTACTTTTTTGGAGCAGTAGAAGTATCTCACATCCCCAGACTGATAAAAGAAATGAACAGAAGATCCATCACCAAGGTAACGAGACTTTGGCTGCCCACAAGCAAGACAGTTCCTTGTCATTTTTTTTTCAGGTTTCTGCTGTTGTTGCTGCAGACCTACAATCTCCTTCACCATTTTTTCAACGTCAGTCTTCGTTAAAGGAGCTTCATCTGGTTTAGAGCTGGGGGGGTTCACTGGAGCAGGAGGGAGAGTCACAACTGGCACAGTGACAGTTTCACTGCCTTCAGTGAGTTTATGCCACAGCTGCTGGGTTTCCAAAAGTTTTTCGGGACTAGTGTTCATAGACGAACTTCTGTTAATCATCTTCGCCATGTGCTTCACGTAGCGGGAGATGTGCTGTTTAGTGGTGGGGTGGAGGAGGCTGTTGGGATTCCTGGAGGCAGTTTGAACAAGGGCGGCATACTCTGCGTCTACCTTGCTCAGAAAGTCCTTTTGTCCATGGTGCTTTGCCAGAAGGACATCAATGGCATCTCTCATTGGATTTGTCCAACGAGAATGGTCCAGGACAAAAAGCAGACCCCCTGCTTTGATAGGACCAGTGCGAGCTGCGCGTGGAGAGGCAGCAAAAGGCAGTGGTGGTGGTGTCGTTGAGACATCTGATGGAGAGGAAAAAAGAGAAAAGTTAACCCTTCTCACTTCTCTTTCCTTGAATGCAATGCACAAATAAATTAAAAAAGGCTGAAAATTTGAACTAAATTACCTTTCACTTCAGGGGCTTGGGTCATTGCTAGTGAGTCATCAGCAACCACACCTAAGACATTATCCTGAAACATTGGACCATTCAGTTAGTTTAAACTTGTTATGTAGCTGCAGTTTTATTGTAATAGAGTGAGGATGTTTGTTACAACAAACTTACATGAGCAGAGTGTTCTTCTCCATGTTCTTCAGGCAGGTCGATGACTGTTTCATTGGAAGGAGGTGGTTCTGGAGACAAACGCTCTTCTTCCTCAACAACCGGGTCTCTCTGAGACTTGTGTTTGTCCCAGTGAAGAGGAACCGGACGGCAGCCAGGCTCCACATACTGCAGTCCAAACCTTTCCCCAGTGTCGGCCTGTGACAAGACTAAGGCAGGGTACTTAGCTTGTCCTGTCACTTCCTTTGACAGTTTGTTCAGCTGTACAATCAGAGCTGGATTAAAAACTGAAGGAAGCTTCAGACCAGGTTGCTTCAGGCTCACAAGGCGCTGGAAGTTCCACCGAGCTACTCCAGTCATGCCTTGGGCCTGGAAAAGTTCTGTCGAGACCTGATTTCCTGTCACCCATTTGGACTGGTGGAAATGAAATCCCTCCTGCTGGGATGTTCCTCGCACCGGGATCCAGATCGGTACCGCTGCCGCTTCCCCCTTGATGTGGTTCAGCTGTAACGTGCCACCGTGTCTGTAGAGGATCCCGTCTCCCACCTCCGGGTCGCTCAGACAGCCCCTGAGGATGTGAACGCGCTGAATCCTCCACACTTTCAGCATTGTTGCCTTAAACAGTGGTATGCCATCTGGATCCGATTCCAAAAAGAACCTCTTCAGAACACTCTCCACCCGCACCAGCAGCTCTCTGGGTTCTGGGATCTTGGTGCGGCAGTGCTCCCTGATGTGCTGCTTTGTGGGGTTAGCTGGCTGGATCCCACAGAAGGTGTAGGCCTCCTTCAGCCTCTGAAGATCGGTTTGGTCCACCACACAAAAAGCTGCCGAAAGGAACTTGCAGAAGGAGCTGTGAAGTGGATGATGCTCTGAGATGCACTCCCTGGTGAACCGCCGCATGCAGTGAAACAAGTCCAGCTTGATGCTTATTTCTCTGTTGTATTTGGTACGGGATGCACATCTATTGGTGAAGTCTCCAGATGTTGCTTCACCCACTATAGCCTCTGTGGTCTTCCAGGAATCCCAGAGAAGATGCTCCTGAGGCTGGGAGTTTGGGATCCTGAATGGAGAGCAGCAATCCCTGTCCATGCACACAGGTAAAGCACCTTTTAATTGTTTATTGTGCAAATAAAGGGATTGTTTTTAAAACAATATTTACTTATGTTTTTCACGTTTTTACTGTTGAAACCATTAAATTAGAAGTAAAATGAACAAAGTTTTGTCTCACCTGTCAACCCACTGGTACTTTGCTTTTGGCAGCGCTGCAGAAATGTAACGCCGGGACAGCCCGTCGTACATTGGCTCCAGAGACTTGTCGCTTTCTGACTGCAGCATCACCCAGGACAAAATCATCCAGTTTTCATTCATAACTGCATAAGATGACATTGTGCCTGATGCCAGGACAACCTTCCGTGCCACCTTTCGGGTGTGGTCAGCCCTCAAGACCTCACCAAAAGTGCCTTGAAGGAGCAGATTGAGCGTGCCCTCCTCCCTATGGTACTCCTGAATGAGGCAGTCCACCAGGTAGTGTGAAGTCACTGTTACCCCACACCAGCCATCTATGTCTGTATACCCACCAAAAGGATCTGGTGTGGATGTTTTCCTCATTGCCCCCGTGATTGTCTGCTGGCCATATAGTCCGCTCTCTCCATCCAGAACATTCTTCACTGTCCCCAGATAAGCCACGTGTGCACGCTCGTATCTTAGGTGAAGAGCTTCATTTAGCTGATTGGCCATATCACCTGGAGACTTTGCTGTACGCCGCAGCTCATCCATCACAGTCTTGCATACTGCCTTTTTGTGGGTCAGGAAGGCTGGAAAAATCTCCTGAAAACGACGAGGCAGCATGTCCATCCATGAAGGTTTGTCTGCAAACCAGTGCTTCTTGCAGACTTTACAGGTCAGCCGAGAAGCAAGTATGTAGTACTGACCACTTGTGCCAATTATGACACGGGGCCGACCTGTTCCAGAGGAGACCACGAGGGGTTTTGGGCAGCCATGCAGACACGGGAGGGGGTAGTTGTTACGCACTCTTTCCATTATTGCATGGTCTGGTTTCCAGATAAAAAAAGGATGGAGGTGAAAGTACTTTGGGGATGGTAGCTCATAAATTGAGTCAATGAGTTCCGGCTGAGGTGGGTTACGCCACAAGGAGATCATATTCATGGCATGTCTTACAGGTGGAGACCCAGGCCACAGTCCTAAGGCTTCCATCTCTGTTTTCATCCAGATCCTCTGCTGGGGAGAGCAGTTCCAGCTGCTAACATCCTGGTCATAAGATGGAAGTGGTGAAGCAGCAGGCGTTGGCTGAAAGTGAGCAGGAGAAGGAGCTGCAGACTGAGCTGAGGGTCTTCCAACGACTGCTGCAAAAATAAAAAAATACCTTGAGTTGTTGTTGAATAAAATATTATCTCAAAGTCCAAATGAATACAGTACTTTGCATTTTTGTCAAAGTTAATGCACTGACTGTAGGTTTTATCCTGGACACGTTGAGGCAGTTCCAAAGCGAGCAACTCTGGTGGTACTGGCAGAGGAGTCTTCACTGGAGCTGAAGTAACTGGTGAAAAAGACAGTCAGAAACAGACAGGAAGCTGCAGCAGAGTAAAGCTGACAAATGATCCTCAACACTCACCTGCATGTGTGGCAGCAGGACAGCTGGACCTCTCAGGCTGGTCTGGATTCAGATCAACAGAAATATCCATCAGTAATGGCCAAATCATTGACAGTTCTTTGGTAGTAACTGTGCAAAACACTCAAAACCATGCAAGAAAACATGCTCAATAGAACAGGTGTGGTATGAAAATCAATAAATTAACTATTAGTTTCATCTTTTTATCTTTTGATTGACCAGGAAAGGTTCCATTATGATGTAATAATCCATGTGTAACCACTTTACTCTGACGTGTTAAGACATGTACTTTTGTTGTAATTCTGCTTTTTAAGACTGGTTTCCTTCAATCATTTTCATACCAAACCTATAACCAAACCCATGCAAATAACATAAGTCTGTACTTACCCTCGACGACGAACAATGAATACCTTCAGCATCATAAAAGCAGTCAAACAAAACACCTGCATTAGAACAGGCCTGAACGTGGCCAACCAGCAAACAGAGGAAAGGAAAAGGTGATCCTGGTTTACGACAGAACCATCAGGTACCAGCGGCGGCGGTGGCAGTGGCAGCAGCAGCATCTAGACCTTTACTCAGTGAACCTGAAAGAAAATAAACCAATGAATATTCTTCTTTTTGAACAGACACATTTAAAAGTGCTGAGTGTAAAGAAAGGACTGATCTAAGACTAACATGTAGTCTAATATCAGTTTTTCAACTACCAGTACTACTACTCCACATACAGAAACATAACACGTGATGCATGATGTGTGCACGTTGGTGCTGCTCACTTGGTTGGGTTGGGATTGTTTCTAAACATGTTGGGCCTGTCATCTTCTTCACTAAATGTCTCTGCTCTTTAGTAAAAAAAATAAGAAAACAGGTTTGAATTAGAAGTAGTAATTAACACTCAGTGTGTACTTGTGTGTGATTTAGTTTTACCTTGTAAAGGGAGGAGTTTGGATGGAGAGACAGAAAGCATCATTCTCTCCAACTCTTCATCATCTTCCATCTCTAACGAAGATACTGAAAAGATGGGAAACATCATTTCTACCATCTTTCCTAACATCAGCATTAACGTCTAGTCTGCCACAGACCTGGAGGACTAGAAGAAGGTTTAGTAAGAGCAGGTTCTGAAGAGCTCTGAGTCTGAGCCTCTTTCTTCTTCAGGTACTGCTGGAGCAGGAACATTTTGCTGCCTGAAACACACTGTTTCCTGAGGATAAATGATGCATATCCATCTTCTCTTTTCTCCCAGACATCCTTCCAGGTCTTCTTAGAATGCACACCAAATCCAACCAGCTGGTTGTCCTCACTACTTGAAGGTGGCTCCACTGATCTTTCAGCTAAACAGTTTCTCAGATCTCTGATTTCGTGAAAGTGTCGGGTATAATCCAGAAATGAAAAGAGACTCTCCTTCTTTGGTCCCTCGGCATTAAAGAGTCCAGCTCTCTCCTCTTCCTCAACCTTGTTAATTAAATAAATGGTGTAGCCAATATCATTTTCTAGCAGCCACCGAAAGGACTTCCCCTTGTATTTGCCAAATTGAAGAACATACTCCCCCAACACCTCCTGCCTGTCAGATGTATCTCCACCCCTAATGAAGACTTTTGACAGGGCGTTTTCCTTCACTTTTTCCTCTCTCTGGGGAGCAGACTTGTCCTGGAGCTCAGGATTTTTTTTGATCCTCTTGGCTTCATCTGAAGGGTCCTGCCTGAGAAACCCAGTTGGGCCTCGTCTGAAGCTCACGCAGATTTTTCCAGGAAAAATTAATTTCCTCTTCATTCTGGAGATCTATAACCAAAGATACATTTATTGTCGTTAGTGGGTGAAGTAGCCCAGGTCTACTGTAACTCAAAAATAGTTAAAAAAAAACAACAACATACAAATATATATATATATATATATATATATATATATATATATATATATATATATATATATATATATATATATATATATATATATATATATATATATATATGTGTGTGTGTGTGTGTGTGTAAATGCACATATAGATATTATTAAAGTTATCTACCTTTGGTAAAATTCAAAAGCTTTTGAAAACACACACAAACTATCATGACTAAGTTTGAAGAGGTTTTTCATCTCTTACGAGTAGCCGTATCCTCACCGCTGGAGTTTCAGACCTTTCATGCTCAACAAAAAATAACGGGAAGAGAAATGTCTTCAAACTAGGAACAGTTTTTTTTTTAACTTTTTACTTACATCAGACTTTAACTTGACTTTAACTTGTTGTGCTCTTGTGTTTTAACAGCGATCGGATCAAATCTGGCCGCAGGATTATTGTTGTTTTGTCTTCCTAAAGGCTCTTCCTGTGAAAACCTTACTACTAAGACGATGTGGAAACAGCGCCCCCAAAATCTCGCTAGTGGTGAAAAAGTATATTACATCCGTAGTGTTAAGAACTACCATAGAGAATGAATGAGAAAAGTTAAGAGAGTTAAGCTTAACCATTTTCGGCTCCCGCGCGGGAGGCCCGGGTTCGATTCCCGGCCAATGCAAGTATCTCTTTTTCTCAACCCTCAAAACAATCTCAAATAGTTAATTATTTATTTTACAATAGGATCAGATAAATTGTTATGGAATTAATTAAGAAGTCTTATAGATATATCAGCATGAAGCCAAGTTGTCTCTGGTGTGATTGGTTAGTGTGTCCAACTGCTAACTTTTATTATTACAATTTAACAAAAATACTTAGGAATTTCAGAACTGCAAAGATTTACACAGATCAGATAAATAAAGACAGTCTTTTGAAAACATCTTGCATTTTAAAATAATAAAACTGATTGAGTTTATAATTGTACCTTTTGTTTTTTTTCTTCTTCCTGAGATATTTTGAAAACCCCAAGCTTGAGAGTGAAACGTCCGATCACAGTCCAGAGATGAACAGGAATCAACGGACATCTTGATGATGCTGCACGGTGTGAGTCTGCTGCCATCCATCTAAATTCATCTTCTCCCACTGAGTGTTTTCTAAGGTTTATTTCTCAGAAAAAAGGTTGCTAATCTGCACTAAACAGAGCTCTGCTTCCCTGAGGTTTTAGTGAATCTGTTTTTTAAATATTTTTTATTGTGAACATGCTACATGTAGAGGTGGGAGATATAGATTTTTTTTCATATATCAAGCTTTATTTTTTTGTACCAGAACATGTCTTTAAATGTTTATCTAAAGTTGACGGAGTTGTACGAATTGTCCAATTAAAATGGAGAAAGTTAGAAACATGTTTTCTGTTGGAAACGCTGCTGTCAATTCAGAAGAAAGGAGTGTTTTCTAGTTGTTATTAATACCTAAAGTTATTGTTTTATTAGTTTTATACTGCAGAAGTTGATCAGAAAGTGGACTGAAAATTGTTTTTAGAGTGTGACATTCTTTGAGATGAAAAACACTGCATCTTTCTCTCTCTCTCTCTCTTTGTTGTTTTTTTAATCTGTTTTTTGATTCTCCCGTTCAAAACAAAAGTATAAATGATGTATCATGCGTCCCGTTAAAAAAGCCAACCTATAGGAACTGTAAAACATATATTAAATGGTAAGAATTGATATGTGAATGGAATCAGATCGCCACCTTAGTAACAATACATAGCCCTAGTGGCGGCTTGCTATTTGGGACAGCAAGGGAAGGGGTCACTCAGTCCAGTCGTCAGTGACATCACAAATACATCACACAACCCCAGCTACTGTTGGGCTAAGGCGGGGTACATCTGGACATGACCTGGTGCTCTAGCGAGCGCGCTCACCCCACCTGTATTGGAAATAAACAAAAAAATCTAAATTCATAAATCCTCACGAAGCAAGGATCCCCCTGCTACCATGCAGCAGGAGAGACGGGGATCCCTTCTGCCGTCTACCGCTATTTTCCGGCGGGGAATCAGAATTCTTTATTGTCATTGTTCATGGTGATACAATTTGAGTTTCCTTCAGATGCAGGCATCTGTTCTAACCAATAAATGATTATACATTCAATGTAATGACATGTATCATGTTAGAACGAACGTGCGAAAACATTCAGCCTAAAACGGATCCAGTATTGAACACTGTTTTAATTGTGGTATTGCTAGCTCAAACTTTACATAGCATACGTTTAAAATGCACTTTTTAGTCAAAATGTAGTCAAATATTGTAATTAGTTATGTTGTCCGCTAGAGGTCGCCAATGGGATAGTTGTTTTTTTTTTTATTCACAGATCTGCCAAACCATATTTGTAGATCAGTGAAAGTTGATTCATTGTGGTGATCCCTGAGGAGATATGCAAAATGGATAAATAAACAGTCAGGGAACGCGCCAGACTTTAGCTGTTGGGGAAATTTGGTTTTGTTTTGAGCTTTGGTGATGAAACTGTTTACATTTATAGTTCATATTCCAGACCAGTAGGGGGCTGCAGCAGAACTTCGATGTTCTAGTGAGCAGGAAACAAAGGAACAGGAAGTGGTTAAGTGTTAGCATTGAAAAACGTTTGATTTGTATGTTTTTGTTGATTTTTGGTGTATTTGTAATGTTTTTAATCAACATACAATGACTCAAACGTTGATAGTTCTTGTCAAATTCCGACCTATCTCTTTTAGCTCTGCGAGAATCACCTAAAGGACAGTAAATGAATGAAACTCAGTGGTCATCACTTAGCTTTCTGTTGTTCAGTCACAGCAGTGCATCATGGGTATTTTTTCTGCTGATTTAGGTTAAAGATGTTAGTTTATGGTTTGCAGATGTCTTTTTGTGTAGCAGTGTTAAATGTCAGTCCTGCAGTGTGTAGCTCAGTCAGTGTGAGGGGTGTGTGAATACCTTAATGATAAACAGTGTCTATGTGAAAGACTTGTGAGAACGTGATGTGAACAACTCATACTTACCTGGCAGGGGAGATACCATGATCATGAAGGTGGTTCACCCAGGGTGAGGCTCAGCCATTGCACTCCGGTTGTGCTGACCTTTGCGAATTCCCCAAATGTGGGAATCTCGACTGCATAATTTCTGGTAGTGGGGGACTGCGTTCGCGCTCTCCCCTGATTATTTGTTTAAAGATAAATGCCTTTCCTGACAATAATTAGTGTCAATTAACAATATTATGGTCCCAGTCATAACTATTATTTAGAATCTTGTTTACACAGGGTTGGATGATTTACTGTTTCATATCATGTTTAATTTTTTTTTTCACATCAGGCGACATATGAACACATAGTATAACAAATAAAAACATCTATATCTATAGACCCAGGCTGTGTCCCACCAAAGCGGGGTAGCCTAGACAGGGCACACATTCTTAACACCCTCCTTCTCTTCCCTAAACCCTCCTCCTTCAGTGTGTGTGTGTATGTGTTAAATTAAATCAGTCAACATACCTGAAATTATATTCCAAATGACCCGGTGGCGAGCATCTAACATAGCAAGTCTCATCTAATTGGTCAAATGCATAAAGGGATGTATTTGATTTGTTAAATACTTCAACATTCCGTAATATTATTTTAGCACATTTAAGGTTACCTTTTATTGCAATTTTCACTGTCTTTTGCGATATGCATAGTGCACACCTTGATATTGCGATAACGGTAAAACTGTGGTATATTGTGCAGGCCTACCGTGATTGGTAAAATCCACGGAGTATGATCACAGCCGTTTATGGCAGTAAAACTCCTCACCGCACACTTTCTACACTTTTTTCAGGCAGACAGGAAAATTTTCACACTTTTCTCTTGTTTAAATTCTCAAACCTTCATAGATTAAGGTCTTAGGTCTGAGAATGAAAACAGATCTGATCGGGATCAAAGATTTCTGTAGATCTAAAGAGCTCAGAGTTTCTGTGCAGGAGACACGGCACAGAGGAGATTGATTGACAAGGTCTGCAGCCATTTAGGACACAGAACAGTGTGTGCTGTTTAAAAAAAAAAGCAGTATAATCGCTCTAAAAGAACGAGCGAAATCGGGATAGATGAACTGAGACATAGAAAGGGAAGACTGTCTTCTGTTCTGTTTGACAGGGATTTTAGGGGGTTTCAGGTTGAACATGGACTGCAGTAGGGTGGAATAAAATGTCACGTTCTATGCGGGTCTTGATCATGTTGCCAGATTACAAAAACAAAAAACATGGGTCTCTGATATTGTTCAGTGGACCGGACCAAACATAGAGGCGGGCCGGATCCAGCCCGCTGGCCGTAGTTTGCCCACCCCTGGTCTACGGACATTATGCAGGAAAATGAAGGCTCACTGTGCAGTGGAAATGACTTTGGAGTTTGTCATTTTCTTAACATTTAAAATTCTAATTCTGCTGATGACTTTATCTTTCAGCTCTGTATTATCAGACATTTGAAAGGTCAACTTTCCTTTTACACTTGTCCATATGTGTGCGCTCTTTATCCATGTTTGTTGCTAGTAGGAGAGAATCATTCTGGAGTTTAGTGTTTGTCTGAAGGATTTTACACACACACGCACCATTCTGTTGTGTGCTGTGGGCGACAGGTCGTACAGATTTGTAAAGATCCATGGAAATCCTGTCGTGGAAGCCCATGTTTGATCCATAATTAATCAAAACGACGCAAGATACTTGTTTAAACAATGTTTCAACAATCTCATTTAACACAAGCATAACTCATAGCAGTGTTCGACATAAGCGGTCATCCTGTTGTCCTAGACGACCAGAATTCACGGCGGACAACCAAAATGAACCTGGTGGTTGTCCGTGTGACAACCTGGTCTTTTATTCAACATTTTGGTATTTTTTGACTATTTTTAAAAGTTTTTGGGAAACAGACGTCTGACTTTTTAAGATAACATCGAGTGTGCACGAACGATGTCACGTGACTTCCGAACGAACCGAGTGCGCCCAAAGACAAGGAGAGTCAAGGCTGTTTTGGCGCGCGCTGCAACTCGAGAAGACGTAAAATACTATTTCATTGCTCATATTGATCATAATGTCATTAAAAATTAATCAGAAATAACTCAACAGTGATAAGAAAATAGAAAAGTACAAACAGGAATTCAGAAACAGAGGCTGTTGCAAATTTATGAAATGAACTGTAAACAGACGTCTATAAGTGCCTGCAGTCTTCTTCACATATCCAGAGAGGTCCAGATATCGTTCTATTAGTGATGATTTGCAACTTTGGGACAGGAAAAATTATTTTATGCCTTTTGAAATTTAACTTTTTACCCCTTTGAAAAATATTTTCTTGTAATACAACATTAAATTCTGTGGCCATCATTCTGCAAATTTTGATATAGCTTTTTGTGATACCTTCAAGCTTGCATTTACTTATTTTATCAATTATATCTAAATTTAATCTTTGTACTGTAGAAGAAATCAAGCCAAATTTGTGTGTTCAGGGTTATTTAGAACTAAAGTACATTACATTTTTTTTACATGAAGTGTTTTCAATAATAGGCCTGACGGAATCCTATTGCCCTACACCCGAGATTAGTGCATTTTTTCTGTTACAGCTTTTCTCTAGTGAGCTTGTCGGAGGACTAGAATTTATTAATATTTATTACCGTATTTTCCGGACTATAAGTCGCACCGGAGTATAAGTCGCACCAGCCCAAAAATGCATTATAAAGTAGAAAAAAACACAGATAAGTCGCACTGGACTATAAGTCGCATTTTGACGGGAAATTTATTTGACAAAATCTGAGACCAAGAACTAATAAGTTCCACAACCTCACATGACACAATCATAACAGACTGTTTATCTCATAATTTCGCAGTAATTCTTTCTCATACTTATTTATTTATTCCTTTCATGAAGCATCATTGGCCAACTAATACTTTGTTTTCATCCTGTATTTGTAGAAACAGTTGTCATTTTTATTGCATTTCTGAATCTATGAAATCATTGGAAAATAGAATATTATGTTTTTAGCCTTCAAGATATTACTGTAAAAAAGAATGCTGATTCTCTGAGTCACTTAACTTACTCTTAACACTTAACATACTTCATACATCAAATTGACCCAGGAACATCATTTCTGTTCCTCACAAATGAATATAACAGGAGGGTTAACAATGTATTTATTTCAATTTATTTCTAATATAAGTCGCTGCGGAGTATAAGTCGCACCCCTTGCCAAACCATGAAAAAAAGGGCGACTTATAGTCCGGAAAATACGGTACATGATGTCATGATTCTTTTGACACAGAAATGCCAAAGCAGTTGTCAATTTTTCAAAGCTTTGGACACAAAGGAGTCTCCCAGCAAATCCTTGAAGAGATTATTGAGCCAAGAATCATATGACAAAACTAAAAGAAAACGGGCATTTCACCAAAGCTGGACAGTCGGCAGGCCATGGCTAGAATATGATGAAAGCAGCAGTCTAATGTTTTGCTGTGTCTGCAAAGACAACAAGTACCACTTTGCAGACAGCAAATGTTCGTTGGCAGTTGGTTAAAGCTCCTTCCAACTGACATCGGTCACAAAACATGCTGAAAGTGAGAGGCACCGAAAGGAACTTGCTGCCCATGATGCTGCCAGCACACCACCAGAGGCCAGAATTGCAGACCAGATGTTGGCCAAAATTAAGAAAGACAAGCTGGACAGGACGTGCATCAAATTCTGCACTGTCCATGCGCTAGCCAAACATCACCACCCATACACAGACTTTGTCTGGCAAAACCAGCTGGACAGACTGAAAGGATTGGATGTTGGCAGTGAACGTGACAAAGCGGCTGCCATATTTGCACACCATATTGGGGAGGTCAGTAAAGTTGACATTTTTCAATTGTTTTTTTTATGTAATTTATTTGCTTTGGATTTATTAAAAGATCATACAAGTTACGTGTTTTAACAGGTTGAGCGGCTCGAGGTGATCAGACAAGTGACAACTGCCAAGTATATCAGTCTCATCATGGATGACTCAACTGATGTATCGGTAGAGGAACAGGAGATGGTGTATGTGAGAAGCTGCCATGCTGGAGTGGTGCATGTGAACTTCGTGGGCATTATTGCGACACCTAAGGCAGATGCTGAGGGCATAAAAAAACAGTCTGGAGGAGGCTACCACGAGCCGGCTGGACATCATACTTAGCAACATTGCCCACAAGCTGGTTGCCAAGGGAACAGATGGTGCTGCAGTTATGATGGGACGACATAATGGTGTTATCACTAGAGTCCGAGAGATGGCTCCCTCTCTTGTGGGCATCCATTGTTTTGCCCATCGCCTTGAGCTCGCAGTTAAGGATGTCATCCGGAAACCGCCTGGCTACGCAGCCTTTGATAAACTTTTGCCAGACTTGTACCACTTCTACCACCCGAGGTATAGTAATGCATTGTTTTTCTCACACTCTACTTATGTCTAAATAAAAGCAATGTTAACAATATTAAAATGGATTTGTTTTTTTTGTTTTTTTTTCAGCAATCTCAATTGTTCAAATCTGAAGGAGGCATGCAATGCTTCAGATGTAAAGCGTCTTGTCCCCACCAGAGTCGGTGGTACCAGATGGCTGCCACACACTTAACGCGCCTTGACCAATCTGTGGTCAACGTACCCAGCCTTGACTCTCCATTTATCACAAGTAGGTACAACTTCAGTGTGATAGCAAATTCTGTTTAATGTAGTTTGTGCAAGCCAATATTATATATTAAATGTCATTTACTTTCCTCACTCTGATTTCTTAACAGGTAAAGGAGACTGGCCAGTCGCAGATGCCAAGGCCAAAGCCAGGGGGCTGCACAACAAGCTCACATCACGCCATGTTATGCTTTTTGGCCACCCTCTCTGGGACATAGTCATAGTTCTGGCCCAGTTGTCTTTGTTTCTGCAGGCCAAAACCCTTGCCATTGCTGATATTGCAAATTACCTGGATTCCAAGGTGGCCATCCTTGAAACATATGCTGAGCAGTAAGTAATTGAATCTAGTTGATAGAATATATGAACATAAACATTCATGCAGTATGATCAATAAAGCTTGTACATCCAGAAAATTTGACTTCAGAAGTGTTATGTAACAGGGGGAGCCCTAAACTCGAGAAATTACTCAACGCCAATAACTTGCATGGAGTGTGACCTTGAGTGATGTAAGTGGAAGGAAGGACCAATGCATCAAATAAATCACTGGGTCTGTGTGCAGTGACCTGATAGAGAGCCTTCAACACCGCTTTGATATGGCTGAGCCATTGATTGCCGCGACGGGCTATATCAACAAACAAACCTGGCCATCTTCAAAGGAGGATTCCAAAGGTATTCCCTAATTATGACTGCCACAATGTTCTTAGTTGTTGAGCAGGCATATATATGTTGTTGATGATGTTATTTGAACTGTGGTGCAGAATTTGTTCAGAACCTTGTGGACCACTTTCGTCCCAATTGCTGGAGTGCTTCCAGACTCCAGTTGGCTCATCCGTGCTCCAGTTCCTGACCGTTTACTTCGCCTTTGCTCGCGCTCCTACGCCTGGCTGTGGATTTTGCCTCTGGCTCGTCTCTGGCTCGTCTCTGCTCTGTACCTGACCGAGTACCTCGTCTCTGCTCCTGCTCCTACACCTGGCTGTGGTTCCTGTCTCCGGCTCGACTCGCGCCTTTGACTGTCCCCCCAACCACGGCTGGATGAAGCTCGTCTGCTGGACTTTTATATATGTAGTTGTAGATTTAGATAAGTTAATTCTTCTCTATGAGTTCTGGTAAATCGCCTGTCCGTCCTGGGGGAGGATCCCTCCTTCATGTGGGCACCCCTGAGGTTTCTTCGTTTTTTCCGGAATCCGTTTTTTTTGGGAGTTTTTCCTTACCGCGAAGGGGGGTCTAAGGGCAGGGATGCCAGTATAGCTTAGTCAGTTTGTTAGTTCATTTTAGTATTTTCCTATTGAACTCTTTGTATTCGTGATCCTTTTAAGTTCATGTTTTACTTCGAAGCCCATCGAGACGACTGTTGTTGTGATTTTGGGCTATACAAATAAAATTGAATTGAATTGAATTGAATTTGGAGCCAGGTGGAGTAAAGACTGACCTCATCGCAGCTGAATGGACTGCATTGAAATCTCTAGTCGACAAAAGGTAGGTGCTTTTTAATTATCATACAGATTGTCTTTTGGATACCAATATGAGCCCTCTTAGTTATTGAATTAATGTCCAAGTTCACTGGCTGTCACCAGGCATCCCAATAACTCCAGTGACATGAGCTGGGCTTCCCTCAAAGAGTTTGGCCAGTGCGTCCCCAACTTGATGGAGCTGGTAGATCTGGTCCTCACCATCCCTGTGACATCCTCTGAAGTTGAGCGCTGCTTCAGTGTAATGAAGCAAGTCAAGACAGACTCAGCGGGGACTTGCTAAACATGTTGATAAGCATTGTCCTGCTGTCCCCATCAGAGGCAGCTTTTGATTCTCTTCCTGCAGTCCAGCATTGGTGGGAGGCCTGCCAGAGACGTGAGCGGCATCAGCCTCAGCAGACTAGTCGGACGTTGACGATGATGACATATCCCTTGAGGAACTTGTCTGTAGAGGCAGTTGATATATGTATAGAATAAATAAAGATGCAAGTACTGACATCTGAGTAGGTTTCGTTGCTGTTGAATATTGGCATCGAAGGACAACCAAAAATTGGGGAGGACAACCAAATATTTATTTTTCCTTATTTATTATTTTTCCTTACTAATGCTGCTCATAGTTGAGGAACCCCCCACTCAGCACAGACACAGGAGTGGAACCCCCACTGTGCTGGCTGTTGAAGACAGCCCGCTTCTGTCTCATTTTATCTCTTTCCTCTTCATCATTTGCTCTTCTGCCTCAGACTGAAGACAGTAGAAACGTCGGATGACACCCCTTCAGATGTTTAGAGGAGCTGCAGCAGGAGGTTCTGGAGGGTGTTGTGAGGACTTCCTCACAACTCCAGAGTCCAGCTGGTGAGTCTAGAGGAAGTTCGTGTGCAGAGCAAAGAATTTCTGAGGAAGGGGGGGCAGACATGAAGAGCATGCCGGCCTCCAAGAGCTGGTTCCACCGGTTCCTGAATCACTATAACCAAAGTTTGTGTCTCTGTATGGAGAAATGGCATCTGCTGAGGCAGATGGAAGATGTCCTGATACACTGAAGAAGATAACCGTGGAGAATATTGTCATCCGGATGAACGAGTGATGGATGAAACCGGCCTCTTCTGGAGGAAGAGTGACGATCCTGATGTGCCTTACAAAGAATGGTGCGGTGCATTCCATTGCTCTGAATAAATTAAAAACTCTTTATGTTGAGCAATATTCCAATGTTCTTTGAATAAATATTTTACAAAGCTTTTGAAGGGTTTAGATGAGTAAGGATCGGTGACGGACATTCTTCAGGCGCGGGGTGGGGGTTGTTTCTCTATATTTGTGGATTTGCTGGGGTCTCTGTCCCCTAAACCCTGTGAATATCCGGGGAAAACTATGATTATATATTACCTCTGGCACACTTAAGAAAGCGGAGCTCAGGTTTTTAGAGGAATACTCAGATGCATGAATGGATCAAAATACCGCTTTGGGGCTGTTTTTTTTTTTTTTTTTTTGTGAGGAATAAACATTATAATAAACTTAAAAGCTCTAAAAGTTGTTCTGTTTGCAGAGCTGCTGGTTATGTCGACGCGAACATCACCAACCCAAATGTGGCAGGAGCTGTTCTGAGAAGGTTCTGGATTTCTCAGAGCTTAAACTGGGAGTCAGACTTTACTCTCAGTCAAATGCAGGGAGAAGTTTGTTCCTTTTCTAACCTTCATTCTGCTTGTCTGGTCTTTCTTCCCATCTGTAATTTGAAACGAACATTTCTGTTTGAATGTTGTGGGTGATATTTGAGATCTACAGCTTATTTGTTCTCAGCGATCGTCCTCCTTCAGTAGGTTCAATTTTATTTCTATAGCCCAACGTTACAACAGTCGACTCAACGGGCTTCATACCGATAATTGTATAAGAATATGAAATCAGGCATAAAATAAAATAGATAATTGCTAAACTAAACAGATTAAACTAAACTGGGCATCCCTGACTTTAGACCCTCCTCGGTAAGGAAAAAACTACAAAAAATGTATTCCATGGGGAAAAAAAGAAGAAACCTCAGGGGTGTCTACATGAAGGGGGGGATCCTCTACCAGGATGGACAGGCGATGTACCGTATCAAACACAACTACATTTTTTTAATAGTCCATCAGATGGGCTTCATCCAGATGGAACTGAGGGACAGCCAATTGGAAACTGGAATCACTCCTGCTCCCCTGAAGGGGAGGGGAATTGGGGGACAACACATGAATCGCATGGCATCAAACAGGCATGGAGAACTAAATGATGAATAAATGATCAAGAATAGAGAAGTAGATGAGAATAGAAGACACTACACCATACTTTCCCCAGCTTCTAGCAGCCTACCAACAACTGTTAATGGGAGAGATAAAAAAAGATTCAAAGTGGTTCCACAATAAAATCTGCTGCCAATTTAAAAAAAATTAAAAAAAGCTCAATTAGGTCTTTTCCAGGACGTTTTGTTGGATCCAGTTCTTGTAAAGTATGACCCACTTCATGAACTGTAAAACATACAAATGGAAAAGACTTTCCAAGGACTTTAGGAAGTTGTATAGGAAACTTTGTAAAGGGCATTCTAACTTTATCAAATTAAGAGCCAGAGGAAATAAAATGTTCATTGAAACAATGAAGAATTTCAGTTTTGGTCAGATCCTTGTTCCTCTGCCTTGTGTCCTCTGGCCTGATCTGCTGCTGTCGGTTTGATTTTCTCCACAGATCACTGACGGGAACTCCTGATGCACCTGCAGCTCCTCTCCACTCATCCAGTCTGGATTTAAGACCAGCGTTTCCAGCCTTTTCCTACAAGTCTGTCAGCTAACTTCCATAGGTATTGAACCAGCATCCTTTAGCAGAGTTCCTCTGGTGTTTACTGTATTTTATCAGATTTCTCTTTTGTCTACCAGATTCCCTCCTGGATCATCGTCGTTTTTTTTGGGACAGCAGTGACTCCTCACCACATCACTCCTCCTCTTTGACCACGACAGAATCAGGAGGAACCACTCATTACAGCAGCCAGTAGCATAATAAAAAATGTAATAATAAATAACATAAAATGTTGTGTTTATTGAAGGAAAATATCCCCCATTTTGAAATGTTGTTTGGAACAAACAAAGATTTACATTACTTTAAGTTGACTTTTAATAAAACATTGATTGAGATGAACAGTAAGGTGAGGTTTAGTTGATCAGAAGCAGGTTGGATCACTTGAAATCATAATTTGAGCCGAAACAAGGTTTTCTAAAATTGAAATCATTGTACTGTTTCAGAATTTAAAAAATGAAAGGATTTGAGGATGTAGCTGTTTTCACCTGCATTACTACATAATTAAAAACCGTTAAAAGACAAGTAATGTTTCTAAAAATGTAAAATAGAATTGTACTTTGAAGATGTTTTAACTGGATGTTTTCAGTCAAAGGTGTTAAACTTCCTGGGGGGAAAGCTGCTGTTTGTGGGAGAATAACAAATGTTTTTTTATACAAACACTTAAAAACCCTTTTAAGTAAAACAAACAACCCTTCATTGGGCAGAAATGCACTTCCTCATTCATTTCTGCTTAAAACCAGAGAACCCTGTTCTACACCATAAACTGATGGAACAAACATGAAGAACATTTCTGGAACTGAGAACCATCAGATTAAAAATAAAAAAGGGTTTAGGGGGTGAAATGACTTATTCAGAGGGGCAACCGTATTCTCTTGTTGTTTTCTTTTTAAAGTTCAGCTATACGTGTGTAAAACTATAAGGCATAAAGTCATAAAATAGTAATAAAACATTCAATCAGCTTACATGTGTTTACACGTGCTTCTTGGAGTAGCTTCCCATAAAGTCCTTCTTGAAATAGTAATAATTTATAATTAATTGTAATTATTATCGCCAAAATTTTTATTTTTATTTTAGACACGTGCTGGGAAAGCTAAATAAAGTGTGACGCAGATATTTTTTATTTTTGAGTTTTTTTATTTCAGGCTGATAAAAATCAACAGTTTTTTAATTAAACCGTTTTAACGAAAATCTAGTTTTTGAGACAAAAATACCTGAAACTTACCTTTTCCAAACTTGAATTGTAAGTTTTCTATTAATTGGTAATAGCTAAAGCTAGCTCCTTTAAATTAAGGGTCACGTTTTTACAATCTGCGCATGTGCACCTCGTCGTTTCGAGTCGCGTGGAATTTTACTTTTCCTCAGCAGACGTCGACGGTAAAATGGGTAAAGTACGTCTGTTTTCGTCCAAACTTTCTTTCAACTTTCCCAGTTTTGTATAATGTTTGGGGTATTAATTATCTGAATCAGTAAATAAATAAAAAAACGAATATTTTATGTCTCGGGCTCCGCGTGCCAAAGCTAACATGTAAGCTAGTGGGCAGTAATTAGCGACTTTTTCTCGTCGAAAAGTTACAAAACCGAATTTTAACTTTGCTTACCGCATTTTAGATGTTTTTTGAAAAACGTTCTACATAGAACGATGGACAGACGTCTTGTAATGGTGAGGTATGTTGCCCTAATGATGAAGATATACTTTTTGGTGTACTTTTTAAACTCTACTAATTTGAACTGTACTAATATTTACTGATAAATCTAGTTTTTTTTGTTAATTTATTGTAGGTTATTTAAAAAAATACATCCCACGTAAATAGGTCTTTTGCGGGGGAATTTCATACTGCGTGTCCAGGAAAGAGGGTGTATTTTCACCTCCTTTCGCTAGAGGGCGCTGTGGGCCTTCAGTTTGTTTCGAGTCAGGATCGAAATTATATTATTTTAAGAGCAATGATCGATTTTTGTCTAGTTAATCACACAGAATAATTTCTACTGAGGTGGGAGTTAAACACATGATATGAATGTATATAAAGACGTTCTTAAAATGGTTTTTTTATGTAGTTGTTGCTTCATGTTTTCCAATAGGACTAGATCATACCACGTGTCCCGGAAGTAACACGAAGGCTTCTTTATCGTCTTTAGTTTTTTCAAATGCTACCGCTCAGTGATTTATTCCGTTTTCACGATTAAAGTTATTCATTGCTTTAAGTTATAGAAATGTAGATTTAACGTTTATTTGGACATTGTATAACCTTGAGTTAGATTTGTAGAAAGCAGAATGACTTGGTTTCCTCTGCCTAGTGGTCGGTATCGCTTCTCGGCCTTTTGGCTAAGATCAAGTGTAGTATCTGTTCTTATCAGTTTAATATCTGATACGTCCCCTACCCGGGGACCATATATTAAATTGATTTTTGGAACAGGGAGATGGAATAGGGGCTTGCTCCGTCCACTCCACGCATCGACCTGGTATTGCAGTATCTCCTGGAACGGTGCACCCCCCCTTTGTATCAAATATAATATCTTATAGATCTCAAAGTCACACGCATTTGGTGGTGAATGCTTATGGGCTCAGTTATGATGAGCTGTAGACAGTTTAATACTAGTGCTATCTTAGATGACCCCACCCTTACGTTGACGTGTTCACTCTACCATGACAAAGGTAGATAAAGGTGGAAAGATTTCATGTAATCCATGGACACCAGTGAGGTTCACAAATCATTGAAGAAAAAAGGTTCAGTGCACTGTCTAGTGGGTCTAGATGACCCAAATCCCAATGGTAAAGTGCCTAGGATAGCACAAGGGTTAAGTAGGTGGTGCACTTTGATGAGCTGAATCACCAATGCTTCAAATTTTTTTCTTTTTTTTTAGTGTTTCTGAATCAGTTTTTTTTAATTGAAACATAATCATTACAAATCTCTCGCAGACACAGGCACACAATGATGCAAGGCACAGCTCTTCACAAAAACTAAGAACAAAAGAAAACAATAATGTATAAATATATAAAAAATATAAAACTTTCAGCATAAATTAAGATACAAGGCAAACGACAATCTGGACCCCAAGATCTGTAACCACTCTGTAGCAGAATTACAAATGTCATCAAGGACTTAAGTTGTGAATACATTTCAATGAGTATAAATACAGTCTGACTTCATTTTTTCCACTTTTTCTTATGAATATGATATTTTCCCAAAATCAGGAGGATGTTGACTAATTTTGTTGTCTCTTTTGACAACTTACTGTTAAAAAAAAAAATCTTTTACTATGAATTGTATAATGGTAATTCTTTGACTAAGCCAATTATGAAAATTTTGCCAGAATTTTTGGATCACTGGACATGAAAAAACAGGTGTCTGGTTGTTTCTGTGGCTGTATGACAGAAATCACACGGATCAACCTCAAAAGCCAAATCTACTTCTCAACCTCTCTACCGATGGGTAGTAATTGTTTATAATTTGGAACTGCATTTCTTTAGTTTTGGGGATCACTGGCCATTTCATGAATTTCCATAATTGAGCACCCGATGTGACAGGTGTCTCTTATTTTATATTTCACTTTTCTATTAAAGTCATGGTAAAATTTACGTATAAAAGGATTTGTTTAGGTATTTATTATCACCTTTTTTCCCACTAAGTTTTATTTCTTCTATTAATAAATTTGGTAGTTTAATTCGAACATTTGAAGACAATATTGCATTTTGTATTAAATGTATTAAAGCAATTGGAATTTCTCTGCAGGTTTTCTGAAATTCCTTGGTTGAACATTCAATATCATATTTGCTTTTGAAGTCTCTTAACTGAAGAATTTCTCAGTTTGAATCAAGAATATCACTTACAAAAAGAATCTTGTGGTCAAACCAATTTTGATAAAACAGTAGCCACGGTTACATGGGCAAAATATCTTGATCTGATCAATGGTCGGATTAAAATTCAACCGTGCACATGGGATCAGAAAACCTTTTTCCGATTAGAAGAAACGTTCACATGGGTCACACTTTCGGTCGGAATAAACCATTTGGGCATGTGCAGTAGTGTTGAAAATACAAGAATAAGGAAATGAGTCCCACAGTAAACAAACCTTGCTGTCGTATATATTTATGCAGCAGCTCGGTAATATACGAGACGATCTTCTAAACGTGCTTTTATTAATGTTATGAATATTATGAAGCGCCGGTTCGCTCATCAGTTTATTTTTTATCCGTGTGGTTGGTGCTTTTTGGTGGAAAAACGGAGCTCCCAGGAGAGGCTAACACGCGCTAACAACATTAGGCTTGTGTGATGAACATAAACTCATGGGGGATATGCCGCAATCTGCATCTTGGCTGCACGTAAATATGTGGGAATAACATCAGCCTTTATTTTGTCGAGACACGACTAGAAACACAAATGCATGTGATTGTTTGAACGGTTTCTAAGGACTGAGCAACATTCTTCTTTGAAAAGTTCGCACACCGCCCCAAAGCCGCTGTGAGCTGGAAGTCCGAGCTCTGCTTGAACACACGGTTCTCCTGACAGCAGCTAACCGAGAGCGGCGGGACGGATCGCTGTCACACACAAACAACAAAACGCACACGTAACAATGCATGCTCCCTCCCATCAAACACAAAGTTAATAATCCAGCTGCTCAGAGACACAGTTCGCTTGGTCCACTGGCACACGAGCCAGGACCACGCAGGGTCCAGACGTCACGGGTCACGAAGCGCTCCTCCCCGGCATCCCCCTGGTGAGGGGTGTAAGAGAGCGGAGAGCTGGAGAGCCAGAGGGGCGAGAGCGGAGCGGCGCTTCGCACCAGGCGTCCGCAGAGCTGCTGGTCGGTCCTGTTTGAGCTCCAAAGCTTTCTCTGGAGCGAAACACCGTCTATGCATGACGTTAAACCAGAGCAGAAGTGACACACGATCGGAATGAACCGTTTACATGAACAACGATCGGATCAACAATCGGTATAACCCACCTATCTCAATCGGAAAGAAATTTTGATCCGAACGAATCTGATCAGGGCGTGTTTACATGACACATTTTCCTTCCGATCAGGCATTCTTTCCGATTACTTTTGCCCATGTAAACGCAGCTATTGTCTTTCTGTTTGTGGTAAGTGTTGTTCCACAGGGTGGCGGAGTGAGGGGTAAAATTATGACTACCGGTAAATATCATTTTCCAGTGAAAAAGAACCTGTTTGAGAAATTCTGAAATCTTTATAGGAAGTTTGGAAATTTCAAAGTCACATCTAAGCAAAAAATCGAATCCACCTACTTTTTTGAAGATGTTTTTGAGAATATGAAACCATATTGAGTTAGGGTTAACCATAAAGTATTTTAAGCATTTTATTCTAAAGGTTCTGACCCAAATTATATTCCTTAATTAGTTAAGATTTTTTTGATGTAATGGGTCTTATTTCTCCAAATAAATTTATAAATAATTGAGTTAATTTTTTTGACATTCTTTGGGCTAATGTAGAGAGATTGGCATGGATATATCAGTTTTGAAATTCCTTCTGATTTGGACAACAAATATCTTCCAAAAATTGTTAAATCTCTGATAAACCAATGATTTAATGATTTGTGCATTTGGTTTATTTTTTCCATCATGTTTTTTTCTTCTCTTTTTCATCTCTAATTAATTAAATTCCTAAATATTTCACTTTGTGTTTTACTGGGATTGAAAACATTTCTTTTTCCAGACAAGAGTACAGGGGGAGTACTTCACATTTTTTTAAGTTTAGTCGAAGGCCAGAATCTTTTGAGAAAATGGAAATAATTTGCAGGGCTTTCATTACCATGTTTTTGTCTTTCAGAAAAAACACTCATCCGCAAACTGGCTAAAGCGGAACTCAAAATCAAAAACTTTAATGCCTTGAAAATTAGGGTTGTTCAGATTTAAGTATGCTAGGAGTCGAGTACATAGAATGACAAATGTTGGTGACATTGGACATCCACCATGTAACGCTGAGGAGGAGAAAAGAATCTGTCGGCCATTTTTTTCTGAATCCCTCATGCATTGGTGGTTCAGTGGTAGAATTCTCGCCTGCCACGCGGGAGGCCCGGGTTCGATTCCCGGCCAATGCAAGCATCTCTTTTTCTCAACCCTAAAAACAATCTCAAATAGTTAATTATTCATTTTACAATATGATCAGATAAATTGTTACAGAATTACATTAGTTTTATTGCTTTAGCAGCATGAAGCCAAGTTGTCTCTGGTGTGATTGGTTAGTGACCAACTGCTAACAGAAAGATAAATCCTCTATCATTGATCTTGATTACTTTCTTCTGTTCACATGAATCTTTCAAGCCTTCAAACGTTTACTTTTAAGATTTGAGAAGAATCCTTTCATTGTATAAAATATAAATAAATACTTAGGGTAAACATTTTGTTAATAAAGAGGAAAATTCAATCTTATGAAGTAGCAACTTTTATAATTTAACAAAAATAGTTAGGAATTTCAGAACTGCAGTCATTTACACTGATCAGATAAAGTGAGACACAGTCCTTTGAAAACATCTTACATTTTAAAATAATAAAACTCACTTTATAATTGTACCTTTTTCTTTTTTTTTTTCTTTTCCTGAGATGTTTTGAAGAACCCCAAGCTTGAGATTGAAACGTCTGATCACTGTCCAGAGACGAACAGGAATCAACGGACATCCTGATGATGCTGCACGGTGTGAGTCTGCTGCCATCCATCTAAATTCATCTTTTCCTGGTGAGTGTTTTCTAAAAAGGTTTATTTCCCAGAAAAAGGTTGCTAATCTGCACTTAACAGCGTGTCCACTAAAAATTAAAAAAGTTAAAAAAATAAGCAAAATAAAAAACTCGTCAGTAGGTCCAGAATACCCAACTTTCTTTGCTCTGAGTTAGTTTTTGATAACCCCCCCGCCCATTAAATCATCACTGTATATATCTTCAAAAGATAGTGGACTCATTAATAATCGTCACAAAACACTCATAATAATTAGATTTTATCTTTGAGGAATCAATGACATCATATCCACCTTTAAAATAAATAAATAAATTTAAAAAAAAGGAGTGAGCGTGGTGTCTGAGTTGCTTTTCAAAATTAAGAGCACTACATAATGCCACACTATATCGTGTTTTAGTAGTTAGGGTGGGAATTTGGACACAACCCCAGCTACTGTTGGGCTAAGGCGGGGTACATCTGGACATGACCCGGGGCTTGAGCGTGCGTGCCCATCCCACCTGTATCAGGAATAAACTAAAAAATCTAAATGCATAAATCCTCGAGAAGCAAGGATCCCCCTGCTACCATGCAGCAGGAGAGATGGGGATCCTTTCTGCCGCCTGCCACTTTTGGCCGGTAGGCAGACTGGAGTGCAGGGAAGTGGGGACCCCACCGCTGCTTGCTTGAGCGTTTTTGTTACTTTGTTTCATTATTCTCTTATCATTAACTTTTTACTACCACTTCTGGGTGCGGTGCATTGTTTATACGATCAGCTGTTGTCCCCGTAAAACAAAACATGCAGCAAAACATGGCTCTTAATGACTTTATTTTATTTAGCCTAGCTATGGTATCAGGATAGTTCATTGTTAAAAGTTTTTTATCATAGTTGAATAAATGAGGCTCAAGGCGCATGCTCACTCAGTTGAATTCATATTTTGGGACTCGATGTATTTGCCTGTGACCGTGTGACCCTGTGATGTATTTTTGACTGGTTGTTCAGAGGGGAAATGTTGTATTCAAGAGAAGCAAGAGTCGTATTAAAAACAAAGGAAAGTCGTATTGAAGACAGACTTGTCAAACGTAAAACTAAATGTTGTATTCATATTTTTGCAAAGTGCACAATTAAATAATGTGTACCCAACTTTGCCTTTATGAATACGTTTCTTATTAACAGAGATGATTTGCTGCACAACTTTTTTTATGAATACGCTTCTTACTGATGCACCTTAAGTTTTGAGTTTCCTTAAGATACAATGCAGGCGTCTGTTCTAACCAATAAATGATACATTCAATGTAATGACATGTATCATGTTAGATAGAACGAACGTGCGAAAACATTCAGCCTAAAACGGATCCAGTATTGAACACTGTTTTAATTGTGGTATTGCTAGCTCAAACTTTACATAGCATACGTTTAAAATGCACTTTTTAGTCAACATGTAGTCAAATATTGTAATTAGTTATATTGTCCGCTAGAGGTCGCCAATGGGATAGTTGTTTTTTTTTTATTCACAGATCTGCCAAACCATATTTGTAGATCAGTGAAAGTTGATTCATTGTGGTGATCCCTGAGGAGATATGCAAAATGGATAAATAAACAGTCAGGGAACACGCCAGACTTTAGCTGTTGGGGAAACTTGGTTTTGTTTTGAGCTTTGGTGATCAAACTGTTTACATTTATAGTTCATATTCCAGACCAGTAGGGGGCTGCAGCAGAACTTCGATGTTCTAGTGAGCAGGAAACAAAGGAACAGGAAGTGGCTAAGTGTTAGCATTGAAAAACGTTTGATTTGTATGTTTTTGTTGATTTTTGGTGTATTTGTAATGTTTTTAATCAACATACGATGACTCAAACGTTGATAGTTCTTGTCAAATTCCGACCTTTCTCTTTTAGCTCTGCGAGAATCGCCTAAAGGACAGTAAATGAATGAAACTCAGTGGTCATCAGTTAGCTTTTTGTTGTTCAAAGCAGTGCATCATGGGTATTTCTTTCCTGCTGATTAAGGTTAAAGATGTTAGTTTCTGGTTTGCAGATGTCTTTTTGTGTAGCACAGTGTTGAATGGCAGTTCTGAAGTGTGTCGCTCAGTCATTTTGAGGGGTGTGTGAATACCTTAAAGGTAAACAGTGTCTATGTGAAAGACTTGTGAGAACGTGATGTGAACAACTCATACTTACCTGGCAGGGGAGATACCATGATCATGAAGGTGGTTCACCCAGGGTGAGGCTCAGCCATTGCACTCCGGTTGTGCTGACCCCTGCGAATTCCCCAAATGTGGGAATCTCGACTGCATAATTTCTGGTAGTGGGGGACTGCGTTCGCGCTCTCCCCTGACATATTGTTCAAAGTAAAATGCCTTTCCTGGCTGATAATAATGTTGAATTACATAGTTATGGTCTTAGTCATTAAAATTATATGGAATCATGATTACCCAGGATTGGGCTTTATAGAGAGATTCATATCAAGTTTAGTTTAGTTTCAGGCTATACATGGACATGTAGTTCAACAACAAAAAACATACAACAGTTTAAATTTAATCAGAGTCAACATACCTTAAATGATACTCCAAATGACCTGGGGGGTATCCCAGAAAGCAAGATTAAACTACCTTGACATAAAAGCGAAACTCTGGCTGAAATCCGCCTGAACTTGCTCAATGTAAAAAGTTTATCTTTCCAACATCCATATGTGGTCTTATCACCCTCTCACGGTGGAAAAAGTATTATCTGAGCTTCTTCATCCACTAAATTATCATCAAATGGACATGTCATGCTGCTTCACCTCTCTGAAAACAAACTAACCTTCAAATAAACCTGCTCCAGACCAGGTTATGTTCAGAGCATGAGTTGCTATGGCAACTTGACATACCCTGAAACATATGTCCATTTCTGGAACCGAAAGTTGAGGTTATGAAGTTCCTTAGCCTCCAACTTACCGTGGGAGCTAGCATAACCTTCATGAATTACTTCAATTGGTAACAAGTAATTGAGTTACATTTTTTCAACCTAATTCATTACGTCTACCCAACTCAATATTTGTTTTACAACTCAAATTTACATATTTATCTAGCTAAATGTCATATTACTCCAATTCAATTAAATGTTTTTCCATCTTAATTTGTTGTACTTCTTGAACTCTCATATGTCTAAGTTTGAGCCTGCAGATACCATTTCTCTGACTTTAACATCACACTAATAGACAGTAGGGGTGCTAAATAAAGTCATCCTCTCCCTCCCTCTCAATTATGGTGCAGAAAGAATTAAACATAACAGGACAATTAACTAAGCCAAACACGGTAAAACAGCTACTACTAAACACATTTGGTCAGATTCAAATACTTATTTTATATCATACTTCATAAATAACAGATGCATTAAAGGAACACGATTAAAGCAGAAGCTTGCGGGTTTCAAAAGAGAACATAAATAAAACAGAATGCTCAGGTAATCAGTTCCATTAAGAAACAAACACTAATTCTACAAATGAATTCTATTGGTCTATAAAGTCTATTGTAGGAGTGGCGAACACGCGGCTCTCGGCCAATAAGCATGCGGCTCTTTGCGTCTCATCATATTTTTTGTATACTGTGCCTCATTTAATAGTTTTTTCCTCTTAAACCACACTCAAATTCATCAGAGGGTATTAAAAATAACTAATAATCAAAATAATTTGGCAGCGTGTGTGTTTTGATGCTGCTCCCGACACATAAGTGACCGCCAATCATTTGCGCGGGTTACGCCCAATACCGGAAAAAAATAAGTAAACATTTCATATGCGTTCAGACTGTTACCCTCAAGGTCAAAATGGCATTTCAGAGTATAAAGACAAACACAGGACATTTCTGGAAGAATGGGAAGATTCTTACTTTTTTACTGAACGGAATGGCAAGTCACTATGTTTATTATGAGCGAAGCAGTACAATTGTTCATGGCAGAAAAGAACAGAAATTATCCCGGGGAAAATTAAAAACTCTTCCTGATCTGACACAAATTGTCTCCTTTTTTAACAAATTGAAGCTTTTCAAAGTGCACATTCAAAACGGCCATCATCCCACTTTCCCTCTTTGCGGAGCTCACAGCAGAAGGATGCAATCAAAATGAACAAAGCGCAGTACGAGACACTGCTTATGCAACTGGACGGAAAATTTACTTTGCGGTTTGAGGACCTGCAGCAGAAACGACAGCAGATCACTTTTCTCATCGCTCTTTTAATGCAGAGATTGACTGCCTGAAATCCCCACTTGTCATTGATGAGGCAGCGAGCGAACTGGAGATGATTGAGCTGAAATCTCTTTTGTGAGAAGGCCCTGTTACGTTTTGGAGAACTGTGACAACGGAAAAATAGCCGTGCATAAAAGAGCCGCTCTCAATCTGCTGCCGATGGTCTTCTCAATATATGTCTGCGAGTCCCTGTTTTTTACCTTGAAACTCGTGAAATCAAGGCATCGTTCTGTTCAGACCTGAGTATCGGTAAGATCTGACCTCAACGGTCCTGCTATCGGTACTGGAGAAGTCGCATTTTTTTGTGTCCCACAAGATATAAACGTTATCTGCAATATTTAACTAACCAAGTCAGTCAATCATTAGTTTTTGAATAAAAAATAAACTTTATAAAATACTTTTTTTTTAATGAAGGTTAAAATTAAATTTATGATACACACATCTGAAATGTAATGTATTTAATGTGTTTATTGTGAATATGAATTACTTAGACACCAGAAGATGCTCTTTCCAGATATTTGTCTATTAGTTGGTGCAAGTGTCATTGAAAGAGGAATGTTGAGATACAAAGAAATACCAGTTAAATACTGTTGGATGAACGGTGAAATATTCTGTTTTTATAATCGTAAATCTGACTTCAAAGGAGTCAGTGCCTCGCCAGCCATCAACCTCACTGCACGTCACTGAGCAGTTGTGTGTCAGAGAGAGGCAGAGGAGAGAGTGAGAGAGAGAGAGAGTGTGTTTGTATGAGATGAGAGAGGTGTCTGTGGAGTGGGTATCTGAGTTCAAGGGTAGTTGCTGGATACTTGCTGTTATATATATTCTAGGGAGAGGAGTGTGTTATGGTAAATAATATGGCTTTAAATGTGTGTTTTGTGTGTGTACATCTTGGCAAGTCAGTGTGTGCTGTGGCTCTCTGACTCTCACAGTTAAAAACTACGGCTCTTGGTGTCAAACTTGTTCGCCACCCCTGATCTATTGGTTCTGGTGTCAATATTTCGACTATAATCTCGCCATTTCTATTTTTTTTTTCTGTGAGGAGAAAAAAAAACTTATCCTACAGAATATATTTTTCTCACCGTGGCCCTAAAACTGTCTTACAATGGTCACAGCAACCTTGAAAAAAGAAAATCCAGTCTAAAGCTCTCATAGATATGTGTGTTATGGTAGAGGAGAAGTGGTCCAAGGGTCTCTGTGGCGCAATCGGTTAGCGCGTTCGGCTGTTAACCGAAAGGTTGGTGGTTCGAGCCCACCCAGGGACGCAATGCTTTTGTTTTTATATTTATGGCTATTGTTTGCCTTAAACCCCTTACGAGTTTATCTTTGTTCCAACGGCATCCGGTTTCAGTTGAAAAGGAATGGAAAACCAGGAGCTACTAATACAGGCAATGTGCACAACAGTGTTTTTAACGTATTGACAGCTTTTTGACACCAATCTGACCACATTAATTGAACCGCTGGGCTGCTTAAAGCTGTAAGAGAGGGTGGAACAACGAGCCCAGAGAAATTATAACAGAAACACCTGTAATAACCTGCCATCCCAAGGAGGTCACGCCTTTAGCAGTGGCAGAGTAGTTCAGGATAGCAGAAAGTTTTGCCCATAACTTGGCTAATATTTTAGCAATATGCTAGGAAATTTGTTTAACTCAGGGATGTCAAACTTACGGCCCGCGGGCCGCATCCGGCCCACCAGGTGGTTTGGTCCGGCCCACTCATGAAGAGTAAAAATCATAAGGATGTTTAAAAGAGAAAGCACGTTTCTAGTCCATTCCTGTGGCGAGTTATGAAAAGCAAAACAGGTGATACAGCATTTCTCTGCAGGTGCCAAAAGCGAAACTTAACAGCTCTGCATCTGGGTGAGCAGTAGTTTGGTTCCCTGCGAGCCTCACCGCTGTTCTGTTGCTATAAGAATGATCAGTAGTGACACCCTAATGACCAAAATGTTGTCAAAAAGAGAAAAAAAAGGTGGGGGGCTGAGCTTTCCAGGAAAATTGGACAGAGTTTTATTTATCACGGAGCTGAATGCAAAACCTGAGTGCTTGGTATGTCATCAACAGGTTGCAGTGCTTAAAGAATATAACATTCAGCACCACTATGACACTCACCATAAAGAAAAGTTTAACCGTTTGCAGTTAAGAAAAGAGAAGATTTACCAACGATTAGCTGGACGGAAAAAACAACTGTTTGCATTTACTGCAACCGTGACGTCAGTGATGGAGCAGTGACAGCTACCTTATTGCAGACAAGTTGCTGCAAACATCCAATCCATTTTTCGGACGGTGAACTTGGGAAAAAATGCTGAAGGCTGTAGAAGTCTTGTGCCCCAAACAGCAGTCGACTTTTTCCAACTCAAGTCTGTCAAGGATTACAACTGCAGAAACAACATCTCTGAGGAAACTTGGGTGCCAAATGAAGGAATCCAGTCATTTATTGCCTTTTTTGCTAGCTATTGATGAAAGCACAGACAACACAGATGTGTACATCTGTGCATATTTAGAGGTGTTGAACAGACCATCACAGCGGACACAGCAACAGCTGATTATCTCTCTAGTTACCGCACTGGACAATGTTGGAGTGAACTGGTCACGTAACGTGATGGCGCCACATCAAAGGTCAGGAAGAGAGCAGGTGTTGCCACAAAATTCTGGCAGCAACCAGGAAAACATTCTTGGACATTTCATTGTGTTTTGTACACTTGAATGGCAGTAAATGTGTTGCTGCACAGGATCTTAATCCTGATCGTGATGGTCGGGTGAAGTTTCAGGAGAGAAAGGGAGGTTGATTCCAAATTCTTATGTTCACATATGTTTGCAAGGTTAATTTAGCTTATTTTTTAATGGTGTGGACATTTACATTTTAGGCAGGGTGTTTCATTTTTTTCTGTAGCCTCACTTGAGTTTATTATTGAGATTGCTTCAGTGTCAGATGTAAAATATGTATTCAGTCTGTATAAAATTGAATAGACCTTTTTTTTAAAGTGAAATTAATTTTATTTAAGATCCATTGGCCTCTTTGAAGGAATGTGTAATAATAAATGATTAGGCTACCATGTTGGTTGAGGCATGTTTTCCAATTGAGTAACTTAACTAAAACAAAGCTGTTATTTTGCCTTTATGTTACTGGTCTGGCCCACTTGAGATCACACTGGTTGAATGTGGCCCCCGAACCACAATGAGTTTGACACCCCTGGTTTAACTTCTACCAAGGGTTTTTAAGATAATTTAGCATTTAACAAAAATTTTATATGTTTTTTTCAAAACCTGGAGCAACTTTTTAGGTATATCCTTGCATTTCCTCTTTCAGTATCCTTTTTCTAACATTTATGGACATTTTTGGTTACTTATGCAATTTTTTCCATAACTTATTGTTTTTATGCCACTTATGTTTTTTCCACACTTATAGCTCCAAAAACTTCTGAAAACTTTATGGAAAAATCTCCAGCGATTTATTCAAACTTTTTCCTTTCAATAAACTGCTAAAAACTATGCATTTAAGCAATTAAAAGCAACCACCTTCAGCAACAACACAACGGGTATTTTTGCAGGAAATACAACATTTCTAGTTTAATTTTATTTTAAAGTTAAGTTGAACATTTTAATTCATCCCACCAGTTTTCAGTTATTTGGAATACTTGGTTTTTATTTTGATCTTTGGTGTGTCAGTTTAAACAGTGGTTTAGTTACCATGCCAGAACAGTAGGGGGCAGCAGGAAGACTTTAATGTTCTAGTAAGCAGGAAGTAAGGAAACAGGAAGTGTTAGCAGAGAAAAACGTTTGATTTGTATGTTTTGTTGATTTTAGTTTTATTTGTAATGTTTTTAATCAACATACAATGACTCAAACGTTGATAGTTCTTGTCAAATTCTGACTTGTCTCTTTTAGCTCTGCGAGAATCGCCTAAAGGACAGTAAATGAATGAAACTCAGTGGTCATCAGTTAGCTTTTTGTTGTTCAGTCACAGCAGTGCATCATGGGTATTTTTTGTCTGCTGATCAATGTTAAAGATATTAGTTCATGGTTTGCAGATATTCTTTTGTGTAGCACAGTGTTGAATGTCAGTCCTGCAGTGTGTCACTCAGTCAGTGTGAGGAGTGTGTGAATACCTTAAAGGTAAACAGCGTCTATGTCAAAGACTTGTGAGAACGTGATGTGAACAACTCATACTTACCTGGCAGGGGAGATACCATGATCATGAAGGTGGTTCACCCAGGGTGAGGCTCAGCCATTGCACTCCGGTTGTGCTGACCCCTGCGAATTCCCCAAATGTGGGAATCTCGACTGCATAATTTCTGGTAGTGGGGGACTGCGTTCGCGCTCTCCCCTGACATATTGTTCAAAGCAAAATTTCCTAGACAGGGCACACATTCTTAACACCCTCCTTCTCTTCCCTAAACCTTCCTCATTAACTCTGATACTAATTTGCACATAGGGACCTAAAACCTTAAATTCATAAGAATGACCTGATTTATGTCACTGGATTAGGCTTACAGGGAACATTTCCAACAATGTAAAGATAAAATAAAAAATTAAGAAGCAAAACTATAATATTTTTGTGACCTGAAGCCAAGGTGACTTCATATTGTCAAAACTTTCTCATTACTTGTCCAATCCAAGAAAGGGAGGGATCATTGCAAAGCTAGTCAAAAGAGCCATAATAATTAAAGTTGATATCAAATCAATTTTTATTCCCTAAGCCAAGTCACGTGCACATGCCTATTGTGTGTTATGACTTACTCAACATCCTAGTCATAAATATGCTTTATAATCATGTATACCTTAATATTGTTTAAACTGGTTATTTTGTGAATCTGGTTCTGCTGTCAGTGGTCTAAGTCACCTGCACGTTGAAGAAAAACTAATTAGAAGCACTCCCATGGATAACTGTGTTATGGAACAGGATGGGTGGCTCAGGGGTCTCTGTGGCGCAATCGGTTAGCGCGTTCGGCTGTTAACCGAAAGGTTGGTGGTTCGAGCCCACCCAGGGACGCAATGCTTTTGTTTTTAACTTTTTTATACTCTGTTTGCCCAGAAGCAAAATTCAGAGGTGCACAAAAATTCTAAGTAGCAAAGGCTTTGAGCAAAAAAAAAAAAAAAAATCGTACTTTGTTGGAACACTTATTTTTATTAAATGATTCATCATTTGTAAAAAATATCCGGTTTAAATACAACTGAGTCCTGCCCATTGACGATAGGGGAACAGGACTGAGTGACCTTGCCCTTTCGCGTTCCAAATAGGAAATATTCTGTGGTACCAAAAAGCCAAAAATCCCATAGATTTCTATCGTTCTTCGCTATTACTTAGACATGGTATTTATTTCCTAATTGTTTTCATTATATATTTTCTGTAGTTCAAGTTAATTAAGATATGAACTTACCAATCAGATGCCTCAATAAAAGAATTTTATGACGTTTCATCTCTGCCATAAAGTGAAAGGGCGTAGGTTTTTGCGGGCGTATTCTGAGCTGAGTGAGCGAACCTTACAACCGCACAGGCGCAATTCTAACCGAGCGACTCCGCATTTTACAACTGCACGCCTGCAATCCTGAGCGGTGATATTGCATGGTCACTTCCCCTTTGCGCTCAACTGGATTTGCGCGAGGTGTTTAGGGGTGAGTTTGTCACTTGGGGGCAGTAACCTTTCTGGTTGGTCTGATTGGCCAAAATTTGCTGGTCAAATTCGGCGAGGCAGCGGGGCGGGACTTTAATTTTTCAGAGCAGGGTTGGCTAACAGGCGGCTGCATGCGGCTCTCTGCCTTTTATTATATTTTCTATATACAGTACTTTCACAACCATAAGGCGAACATGAAAGTCTTACATTTTCTCCAAAATGTATGGAGCAGCCCTAATGTGTGACTTCGGTAAAGAGGACCTAGGAGAGAACAGCATGAGAACGGTACAGAGAGAGGGGAGAACGTGAAAGAAGAACCCCCCCCCCCCAGTACAAAGGTGCTGATAAGTGCATGATGCAGAACAACTTTGGAAACCCTGGAAATGCGAAGAGACATAATTATGAAGCACAGTTTAAACTGCAAGTTATCAGCTATGCGGAGGAACACTGGAATCAAGCAGCTGCAGTTCGGTCTCTTGGCAGCCGGCTCGCTGCATGTCTGCATTCTCAGCCTGAAGCAAACAATTCTGAATAAAAGGCAAAAAAAAAAAATCTTTTTTATTTAGAAATGCAATTTTAGTTCACTCTCTGTGTTAATACAAAAGGATTGAAATACTTGCTGACACATTTGAATGTTTAACAGAGGAGTTATTGAGGGCGGAAGTTCAAACCTGTGAAGATCTTCCTAACTTTACCGAACCTCATCTGCCATAGATTTTAAAATAATGAATCCATGGTTCGCAAGTGAGGACACTGGCAAACCAACTCAGACAAGACAAGAAGACGTAGCAGCAGCTGAGTTTCCGCAGAAACAAGGTGAGGTTGCCTGTGTTGGAAGATCGACTCGAGCACAGCAACTTCCACCACATCTCAATGAAAAACTGTCCATCCACCGCTCCTTTTACTGAGAGGCAGCAACGGGCGAGTTACGCCACACTTTTGGACTGTAGGACTTAAGCTTGGGCTGACGCGTCTGCCTGCACTGATCTTTGGAACCGCACGGCAACAAGACGGACTCTTGACGATGACGAAAGGGTAGCTAGCGTGTTTGAAATTTAGCCCATGTTCATTTCAGATGCAGGAGAGGAGGACTTTGATGGATTTTTGGATGCTGATTGATGACTGAAAAAATAAATAAATCACAACCAACTGCGTTCTACGCGTAAACATCTGTGTGAAGGAAACAGAGACAAATATTGTCACAGCCTAATAAGTGCGTGCGTCTGAGCTAAGAGCAAGCAAACTATTGATACGTTCTTCTGACCTGCGGCTAGTGTAACAGTGCCAGAGTAAACAGCAGGGGTCTCACACTCGTGGCCCGGGGGTTGTTTGCGGCCCCCAAGATGATATTTTGTGGCCCCCGCCTTAATATGAAAGTTTAATATTAAGGCGGCCCGCCGCCTTAATATTAATTATGGGAGCCGGTTTAGCTCGTGCTGGTTTGCGGCGCCTTCCGTCCGTGAAACTAGGGTTCGACTCCAGGCTGCTCCCTGTTCCCTTCTCTACCTCTGTGCCGGTCCCAAGCACGGTTGCTTTGAGAAGGTTGCATCAGGAAGGGCATCCGGTGTAAAACATTGCCAAGTTTACCGTGCGACTCGTTCGCTGTTCACTGATGGAAAAAGCCGAAAGAGAAACAAACACAATATTAAGGCGGCCCGCCAGTTTTTTATGAATGACACTTTTTCATTGTCCTGTGCGGAGCTGACAAACCAACCAATCACAGTGGGGTAAATGACTCTTGGGGGCGTGACAATGACCGGGCTTGAAAGCAGGAGAACATTTAAGGCAGGAAACCTGACAGCCCCCTCCCCGGACCACATTAAGGAGTTCCTTACTTTCCTTTGTAGAACGTATTTATTCACTCGTAATTTTGTAAATACATGAGTCCGTGCTGAACTTTTCTCTGGGCAGCACGGAGCCGGAGGAGGGTTACGGTTATGGTTACAACTCGGCGCGTGGTGGCGTATCAACCCCGACCAAATGGTTCTCATGCACGGCTGTTACGGCAGCACACTGCTCCCGCGGGAGATGGTCAGCTGAGGAGAATAAATGTCCCACACCTGCATGCGTGACAACTAACGGGGCTTGAATTTTAAACACGTGCGAGCAACAACATGATTTAGTCTTAAACACACTAAAATTATGTGAGGAAAATGCAACGATGGACGTGTTTGAGATTAACCAGCGCCTCACCTGGCTCGATGGGGAGACCGGGGGGGGGGGGGGGGGCGAAGGCCAACTACAACAGAAAGTTGTAGTTGTTCTTAACATTCAATTTAGTTTTATTGTGCCTCTCCCCCTTAGTATGATCTGTGTCATTATATATTTTATATTTATTTGAATGTTTTGTAATGTTTGTAACCTTTTTTTAATCAATTGGTATTTTAAATTATTTTAATTGATCACTCAACTACAAAAACCCATCAGGACACATGTCCCATAATGCATTGTTTTGTAGTCATCAGGGCAGCTTTCAGTCAGTGCAGTACTAAATTTCCAGCTGTGTTCGCGTAGGTTGGCGCCTTGCTCCCACCCCTTTCTCGTGATATATAGTGGCTGACCGGCTGCCCTACAATAACTTGTGACCGGGGTTTAAATGTGCAAAAAGTCATAAAGAAAATCCAAAAATGTTTACTGAATTTTGTTTCTCCTTTACTGATTTGTGGTTTAAAGAGTAAACTTTAAAAAAAAACATTCAACACAGACTCAAAATAGGGAGCACATACTCTCTGACTTCTCCACCTTAAATTTCAATAAGTCCAAGTACCATCCAGATTTACTGACAATCATCTTCATCCACACTGAGGGTCTCAGCTGTTTGGGAGGAAATGCTGCCAAGTGTCCAGCAGTAAGAAAAAGACAAGAAAAGCTGTGTTCCGAAGATCCCATTGATAGAGGTTACAGAACTGTAGAATTGGAGTCATCTTTTGGGTTAATAGTTATAACTCAACATTGTAACCGAAACTTTTTAATAAGGATGTTTAACTGAGAAAACAGCAGATATAGAAGACTGAATAAAACAAGAGTTGAGGCCAAGGAAGCTGTGCAAACATGGTTCAGTCAGGGTAAAAGGTCTAGGAGGCCAAATTACAAGAGCTGGCCTTCTGAGCCTCCTAGTGGAACACAGGAGGATCTGCTCTAAGGGGGAGTGAGTAAAGGCTCAAGTTGTTTAGACCAGTGTTTTTCAACCAGTGTGCCGCGGCACACTAGTGTGCCGTGGGAGATGGTCAAGTGCGCCGTGGAGAAATTGCCCTCATTCACTGATCTAAAAACATTTTCCATCTCCAGGATATCAGCTCTGTGTTCATCCAAACAGGCCTTGATAAAACACTGAGTAGTTAGGAATATAAAAGATCTTAAAATTACTTTTATTTAATTCTATTAAAAACATTTTGATAAGAATCACGGTACCGCGATTTAGCTGCAGCTATAACTGTGTAAGGAAAAGTCCCGCCCCTTTAACTGTCTCCGCCAATCATTCTTGAAGACTTAATCACATGTCATCAGTCTGACCAATCAGAAGTGGTTAAAGTCTTCACTTCCTTGTTCTTAATTCTGCTGATAAAGTCGCTCAGTTCTAACAAAAATACCAGCTAAAGCTCGTCTTTAGCTGGTATTTTTGTCGATCATAACAGACCATGAATTTCTGCTTTTCTTTTTTTTTGGATGCTGGTGTGCCGCAGGATTTTTGTCAGGGTTAAAGTGTGCCGTGGCTCAAAAAAGGTTGAAAAACACTGGTTTAGACCTACATGTTCTAGTGGAATGTTATTGCCAAGTGCCCCTAATGTTTACATACATTTAAGTATTGTTTGTAACTGTGAAATGACCGAAAGGTTGCTACGGTAATCACTTTGTTACTAAGCACCTTTTTTTATTCTGAATGTATGGTATTTTGTTTAGTATTTTTGCTGTCAGTTTACCTTGTTGTTGCATCTTCAAAAGTGCAGAATAAAATGTGACACTGAATTTGAAACAGCAAATTGTAATTTCTGCATCTATTATTAAAATATTTATTAGTAATACAGTGGAAATTAGTATATTTGGTCAGCATGTTGATTTACGGTTATGCGCCCCTATATTTTCTGGTTGTGCCCCTAAAATTTTCAGTTGGGGGCCACAGTGCTCCTAATGAAAAAAGTTAGTCTGGAGCCCTGAAGACACATTGTGAGTCAGGGTGATGGGCACTCAAAATGGAATGAGAAATGCTAAATGTCTCCAACATTTGTTTAAATGTGTTGGAGTGTTTCTCAATCGAAAGACCTTGCGGAGTTTGAAACGTTTACCGCAAAGACAGAGGCACTGTGTAGGCACTGATCAGAATGACCAGATAGAGAAAGTGAACGCCTGCATCAGTGACATCAAGACCTGGATGACAATTAATTACCTCCTCTTGAACCCAGAAAAAACTGAGGTCATTATACTTGGTCCTAAAAACCTCAGAGATGCTCTGTCTGCTCAGATAGTCTCCTTGGATGGCATAAGCATAGCCCCTAATTCCACTGTTAGAAACCTTGGGGTTTTATTTGACCAGGATTTATCATTTAAGGCTCACATATCTCAGGCGTGTAGAACTGCCTTTTTTCACCTGCGGAATATTGCTAAGATCAGAAATATACTTTCTAAGAGTGATGCTGAAAAACTCCATGCATTTGTTACGTCGAGGCTGGATTACTGTAACTCCTTGTTAGCAGCGTGTCCTAAGAGTTCCTTAAAAGGTCTCCAGCTTGTTCAGAACGCAGCAGCTAGATTGTTAGCTGGAACAAGCAGAAGAGATCACATCACTCCTGTGTTAGTTTCGCTCCATTAGCTCCCAGTTGATTCTAGAATCAAGTTCAAGATCCTCCTGTTAACCTATAAGGCCTTACATGGAATGGCCCCGTCCTATATTAAGGATCTCATAGTCCCTTACTATCCAATAAGAACACTTCGTTCGCAAAATGCAGGACTGCTTGTGGTTCCTAGAATTAGTAAAAGTACGGTTGGAGGTAGAGCGTTTAGCCACCAAGCCCCTGTCTTATGGAATAAACTCCCAGCTCATATAAGAGAGGCCGACTCAGTTTCTACATTCAAAGCTAGACTGAAAACATTCCTCTTTGGACAGGCTTATTGTCAGACTACTTAGTATTCAGAGATTATTTAACTTAATGTTAATTTGTTTAAATTAAACTTAATAACTATTTCTTTTAAAAGGCTGCTAGAAGTTGAAGCTGGGGTAACTATGGTGCACTGGGGTTCTGTCCTCTTTTCTTTTCTACTTCTACCCTTCCTCTCCTCTATTCTTGACCATAATTTATCATTTAGTTCTCCATGCCTCTGTTTGGTACAGTGCGATTCATGTATTGTCCCTCTTTTCTTCTCCCCTCCTGGGGAGTGGGAGTGCTTCCAGACTCCAGTTGGTTCATCCGTGCTCCAGTTCCTGACAGTTTACCTCGCCTTTGCTCGCGCTCCTACACCTGGCTGTGGATCCTGCCTCTGGCTCATCTCTGGCTCGTCTCTGCTCTGTGCCTGACCGAGTACCTCGTCTCTGCTCCTGCTCCTACACCTGGCTGTGGATCCTGCCTCTGGCTCATCTCTGGCTCGTCTCTGCTCTGTACCTGACCGAGTACCTCGTCTCTGCTCCTGCTCCTACACCTGGCTGTGGTTCCTGTCTCTGGCTCGACTCGCGCCTTTGACTGTCCCCCCAACCACGGCTGGATGAAGCTCGTCTGCTGGACTTTTACATATGTAGTTGAAGATTTAGATAAGTTAATTCTTCTCTTTGATTTCTGGCAAATCGCCTGTCCGTCCTGGGGGAGGATCCCTCCTTCATGTGGGCACCCCTGAGGTTTCTTCGTTTTTCCGGAATCCGTTTTTTTGGGAGTTTTTCCTTTCCGGGAAGGGGCGTCTAAGGGCAGGGATGCCAGTATAGCTTAGTCAGTTTGTTAGTTCATTTTAGTATTTTACTATTGGACTCTTTGTATTCACGATCCTTTTGAGTTCGTGTTCCACTTCGAAGCCCATCGAGACGACTGTTGTTGTGATTTTGGGCTATACAAATAAAATTGAATTGAATTGAATTGATCAGCTGCAGATCTTCTGGATTATCTCCATATAGCTCATTAATGACACAACACCATACTTCTTATACATTTTAACCCTTGAAACTGTCCTACTCCCCTGTCAGTCTGTGCTGCTTTCCCACGAGGCTTACCTGCTTCCCTCGCAATTCTTTCCTACTCCCCCTGTGGATCTGTCCTACCCTGCTGTGTTTAGGACCTAACATCAAAACTGCTTGTTTGTCCTTATAGACCTACAGTAGGTAGGATTATCTGATAACATAGGACATTTAAAAAGCTATATCTATAATTTTGTGCTATGGGTAGGAAAATCTCACAAGGTAGGACAGATCATTAGAACAGTGGCATTGTGGTAGGAGAAATCCGCTGCTGTCTGTTGTTTATATTGCAGTCTTGAGTAATATAGGAATATCTTGAGTTCAGAGATGCTACCAGTGTTTTGTTTTTATATATAGGCCTCAGTGAGCACATTTTTGACATGATGTGTGAGTTTGTTTTAAAGTACTTTGTATATGTTGTAACCCTTGTGCTATCCTAGGCACTTTAACATTGGGAGTTGGGTCATCTAGACCCACTAGACAGTGCGCTGAACCTTTTTTCTTCAATGATTTGTTATCTTCACTGGTGTCCATGGATTACATGAAATCTTTCCACCTTTATCCACCTTTATCATGGTAGGGAGAACACGTCAATGTAAGGGTGGGGTCATCTAAGATAGCACAAGGGTTGATAAATGAATGCTGTTAAGCTTTTCTAAAAAACCTTTAAGCTTTTATCTTGTTATCTTGTCTCCCCCCCCCCCACACACACTTTTTACTGAACCGAAAAATGATCCGAACCATGACTCTAAGGCTACGTTCACACTGCAGGGCTTAATGCTCAATTCGGATTTTTTGAAAAAATCCGAATTTTTTGCAAGACCGTTCACATTTCCAAGTAAATCCGAACTTTTTTGCTCTCCAGTGTGACCGTGACACGACCCAAAACTGACCCGCATGCGCAGAAGAGTACTCAACGGTGAACGACGTCACTCGTTGTTTGCGGAGCAAACGTGAACAATGGATGTCAACAACAGTGTCGTCAACAGTGGAGCTCTTTTGCAAATCGTCTGTACCCACTGTAGTAGAATGAGGATGTGTTCGGGCCGCACGCGCCGTAGAGACAGGAGAAGAGCGTGTGCAGCGATGGAGAATGGGGGGGAGCAGTGTGGACGCGCATTCAGGTTGTGTGTTACGGAGGAAGTAGAACGGTAATAGAAGAAGGTTTCCCCCAGAATAAATGCTATTGATTCTTTATTAACCCGCTCTGGAGAATCCTGGAGAATTTAAGGGTCAGAACAGGGAGGAGGAAGAGGATCCGCCTTGGGTCCCCCGCGCTTCTGACCACGGTCGGAAAGGGGAGAAAGAAAAAGAAAAAAGTAATCGCGGGAAATGTTCAACACCACGCTCGGCCAGATTTAGCTGGAAATTTTTCCAAAAACCGCCCGGTTGCGATAAGAGCCCTGGAGTTTGGCCTGAATAGAGCTGTCACCCCAAAGATTTATCCAATCGGGGACATCGCATCCCTTCCACCGACTGGTCTCAGCAGCATCGTCTGCCATGGTTGTTGTTTATGTTTCGTTCCCGCCTACTTCAACGCACAATGATGACGTTTGTTGCGTATCGATGACCTATGGTTCGGAATCAAGCCGCCTGGCCGGTCAGACGGCGGTCGCAATTGAAAAGATCGGATACGTTTCGGATTCAGGACGGCATACCCAAGTGGCCTGGGTAGTAATTGAAAAGATCGGATCTGTGTCGTTCAGACTGTCATAAAAAGATCGGAATCGGGTTGCATAGGGGCAAAAAAAATCGGAATTGGGTCGTTTCAGCCTGCAGTGTGAACGTAGCCTAAAACAGTAACACTATCTGAACCGTGAGTTTTGTGTTACATTGCACCCCTAATAATAAACATTTAAAGTTGTTGTAATGCACTGATTGGTACTTTGTTGATGACTTATGCTGTCCTATCTAAATGTGGTACAGTCTGCTATGAAGCAGGACAAGACTTTTATAAAAAATATAAAAAAGTTGTTTATGATGAATAAAAAGTGTCAATTTTATATGCATTTTCAGCTTTTTTGTTGTTGTTTCTTTTTGTTTTTGTGTCTATTCCTGATTGCTGTGTTTCAGTTTCCCTTTTGGAATCAAAGGAACAATAACCGGTAGCATAATAGATTTACGTCTGGGTTAAGGTGGAGGCTGTTATTTGTGGTCATAAGACCTGTTTACTGAGTCTACCACATTTAGGTGGAGGAGGCCGTTGGTTGACAGCTGAGCTGTGTCTCATGAAAAGAAATTTCTTTCAGTTGAGGTTAAAACTTTGGTGCGGTTTGTAAAGTACTTTATATCAGTGGTACCCAACCTTTATTAGCCCACGTACCGGTTATTATCAGAAAATATTTTCACGGATTAGTCCGAACAAGGTCAAAGTTGGCATTTAATCATTTTTAAGTTCCTTGTTTCTGAAATATATATTTTTCAAATTAAAATGCTATAACATTAAATTTAGTTTAAAAAGACAATTTGAAACTGTCTGCAGATACTTTACAGATGAAGATTAGATGAAACAAAGATGTTGATTTGTAGAAGTTGTTTTTGATTTGTAAAATTCAGTAAAGGCAATTAAAGGTAATTATTATTATTATTTTTTTTCCTAGCATGCCGTTATGACACTCAATACAGGCTCGGCTTTTTTTCATGACTAAAAGATTAATCTTTTTTTTTTTTTTTTAATAAATTTTAATTCATTGTGTTCATTAAAATTCTTAAATGTCCCTTTTACGAGTTTCCACAAATCAGCAACTTTATTTATTGAATCTTTATTCTCTGTAAGATATTTGCAGCTGGTGTACACTAAGACTTGGTGTAGAACCCATTATAATGTCCTGTAGACTTTCCCTTAAACCTCAAAGTAGAGGCTATAACAACTGGACGCCAACTTAATTTGTGTCCGACTTTTAAGGTGTGATGAATAAATAAAGCAAAATAAAACGACCCTACTGTCATAAAGCAGGTATATTTAAATATTTTGAAGGCAAATCCAATGTGTTTGAAACTTTATCATCGGCGTATGAGTAACAGTCAGTGGCCACATAAATGCAATGTGTGCTTGGTACAAGGGAACAACTGTCCAAATAAATCCATACTCGGAGGAAGACTCCTGTTTTTGACTGTAAATAGCAGATTTCTCTATTAAAGGTCAAATACTCCATTTTCTCAACTGCTTTTTTTAATAGCTTTTTTAGTTATGGCCTTTTCATTTAGTGGCACGAGCATTAGCAGCTTTAAGAAGGTAGTGGATGTATTTAAGACACGTGACCAAGGCGAACAACTTGACATGCGTCAAGTGCTTTGACTGTACATGAGGATATACAGTCAATGGTCAAGAGTAAGTCGTAGAGGGATGTGGTGGACAGAATTTGATAGTTTTCCAAAATAAAACTTCCTTCAGAATCAGAAATTAAAAAAATAATTCAAAGTAGCATACAGGATTTATTCTTTTTTTTGTCAGTGGCCAGTGCAAAATGACCCATGGGCCAGTACCAGTCTGATGCTTGGAGGTCAGGGACCACTGCCATATAACCCTTGGCCTTCAGTGCAATGATTCTGTTCTATTGTTTTTATTTATTCATTTATTTGTTTATTGATTTACTTACTTACTTATAAAATATTTTTTAGGGTCTTATTTATATTAGATGTCCCCAACAGCAGTAGGCGTGTTGTAGGCTACAAAGTCTGCAGCATAGCTGCACATGCTTCTGTCGGTGCACCACTTCCAGCTTCCACACTACAGCACAACTATTTCCTGAATTCTCATGAAGCTTTCTGCAGATTCTTCTGTTAACCAGATGATGCATTAAAGCATTTCTCTGAACTAAAGCTGCACTTCTTTTTACAGGTGCTTTTCTTTCTTACCGGCATTCTTACCATATTTAACACCTTCATTTGCACCTGTCTAAAAGTTATAGCTCATTAAAAAAAAAAAAAAACTGGTTGTTGCTTGTTAACAGGATGTGATGGGTGCCCCCCTATGAACAGGATATGAACAGGAAGCCGAAAAGGGAGCTCCAAGCTTGAGTGACTTTTCTTGCAGTGCTGCAACACACACACACACACGTTGTTTCAGTGGGTGTAAAGATGAGACTGAAACCACTGCAGAAAAACCCCAATCGCAGTTGTACAGTGACAAGTCAGACATCTGCAAGCACTGACTCTCCTAAAGGCTGCCGTACGTGTTCACTCACGCAAAAATCTGGTACGCGTGAAGCTGTCGGTTTAGCTTGAGATCAACTGACTTTTCTTCTGCAAAATGCAAAACATGCGACTGTGCAAACGGCAGTATTCTGTGCGTTGGTGATCTATAGAAGTGCTAAATGCAAACAAAACAGGAAACAAAGTTCAATTATGCAAAATAGCTGCGAAAATATGTCTGAGAGAGAGAAAAGGAAGGTGTGCGATTGAAGTAAGGGAGGATCTGCGAGAGTGACTGAGAGAACCAGGAAGACGTGCGAGACTGGAGCTGAGCCAAGCACCAGTCATACTCAACATAAGGGCTCTCGTTTTGCAGCTCCTGGAGCTCTTTCTTCATAACTCGCCTCTGCTGAGTGGTCGTCGGTCTTAGATGGAGTGTGTGAACGTGTGAGGGGTTGTTTGACATGCCCAAGGGGGGGTTTTAGTGAGAAACAACATGGATTTCCATCACAGGGCAGCTCTGGATATCTCCACCAAGAACCCTCAAGATGATTTTGAGATCCTTTTAAGAGTTGGAGGTGGAACCTATGGTGAAGTCTACAAGGTCAGAGTCCCTGCTGCTTTTTATTGTCTTTGCAACACACACAAAAATGTAAATTAGATAATAATCTGAGAAACTATGGCTGGAGGGAAGGCTGTGTTTAAGTATAGACTTAACCCAGTAAAATGGTTTAAATGGGGAATATTCTAGACTGATACAATCTCCAGTCTGGCTTTTTTTTTTTTACTTCTTTTAGTTTTCTACTAAAACTACTTCTACTTTTAGTTTTATTCTAATTTGAAATGAAATAGGATGAGATTAGTTTTAGTTTCATTGTCATATTGCAGCTGCTTCTTTACTGCAGCTTACTCTGTCAGAGGAAGTGATTCGTAACATGAACTGAAAGTATTTATATCTCTTTTTTTTGCCTTAAAATAGTTTTTTGCCTTTGCCGAAAAAGACATCAATCTACTATTAAATGTCAGATTTGTTGAAGGTAGTGAAACTGTATTTTTCTGTGGAAAAGTGAAGTTGTAGTTGAAGCAGGGAAAATTGTACTTCCAGAAAGAGTTACACTCATGTAAGGCCTCAGGGGGTGTTTGTAGAGCAATTGTTCTGATCTATAGATGGGAAGGATTGTATTTGTTTAGGACCCACTTGGTCCACACCAAGCATTTGGCTTGTTAATAGATCCAGATTTCACACGTAAAATCGAAAACTTCCAGTTGAAAGTTGCTTTATAAAAAATCAGATCCATTATCTTCAACTGTGAAAATGTCCTCAATGTGGGTCAGTCTTACCAAGCATTCTGTAGTCCAGAGGTGGGCACTGAGGGCCGCATTCCTGCATGTTTTCCAGCATACCCTGCTCTGGCATGTTCTAATTGGATGGACACACCTGAACCAGGTAATCAGCCATGAGTAGGGCAAGACTATCTGGAAATCATGCAGACACACCGGCCCTCGAGGCCTGGAATTGCCCACCCCTGCTGTAGTCCAAGAATCTTTTTATCTATCAACTTCTAAACATTTTTGTTGGGTTATCCATATATTGTCAGCTGGTTTTGAATCTGCCTGCGGTGGATTGGCGATGTGTTCACGGTGTACCTCCCCTTTGTCAAGTACTGGGATAGGCTCCAGCACCTCAATGATCCCTAAAAGGATTAAGTGAGTTTAGAAAATGGATGGATGGTTTTGACTCTGTTTATTTGTGAAGTTCGTAAAAAGTAAAAAGAAAAAAAACAAATTGTTCTGAGTCTTAAAGTAAATGTAAAAATACATTAAAAAAAAGATTGTCTAAGAAAAATTATCTTTTTATGTAGCAAATAATCATAGTTTAAGAAAACAGTGACTAAAAAATGTTTTTTCTTAAGATTTTTGTGCTTTATTGATAGAAAATCTGCCAATTGGGTAAAAATGTTTGACTTATTTTTTAGGGGCCTGTTTTTGCAGTGCAGTCAGCAGTTAAACAGGTTTTTCCTATTTATTATGAATGTGCAGAGGCTATAGCAGACTCATACAAGCGCTCACAGGCCAAAGTGCTCCATAATGCTTCACCAGTACAACTGAACACATTTTGGTATAGAAAAAGAAAGTCAAACGTAGACGTGTCCAGAATATTGTTGGCTATGGATTTATTTGGACATTTCTTCTTCTAACATACATATTGTTTGTTGTAAAGCATCTGGAAAGAAACTGGTGATTTGATGACGTACATTAGTTTGTTTTTTGGAGTTTGGTCACGTCTTCCATTGCCTCTGGAAGATTGGCGCCAATGCTTGGCAGCGAAGCCGCCATCAGTGCGTGAATGTTTGAATGGGACTGAGACTGTACACTGCTTTGGACCTGAATAGGAAGTCCATGAGTAATACTACTAACCGTCTTGTTTTCAATTAGTTTAAAGACCCAGTCCGGTCATCTTTTGGTCTATTTTCAAAGCGTTCTCAGTGGTCTTTTAATTATGATTATGCATTTTTTAGCCAACATTTTAAAAAACTCTTCCGTTTTCTAGGACAGTTTCTGCAGAGCAACAGGAGTTAATTTGAAATTCACCTCAGAGTTATTGGCGGGACCATAGACGGAGAGCAACCCTGCCCCCATTCCTGTAACCTATGAATGAGACCTTTCTATTTACCTAACATTAGCAGTACAACAAAAATTGCGAGCAATATTGGATCAGTCCAGTTGTACAGTTTTGAGCCAGATTGCAGTTTAGAGGAAAAAGAAGACGTACATAAAAGCTTGTGGCCTGCCCAGTGTACTGTCTAGGTCACAAAAACAATCTTTTTTCAAGCGACATAACTTAGCCTTCACCATGATTTTAATAAAGAAATACTTAGATATGGAATTTTGAGAAGTATGTCCTCCATCATGGGTAAAATGCTACAAGAACACCAAAAGCACAATTTTTTATCAGGGTGGGTTTTTTAATTAACTCTACCACTTTGTGTTTAAACCTGGTCTTCATTGGAGGAAAGGTTACAAGATTCAGAATTTGAGAAAGGTTTGATGGTTGAATAGAACCGATATTGACACATTGACATTGGTAACAGAGAAGAGCCAATAAAGTAAAGGCAACATCTCTCTGCTGCTGCTGAAAATGTGCAAATACCATTTGATAGTTCATCTTTGCAAATTTCTGGGATAACTTTTAAGTATATTTTTGTCCAGTTGAGACCTAAACATTTCAATTTTTTTTAACAAAAAGCTTGAATTTGTATAACAAGTTAAAAATATGAAATTACCTTTCAGGAGCTTTCAGATTGAAATGGTTTTTCAGAGATACAGAGCAGTTTCCCAGTTGACCAATCCTGTCCACACATGACTGGATTTTATTGTTTAGTTTTTACTGGAATGTAAAAAGTAGCCTTTGCTTCTTGTGCAGACACGCACACTGATCAATGCATATGCAGTTGCACCCCCACACACAGCACTGCATGCTGCTCGCCACGTGTTGTTTTTCTCTCAAATTTAGCAAAGGTTCCTGCTCTAAATGCCACACTTCTACATCAGCAGCAGTCCTTAGAGTGCAGCTCTTTCATTTAAACCTTGTTTTAGTGATTAAAGCAGCAGATGTTTTCTACTGAAGGATGAGTAACAAACTCCACTCATAACTCAGCAGACCACTGATGATTTGCAGATACTGATACTTAAAATCCTCAGAACGCTTAAGATTGTATTGTATTTAGAGAACGATGAAAGAATATTGTTCAATTGTATGTGCAAAAGCAGTTATTGATCTCTTTAACAACAACTGAAGCTGTACATGAAGTAGCTTTTTCACGTTCTCTACAGTTTCTAAAAAACACTCAAAACACTTCAGAAAACAACAAATTATTTGAATAAACAAATCCTGTAAATGATTATTTATGAACATAGAAGTTTGCGGGTGTTTTGTCTTGGTTAAAAGATTTTTGTCCATATGTAGGGCCATAAGGACCTGTAACTGTACATGAAGCAAGTTAGCGTTTCAGAAGAATTTTGCTTTTCTGTGTTTAAATATTATCAATGGTTTCTCGTCAAATTTATTTACAATTGTTGAGAAATAATGTGATATTTTATAATCGCATGATGGCATGAAATCTTTATGAAGTCTTAAGCTGACTACTGTGGGTCAGATGACCCTGCTTCAGCTAAAGACATCTCTGGTTGTACCATTATTTGAACATTGGAGCTCTGAAGCTACATATACACTGGTTATTTGACACCCAAGAATCTGCGTTTAGCCCATTGTGTTTACGGTGGACAAGTAGAGAGGGGCTGTTTTCTAGCATATCTCCACCACCTATAGTCAGAAGAGGCATGGTGCCAAATGCCAAAGCGGTACAGATCTGGTGAATTTTGCTCCAGGCTTTTTCTTTCAAAGTTACATTCCATTAAATGAAAAACTTTGGTGTTGTAGAATTTCAAATTGGCAGGAAAAACACAATTATTAATGTCTCCTCTATAATTAATATTCAAACGGTTGGCACCTCCATGAATTAGAAAAGACACTACACACGTTTCACTAACAAATCCGAGTCCATGATTGGTCAAAGTTTGATCTGGTTTAGCTTTTAACGTACGTTCAGTAGCTGTACGTCTTGCACGTGGAGCAAAACCGGTTGTGAGCGTAGTCATAAAAACTTCCCTAGGCGTGTGAATGTGAGTTTTGAGCATGGATGGCCGAAACACGCATTTACACACCTTTACACGCCTTTACATAGACTTCATCTGAAGTGGTTGCTTGAATGCGCATTGCTGAGGGCAGTGTTAACGTTATTTTGGGTTTTTTAGGTAGTGGCTGTTGTCATCTGTCAGTCCGTTGGTGGCAGCTCCAGAAAAGCATTTGAAACCCTGTTCAGGATCTACAAACACCCTGAGGATATTAATAAAGCGGTCACATCAGACCACATATATTTCCATCAACTAAAATGAGACCGAGAACAAGTAGATGGCACATGCAGATGTACTAATGTTGCTGTTTTTCTTATTTTGAGTCTATTTACTGAAGATGCAGACAATGATGTGGCCAATATTTAACCACATCTGTCCAAGCATTTTAGCAAACATGGATTTTATAATCAACTACTGGACATCAGAAATTCCTGTCAGTGGACTAAAAAGAATGTTATTCTTTTTCTTTCAGTTTTAAACTGACCATAAATTAGAGCATTTGGAGAATTTCTTGGTGCTAAATTGTTCTCGTCTTGAATTTTCTTCTGTGTTCAGTGTTGATAGTAATCTGTTGAATGTATCCAGGTAAGCATTTTACAAAGTGAGCGTTTGATATGAAGGATTATCACACACCCATTCTAATAAAAATTGTGTTTTTGGTGTTTTTTTTTTTTAAATGTTCTTGTAGCATTTCTCTCATGATGGAGGAGGTTTATAAAAAATGTAAGATTAAGACAGTGTTTCTGAGTATTTGTTTATTCGAATTGGGATGAATCAGGTGCAGACGAAAAGATGTTTGAAAAAGCTCACAGTTGTGACGTAGAAACTGAAATAAACGAGCCAAGGTTTCCCTGCTCTGCTCCAAGTCTGATATATCTCACATGTCTTCGATCCGGTTCTCCGAGTCCCTAAACCCCATGATTAAGGGGGGGAATTCTGTATACTAAAATCCAAGAAGTTCGATAGAAATTTTCTCTAGAGTTGTGGGTGGGAAGGTTGGCGCAGAGCAACCCTGGCCCCCTTACCATCACTGTTCTGTGTACGCTCTGTCCTGCTAGCTTACAGCCCCTCACACCCTCAACCTAACATTAGCAGTGCAAATAAACAAGCGAGCAATATTGGAGCTATCCAGCCGTACGGTTATGCACCAGGTGCCAGTTCAGACGAGAATGGTGTCGTACATGGATCTAGTCATCTACAAGTGTCTGCATCAGAGTGGAGTGAAGGAGGATGGTTGTGGCCCGCCGATTGTATTTTCTATGTCACAAATACAAACTTTTTCCAACTGCATTTTTTTTCATCTTCTCCTGGTTTGAATAAAGAAATACTCAGAAATGCAATTGTAATCTTAATTTACTTAATAAATGTGTCCCGCATCATGTGAAAAATGCCACAAGAACATGTTGAAAACGCAAAATTCATCGGAGTGGTTTTTTAGATAACAAAACATTCCTATTTATGTCAGTTTTTCTGCTTAATGATCTATATGATTTTAAAATTACCTTGTGCAATTTTAAGATGTTAAACGGCAGATTGGCATCCAAACAGCTGACATAGTTTCCATGCCAAGTTGCTTTTCAACATTTAGTTGCCCTGATCTTCACGTCCATCACACGACTATGGTTTAGTGGTTTCAGTTTCTCTAAAACCTACACATCATATTAGGAATCTGGGTGTTATCATGAACTCTGACTTAAGCTCTTACAGTTCCAATAAAATGTAAGGATTTTCCCTTTAAACACAATAGCAGAATCAAACACATTTTGTCTAAACCAGACCTAGACTAACTTATTCAGGTTAATTCAGATTAATGGTCTCTTCTCTGGACTCTGCAAATGTGCTGTAAGGCAGTTCAACCAGAACACAGTTGTTTGGGTCCTGAAAACCAGGAAGTACGACCATATCAGTCTTTGTCCTCACATCTTTGAACTTAACTTCCTGTTGCTTGGGCCATAGACATCAAAGCTGATCTGCTTTTGCTCGAGTCTTTTTGTGGTTTAACACCAAAGTATGTTGCTGACACGTGGTCCCACATGAACCACCTTGGACCCTGAGAAACTCAGACCTTCTGCTGTGCCCCAAATCACTAAAATGTTCAAAAGCAGAAGCTTTAAAAATGCAGTTTGAAAAAGATTGTATTTGTGACACACATCACATATGCTGGTGGGCTTGTCTGAGCTGGCATCTGGGTCAAAACTGGACGGCTGGATTGCTCCAATGTTGCTCGCCGTTTTTGTTGCACCGATAACGCTAGGTTGGGGGTGTGAGGGGCTGTAAGCTAGCAGGGGGAGTGTGTAAACAGAGAACTCTCAGCAATAGGTAGGGGAAGATGAGAGGGTGTTGCTCAGCACAAGCGGTGCCACCCACAACTCAGAGGTATATTTCTGAGCTACTGCCGCTCTGCAGAAACTATGTCCTAGAAAGCCACACAGGTTTTTAGATTTTTGGCTAAAAACTGCCTAATCATAACTAAAAGACCACAGCAAACGCTTTGAAAATAGATCAAGTCTTTAAGAGCTTACAGTTATTGCTGTTAAGATGTTTTTCCTGCAAAACAAATCTAGTACCAGGATGGCACATTTATAACAAAAAAAAAAGCTGTAGGTCAGAAATCCTGCACACACGCTGCTTTTTATCCATTCTGCAAACCGCTTTGCTGTATCATTTGTTTAGTAAAACTTAAAAGAACAGAAATATTTTTACAAGTAAATGAAAAACATGTTGAAACTTTTGCTTGAGATTTTAAGATTCTGCATTGTCCAATATTTTCGTTAAATGTGTGCAGATTTTAAGTAATTTCATCTTATGAATTAACATGTCTTAACAATTTTTTAAACTCCATACAAGTGCATAATAGAATTTTAAATCATTGACTAATGCGTTCCTTTTATGCTGCTTCTTGTAACTATTGTAAAAAACTGCTTCATAGGTATTTTTTTTTGTTGTGTGAAAACTTCTTTTAGTTATTAACCAAAAAAAGGTTTGGAAATTGAAAAAATACACTGGCATTGAAGGAAATCTGATAAATTACATCCTGAATCAAATTATTTCTGGACTTTGGTTGTGATATTGCATTTAATGAACACATTTTAGCTGTGCACTGATGCTCATTCAGTCAGGCTTGGTACATTCCCTGAATATGTTTAGAATGATAAGAAGAAGAAGTTGGGTGGTGTTAAATATTTTATTTTGAACGGAACCTTTCCCTCTATTGTTTAGTCTCCTATCTCGGAAAAGATGATGTTGTCTTTTTAGGGCATAATCTGATACCTTTTGGGTTTACAGAGTAAATATAACCTAGCAGTAGAAGAGTTTTCACCCTTCTTTCTGGACACCATGGTCAGGTTTTAAGTTAAAACTTTAAGCAAACTACCTTTTACAACATATAAGTAGAACAATTTTTTCTTAAAGAAAGGAGATGAAGTTCACAGATAAACAAGTCCGTGTCTTGGATGGAATTTCAAAGATGCACGCAGAGAGATTTTATTTTTGCAGTTCAAAAACCAGCCAGGGCAGATTCTTTTTGTCTGTTCTTATTTGTTCCAACTCCCACGTGATCTTTTGGAGAGGTCTTTGCGTTGACATTTCCAGAAAAGAACATTTTCTTACTAGCCAAACCAGTTATGAAGACTTAACTTCCTAATTTCTTGTGGTGCATGAACTGAGCAGAAAGCAAAAACCCTGATGGGTTTGTGGCTGGTGGGGCTTTGATGTGAAACTATTCCTATTTTGCCCCTCCTTTAGCAAACCTTTAAAGACTTTTTGATTTTTCTATTGAAGATTATAAAGGAGTCTGCCCTTGAGCTTTATTAATTAGGTTTATTTCCTAGCACCTTTTATATCTACAACACAAATCGCTTTACTTCATGTGTCAAGATAAAGATAGGGTGGAGATTACAGTGATTTTTCACTATAACACAGGTAAACCTTTTGCAATTTAACCTATTTTTATTAGTGCAATTTTGCATACTTTTTTTTACAGCATATGTGGTTCTGCATCCTGATTGGCTATAAACTACTGTCAATCAATCTACTCTCCTGTCTCCTGTTCAGAATCGCAAATTCTGTAACTGTATAAATCTGGCCCTTTTTATCTATGAAGGTTGGAAGTTTAAACGAGAGAAACATGGGAAAAAGTTCATGTCTGTCCAAGAAAAGTGTGAAGGGAAATTCAAACTAAGGATGAATACTTCACATTTTTCACCAATCATGGGTTACCTTGAGGAAACCGTGTACTTTAGTTAGTTTGGTTCATTTATCTTTTAGGCTGGTATTTTATTTTTGCAAAGATAAGTGTTCTAAGTATGTTCATCGAAAAAGACAAAGAGATAAGCACCTCAAAGTAGGGCTCGGCGATATGGCCTAAAAATTCTTATTAAACTCATTTAATTCACACGGAATGAAAAAGGATTCACAAAGTGAGCAGATCAACAAGGTCCCGAGTTACTTTCGGCTGGAAAGACGAAAGGCAAAAACAAAAAAATCAAAATGAACATTGGACTTAAGCAAAACTGGAATATTCTTCCACTCGTGCTTCACTGACTCCGATTTTGTTTTTTTTATTCGATTTCCGATCCCCCCCCCCACACACACACACACTTAAGGAAAGCAATAAGTACAAACGGCAGACAACTTAAAGCAAATTTTGTTTTTATTTAATCAAACGCAAGACAAATGTAACCACCCCATTTCTGGGATGAATAAATAAATGAACACACTCTTGGAATCAAAGTCCCAGCTGTGTTTTAAGTCACACTTTGTAGTCTAGACTAAAGGTAGACAAACATTCACCTTGAGAGTAGCACCATTTTCCAAAGGATTACTAATACAGTTCATATCTGGGATCAAAGTTTTAATTAAATTAACAAACCCCGTCTTCTCCACGGTATATATGGGTACCATGTCTTTGGCCATATGCAAAGCGACCGCTTCGGTCGCTTTTCTCCACCGTGCCCCTTTCGTATGGATTGGGTACCGCGCCCCGGTATTGAACGAGCCCCGGGGCAACGTTCTTCAAGACCGCAGTAACCGTAAGACCTGACCTCAACGGTTCTGCTATCGGTACTGGACAAGTTGCACTAATTTTAATTTTATAAAGTAGAGCTGTGACGGTGTGGGATTTTTGATCACCGTGGTGATGAAGCAGCAGGAGTCGCGGTCAACCGCACCCCGCATGGCCCCCCGCCCGCGCCACCGCCAAACACAAAATCCCCCAGGCGGCCGTGTCGCAAATGAACACAATTCATAATTGCAACACAGTATTCTTTATTAATAAATAACAGTAACAACAAAACACAAAAACTTGATTTAGTTATTTTTTTAAATCGCCCATAACAAAAAAATTGAATTAATTCATTCAATCAATTTTTCACCCAGGCCTACCTCAAAGGTTCTACATTGAGAATAATCTGTTAAAAAAATCTCAAAACCCACTCCGATCATCTTTTGTTTGCAGAGGTCGACCTCTAATCAGAAGATCGCATGGTTGGTTCCTGTCCTGCCTGCCTATGTGTCAGTGTCTTTGGGCAAGACACAGAACCCCACAATGCTCCTGGTGCTTATATCAATGGAGCTGCCATTGGTGTGTGAATGTTTGTATGCTGGTAAATGGGACTGTGACTGTAATTTACTTTGGGCCTTCTAAGAAGGTAATAAAGGGTTTATATAAGTATTCATCGTTTTTAACTAAGCGTACCCTGTGGTCTTTTAATTATGATTACGAAATGCAGTTTTTAGCCAAAAAAAATAAACTGTTGTTGTCTAGGACATAGTTTCTGCAGAGCGGCCGCAGTACATTAGAAATTCACTTCTAAGTTGTAGGCATGACTGTTGGCACAGAGCCCCCCCCCTCCCCATTGTGAGGAGCTCTCTATTTACGCACTCTCCTGCTAGCTTACAGCCCCTCACACCCCCAACCTAACATTACAAGAACAACAAAAATTGGCGAGCAATATTGGATCTATCCATTATACAGTTTTGATTCCAGTTCAAATGAGGAGAAAAAAGACGTACATGGATCTATTTACCTACAAGTCAGAATGAAGCGGAGCAGGGAGCTTGTAGCTCGCCCATTGTATTATCTACATGGCGAGTACAATCTTTATAAAGCTGAATTTTTTTTGTCTGCTCCTTTTTCACAACAATTTAAAAAGAAATACTCAGAAATTACATTTTCATTTTAAATTCTTGTATACATTTGTCCTCCATCAAGAGAAAATGCTACAAGACACCAATAAACACCATTTTATTTGGAGTTCGTTGTAATTATTTTACCATTACAGTGACATAGATAACATTGTTTCTTTAAAGAACCACTCCAATGAAAATGGCATTTTGGGTGTTTTTAACATGTTCTTATAGCGTTTTTCTCTTGATGGAAGACGTATATAAAATAATTTAAGATTTCTTTATTCTAATTGTGATGGATCAGCAGCAGACAAAAACCCACAGTTTGAGAAAGATTGGGTTTGTGACGCAGCAACTGACTTTTACCACAAAAGTCTCCCTTCTCTGCTATAATTCCAAATCCTCCACTTGAAGACAAATAGATCCATTATAACATCTTCATTTTCCCCTTCTGAGCTGCCATCTGGCTTTAAACTTGTATGGCTGCATTCAATATTGCTCGCCGTTTTTCTGTCGCGTCAACGTTAGCTTGGGGTTCCGAGGAGCTATAGGTTAACGGGAAAGAGTGTAAACAAAGGCATGTTGGAATATCAACGTGGGGCTACTTCCACGCGCACAACCAAGAGGCAAATTTCTGATAATGTCCTGCTGTGGTATGAAAAACAACACAGGTTTTTACATTTTTATTAAAAACTGCATAATGTCAATTAAAAGACCACCGGGACACTTCTACAACAGAAAAAAAATGTAGTTGGTGGGACTTTAATGACTTTGTCAGGTCAGACTGCATTTGTGCTGCAAAGCAACCAATAATAAACGGCTCATTTTCAAGTGGAATTTTACAGTTTTGTTCATCAAATAAGTCACAAGGTTTAGAAAAAGTCAGCTTTTTAAATTTCTTTAATTGAATGTATTTTTTTTCACAGCTCCACCTGCGGTACTTCAGCATTTATTTATCAAACTAGTTTTGACCACATTACTCCACCAGTACCTCACGGTGTGGAAAATCTAACAGCTTTGCCCTCACATAATCCTGTTGTGTTCGTTTACTATAAAAACAAGAATTTTGTAAGCAGAGATCTAATCTGGATGTTTGACATTTGAAGAAGTTCATTTCTATGTGCGCAGTCGTGTCTAATCAGAGGTTGATGACCAACGGAGCTTTTCTCTTTCCTCTTCTCAAATGGGCCTTTTTCAAGTTAGTTTTTTTTTATAGCCAGTGCTTACTTTTATTCAGTAACTGCAGATTTGTTCACTGTTACCCACAATTATTTTTTAGAAAATCATTCTGACATTTCAAAAAATCTTTGTATCAGTTTTCCACAATTATGAAAAACAAGTTATAATAAGACAAAACCCCATTGGAGTGGTTGGCATCACTATGGTGACCAAACTTCTGAAGCAACTTATAATCTGCCACTAGTTTTGTTCAAATTTAGTCCCTGTTCAAATCCTTAAGCAGTGTTAGGCTTTGAAAGATTTAAAAGTAGAATTTGGTAGTATTTTCTGTGGACGATCTTGATGATTATCTTATATGTCAGCTTCTGTCTGCATGACAGAGGGAGATGGAAGAAGTTTTTTTATCTTTACATTAAATAAATTATTGTAAGGTGGAAAAGTTGAGAATTTAGCTGGAAAGCAAACTTTTGACCTCTGGATTGAAGCTCAGTTGAAAGCTAGAGTAACTAAAGCTACACCAAGTCCCCCCATACAAAATCAACTTTTTGAGCTTTAAAGTGCATTATAATGTTTATTCCTCATGAAAAACAACCCAAAAGTGGTATTTTGATCTGTTGAGCACAAGCCCCTCCAAATCCATGAAAACGAACGGGTTCTTCCATTTGTACGTATACGTAATTGAGGAACATCTCTTTCCTGAGAGTCTACACTACCAGGCTAACACACACACCCACTTTCTTGGCTAATAGCCTTCCTTTTTCTATGCACAATATGCACATCCATATTTGCAAAAGTTTGGATGTTTGTTTTAGTGGACGAAACACAGACATTCTTCCGAGGCAGACTCTAGCTGGGTTGACGTCATGAAATGGGCGGCACCCACAAGGAGGGCAAGGCGGTGCCTCAGAGATCATGTTGTCTTGCTTTCAAGTAGGAAAATGAGCTGCGAAAATAATTCATATTTCATAAATAATTTGTTCAATAGTGTGCCAAATTTAATATATATTATCATATATATGGATAGAGGTTACTCTGAAAGGCTTTATAAATACACGATATAGGCAAACTATGCAAAAAAAGATTACTTATACTCTGAAAAATACAGTAGTAAAAACACTTAAAGCCTAATATATATATATATATATATATATATATATATATAAATAAATAAAAATTTATTTTTTATTTTTTCCCCTTTTATCTCTGGATGTATTCAAAAGTCATAAAAACTGAGATGGAAATGGATTTTTATGATTTTTTTTTCCATTACATTTTAAATTTATGTTGAAATCGTGTGCAAATGGGGTGTGGTCATTTGATTGGCAGGTGAGCATGGGGCACATTTGTCTTTTATTTGCCTGTTTTTTTTAAAAAGCTGAGATGTCATTTGCGATCTTCTTTAGCGTTTGCCAGAGATGATTGGAGAGCCAAAACTGTGTCTTAAAATCAGCTAAATCAGTTGTCCATCTCTTACACTGAAGGCTAAGCCACTGATTTATTTGCTTCAGTGTATTTCTTTTTGTGGTGTTTTTTTCATTTATGTCCTTTCACAACATTTTCTTGACATTAGAGTTCTTGGTATCTGGGCTTTGATTACCTCAGATTTGATGGAGTTTCTTGCAACCTTGTGAAGACATTCCTCCTGTTACCGTAAAAGCCCGGTTCTCCTTATCTGATGTGGGTTGTGCTACTAAGGTGTTCTACATCGTGGTGCAACTCTACTTTCAGGCATGTCGTCCCGAAGAAGCTTTGTGCTGCACCTGGTGTTGTGTGAGATCAACCTCAGATGCAAAGTGAAGACTGCAGATTGAGGAGGCAAAGAACTCAATAAACCTGTCCTCAGAGATGCGTTAAACTGTGGTTTTGTGCAAATGTAAATGTGTGCTTTGCTGTCAATATGCTTGCATTATGGTTGGTTTTTAGCTTTATTCAGCAAATAAATAAATTAGGATACAACTGAAGAACCAAAGGCTACAGTTTGTCTGGTATTTGGTGAAAAGGGGTATTTGAAAAGAACTGTACATAAAACTGTAATAAATATTAAACAAAGGGATGATAATCTACTGTTTTTGCTCAGTAAAGTTTAAAATACTGTTGCTAGTTTTGGTGTGAGTTTGTGCACCAGCTTTAAAAAGTTATTTGGTGAAGAGCTCAGACTAGCTCAGCTATTGGTTTCTGTTATTTTGATGTTTTTTTGCGTCCATCTTCTCGTCTTTTGTCTGTTTTGTGCATTTTCTTTTCTATTTCTGGTCTTCCTGTTTCCTGTTCAAAGGTTAGGAGTAATTCATGTTTGATTTCCGTTGAATGAGTGCGTCTTGGTGTTAACGTCACAGTTTAGAGCAGATGTAAAAATGTCAGGTTAATATGTGAGAAATATTTTATTTGAAAAAACTTTAAATTTAAAAAAAAGAACAAGATTAGTGAGCTGGATTACTGAAGCATAGTTTACAGTCGGTATACTTGTGATTTGCATAACCTCAAACCCACTGCTGCCTTTAGCCCGCATGCTTTGACTATTTTCCTGACTTTGACTTCTTGTTTATGAACTGACATGATTATGTGAGTTTTCAGCTCCTGCAGAGGTAGTCCAGCTTCACCTGTGCTGCTGACTCCACCTCCTTCAGAGCTGATTGAGGCTTTACTTTCCACCAAATATCAGGTTGGGAGGGGAGGTTTAAAAGCTCCCAGAAACCCCTTCTCCAGTGGGAGCTCAATTCCTTGGGAATCCGTGCTTGGCCCTGCTGTCTATCTTAACCTAGAAAGCCTGGCTTTTGTTCCACCAGGTGGTTCATTTTCAGTTTGGTTTTCTCTATCTTCTATTTGATAGTTTTTCATTTAAGTAGTTGTATCTTAAGGTATATTTTCCTGCTTTGAAATACCTTAGAATGTATGTGGATTTTAAGACATTGCCACCCTCGGTTTTGTCCCAGTCATTTGAGTTTATTAGTTTTGTATTGGTCCTTTCATCAGTCACCTCACAGTTTCAACCCTTTCTTAATGTTACCTATATTTCTCAGTTTCCCCCCGTTAAGGGATGTAACAGAAACACATTTTTTAAGTACAATTTTGTCTCTATCTGACTCCGATCTGGAATAACAGACGTGTTCTTTCCAATGAACTTTAGTCTTGTTAGTCCAAAGAAAGGCTTCTGAATTGTGGTGAAGACTGGTATGTGTTCGCTCAGAACAGTGCCAGGTCAACACACTTTCACACATCTGAATTAGGCTACATTCACACTGCAGGGCTTAATGCTCAATTTGGATTTATTGAAAAAATCTGATTTTTTTTGCAAGACCGTTCACATTTCCAAGTAATTCCGAACTTTTGTGATCTACAGTGTGACCGTGAAACGACCCAAAATTGACCCGCATGCGCAGAAGAGTACTCAACGGTGAACGACGTCACTCGTTTGCGGAAGTAGCTAACGTTAACATGGATGCCAACAACAGTGTTGTCAACAGTGGAGCTCTTTTTTCATTAATAAATTTATTTTGACAAAGGAGCCAGCACAATAAAAATCTTCTCATTTTTAAGAAGGCATTGGAGCCAGGATCATCTGTACCCACTCTTGTGGAATGGGAATGTGTATGTGTAGGGTCCGCACGCGCCCCCGCGTTTGTGTAAGAGAGAGGAGGAGAGCGCGTGCAGCCGGAGAGAATGGGGGGGGGGGGGGCAGTGTGGGAGCGCATTCATGTTGTCTGTTACGGAGGAAGGACAACGGTAATAAAAGAAGGTTTCCCCCAGAATAGATGCTATGGACTCTTTCCCAACCCGTTCTGGAGAATTCTGGAGAATCTAAGGGTCAGAACAGGGAGGAGGAGGAGGATCCGCCTTGGGTCCCCCGCGCTTCTGATCACGGTCGGAAAGGGGAGAAAGAAAAAAAAAAGTAATCGCGGGAAATGTTCAACACCACGCTCGGCCATTTAACTTAACATAAGATAAAGTTAAGGTAAATTAGGTGGGACGCTGGCGTCAAAATGACAAAAATGAAACAATTAGAGTGTACATTGTGTGGACTGTTAGAATTACCTTAATTCCGTAAACGATCAAAGAGTTAGAATAGTTCGAACGATGTTTTGTTATTTCATGTCGCCCATGATGTCTCTGATATTAAAGGGTCAGAGAGTTTAAGGCCTAGTGCCATGACTCAACCTCAGGATGTCGATTGAACGAAAGTGAACCTTCACAGACAGTTTATAGAACAACACAACAAACTATCCATCGAATGTTCGTGAGAATTGTTTAGATACTTCCGCCTTTCTGTTGTTTTACCAACATTGTATGGCAGTAAAAGTACAACCAATGTACCTATAAAAAAAGAGCCCAAATTAATAATGAGAAACTGGTGTTATTGTCATTTTTTTGTCAACTGGACAAAAAATGTGTTGACAAAAGTGTTGAAAATGTCTTTCCATTAAAACAGACCTACTGAAATAAACCCTTTGACTGAAACAATCGTGAAAAGAAGTTTATTGATTTCAAGATTTTTTATCTGGTTTCAATTTCTAAGTTTCTTGTTTTCTCTGTTTGCCCTTTAGCATTAAGTTGGTGAAATTTCAGTTATTTCTTGTTTAAAGGAAGTGAGCAGGGTTCACTTCTTTTTTTTTCCATGATCTTAACGTTTAAAGCTTGAGTGCAGTCATGTGTCTTCACTGAGCTCAGTCGAGGGGAAACACCTCTGCATAGATGATCGGTAGAAACTCAGTCTGGTGCAGAAGTTTTCATCTTCAGTCCACGGCCTCTGATGAGACGGTTCACTTTGCCATTGTTTACTTGTTTACTGCGGGGCGTCTTTCCTTTCTGTGACCGGCCTGGTGTCCCACACAGTGACACACAAACGCACCCAAAGACCTCAGCAGTAGAATGGAGTTTCCATTACTGCTGGATGCCTTTTAGTACAAAGTTGTTGTTTTTTTTTTTTTTTTTTTTTTTTTTGGGGGGGGGGGGGGGGGGGTCTTCAATAGTTCTTGTCATGGCTTTCCACTTGATACTTTCCTAAAATGTTTGCATAGCTCCATTTAATGAAGGAAAAATTATTTTCATGGTTGCCGTGTTAGCCGATAGTCTTCACTCTGATAGTGAGTTTCTGTAGAATTGATAAAGATTGGATTATTTCTTGCTAAAAACCACAGTTGTAGTCAACTGAATTCAAACTTGGTTGCAATGCTCGTGTTTTTAGGCCTTGACTAATATGTTCAATTTATTGAAATTAACACTAAAAAGTTTTATTTGCTTTTTTATTGCTAAAAAATTAATAAAAGCAACAAGAATTAAAGTTTCCATGCAGCTGTAAAGCTCTTATGTTTTTCTTTTTATTTGTGTGTTTATAATGATGGACTGGCCAACCATCTGGTCAACCATTGAGGCTAAACTTGGCCTTTTCGCAACAGTGGCAAGGATAGGCTCCAGCAAATCTGTGATCCTTGAACACAATTAATCCCCATTACACCCTGCAATCTTACATATTGCATATATCAGATTAATTGCAATATTTGCTTTTTGTCTCAAAACTAAGGACTTCTTTTCTTTTAGAATGAAATCCACAGTGGACCTGTTGTGAGTGATTCCCATTTAGCTAAAAATTTGAAGTCCAATTCCGATCATCTTTTGGTCTATTTTCAAAGCATTCCCAGTAGTCTTTTAGTTATGATTGTCATTTTTAGCCAAAATTTAAAAAAACTGTTGTTTTTTAAAACAGAGCAGCAGAAGTTCACGAAGGGGGGGTCTGAGGGCAGGGATGCCAGTTTAGTTTATTCAGTTTGTTAGTTCAATTTAGTATTTTCCTATTGAATTCTATGTATTCATGATCCTTTTGATTTTATGTTTTACTTTTTCAATTACCGATACGAAGACCATCGAGACGACTGTTGTTGTGAATTTGGGCTATACAAATAAAATTTAATTGAATTGAGTTTATCTCAAATTCATCGCTGAGTCGTTGGCGCAGATTAAGCCCATCCCCTTACCATTATTCATCTGTTTAAACGTTCTCCTGCTAATTTACAACCCCTCACACCATAATCTAACATTACTGGTGCAACAAAAAATGGCAAACAACATTACAGCTATCCAGGTGTGCAGTTTTGAGCCAGAGACCAGCTCAGACGAGGAAAACCAAGGCGTAGTTGTGTACAAGCAGATGCGTCGGAATGGAGCGGTGCAGGAGGCATGTGCAGCATATGTTCTTCAAACAGCAATTTTTTTTATCTGTTCCTGATTCTCATCAATTTAAATAAAGAAATACTCAGAAAAGTACATTTAATCTTAATTTCTTTTATATGTCCCCCATGAAAAAAGTGCCATAAGAACGTGTTGAAAACGTGATTTTCATTGGAGTGGGTCTTTATAAAAATCAATAAAATGTATCGCTACTTTATAGAACTACATTAGTAGTTCATCAAATCCTTTTTTGGTTGCCCTTTAATGTATTCTAGTGTTTTTGGAGCCATCAAATGAATCGTAGGGTATGTCCGAATTCCCATCTTAACCCCTATATTGTGCGTTCACCATTTTGTAGTGCTGTCCGACTCTACAATTCCAAAATTGTGTGCCCTGGAAATTTCCCAGAAGTCTTTGTGAAAAACCAGTGTGCATCGACTCTAACTAGATCGGCGAATATAGACCACAATGCATTGCGTCGGAACATTTTTACTAGAAAAATTTATTTACATGTATTTTTTGATAAGCCATCAAGGTTTTATCTTCAGAAGACAGTGGACTAATTAATAATCGTCGCAAAAAGGCTCATTATAATTCAATTCTAACTTCGTGAGATTGATGACATCACATCAGCCTTTTAAAAAAAAAAGTAGTGAGCATGGTGTCCGAATTGCTTTTAAAATTCCCTGCACTACATATTGCCGTACTATATAGTTTTTAGTGGTTACGGTGGCAATTCGGACACAACCATAATGTTGTAAATCCAGAGCAAAATGGAGAACTTACAAGCATTTTTATTTGTATTGTGGCAACGTCTAAATTTCTGTGGATGCCATTTAAAAATGTGTGCGTACAAATTTACGATGGCACTAAGTTTAAGCTGAGTACCTCCTACAGTTCAATGAGGAAAGCGATGGAGGAAAGTGCAGTTGATTGACCACCCCCTTACTTCAACTTTCCACTTTAATGTGAGTGGTAGAGCCTAAACGCCAACTGCAGAACATCAGCTGCCGTTGACATGACGATGCCGAAGGTTGACTTCCTTTGAGAAAGCAAATGTCCTTTTCCAAGCGGAGGTGGACGCTGAAGGCCATCCAGCCAGTGTTAAAATAAATTCATAGTGACACAGGAGTGAATGACACATTCATCGTTGTTTGGTATAGATCTGTCGTAACTATCGAGCTGATTCACCTCCCTTCTCTTCAGCCTGTGGACAGCAGGCCATACTGTTTTAAAACTCCCTCTCTGAGGCAGTGGAGTTTCCATTTCGCTTTGAGCAAGCGCTCCTGCCCCGACTGATCTTGTGTTATATACAGACTAACTTTGAGACTACTGCGTGGGGTGAGAGGGGACCTCTGACTGTCTGTGTTCCTACTATTTAACATAAAGTAAAAAATCTGTTCGGTTCTTTCTAAGAGGGAATGTGTGGTTGATAAATTTGCATTGAAAACTGCAGGAAACCTCCCTGGAACTGCCTCCCTAAAATCTGTAAACCTCTGGGAAAGATGACATAAAATAGTGGAAAATACCTGTGACATCCACCCATCCTTTTTTCAGCTTCTGTTGGGCGAAGGCGGCGTACACGCTGGATGGTTGGCCAATCCATTGCAGGAGCCCTTATTGGGACAAAATCTCAAGGAAAAAGATTCACCAAACGATAGGGAGATGTGTATTTCTGTTTTAAGATTTTATCTTCCCTGTGTTCAATGTTGGGTTTGTAGCCTTTCCTTACCATTACCATTTCTCTTTCTGTTCTTTTCAGAAAATGGTCAGATCTGCAATAAATGGAGGTGGTCTCTAGAGCCTCTTTTCCACTGGTCTGATCCGGTCCAGTCTTGTATTTTGAGTGTATACAGTAAAAAATGGACCTGTTAAGCTAGACCGAATCGTACCATTTCTGGGCCCAAATGGTCCAAAATGGAACAGACTGTTTAGGGCGGAGATGCTATTGAAACCTGCTGATTGGCTGAAGGTCATTACGACAAAAGAAAGCTCCAAGAAAGTGGCTATATTCCTCTTCGCCTCCCACAATCTTCTTTCAAACATCAAATGCTTTGTATGTATGTTTGCCTTACCCCGCATGCTGCGATGGTCCAACTTTGACTAGAGAAGCTCACCTGAATTGCCTGGACTATTCTAAACTGGGCCAGACTGGACTGCTCAGTGGAAACGATGCCTAAGGGTGCTGCTGTGTCTCAGCATCCTTTTATTTTCTTAACCCGTTAGAACCCATGGGTGACATCAGTGTAACACTAAAATGTAAAATGTGTTTAGTGGTACACTTGGTTAGTGTTGTGTTCAACATTATTAAATTTTCTCAGAAAAAATCGATCTGACTTCTTAAGGGTTAAAAAAACAGGCAGATGTGATCAGGTTACAATTTTATCAAGTTTCTAGAGGTGGTTGAAAGTGAATAAAAATATTTTTTTGGGTTTTATTTGGATCAAAAATTTAGTCAGAATTTTCTTTATTTAAAAAATATCAATTCAGTTTCTTTTATATAAATCCGGGTTTATTATTTATTACCTCACTCTTCAAATTTAGTCCAAATCCTTTTAGCTTTCATACGCAACCGGCAGATTCCAGATTTTAAAGGGGTTTTATCCGTGTACAGAGCAATCAAACACATTTCAATGTTGATTTCTTTTTGAGCCAGCCTAGTTAGTTCAGGTGTGGAAGCTTATCCGAACTTTTATTTACAGAAACAGACACCAGACTGTCTAAAAACCAGAGTCCCTGTTCTCTATCAGATGAACAGAACCTCAATGCTGCAAAACTACTCAAAACATTTAGTTTCTATTCACAATGTGATTACATTTTTGATTCTGATAAATATCCATTTATTAATCAAACCTCCATTATTAAACAATTTATAACACATAAAAATGAGCTTTTAAATACTAAAAATTCAAATTTAACAAAAGTGGAACTTTTATGAAAAGAATTATAAATATTTCCATTAAAACTGCCTAAAAAGCTTTTGCATCTAACAACTAAAGAAAAAACCTTTAAAAATAATAAATTTTACGAATCGACATTGAAACTTCTAAGTGATATTGATTTTCTATGACAGTGTTGATGCAGGAGGAACATGCAGGAGTTTCAAAGTAAAAGTGTTGATTTTTTAGTAAATGTGACACTTAGAAACAGTAAAACCTCAGAAAATAAATATTTTAAACTGTGGAATGTTTTTTTTATTTATACAGATAAAAGTTTGATTGGATTTGATTTGACCAAAGTCTTCTTGAGACCACAATGACAATGTTGCTTTCAAAGCGACAAGCCCCTTCTGCTTTTCAAACGAGTCCACGATGTGATAGTTGCTGCAAACGGAGGTTCTGAAATACGTTTTGTGAAGTACGCTTTGCGTGGACGGAGATTTTACCGGGTAAACTGGTTTGCTGACTTGACCACAAACTTAAAAACAGAAACGATGAGCAAAAAAAGGCAAGAGGGGAACCAAATGCAAAGAACTCTGCAGGTTTGCATGTTTGCCCGAGGCTTTTTAAAAAGAAGTCTGCAGAGCTTCAGTCCCATCAAAGTTCAGACCTCAGCCAGACTTTTATGGACCACACAAATGCACAATGAAGTACCACACAAATAAAGTTATGCACTTCTATATCAGAAACTCACATAGTTGCTGCTGCTTTAACTGTTACACATCTACACGTGGTCAAGTTTTTCAGACCTGAACAGAAGTGTATTTTCAAGAGCTGCTAAAGGTTTGCAGGTGTCGAACTTCTCTGGGCTTGTTCGATGTCCGCGCCTTCACCTCGATGGTCGGCGTTTGGGTTCTGTGACTCCACGGCTGAAGTTTGTGCACGTTATGGTTCGCTCAACCGAAGTCAACTTAGTCATTCACACCTAAAGGTTATTATAAAAATGTCTAATTCGGCATTGTTGACAAGAGAAGGTAACACCGCCCTCTGCTACCACACTTTTAAATGTCAAGATGTACAGACGGATTTGTGCACCTTTTCTGGAGTGCTAGATAACTCTCTGTGTGTGTTTGTGTGTTCTATTTTCAGTCATGTGAGCTGTTTCTTGGAAGTCCACTAATATAGAGAGTAAATATTTTTGATGTTGCTGGTTTTTTTATCTTTATAGGCACGAAACAAGCAGAATGGAGACCTGGCAGCCATCAAAGTTATTAAAATGGAACCAGGTGAGGCTTTTTTTTCTTTTCTTTTTGTCTGAGCATTTTACATTTAGATTTTATTTATGTCTACATTTTCAGCATTAAAATTGGATGTAAAATATTAAATATTACATTTGTGATACTCGTGTGGGATTGAAGGTTGTGGTTTGTTTGTTTGGGCACGTCTTTTTGACAGTTGCAGTTTGAATTGGGGAAAGACCTGAAACTCGTTTTAAAGCATCAATGACAAATTCTAGACTTCATTATGACTGTTTTACACAAGATAAAAAACAGTACAGTGAATACAGATACAAAGTGGAACAACCTTGATCTTCTGTCTATGGGAAAGATTTAAAATTAAAAATAAATAGTGATCCAAACAATGGTTTAATGATGCCTCCATGAGTTTATTCACTATTTTAAATAAACCAAAGTCCCTAATTAATTCTCTTATTTTATGACTTCCTGTCCAGAGTTGAATTACACAGTATTTTTATATAAATACAAAAGCTGCATTTCCATTGACTATGAAATTCCACAAATTGGATTTGCGATAATAAATCTGTCAAATGGAAACAAGACCATTTTAAAACAAATCTCACATTTATCCATTTATTTTGAGGCGTATCGATATTGACTGCACTTTTTTTCAAATTAAATGAGTCAAGTGACCAACAACCAGATACCACTGGCTGCCTTGGGCGCCGCACAGGGGGCGGCACAAGAGGTCCCACAGCATCACACAGCTCATCAAATGTTGAGCGTGTCATGTGAAATTGTTGGATCCACAGCTCCCCAAAATGGCTTAATCCGCAGCCGCTCCCACATGTAAGGAGCTCGCCGCTCCATGGCCTGGATAAGGCACAGACGTCTCCTTTGATAGATGATGATGAGTACTAGTGCCGTCGCAGAAATTTGAATGTATCTGCTGTAAATCAGAAGTATGGTTCACATCTGCCCCCATGTTTTTGAATGAATGATTGCGTGAGTTGGTTTGTGTTTATTTGCATGGTTGTGATCTAATAGTTTAATTGGGAAATTGTGTTTTTTGGACATTTCTAGAGTTTTGATAAAGTTTTAAAGCATGTGTGTGATTGAAACACAGATAATGAAAACATTAATTGCATTGTAAAATCAGGCCAAACTAGGACAGTTGAAAGGTTTATCAGGACCCCCCCCTGCCCCATTCCAACTGAGTCTATGGGACTATCCCTGCATCAGATCAACCTAAAGCTGCACTTTCACAGTTACTTCTGTCTGTCTGTGGCCCAGTATGAGCATTAACTCACTGGGGGGAAAAGTAAAAATAAAACCGGGGAGTCTTTTTTATTATTGGCTTGATGAAAATAAGATAAACATCATAAGTCCTGGGAGCTGAAGGGATTGCGGCCGCTATGACGGCACCCGCTCTCCGTCAGTGAGCCGCGGCGCTCCCTCGATCCTCATCCTCTGCTCCCTTGCTTGCCACGCTGAGTTGCCAGAGGCTGTCTCGGTTTACTGTTGGGCGATGGCAGGACCACCCTATCAAACAATCCATGGAGCTGTAGCTAGCGAATGCCACCGCCCAACCCAGGGTCTGGCTGGACTGTGAAGGCCGTCATAGTGACCTGTGTAGGGTCCAGCCTCCAGCCACCCCGCGGCCAGAGCAGGATAAGAAAATGGATGGAAGTTCAGGAGCAGCCATATTGGATACATTTTTCTACCCTTTGATCGAGTCACTGAAAACATCACGTGCCCAAATCTGAATCCCTGATTGGTTGACACGCCCTCATTAACTTCCCCGCACTGCACACGACGCCCAAATCGCACCACAGGACCTCAAATCCCTTGTATACATTGACGTAACATTGAAACTCGATGCCCCTGATGCCCTTATCGCATCCGGTGAATGCAGGAACAACAGGAAGCAGTGTGTCATTTTCAGTAAAATCATCCAAAAATGAACCGGAGGAAATAGATGTTTTAAATGTGTCACATCCTAAAAAAACGTGTTAATAACCACACAGCCAAACTTGAACACTGACAAGTTTAAACTGCCATCTGTTCAGATGATGGAGAAGCTGGTTCTTGAGGACACCACCAGAGCTCTTCTGAAAACCACAAACAGCCGTTTTTAAACGCCAGCTTGTCTGTTGGTGTTAAATGATTTAGTTGCTGCATATTAACAGTCTGAGTTAAATTCCAGTCTTATCCCAGATGAGCAAAAATCCTGAAAATGTGAATATTTGAAAGATGGCAAGATGTGAACCAAACCTAGTTATTTCCATGTCACTTATTTCACTTATAACACATTTTTTAGTTCATGCAACTCAAAGAAAAATTCTCATGATAAAGTAACTTAATCACGCATCTCTGTAATTACTTCGCATGGCTTAAAAAACACTGTTAAAGGTAATTAACTGGTTAACAGGTCACAAAAGAATCAGGGCTTTTTATTTTTGTCTTTCTGTCTGTATCAGAGGTGGGGGGGGGAGTGATAATAACAGTCTTTGTTTGACTCTACAGAGGACGACTTCTCCATCATCCAGCAGGAAATAGTCATTGTAAAGAGCTGCAAGCATCCCAACATTGTGGCATATTATGGCAGCTACATTCAGTAAGATTTCCTCATCTCTGTTCATTAGTCCCTCATCACAAACATCCGTTTCACAAACAAGTTCATTTTTGTTCCGGTAGATCCAATAAGCTGTGGATCTGTATGGAGTTCTGTGGGGGCGGATCGCTTCAGGACATCTACCACGGTGCGTACCCGACTCCAAAACTGTGCACGAGCAAAATGGTGTTAACAATTTTTGTTTTCTTTTATCTGTTTTTCTTTCTTTAATTTCTTTAATTGTTTTTTTTTTTACTGCGAAGACTTAAGAGGGTTTAGCAGAAAAAATTGATCTAATGTTAATTTTATTGAGAATAAACAGGGAAAGTGCCCAGTAAACAGTAAAAGTATTAAAAAAGCAATTCTTTGTTTACCCAGGAAATTATTTCCCTTTACTTAAGGACCCACTCTAAAGAAAAAGGTGTTTGCAGCATATTCTTGTAGCATTTTTCGCATAATGGACGACATATATAAAGAAAATTAAATGTGAAGTTGCATGTCAGAAAATTTATTTATACAAATCGTTGTGAATGAGAAACAAAAAAGGACTTTTGATAAAGCTCTTAGCTGTGAAGTACAAACTACAATCGGCAGGCACAAATCTGATGCATCGACTTGTAGACAACTAGATGCACGTCTTTGTTTTTCTCGTCTGAGCTGGAATCTGGCTAAAAGCTTTACAGCTGGATAGTTCCACAATTGCTCGCCATTTTGTTGCATCGCTATTGCTAGGTAATGCTAACATCTTCATAATTGTCAATGGCAGCTGGCATTTAGGCCAGCGCAGTGATATATAAAATTTGGGCTACGTCACTTCTTAATCCACACCCTGCAGCCAATCAGAATCGAGCATTCATCTGGACCATGGCTGAGCTGCATTCAACTTGATGTTGAGATTGAAGCGGGGGGAGGCATTAAGTTCTGTTTTTAGTTTTTTTCATCAAAACCATAATCTTTTAAACGCATGGGGGAAGAGCTCCATCACTGGGTAAGCAGGGCAGATAAATAGTATAGACGTGATAAGCAGCCTTGCTGTGTTTAAGTCCTAGTTCAGATCATTCAGCAGCAGTGATGAACATCAAATCCTGAAAGTTTAACAAGAGAATTGAACCAATTGAGAACATCTAAAATGGTCTTGGTGTCCAAAAATCACCAAAAACTGTTGCATCTCTGATTTAAACATCTTGTGTTTTTTATTATGAAGAACAAAATGTAGACCACCAAAGTGATCCATGTAAAAACTTAACCGATGAGGTGTCTATCATCAGATATTTGTGGACCATTCAGTGTGAATTGGAGGACGGTTGCTCCTGCCAAGTCAATGAATTTCTGAGACCATGGTTACTTACAAAACAAATAAACATTAAATCAAATTTGTGTGCTTTAATGTAGCTTTTTTTAATGTTCAAATTGTTTTTCACAAGAAGCAGACAATGTAATGATACCCAGTGTAGCGCATTGTCATGGCAACAGCTACAGAACCTGCAGCCCGCTCTGCTGTAGCTGGTGCATGAGGACTAACCAGTGGAGGAAAGTTGTATGATAGCTGAACATCATGTTAAGTGATGCTGAGCATCATTTCAGAGGGAAAGTTCACCTCTTACCGCTTGTTTTCCGGGGAGTCCACAAGGAGTTGCTAATGATGTTAATAAGTAATATCTTTCAAAATGCTCACATGACCAAGCAAAATAATGGTTAAATCTATTGTCAGAACTGTTTATGACACAGAGTGTGTTTTATTTTGAAAGGAAATTGTATGTGCTACTGTCAGAATAATATCAATCGAATTTGTTAAGTATTGACAGAATTAACTCATCTCATAGATAAATGCTTCAATGGCCTCAAAAACAAAAATACAATGTATTTCTATAAACATTGAAGTGGAACTTTGTGGCTCTCACTCGGTTTTGATCGGTATGAAACTGGACCAAGTGGCTCTTTTAGCATTTGAGGTTGAGGACTCCTGACCCACACCATTATATGAAAACCTTTTATTTAACCCAGCTATGTGTTTGACTTGTAGGTTACAAATATGCAACTACAAGCCTCGAGGATAACCGCTTCATCTAGAGACTCTTCCCCTGCTTAGCGTTAATTTCTGCGGTCAAATGTGTTCAAACCATGACCAGCTAACAGGAGTATCAGTATCCAGGCCATGATGGCCCCATGTTTTCCAACCAGCCTGTTATTGAAGCTCCTTATTGGCTTAACACACCCAATCCAGGTAATCAGCAGCGCTGCAGCGGGCAGGATTTCTGTAAATCTAGAAGGAGGGTGTCCCTCGAAGCCTGGAGTGTGACACCCCTGAGTCAGAAGATTTGCAGCGCAGGGGCCCTCGAGGCGTGGCCTTGTCCTCTCCTGTGTCGTATTTTTCATTTTTACTGACGTATGAACAAAACCTGGATTGTGTTTTTTACAGTCACGGGTCCTCTGTCCGAACTGCAGATAGCCTACATTTGCAGGGAGATGCTGCAGGTAATCGGTTTTACTTTCTGCATCCTGCTTACTCTCAAACTTTAGTTTTCTGTCAGAACAGAGCAATTTTGCTGTCCCTTCTGTTCACTCTCTGTGTTTGTTTGTGTAAAAAAAAAACTAGGGCCTGGACTACCTCCATGCACAGAAGAAGATCCACAGAGACATCAAGGTCAGAATGTGTGACGTTGGTGTGGGATTTTGTCCGCCTCTCTATTCTGTGTCAGTTTGCTGTAACAACAGACTTGTGCAGATGAACCGCACATACTCCTCACACTTCCACATAAACTGCTGGTAAACGGGGTCAGAGCAGCAGAGGTTAATGTAAACTAGGACGTAAGAAAAAACTGTTGATTGTTTGAGTTTGTTTTTAGAAATCGAGTCTGAGGGGAATTCACCTTAGGCACAAAATCGGCTTCATTCGTTTTAGTGCTTTTTTTGCCTCTCTTGAAATGTTGGTAAAGAATGGATTAAAACGTGATTAAAGCTTGTGTTGCTTCAGTGTTAAACAATTTTCCGTCTTCCTTTTAGGGCGCCAACATTCTCCTTAACGATCAGGGCGAGGTCAAGCTGGGTAGGTGGATGTTTGCACCGTCTGCACTGCTGCACCGTGCCGGTGTGGTTTGCATGAGTCACTCACCACAAACGTGACATCTCAGACTACAGTGTCTGTGAAAGAACCGTGAGGTTCTGTGCAGGTTTCTGCTCCTCTCCTGTCATCGTCTACTCTCTGAAATCATACATGTGGACGCCGTTGAGTGTCGTGTTAGAAAAGTGACGTTTGGTTTGTTGCACAGCGGATTTCGGGATCTCTGCTCAGATCACAGCCACTCTGGCCCGGAGGATGTCTTTTATTGGAACGCCATATTGGTAAGTGGAGAACCGCAAAATAACGACTTTTTACCTCTTTGTCTTTTGGTTGGATGCCGTGTCTTGTCTTTGGTTGGACGTCATTACCCAGTAAAACAACAACACAACAGACAAATGGACATAGGAGAGTAGCTAACAATATTCAACAAAAATATACAATCCTCAAACATTTTGGATTATTTCAAATAAGTGCTTCCTACAGCCAAATGAACTCTAGAATGCTGTCCTCATTGTAATGAGATCAAGGAACGTTTTCAATGTCAATTCTGCTTCATCACATCATCGTCTTCCTCTGGACAGTTTACTCAGTATCTGAACTCCCTGTTTGAACAGCTGAAGGAAGATTTCAGGTGTGATGTGGGACCAAAGAGTGAAAGGAAAGGTGTAGGAGACTGTGAAGACTGAAAGGAGAGCTGGAGGTAGAAGACGTGAAGATGTTGAGGTTCTCTGACTAGGATGGAGAGGATCAGGAATGAAGCCATCAGAGGAACAGCTCATGGTAGATATTTTGGAGATAAATGCAGGGAAGCCGATGGAGATGTTGGAAAAGGATGCTGAGGTTGGAGCTACCAGGAAAGAGTTATACCAAAGAGGATGTTTATGGATGTAGAGAAGGAGGTCATGAGGCTGGTTGGTGTGAATGAGGAGGATGCAGAGGGAAAGGGTGTGTGATTGACTGTGGTGGCCCCTGAAAGGAGCAGCTGAAAGACAAACAATGTGTGGAAAAAAGACCTAAAGCTCTTCTTCGCATGAGAGCTATCAAACGTTATCAAACATTCTCTGAGTCCTATAAAATAAGAAACATGTAACAGAAGTGGAATGTTTTTTAAACTAATGCTCCATCTCTCCCTGTCTTTCAGGATGGCGCCGGAGGTGGCGGCCGTGGAGATCAAAGGTGGCTACAATGAGCTGTGTGACATCTGGTCTGTCGGCATCACCGCCATAGAGTTGGCTGAGCTTCAGCCTCCTCTGTTTGACGTCCATCCTCTGCGGTAAAGACCCACCTCCTTTTTCCAGAGCAAACGCACGTCTCTTTGCACATATTTATGCATAAACTTAACTTCAACCAGGTGGCACAGTGGTTAGCGCTCTTGCCTCACAGAAAGATGGTCCCTGGTTTAAGTCCCGGCTGGGGGGACCTGAAACAGAACATCAAAGGGGAACCTTTCTGTGTGGAGTTTGCATGTTCTCCCCGTGCATGCGTGGTTTTCTCCATGCTTCATAGGTTTGGTTACTCTAAAATGTCCCTAGGTGTAAATGTGCATGAATGTGTGATTTGATTGACTTGTTGCTGCAATTGTTTCAGCTACGTTCACACCAGGCATTTGACGCGCATGCAAAATTGCGATAATCGAGGATTCTTGGAAAAGGTTTGGTGCAAAACTGTGTGAAAGCGGCGGAACTATTGTGAATTTTGCTCCAGGCTTTTTCTTTCACAGCTCTATTCTGATATATATAAAAGACATGATGTCGTATAATTGCAGCCACGTACAAACCACAATTATTTCTTCTCCACAATCAATTTTCAAACGGTTGGTACTTGTATCAAAAGAGACCCCATCTATACGCCACCACCAAGTCCGAGTCCCTGATTGGTCAAAGTTTGAGCTTGTTTGACTTGCATCCTGCCTTCAGTGGCCGCGCATTTTGTACGTAGAGCTCGGATAAGGTGGCAAAAACTTGTGAAGTTTTGAACACGGGAGCTCAAAATGCATGTTTATGCGTGTTTGCATAGACTTTTCATTGGAAGTGGCCACTTAAACGCCCATTGCTGAGGGTGGTGTGAACGTAGCTTTAGACTTATTCTATGCCAAAACCAACCGTAAACATTTCCAAAGTACATTTGACTATGATTTTAATCACAATTGTTGTTTTTTTTGTTTTTATCCTGGGAGATTTAAATATAATCTTTTGAACTGTGAGATTTACAGAATAGAACAGAATTTTTCCTGATGAGGTGATAAACGTGTTCATTCTAAAAGTTTAAAAATTCACAAACTTTTTAGCCTAGTTTTAGTTCATCCTGTCGTGAAAATCAGTATCTACAGCCTCCTCATCCAGAACAGGATTTAAATAGAAAAGACTGTATCATTTTCCTGGTTGCAGATTTGACCATAACATTTGATTATCAGGTTTTCAGAGTTGATTCGCTTCAATCTTCACAGAGTTCAAAATGACTCTTCTCAAAATGTCAGCAGATAACAGCGAAACTCACCACAAATGTTTCCCCAATGATGTTTATGTGGACATAAACGCCCACACATGCGTGCTTGCCTCATGGACCCTCACTCCCACTCTGACGCCGACAGAAAGCACGGTGTTTCCGTCAGTCGCACATCCATGTTATTATGCACAAGCTTGAGTTTGCAGACATGACTGCGGTTGCCTTTTCTTTCCCACAGAGTCCTGTTTCTCATGTCCAAAAGCGGGTACCAGCCTCCAAAACTGAAGGACAAGTCGAGATGGTACGTGACGTCACGGAAACGGAGTAATGTAACACTTTTCAAACTCCACCTGAGCTCGCCGTGCTCTGTTCTCAGGTCGTCCACGTTTTACAACTTTGTGAAGGCGATGCTGGTGAGGAACCCAAAGAAGAGGCCGAGTGCCTCCAAGTTGCTCTCGGTGAGTTTTGCAAGCATCATGTCTGAATCGGGCTAATCAATTAGTGGAATTTTTTAAGATAAACCTATGAGATAAAAACATATTTGGATGAGGAGAACCAGGCGGTGAGCCTTTACGGCTTTTTACGTGAAAAAGTCTCAGATCTTGTGGTTTTTTTCTGGACTACTAAACATTTGGTTTAATGCTAATTGAACTAAAAGGGTCACTTTTGATTCCAGTTTTAAACATTTTGAAGACCCATTCTGCTGAAAATTGTGTTTTTAACATGTTCTTGAGCACATGTTCTTTATGGCATTTAAGAACCCAACAACAATTTTCTAAATGTTAATTCAAGAAATTTGGTTTGTTTTTTCCATTAGGAAAACACCTATTATCAGCACCCAAAAATATACAATAAAAAAATAAAAATAAAAAACAAAAAGCAAATTTAACAAAAAAAAACGAGGGACAAATTTGACCTTGTTGGTTTTCTGGGGTTAAAATTACATTTCTGAGTATTTCTTCATTCAAATTGTGGAAAATCAAGGGGAAACGATAAAATACAGTTGGAAAAAGCTTGTAGTTTTGATGTAGATGCTACAATAAACAGATAAATGATGGGAAGTGGGATAGGGCTCACTCCATGCCAGTAGTCCTGTTCACAACACAGAGTCGAATATCTGATGAATTACTGCCATCCTGCAGAAACTATGTCCTAAAAAAACCAACACAAGTTTTTGGACATAATCATATCTAAAAAATCACAGGGAATGCTTTGAAATAAGTTTTTCTTTTTCTTTTTTTGCATTTTACTAATTAAGAAGGTGAACACTGATGCACACGTGAAGAGCCAAACGTTTCATCGTTTCATTCAGGTGTTTGTTAATCTCAGCATCAAGAAAACAGGATTCTTTTTCCTGGTCTACTTACTGTACCTTCATCTTACCTGTCCCCGTGTTTGTGTTTGTCTTCCTCTCTTCCAGCACATGTTTTTGACCCAGCAGGGCCTGAGCCAAGAGGTGACCCTCAAACTGCTGGAGACCTACAGAAATCCTGAGAAACTGAAGGCCTGCGTGCATACAGATGATGACGACATGGAGGTCAGGGTCTTCAGTGAACTTCATCTGAAGAATTTTATTCAAAATTATAATTCCGCTTTATTTATTTAGCAAATGTCCCTCTGCAGAACAACTTGAAGTGCTTTACATAAATATAAATAATAATAAAAACAGTAGCTAAAATGATAATTATAATAAAAATACCAACACGCATGCACACTTTGAAAAAACAAAAAGTCCATAAAATTAAAATGGAACACAAGGAAATGTAATAACTACTTACAAGTTTAGCTAACAAGATGAGTTTGAAGTTATTTCTTAAAGACCTCTACGTTCTCAGTCAGAAGCCCTCTTTGAGACCACCAGCAGACCTGCACCTGAGGACCTGCGTCAAAACTATAGACTAATGAAAGAATCTTAAAGTTGATCCTAAAGCTTACTGGGAGCCGGTGCAATCAATGAGTTATGTTGGCAAGAGATGCTACGCTAGCCTGTTACCATTGTTTCATGCACGTAAAGATCGATAAACAATGAGCCACAGCATCGCAGAAATGGCCATAAAATGCTTCATTTTGGTCCGATTTCAAAAAGAAAAACACTCTGATCATCACAAAGATAAGCCCCAAATATTTGGTATTAATGTTTTTGTACAAAGTGGAACAGATGAACGACATTTCAAACTTTTCTGTAAATAAATACGGGATAAATATAAGAAACGCAATGCATGCCTGATAAATGTTTGTGATTTTATTTAATTCTACACACAAACTAAGATTTACACAAAGTGTTAGACTCATTGGGTGAGTAGACGACAGTGCCGCAAATCCCTTCCCCTCTTTGTACGTGAGCTGTTACCCACCCATGTAACTCATTGGGTGCAATGATTTTCAAATTGGAGTAATGTGAGCCTTCTTTCTGGGTCTGGTTAAAAAGTGTGCAGCCTATTTTGAACGGCTGCAGACGGTTAATAGTAATTTTCTTAGCACCACAAAGAGTGGCATTACAATAAATGTATTCTGTAGATAATCCGTAAGAACCATTTTCCTTAAAATGACAATTATGTGGGAAATACCACAGACCAAGATGACCACAGATGTTTTTGTGTTAGAGTGATGTCACCATGGGTTCTTATGGGTTAAGGGCTGCATTTGGGCCCCAACAGTAGAACAGAAATAATATGGAAAAACCTTAAATGTCAGAGATAAACTAAGTCAAGAAGAAAAATTAACAGATTTTCAAGAAAATAGAAGAATTTTTTCCTTCCAAAAACTTTTCTGACTTCATTTCCTTTTTTAAATCACAACGAAACATAAAACGGATCAGGAGATGATCCCATGAGACCTTTTGTTTTTTTTAGGAAAAATACTACTTAGAAATTCATTTTGGGTTTCTGCAGGTAATCCAAAATGATAACCTTTACTTTTAATAGTTTAATTGTTTTTGGGGTTCATGTCAGAGTGGCAGCATCTTCGGTCAGGAAGCTCAGATTTTCTTTTTCTGCTCTTATTCTCCTCTTGGTTGGACTGTAATGTCTCTTTACCCTTAGAACCTAAAAGTTGGGGTCACATAAATAAGGAATTTACACTGCAATAATTTCTAAGGTACAAAATTTTTAACCAGTTTTTAAGGAATCTTTTTTGGTTTCTCACTCTCTGACCTTGAGGCCTTTCGCCAATGTCATCTTTGTAGCTCTGAAATGATGCCAATGTGATGTGGAAGGAAGATCATGAGTAACCTACGTGTGCTGTGAGAAAATGAAAAAGGTTTTAGATTAATAGAAAAGTCTGAAGTTTACTTACTTTTTGCTTTTTTTCTGCTGTTATAAGCAAACTTGGATCGAATTATTGCTCATTGATGGAAATGAGAGCTGAACTCTAAACATAAAACTGACTGTTGTCTTGTTTACATTCTTTCTTTGTCTGAATAAAGGTGGCACCTCTTGCAACTTTAAAGAGGATTCAATCTATCAACAAACACAACCGTGCGGAGAGAACCAACTCTGACATGAGCTGTAAGGAAATCTCATTCATACCTCCTGGTTTATCCGTCTGTGAGAAACTGGATTCTTCTTATGACACTTTTAGATCTAAAAACTAAGAGAGCTGCACCGACTATGATTCTTCACGGAACTCATGTGTACTGATAATTCAGGAAAACTGCAACGATGTGAACATTTTATGAATCTCAGTGTTTTGTGTCAGTTTTCAGTTCTTACTACAGCAGGAAAGCTAATTTGGTTGATAATTTTTTTTCTTAAATGTTGGAAATAACTGATGAAGCTTTACGTTGGTGAATCTTATGTCTGCACAGTTGAACAGATCTACACCCAGAGGCCTGTGAAAACGGACTCACCCACTGTAACAGTAAGTGTTCTCATTACGCTGCAGACGCTACACAAGTGCTGAGTTTGTACCTTAAAGGTGTGCTGCCACACTTCCAGAGTGCCTCACAAACACTGCGTGTCACACAGCCATGACGTACTGTTTGCTTTTTTTCCACCTTTTTCGTGATACAAGCGTGAAATTCGTCAATCACGGTTGTTTTCTTGCGTTCGTCGATGTGCGCAGATGTCGTGGTGGGTTTCGGCCGACGGGTGTTCATGTGAATTTGGTTTTTAGCTGTTCAAAATTTTTATTTGCCGGTTGAGAATTATGCAGTATATGCATTTTTTTTACACAGTTTATTCTAAATTATTACATAAATCTTACTTTTACGCAACTGTGCGTGACTTTTGCAGGATGCGTACACAAATTAGTGGCTTTCCACGACCGTTCCACGCATGTCTAACGAACTTTTCAGGCATGTACCACCAATGTATAACTTTTATATCCCATATAAAGTGCAAACATCAAGTTGAAATTATGTAATTGATGCATGAATCACTAATGAATTGCACATAAACAGCCTAATAATCACACACAGCTCATGTTCTACATTGATTTACGTGTTCTTGGCGTGATTTCTTCGTACTTCTTCCGTGGTTTTAACATGTTCATTTGTGATACAGCTGTGAAATTTTCACGTAAAGACCTCAACTTTTCTCACTTTTTCCACATATGTACATGTATGACCAATTTTGTCCGTGCAAAATGTACGCAGTGACTTGGTGATACGACCTTTAGTAAGTGCTTTCCCACAACAGTGAGATTTTTGTCTTTTCCAAAATAAGATTGCAGCTGTAAACATTTTAATCAAAATATGTTTTTAAATCCTGAGGTTAAGCCTTAATCACCTTTTCCTGTAACCTGTATGTCTGCGGGTGAAAGATGGGCAAACCTGTATGCAGGTGGACAGCAAATATGACGGTTATAGACCGCTCGGTGAGAAAAAAGGTTTGAGCACAGAATAACTGCCTCACAGGTGGGCAAAAGGCTGAGTGGATCAAGGAAGAAAATAAAATAAGGAATTAAAACTTGCACAATGTAGTTTCAGTTTTATGTTGTGCTAAATCTTTCCCAGTAGCAAAGAAACAAAGGTGTTCGGGTTCAGTGTCGCACAGTTCATTTTTATGGTGAAAGCGGGTTTTACTGAATTCCAGAGTGATCATCTGTCAACACTCACCAAAGGACTCGACTCAAAACCTTTATCTTGACAGATCCTCTTGGGTCCTTTGTTTTATTCTTTTAATTTTATCTTTAGTTAATCAGGATGTTTCCACCTTTTAATAACAGTACTTGGATTGTTTTTACAGTTGCGGGCCTCACCCGGATCAACGGGCAGCAGCAACAGTCTGGTCAGGTAACAGTTTGCTAACAGCTCATTAATCCTTTAACACTGTAGATGTCGCCAGCGACTCCCAAATAACACACACATACCATAACTCTTCGACACGATCAACGTGAATCAGGTGATTCTGACTCAGAAAAAAGCGTCTTAGCACAAATATGCCACGCTTTTCTAACATGAAGTGTTGCAGACCTGTGCAAAGGAGCTACATTATTTGCGGTTGAAGAGTTCAAAGCAACTAAAGCAATGAAAAGTAATAAACATTTGAATGAATCCTTTATCATCTCCTCTTCTTCTCAGGGATCAGGGATCAGATTCAGATGACGACTACGACGATGTGGACATGTAAGCAAATACAACAATTCTACCAAAACTTTATTTATTCTTCAAGAATCTAAATGGAAAGTGTTAAATATGGGTCTTATGTAGATGATTTTTTTTCTCAGGGGGTCTCAAACTTGTAAAAACATTACTTTGTGCCCCCCACTTTGATATGAAATTATAGTATCAGTGCAGCCCCTGAGGGGAGTGGGCCTTTGGCGCAGCCACTGCCTGATAGATCAAGGCTTGGCTATCCCCAGTTCACACTAAAGCTACAGCGCCATGTCATAGTCGCCTTCTGTTAATCAAATCCAACTTTATTTATAAAGCACTTTTCATACTAAAGTAACACAAAGTGCTTTACTTAATAAAAGCATCTGTCAACTTGAAAACCAACAAGCAAAAAATAAAAACTATACATCGATAAAAAAACCCACCAGAGATGTAACAAAAGTAAAAAAGAACAAAAATAAAAGTAACAGGATGTTGTTCTTTAAAGCTGAGACAGGTGATGGTTTTAATCAGTGGGAGAAATAGTTTGATATGAGCAAGTATTCAAACAAATTTTGAGGGTTTATTTTGCTAAATTTAGTTTTAGGACTATAATAGTTTAATAAAATCAGGAGGTTTTGAAGAGCTGATCTGGTGAGTTGTAGCCAGAGAAACACAAAGAACAATTTTCAAAATAAACTTCCACTGCCCTTCCAAAATAAAAGATTTCTGTCATTTTGAAGCTACACGTACTTCATGCATTCCAGTCTTGCAGCAGCAGCATACCAGCGTGTAAAGAACAGCCGGACAGCTGTCGCCTTCACCTTTAATGAAGAAGATGCCCTTCCTGTGCTTGAAATGGCGCTCTTTACCTGTTAATGCAACTTTGTCCTCAAAACCAATCAGGAAGCTGAGGGCCAAAGTGGTTAAAAGTTACTACCTTCAAGTGATTCCCATCTTTCCTAAATATTCAACGGACCATGTGCCTTTTGGAAGTACACACGTGTATGTAGCAGTATTCTAGTATTCCCCACCTTGAACTTCAACATGGACAAATTTGCTGTCTCAACTCAAACGTGAGAAGCTGCCATGTCTCTACCAGAAAGGAGGCAAAAGATCTCCATTTAATGCTTCAATTATGTTCAAGATGCTTTTAGTTCAAAATAATTTATTTGAAAAAATTGGATTTTGAGTATTATTTCTTGATGTATTGAATCTCTGATGTGGCTCATCTTCCACCAGACTGCAGTGGCCCCTGGGTAATTTGAGTTTGAGACCCCGGTTCCTCCTCTTTTCTTATGTTGCATTGTAGCTGCAGTTTAGGAACTTTGACACTTTCTGTGTTTATGTCGTCCTCTTTAGCCCCACGATACAGACGTCCTGGTAAGCTAAACACTCGTTTCTATACATTTGTGTGCATCGAAACAGCAGAATAAGTAGCCGTTTATTTGTCAACAGTCACACAATGCCAGCCAATGAAATTCCACCCCCACTTCCTCCAAAGGTCAGTTTCCGCTGGACATCAAATCTCTCACCTAATCTCTTAACCGTCCGTTTTGGGGCTCACGGTCTTTTCATGTGCAGCCCAAAGTGCGGACCAGCTCAGAGGAAAGCGTGGCAAGTGAAGAGGATCGGTCAAGGAAACCCTCCTCGCTCCACACCCCCACTCCTCTCTCGAGGACCTCAAGCGGGACTCATGTCCGACCCACCTCCCACACCCGAGCCTCGCGGCACTCAGGTGAGCCGCCCCACCTTTACTCTGGAGGCCACCGTGAGTTTGATGGCAGTGCCTTCATAGAAACTCCTGCAGAACACACAGAACATTCGTTTGTTTAGACTTTTGTGGTTTCATCTAACTTCTTTGATTCAGATTCTACTTTCTTTGCAGTTCGGCTGACAGACAACCCAGCAGATGACGTCCCACCTGAACTCCCCCCTAAAGGCATCCGCAGACGGCAACTGCCGCCAAAGGTAAGAGTGAGGATCAAGTCCTTGTAGGAGAGGGAAGTCTGGGCATCTTTAGACTGCTGCCCCTGCAACCCGGTCCCGGATAAGCGAAAGAAAATGGATGGATGTTTTGAAACTGTCACCGTTGAGAAGACAGGTAGGGCGAAATGAGCGAGTGTCTGAAACGTGAGAACGTGTGTGAGTGAGAAAAGCAAGAAGCTGATCCACGAGCTGCTGCACACGTTTGACTGTTATTTAGCAGCAGTTTTATTTTTAGTTTGTTGAATAATAACCAATTAAGTTCAGATTAAACCCAGACTTTCTTTCTGATCTGCTAAATGTCAATATGAAATATGAACAAGATTTAAAATTACTACTACAAATGATCACCAAATTTACTGCGGGTACAAAAAAATAATGGTTTTGTCTAAATGTGGAAAATGTATATTATTATAATTATTAAACTAACAAATAAGTAAAAACATTGAATTTTTCATTCAATAAAAGCACCATTACAGATTGAATTTACATACGTTACTCAGGCCCTTTCTCATGATGGAAAAAAACATAAATAGGCCAAAATACGCTTGTTTTTTCATGTCAATGGTTGTAAAGTACTTCGAAATATTGATGGTATTTTGTTCTGACGTATCCAATGCTATTGCTGTTGGTATGATAAACCACAAATGCAGTTCTCTTTGTTTTTAACAAACATAGGTGCAATACTGTTTCAACTTTGGCCTATTTTCCTGACGCAATATTGATATGAAAGCACTTTTTGGAATTAATGCCATAATATGTTTATTATAGCTATTTGAGCCTGTGTTTGTGAATTAAATAAAATCTCAGATTTATTGGAAATGTTTTTGTATTTCTGTGTTAGAGTTTGCATTATAGTTGTTATAGGATTTTGACTGGACCAAGAAAAGTTATCAGTAAAGGAAGCTACAACTTTATTTGAATAATTTCTGATAATTGTGGTTTTTCAGGTTTTAGGGCATTTTTCCTTTTTTCATAAGTTAGGGACTCTGCTTTAAAAATGTCCTTCTTCCATCAGGACTCTGAGTGTGTCAGCCCCGTCACAAAGAAACCTCCTGTGAGTGCCCCCCACCCCCCGTTTCAGCTGTTTTTCTATCATGTTAGATGCTTTGGCATGATGGCTACGGTGGCCCTGAAGTGCAAATCATACAAACACATCACGTAATGCAAAAACATGTTAAAGATCATAATGACTATTGAAAAGCAAAACATAAAATAAAACATTACATTTTAGAAATCAAAACAAAATTCCAGAAACCAAAACATAACTTCAAAAAACGAAACAAAATTTAAATATAAAATGTCTCAGAAATCAAAAGGAATTGCCAGAAATCCAACAAAAATGTTCAAAAATGAAACAAAATAAGATGCCAGATATGGTGTACCTCCAACCGCACAGGCTGGAGAAGCTACATTTAGAAATGCCGGAAACAAACAGCACTTTATTTCCTGAATCATACTTTTAGAAACGTATTGATTAAGCTACATTCATTCTATTTTTATTTTTTTCATACTGAAAAATATTTTTTGTAAAATTCAGACACGTTGACTGTTCCCTTTAAGAACAAAAAATATCTTAATTTACTTAAATAAAAGCAATAAAACCACTGTGAATTTGTTTGGGTAAAAGCAACTTGTATAGAGATACAGTTGCTATGCTTAACATTGTGATAATTAAATAAAATAGATGTCACCACTTTATTACAATGAAAGGCGTATTAATATTCAGGTAGATGTTTTTTTCTAAGACATGCTCCTTTAAAAAAAAGAAAAAGTGTTCCAGTACAATATTGTGATACGTGTATCGGGATGTGTACCGTATCGCCAGACTCTTGCCAATGCACACCCTTAGTAGATACTATGTAACATCACCGATTGGATGATGTCTGAATTTTGACGTTTTTGTTTGTTCAAATGTGCCGTCCTTATATTTAGAAAAGTTCTATGATGAGTATGGAGCACATCCAGTATTGCTTCGTGCTGAAAAACCTTTCGATTGAATTGATGGACAATCGTCATCATCCAATCAGTGATGTCCAATAGTATCTACCTTTTCCAGTTTCTTCTGCATTTTTTTAGATTTTGATTTATTGAAATTTCCTTTTTTCCTGACTTTTTTGTTTGTTTATGGAAACCGGAAAAGGCCAATGTGATCTTTAATGTGTTTTTGCATTGGTGTGATTTGCTCTTCAGGGACACCGTACGTTGCAGATATTTTACGCTCACTCTGTGTTTTCAGGTCTTTTTGAGAAAGGTCTTCCATGGCTGCCCTCTAAAAATAAATTGGTCCACAACCTGGGAAAACCCCACCTCCAAAGGTTGAATCCTGCAGACAGTTCTCTCCTTCGGCGGTCTAACCAAACTGCGGTTTAACCAATCCCGTTTCCTCCTTCCCCTTTCAGAACAGCATCTGATCCTGGGGGCCGAAGAAGGAATCTACACCCTGAACCTGAACGGCCCTGAGGCCACGATGGAGCTGGTATGATCTTTGACGGGGAAGCTGCCAGTTAATCTGTTGTTAATATGTATCTTTATTTAACACAATAATAAATCCTTGTGGATCCCATTTTATTTAGCTTTATATGGTAAAAAGGAGCCTTTTGTAAAGGGATGACAATGCTGTTAATTGAAGTTTTATTGAAGCAGTTATAGAGTAAATGTTTTCTGTCTCTTACAGCTTTATCCTGGGAAATGCACCTGGGTTTACACCATTAATAACGTCCTCATGTCTGTATCAGGTAAAAAAAAGTTCATATCTTCCATCTTCCGGCGCAGCGGGGGGCTGCTTTCCTGGCCTGGGTGGCGGTCTTGGTCGCCCGGGGGGCGGTTGTTCCCTGCCTGTTCCCGTATGGCGTTGGGGGAATTCCGGCTGCGGCTGCTGCTGCGGCGGGGGTCTGGGTGTGGGGGTGGCTGGGCGCTCCTCCTCCTTCTTTTCACATTCCACCATCCATTTTAGAAGAACATAAACACTCACTTGAGCACAGGTGTTAGCTCACCTTTGCACTAATAGTTTGCATGATTGAATGACTGAAAGATTTCACACTAGTTGGTTTAAATGCATAGGAATGCGTTCGTGAACACTATCTGTTTTGTGTACATGTCGACAGGTGGACATTTTTGCAGCTAGCAGGTGTGTTGATAACATTTCAGTGTGTGTGTGGACGGGCCCCGCCCTTTTTGTACTACATTTGAACCGCACCGTGGTGATAAACAACCAGTAAACCTGTCTGCTCTATGCTGCTTCATGGTCTTACCCCCCTTCCCCTCCTATTATCACCCTCCTACCCCCCCCTCTCTCTAACGTCCCTCTCTCTTCTTCCCCTCTTTCCTTTTCCGTCCGGTCCAACACCAAAGATTTTCAAACATGATTGAAATTAATAAAGTTTGGCCTCAATTACAAAAGGGGTTTATTCAGACATACCTTTGGTTTGTCTGAAGATGAATAACCCCTCTTGTTAAAATAAAATATGTCCAACACAAGAGGCCCTCAGCTCTCATCTGTTTGCCTAGCTGTTGGACAGGACAAGTTAGAAAAAAAAAAAAAAAAAAAATTCATAAACAAAACAAGTATTGATTGATTCTAGATATAAAACTAAAATAGTCGGTAAAAGGAACAAAAAAAACATGAAACTTTGCTTTCATTTTATTTGTCTGTTGGAAATTTGGAAAATACCTTTCTATATTATCTCATTTTAATGTAGCTTTACTGCAAATTTTCTTTTTATCATAATCAAGTCATTTTAATCACACAAATATTTGTTCTTCTTTATTTTAATTCATTTTTATTATTTATCAAAAAACTCAATCTGGTTTTGTTTATATTGTTGTTTTTTCTTCAATTTGGATTTTCATTCATTCATTCAAACCTTTTACAAACTGCAGATTAAAATTGACCTTTAGTACCTGAAACGTTATTATTAAAGTCACCTTCAAAAATGTCGGTTGTGCTGTTTAGAAAATAAAACAATTTTAAAGATCCTCTTCGATCATCTTTTGATCTATTTTCAAACTGTTCCCAGTGTCTTTTAATTATGTTAATGCAGTTTTTAGCCAAAATCCAAAAACCTGTGTCGATTTCAAGGACACAGTTATAGAGCAGCAGAAGGTTCAACAGATATTCGCCATGAGTTGTGGGCGGGACCGTTGGTGCGGAGTAAGCCCACCCCCTTCCAATCATCCCTCTGTTTACACTGCGTCCCGCTAGCTTACAGCCCCTCACAGCCCCAACCTAACATTAGCGGTGCAGCAAAAATGGCGAGCAATATTGTAGCTATCCAGCCGTACAGTTCTGAGCCAGATTTTTCATTTGCTCCTGATTCACGATTTAAATAATATTACTACTAACAATAACATACTAACAATAATATGAGTCAGAATGCAATTTTAAGCTTAATTTTATTTGTATATGTCCTCCATCATCAGAAAAATGCCATAAGAACATGTTAAAAAACACCTTTTTCATCAGAGCGGGTCTTCAGGATTTCTGTGGAGATCTTCCATTTGATAAACCTCTGAAGACCCATGGTCTTCAGAACAACTGTGTTTTAATGTTAAAAGCTGTCTGAGAGATTTAATGTGGCTTCTCTGTTATCAAGTGCTTCTGTTTAAGTAAAATGCATTTAAATAACTTATAAGCATTTCTAAAAATCAAGCACTTTGAGGTTCTTTTGTCTCAAATCAGGTTTTCCTACTGTTGACCTTAGCTCTTACAAAGTTCTCGACAGCAAAGACACATTAAAACAGTTTAAAACTGCTGAAATATCTTCAATGTCTAGTAATTGGGTTCAAGTGTTGCAAGTATCAAATAGTGAGTTTTATTGCTGACCATCTCCTTTGTCCTATGATGAAAGCATCAATGAACACCTTCGGGTGTTGTGACGTCAAGTTGTGACTGAGGTTGCGTTTATGCACATTTTTCCTTTATTGTTACTCTATTATTTAAAATTCTTCTGCGTTTCTCTTTCATGTGTTTTGAACATACCGTACTGACCTTTGAGCACAAACCAATCAAAACGTTTGTTTGTAATCGTGTTTCCAGGTAAATCGTCGCAGCTTCATTCTCACTCGCTGAAGGAGTTACACGAACAGGCTCGGAAAGACCAGAGGTTGGTCCCCATATCCACCCACAGACTTCTACCAAGGTAACAGCAGATAAGAGCTGCTCCGTTTCTCAACGGATTTAAAAACCAGGAGACTTCTGCTCATGTTTTGTTTTTTTGTTTCTTTTTTAGAAAATGTGTTGTCACTTTTAAAATACCCGACACCAAAGGCTGCAAGACCTGTTCTGTTGGTGAGAACTGAGAACGGATGGTAGAAAGATGCTTGGAACTGGTTCAAAAGTAGCTTACTTCTTGTGTCTGATTGTAAACCTTTCTGCTGTCGGTTTCCCGTTTTTAGTGGAGAACATGCATCGAAACTGCGTGTTCCTGTGCTGCGCCCTGGAGTCCAGTGTGTTGCTGTTGCAGTGGTACGAGCCCATGCACAAATTCATGCTAATCAAGGTACGTGTTTGTGCTGGAATGTCTGTAAACATGCTTTTAGGTGGGAAGGTTCCATTTGACAGAAATGATCACAACCCGTGACGTGCAGGGAGGTTCACTGCTGGTCATCAGTCAGATTTACTAACAAAAGAAGCCTGTAGAGTAGCCATTTGATTGGCAACAGTTGAAGTGCATTCTTTAAAGTTTAATTTTAACATTTATTTTTTTCGTTTACAAACTGTAGCATAGAGAAAGAAAATCACCATTATGGAAAAATAACAAGTCCTTGCACCTTTCCTTCTAAAGGAACACACGGATAACCTGTTTGTAGACGTGTTTCTTTTCTGTCATCGGTTTTCAAAGTCTTTCTGTCTCCATGGAGATCACTGCCAGTAACGGGTCTCTGAGTTTAGACATGAAACCTCCATTTAGAAAATGATGCTAAACAATATTAAATAATAATTGTAATATTCTTTAGCCACGGTGTCACATTCTCTGGGATCATTAGCGCCCTCTGGCTTGAGGCACGTGTACTATGTAATACTTTTGGATTGTTAATGTGCATTTTTAGTGGATAAAGACTAAATCAAGTGATTAAAGATAAAGCATCTTTTATGACGATGGAAAGGCCGAACGGTAAAGCGCATGCGTCAGCTGCAGCTCAGTCGTGTGTGCAGTGCCGTCTGGGCGCAGGTGAAGCACAGGCGGCTGGTGCCTCACCTGCCGCTTTCTCGTGTATTTGAAAAGGAAATTTGTAACTGTGCTACTTGTTTACCAAAGAAATGATGAAAACCCACACAGAAAAAATTGATCATAGAATAGACATCTCTACAAATTAATATTTTTATTTTTAATCATAAAAAGTAAATTCTCTTATTTTATTAATATCTTTATAAGCTATATTTTGCAGGTGAGGAAACAAAGCACTACAAGGTTGTAAAATGAGTTTTTGTCTTGTGTTCCCTATTAAATTAATGTAAAAATCCATAATCCGAGGTGGAGTTTATGATGCCACACAAGGAAAAGGACCAGCAAAATCTTATGGTAGAAATATTTAGGATGCACACAGAGAGTCAATTTGGAGCTCAGTCGGGTGATGGAATGTAAATATTGCCAGATGCATAGAGGAACTTTTGAGAAAAGCTTTGAATCTGGAGGGTAAGGTGGAGATCCAGCAGATGAGTGGAGGCCAGCAGGTTCATAAGTAGTCCAGGTGAGGCACAGGAAATCCTGGGAAAAACCAAAGTATGATCTTTGTCAAAAATAAGCCATTTTTAAAACTGCATTTTTTCTTTAATTTTGCTTCGCAACAATTTGAATGAAGAAATACTCAAAAATGCAAATTTGAATGTAATTTTCTTTACATATGTCCTGCCCCAAAACCCTGTTAAAAAGACCATGTGGGTGTTTAACTACATCTCTTTCTGCACCAAATGAGTATTCTAGGGCAGAATCAGATGAAGAATTATTAGGAGTAGGGCATCCTGTGAGGGTCAAAAAAACAGATAAGGCTGCATATCCTGAGAAAACTCAATTCTATATTTAGTGGAGCAAGATTTTCTCACTGCAAAAATTTGATGAAGCAAATGTTCTCAGCGGATTATAAAAACAATTTTTGATCTTTTAGCAAAAGAAAATGGCAAAAAAAAAAAATTTGGGAATATGCTAAAACCAGGGATCCAGATCTTACAAAAGGAGTTATAATGTTTGAAATGAAGGGATAACCATCACCCTACAAAATCCTCCAGCATTTAAAAAAAAAAAAAAAATTATCGGAGATTGACACAGATTTTATTGTCCCTCCTGCAGCATTTTGACTTCCCCCTGCCCAACCCTCTGCGGGTGTTTGAGATGGTGGTGGCGCCGCAGCAGGAGTACCCTCTGGTGTGCATCGGCGTATCACAGGGACCAGACCCCAGCCGACCCGTCTGCGTAGATTACATCAACCTGAACTCCAGCTCGTCCTGGTTCACCAACACTGGCATGGGTACGCTGATGACCAGCAGAGACCAGAGTCCCAGGAACGAGACGGTTCTGCGCTTCAAACTGAATGTTATCTTTGTTATTAACCCAGATGTGGTTTATGTTTTGTTTGTCTTGTTCTCACAGAGAAACCCAGCCCAGAAGTAGTTCAAGTTCAACAGCTGGACAAAAACTCTCTGCTTGTGCTCATGGAAAGTAGGTGTTGTTTTTCTCATCTTTATGGTATAATGTTCATTTCAAAAAATTATTATTTGTCAAATTCAGAAAAATTCACACTTGGATGTAGAACTTTAGGTTAAGAACTTAACCCCGGTTCTCTGAAACATGAGTGAGGTATCTCACTATGGGACACGCCCCCTGCGCTGTCCCCCAGAAGCTCTTTTACATTACGCCAGTCTTGACTGGCAGACAGAAGGTGACGTCTGCTCTCAGGAGACGGGACTTCCTCTTGCTATAAGAGCCGGACGCCATCTTCTCTCCTCAGTCTAAGTAAGCACACCTCTTCTCGCTCCAGGCAAGGAGGGTGATCTGGTGAGATGCCTCACTCATGTTTCAGAGAACCGGGGTTAAGTTCTTAACCTAAAGTTCTCTTTCAACATTCGTTTCGGTATCTCACTATGGGATGTAGAGACTCCAGTATTGCCAGATAAGCTTACTCCGAAGACCAACAGAGAACAACCAGGCTGATCATACAGGTGTAGGCGTGGACCCCACACCTAGCACTGCGTGAGGCAGCCCTGGTCTAGTGACATCCAATCTATAAAATCTGATGAAAGTGTGAGGTGTTGCCCAACTGGCAGCCATGCACACGTCATCCAGAGAGATGCCCTGAAAAACTGCCCATGATGATGCCATGCCGCGAGTGGAATGAGCGCGCAGGCCTGCCGGGGGTGTTAACCCCTTGCTGTTATAAGCCATGGTTATAGCGCCCACAACCCAGTGTGACAGGCGTTGTTTGGTTATGGGCTTACCTGTGTGAGGAGAAGCCCACGACACAAACAGCTGCTCAGATTTTCTGAAGCCAGCCGTCCTCTCCACATACATGCGCAGCGCCCGCACAGGACACAATGTGTGAAGCCTTTCTTGCTCCGTAGAGGAAAAAGGAAGCGGGTTGAATGCCAAAAACTCAATGGGGTGGTAAGGTATGGTAGGGTTGAAAACCTTGGGCATAAATGCCGGATTATGCGCAGAATAGTACTCAACGGGGAATGACATCACTCGTTTGCGGAACTGGCTAACGTTAACAATGGATGTCAACAACAGTGTTGTCAACAGTGGAGCTCTTTTTGAATTTTTACATTTATTTTCACAAAGGAACCAGCACAATTACAATCTTCTCATTTTAAGAAGGCATTGGAGCCAGGATGTGCTGGGGCCGTGCGCGTGTGTGTAAGAGAGAGGAGAGAGTGCGTGCAGTGCGGGAGGGAGTGAGAGGGGGCAGAGGAAGCGTGTCGGGTGCGCGCACTCGTGTTGTGTGTTACGAAGGAAGGAAAACAGTAATAAAAGAAGGCTTCCCCTAGCAGAACTGCTATTGACTCTTTATTAACCCGCTTTGGAGAATCTAAGGGTCAGAACAGGAAAATGGAACCCCGAAGGAGGATCCGCCTTCGGCCCAGGAGAAGGTTTCCCCTGCGCTTCTGACCACAGTGGGAAAGGAAAATAAGTCATGGCGGGAAAGGTTCAACACCACGCTCGGCCATTTCGCTGGAAATTTGGCCTGGCCGGTCAGACGGAGGTCGCATTTCAAAAGATCGGATCTGTGTCGTTCAGACTGTCATGAAAAGATCAGATTGGTCGCATAGGGGCAATAATATCTGAATTGGGTCGTTTCAGCCTGCGGTGTGAACGTAGCCTTTTAGGTGCCTCTGCGCGGCACGCGCCTCCTGTGCACTGAAACCATGGAAGTCTTCCTCCTCAGTGTCGGATTGGAATAGCGTCAGATATTTTTCGCCACACTCTCTCAGTGTCTCCTTCGTTGTTGCCGTCAGTTTGTCACTCTCATCCTGAGGTAAATTCTCTCCTGAGCTTGCGCTGTTCTCTCCGTCATGCAGCAGATCGGCTTTTCCAAACCTGTTGGTGATGGTGGATTTTTTCACACTGCTTTTAACGATTGCTTTAACTTGAAAGCTACAAAAGTAGCATCTTATAATCCGGAAATTACGGTAAATGACATCCTCATTTTGGGCTTCTGCGTTCAAAACGTTCTCGTGTACACGTCACTACGCACGTTTTTAAGTCCTTTTTGGGGCTCTAAGTATAAAAGTGGAAGTTAAACCAGATTGTGCTTTTGAACAGCGAGGGACTCAGATTTGGTAGCGACAAATAGATGGCGTCCCTTTTAATTTATGGAAGTGCCAAGCGTTTGAAAATTCATGAAGGCAAGGTAAACCTTGCCTTGATTATTATTGAGTTTTTAAGGAAGAATTATAAATAGGGGCAAAAATGAGAATCAGATTTTCAACTTTTGCTAGCTTTTTATTGTGACTTTTGTGTCATTCCTGTGTAGTGTCACTCTAATTCAGATTTGTTGGATTCTCACACATTTTGTTAAAGTTTCAAGTTCTGAGCTTTTGCTCCCCTGTGAGATGCAACAGTGAGGATACCGTAGATCATTTAAAGCTTCACTCACAGCTTTTTGAGAAACTTGATGTTTGACCACGTCTCTCTTCCACAGAGTCGGTCCTTTGTGTTGGTCTGAACGGAGAGGTGAAGAACCTCCATCATCTTCCTCAGCAGACCACTTTCTTCCATGAGATTGAATCTATAGGTAAGAACAAGCAGCTTCAAACTGCAGGTGATTTCTTGCTGTAATTCTTTCCACAAGTGCTTTTTTTTTTTTTGGTTTAGTTACCTGGAAATTTTTAACAATCTGACGTTTTGTTATTTATAAGAGTGGGACATTTAAGATGTATAATTTGGCTTTAAACGTTATTAAACAAGCGGTTGGAGATCCCGTTTCTCCAGTTTTCTCACGGTTTTTGTCTCATCAGTGTTTTTTGAAGACACCCTCCTGACAGTTTGGCGCCATGGTTGGCAGAGGAGAGGAAAAGGTTTCACGGAGGTGCTGGAGGAATTGACTGACCCCCGAAAAATCTACAGAATGGTGAAGTCCCACAGGTACAGCTTTGGACATCTGTTGCTTTCACGTTAGCATAATTCGAGCAGCATTTCTAGAAAGTTGGTACAGTCCGTCTAACGGTCCTGTAAGGCAATGGTCCCCAACCCCCGGGGCGGCAGACCGGTACCGGTTCGTGGGTCATTTGGTACCAGGCCGCACAGAAAGAATAAATAACTTACATTACTGCCGTTTTATTCATTTCAGAATCTGAAAGATGTTTTATTTTGAAAAATCGCCTGATTCTCTTTTACATCCGCTAAAAAAAAAAACCAGGCGCTAGCAAAATGAGTAAAAAACAAACGTCTTTGGAAAGTTTATTTGCCAAGGGGAAAAGACCCAGCCAGGAGACAAAGAGGAGCCTTCGACTTTCAAAAACAAAAGCTACATTTAATAGACAGTACTTCATTTTTGCACCATGAGTGTGGGAAGGGGAGAGGATGATGACACCTGTGCGATGTACGAAAACATGCCTATTTATTTAGAGGCTCAGAGCTCGTCTTATCACGTCTCTGTTCCTCCTTCATCGTAGCGTTGCTGCAATAATCCTCCGCCACATCTTAAAGATGCTTTGTAAAAAGGAGTCAAAGCTTTGTATGACGTCATACCGGTCCGCGGCGTTAAAACGGTTGGGGACCACTGCTGTACGGTGATTCAAATAATTCATTATTTCTATTTCTTGCTTCTAAAGACCATAAGCTTGTATTTTTATAGACAAGAAAGTATATTTATGTGCTGACAAACTCATTCATCTTCTAAATACCTCAAAGATTTAAGTAAGTAAAACATGAAATTCATTTGGATCTTATTGATTTGAGAATTTTTTTTGTAATAAAATGTACTAAAAATCAAAATATCACCAAGATGCCAGCCATATGATACAATATAAAAGAAACCCTCATAACACTCCTATTATTTAATCAACAATAAAATAAAGATAATAAAAGTCTGTTGTAAGTATGGTTGCTAAGTCAAATATGATTATTTACTTTGATGTAGAGACACAGAAATGTCTAATCATGTTTATCAGTGGAAGACTAAACAATAATTCCGTGGTTGCTATGACCCATAATCCTTTGGGAGGATGTAACATCATTGTATCCTTTCATGACTAGACTTTAGTGCTGACATTAGTGGCGTAAAGAGAGGTTTGATTTTTGGTGTCTAAACGTCTGGACCATCTCTGCATAAAAATGGGACTTCTCTCACTGCAGGACCGTCGTCATGGAAACCCATCCAGTAGAGGACCAATCAGGTCTGTCCAACCTGTACGTCCTGGAAATCGCTGAGAAGTATGTGCTGCTGCCATGACCCAGTGCATCATGGGAAACTCCCCACGTTGGAGACTGGCACTGTCAGCCGTTGAAGGGAGACAAAAACAGGAGGCCTTGACATTCTTTCAACGCAGATGCGACCATACCTCTGGATTCTACCTGCTAACCTGTGGAGAAACCCGATGAGATCGTAGTGTCCCCCTCATCCCTATGTTGCTGTTATTTATGCTGTTTTTGTTTTTCACTTGAGATCCAAAAAATGTGAGGAGTATTCCTGAGTCACGAAAAAAAAAAGTGTTGTGCTGACCCTGAAGAGTCACCGTCCTCCTGCCAAAGTATTATTGATCACAGCCTGCAGGGACTCATGCGGCCTCCTTGATGACAGAAGAACTTAAAGGAGCAGAGCCTGCTGGGGGCTCGTGCTGTGCTTTGTGACCTGAGCCTGTGTTCCTGCCATTACACTCAAATAAAGATCACACATTTGAAGGATGCTTGATTTGTACACATCTTTAATTAAATTGTTTGTCCACTTGAAGTGGAAAATAGTGAGAGTGATACCAAAATATGTGTCTCTCATAGCAATGGTAGTCTCATTTGAACAGTGAAAAACAGACACATCAGGAGGAATTTTGGTCCACTATTCTTTACAAATGACTTCTAAATCATTCAGATTTAGTGGCTGTTGCTTGGCATCTCTGAGCGTCAGCTTTTCTATAGGTTTTTTCTATAGGGTTGAGGTCCGGAGACTGTTTTGACCGCTCCGTGACCTTAAGCCATTCCTTGGTTGTCTTGGCTGTTGGTTTTGGGTCATTATCCTGTTGGAAGACTCACCCATGACCCACTTTAAGCCTCCTGGTGGAGGGAAGGAGGTTCTCACTCATGATTTGACAGTACATGACTCCGCCCATCCTCCCATCCACACGGTGCAGAGAAACACAGCCGAAAACATAATCCTTCCACCTCCATGCTTGACAGTGGGGGTGGTGTTCTTGGTGTCGTAGGCAGCCTTTTTCTCTTCCTCCAAACACGACGGGCTGAGTTGATGCCATAAAGTTCCATGTTGGTCTCGTGTGACCACAGCACATTTGGCCAATCACTCACTCAGTCCTGAAGGGTATTGGCAGGTCTGCAGGTGTGCGTTCTTTAGCACACCTGCAAGATGTTAAAGCATTACCAATGGTTTTCTTGGTGACTGTGGTTCCACCTACTTTGAGATCATCAACTGACTCCTCCTGTGTTGACGATCTGACGATCATGGAAACTCAAACAGCTGAGGTCTTATTTGGAGCCCCAGACCCACAGGTGGATTGATGCTCATGATCTTGTATTTTGGCCAAGCTTTACTAACCGTCATCTCCTTCACCTCCAGTTTTTTGCCGATGGTTTAGTAGTCCATCCTGGTCTTTTGCAGGTCTATAATCTTCTCCCATAAAAGATTCACGTCAATCATCTTGTGATCTGTAGTAAAAGCAATTTCCTTGGTCTTTTAATTATGATTGGGCTGTTTTAGGCAACATTTAAATTTAAGAAATCTGTGTTGTTTTGGAGGACATAGTTTCCGGTGAGCAGCAGGAGATCATTAGAAATTCGTGGGCGGGACCGTTTACATGAGTGAGCCCGCGCTTATTTCCCATCATTCCTTTGTTTACGCTCTCTCCTGCTAGTATTGAGCTCTATCTATCTATCTATCTATCTATCTATCTATCTATCTATCTATCTATCTATCTATCTATCTATCTATCTATCTATCTATCTATACATACATACATACATACATACATACATACATACATACATACATACATACATACATACATACATACATACATACATACATACATACATACATATCCTCCATCATGAGGAAAGCATGTTAAAAACCCAATTTTCATTGAAGTGGGTCATTAAACACGTTGAACGCTCTAGTTTTTCCCATGTTGGAGAGTTTGGAGTCTGGCTGATTGTGTGGAGAGGTGATGTAACCCTTGTGCTGTCCTGGGCACTTTAACATTGGGAGTGGGGTCATCTAGACCCACTAGACAGTGTGCTAAACCTTTTTTCTTCGATGATTTGTGATCTTCACTGGTGTCCATGGATTACATGAAATCCTCTCCACCTTTGTCATGCTAGGGATCACATGCCAATGTAAGGATCGGGTCATCTGGACCCCATAGGATAGCAGATTAGTTCAAACCGGTGTCTTCAAATTAGGTTGATCTGGAAAGTCTAATTGGTTTGTGTGTGACTTTCTGAATGGTTACTATAGCAGTTTACATACTTACTACCTACAATTAATCAAAACAAATGTGTTTAGATTATTTAAAGGTAATTTCTTGATTTCCTATCGTTTCAAATGAATCAATATTAGGATGACAGACTGTCCATTTCTTTTTAGGAGGGCAAACCTAAAAAAAACAGCATTTGATAAACAAAAATGCATTTCTTCCAGTGTGGACATTTCATCCTAAAGGATTCCATCTAGGAAGTGTTTTTTTTTGTTTGTTTTTTGTTTTTTTAATCTGGAATGTGTCTTTAAGGCTCTCTGCTCCTGCTGGGTGTCGCTGTTTTTTAAGGGGTAAATCGACCTGACCAAGGCCGGATGTCCTCTCTGTACCCCCCTCCCCGGACCACCGTGGGGGTGTGCAGTGTCGGCCCACCAGGAGACGCAGCATCACGCCTCCGTACCGCCGGATGATCGGAGGCAGAGCCCCGGCGGAGGAAGGCAGATGTTGTCCGCGGCTCCGAGAGGCTGCCTCTGCGGGTTCCTCCTCCAGGCGGCGACCGTAAGATGCGCCGGGGCGGGCCGGGGGTCCTGGTCGGCCTAGCAGAGCTCGGCGGCGGCTGTTGTTCCGTACTTTGAATCGCTATTATTTCCAGGTCACGACGATCGCTGTTTCCTTCGCGGCTCGTTTGCTCTGAAAATGGCCGGAGATGGCGGCGCTCTGAAGGATATCAATGAGATTAAATCGCAGTTCCGGACCAGGGAGGGCTTCTACAAGCTGCTCACCCTCTCCGATTCGCAGCAGCGGGGCGGGCTGCCGCGGGGGCCGTCCGCCGGAGCCACGCTGGGCCCCGGAGCGGGCACCGCTCAGATCCCCGGCGGAGGGGTCGCCGTTTTGCAGGGGCCCGGGGCTGCAGCCGTCGCCGCAGCGGCGGCGGTCGCGGCGTCCGCCTCCTCCAATGCCGCCTCCAACAACTCCCCGACCGGCTTCCTGCCGCCGGTCCGGGTCTCTATGGTGAAGCTGCAGCCCGAAGACCCGGGCGAGGAGTCGGAGCGGGTGTGCTTCAACATCGGCAGGGAGTTGTATTTCTACACCTACACCAACATCAAGAAGGTAAGCTGCCGCCGCGGACACCGGGCTTAGCATAGCCTGCTATCCCGCTAACGCGGCACCTCCGCCGGCCTCAGCTCCGTCATGCTTGCCGCCCCGCTGGAGGTGCTGGCGGTGGAGGATAAGGAGGTGATGCTGGAGGAGGTTCATGATGTAGCCGCATGTTAACGCGGCTCTGCCGGCTCCAGGTCTGAACACTGCAAGGTGAATTATTTATCACTTTATTGACGCGCTGAGATAACCTTAGCGGTGCCCTCTGCAGCAAAGACCTTCCTGTGTGTTCAGTGCAGCGGGGGGGAAAGAAATCACATTTTTGGCATTTTTTGTTTTCAGGAAAAGGCCCAAATGTTCTCAGATATTTTCCAGCTAAGGTGTCGTATTTCACTTCCAAATAATCTCAAATAATCCTAAATTTTGGGCCAAAATAAGATTTTGAATTGATTTTTACCTTCATCAGTTTAACCTGAAATAATCCCATCATGTTTTAAGTTTATTGTGAAGGAATTTTACCAGGGGCAGAGCTACCAGAGGGCCAAGGGGGGCTGCTGCCCCCACCCAGCAAAAAGCTTTGCCTAGTGCTGACTGTCATGCAATTAATTTATTGCACAATTATTATTTTGAGTTGCAATTATTCTTAACCTAATAATTGCTCATTTTGAGATACTTTCCTTTAAATTCATGAGGTCAAAGTAAAGGTCAAATTACAACAAAAACTGACTTCATGAAGATTTCCTGATATAACAGACTTACAACTTTTACTTTTACATTTTTTCATTTGTGATTCTCTGCCACAGAATTTGGCCAGCAATTGTTTAAATCTGCTTCAATTGAATTAAGTTCTGTTTTAACCATTGCTGCATTTCATTCATTTTCTTTCGGCTCATGCTGTATTCATAGTTTGCAGCAGATGTTTTGTGCTTTCTTCCTTCTAAATGAACTGTTCTTGTTTTGTCGCTGTGGTTTACTGCAACATTCAACCTGTTAGCTGAAGATCCCCAGAGCAAACCGTTTGCAAAGAGGGTCTGATTTCATGAAAATATGTGAGGGGTCAGCATTTTTTAAATGCAAATAAATTATATAATGTTTTATTGCAATGGCATACTTTTTTATTTATAAAACAGAAATGCACCTAAATACATTTTTACCTAAATTACTGTGAATTTCATAAATGAAGACCAGAAATAAATAAGTTTGTCTGGTAAAAAAAAATCCTTTCGTAAACACAAAATCTTGGTTCCTGTGAAATATTACACATTATTCACCTCTAAATGCTCAAGGTTGACTTTTATATTTAAACCATGTGTACAGAAAACTAACACAAAAAGTTACCTTTTTCCTGAATTACTGTGGTTTTGATCACAGATATAAATACATTTGTTTTTTTTGTTTGGCCCTAAAGGCTCTGAAGGTTAAGTCGCCACAGGATGTTGTCAACGTAATTTATCCAATTGCAATCCAAAAATCATTGACAGTGATGTAGACATAACATTATTGATTTTTATGAGTCTGTGGGCCGGGATTTGGACATGCCTTTTCAGAGTCTAAAGCAGTGTTTTTCAACCAGTGTGCCGCGGCACACTAGTGTGCCGTGGGAGATGGTCAAGTGTGCCGTGGAGAAATTACCCTCATTAATCATTCACTGATCTAAAAACATTTTCCATCTCCAGGAAATCAGCTCTTTGTTCATCCAAACAGGCCCTGATAAAACACTGAGTAGTGAGGAATATAAAAGATCTTAAAATTACTTTTTCTTTGTGTTTATTTGATTCTATTAAAGACATTTTGATAAGAATGACGGTATTTACCTGCAGCTATAGCGGTTTGCGGAAAAGTCCCGCCCCTTTACCTGTCTCCGCCAATCATTGTTGAAGGCTTAATCACATGTCAGCAGTCTGACCAATCAGAAGTGGTTAAAGTCTTCACTTCCTTGTTCTTAATTCTGCTGATAAAGTCTCTAAGTTTCCAACAAAAATACCAGCTAAAGCTCGTCTTTAGCGGTGTAGCTTTCCACAGAGTCCGGTGTCAGACCGTGAACAAAACAATGAAGCTCACAGACGCGAGTCTTTCTGCCCTTTTTCGGCAGTTTTCACACTACATCTCCCATGATGCATTGGCTTAAAGGGCCAGTGTCCGAGCGCACAATGAGTGCGCGTGAAATGTCTAGAAACCTCAACGGACAAACAAACAGTTTTTTCTAATTTTCTAATTTAACTTTTATTTCATCTCTTAGAAAAAACAGCCGCAACGTCCTGCTTTTTTGGCCACAATTATCACAAAATGCACGTGAGATTGCGGGGGGCTGTCGATCAATAGAGACCATGAATTTCTGCTTATTTTTTTTTTTTTTTTTGGATGCTGGTGTGCCGCGGGATTTTTGTCAAGGTTAAAGTGTGCCGTGGCTCAAAAAAGGTTGAAAAACACTGATCTAAAGCTATAGAAACACCAGGCCTTTGACACCCGCTCTTGATTGCACGTTTAGCCCATGGTGTTCACACTGGACATGCAGGGAGGGTCTTCTCCGTCTTTTTCTTTTACTACTGTTTACCAGCTCATGTCCGCTACCTACAGTTGGAAGAGGCTCGGTGCTCTATTCCGATACATAAAAGACTTGGTTAAAAGTCAATCCAGGTCAAACTTTGATCAAGTAGGGACTCTGATTTGGTAGTGACGTATGCATAACGTTCCTTTAAATTCACACAAGTGCCAGCTGTTTGAAAATTGATCATTGAAGGTGCCATGAGTTAAGTGTGGTTTTTATTAGGTTGAATTAATATTGTTTTTGTTTGTGTTTTGATTCTAGTATTATTGGCGGTAATCACCTTGTGGGTCACATGTTTGTGGGCGGAGACATTGGGTGCTTTTAACTCACCTGTGGTTTGTCCCCATGTAAGATAGAAGGGGGGGGGGGCTGGGTTGTCGTATTTTTTGTTGATCGCTTTTTTGCTGTTTCGCTTTTGTGCGTTCTTCTTGATTTTTTGCTTTTTTCACTTTTTGATCACAATATAATAAGTGGATTTAATTACCTTTTTCACTATTAAAAAGTTCAGACTGCGAACTTTGTTATGCTTCATGGTTTTTTTTTTAGCGCAACATTCAATAACCGGACCCAGCATCAGCCTCTCAGCCACTCTTTGTTTTTGAAGTCGCTACAATCATAATTCTGGCTTGTGCACGGCCGGAATTGTACGTCACTAAGTCTTTCATATATCGGAATAGAACTGTGAAAGAAAAAAACCTGGAGCGACATTTGCACCGCTTTGACATTTCACACCAAGCTAGGCCTGCACAATAAATCGCACATTTATCTGTATCCCGACATCAAGCTGTGCAATGCGCATATCGCAAAAGATAGCGAAAATTGCAGTAAATGGTCACCTTAAATGTGCTAAAACAATCTTATGGCAGCTTGAAGGATTCAACGAATCAAATAAATCCTTTTATGCATTTGACCAATCGGATGGAGCTCTTTTATGTTAGATGCTCACCTCCTATGTAGACATGGGTCATTTGGAGTATAATCTATGTTTTGTTGACTCTCGTTTAAATTAAACTTGCAGTGAAAGGGAAATTATGTTTTTGGTTGTTTTTCTAGTTGTTTATGCATCGCAAGTCATCACAATATTGATCATTAACATCGCAATTCCCGGGTTTTCCTCATATCGTGCAGCCCTACACCAAGCCTTCACTAACTATAGGTGGCGGACATGTGCAATTAAACGGTAGAAGAAGAAGCCCCTCCATGCTTGTCCTGTGTGAACACCACGGGGTAAAGGTGTGTTTTGGGTTTCCGGCCCTCTCGTGATGCTTCACAAGGTTTTCGGGCTCTACGTACAAGACTGCCTTCCTAAACGCTCATCTTATGTTGACTTTAAAGTTGCAAGATTTCACTTTTTCTTACATCTTTTAATTCACAATAATCTTTGCTGTCCCTTATCAAAAAGTACTACACTTGAAGTTTATTTAGTATTCTGGAATATAGCAATTATAGGCATACTATAGAGCATGTACATGTAGATTAGGAAGTAAACTAACTAAATACTTCTTGTGAATAAATTAGAAACTTCTACGTTTATAACATATCGATTAGTATATAAAAAATAAACTTCAAGTATACTGCCTCACTTTTAGTGATGGACTTGTGTGATTTTGTTCATTACGTCTTTTGAGAAACTAAGAGTTTGTCTTCTTCAGTCCTTGCTCCTGTGGTTTTGGTTTAGGTTTATAAACGGTTGTTTCTCCTGCTGCTCTCCCGCAGGCTGTGGATCTCAGTAAGCCCATAGATAAGAGAATCTACAAGGGCACGCAGCCGACGTGTCACGATTTCAACCAGTACTCGGCCACGGCGGAAAGCGTGGCGCTCATCGTGGGTTTCTCGGCCGGGCAGGTCCAGTATCTCGACCCCATCAAGAAGGAAACCAGTAAGCTCTTCAACGAGGAGGTGAGATGTTTGCTTTGGTTCTTGCTGTGTGTGATGCTTTAGCCCCTCATCAGCCGCTTATAAATTTAGAAGGATGAGGGTGTTTGTGTGCAGGACTGCATGAAGACTTCTTGGTACTTGCGTTCCGCCTCCTCGCTCGAGTATTTGTTTTTTCTTTCAAGGACTGAGAGGAGCCCAGGAAGAAATTATGAAACTTCTCCCTGTCTCCTTGTTTTCCCCCCAGAGACTGATCGACAAATCAAAGGTGACGTGTCTGAAGTGGCTCCCCAAGTCGGAGAACCTGTTCCTGGCCTCCCACGCCAGCGGCCACCTCTATCTCTACAACCTGGACCACCCGTGTGGCACCACGGCCCCGCAGTACTCTCTGCTCCGTCAGGGCGAAGGCTTTGCCGTCTACGCCTGCAAAACCAAGACGCCCCGAAACCCATTGTTGCGGTGGGCTGTGGGCGAGGGAGGCCTGAACGAGTTTGCGTTCTCTCCAGACGGCGTCCACGTGGCGTGCGTGGGCCAGGACGGGTGCCTGCGTGTCTTTCACTTTGACTCTATGGAGCTGCAGGGCGTCATGAAGAGCTACTTTGGTGGGCTGCTGTGCGTGTCGTGGAGTCCAGACGGGAAATTTCTCGCCACTGGAGGGGAGGATGACCTGGTGACCGTGTGGTCGTTCGCTGAAAGCCGCGTGGTCGCAAGGGGCCACGGCCACAAATCTTGGGTAAATGTGGTGGCGTTCGATCCCTTCACAACGTCTTTGGAGGACGAGGAGCCCATGGAGCTCAGTGGCAGCGAGGAGGACCTCCACCAGGGGGCGCCAAATAACTCCATGCACTTTGGCCGGGTTCGAACGAGCAGCACGCTGTCGCGGCTTTCTCGCCACAGCTCTAAAGGTGGCGGTTCGTCGTCAGTCACGTACCGGTTCGGCTCGGTGGGGCAGGACACCCAGTTTTGTCTGTGGGACCTGACGGATGACGTTTTGTACCCCCGCCTGCCGCTGTCCCGGGCTTTTACTAACACTTTTGGGCCTTCATTGCCCAACTCTGGGAGTGGGGGGGTCAACAGCACTTCTGTTGGGGTTGGTAGCGGAGGTGTTGAGGGACACCATCATCCTCCTAACACCAACACTGGCACCTCCAACCCACCCACGCTTCCCCTCCCGCTCCCACGTTCCTTGTCCCGCTCCAACTCTCTTCCTCACCCTGCGGTTGCAAATGCCTCCAAGAGCCAAGGCGCTCCCGAGGGTGGAGGAGGAGGAGGGGGAGGAGGAGGAGGAAGCAGCGGCAGCGGGGGTGGGAACACCACGCCGTTTAGCATCGGCCGCTTTGCCACCCTATCCCTTCAGGAGCGCAAGTCGGACAAGTCTGGGGGCAGCGGCGGGGTGGAGAAGGAGCACAAGCGCTACCACAGCTTGGGCAACATCAGCAAAAGCAACGACAAGATCAACGTGGCGCCGCGGTGCAACCGACTGGACGGCGCCAAGGTCCTAGGCACCACCCTGTGCCCGCGTATGCACGAGGTGCCGCTCCTGGAGCCCCTAGTTTGCAAGAAGATTGCACACGAGAGGCTGACAGTCCTGGTGTTCATGGACGACTGCATCATCACAGCCTGCCAGGAGGGACTTATCTGCACCTGGGCCCGGCCGGGAAAATCGGTAACCCTCTAAAATCTACCTAAATTTCATTCTGCATTTATCTTTTTAGAATAATGCAACATTAAATTCACATGAAAAAAAATATATATATATATATGTGTGTGTGTATATGTATATGTTTTAAATAATTTTTCATTGCTACTTAAAAACTGCTTACATAACTAAAATTAAAATGCAAAGAGGGGATTGCATTTTCATTTTCACATCCACCCTTCGAATAGTGTCGAATAATTCAATTCGACTTCCAGAGGGGAGGCGGGGCGATGACGTCAGTGCTATCTCCGTGTGTCCGGCTGCTAACAGACACGGTGGTTCGTCCAATCCCCCCCCCCGACAAGCTTTTTTTCTTCGGACCGGCAGCCGCCTTCGCATAGTGGAGCGCAAAGCCCCGTGACCCGGAGCTCCCGAAGGCGGAAGCGCTGTTACGATCTGAGAAACCATCATATGAATTTGTGTTTCCAGTGGTGTCCAGAACAAAATAAGGGCTGATGTCATTCCCACATATTTACATCCGAGATGCTCATTGCCCATTCGGAGTTTTAAGTACCTCCATGGCTAATGTTTGAGGCACATATTAGCCTAATGCTAACCCGTCTTTAGGGTCCTCCTTGCAGCTGAGAAAAAAGCACTGACCGCACGGATTAAAAAAAAAAATGAGCAAGCAGGCCCTGAATAATAATCACAAGATAGAAGATCGTCTCCTGCAGCTTGGCGCTGATTTTGCTTTACGAAAACAGCTGAAGCCCCATCAACAGCTATAGCAGATTTCGCCATGCTACACGTTGGCTGGTTGGACAAACACGCACTCAGCTTCGCGCTTGAGTCAAAAAATGCAGCTTCATTTTGAAAATGAAAAAGCATTTCTGGTTTTGACTATTATTTTTAATTATGCTACACAATCGTTTCCATAGTCCTGTCCAACAACTGAGCAAAGGGCTTTTGTGTTGGACAGATTTTATTATTACAATAAAAATAAATGAACACATTTTTTGAACATCTAATGAACCTCAAATGCTTAAAGCAGTACTGAAAAAAAATGATTTAATAGTAGTCCAAAAGTAATCTGGGTTATTAGTGACTTGTTAAACTGTTTTCTCTGGCGCCATCTGGTGGGGGTAAACTGCCACTACAGAAAAGTCCGACTGCGTTAAGCATGTGAGCCGTTTCCCCACAGAAAGTGGGCCAGAACCTTTTAAGGGTGGACGTGAAACAGCTCGTGTGATTTAAAAATAAAACAAAGCATTTTTATTTTTATATGTTTTCATTTCGGTTTTTTATTGTTATTATTTCAAATTACAGATTTTAAAATAAAAAAACACGAGAAAGTAATTTTTTTGTGATTTCCGCAACCACCTTTTATTATATTTGTTTATTTATTTATTTTATTGATTGCAATGCGCTTCCATACGTTCCTGTTCAGAGCTAATTTCAATCAATGCATGACATTTCCATTTGACTAACCAATAGAAAGTGTAAAATGTCACAAAAAGTGAACGTTTGTTTTTAGAGTTGCCAGAGTTCCTCCACAGGTGAGCTTTAAAAATTAAATAAGATCACCAGAGGAAACACACAGGTCAGGTCATTTGTTGTTTGTATCTGAATCCACTTTAGTTAATCAACAAGTGAACATAAAGAATTTTTTAAATCAACAATGAAAGTTCTAGTTTAACATACATTTAAAAAAGTTAAAAGAGATAAGAAATAGAATAAAAGACAGTTGCTGTGATTCCATCATCTTTCTGTCTGATGAGAATCCAAGGATTTCATCCACAAATCTCTGAGCTCCCAAAATACTGTTGATGGTTTTGTGAGGATCTGTTTGTGTTAATTTCTGGTTTCTTTTGTCTCAGAACTTGACAGCACAGAATGGGAACTCCCCGAGCGGCACCGTGGTATAGCTGGAGGAGAACATTTGCACCGATTTACCCCCCCCCCCCCCCACACACACACACACACACACACACACCTCCTTCATCATGGACTTTCCTGACTGATGCAGTCTCCTACAAAAGTTCCCACGGAGGAACCCCCCCCACCCTTCCTGGGCAGAATTAAACCTGCGGTGTGACTCTGCTTTCTGTGAAGCCGAAGAGGGAAACTTTTCCTGAAGCATAAACTTAACCAAGAAACGTATTTGCTTTATTTATTTATTTTAAACTTCCACTCCGATCATTTTTTAATCTTTTTTCAAAAGGCGTTCCCAGTGGTCTTTTAAAAAACGATTATGCCATTTTTTACACCAAAAACAGGAAAAACCTTTGACGTTTTCTAGGACATAGTTTCTGCTTAGCGGCAGGAGTTCAATTCAATTTTATTTGTCTTGCCCAAATTCACAAAAACAATCATCTCGATGGGCTTCGTACCGGTAATTATAAAGTGAACATACAATCAATAGGAACATAGATGTTGGCACAAAGCAACCCCGCCTCTATGAGGTTCCATTTGTGCCAAAAATCTGTTTTTGTGTCCACTGTCTATGTCTTTGGTCGTCCCACTTTGTCGTCAGGACTTAGCAACCGTTGCTACTGTCGATAGCTACTGTCGATAGCTACTGTCGATAGCTATTGTCGTTAGCTACTGTCGTTAGCTAGGGTGTTTGCTGCTGTCGTTAGCTACGACGTTTCCCCGTGTTTTGTCGTTAGATGTTCTCGTTTTTCAAATTTTGCCAAAGTCGTCAGAAAAGTCCTTTGTAAGGCCGGTAAATTTTTTCCTTTACTACCACGGAACGAAAAAGAAATGTTTATCAAAGCAGACGTCAGGGTTAACCATGACAACACGTTTTTAAGATGAACTTTATTTTGATATTCCCTCAAACGCGTATTGCCAGAAAGGGGGGGGGGGGGGGCTTGCATACAACGCTTGAAACGAAAACAAAGTGGCGCATTACCGCCACCACCTGATCTGGAGGCGAACTACTTCTATTTAACGCGGAGAATGACACATAATAATTATGAACATTTTACGAAGACTATTTATGAATGTGCTGTGTTCTGATCATGAAAAACGTGGTTGATTTATTAATAATAAAATTACAAACACATTGGTGTTGATTTAATGTATTTGTTCAGAAATAAACCCTCAAGTCATTAGTCCATGGCAATATTTATTTTTTTGCCGCTGAACGATTTACGGGGGCCTTGCAAGGAGGCCTTTAAAATATCTTTGATGAGTTACCTTCTCAAATTTTAGTGGGTCGAGTCACTAATTATGAATATAACAGTCGAAAACTGACTGGTTTTTGAGCTTTTCTTTTTAATCTATTTATGTGACCATGAGATGGCGCACTCGGGACCACATAAGGCTCTTATTAGCCCGTCTGATCCTCGTTTATCCATCAGATTTGTAACAACATATTTTATAAAGATCAGTCATTTTTCAAAATAATTTGAAATAATAGTTTCATCACAAGATTAAATTAAAGCCATACTCTAAATAACTTTAAACGGGAACGTGAAACCGTTGTACGCTGCACCCCCCCCCCCTTTCTGGCAGTGCGCGTTTGCAGGATTGTCAATAAAGGTTTTTTTTTTTTTAAAGTGTTTTGTTCCGTGATAATACGGGAAACAATTTATCGACCGTACAAAAGACTTCTCTGACGACCTTTGCAAAATTTGAAATACAGCAAGATCTAAGGACACGACATGGTGAAAGAACGTAGCAAACGACACTAGCAACGGTTGCTAAGGATCTTCCTGACGACACGTGAAACGACGTAGCAGACGACACTAGCAACGGTTGCTAAGGATCTTCCTGACGACATGGCGAGACGACGTAGCAAACGACACTAGCAACGGTTGCTAAGGATCTTCCTGACGCCGTAGTTAGACGACATGGGATAAGGACAATGACAAAGATAAAGTTTAAGGATAAAGCAAGCATATACATCACAAAGTTAATACAAAGTAATAATCAAAGAATCATGGGCATGCAGAAGATATTGCTTAGTAATACATAGACATGAACCAATGTAAAATGAACTCGTTCAATAGACATAGACAATGAGCCCAAAGCATAGACAGTGGACGCAAAAACACGATCAGTGGACATAGACAATGGACCAAAGACATAACAGTAGACGCAAAAACACATTTTGATATTTTTGGCACAAATGGAACCTCATACGCCTCCCCCTTCCCATCACCTAAGACTTAAAGCATCGGCAACGCCTGTTCAAGGGTTCACTTTCAATTAAAAAAATCCATGTAAAAGCACTTTTCCAGTTTCGACTTTCCAAACTTTCACGTTCACGCTTAGATTTGCACATTTCTAGGACTTCTTCGGCCTCTACGCACAAAAAAATGCGGCCATTTAACTTAAGTTGCTAGTTAAACCAGGTCCAACTTCACGTATAGCTTCCCTTTTAATTCATTAAAGTGCAAATGTTTAAAAATAGTCTGCTCCTTATACTCAGATATGCTATTATAAGCTTAATTTTCTTTATATATATATATATATATATATATATATATATATATATATATATATATATATATATATATATATATATATATATCCGGCGTTAAAATGCAACAAAAAAGTTTAAAAACACGTTTTTCATCGGAGTGGGTCTTTTAAAAATGTCAAGTTTTTAGTAAATATTTGTCTTTTCTTTCGTTTGACCTTAAAAAACGTTTCTCGGTTAGAGTTTCCCTCCTCGCCACAGACCCCCCCCCCCTCCCTCCCTGCAGTAAGTCTGCGCCCTCTGAAGGAACAAAGCGCCCCCAAACACCCCCACCACCACCACACCTCGCAAAAGCCGCGGCCACTGTATTTAAGTTATTTATTTTATCACAAGACTGTAGTAATTTATACTGTAAATGATGAAAATCCTCTATAAATAGACGAACAGAAGAACTTTGCAGCAGCGAACATGAAGATTATATGAAGATGCTTCTATTGTACATAACTGCTATAACACGAGTGTCTGCTGCTTTAAGGAGCGGGAAGATGTTTTCATTCGGCGTGATGGTCTGTCAGCGTGTCGGGGATCGACCCCCCCCCCTGAAGAGGCGGAGCACCAACAAACACTCTTACACATTCCAGAGTAGTTCACAAACACAGTCCTGTTCTGCTGTAGCATCTTATTTATGTGTCTTGATTTCCTGTTGCACCTGACTTGCCTCTTGCAAGAATTTGCACATAAAATAAATTCGCAGTCCAACCTGATCTGCCAAAAGTGACGTGTCTGTCTTCCTGTCTGACTGGATCCAGCAGTTGTAGATCTGGGTTCACCCCCACTTTAGCCCTTGTGCTATCCTATGACCCCACCCTTACTTTGACGAGTTCTCCCTACCATAACAAAGGTGGAAAGGTTTCATATAATCCATGGACACCAGTGAACATCACAAATCATTGAAGAAAAAAGGTTCAGAGCACTGTCTAGTGGGTCTAGATGACCCAACTCCCAATGTTAAAGTGCCTAGGACAGCAGAAGGGTGAACCAGATGTCGATTTGTTTGAAAACTTTATTTAAACAATTGTGCACACACTTTTTTTTAACCACACAAAAGAACTAAAAGGAAAGTCTCATAATGATTCCTAGGGAGAATGTCACCATAGCAACCATGCAAAATTCAGGTCAGTAGAGCTGCCGAACATCTGCAGGCAATAATAAATGCTGTTACACAGATTCCTCACGGCGGGAAGATGATGAATTCTCTTGAAAGAAACCAGATTTTTCCTTTGTGGTGGCGCCACCGTGTGTTTAAAAAGGAAACACTATAAATAATATTTTTGCTGACCAATAAAAGTTATTAAAAATGTTTACATTCAATGGTTTTCCCATGGTAACCTACCAACAAATAAACCTAAATAACTCTCAAACAGCACCTGGTTGCACCACACTGATCTTAGTTTAAGCCTGTTGATGTTGATGTGACGACCAAAAATCTGGTTCCTAAGGAAAACTTAAAAGTGTAGTTTTCAGCAGAGAAAAACATTTGCCAGATATGTTTATCCCTTGTGCTATCTTAGATGACCCCACCCTTACATTGACGTGTTCTCCCTACCATGACAAAGGTGGATAAAGGTGGAAAGATTTCATGTAATCCATGGACACCAGTGAAGATCACAAATCATTGAAGAAAAAAGGTTCAGAGCACTGTCTAGTCTAGTGGGTCTAGATGACCCAACTCCCAATGGTAAAGTGCCTAGGATAGCACAAGGGTTACTAAATCTAAAGTGCGGTTGCTATGGAGCCTTTGCCTTCATTTTGACCTGGATGAAGACACTTTCATGCATGTCGGTTGGTCGACTTAATCTGAAGCAACGGCTGTCTAAAGCTTTTATTCTGTGGTTTGCTCACCAAAATAAAAGCTTATAATTCTCATGTATCTCGCATCCATTCAATGCAAAAATAAAATAATCAGAAAGTAAAGATGTTGCTAGCTGAACACATCTCATTTATAATGTTAAAGATGTGGATGAGGCCGGCGGGAACAATGGCTGCTAAGCAAAACGGGAAATTTTAATGCATAACTGATGCTACAACAGTCTCTAGTGGCCAGTGGGGTGGCCATGTGTCAGCCCCCCTAACCACCTCCTGGTGGCGCCACTGTCAGGTGGTAAACATGCTCTGTGCTCTCGGTGAGCTGACGGTTTTTTCCTCCACGTTGTCTCCGCTTTCAGACCACAGAGCAGTTTTTGGGACTGCTGGAGTCCACTGCTTCTGTTTCTGAGCTGCCCTCAAGACGTTGATGCGGGTTCTGTTGTCATAGCAACTGCATGTCTGAAAAACCCCACTTGGGTTCAGGACCAAATCGATTGCTTCATCAGAAGATAAAAAAACAATTACTGCCTGATATAATCCATTTTTGGAGCAGTCTCTTATTGCTATTGGAGAATGGGATTAACACACATTTAATCAGAAAAAATGTGTTTTTTTTAAACTGAGCAAATTTAAATCTACAATTAGGTTTCCTCAATTGTCCTTTTTAAGTAAAAGTCCAAAAATTTTTAATCATACAATACATTTTTAACCTTTAAAAAAGGAAGGAAATTCTCTATTGGACTGAAGTTTTTTCAGTGATATCACATTGACAGGATTATTGACAGGAACGTGAGCCCAAACCCTCTGAGTGGCTTAGTTGGAATTTTTCCCTATCAAAATTTCAAAGGGACTCCTTCGCCTTTATGACTCTTCTTGCTAGGAGATCAATTCTGTTAAAGTGGAAATCACCACAATCCCCATCATCTTCGCAGTGGCTCAAGGATGTTCTACTTCCTCAAGTTGGAAAAGACAAGAATGACATTGAATGGTTCCTCTGATAAATTTGAACAAAAGTGGCGTCCATTATTCCAAACGACACAGCAAGTACAATTCTATTCTTTTCCAGACTAAATCACTTGTTCTGGGGGCTCCCCTTTGCCTGATTTTATCCCATGGATGTGATTACTTTTTGCTTATTTTAATCTACTCTTCTGAGAAATCTGGGCATGTGTTAAGTTACAATTGTTGAAACCTATTATATTTTCGAAAGCTTTACAAGAGAGGGTTGGTGCAGTTTTGTGTGTATCTTTTTGTTGTTGTTTTTGTTTTGTTTTCAGCTCTTTTATTTCATAGAAAAATATTGTGCAAAAGTACCTTTATTTCAATGATTTTATGAAGATTTTATACAATTTCTGCATAAAACAAATAAAGTTTGAAAAAAAGGAAGGAAATTCACATTTTTTTTAAATTGTAGATAAAAAAACAAATCCACAAACTATTCAATATATTCATAAATTGTAAAAAAAACTTGTAAAAGTTTAAAGTTATGGTAATTAATATGTAATTCCATACATCAGATGTCATTAAGTGGGGGGGGGGGTTCCTCCCACATGTTGAGCATAAGTGAGTTGAACAGTAGAATTAAAATAAAATATTTATATTAAGTTCAGTGTGAAGGTTTTTTTTTTATTTCGCTTTAAATTAGTTTGAAAAAAAAAGTGAATCTATGCTAAAGCTGTTCAAACGTGTGGAAACATGAAGATGTTTTAAAAAAAATACTTTTTTTTACTGGTGATGTCCGCGGGTGTTTTGCATGTGGCTCAGGACCGGGCCCTCCAGTCTGGTCCTAAGGGGCCTCTGCTTTGCATATTTCATTTATTTATCTGCACAAACATCTGCTTAAAAAACTGTCATTAACAGACTTCTGTAGGCACTCAGAAACACAACCGTCTGGTTTAATTCTGTGGAGTTTATTTTATTCCAGATGCTTGCTAGATGTTTCCAAACTCTGGTCAGACAGTAACCACTGTTTTAATTATTATGTGCTCCAACATCCCAGATTCAAATCCGGGTTTCTTATTGTCAGGTCTGTGCAGAAGAAAGGATTGAATCAGATGTTAGAGCAGGAAAATAATCACATCAGGCAGGAATTCTTAAGGATTAAAAAACAGTATCCTGGACTATTGCTATCATTGAGAATGATGAGTATTATGAGAATGAACATTTTACTCATTCGTATACATATATACATATATGTATGTATGTATGCATATATATATATATATATATATATATATATATATATATATATATATATATATATATACATATATGTATGTATGTATGCATATATATATATATATATATATATATATATATATATATATATATATATATATATATATATATATATATATATATATACACATACATATGTGTATATATATATATATATATATATATATATATATATATATATATATATATATATACATACATATGTATTTTTTTAATTGAAAATATGTGCTTTGAAAGACTGTTTGGTTCTGAACTTCCTTTGTCTGAGAGAACCTCTTATTTACCAGTTGGAAAGACAATGACCTCAATTGGACAACTGGTAAATAAGAGGTCTGAGGGTGTATAATTATTCTGAAACTGTTTTGAATTATGTGTGTGTGGGAGAGAGGGATTGTTTCACCTACCAGATTAATAAAAAGAAACCTTATAATTAAATAAGCCGTATTCTCAACCTTTTCTGTCCATTTCTAACCATACTGTAGTAATGTAAGCTTGTAAAAGCAACAGAAAACCTTATTTGTTCAGCTGTACATAATTAAAGCACAAAAAAAAAGAAAATTGGCAAACGTTCACATATTGTTGTTTCTATAAATGATAAATTACATGGCAATTTAATATTATAGCCGTCTTAGCAATAGAACACACAAGACCCACAAGATAGCACAAGGGTTACAGGCAAATGTACAAAAGTTAAATCTGCAACTATGATGCTGGATAAACCTGAAAGATTTAAGCCACACACACAAAACAAACCCAAAAACTTATAAATAAACAAATAAGATCATTAAAAACTCAAATTATAATAATTAATATAAAAAAGATAAAAATACAAATAACAAAAAAATCAAAAAACTATTAATTCTACAAATCCAAAAAAGCAAAAGTGCAGAAATATATGAAATACAACAACAATGAAATATTACACGCAAACAAAAAAAGAATAGGAAAAGAACTTATGGGATAATTTAATGTTTCCTTTCTCTTAAGACATAAACAGGAAGTGACGTTTACAAAGGAGGGGGCGCGGCACCACAACGGCAACCTCGGTTCGCTGCGAGAGGGGGGAGTCACCCCAAAGAAGATTACAAACACCGGAAACGACCGGTTTGACTAAATAAAAGTCCTAAATAAAAGCCCCAAAGCCTACAGCCCTACTTTAACGTGCTTTTCCCCTTAAAGATTGAGTCCACTCAAAAATGTCTTAACTTAAATTTATAACCACAATTTTCTTAACTTTGTTCTTTTGGGAAAATATACTTTGAGAAACTATTATATTTATTTAAATATTCTAAATTCCAAGACACATTGTTCTTCTTTCTTTTTATTTTTGCCTTCCTCAGCAAATCAGTTTTCTCCGTCCAACAAATTCCAAGACACATAAATTGCTTCAATAATTCACTCAAGTTGGTTGTGTTTAAGTTTATTAGTGCTTGCAAATGTAACTTTCTACATTTTAAACGTCCTCAATTTAAATTTTAAACCTAAGACTGGAAATATTTTGATATTTTAAAGCAACTAATACCTGCCAAAAAAAATCTCCCATCAGGAAGCAGATTATTCAAACACTTATTTTGAAGGACCAAAGCGGAAGTAGTTGATCCAAACAGTTGTTGATCTCGTGCGTGGTCAGTAATCGTCCTATTTTTTGTGTCACAAAAACGACAGAAAATACTCGACAGAGTGGCTGCTTGGAGTCCCCTTCGAGCATGGAGAAAGAAGACGAGACCGTGGCGGTCAAAAGGTGAGTGTCTCTTTGAACAAATGCGGTTTAGTTGTTGAACGAAATCGTGGTTCTCCGTCGAGAGAGTGTGGTGGGCGCGGAACGGTGGATCCGCGCGCGGCCGCAGGAAGCAGCAACTGCGGCCGCGGATCCATCCGCTGCACTGACCGTCGCCTTCCCATCATCTCTCTGTAGCTTGTAGAATAACCTTCAAATACAGTCAAGAGTTACTAGTTATTTATTAATCTTTAATTGGTTGCGGTCGCGGGGGATTTTCAGCCAGTTAATGTTTCTGCATCTGCATTTTTCAGACCACAGTTAGGATGCAAAACACAACATTTAACCGATTTTCATTGGTTTTTAAAGCCTGTACGACATTCTGGGGTTAAATTGGCCTTGTGTTGTGATTTTGCGTAGCTGTTGATGCTGTCGCAGCCGCCATTGTCCATAGATCGTTGGAGGCGGGGGGCCTCATGAGTTCAGGCTGACCTGCATTATCATGTTGCACTAGCAAAGGTTTCTGCTCCAACTTTGTTCCTAAATTTACATCCTGAGAAATGACCCGAAGACAAAGAGGAAGCGAGTCTGCAGCTTCCTCTTTGCTCCGAGGACGATCAGCTTTCTCTTCTATTTTAATAATAACCCTCCTCTTCCTCAGTCAGTCTGCCTCCTGTGTGATCCTTCATCCTCTACAGGCTGGAGGTTATCATTGGGCCATGTGCTGTAGTGTCTTGTCTGTCTGTCAGGTCAGCAGAGTTTGTTCTCTTGTTCACTCACAGCTAATAAAAGCACACAAAACACAAATCAGCTGTTTATTGAGCAATAACTCACAGTTGTTACAGTTTGTTCTTTGGGACATCTCGTCCTTATAAAACTCCTCCCAGCTGCCAGATATTTGGTTCTTGTTGTCATATGAGTGGGTTTGTGTGGCCTGCTGTACAGGACTGAGTGTACTTTAAAGTTTCCCCTTCCAAATCCCCTGTGGCTTCTCTCAAGTTCCGTTTTGATGTGTCACGTGTGATTCTGTTGAGTTCAAGTTGAGTCATCCCTGTAGGTTATTGTAAAATCTAGTGGCACAAGTTTCTTTAAAAAAAAAAGTGATGAATCCAAAAATGAGTTCTGAACAGACTCAGCAGTTTTTTAAAATGGAGTCAGAGCGACCGTCTGCAACATAAACATAAAAAGCTGAGGGAATAGAGAGGCGTGCAGAACACACGGAGTGCATAAAAGGACTGCTTTTGGAAATTGTGACTTTATTATTATTTTTTGGACAATTAAGATCTTATCGCTCCCCTGGAAGATGAGCTGCTGATTTGGTTTAAGACCACCTTCTGTGGGGTTTTAGACCCCAGAGAACCACCTCCGGTGGGGTTTTAGACCCCACCGGAGGTGGTTCTGATTATCAGGTTTTTTTAAAATATTTGTCAAAATACACCCAATAATTGAGACATTTATATGGGCCTACAGTGAAAATATTCCTAAGGTTGTATCCGTTCTATATAAGCACCTTATGGAATCAAAAGTGGGGTCAAAAATGGCGAGACTTTGCTTGGAAAAACCGATTCAGATATTTTATAACACCACAAATCAAGGGCAAACTAATTAAAACTCAGCAACTCTGCTGGAGAATTTGCACGGATAAGGATTCAAATCAGACACATTTCTTTTGGGAATGTGAGAAAAATAAAGCTCTTCTGGGACACCATCCACTCTGCTATATATGAAACACTCGGGTATAAGAGACCCCGAGCCTGTCTTGTGATGTATCTGGGTTGCTTGGAGGGAACTGTACATAAAGCTGGGCAAAATCTAGTAAAAGCTCTTCTTGCGGCAGAAAAGAAAGCCATAAATAAGAACTGGCAGAAAGCTGAAGCTCCAACACATAAGCAATGGATGTATATTGTGGGACAGGAGGCTTTTCTCTGACACCTGAAATGTTGCTCGGTGGAAGGAAAAACATTTGGTCTGACAAGATCTAGGAATTTAGAGGTGTAGTCAAAGAACGTGCGTCATTGGTCTGTTTGTTTCTCCTCTTCTTCCCTTCAGCTGTTTTATGGCCCCTTAGATTCGTCTCTCGAGCCCCGGAAGGGGCCCTGACCATGAAAGACGCATTCCTCCCTCAGCCCTGGAGCTTCCTCTGTAAAAGCTGCAAACTCTGAATTCTGCTGGTGCTGATCTGCTCAGTCCTTAGAACATGTCACTTCCTGCAGAGGTTTTGTTTGTTTTTCTAAAACAGGACTTGAAAAGCTCCACAGAGTCGAGACGACCACATTCATGTGTCTTTTTAAACTGATTTAGTGTGGAGAAAAATGCAGAGTTAGTTAGTTTGTTGACTTTCTCTGTCCCGGGCACACGCCGTTCCTTGACGAAATGAGTGTCCACTGGAACAGAGGCGGGTCTTCTGCAATTTGTTTTTCTCAGACGTGTAATGCAGTTGGACCTGAGGAACCACACTGCAGCTGCAGCAGGCGGTTAGGCAGCCATGAAAACAGGATTAGTGGGAGAAAAGGATTGTTGGTTCGTGGCAGTGAAGGTGCCGTATGAAGATCTGACCTTGCATCACCTGATGTGTTTTGTTTTTTTTTGGCTCACAAGTTCCGACATGATGTGACGGGGAAAGATCTTTGACTGACGCATGGGCGTATCAAATTTTATGCAGGAACATGTTGTGAAACTGAACACAATGCTGCAAAAACAACTGAAGGTTCTTCACACACTGATTGGGATCCGCTGGGCCGCTCCTTCTCCTCCTTCCCCTGTCTGCCCTGAAGGACTTTCACCCTCAGCGGTCTCTGCTGAAGCAATTATGTAGGTCAACAGGTTGGAGAGTTCAGAAGCCCTCGCAGCATTGTTTAGGAGTGAATAAGGCGAGAGACTGCGAGCGGCGCTGGGATGGCATTCCTGAGCGCACACTCGACTACACGTGCGCGCTGCTCGCACATGAAGGCGGCGTGCTGATCACATGACCACGCAGGATGGATGGCAGGTTGTACACAAACAGCTGCAGAGGAATCATGGCCCTGCTGCCAAAAATAATCTGAAGAGGAAATTTGTCAAAGTTAGCACTAGTTTCATTAATCTAAAACTTTTGGCTAGCAAATAGGCCTGCACAATTTACCGCAACTTTATCATTATCGCAATATCAAGCAGTCCAATATCCATATCGCAAAAGTCAGCAAAAATCGCAATAAATGTGTACCTTAAATGTGCTAAAACAATCCTATGGCAGCTTGAAACATTTAACGAATCAAATAAATCCCTTTATGCATTTGACCAATTAGATGGACCCTTTCCGATGTTGACCAATCAGATGAGCCCTTTCATGTTAGATGTTTGCCTCCTACATCAACGAGGGTCATTTGGAGTATCATTTTTTTTAAACTGTTGCAATGAGATGGTAATGATGTTCTTGGTTGTTTTGCCATTTGTTTTTTATACTGCAAATTATATCGTTATCACAGTATTGATCACTAATATCGCACATCGCAAGTTTTGCTCATACCGTGCAGCCCTACTAGCAAATATGTCAGTCAACCACTTCTGAGCTAGTTTAAAGTAATCATGTTTTCCTTCGATAATCCAGATCCGTTTTAAAACGGCACTGAAGCTCGTTTATGGTCTGTTTGGATCTTGTTTCTGGTTTTCCCATTATTTTGAGTGGCCGTTGATGTTCTGTTAGACCAGGGGTCTGCAACCTGCAACGCTTAAAGGGCCATTTAGGTATATTTCTCACTGACGTCGTCAACACAGTAACAGCCATGAAGTCTTACTTCACCTTATTAAAAAATTATGGCACGGCTTTGTATTTATGCATTTGTTACTAGTAGGATAATTATAAATTAAATGTTTTTTTCAGCATAAATAAAACAAAAACATAAAGATAAAATGTTCTTTTTGCAAAATATATATTAGTTTCTAAGTTTTAGTAGTTTTATATGGCTTTCTTTCAAAATAAAATACACGCTTTACCACACAGGATTATCCTATTGCAGCAAAAATAGTAGTAGGTAGTCTGATGTAATTTAAAAAAAAATATTAAAAAATACACAGTTTATTTGACCATTTGTGGTGCATCTCAGCCAGAAATTCACAAGTGTAACTAAACTTAAACCCGAGCTAGTTACCTTGCTAGATTATTTTAGTCTAAATTCTGGTTATGCGTAGTTGCTTCAAATCTATTTTATGCGGTACAAGGGGTTCAAAAGTCTATGTTCCTGGCAAACTGCACCGGTTGACGGGTAATTGGAGCATTTTGGATACCATAGTCAGGATCCTGGTGGACTGGTACACTGTGCTAATGTGATGGTTTTGTTTTTGCTTGATGCGCCTTAAAATTCCAAACTTTTTTTTTTCTTTAACCAGAGATCTACAAGGGAAAGGCTAAAGAGCCACATTGGAGGGGTAAAAAAGCCTCATCTGGCTCCTGAGCTTCAGGTTGTGGACCTCTGTTAGACAACTGCTGTCTCATTAGGAAAGATTTGAGCAAATGTAAATTTTCTTCTATCCATACACGGATATCTTTTTATGTTAGTCCATTAATCCAGTTTTGTTTACGTTAGTACAGCCAACGCTTTGACTAAAAACACTAAAAGAATAGATTTGTTCAAAAAAGCACATGCGTTCCCTCGCTGTTTGTCACCGACACAAGTCTGATCATAAAGGAAAGACGCAAACGAGGTCAACGCCTTCATCTGACAGACGCAAGAGGTCTATTTCAATCCAGCTGATCCAACGTAAAACCGAGCTTTCATTCATTCTTTCAATCCCTCTTCACCTTTACCCTCCTCTCATCCCTTCATCCAAGCCTTCACCTATCTGGTGGCCCTCCTCATCGCTTCTTCCTCTTGAATCGTTTCTTTGCTTTATTGTCTCAAAGGGAAATTGGTGTTTATGGCTGCGTTTAAGAGGTTAAAACAATCTTTACTTTAAAAATACAATATCAATTTATCAAATTCATGGATCGACTTGTTTTTTTTTTTTTCCTCCCTTTAAAGTCCATCTATCCATTTTTTTAGCCCACTATATTATCCTTTTTGGGGTCACAGGGTTGTTGGCGCTAACTGTTGGGCGTAGGCGAGGTACACCCTGGACGGCTCAGCGGCCTTTTTCGTTTTGGTTGAGTGTAAAAAAATTATAATTTCATCAATGACAAGTCTATTTTTATTGCTTTTTATCAACAAAAAGAAAACCTTCTTTTTTTAGAACCAAATACATTGTGTTTAAAGTGTTAATATATAGAAGCACACATTAATTGAATTCTGAATTGAAATCAACCTGATTCCGTATTTAGGCAGCAATATAGATTTATTTTATACAGAAAAACTGACATAGGACTTAAACTTATGTGTGATTTATAAAAAACATCAACACATTTTTAAAGGTTTTGTCCTTCATGCCCTGAAACAAGGATGTCTAAAGTGAAGTTCCTGTATAGTAAAACAAACACAAATTGACTGTAAACACTGCAGCTCTCACAGAAAAAATATTCTAAAGTTAAACAAATGTTTGTTTTTCACCAAAACCCCCCAGGAGTCTGGTGATGAACTTGTTTGTTAGAAAAACGGATCAGGAAACAGAAAAATGTACGTCTGACGTTCCATATGTAGTGTTTTGCTTTGACTGTAAATCCCTAGTAAGTTATTTTTAGATCCCACCCCTCATGGAAAAGTACCAGCCATGCTTTGGTGCTCCCGCTGCAGAAATAGAAATGCGTTTTCAGCTCCACACATGTTCATCCAGCATATGGGATGTTCAGCTTCCTGTTTTTTGGGGAAAATTATGTAAATTTATGTTTGTGCTTTCTCTGATCAGCTGATCTAAGTTTGCAATTGAGAGCTGCTTTTGAAAACAATCAAGTTATTGGACAAATTTATTCTTAAAAGTTGAACTAAAATCTGTTTTCCAGCCAGGACTGCAGCGAATCCCATGTTTTTCCAGAGTTCAGTTTTCTCCTAAAATAGGGTCGGCTTTGACTTTCTCTGTTTAGCTTCAGTAAATCGGGTCATCAGGCAGGAGGAGGTGTGTGAGGTTGAGTTTGTTTACCGCGGCGTCCTGTGCGCTGGTGTATGTGGCGTCTGAGCATGTGCAGTTCACCAAGTTCGCGGCGAACCCCCTCCCCCCCCTTCTGGAAGCTGCTGCTCATGATGCAGATCTGAAGCTGAAGAGGAGGAGCAGCGGGAGGCGGAGGGGGGCTTCACGCCACTTCTCCTTCTACAGTTAGAGAGCATGTTGGTGTTTTTCCACAAGCTCCAGATGAAAGTGAGCGGCGGACTTTTTCTAGATTCTTTAAAACTCAGGAGCTGAAATCTATCACATCCCAAAAAAACACACTTACTTAAAATCAATTACCAGAATGATTTTAAGCTTGTGTTTTATTCATTTATTCACAAACGTTTCTGTTTGTTCCATGTTAAATAAAAGACCTAAAATCAATATATCGTATATATTTCTTATTTTTGCTTAGACTTTCTACAGACAGATTTGCAAAAAAAAACTAGCAGCTTTTGATATGAAAATGTAATTTTAACATTTTCTTGTTGCATTTTTATGGAGAGAAATTAGACTAAGTCGGATTTGTGCGTGCGTAATTCTTGATTTGTGCGTAAATTAGGATTTGTGTATGCATATTCTTGCTTTGTGCATGCGTAAATTAGGATTTGTGCATAAATTTGGATTTGTGCGTGATTTGTTACTCACATAATACGTTTTGTGTATAAGTAAAAAAAATATAAAATGAAAAAAATACAAAATGCAACTTACGTATGCACAAATTAAGATTACAACAGCTTGAAACTACTTACACACACACATCTTTAAAAAACACGCACGAATCCCTTGTTACGCACACATGAAGCCAAAGTTACGCACGGATCTACCGTGAGACTGTTTTCACGTCTCACAAATTCGTCCGTATTGCTGCGTTTAAATACCAGTGGAATGCTCGGTCATTAGAATTTTCCTATCAGCCTTCCCTTCTAAACGTGTCCAGACAATGACTCAATCAATACATGAAGACAGTAGATGTTAGTGTTGAACATAGAGGCTACTTACTTCGGGGCGCTGACCACCGAGATGGGCCGCCATTCTTCCCGTGACTCTCTCAGTCTGACTGCCTTTGATTTTCCGGAAGAAAAAAACAGTGCCCCCTACTGGTCGTTCATGTTACGCATTTTGTATCAATTCGGTGTCTCGGAGAATAATATACTTTTAATATATATATTAGCGTTTAAAAGTGAACGTCATATTCTCAGATAATAATTTTTATTTTCCTTTAAAGTTCTTTTAAGCCCTGCTACACCCACTGAAGGAAATACGTTTAGAAGTTGAAGTTGAGTTCCTTATGGATAGCAACCAAACAAACCAACATATGATGATTTTTATGAACGCTTTGACACTGAGCTGGTTGGTCCACATAGTTTTTTTTGTGTGAAATCACACCTGCAGTGGTCTGGAAATGAGACCTCTGGTAAACTGCAGTGTGCTTCACTACAGAGTGAATGAAGTATGATGTGCTCAATACTTCCTAAATACTTATATTCTGTTGCATTCTCTCTTGAAGCAGCATTTTGTCGAGTCCACATGAACATAAACTCTGCTCAGGGTGTGGCAAAGCTTCAGCTCCAACTCCCACGTCACATTAAAGGAACTGCTGACAGAATAAGATTAAGAGCCCTTCTAAAGCCCCCCCCTACAAGTTGATGCTGAACTTTGTTTCCATGGTGACGAGCTGTGAAGATGGAGGATACCATCCGTGCCGTCTTCTTGAACTTTTGTAAAAGACAAATGTTTACAGATGAATGATCTTAACTTTAATTTTTAAAACTGGATTTCAAAATAACACATGAGCCCGATCCTAAAATGGAAATATGAAGACATGCAGTTTGACAGTTTTGTGTTTACCAAACACAAAAGGTCTGAACACTTTCTCGTTCTATTGCATTGATCAATAAGTTGTTGTTGGTGATGACGGTTTGACCGCATTAGTTCTCCAGATGTGTTTTATACCTGTCAAAATCCTGCTTTTGCCTCCAAAAATGTCTCCAATTCTACATAAACTTTGCGGTGTCTCACACTGTGTCTTAATGAATCCTGACGCCTGGTTTACTCAACTGTTTTGGAGGCCTTCATAAACCAGGCCTCTTGTTTTGCCTCCAAGGTGAAGGTGAGAACTCGCTGGGTTTAGCTGTACGTGATTACCTGTCCTGTTGTGTCAACCCCACAGGTCAGCGGGTCATGTGTGTTTGTGCTTTGGGACGTGCTCTGTTAATATTTATAACAAGCGGCAGGAATATGGCGACCCTTGTCTGCAACGTCCTTCCCCGCAGCCCCCGGGGTCACAGTCTGGGCTCCACCGTGTGTGCGACTCTCTGTCGACTCCGGAAACGCATATTTGTGATGTCTCCTCTCCGCTCACCTTTTTTTCTGACATTTTTCAGTTTATTTCGCGACTTCAAGGAAAATCACCAGCATCCCCTCCACATGCAAACATCCAGAATTGATCGTCATGGCAACCAGGAGTGTGGCTAAGATGAAAGTTGATGCTGATTTAAATGACAGAAAAATTTGGTTTACAGTGTTCCCTCGTTTATCGCAGAAGTTCTAAGCTTAACCTCCGATAGGTAAAATCCATGAAGCGGTCATCTTTTTATTCAATATAGGTTGAAAAATAAGTCCAGTATTTTCGAATGGAAACAAAGATCCGAATATGACAGCCAATCAGGACACTATGACGGAGTATTGGAGCGCCATAAGAGTGAAAGAAATGAATATGAGTTGTAAAAGTCTGAAAAAATCCTAATGTTACAAGGAAGTCGGGTCTTTTAAAATTAAAAAATGTTTAAAAATAGAGAATCAAACATTACCCGTTTAATTTATGCAGCAGACGTCAGGCTGCTCAAGAATCTGTTTAACCTATTTTGTAAATAACATGTAAGTTGTAAATAATTTGTAAGTAACTTGTAAGTAACTTTATTTTCATGAAATAACAACTTTGCCAAAAAAGCACGGCCTCATCCTTGTAGATTTGCAACTTTATTCTCATAAACTGTTGCTATTTTTCATAAAATATGGATTTTTTTCTGGTCACTTTACAACTTTATTCTTTTGAAATTTTGGCTTTTTTTGTACATTTGTTACTATTTCCTCAAACTTTCTTGTGAAAGTCGCAAGAACAGTCCGTCTTTTATAGTGACGCAACTTGTTTCAATAGGATAGAAGAAAAATAAATTCTTACACAAAAAGCTGTCAGAAAAGCTGCTTTTTTGCACATTTATATGAATGGATAACTAATTGATATTAAGACATCAATATTCAGGGATAATGTTTTTTTTTTTTAGCCTGCTAGATGCTTTGAGTATCAAACACGCATGTCTGCAGATGATGTGCAGAAATTCCACTTTACACTGAAAACAGCTATGAAGCATAAGCAGATATGACCCGTCTGACCTTTTGCAGTTGACAGAAAACTTGTAAAACTGAGTTTACATTTAATGTTTTTAAATAAATGTGAATAAAATATTTGGAATTATTCGTTAGTCATATATTTAAGTTTTTTAGTACATTTTTATCACCACGAAGTCGGTTTATAATGTATAGTAATTACATTTCAGTTACAACCGAGAAAAGAAAAGAAAATTAAACTCAAATCATTTGAAGATAAAAAACCTTAAATTAATATTTTACATTAAATACCTACTTTTACTCGACCCTTGAGTCGAAGCTACGATCAAACAAGCAAGTTTTCTACAAAAAACAGTGTTTTGAGATAAATAAAAAATCTCCTGATGTTTTTTTTACATTTATTTTTAAAAACGAAATCACATTTGTGGTTTTCACAAAAAAACATGAAACTTGGCAGGAGGAGTAAACGCCACTCGCTGCACAGCGCATGTGGTCGCCGTGGTCAAACGCTGTGTTTAGAGCGGCGGTGCAGCTGATGGAGAACCTGAGAGAACAGCTCAGTGTTTGTTCCTGTACGGATCAGGAGGGAAGGAGCGCTTTGTTGTTGTGAGCAGAGGTGGACCTTGGATGCTGGAACCTGAGGAGAAACGGCGGCGGTGGTGGGGGTGGGGGTGTTGGAAGTTTTCCCGGCTGCTGAAATCAGAAAACGATCTGTTCTGTGTATGTTTGGACTGTTGTTGTCCTCCCGCTCTGGAACAGGCGGCTATGCTTTCAGACCTGAACTTTGAGGTTGAGGACATGGAGTCTAACCAAGTGTTATAAAATCCACAAGAGGACAGGAATAACTAGAGGGGCGGGGCAATCGCAGCAACAATAGTTGAGAAAGCAGCAGACTTTCTCAAGGTTGATTAGTGTCTTTTCAGAGCTCTTATTAAAAGCTGAAGAACAACCTCCTGATTGGGTTTATTGGCTTCATTTATGATGTTCAGGTTAGATTTGCTCCATTTTTCTTCTGCGTTGCTGAACTCTTCATCCTGACTCTCGTCTTCCTCCCGCAGGACCAGTTCGGAGCAGAGAAAGCTGCGTTCGCGCGACGCGGCCAGATGTCGGCGCAGCCAGGAGACGGAGGTGTTTTATGAGCTCGCCCGCACTCTGCCGCTCCCGCGCAAAGTCTGCACCCACCTGGACAAGGCCGGCATCATGAGGGTCACCCTCAGCTTCCTGCGGATGCAGCAGCTGCTGCAGCCCCATGAGGGTGAGCTGCTGCAGCCGCCTCGCTCTGTCTTCAGCCAGGACGGACGCGCTGTCCTCTTCATCTTTGCACCGCTAGCCTTTCATATTTGCACTCTATTTTCGATTTAACATCTGTGTCCAGCAGAGATTATTTACATTTTTAGAGTCGTCAAATTTAACACACGACCTAAACATGTGTGCACGGTTCCCTTCATGACTCCCACATTGTCTCCAACAAGATGGTGGAGTTTACAGTCGTTTACTTTTCATTTGGGGCGTTATGCAGTACAATGCAAGCTACAATTCTACAATTCCATCTCATAAAACGGCTCCCCAGGTGGTGACTTCTTATTGGGTTAACTGACGAGAAAATATTTCAACGATAAATGAAGGGTGAGGTGTTTCTGCAGGCAGGGTCTACAGTTATCCTCTGCTCTTCTGTCGGTGCATCTGTAAATGGAGCTCAGCGCTGAGGAATGAACACCCCCCCCCCCTGTAATCTGAGCAGTGCTGCTGTGTTTTGACTTTAACGCTTCCCCCCTCATCTGCAGACTCATGGGTAAAGGAGCTGAATCAACCCTTCTCTTGGTCGTTGACCTAAAGTTTAGGTGTAGACCTGCAAACTGTCCGGGGCTAAGGTGCTTCTAGTATTTGTCAGCAACTAAATCCTCTTTCTTTTTTTTTTTTTACTGGATCTCAATAAAACTGAATCCTGTTTGAACTTCGTCACATTTAGGGTTGATCTGTTTGGGAACTGTGTGTTCCTTCACGACTGCCAGCCCTTTTAGGTTTCGGTGCCAAATTTTTGAATCAATCACATCCTCTGGGTCATGGTTCAGTTTGACTGGACATCCATGTTCTGTTAAAAAACAAGTTGGGATTTCCAATTTTAATAAAAAAATTTCCCCCCATCCTTCTACTTTCCTAAACAAAAATTACAAGTTGAGGAATATATTTGACAAAAACTCTTTTATTTTAACATACTCTTTGGGAGTTTTCCGGCAGAAAAAAAACCTCACGCCCTCCAGCTTTCCCACATCACTTCTTTTGTGCTGCTGCTCTTCAGGTAATTTCAGCAAAAAATTTCCCGCTTGGCAGCACAAACCTGGCATCCAAAGTTTTCAGCAGGTAAAGAAAGTCTGCTTTTTCCACTGTATGAACAGGCGGCGTATCTTTGACGATGCAAGTTGTGGCTGCATCTGTGATCGCTTTGGGGTCACAGTGTGAAAATGATTCCTCTAGGATGGGTTCTCTTTTGGTGTTTAGCTTTAGCAGCACTCCTCCCACTCAACAGAGGGTCACTATCCACATTTGGTAGCAACAGCCTCCCAACAGATTTTACGGCGTGCAGGTTGAAGTCACAAAACCCAACTGGCTCAATAGAACTGAAGAAACTGTTCCTTTTTTTGGGGCGCTTCTTTGCGCCTCTTCAAGTTGCAATTTTAACTCCTGCGCGTTGCGAGAGACAGACGGGATGACTTTACTACAAACAGCGGAGGCCCAAGAGAGCGGAATTCTGGGAAATAAAAATCCAGATTTTCCCCCAAATCTTCTTAAACGACAAATTGGAATTGATCGATAAAATAGATTTATCGCCCAGGCCTAACTTTTAGTGAGTTTTCAAAAACTGGTGTATATCTTTAACATCAATAAAACAGACATCATGGCAAAATCTCTAAATGGATTCATTTAATTTATTCCTCATCTTCCTAGTTGAGATTAATCTCCGTCTAAAAACCATTTAATCTCCAGTGCTTTAAGGTTGTGTATGTGAACCCGATTATTACCAAACACTGTGATCAATAAGTCTGTTTCCCAGCGTCAGAGAGAATTCTACCAAAAACAAAAGCTCCAACAGTTTGACTTTTGATAATAAAACAAGCATTGAGTAGAAACTCAAATCATAAATGCACCACCTTCAAACCCAACACCACCAATTAAAGGGCAAACAACACTTTAAACTACACAGGCACACAAAAATATGGACAAAAATCTTTTTAAAGCTGTTTCTTTTGATTTGTGGGTTTAGTTTGAACATTTATTCTGAAGGTTCAGTTTGTTTTTTGTCATTTGGGACCTAAAGTCCACTGACAGAAATATAAACGGGAGCAAGACAGAAGATGAAGAGCCGTTTAAGGTGAAGTCTGAGAAAGATGAGACGTTTTAGTCACCGAAAAATGTATTGCTAACAAAACGGAACTCTCCCAGGTCGAGTTCTGGTCTGTATTCATGAGTTTACTTCTTTCTTTCAACAAAAAGGAGACACGAAAGAAGAGAAGGATGATGAGGAAGAGGAGGAGGACCCCATGGACGCCTTCTATCCTCAGGCTCTGGCAGGCTTCGTCATGGTGATGACAGAGGAGGGTGACATGATCTTCCTGACAGAAAACGTCAACAAACACATCGGCATCACGCAGGTACGGCATGAATCTCCTCCCAGAAGTCCATCTCGGGTTCTGAAGGACTTTTTTTTTTTTTTTTTTTTTTAAGAGGGAAGGTCTGCTGGCTGCTCCTCTCCTTGTAACTTGAGCGCTGGTCGCTTCCCTTCAGCCTATTTTTGACTCAGTTTGACGTTCTGGTGTACACGCAGCGGTGATACACAACGTTCCAAACGGAACGATTTAATGATTAAATCCAGCCGTGGTCAGAGTCTGTTCAGTCGGGTCGCTCTGTCGATTATTCACCTGTGTGTAGTTGGAGGGTTTTCTGAGCACAACAGCAGCACCAGACCAAGGATTTGGAGGTACAGCCATAAACCAAAGCCCGGGCTTCAAAAACGACATGTTTACACGTGAAATGCATACCAGAGATGGTTGGTGTTAGTTTGTGATTGACATATTTTCTTGTTGTCCACAGCTGGAGCTGCTGGGTCAGAGTATTTATGACTTCGTTCATCCCTGTGATCAGGAAGAGCTCCGAGACCTGCTGACTCCACGCCCAGGTCAGACAACAACTCGCCAAAGCAGAGATTCCCTCCGCTTTACGAGTGCTTTGCTTCAGACAAGCGATTAAAAGTTTTAAGTCTACGATGGCTAAAGTCTTAGGTGACTTTTTTATGTTTTATAACAGCTGCAGTGATATGATGAAAGGCCTAATTGGACCTGAAAACACTAAAATTTGCTCAAAGTCAAAGGACTGAACAGGACTGAAAACGCTTTGATCCATAACTCTAAAAAAAATCCCGATCTGCTCAGTGAGAATTCAGGTCACAAGAACAGTTTTGTGGTGAGATTGTTTTTGCAGTTGTGTTGTTTAGCGTACTTTTTAACACTTTCCTGTTTTAGCATAAAAATCTGTGTGTTTGCAAAGAAAACTCCAGTAAAGTCGTTCATTTGTGTCCAGGCTTGAGTAAGAAATCTCTGGCGGAGCAGCCCAACGAGGTGAACTTCTTCCTGAGAATGAAGAGCACACTGACCAACAGGGGGCGCACTGTCAACATCAAGTCTGCTACCTGGAAGGTGCGTCATCTCTCCCATCCTCACATCACCTTCTATATCCTCGTAACCATAACAGCTGGCACAACCAAATCATTATCCTCAACTTAATTCTCAAGCAACGATCACGCCGCCTTCAGCAGCGTGCGTTTAATCTGCCACATTCAGGGAAAAGTCTAGATATGAATGTATAAATTCCCCGTTCAAAACTCGTATTCACACGTAGGTACGCACATTTTAAAGACTCCACACGCAAAACACACATTGAATGTTAAACCAGGAAGAACTTTGTCCAACCAAGGACTTGGATTTGGTAGTGATGTATAGATGGCGTCCCTTTTAATTCACAGAAGTCCCAACCGTTTGAAAACTGATCATGGAGCAGAAATTGCTAATTACGGGTTTGGGTCCGGCTGGAATTCTATGACGCCAAGTCTTTCATTTATCGGAATAGAGCTGGGGGGAGAGCCAGATCTCCACCGCTTCGACATTTCACTCAAAGCCTCTTCCAACTGTAGATGGTGGACATGCGCTATTAAACAGTAGACGAATTAGAAGCCCCTCCCTGCTTGTCCACTGTGAACACCATTGGCTAAATTCTGGATCATGGATGGTGTGTCCTTAGCTTAACCTGTTAAATGATGCTTTGCTATCCGTTTATATGCAGTCTGTTTCAAAATAAAGCACCTGGAGCCAGGTCAGTTCACCAAGTCACCACTAGGGGGGATGAGAAACTTTAAAGTACAAAAATGACACAATTACAGCCTTTTCTATGCATTTTATTGACTACCTTTACTAACCACCTTTTAGACTTATTCTCAGAATTCTGCAAACGGTTGTGGTGTTTTGATTGACAGGTGAACTTAAAATCCTCAGCTCCAGAACCCCTTTCCTTAGAAAAATGTTCATCGGAGCTCCAAAATTGGCCGATTTCAACAACCACAGAGATTTGGATTTGGATTCAGATTTGTCCGAAACAAAACTATGTGTCACAGGATCATGAACCGCTTCAGGTTCAAAGATCAGACTGTTGGTTCTAATGATGTGGGTTACATGAAGGCACACACATATTCTGTCCTTTGGTCTCAATAAGGACTCTTATTCCTTCATCTTCCCGTGACCTTATCTGTCACGACTTAATGCCTCACTTCAGCCATCACCGTCCACTTAGAGCCGTCTCATCTTCCATGTGTAAACTATTATTGGTCCTTATAAAAATAAACGTGCACACACACGGGCGTGTGCACGTGAAACCGAAGTCCATTCTGGAAAGAAACACAAGCTGGCAAGATGATCTCTGGAAGGCATCCAAACTCTCCTCACGTTCATAACTACACACTCACCCACTGTAGATGACTCTCTGTTTATCTTTTACTGTTTTAGAATGCTGGAAATGTTTTATAGCATTATTACTATTTCCCGTATTCTCACATTTAACAAACTTTTCCTTGTTTTTACTTTTTATTTGTCTTAACATTTGATGGGGACAATACACATTCATGAACATCTATCCAAACGGTGTTAGATGTAAATATGCCAGATTAAAGCACTAATGCTAATTCACATTCATAGTCTTTAGACGGGATAAAACAAGAATGTAATGAGACATTAGTTAACACATTAGATCAGTGTTTTTCAATCTTTTGGGCCACGGCACACTTTAACCTTAAAAAAAATCCCGCGGCACAACAGCATCCAAAAATTTAAAAAAAAAGGAGAAACTCATAGTCTGTATTGATCTACAAGCCCCTCCGCAATCTCACATGCATTTTTGAGATAATTGTTGCTGAAAAAGCTGGAAACTGCAGCTGTTTTTTCTAAAAGATGCAATAAAAGATAAGTTAGAAGATTTAAAAACAGTTTGATGTGTGTTCGTTGGTTTCAAGACGTTTAACAACAGATCTCCGTATGCTCTGTCACTCTCACAACCCAATGCATCATGGGAGATGTAGTGCATAAAACGGCCGGAGATTGCTTTTCGGAGCTTCATTGTTTTGTTCTCTTGTTCCACGGTCTGATACCGGATTCTGTGGATAGCTACACCGCTAAAGATGAGCTTTAGCTGGTATTTTTTTTTAGAACTGAGCGACTTTACGAGCTAAATCGGGACAAGGAAGTGAAGGCTTTAACCACTTCTGATTTGTCAGACTGATGACATGTGATTAAGCCTTCAAGAATGATTGGTGGAGACAGTTAAAGGGACGGGACGTTTCCAAAATACAGCCGAAGGTGCAGCTGAATCGCGGTACCTTATCAAAATGTCTTTAATAAAATAAAATAAACGCAAAGAAAAAGTATTTTACGATCTTTTATATTCCTAACTCCTCAGTGTTTTATCAGGGCCTGTTTGGATGAACAGAGAGCTGAAATCCTGGAGATGGAAAATGTTTTTAGATCAGTTAATGAGGGCAATTTCCCACGGCACACTTGACCATCTCTCACGGCACACTAGTGTGCCGCGGCACACTGGTTGAAAAACACTGCATTAGATCACAATAAAAGCACGACATGATAGAACATTATTAAAGACCCACTCCAATGAATATTATGTTTTGCTGTTTTTACCTTCTTAATGTGGCATTTTTCTCATGATGGAAGACACATATTAAGAGAAAATGGCAACTCTGAGTAGTGAAACAGGAGCAGACGAAAAAATTCAGTTTGAAAAAGCTTGTAGTTCTTTTGTAGAAACTACAATCGGTAGACCACAAACTCCAAGCTCTTTATGTAACTTGAAAAGTGCGAGAAGCACTGGCACGGCGTCCAGCCCGGCCTCTCTAGTGCTCTGAATCCGCTTTGTTGGCTTCAAATTTTGCCCGGACGGCGGAGCAGTTTTTTGTGAAGCTGGTGCAAATTAACGACCTAAACCAGAAATCGTGTGTAAAGTGCATCTGGGCATTTTTCAAAATATAACCTATTTACCGCTGTACTCGCTATGCTTTCACCGTGGTGTAAACATTACGTCATCTCCGCTGACACAGGGTCACACAGTGTGTGGTAAAGCGTCGGACATTTAACACCATGGACGAAGAGAGGCTGATTACAGAGGTCCAGAACCACCCCATCCTTTATGATACTGCACGTCCTCTTTGGAAGGACAACAACAAAAACGACAGAACCTGCGCTGCAGCAGGACTGCAGCCATCTGCCATAGCTAGACCGCTAGACTTCTGCTAGACTACTGCTGCTCTGCAGTAACTATGTCCTAGAAAACAACTCTTTTATATATCGGCAAAAAAAACCCTGCCTAATTCTAATTAAAAGACTGCTGGGAATGCTTTTAAAATAGATCAAAAGATAATTGGAGTGGGACTTTAAGATGTGTGGAACACTTTACTGCCTTGAAGGGAAAAAACCTTTTGTCGCTCTTGTTGATTGTGGTCTTTTTATAGAGGTGGCACAATCAGTTTAGTGTATTTTCCTAATTTTTTTAAATATGACTTTGACTCTCTGGAAATGTCTGCAGTCAGGATCTTAAGAACGGCCGGAAACGTCTTTTGTTCTCCAGACTTTCCTTCCTCTAAAAACTGGAGCTGGTTTTCCTTTCGTGCTGAGAATGAGGGCAGCTGTTGGGAACACTTAAGACTCCCTGAAGAACTGAGGCAAATCGAAAAGGAAAATCTGTGATTTCAGAAGAATGCGTTGAGCACAATAAAAGTTCAAATCTTTATGTTTGAGAAGCTCATTTTTTATTTTTTCTTTCTTTAATTTTGTGTTTGTGGAGCAGCTCTTAATTAAATTAGAATAGTTTTTCTCTGCCTGACAACTGAATAAAAGTTCAGCACAGAGAGGCTCCAGCGCCCCCTGCTGTTCTGAAATGTCAGTTTGTCTTGGAGACTTTGTGTTTAGTCCCTTTTGTTTTTATATTTTGCTTCACTCTTTATTTCCTCCTCCAGGTGCTTCACTGCTCAGGTCACATCCGTCCATTCAGTGGCTCTGCTGCGCCCCCCGGTGCCAGGGTGATGACATTACTGTGCGAGCCCATCCCTCATCCGTCCAGCGTTGAGTTCCCCTTGGACACCTGCACTTTCCTCACCCGCCACAGCATGGACCTGCGCTTCACCCACTGCGAGGGGAGGTGAGGGCCCACCCTGAAAGGAGAGGAAGGAGAATCTGAGCAGTTTTCATCCGTTTCTCCTTCATCTCTCTGTTTCCAGGGTTACGGAGCTGGTCGGATACAAACCCGAGGATCTGGTTGGACGCTCTGCCTACGAGTTTTATCATGCCCTCGACTCAGACCACATGAAGAAGAGTCTGCACACATGTGAGTCGCAGTCAGAAAATACAAGAGAAGAAAAAAAGATGTTTGCATGAACTCAAGAGAATCCTGAAGAATGTAAAGCTTCTGTCCTAACATTCCAGTCCTCCTGTTCCTCTCTGGGTTCAGGATTTAGTCATGACTGTCCTCTGTCTGTCTGCCTGCAGTGCTGTCCAAAGGCCAGGTGTCCACCAGCCACTACCGCTTCCTGGCCAATAATGGTGGCTTCGTGTGGGCGGAGACTCAAGCCACCGTCCTTTACAGCAGCAAGACATCGCAGCCTGAAGCCATTGTCTGCCTCAACTTCATTCTCAGGTGCCTGAAAAGCAGCAGCTGCCATCTCTGAGCTTTTCTTCTGTCTCTCTCCTCCGTCCTCATGGTCTTCTTCCCCTGCAGTTCTGTGGAGCAGCCAGACGTGGTCTTCTCCGTTGAGCAGACCCGCTCCGGCCTCCTGTCTAAAACCGAGTCCCCAAATACGCCTCAGGATAGTGGGTTTTCCGACTCCTGTGAGTCTGACGCTGAGCCCACTCCAGGTTCCGCCGAGGCCCAGGACCTGGATCCCAGCAGCTCTGCTCGGCTTTTCCTGAAGCTGAAAGAGGAGCCAGAGGAGATCCTGCAGTTGGCTCCTGAATCCGGAGATGCTGTGGTGCTGGTTGCAGGTGATACATCACACACACAGGAGCTCTTTTTTTCTTCACACGCCAAGTTTCAAGCTAAAAGGGGCTTATAAGTTCTCTGTTTTTGTCCCAGCACCAGTCGAGCTGTCGTTCTCCAGTCCTCTCAGTCCAGACTCTGTTCCGGATCATCCTCAGGAACTGTGCACCCCCCAGCTTAGGCAGCTCCTGTCCCCCATCTTTGATACGCTTACGCCGTCCTCCTCTCCTGAGTCGGCACTGGTAACTACAATCACCACTGCTTCGAAGCTCCAGAAGGTTCTGGTTCTAACCTTTCCTTTTCCTCAGAGTGCAGCTCAGGAGGAGGTGATGGACATCGGCGAGGTGGAAAGGTTCTTTGCCTTGTGTCCAGAAGATGTTCAGAAAAAGACTCAAACTTTGGAGGTATGGAGCAGAAGGATGACAGGAGACATCTGAACGCCGGCAGATAGTTTCTGAAGCTCCGTTCACACCGCCCTCAGTAACATTCTTTGTTAACTCAAGTTTTGGGCTTCCGCGTTTAAATCTGGGTTTCCATCATAATGAGTCTTTTGGGATGGTGTGATAAAGAATCTGATCAAGCTTTTCCATACAAACTCTGTCCATCTTTGTGAAGCCGTACATTTCCATTGGTGTTTCCATATCGATGTCCATTCATCCAGCGTTATATTCACTCTTTCTCCCATAATGTCTTCACATATTCAGTTGAGTGAGGGTTCTTGCTTGTCAAAAATGCATACAAAGCAGAAATGTTTTCTAATGACATCACCTTTAAATGCCTTTGTAAAAGTATGTCAACCAGATCTCCTTTAGTTTCAACCTTTACTTCAATCTTTGTGTCTATAAAATGCCTTAGTTGCAGGTATCTATACAAGTCCTGCTTTTCAAAACTGTATTTTTCTTTCAATATTTCGAAACTAGTAATTCGCTAGTAAACACTTTTAACAAAAAATGTTTGTCTCTCCTCAGAACGTGGAGGAAATGGATCTGGACATGTTGGCTCCGTACATCTCCATGGACGATGATTTCCAGCTGACCCTCCTCAACACTTTACCTGAGGAAAGCATCCAAGCTGCGTCTGAAAGCTCAACCAGGAAACGGTGAGACGCTCCACCTTTGTGTTCAGCTAAACAAAGGGGTCTGACAGACGACGACTCAGCAAATGTGGTTCATTTTAGGCGTCACGCAAACAAATCCAGAACAGCTTTAAAAAGGAAGTTTAGCTTCTATGACAAACAGAAAAGATTGAATTTGAAACTAAAAGGATGTTTGGCCTAAAAGTGGCGCCAAAGAAAACACTTTGCTTTGTTGGGAAACTCGCTTCATGTCTGTTTTATTGTGAATCAGGTGGTTTATGCTGATCGTGTCTCTTTCAGGACTTTTGAGTCTGACGACGAGATGCTGCCTCAGCTGCTGATTCAGGAGAAGAGACAGAAACAGGAAGAGGAGCTTCTTCTCACCCACAGACTGTTGGTGAGTAAAACAAAACGAGACGAAATGCAGCTGAAATCTGAAGATCTCAAGGAAACCGGGGTTCTGGGTGTTTTCTTCAAGCTCTAACCTTCAAAAAGATCTACTAAAAGTTTGTAGATCAGCTCTTTTGGATGTTTTTTTATGTCAGTTTAAAGGTTTTCAGTGTAAAAGTAGATTGAAATCAGAAAATATAGTTTGTCACTGAGAAAACACATTTTTATATGAAAATAAAAACCTCAGAGTTTGAGCACAACAGTAGTTTAAGAGTTTTCTCTAAATGTTCAAATTCCTAGCTTTAAGAAAACTCTTTTCAGTACTAATAAAGAGATCTTTGAGCCGATCCTTAACCCAAAACATGGTTTGTGTTCAGGGCTGTCTGGAGGACAACGACCAGACGGATCTGATTCTTGAATCGAGTCCAGGGAAGTGCAGTCAGCTTCTCACTGACAAAGACCCGGTTCTGGGAGGCATTCAGAGTCTGTGCGACACTGCAGGTAACACGCAAACACGCATGGAGACACAAAAACACGAGCTTTGTGTATGCTGCCCTCTGCTGGTCACTTCCTAGAATAAAGATAAAGGAGTTGAAGGTCTGTTCGAGTGTCCAGCAGAAGACTCTAATCTGCAAATCACTCAAATCTAAAACATGTAAAGATCACAACAATTAAAAAAGCAAAATAAATAAAAAAAATAAAATGAAAAACATTACATATTTGAGATCAAAATATAATTTCATAAACAGAAACGTAAAAAAAAATAAGTGGAAAAGAAAAGCTATATTCCTAAATCATTAAATTGAAACAAAATAATAAAACGGAAAAGGTAGGTACTTGGGTAAACTGATTGGATGATGACGTTGACCTTTCAATAGGAAGCTGTAGGATGCTTTGCCTGAACTGTGGTGAGGAGTTTATTGAGCTACCACCGAACTTTAAAGCTTAACCCTTGTGCTATCCTAGGCACTTTAGCATTGGGAGTTGGGTCATCTAGACCCACTAGACAGTGTGATGAACCTTTTTTCTTCAATGATTTGTGATCTTCACTGGTGTCCATGGATTACATGAAATCTTTCCACCTTTATCCACCTTTGTCATGGTAGGGAGAACACGTCAATGTAAGGGTGGGGTCATCTAAGATAGCACAAGGGTTGGAGAATTTTTTTGTAGAAACAGATTGTCATGCCACATAACTTCCTGTTAAAAAGGTCAATAAACATCATCATCTGATTAGTTATGTCCCATATTACCTACCTTTACTGTTTTGTTTCATTTTTTTAAGACCCACTCCAATAAAAATTGGTGTTTTGGTGTTTTAACTTGTCATTGTTCTCATGATGAAGGATATTTATTAAGCTCACTATTGGATTTCTGAGTATTTCAAATCATTTTGAATCAGGAGTAGATGAAAAAAAAAGTCCTTTAAATGAAATGGCGTGTTTTTTAATGTGGAAAATACGATGGACGTGTTGAGGAGTGTAGGTGCTACGCTGGGCAGGACACAAGCGCCCGGCGCCGCCCCATTCTGATGCATCTACTTGTAGACATATAGATCCACAGACGTCCCGCTCCTCGCTCAAAACTGAATGGCTGGATAGCTCCCGTAATGTAAGATTGGGGGTTTAAGACCTATAAGCTAGTAGAAGTGTGAACTGATGATGGTAAATGGAGGCAGGCTCACTCCCCGCTAACTGGTCCACCCAGAACTTGGCTGTGAGTATCTAAAAAACTCCTGCCGCTCTGCAATAACTATGTCCTATAGAAAAACAACACAGGTTTTTTAATTTAGGCTAAAAACTCCATGATCATTAATGTAAGACCACTGGGAAATAGATCACAAGATGATCATGAATTTAACATTTTATTTTAACTTCTGGAAATTACTTTTGGTTTGGTATCCATTTTATTTCATTTCGTTTTTTTGTTTTTGTCTTTTCTGTTTTGATTTCTGACATGTAATGTTCCCTTTTAATTAATGTTTTTGCTTTTTCTAAATTATTGTGACATTGAGTGATTTGTTGATTTGATTTGCACTTCAGGGCCACCGGACAGAGGAGTCGACCATAGAAAGAAAATGAGACGAAATGAGCATAAAATTAACGATATATTAGATTTTTTGCATTCTTTTTTTTGTGAGGGTTTGCAGATTTGTCTCCACATTAGATGAGTGTCATGTTGTTCTGCTCAGAATCAGAACTATGTTTTGGACTTGTCTTAAGTTTGTGCCGCTCTCTTTCAGGTCTGATGAGGGACGTGTTCGTTCCTCGCGTTGACGACCTCTCTCCACCTCTGTCGCCCATGACCTGAAGCGGCTGCGGCCGTTGCAGTCGGCTCGACCTCCGCGCTCAAAGCCAGGACGTCGACGCTCGATCTGTCAGCAAACAGAGCGCACACATAAACAAACAAACCACACACATGTACGCACAAGGACTTGGACTCTCGCTGCGTGTCCATGCTGTAGGGTTGGAGCCGCCCTGGACGCTCCCGGCTGAGCTGGGGCGGCCTTGAGCGTTGGGTTTTTCTCATCTTCCTCACTGTGAAACAAGCCTGTGAGCTGCAGCCGTGCAGGGGCTTGTCTGTCTTAGCCACTCGCGCTTCATAGGCGTGCTCGGTCTGCGTCATAGAAGCAGCGGTCAGAGCTAACTTCCTCCTTGCAGGGTGACAGGTGGGTCATGTGGTCGGCCTCGGCAGAGAGGCCACTTTTTAACCAATTTCCAAGTGCAGCTAAGAGACTCGTACCACGTTTAGGCATGTCGTCACGAGCGTCAAAGACGGTCGTGTTGCCATGTTTCAGCCATTTGTGGTATTTTATCAGAAACAAACCAAATCAGTGTCACGGCCGTTGCATTTTCTTTTTCACGATCACGAACAAGCCTGCGACTTTCGCCGTAAGCGTCGATTTCAGTGGCATTTTTTAAGACGTTTCTGCTTTTTAAGAGTTCACCGATTTTATCTGCAAATCAAAAACAGTTTGTTGTAATCTTCCTGATGTGGGCGGGACTTCTACCTAACACTCCCTATAAGCGAAAGCAGCGCAATCAATCACCCAGAAAGTCTTGTAATTTGGTATTTCTCAGACATCCACATGACAGATTTGATGTCATTTGTCCTTTTATGATAATTTCCAATATATAATTGACTAACCTGCTTTTCTGAAGCCGATATTAGCTCAGCAAGAGTAGTGTAAGCATGTTTATGCCTGTTAGAATTGTGATTAAGCTCTGGTATTTTAGCCCCCCTCCCCCTTTAAGTTTGATTTTTGAAGGCGTGTAAGAGTTGTACCCCACATTAATGAAATGGAATAGTCCTGTGTTCCTGCAGTGTTTGCAGTATTTTGAAATCAGTTTTTTTAATTTGATCATTTATTTTTCACACACAAACCCTCAATCTATCAACCCCAGTAATAATAATAATATTAAAAAAACACATCAAACCAAACCAAACGAAGTGTAAAACTGCCAGATTGTTTCCCACGTGCTCGCTCCGTCTGAGCACCGTGCCTTCTCGTCCTCCTGTGAAAATGCTCCCAGGTTCTTCTTGGTCTCGCTCAGACCGTTACCGTTTACACAGATTCTGCTCTGAATGTTCCCACTGATTGAGGGGAGAAATAAATACTTTTATTTTACTGGTTATCTTGTATGTACTCGAGTAAATAAAGCTTCATGAAAGAAACTGTGTTGTGATTGTGGTGACAATCATCAGATCTTTATTTAGCTCCTTTGAGATGAAGGTTTGAAAGAACTTAGGACCAACATGGCAAAAATAAAATCTTACTAAATATATATATACATATATATATATATATATATATATATATGTATGTATTTTTTTTTTTTTTTTACACGAAACAATGGTGGTGCAGTGAAATTAAATTCAATAGACAGAAGGTAACATTTCACTTGTCTTTAGGTTATATATAGTGAATTTCAATTCTATTCAATTAAATTTTATTTGTATAGCCCAAATTCACAACAACAGTCGTCTCGATGGGCTTCGTATCGGTAATTGAAAAAGTTAAACATAAACTCAAAAAGATCACGAATACATAGAATTCAACAGGAAAATACTAAATTGAACTAACAAACTGACTAAGCTATACTGGCATCCCTGCCCTCAGACCCCCCTTTGCGGGATAGAAAAACTCCTAAAAAAAAACGGATTCCGGAAAAAACAAAGAAACCTCAGGGGTGCCCACATGAAGGAGGGATCCTCCCCCAGGACGGACAGGCGATTTACCAGAACTCATAGAGAAGAATTAACTTATCTAAATCTACAACTACATATTAAAAGTACAGCAAACGAGCTTCAACCAGATGGAATTGGGGGGACGGTCAAGGGCGCGAGGATCCACAGCTAGGTGTAGGAGCAGGAGCAGAGACGAGGTACACGCTCAGGAACAGGAGCACGGACGAGCCAACTGGAATCTGGAAGCACTCCTGTTCCCCAGGAGGGGAGAGGGAAAGGGGGACAGTACATGAACCGCACTGCACCAAACAGAAGCATGGAGAACTAAATGATAAATAATGATCAAGAATAGAGAAGAGAGGAAGGGTAGAAGTAGAAGAGAAAAGAGGACAGAACCCCAGTGCACCATAGTTACCCCAGCTTCAACTTCCAGCAGCCTGCTAACAACAAATTGTTATTGTTATTAAGTTTAATTTCAACACATTAGCATTAAGTTAAATAATCTCTGAATAGTATCTAGTCTGACAATAAGCCTGTCCAAAGAGGAATGTTTTCAGTATAACTTTGAAAGTAGAAACTGAGTCGGCCTCTCTTCCATGAGCTGGGAGTTTAATCCATAAAACAGGGGATTGGCAAATTGTACAATTTGACGCCAACCTATGACCACCAGAAGCAACATGGGGTTCAGTGTCTTGGCCAAGGACACTAACGGATGGCCAGGCAAGGCGGGAACCGAACCTGCAGTCCTCCATTCAGAGGTCGGCTGCCCTATGTCTACACCATGTCAGTATTTTCTAACTTTTAAAGAATATATTGTATGCATATGTGTCATCTTAAACAATTTTTAGACATGACAATTGATGGGCTGCATGGTGGTGCAGTGGTTAGCGCCATTCCTGGTTCAAATGGCATTTTTGGAGCCAACAGGTGTGTTTCTAATGTTAGGCCCCGCCCCTTTTAGATTTGTTTTACATCTAAACCTAACCGTAATGATTATGAACATCCAGCAACGTGTTGCTTTATGCTGCTTCATGGTTTTACCCCCCTTTCTATAATCACCCTCCTACCCCCCCCCCCCCCCCCCCCCCCCCTGACATCCCTTTCTCTTCTTCCCTCCGTTTGTTTTCTGTCTGGTCCAACCAAAAACGGTTACAAATATAAGTAAGATGAATAAGGTTTAGCCTAAATTACAAAAGGGGCTTTATTCAAATATACCCCTGGTATGTCAAAAGATTCGGAACCCCTTTTGTAACAGTAAAATATATCTTTGCAAAAAATAAATGTAAAGAAAAAAATGTTATTTGTATTACACCTCACACAGTAATATTGCAGGATTAAAGAAGAAGTTAAAATAAACTGAACACGTGTGTCATCAATATTTCTTGAATTATTGTCTTCATTATTATTATTATCATTAGAAAGAAGGGAAGTTGTAGTGGACACTTTTTACATACTGTCAGCATAATTTAACACGTAAAAATATCAATAATTTAGAAAATATGAATGAAATGTTGCAACAACAAAAAAGTACAACTTTTTTTTTTCATGCGTCGAATTACCATTACCTAATCCTGGATACCTGTCTCGCGAGACTCCGCGAGGTGTTAAGTTGAAGAAACATGGCGACGTCTAATTTGTTAAAGGTATGAAGCACTTAAATACAATGCTTATTTTTCTGCACATTTAGGTTCTGTGTTGCTATATGTTTAATGTGTCGCTGCTCATAGATGTCGAAGGTCCTATAGATTATATACATGTCTCCAAATACCAGCCTTTATGTGATAAACGCACATCTATCTAGGTACGCTTGAAGTCCCACAGTTCCCTGAGCTCCGTGTGTTACACCGGGATTTGTAACCCTAATAATTTAATGTCTCGTTGATTTGAACAGATTTTCCAGAACCTGTTTCTTATAAATCGGAACCAGCCTGGCTCCTTTTATATTTAAAACTATTCCGCTACGGTTTGATATATCCTTTATTTAATAACTATGATTAGAAATGTTTCCCAGCCCCCCTGAAGTAAAACTGCACATTTAAAATAGAAATTCGGAGGGAATTTAATCCTCAGAGGGCACTTTCGGACATCTGCGGCAAGCGTTAGCTTCTTTTGACTGACGGTTGCTAACGTGCTAGCTCTGTTTACAAGCTAACTCCCAGAACTGAAACCAAACCCACGAAATCTGTTCGGCTCACGAAGCCACAGCGGTTCGGTTTCAGTCCCACTTAGCTTCAACCAGTTACTGCTCGGTGGCTGCAAACGTTGAGTTCTGGTTTTAATTCACTACAATCAGCCAGGCAGGTAGCCACTATTAGTACTCTGATGATGATGTAAATATTAAAGGTACAAGTTGCTGCATTATTTGCGTAATTTGTTTATTCTTAAGTTAAAAAAATGTGTTTTTTTTTAGCTTGAAGAAGGGGTATCAGACTTTGTACCGGTGAATATTGTGGTATTTTCTATTTAAAAAATGCTATAAAGTGCAAAAAGTTAGCTAAAGTTGCTGTAAATATCATCGTTTCCATTTTTATTCCACATTTGTTGATGTAAAATCATTTTACATGGATCTAAATTAAAATTGACAGTCTATAGACACATTAAACTAGTAGTTTTTGTTGAATCTGAATGATAAAACAGCTTTTCTGTGAGGACATTTTAGTTAAAATAATCTTACCTGTTAATGATGCAAAGGTCTGTTAATTTATTTTATTAGGTTTTATATCCTAAATCAAATTTTGTTCCATTTACCCAAAGCGATTTTCTCGTTTCTGATTGCATTTTTCTTACAATTGAGAGCAACTTAGCATTTAGTGTTAATAACACAATAACCTGAAGTTGTGGACTTGAACTACCGACTGACCATCCCGCAAATGCAAACAGCTAATACGAAGCTACAGCCACTTTTTTTGTTCAATCCTAAAACGGCCTTAGACATGTTTAAATTAAGATTGCTGTTGGAAAATATGCATAAACTCATTAGTATATGAATTGCAGTGCATTGATTTGTATTTTCTGGTTGCATTGTTAGTTTAACTGATGATAACTGGGGTTATTTTGTTGTTGTGAGGTAAAGTTATAAATGGAGTTTAATTTAAAAAAAAGTTCTTTGTATTCCCCTTTTAGTTTTTTTCAGTTTGTAGTTTTATTTATTCTGTAGTTCTAAATGAACACATTTATATCAGGCCTCCATATTTCCTGTTCTGTTGCACCAAAATTTGTTTTAAAAAAAAGTTTTGCAGAGTTTGACATTTCAGTAAAAATAAAACAGTCAGATGGGTTTCTCTAAAACAAAAAGTGAGTTAGATCAAAGTTTTATTTAAAAAAAAGACAAAGTTTTTTCAAAATAAGTTAATCAAGAGGACAGTTTGGATACTAGTCCTTATAAAAAATTACTGTAGGAACATAATGAGAACTTCAAAACTTCTTAGAACTTTTCATTTGTGTTTGCCGTAACTTGTTCTCATCTTCCGCCCGTCTCGCCTCCAGAACAAGGGGTCCTTGCAGTTTGAGGACAAGTGGGACCTGATGCGACCCATTGTCCTCAAGCTGCTCAGACAGGAGGCCGTCACCAAGCAACAGTGGTTCGACTTGTTCTCGTAAGTGATGCTCTTGGCTTTGTGTCCTCCCTCCCTCCCGTCATTTGTAGACCAAATTGCCTTTTAGTGGACCCATGAACACTGTATGATAAAGAACTGCAAGGTCTTTGCTTTTACACAGATGTGTTACAATTCCAAAATAGTTATGAACCGCTTAATTTTAAATCATGTAATGTGTAACTGCTAATTGGATTGTTTTATGCATTATTTTTGCTTTGATTGCTTGAAAAAAACCATTTCAAATCAAATCAAATAATGCCAGTTTTCTTTTTTCCCTCTTGTGTTTTTACGTCAAAACACTGGGGATGCTAACTTTTAGACACGACTGTAGATCCAGGAGAACTGCTGAGTCCACTGTACTTACTATCATTTATAGGCTTGATACTCGAGTTTAGGACTGTACGTTGAGTTTAGGACTGTACGTTGAGTTTAGGACTGTACGTTGAGTTTAGGACTGTACGTTTAGTTTAGGACTGTACGTTGAGTTTATGACTGTACGTTTAGGTTAGGACTGTACGTTTAGTTTAGGACTGTACGTTGAGTTTAGGGCTGTACGTTGAGTTTAGGGCTGTACGTTTAGGACTGTACGTTAAGTTTAGGACTGTACGTTGAGTTTAGGACTGTACGTTTAGTTTAGGACTGTACGTTGAGTTTAGGACTGTACGTTGAGTTTAGGACTGTACGTTTAGGTTAGGACTGTATGTTGAGTTTAGGACTGTACGTTGAGTTTAGGACTGTACGTTGAGTTTAGGACTGTACGTTGAGTTTAGGACTGTACGTTGAGTTTAGGGCTGTACGTTTAGGACTGTACGTTTAGGTTAGGACTGTACGTTGAGTTTATGACTGTACGTTTAGGTTAGGACTGTACGTTGAGTTTAGGACTGTACGTTTAGTTTAGGACTGTACGTTGAGTTTAGGGCTGTACGTTTAGGACTGTACGTTAAGTTTAGGACTGTACGTTGAGTTTAGGACTGTACGTTGAGTTTAGGACTGTACGCTTAGTTTAGGACTGTACGTTGAGTTTATGACTGTACGTTTAGGTTAGGACTGTACGTTTAGGTTAGGACTGTACGTTTAGTTTAGGGCTGTACGTTGAGTTTAGGGCTGTACGTTTAGGTTAGGTCTGTACGTTTAGGTTAGGACTGTACGTTTAGTTTAGGACTGTACGTTGAGTTTCGGGCTGTACGTTTAGGACTGTACGTTTAGTTTAGGACTGTACGTTTAGGTTAGGACTGTACGTTTAGGTTAGGACTGTACGTTTAGTTTAGGGCTGTACGTTGAGTTTAGGGCTGTACGTTTAGGTTAGGTCTGTACGTTTAGGTTAGGACTGTACGTTTAGTTTAGGGCTGTACGTTGAGTTTAGGGCTGTACGTTTAGGTTAGGTCTGTACGTTGAGTTTAGGGCTGTACGTTGAGTTTAGGACTGTACGTTGAGTTTAGGACTGTACGTTTAGGTTAGGAATGTATGTTGAGTTTAGGACTGTACGTTGAGTTTAGGACTGTACGTTGAGTTTAGGACTGTACGTTTAGTTTAGGACTGTACGTTGAGTTTAGGACTGTACGTTGAGTTTAGGACTGTACGTTTAGGACTGTACGTTAAGTTTAGGACTGTACGTTGAGTTTAGGACTGTACGTTTAGTTTAGGACTGTACGTTGAGTTTAGGACTGTACGTTGAGTTTAGGACTGTACGTTGAGTTTAGGACTGTACGTTGAGTTTAGGACTGTACGTTGAGTTTAGGACTGTACGTTTAGGACTGTACGTTAAGTTTAGGACTGTACGTTGAGTTTAGGACTGTACGTTGAGTTTAGGACTGTACGTTGAGAGTAAGAGTATTTAGAGAATAAAAGAGAAGTCTAGAACTTCCTGTTTGTCCCTAGAAAGAGGAAAAAGAGCTATAACAGTTAAATGACAACACTTTTAGTCAAACAGGAGAAAAAAATCATTTTGAGAGATGGAATAAATGTTGAGTTTGGGCTTCAACTCGTAAAGAAACCTTGGAAATCCAAAGGGAGTTTGGAATTTTTCTGTGTTTGAGATTATAGTTAAACCTTGTTTTTCTATTTTTAATCTCTGAGACTATACTTTAAATACATTTTGCATAAATATATCTAAGGCAAGATTACATTTAAGCAGTAGAGGCTGGAAGTAGGGTTTTTTTTTTCTTGTGCATTTTAGTTTATTTCTAAGGTCTTGTTTGCAGTTTCCTTCTTTCTTTTCATTTCAAACATAATTTGTAACAGATCCTAAGAAGCTTTTATTCTTGTACTTTTGACACAACCTTTTCTCTGCTCCAGAGACGTCCATGCCGTCTGTCTTTGGGACGATAAAGGTCCAGCCAAAATTCACCAAGCCCTGAAAGAAGACATCCTTGACTTTATCAAACAAGCACAAGCTGTGAGTGATTCCCTTATCTGTTTTATTTGGCATCAGACTTGTTTTCAAATGATTTTGATTCATTTCCAAAGAAAGGTTGTAAAATAAAAATGAAAGTTGTATTTTAACAAAATAAAGATGAAGGAGGAGGAGGATTTAAAAATGAACTGTAACCGTTTTTTTATTCTGTACATTTTATATATTTTTATAAATTAAACAATCTTTGTCAATATGTAGAGTTTTTTAAGTTTCCATTGTTAGAAAAAATTGTGTTTTTTGTGATTTATCGTAATATTTCCTTTGGATCATCTACAAATTAAAAGCAGATAAAACAGCTCAGCCTTCACCTCACTGAACCTATGAGATAATTTTATTTTGAAATAACAAAAGAATAGAAACGACTCCTGCTGTTGTGCTTCTGTGGGTTTATCATGTTGTAGTTCAAATAATCCACAAACTGGGAAAAAATAGCTTTTTTTTTCCAGCCGTTCTGACCATTTTATGAACTTCATTTGAATGAACTTTGCGTATCTTTACTACAAAAGTCGTGTCTCTGCTTTTCACATGCTTTTTGAAAAGTGTCCAAATTTGTGAACAGCGGTGAATCCACCTCCAACTTTTGTCTTCCTCTGTTGCCACGGCAGCGTGTGCTGAGCCATCAGGATGACACCGCTCTGCTGAAAGCTTACATTGTGGAGTGGAGGAAGTTCTTCACTCAGTGCGACATCCTGCCTAAACCCTTCTGCCAGCTGGAAATCACGCTGATGGGGAAGCAAGGCAGCAACAAGAAAACAAACATGGAGGACAGCATCGTTCGGAAGGTAGAGAAGAAACAAAAACTCTCAGATAGGATTTTTGGTGATGGAACCACACATTTTCATCAATGTTCCAGATCTACAGATGTTTGTTTTTCAGGAGAATCTGAACCGGTTGTTGCTGAAACCAAAATTGAGCCAATAACTGATATAATCAGCATCAACACCCTTAATAGAAACCTTAAATAGGTGCTAACATTAATGCTTATAGAAGAAGAAAAAAACCTGCACAAAGACGTTGGCCGGGTCCTTCGTCGGGCGGGTAGGGCGGATGTTGACGGCTGTGAATTTGGACGAGTCTAGCCCTTTACATAATTCCAGCGAATGTCCTGTCGCCTAGCAACCCTGAGTCCTGAATAGAGAGGAGCAGTGAACCAAGCATGGAGCTCAAAGTTTTCCTGGCTTATTTGATCCAACTTGTAATCTTGGAGGTGTAATTATTAAAAAGGTGTAATTATCTCCAACTCCGGGTCCCGCTTCACAGTCTTCCATCGCTGTCAGAAAATCTCCAGGTTCGGCTGCAATGCATCTTGGGATATGGACTGCATAGAAGGATACTCCAGACCAATCCTTGAAACCAGGAAAAAGGAGGTCGTATTTGTTGGTCACATTTGAAGGAGTTGTTGAAGTTGGACAGCACTTGCTGTGATGCTGTGCCGTAAGCAGCCTTCAAATGCAGCCCAGGAAGAACGCAGCCCTCCAATCTGGACACAGCCTTTATTAGTTTAGAAACTCCATATGCATAAACGTGCTCACCCGCATTTTTCTAATATTTTAACTAGTGATGTCCCGATCCGATCACATGATCGGAAATTAGGCCCAATCATGTGTCAGACTCGATCGCTGTCAGATGCTGTCTTGATCAGGAATGGGATATTTATTTATTTATTTTAAATCATTTTCGTCATTTCAAGCTTATTATTGCAAATAAATGCTCTTCTAGATGTTTGCATATCGTGAATGGATCACGACATTTATTGCTGTAAAGCGCAGCAGAAAAACAGTTCAGTAAAGGTAGAAATATATTCACAGATTCGGACTTCCGGGTTGAAAAACTCTTTTGATAAACGTTTTAAAGTGACAGCAGAGGTCTCAATTGATTTGTCTCAACACAAACAACCCCCTTCATGAGTGTTTCAAATGAATAAAGTTCTGTTTTTGTTTAAGCCGTCAGCAATGAGAGTTGCTGTTGGTTTAAATTATCAGGGGGAAAAAACGCAATCCATAATCTCTCAAAAACAACCCAAACTAATAAATGGTTACATTGATATGCTCTAGTCATGAATACTCATCTTCACATTCATGTTACAACAACGATTTTGGAAGAAAGTCGTGGTTTTTGTTTTTAATGCAGATGTGATCACATATGATCAAAAATTGTTCAATAGTTCTTAAGATACCAAAACCACAGTCACCAAACTGTCTGACATGACTGATGATCACCTTACTGACCATCATCCAAACATGGGTCAAAGGACCAGCAGTTCTGAAGTTACTTAAAATACAGTTTCCAAACATTTTCGCTTGATTAAATATGACCTAGTCTTACTAGTTAATAGTAACAATCTTTTCTAGGTGATGGTTACCAGATCTTTACTAGATTGTTTAACTACTTCACAGAAGTGCCCCGTTTAAGTATTATCAAGTTAATAAAATAAATATAAAATAAAAATAGGGACCAACCTGGATCTGTTTATTAAATTTTTTCAACAAAAGAAAACGGTGGATAAGATCGGGACTCTGAGCCGGCAGATCCTGAAAATCAAATGGCTCTGAATTGAATGTGTGGGAATTTTCCGGGCCTTCTGCGTTCCACCAGGCCATCCCTGGTCACATCCTGATTGGCTGAACACACCTGATTCAGGTCGTTAGGATCAAAGAGTCCAGAGGCAGCTGGAAAACAGGCATGGTTGTGGCTCTTGAGGACCAGCCCTCCTTGGGTGTCTGCATCTGTCAGGATCCTCCTGGGACTCCAGTCAGGATGAAGCGGAAATATATAGTTATGGATGGAAGAACTGGAATACATTTTTAGGAATGGGACTGAAATGCTACCACAAATCTTTCAACAGTCAGATTTAAGCAGAATACTTTTGGAGACATGGCTCAAAGGATTGACATGATTCAGATTTTTCTTTGACAGAAATTCAAACAGATTCATCAGATGATATTTCTTTATAGAAAAGGTTTCTGTCCTGTTGTTTAACGTTCTGGATAAAGAAATGCAGAACAGCAAACTTTAAGCCTTTTTGTTGAGGACACTTTTGTGTAAGTGAAGCTTAAATTTGGTCCAGCTTTTAAAGCTTGGTGTTTCTGCAGCTGATGCTGGACACGTGGAACGAATCGATCTTCTCCAACATCAAGAGTCGCCTGCAAGACAGCGCCATGAAGCTTGTGCACGCCGAGAGGCTGGGCGAGGCCTTCGACTCGCAGCTCGTCATAGGCGTCAGAGAGTCGTACGGTGAGACCAGCAGCACAGTGCAGGCCTGCAAATCACCGAGCTCTGACTAAATGCGTTTGTTCCTGTTTTTGTCTTCTCTCCCAACAGTTAACCTTTGTTCGAATCCAGAGGACAAGCTGCAGATCTACAGGGATAACTTCGAAAAGGCTTATCTGGACTCCACAGAGAGGTTTTACAGAACCCAGGCTCCATCCTACCTGCAACAGAACGGCGTCCAGAACTACATGAAATATGTACGCCGCAGTAATGATGCTATTGCTTTTAAAAACCAGGGGGTTAAAGACGCAGGACAGGGAGTCCTCGCATTATTAGAAGGGTGTTCATAAGTTCATAAGTCCAACCTGTTCAAGCTTTGAAACATAAGGGATAAAGCGTGACAAGGTGTGCATTGTCAGAAATGAAGGGACGATGCAGACGCCTCTCCATCGTCCCTTCATTTCTGATAATGGACACCTCCAAGGAAATTATCCTGCTTATGCCATGCTCTCCTTCTGAAGAAATACATATCTAATCCATTATGAGTACTTTAATCTTGTTATTCTTGTTTTTTTTCACAAGAAGTAACAAGAAGTGGCGCATTGTCATGGCAACGGCCTGTAACAACATCGCTTTGCAGCAGCAAAGCTGTCCAGGGGTTTGTAAACAGGTGTAACATAAAGGTGAAAAGGAAAAACGAAATTCACCAACGATTCAAAAATTCTCACGAGACCCAGGCTGAAATTAAGCTGGGAATTTATTTACAAAGAAAAACTCAAAACTATACAAAAACCACCAAACCCAGATTAAAAGGACCAAAGCCTCTAACAATATGTGATACATGATGTGGCAGTTTTTCAAGCTGCTGCTGGAAGTCCAAAGCCAATCAGCTGCTCCGGACTCTGTGGAATCCAATCTGCACACTACAGGAAGGAAAGAAAAAGGAAAGACAGAACCTCCCACTGCAGCAGAACACCAAAGAAAACAGAAAAACATTCCAAAAATACACAGAAAACATTATTATGGCCACAGCCATAACATAAACGTCATAAAAAAGTGATCCAGTTCAGAGGAAAAGTTCACCTCTTCCCCCTTGTTTTTGTCAAGACGATGAACCAAAAGTTTGTTTCAAAGTCCATCATTAGTTTCCTAGATTAGTGCACGAAATATCCGTCATTAACTCTGATCATTACTGCGTATCAACAAACAATATTTTCCTTCGTTAATTCATGAAATTAGTAATAAACACTTCCAGGACAGAAAGACAGGCTGTTAAATAGTATAAACATGTTATTTTCTAACAGATAAAAACCACCAAAGAGGAACTTTTGTGGTTCCAATAAGCAGGAACAGGTTTCTAATCCTAAATGTCTTTACGTTTTACAAAAATTGTGTTCATGTGTGTTTTTCTGTAGGCAGATGCAAAGCTGAGAGAAGAGGAGAAGCGAGCCCTTCGGTATCTGGAGACGCGGCGTGAATGTAACTCTGTTCAAGCAGTACGTTTCAGATTCTCATCCACGCATCCCTTTCCTGCTCAGACCAAATGTTTATTGGGTTTTTGGAGTGGGATCTATCCCATCCATCAGTCTTCCAGCGTTAACACTGAGGTGTTTGTTTTCTCCCGTGTCTCCTCACAGCTGATGGAATGTTGTGTCAACGCTCTGGTGACGTCCTTCAAAGAAACCATCCTTGCTGAATGTCCAGGAATGATCAAACGCAACGAAACCGACAGTGAGTTCCATGATGTCACGACGGCTGTGCGTGTTAGAGACCCAATTCAATGAAAATTGTGTTTTTAATGATTATTGAACATTTGTCATTTTTTGATGGACGATAAAGATCAAAATTTCATTTCTAAATACTTTATTGAAATAACTGTGAATAAGGAGCAGAAGAAAAAGATTGAGTTTGAAAAAGAGCATATTTGTGACGTAGAAAATACGCTGGGCGCCCCACAAGCTTCCTTCTCCGCTTCATTTTGATCCATCCACTTGCAAGAAATACCCACCATGCATCCACATGTTGGTTTTTAAATGTCTTAAAGGCAGGGTCAGGGGTCGGCAACCTGCATCTCTCAAAGAGACGTTTGGATCAGTTTCTCACAGAAATGAAAACACAGAGAAACCCGGTGTTTCCAGTGAATTTCATTTGTTTTTGTAGTTCATGAAGAGATTTTAAGTTTTTTATTTACATTTTTATTTATTTTAATTACTGCAAATATGCTGTAATTAACCAGCAGTTAATCTGCTTCTCCAATAGATTTTTTTCTCATCTGGATCAGGGTATTTTTGGACAAAAGCTGCGTGTTAATTCTGGGATGTCTCGCCACATTTGAGACTTTGTTTTTTTGTTAATCTTAAGTACATATTGATCATACTGGTAAAGACTTTGAAAGCAAACAAATCTGCCCAGGTGCAATTAAACACACCCCTTTCTTCAGGTACTTCCATTTCCTCAAAATTCTTCGTCGTTGTCCTACCTGGGTCAGAACATTGTTGGGATTCCACGCCGGCGGGAGTCGTGGCGGTGACGCAGGTTGATAGTCACATAGAACTTTAAAAAAAGGCTAATACTCAGCTCGTTAGTTTCTTGTTCTGTTATTTTGAACATTATTTTTATGAACCTTTCCTGTTTACTGCTTGCCGACCATAGTCGTCAGCACAGGGGAGCCGCTCCGGGGACGAGCAGCTCGCCTGGTTTCCGACCCGCTTCTGGTTCCGACCTGCTGACAAAAATACAACAGCTGGTTGACGGACGACCCGGAAAGGTTCTGCATGATGAGGCTTTTATTCACTTCTCATTCAACACGTAGTGTCCTTTTAGAAGAACTGACCATCCCATAACAGAGTCTGGTCCGCGTTCACAGCCGCAGACACGCCCCCTCAGCGCGTTCACGCTGCTCCCTCACATCTCGACGGTGCTAAAGGCACCACGTCAATCTTAGACCGTAATAGTTATTTTACGAAACCACATAGAGACGCAGCACAACCTCTGGAGCAGCAGGCTTTTGACCCCTGGGCCGGGTCCTGCTTATTAGGTCTTCTTAAACCTCATGAACCACCCAGAGTTCTCAGATCCTCAGGTACTGCTCTTTTATCCATACCCAGCATTAGAACAAAGACTCACGGTGAAGCTTCTTTGCAGTTCCTTGAACCTCACCTCTGGAATAACTTACCTGAAGATCTGAGAGTTTTTGTATCGTTGGATATTTTTAAATGCAAATTCAAAACGCATCTTTTTAGTGTAGATTTTACATATTAATTTAATTATTTTTGTTTTGTTTTAAGGGATTTTATTTATTATATGGCGTTTTAGTATATTGTCATTATCAAACTTGCTGCATTAAAGATGTGTGTAGCTATCTATGTACGGGTTAATATGTTCTTATTTTTAACTAGTACTTTTTCAATGAGCTATTATGATTATGGTTGTTTTAAGGGGTGGATTAGCTCTGTGACTTCTCACTGTTTTTATATATCTACTTTGTTTTTTATGTTAAAGCACATTGTTCCCCACAAATAAAGTGATTGATTCATTGTAGATGACTAGATCCACATACGTCTTCGTTTTCCTCCTCTGAGCAGATGTCCTGCTCAAAACTGTACGGTCCAATATTTCTCACCATTTTTGTTGCACCGCTAATGTTAGGTTGGGGCTGTAAGCTAGCAGGAGAGTGCAAACAAAGGGAAGATGGGAAATTAGGGAAGGCGCACTTAGTGCATACAGTCCCGCCTACAACTCAGAGGTGAATTTCTAATGCACTGCTGCTCTGCTGAAACTATGACCTACAAAACAACACCAGGTGTTTTGAAAAGACAACGTTTTTTTAAATAGATCACAAGATACTCTGAGTGGGTCTTTAATGACTTGTCATGTTTGGTTTTTGCTAACGTTGTTATTTTATTCCTCCAGGGCTGCACTTGATGTTTTCACTCATGGACAAAGTTCCCAACGGCACTGAACCCATGCTGAAAGACCTGGAGGAGCACATCGTCAACGCTGGACTGGCAGACATGGTGGCAGCTGCTGAGACCATCACTACAGTACGCACGCTCACACTGACATCCCTACAGAGTGAAGTCCCGTTGGGTTTTGGTTTTCATAAATGTTTGCTCGTTCAGGACTCTGAGAAGTATGTGGAGCAGCTGCTGACTTTGTTCAACCGCTTCAGTAAGCTGGTCAAAGAAGCTTTCCAGGACGATCCTCGCTTCCTCACAGCAAGAGATAAGGTGAGTTTCATCCTCAGACCATAACACAAACACAACCTCAAAGGATTTTTTTTAAATCTTACAACTACAGTAATAAATGTTTGTTTTTTCAAATCCTCAAACTGTATATGGCGGTAAAGTTTGCTCAAATCTGTCAAAGGAGAAATTATAACTCAATTAAAATAAGCATATGTGTACAAATCCACCTTTTACCTTTGCATTCATATATTTTTGTTTGGTTTAATAAACAATTTTTGTTAATAAATGTGTTTCCACTTTGTATGATTGAATTGCCCTGCGACCTGTCCAGGATGTCCTCTGCCTTCGCCCACAAGTGGTGGGGATAAATGGTTTAGAAGATGAATGATTGAATTGTTTTAGTTCATGTTTTATAAAGTTAAAGCAAACAAATTAGATCCAGAGTCGATAATTAATATATTCATTCCAACAGATCCGTTCTAGCCTTTGTTGTTTCATAGTAAAATCAAACTTATTGATCGGTTTGTTTTTTTTTAAATAAAAAATATAAAGAAACTGATTACAAAGTATTATCAAAAGTGCTCTGGATTTTTTAAGCCATATTTTTGTTACCCTCTAAACTGCTTTAGGCACAAATTATTAGAAATTGTAAATTTCATTAAATTAGGCTTTTAAAAATGTTATTGATCCTTTAGTACAAGCTTAAGCATAACTCTTTTTTTTTGTCCTAGCATAATAAAAATCTTCATTTCAAGAAATTTCACAATTCAAAATTGTGTTGATAAGTGATGGATGTGTCTCCTCCCCAGGCTTACAAAGCCGTCGTCAACGACGCCACGATCTTTAAACTGGAGTTACCCATGAAACAGAAAGGGTGAGTGGCTTCACAATGTTCTCATTTAAATGCTGTGTTCAGGTTTTCTTTTTAAATGCACAGAAATGATCTTTTTAAATCAGTGTTGGTATGAAGACTCAACCGGAGTCGAAGTGTCCTGAGCTGCTGGCTAACTACTGTGACATGCTCCTGAGGAAAACTCCCCTCAGCAAGAAACTTACCTCAGAGGAAATCGAGCTCAAACTCAAGGAAGTGGTGAGTCTCTGTTTTCAGGACCGACTCTGTTCACATTTAACGTCATTTGAAGCCTCTTCTAGAAACCTTTTTGTCCTCTCTTTTCTGTCTCAGTTGTTGGTTTTAAAGTACGTCCAGAACAAAGATGTGTTCATGCGTTATCACAAAGCTCACCTGACCCGGCGGCTGATCCTGGACATCTCTGCAGACAGTGAGATTGAAGAGAACATGGTGGAATGGCTCAGAGTGAGTTACTAACACGAAACACTACAGATAAGTTTAGTTTAGATCAGTTTAATGCAAACTGATTACCTTTGAGCAGAGGCTTGTTTTCCAACACGTCATTGTGGCTTTTTATTGGCTAAACTCACCTGGTCCAGGTGTTCAAGTGGAGGAATATCTGAAAAACCATCAGGATGCTGACTTTTAAGACCTGGAGATGACATATGTTTAGTTTTGTAACCTTAAACCAGTCTTTTGAGAAATTTGAATTTTAAAAAGAAGGTTGTCTTCACCTTTATTTTTCCTGGTATAATGCTGCCATCCATAGTATCAGAGGTTTATGTGGTCAAATTTAGTGAAAATGTTTTTTTAACAACCACACTAGAATTGTGTGGAACACTGAACTGGTGTAACACAAGTCAGACTTTATGTCTTAACTGAGAAATGAAGTGTTTGGTTTAATGTTGACTTTGGGTGAGATGCTGATGACATGAAAAGTCCTCTTTCATTTCCTTCTGCAGTTTAGCTAAGTTTTAACCCTTTATTTAAACATTTAACAAAACCACATAATTACAATGCACAAAGACCGAAGCTTTAAAACTTAAATTTCCTGAGTGTTTTTGTGTAACAAGGGAATTGTTTTTTGAGACTTTGAAAAGGTGTTGTTCTCAGATCTTTGTTTTGGATGGAAGGCATAAATCAGCTACTACATTTATATGGCTACATGCCTAAAACTCTTTATTTTTTTCCCATCTAAAAATGTATTTCTGACTTAATTATAAGGCTAATTCTCTTCAAAACGTTGCAAAATCTTAATTGCAAAAAAAAAAAAGCATTTTGATGTGCAAAATGTAAATGTTGTTTGGTTCACATTCAGATAAATTGTGTCATTTATTCTTTGCTCTGTTGCTGTTTTTCCTCTTTTCCATATGTTGTGATCATGTTCGTTCACTTCTGCAGGAAGTGGGAATGCCTGCTGATTACGTAAACAAGCTGGCCCGGATGTTCCAGGACATCAAGGTTTCAGAAGACCTCAATCAGGTCTTCAAAGAGATGCACAAACACAACAAGCTGGCACTGCCAGGTACGACAATGTCTCTGATACACAAACATGCAGAGTCGCCCAAAACAGACAGTTTCCTCTGAGGTTTTTGAGTACTGGAGAGCTGTTCTCCCCGTGCATGTGTGGGTTTTCTGCAGGAACTCCAGCAGTCCAAAAGGTTAATAGGTGACTCTAAATTTGCTTTTGCTTTTTCAGCGGACAGTGTAAATATTAAAATCCTGAATGCTGGTGCCTGGTCTCGCAGCAGCGAGAAGGTTTTTGTTTCCCTTCCAACGGAACTAGAAGACCTCATCCCAGAGGTGGAGGACTTCTATAAGAGGAATCACAGCGGTCGCAAACTCCACTGGCATCACCTCATGTCCAACGGCATTGTGAGTGACAAAGATTCTTTGAAGATCGGACCATTTCATCTGGATATCAGTGTCCAGAACCGGAAGCCCCCCCCCATAACGGCGACCCTAACAGTTACTGTTTTTCACATTTTAAGCTTTATTAAAAGTATTTTCAACAATTCTGAACACTTTTGGCTTAGGGTAATATGTGTCATTTCCGGCTGATGATGCCATGTGCCATCTTGTCTGCAGCTACGTCCCTCCTGATATTTTCTGAGTGCTGTTTCCTGTTTGGCACAGATCACGTTTAAGAACGAGGTGGGACAGTATGACCTGGAGGTCACCACGTTCCAGCTGGCAGTGCTGTTTGCATGGAACCAGAGGCCGAGGGAGAAGATCAGCTTTGAAAACCTCAAACTAGCAACCGAGCTGCCTGACGCAGAGCTGCGACGAACGCTCTGGGTGAGAGCGTGGGCGTGGCTTAACATAACTATTGTTCCCCTCATTGGCTTTTTCTTTCAACCTAAAATTGACATTGTTACTTTCTATAATTTCTATTTAAAGTTATAATCTGTGCAGCTGTAGATGTAAGAACAAGTTCTGTCATTTTTATTTTAAGGAGGGTTTTTTCCCTGTGAATGTGCAATAAAGTACATGTACAGGAGGTTCAGGGGTTTTAAGGGAGTATACAGTTTGAGAGGATTATTAGTATGTAGCGATTTATTATCTGTCTTTAAAAGCAGGAAATCGCTTTGACTTTATCTTTTCTGTCCAGTCTCTAGTTGCTTTTCCCAAACTGAAGAGGCAAGTTTTGTCTTATGACCCCCCGGTTAGCTCACCCAAAGATTTTACGGACGGCACGCTCTTCTACGTCAACCAGGAGTTTTCACTCATGTATGTCACACTTTTTCTTTACTTACTAAACCATATAAACTATGGTTTATGTTTGTTATTTGAGCCTAGTAATTTACAAATTAAAATTTCTTCAAAAAAAAGTATGGTGAAGCAGAATGTATTACCTATACATTCATTATTTTCTTTTGTTAGATCACAGTAAAAGTTTTATATTTTACCGTGAAGCGGCAGTTAATTTTAGACTCTCCTGCAGAGAGTTTAATAAACTGTCAAGAGTTATATTGAGATTTATGTTGAGTAAACTCAGGCAGAATTTCTATTTTGCACAGCTATGTGTCTATATATTAGAAAAAAATGCAAATTATTTAGTAGTTTGGCTTAATAATTTATACATTTTTGTTCTTCCTATTTTATTTTTGAAAAGGAAAAGCTGTTTTTTCATGTTTCTGATGTTTCCTGCAGCACACAGGGAAAGTTTCTATTCGTCCACTCAGCTATTTGTTAACTTACCTAAATATACAAGAACAGCTTTTTTTGAGTAAATCTTCTTTTCCACACCCAAAAAAAATCTGATTCATGCTATAACACTAAAAAAATAAATGTATACATTTTTTGTTTTGTTTTACATTTATCCTTAATTTTTCTCAGCAAAAACTCCAAAGTCCAGAAGCGTGGGAAGATCAATCTGATTGGACGGCTGCAGCTAACCACAGAGCGGATGAGAGAAGAAGAAAATGAAGGCATCGTTCAGCTCAGAATACTCAGAACTCAGGTTGGGAAAACAGACTGTTTGCATGCGGGAGGAAGCTCACAGCCAGCTGTATTTAAAGAGGTTAAACAAATCGCCAAAAAAAAAGGCTGCTTAGTTTTTAAAGATGTCGCAGGAAACCAAGATGCAGCTAAATTGACAGAGATCATAGTTTAATCCAAAGTCACCGGTGAAGGTCCCTTTGGGAAAGAAAGTGAACTGTTGCTTTATTTCAGGTCTTTAAACCAAAAGAAACAGTGTTTTAAGTTACTCTCATTCGTTGAATTGAGTTGAGAAGGTACTATGCATATCCCAGTTTAAATCAATCTTTACTCCACAGTCATGGAGAAAAATAAAGAAAACAAATCAACAGGATAAAAAAAAAAAGTTTTTACTTTCACGAAGGCCAGGCTGCACGGCGGCGCAGTGGTTAGCACTCTTTCTGTGTGGAGTTGTTCTCCCCCTGCATGCGTGGGTTTTCTCCAGGGAGTCCGGCTTCCTCCCACCGTCCCAAAACATGCTTCATAGTTTAATTGGTTAATCTAAATTGTCCCTAGGTGTTAATGTGAGAGTCCATGAGGTGTTATTGTGGCTCTGTGACAGACTGGCGACCTGTCCAGGATGTCCCCTGCCTTTGCCCACAAGTGGCCAGGATAGGCTCCAGCAGCCCCGTGACCCCGTGTTCATTGAAAAAAATGATATATTCATTATTATTTTGGACCAAGTTGATAAATTTGTATGTGCTAGTGGAGCGTGGTGCTGAGTTTAGTAGGAACACACGTGTGGTGACATTCACTGTGAAGGTGATGATGAGCTGACAGCAATTTTTAAAAAATCAATCTATCCGCACTTCATTCGCAATCGACGTATTGGGCACCGCCCGGCTCACACATGGAGAAAAGCTGCTTTGTTAACCAAAGAAAATCAATTACCACTCCAGTTGACCCCAGCTTTTTAAAGTAAATCTGTTGAACCAATTAAAAAATAGGATCATAATTACTACTTTTCAATGTAGGTTTTCCCTCATCTGCTGCATCTATGCATGCTAGTAAAAGTGAAAAGCAAGCAGGGATGAACGTGTCATCGAAAGGCTCTCTATTTTTTGTTATAAGACCTCATTTGGTAGATTAGTTTTAACTGCACTGCTGATATATAAACTATTACATGAAAATATGAAGTTGTGCTCTGTCTCTGTCCCGTAGGAGCTTATAAAGTCATTCACTTGATGTCTGTTTTCATCCTCAGGAGGCCATTATCCAAATCATGAAGATGAGGAAGCGCATCAGCAATGCCCAGCTGCAGACAGAGCTGGTAGAGATCCTGAAAAACATGTTTCTCCCTCAGAAGAAGATGATAAAGGAGCAGATCGAGTGGCTCATCGAACACAAATATATAAAAAGGGATGAGGCAGACATTAACACTTTCATCTACATGGCCTAGGCAGCGAAGAAAAAGCACATTCTTGCTGTTTTTTTTAACCGCTGGCCTGCACGTGGCGCTTTAAAATCCTACAAAAGGATCTGGATGAGTCTGACGAACAGATAGAGGGCTAATAATATAATGGGAGGTTGCTGAAGGACAAGGTTTAGCCTTTTCAACAAACGTCTGGGTATTATTTCTGTTTGTAAGGCTCCAGTGTGTCATTTTAAGATGTAGCGTTGAGTCACCGGGCTGTGTTTTTGTCTTTGCTGCCCTCTAGTGTCCAATCAGAGGACAGGCATGACAATGTGTGCTGTCGGCCAGCAGCTTACAAGAAATACTAAATAGCAAAGTGGTTAAATACTTCCTGCCTTACTTTCATCAACAACGACTTGCAGATTAGAGGGAGGTGAAGTATGGAGCGAATTTGGACGAATGTCACCCGCTGATGTGATTCCTCTGTGGTCACATGACAGCGTGGCTGCGTTTCGCTTCCCTCCTCCTCCTCATCCAGTGGGTTTCTTTTGGACGGGGAACGCAAAAAGGCGGGAAGTGAAAAAGGGCGGCGAGGCGGAGCGGACACGAAGAGACTAGTTTAAACTACCGAGGAGTATTTTGCCAAATTGTGTGCGAGTGTGTTGAGCGCATGGTGTGTATCTGGTCTTTTATATGCGTGTATGTGTGTGCACTTCCAAAAAGCATGCTGCTCTATGATTTTTTTGGTGTGAATCTATACACTTTGTGTCTGAAAAGGTTGAGAAATAATTCAGTCACCAATGAAACGCCGTTGTTTTTGTTTTCCTTCGATCACCTGCGTCTGCAGGTGCAGATTATCAGGAGGTGAACGTGTATCTGTCTGTGGTCTGTGTTGGACAATTGTCATTCTACAAACTATTTATTTGTGACAATCCATGCCACAAACATTCTGATAATTAAAAAAAAACATGCCTTCTTAAGTCATTGAAAGAGGAAACGGTGAAACTTGTGTTTAGAAAACCTTTTTGTGTGTCTGTAAATAGAATCCCTGCAGTCCCGACTGCAAGTGCTTCGACGGTAACAGCACTTTTGTTTGTGCCACGGATTTGTAGAATCAGTTTAAATCTTTCCAGATATCATTTTGCACCAAAATAGAAATCTTCAAATGGCTTCAGTGCTCCAAAGGGCTTTGAGTTCCCCGGGCTCACTTTGAGCTCGTTTTTCTGCAGATGAGCTGCATCTCAGCTGAGCTGAGATTAATTTTAAATAGCTTATCTGACTTTAGCTGTGGAGGTAAATAAGGCAACACTTAAAAAAATGAATGCAAGCACTCCTGCATCGACATTTCCACAAGTCAAAAATGTTCTAGAACTGTCCAAAGGCTTGTGGTCTGGACTGCACAGACACTAAATGCTGCTTATTGTTGTTTTTTTTCTCCCTCATTTTGGAAAACTCAAAGGCTGTCTTCACACAGTTTGAGCTATTTTGATGTTCATATAGCCCTAATACTGTGTGTCAGTTACCCTCTTTTTGTCTGCATAAATTCGCAGATCCAACACATAAAGGTCACTTTTGGAATGTGTGTGGTTTCCTATGTCACATTACAGCCCTTATTCTACATTTACTGAAGGTTTGATGATTGTTGTTTGAATATCACCCTGTTCTAAAAGAAAGTGACATTATCAGATGATTTCTGGCAGGTTTAGTAGTTGCAGAAAGATTTCTTTTCTTTAGGGTAACTGCATTTTGAAAGTATATCTAGATTACAGAAAACGGATCACTACTAAAGAATTTTCCTTATGAGGTTTTTATTTAAATAAAAAATGTTGATATTAGTGATTAATACAGTCAGGTCCATAAACATTGGGACAGCAAGTCCCAGCATTTCAAATCCATTGTGGTGGTGTATAGAGCCAAAAATGTAGGAATTGTGTCGCTGTCCCAATATTTATGGACCTGACTGTAGCTTGCCTACAATTGGTATAATATAGTTAAATAAACATAAATATAATTAGAGATGTCCACAGAAGTAGGAAATTTTTCATGTAAGTTCTTCATTTGGGGTGTTAAGAAGTGACATTACTGTCCACTGAAGGTTGGAGGATTACATATTTAAAATTTACTCATCTGAATTAATAGAAAACAGTTTTGTACATTCATACGTCAACGTAAAACCTCAGTGGGGCACCACAAATCCTCCAAAACACAATCTTGACAACATATTGGACATAGTAGTAGTCCCCAGTGTCCCCCAGATATGGTCTCAGGGTAAAATAATCTGCTTCCTATTAAATACAGAAACTGTTTTATATGAAAAGTGTAAATAAAATGTGTGAGTAGTTTTCTCTAAGTCTTGCTAGTGACAGACATGATAATAAAAATTAATAACAGATACTCTGATATTCAGAGATGAGTGGATCTCTGATACTAAATACATACACAATCCCTGGTTTAGAATTGAGTAAAAAAAAACTCAACCAATTGAAATCAGTTTAATTTTTCAGTCATGTCAGGTCTCCAATAAATCAGTGAAAAGGGTCTGGGCCCCTTTAAGATTTATTGCACGTTCCAACTTGTTTCTTGTAGGGGAACGTCTTTTGTTTTTGTTCAAAGCGCTTACTTTTTTTACATAATTTTTTAAAATATATTTTCTGCTCTTATCTTAGTGTATTTTGTTTTTACACGTGTCATTTGATAAAGATGAACTGATTTAGTTTTATTTCAAACCAGTAAGTATTTATTTCGCAGTACACCCCTGCAACAAAATGGTACTGCCCACTCCCACAGAAACGCCGGGATACCGGCTAAAGAAGAAACCTATTAGAAGCAGGTGGAATCTGTGTCATACGAGACCTGAGCAACGTAAGTGTTTAAAATTGGTTCAATGATTTCATTTAATGACTCATTGGTTTTTAACGTAGACCTCTTTTTTATATTTAATCAATCATACGATTATATTGTGTAAATGTACGACACATCAGTTAATAAAATAGCCGACTATAGTGTAGAGTAGCACCGAGGAGCCGTTAGCCTTAGCTACCAAACAAAAGAAGTCTGTTGAGACCCAGATTTGATTATTTGTCATACGTTGGGGACACCAACAAACGTCTGTCTGTCTCGTAGTTGTTTTTTAATGACTTTTTAGTCGAAAAAACTCACTTGTTGCTGGTAAACTTGATTTTTTTCATTCCCCCGTGTTGAGGTTAGACGCGAAGCTAATGTTAGCTAAGCTACGACAGCAGTAGGGTGCTGTACGCTGCAGTATTGAATCTAAGCATTTCGGTCTTCAGCCCCTACTAGGAGTTTTGTATTGTCTTTATTATGAACACAAAAAAATTGCAAAATTTGTACTTTCAGCGTGACCTCTGTGCTTGTATTTAGGGGGGGGGGGGGGGGAATGCCAAATCAAATGAATAGTGACGCAGTTTCTTTTAAGGTTAGCGTTTTAACGGTTAACGTATGAAATTCGAAAGGAAGTTCATTCTTCAACAGTTTGGATCATATTTGGTTGAGACGTGTGTGTGCGTATATGTGTGCGCGTACATGTATGTGTATGTGTTGTACTGGACGCCATGAATCCAAATGTCCACATGTTCCAGTTTGAGGGGCCAGTCTGTCACCCTGCTCCAAAGGCTTTTAGGGAGTAAATCATGGCAGAAACATTGGTGTGAAAATCCAATGTCACGCTGTGATTTGCTTGTTCTAACGTGTAACGACAATAAGGTATTCCGATTATGACCTGCAGACATGAAACTGGTAATCACAGCTGTAAAGTCAATATTTGAACCAACCGATGTCACAGTAAAAGACTTTGACTTATTTTTAACCCAATAGGAGCCTTGTATGACTTCTATATCTGGATTACATGTCAAGTGATGACATGTTACTTGAACAAAAACAAAATGAAAAAGGAGTTTTCGGATCATTGTGACCTGTGGCTGGGGTTTAAATACACATGTGGTGTTGTGAGTGTACATACTGTAAATACATAGGAGGTTTTTGTTCTTTAAGGGACCGGCTGACTTAAGCCTCTGTATGATTGACCTTTTCCTCAATCCTTTTATAAAATGTAACTGTCAATATTCTTTCTGTTTTGCTGGTATTTTGTGAAATTTGACACTAATGTTAACTTTCAACTGCAGTAAGGCAGATATCTAAAAATAAATGTTGTTTAGTTACGTTATAGAGCATGCTTTTTACATTATTTAATATCTTTGAATCTATTTGAAAGACCAGATTTTAAAAACAGAATGACTATATGGTACTTTGTGAATTGATGGTTTAGCTTTTTTTTTTTCTTTTTGAAGATACAAAGCTCTTGGAGTCTTATTTTTAGGGTTATGGTATGGTTCAGTGCTTTTCTCTGTTTGATATTTAAAGACTTACCCTGATGAGAATTGGGGTTTTGGTGATTTTAACATGCTCTTGTGGCATTCATTCTCCTATTATGAAAGTGAAGCTCAAAGTTGCATTTCTGAGTATTTATTTTTAGTCAAATTGTTGTCGTTCGTGAAACCTTGGTTCAGTTCCGGGCTGCTCCCTATTCCCTTCTCTGCTCCTGTGCTGGTCCCAAGCCTGGTGGGATTGAGAGGGTTGCGTCAGGAAGGGCATCCGGCGTAAAACATTGCCAAGTTAACCATGCGATTCATCCTCCAGGGAGGGTTGTTTCGCTGTGGCGACCCCTGATGGGAGAAGCCGACAGTGAAAGAAGAAGTTGTGAATCAGGAGAAGACAAAAAAAAACTGTTTGAAAATATCTTTTGTGGCGTAGAAAGCTCCATCCTGATGCATCCACGTATAGATGTTCAGATCGTCAGACGTCTTTGTTTTTCTCGTTCGAGCTGAGATCTGGCTCAAAACTGTCTGTCTGGGTAGCTTCAATATTTTTTGCCTTTTTTGTTTCACCTGTAATGTTGGGCTGTTTGTGTGAAGGGCTGTAAACTACCTCAATATAATGTAAACAGAAAGCTCTCAGCAATAGGGGGAGCGGGGTTGCTCCGTGCCTACAGTCCTGCCCACAACTAAGAAGGGAATTTCTAATGAACTCCTGCCGCTCATAGAAACTATGAACTTGAAAACAACGGAGGTTAATTGATTTTGGCTAAAAATTGCATAATCATAATTCAAAGAACACTATGAACGCTTTGACAATAGATCAAAAGATAATTGAACCCTTTAGATTTAGCACAAATTTAACACAAATAAAGCGTTTTAAGGCAGCCTCTTTTCATTCTGCTAGTTTTAAGTTGCAATAAAGCTTGCAGTTTTATAGTTCCAGCTAACAGTTGCTGTTTGTGTGATTTTTAGAAACGACTTAAGCAGTCTGGCAGATCTCGGGGCAGTTTCAGAAAAACTGGACAAGCTAGTGAGTCCTGCTAACAGTTTTTGTATTGATTTGAAACAACACAGTACATCTTTTACAATTTGTCGTTATAACAAAGATGAGGCATGTTTTGTGTATTTCTGTCATACTTTCTTTTTTTGTTGTTGTTGTTGTTGCAGCATCTTTTAGATTTGAATGGACAAGACAGCCAGAATTTTGCAGGTAAGAAAATCAACCTGCAAAAATTAAGCTTGTGAGCTTGTCTTTAATGTAAAACAAGAGTCGCCACTATAGCATTTGCGAGCAGTGCAGTGATATTTGTTGTATTGTTTTCATGTTTGGTACGTTGGTCAGAGCAACTTTATATTTGAATGTCAGAAATAATTTTTTTTACTGGCACTGACATAGCTATGTGGGGAAACACAGCTTATATTTTTAATTTCAACCTTTACTATCAGCAACTAACTACTTACTTCCTAAAATATTGGATGTTAGTGACTTTTTTTTGTAAGTATGTGAAAAAAGGATCAATATCTGTCTTGTGTGGTAACTTGAGACTCTTTTTCTGTCTCTTTTCTGAAGCCCAGCTAGTAAAATCCAATAAAAGTTCCATAATGCCTGTGAAGAAGAGGAAGCTGCCGGACTCGGATGATCAGAAGCACAAGTGTAAAATTGCAAGGTGAACTATGAAGAATCTACTTGGTTCTAAGCGTGTCTTAGTTAAAAATGTCTTCTTGGACAATAATTTTTCATATTTAAAACAAGAAATATTAGCTAGTTTATAGGCCGTTTGCACCACTATTTATCACCTTTTCATACATTTATAAGTCTTTAGGGTTGTAGTTTGGTTCAAATGAAAAGTACCGGTATTACGTTATTGTTTTTGGTAAATATGTGTGACAAACCATTGACATTGTTCTTTGTTCACTGAGTTCCTGAACAAATAATCAGCTGTTGCTGTTCAGACGTTTAGAGGTTGGGATGAAAACCTTTTTTCTTCTTCTTCTTCAGTTTTACTCGACCACAGATCCGCGGCGTGAAGCCAATCAGCACCGAAGCCCTGTTTTCCAGTAAGAGATGCTTGGCCTGGTTCCACAATTACGCCGGCCCCGACAAGGTGTTTGGTCCTGAGGCCATGGAGAGGTTTTGTGAGGACATCGGCGTGGAACCAGAGAATGTAAGTCTACCTCTGTTTATGATGTGCAAATCATTTCCAAGCTTTTGGCATTTGAATTTGGGTAAAGAGGAACAGGAAGCGGTGATTTTTGTGCACAGAGTGAACGGACTTTGCTTTCTTTCAGATTATCATGTTAGTTTTAGCTTGGCATCTAGAAGCAGCAAATATGGGATACTTCACAAAAGACGAGTGGCTTCGAGGAATGACTATATTACAGTAAGATTTTTTTTCTTGTCTCTGTTGTTTGGTTTCAAATGGGCTTTCAGTTGAAATGTTGCTTTTTCTTCTCTCCTCAGATGTGACTGCACAGACAGATTACGAAGCAAACTGGATTACCTGCGTAGTGAGCTCAACGATCCTGTAGCCTTCAGAAGTATTTACAGATATGCCTTTGACTTTTCCAGGGTGAGCTTCATTCTATCCTGTTGTTCAAACTTTGAGCCCTCAGTATCAATATTTTTGTTATGTCTATGCAATTTTTAAAAATAATTTTAGGCATTTGTTTATCTTTACCGGGTGCCTTTTAATATGAACCAGACAAACTAATCGTCACAGGATCTGAAACCCAAAGAAAGAACAGGCTGTAGGTTCATGATCAGCAGTTATTTTTTTATCAAACCTTTTCCTTTTTCTTGTAGAAAAATACACACAAGTTGTTTACTGTGAAACTGTCAGTTGTCATGCTGGCAAGTGAGGAACACAAAACCCCCAGATGAGTTTAGTTTACACCGTTTTTTTCTTTAATTCTTTATATTCCAGGAAGTCTTTTTTTTTTTAAACAGTAGTAAGCACATAGAACTTGCACAAGCCACAACAAAGAAGTCTATTTTTAATGACTGTTTCCTACCCAAAGAAATTGTTTAATAAACACAGATTTTCGGAGTCAAATAGAATATGTGATTGCTTCCATCGATTATATATTTATCCATGCTGAGTTAGTGAGGGGCTCCGGAGGAAGCCAACGTCTTGTAATTGCTTTTTTTGTGACTGATGTCAAAACTGTAAATAAATATTTGTATATTGTATTTGTTGATGGATACATGAACAGTGCTTGTTTGTTGAGACTGTACCTGTGTGTCCCATCAGGACAAGAATCAGAGGAGTTTGGACATGGACACTGCCAAATCGATGCTGGCTTTGCTGCTGGAGAGACGATGGCCTCTTTTCCCCATTTTCCAACAGTTCCTGGAGGTAAATGATTATTTTTGGTTGAATGATTGATGCCACAGATGAATGCAGTGCAGTTTAATGTGTCGGCCTTAAAGAGGCTAAACTTCATTTCTGTGAAGGCATCTGCTAACTGAGATTCTTCTTTAGCCTCTCATCGTTATGCTGTAGACCATTTATGCTGCAGGATTTCTTTGAAGTGCGTCCACACTGCTTTGTTTTAGACTCATGAAAAGAGGTCCTTCTGTTATCCCTGAAAATCTCCTGTGACTTTGAAAATGTCAGAATAGAATGTAGATGAGACTATGATGTGTTCTGGTTCTCTAAAGCAGAGTTTTTCCACCTTTTTTGAGCCATGGTACACTTTTTTTCCTTGACAAAATTCTCGCGGCACACCAGCAACCAAAAATAAAAACAAAGAGAAACTGGCGTCTGTATTTATCCACAGTCCCTCCACGATCTCACATGCATTTGTAATATTTGAGTCACAAATACGTTTGTTTTTTATAAAAGTTGTAATACCTTTTAATAACCATTTTAATGAAATTAGTTGAAAATTTGCCCAGGAAGTTGTTTTTTTTCCCTCCAATTTATTAAAATGCAATTTCATTAATGTAAACCTCACAAATGCCAAATAAAATGACATTTTTTTCTAAACAATCATTTATTTTTAAATAGGCCTTCCGTTAACAAATTGAAGTGTTATTTTTTTGTGTAACTCAGAAATGTAACTTGAACAAATCTGGTGTATTTACTTGCGGCTGATGGCGCTGTGGCGACCCCTGATGGGAAAAGCCAAAAGAGAAACATTTAATCTTAACTTCAAGTTTATCCAAAAGTGATTGAAGTCTGAAATGGAAGTTGTCCTTTAAGCGAACATTATTAGAAAGCAGCTATTTTTTTTTTATTTATAAAGATGATTTGGACCAAAAAACGCTGGAATCTCTGACTTTAATTCTTTTGTTCTCCAACAAAAACCTTAAAGGAGAAATAAACTGTTCTGCTGCTTTTATCCCGACGTTTTGTAAACTGTTGGAACAGACGTTTGCGTTTGTTGAACTTCGTGACGGTTAACAGCAGCGCAGTAACACACCATCACATTAACCCAATGCATCATGGGAGTTGTAGTGAATTCGGTGGTGCTGATGCCGGACAGAGTATGAGCTTCTTTATTTTATTTACTTCTTACAGGGTCCCGTGGGAATTCTGGATCCCACACTAGGGTTGCAGGGGTGAAACATACGGCCCTTTAGCCCCGGTTCTGCACACACGTGTGGCGCGGATTGCCCCCCCCCCCCCCCCCCTGTCCCCTCTTTCCGCATCATTGGTCCATTCACATCGAACCTGATTCGTTTATCAAATTTGCGTCCTTTCACCTTGTTTAACCCGCGACGTTTGTACAAAAGTGTTTTTCTAAACCCAACACTCCTGCATGTGGGCGGAGCTACTGTTAAAAAAACTTCTCACCTTCTTTATGAAAGACACAGAAGACGTCTTTATGTTGAAGAGCTCCACAAAGCTGTCACTGTGAAGCATGAACATTTTTTTGATTAACACACAGCTGATATTCTGCTGATGATAAATGTTTTATATCAGTGAAAATGAGCACTTTCTAGTGTTCCGTGAGCGACGGTCAGCTGTGTCGCGGCACACGGGTTGAAAAACGTTGTTCTAAAGACTCTGCTTCTTCTTTTCTGCTCCGTCCATCCACCCACCCACCACCCTCAGCAGTCAAAGTACAAGGGGTTAAATAAGGACCAGTGGTATAATGTTCTGGAGTTCAGCAAGACCATCAACACAGACCTCAGTAACTACGATGAAGACGGAGCGTGTGAGTGTTCCTACTGTCATCACCACGACACGCCATCATACCAAACACAACAAAGACATTTAAAAGGAAAAAGACGCTTTCATTGTCCTAGTGGGACACTTTGGCTACGTTCACACTGCAGGGCTTAATGCTCAATTCGGATTTTTTGAAAAAATCCGAATTGTTTGCTAGACCGTTCACATTTCCAAGTAAATCCGAACTTTTGTGATCTCCAGTGTGACCGTGACACGACCCAAACGAGACCCGCATGCGCAGAAGCCAGAAGAATACTCAACGGTGAACGACGTCACTCGTTTGCGGAGCCAACGTTAACAATGGATGTCAACAACAGTGTTGTCAAAAGCGGAGCTCTTTTTGTAATATTAAATTTATTTTCACAAAGGAGCAGCACAATTACAATCTTCTCATTTTAAGAAGGCATTGGAGTCGGGATCGTCTGTACCCACTGTAGTGGAAGAGGAATGTGTATGTGCTGGGGCCGCGCGCCCGCGTGTGTGCAAGCGCGTGCCGCGATAGAGAATAGGGGGGGGCAGTGTGGGCGCGCATTCATGTTGTGTGTTACGGATGACGGTAATAAAAGAAGGTTTCCCCCAGAATAAATGCTATGGACTCTTTATTAACCCGTTCTGGAGAATCTAAGGATCAGAACAGGGAGGAGGAGGAGGGGGATTGCCTGGGTCCCCCGCGCTTCTGAGCACGGTCAAAGGGGAGAAAGAAAAAAAAGTTATCGCGGTAAAGGTTCAACACCACGCTCTGCCATTTATCTGGAATTTTTTTCAAAAACCGCCCAGTTGCGATCAGAGCCCTGGAGTTTGGCCTGAAAAGAGCGATCAGCCCAAATATTAATCCAATCGGTGACCTCTCTTCCCTTCTACTGACTGATCTCAGCAGCATCGTCCACCATGGTTGATGTTTACGTTCTCGTTCCCGCCTACTTCAACGCAAAATGATGACGTTTGTTGCGTGTCGATGACGTACAGTTCGGAATCAAGTCGCCTGGCCGGTCAGACGGCGGTCGCAATTGAAAAGATCGGCTACAATTCGGAATCAGGCCGGCAAACCCACGGGGCCTGGGTCGCATTTGAAAAGATCGGATCTGTGTCATTCAGACTGTCATGAAAAGATCGGAATTGGGCCGCTTAGGGGCAAAAAATTCGGAATTGGGTCGTTTCAGCCTGCAGTGTGAACGTAGCCTTTGCCTCATATTACTTTTTTGTCTGGTACTGATATTTCCATCTATGCATTTTTTTTATCCTTTTAATTTTTTTTCATATTTGACTTTTCCATTGATTGCATCTTGATACTTGATAGAGATCTTGTGACAATTTACGTTCCCCCACTGTACCATCAATAAAAATATCATTTTATTTCATCTACTCTCATCTCATTTGGTCTATTAGTCTCATCCTAAAATCTTTAGGCCTTTTAAACGACATCTTTCTAAACTCTCGTGTGTTTTTTTTTGAAAACGCTGACGTTCAAATCTGCTCTTCCAGGGCCGGTGCTGCTAGATGAGTTTGTGGAATGGCAGAAGACTCGGCCGGCGTCGTCGTGAACAGCCGAACTGAAAAACAGAGGGAGAAAGGGGAAAGCACAGCAGAGGGATGTCCGTCTCTCAAACGCATCCGTGTGAACATGAACTGCAGATCCATTCCCGTAGAAGCTTCTCACATCCTGTCCAAACTCGTGTGCAACGTTGCCGGATGTCTCAAATGCCTTTTCTCCAATGTGAAATAGTATTAATATAAAAAAAAAAGACAGACAGTTCTTTAATGCACCAGTTTGTGTATTGTTTATAAATGTTTTCATAGTGATTAAAAGAGGGGAAAGTACCACAGAGTGTTTGGTGGCTTTATTTGAAACAAAATGTGGAACTTATCGGACACGTGCTTCAAAGCTGTTGATGTGGTGGAAATGTCCTTCTGGGATTTAATGAGGGCTGCTCCTGATGCACTGAAGTCGCTGGGATTATCCCTCCGTGTCAGTCAGGGAACTTTTATTGAAGAAAAGAAGCAGCCCCCCCCCCCCCCCCCCCATATTAGATCATTAGAAATCCCCGCCGATTTGTGGGCGGGGCTGTTGGTGCGGAAGTAACCCTGCACTGATATCCCAGCAGGCTTTTGTTTTCACACTAAACATTTTACTTTTACCTTCAGGAACAAATGCCAACCTTTTTTGTTGCTAATGTTTCAGATCTCATTTAACTTTAGGCAAGGCACGTTTGTTTGTGTAGCACAATGCGTGCACAAAGTGTTTATTACATAAAGTGCAAAAGTAATCCCATTACGGGGAGTATTTCAGGAACAGGACAGTTCTCTCCGTCAGATGTCCATTTGGAGACGTGGCGTGTCTTCGCTGTGGTGCAGCGGTCCGACCGACGCCGCAGCCATGATGGCGTTGAGGCGCGTTAGAGACAGAGAGCGTTGTTTGGGCCTGGGGGCGGGGCCTGCGTCATCACATGTGCTGTCTGGAAGGTGGCCGTACCTTTGGCCGCTGTCATCATATTGGTACAAACGGATGACGCGGCGGCGAGCAGACGCCTCTTCTGTCGTCTCCTCATTTTTCCCGCTGCTTTCATCTTCTGATGCTGTGCAGGAGCGCTCCGACTCTCCACCCGCTTTGGTCTCCTCGCCTTTGTGTGCGCTGTCCTCCCCCCATCTGTCATGTGCAGCATCATCTGACACCTCCTCTCCTGGACCTCCATCCATCTCCTCCTGGCTCTGTCCATCACTGACCTCCTCTTGCTCATCCGCTCCACTTATGCTCCCACCATCTTCTGATGGGCAGGACCCAGCAAGATCTTCCTCCTCGTCATCATTCTCCTCTATTTCCTCCACACTTCTTTCTGCCCTCTTGTTCTTCACATTAATGTCGTCACACCCCTCTAAGTAAGTAGCGCCTGCCTTCTCCTGGTCCATATGGCGCTGGAAGCTTCTTCGAGGTTTGGCAGGAGGAGGAGGCGAGTTTGTTGAAGAGGTGGTTTGGTCCATGTCAGGGTTTGCAGAGCCGCCGTCTGCCTCATCTTCACACGTGGGCGGGATGGTTGACATGTCGAGATGTGAGTCGTCTCTGCTGTGTCTTTTCCTGCATGAACCCAGTCTCCCTGATGCTGCCTGTAAGCACCTGAGATTTAAAAAAAAAACAGTTCGAATTAGTATATTTTATCGTCTTTTTTGCAGAATAATCTATTTGAAGGGTTTCAGTTTTTCTAACATTTAATAAACTGGCATAAAGATGGACAGGAACCAACTATTGCACATGAAAATTCTGCAAAGATGCAGATTTTCTCTTAAAGTCAAATATTTTCTCCATTCTCCACCTTGTTTCGTGTAGTTTCTGCATTTTTGTTTTGTTTTTTTGGTCTCAAATCAGCGCAAAAAAACACATTTAAATTAGAGAAACCAAATGAAAAGTTGTTGGAATATTATTTTTATGAAGCAAGATTTGGAACTCTAAGCACCTGAGGACCCCGTTCCTGTTCAGAGCTCCAGCACTGAAGCCCAGCACAAACGTGAGAACCACGGAGGCGGATACCGCTCCTGCAAAAACACTCTTGGAGACCTGCGCCTCCTCTGCAAAGGCCGGGCTCCTCCTTTCTCTGAGGGCAGCACAGCTGCTGCCTTGCTCACTGTCTGCTAGTTCGGGGTCGAAACGGAGGTCATAGGGCCACAGCGCAGTTCCCTCTGTGTGCTGCAGGAGGCAGTAGTACAGGCCACTGTGGAGGGCGCTGGAGTTGGGGATGACCAGACTCCCATCCTGGTTCATAAAGACCGGGACCCGTTCAGTGTGGACTTCAGGGGTTTGCAGGCCTCCAAAGGGGGTGTGCCAACGCTGGACTCTACCTGCACACAAGAGCCAGAGAACAATTCAGAACAAAAATCTACCCTTGAATCTGTGAGAAAGTATGTAGCATAATTGATAAGTCAATAACAGAAATGCTTTTTATTTTCAAAATGAAGCTGCATTTGTTAAATAAAAATGCTCCTTCTGTCACTTCATTAAAATGAGAAAGAAAATGGTATTTGAACATTTTTTTCACTCTGTGATTTATTATTTTATTTTTACTCTTTTATTATTCAAACGGAGCTCCTCACCGGTTTTCTTCCCATCGCCACAGTTTAACGTCAGCTCTGCGTCTGGGCGGCCTCTTATCCTGCAGGTGGGGGCAACAGTCAGAGCGCCTCTCCTCGGATTTGCTGAGGCGGACAGGATGACAGTGATGGTTAACCAGCTGGTTAACATTCCAGACCTGTGGAGGAAATCATTTTTTATGGTCCTGGTGCAGCATATGACTGTCAGTACAGCAGCTGCATGCAGTAATAAATGGAAAGAAAAAAATATGAAACAGTTTTAGCCTTCATGCTACCAGAATACAACCTTAAAATAAAGACAACTTTTAAGTGAAACAGCAAAGACTTTTTTTTTTCTAATTTAGAAGCCAAATGAAAAATAAAGTTAAGGTTCCCGCTGGTATCCAGACAAAAAAACTTCAATAATTTGAGGGTCTGTGCCGGTCCCAAACCCGGTTTGAGAAGGTTGCGTCAGGAAGGGCATCCGGCGTAAAACATTGCCAAGTTTACCATGCGACTTGTTCGCTGTGGCGACCCCTGATGGGAGAAGCCGAAAACGAAGAAGAAGCATGAAAAGTTCCACTTAAGTGACTGATGAATCAAGAGGATGCTGTGACTCAACTCTCATAACACATTTTCAATAATATGGGATGCTGAACAATAAAAGAAATAGGAGCTGTATTTTGCAGTTTAATTGTATCTGAAATAAAGTAACACATAACAAGTTTGTAAATGAACACATAGCAGGCCTACAAAGTGTTATATTATGTCTAAAAATGTACCTTATTCCTCCAAACGTGAACATTTTCTCCTTCCAGGCATTAGCTCATGCTGCTGGATCGTTGCTCTCCTCCGGCAGAGTGTAAAGTGCACTTCCTCACATGACACCCAGGATGTCTTTGTCTTCTGATGATGTTAAAGATTAATGTCACAAACTTTAAATGACTTCGTCTGGTTTTTGAACCAAAACAGCTGATGTGCAACTGTCATCATCTTTTCTCCAACAGAAAAAATATAAATTGTATTTTATTGAGAACTTTCAGCAAAAACAAATCTTTTATTTTTTTATACACATTATTTTTTATTAGAATATATTGTATCATTTTGCCTCACAATAATTATTTTAGATCACAATTAAAATAGTTCTTATTGATAAGGCACCTTTTCGACACTCAATTTCATGTAACGATAATAACAGTCAAAGGCATTAAACACACATTTATTTGTTTCACAATGAATGCAATGAAAGGGGGAACAGAAAGAATACAACATTGTAGAAATAAACAAAAATACAAAAAGAGACAGTGGCTACAATGAAAAGACTGAAAAGATGTGTTTTAAGCTTGAATAATAAAAATATAAAAAAAGATGAGACACATTTTTTTGATCATAGAGTTTTCAACAGCATCACTCTGGTGATATGTCTACAACTGACTGTTTTTGATGAGGATTTTCGTTTTTGTTGTTGTTATGGTTCACTTTCATTACAACAGGAAAAATGTTTCAGTTTAAACATAATCTGCTTGTTCTTCTTTTTCTTCTGCTTTGGTGTTGTTTTTTTCTTGTCATCATTTTTAAAGTTCTCATGACAAATGTTACTGTAATTACACTGTACGACCACCAGAGGTCAGCAGTTTCCAAACGAACCAAAAGGGAATATTTGAGACTTTCCACACTAATGCAGCTAAAATGTATTTTTTAATTTAAAAACTTGTAATTTCGTTAACTACAAAAATTATAAAAGAAGGTAATTCCTAAATTAGTTAAATGATTAGTAATTTCAATCTAAAATTTCATCAGATTGTGTTGAGAGTTACTGTGTTGTGACAAATAGTGCTATGTTATTTTGTGTTGTGTTGTGAAATCTAAAGTGTTGTGTTGTGAACCTACTGGGCCACGTTTTAATTTATTTTAGGCCAAGCAAAAGGGCAGAATTCCCCATAAGTGATGCACAGGATACCTACTTATACCTGAAGATTTCTGTAAAATCTTGCTTGAAGGCAATTTATTTAAAAAAAAGTGATTTAATTTTGTATTTATATAATTGAGTAATTCGTCAAAAAATTAAAAGGTTTTGTCTAAGTTCTTTCTTCCAGTAGTACCTTTGAAATATATTTTATTTACTATACTTAAATATGAAGTAGATTAACTGTACACTTCTTCAGACTAAATTGGAACATTTTAAGTTAAATTGATATAAAAAATTAAACTTAAAATATACTGACTCCCGTTTAGTGGAGACTAAGTATACTTGTAGTACACTTCAATAGAATACTAGTTTAGAATCTTGATTTATTTCATGGCATCATGTAAGGCTTTTTGCTGAAGTTATGTTTTTTTCTACACATCAATAGAAGCAAAAAGAAATATTTTGAAAATGTTGACATGTATTTCTGACTTCAGATGAACTACTTTCACGATTTAATACGATTTTAGTTTAAAATTATGTTTTAAAGTAATATTTTGGAAGTTGATTCGTATTAATCTTCAGTGACTACTGATTAAAAAGGAAAATCACTGCTTTGCGTGTGAGCGCGTGTGTGTAAATCACAGCTCAAATAAGAGTAGTACTTTCCACTTACTATAAATATACCTCCAGCCAAACCTCAGATCTGCATTTTTTATCAGTTGGAAGCTGGAGATAATGATAATAATTAAAAAAACTGTAAAACTGCGGAAGGCTTCTGTCATTAGAAACGGACTTACTCCTGAGATGGGAGTTACTCCGAGCGGAACCTGAAGGCATCATCACTCAGTCTGCCTCGAGCCATCAGCTCGCGACGTTGGAGCTCCCGTTGGAATTTTTTTTAAACGATCACAAATTGGTGGTTTTTTTTAAATGAAAGAGCGGATTCTCTGAGCTCTTTTTGGGGGAAACGTCTGGAAGAAAACAGCGGGAGTGACCTGATCCACGAACCGGGTATAAAAGAGCACATTTCCAGGTAAAGTTCATTAACTCGATAAACAAGTGGGGGAAAAAAATAGACTTACAATCGATCGTTTTTTCCATATAATTACGGATTTATTGTCATTTGAAAGCGCGTTTATGTCAAGTATTCGTCGCTTTTTTGTCCTTTAATTTTTTTTTCGTACATGGAGGTTAGCTTCAAAAACAGGATGGTTTACGTTACACGAGGAATTGACGAAACACTTACCCTGAAAAAACGAAATAACCGAAGAAAAACTTGCACTAAGTGACATTTTAACTATTTTAGCTAACTTAACAGTCCTTGTATAAACACATTTAAACAAGCGTTACAATGACATATATATTTAAAAAACACGAACTTGTTAATTTCGTTCTATGGGCGTTTAAATATCACAAAAATGCTCGGAAATCTCCCAACAACAAATCTTTGATTTATTATTTTTAATGTTTGTGCATCGTTTGAAGAAAAGAATGTCTCGAAAGGTTCGGCAGAACCCAACGAGTTACCAAAAAGGCAATTTCTGTATATATTTACATCTGTTAATTGTAAAAACGAGGCTCAACGCACGTTTTTCTGCTGCTACTGGGAGTCACGCCCAAATCCTCTAATACTTGGGTCTAAGCTCCGCCCCCAAACAAAACTGATCTTCTTATTGAAATGTGTGGGCGATTCCAGATATTGTCAACAGTGGAGGACAACAACAATGGAATTGCAGGTTTAAACCCAGAATAATTGTAAAGTTAACATCTTTCAAATCCATGCATTCACATTTTCATAAGTCTTACACCTGGATCTTTATTCTGGCTTCAGTTTCAGAGCTTTAGCTCCAAAAGTTCATGCTAGCTGCTTCTTAATTGGCTTATTGTCCCATTCACACCAACTGACAGACTGGGGGGAAGGGGCAACAACTGTTTAAAACCCCAGCTGTTCTGACCCAACACTGAGAAGTTTTTAAACTTGTTGGTTTATTTTTGGTTTAAATCAAAAGTAAAAAATAAATGGGTTAAAATAAATGACAGGTGTTCCCTGGTGCTGTAACTTCGTTACAATCGTAGTTTTGTTGACAAGCTCTTCTGATAAAAAGCACAAACTGCACTTGCATCGTTGTGGTTTTGTTCTGGGCAAATAGACTGCATCCACTGCTGTCTAATATGCTTAGTATCACTGAATAAGAGGCTTTGGGAAATTCTGTTTCACAAATGTCAATTGTTTGCAATATTCTTAGGGCATAATATTTTGTAACAAGTTTGCAAATAGTTACATCTAAAATAAAAGCAAGTTTTGAATTTCTATGACTTTTCTTTTTAAAGGGCTCCTATGTGAAGAAATTTGAATTCTTATGAAATTTCTCCCTAAAGGTTGTTTATTGTTATTTTTACACTGTGGTTCACCACAGTTTGCGCAAAATAGCAAATTTTTTGTATAAAGACAATTCCAAGTGCTCAAAATAAAACATTAAAAGACACATTTAGTGAAAGGTTAAAGGACTGATCATTAAAATAAAAATGTGAAAAAGTTCAAATGAAATTATTTTAAATTAAGCTTTTGGAAACTTTTCAATACAATCTAATCAAATGCAGCTGAGAGCTGGTTGGGGGAGCTTTAACCTGGATTTAAACAAACTGAGTGGGCGTGTCCACATTGGAGGGATGCATCCTTTAATGGCCGTGACTTAAGCAGCCTACAAATGCAGCCCAGGAAGAACGCAGCCCTCCAATCTGAAACCAGCCAGTGTTTCATCGGATCCAAGGCTTTCTGGAAGTCTGTTCCAGATCTGTGGAGCATAGAAGCTGAATGTAGCGTCTCCATGTTTGGTTTTGTCTCTAGAAGCTGACAACAGACCGGACCCAGTTGACCGGGGAGGTCCGGTGCTCCATACTGGGTCAGGAGGTCAATCATATATTTTGGTGCTAAACCGTTCAAAGCTTATAAACCAGCAACAGAACTTTAAACTGACCTGTGATTTCATTGAAAACACTATAAAGGGGTTTTGTTTAAGGAATTCTAGAGAAGCAGAACTCTGTTTCTAAAAAGGAGAGAAGTCAAATGAACGAAAATCCTGTCGGAAAACGTGATTTTGTGAGGCTTGTGCCTGTTTTCAGCAGACAACCATGCAGATTCTCTGTTCACTTTCATTCCTGTTTTGTTGTATTTATGTGACTCTGATGTAATTACTGGCAGGCCGGATGTCTTCCACTAGAACTCGCCATGGCAACAGTCAGCTGGTTGATTGTGTGTTCATTCAGAAATGAAAAACTGTCCTTCTTTACCCAAACTTTTTTAAAGTTTAATATTTACTGAATTTAAAAATAGCATTACATCATTTAATGAAACAGGGTTTTTATTTTCTTTCAAATATTCAGTCTTTTCAAATAAAGTTGTGTTTGTATTTCAGAAATACAGACAAACATATCAAACTTGAAGGCTGTGGGAAAAGTCTTCTTCACTTTTATCTGAATACTGTTTCAGTTCACTGTGGTTTTTATACATCAGTTTTTACACGTAAAGCTCCCACCCCTGCATTTCAGTTTGGTTGTGGTCTGAAACTTGATGCTTTTCCTGTTTCTACCACTGTTGCAGATTTTCAGGTGACTTTAAGGTCAGTCTGTCTCTTTTCATGACACTCAGGATTCAGGATTCTGTCATTGTCATTTCACTACAGCGATAAAACGAAATTCATGTCTCTGGTAGTTTACACTGAGATTAAGACAGGAAGTAAGTGACATCTCAATATGATATATTATGATTCCTATGGAGTATTGCACAGAAGAGAATATATCACAGTACTGCACAGTTCCTGCGAGTATTGCACAGAAATTCAGCACAGAAGAGAATATATCACATCGCATGGAGAACAAACTGGTCCTCAGTCTCTTGGTCCTGCTCTTTATGCTCCGCAGACATGGTTTAATTCAAACATTTGCTTTAGGCCTCAAATATTTCTCCAAAATACTTGGGAGTGCAGAAGATTTGAAAATCAAATTCAGTCTAAAGTTTGCTGGTCCTGCAGCTCCAAATCCATCATCTTTAGCTCCTCCGTCATTGAGTTTGCATAAAACAATCTCTCCTGAGAAGCTAAGTGGGGTTGGACCTGAATGGCCTTTAGCTAGAAGTTGGTGTTTTTGTAAACCCGTTTTGTTTAACTTTCCGGTGTTCTGGTTTTCAATCAAACCCTACATCCCCCTCAAAGATCCTGCTAATCTCTGAGCAAAATAAGATTAAACAGAAAATATGCAAGGAAGTTTTGAGATTTGGGGAATGTAGAGTGAAGGGTAGCCTGCCTTCAAATATGTCCTTTATTTATTATTAATCTTTTTAGTTTTTTTTTTAATTGACTAACATTTACTTAAAAATCTTTAAATGTAAAACGTTACCCAAAAAAACCAAATTGTTCTGCAGCATCTTGTGTTGTTTGTTTCAAATTTAGTGAATCTGTCATTTCACAGACCAGAACATCTTTTTTTCTCTTATTTTGACCCTGAATCATTGGAAATTTGACAAATGATTGGTAATTCTATGCCTAGCTGACGATAAATCTTCAAAACTGCACGAGTTGTTGTTCAAAGTTACTTTTACCCGTTTGTAATGGTTGGAGAAAGCAACACATTCATCAGTTTTGATTGTTTATTCCTCCTCTGCTTGTCTAGATGAGGTTACATTTAAACAAAGCCTGCCCCAGATAATAACTCTGATCTGCAGCCAATATTCCTTGACGTTACACACACACACACACACACACACACCCACACACACTACTTCCCTGGTTTGTCCACTTTTGTTTAACTTACAGGAACCCGCTGTTCAGATAGCATCAACATCGGACTCTTAAGGCACCGACACACACCCAACCACAGGCACACACACTCGTACACAAATGATTAACGGACTTTACTCTGTTGCCGGTCTGTGGACAAACATGACCTTCCATGTGTCCGTGACTGATGGGGTAGATTCTGCAGTGTAAATGTTTGGATCACGTCTGACATTTTCAGCATCTTAGGGCTCTCAGAAGAGTTGAGCACAACTGCCCCCAACAAAGTTTGTTTCCTTGGAGTTGAAACCTCTTCTGCAGTCTCTACACCCTTTGTGGCCTTATAGTTCTCTGAAATATCCTCCATAATCCCATCACCCTTTCTGTTCTTTCCTAAAGCTACTGTTGTTTTTTTCATTTCAAACACAAGTCCTCTGGAATAAAGATGGCAGTTGTGTTGCAGACTAAATGATGAACTGACTGTTTTTTTTTTAAAATAAAAACCTTCAACCATTGTTTCTTATTTCATAAAGCAGATCATTATCCTCTAATGTAATCAATTGTGTACCTTTTTAAAGTCTTCTTTTTGTGTTTTTAGTTTTTGTTGTTGTCATTTTTCGCCACAGGTTCAGCCAGTAGTTTCATTGTACAAATGTTAACATGTGGCTGATGCTGAAGAGGCCTCTTGGTCTTTCTCTGTGCAGGACCATGGTGGTTCCATATGAAGGCCAGTCTTTCTCTGCACTGAGAAAGCGCTGCCAGCAGAAGGGCTGTTTGTTTGAAGATCCTCTGTTCCCGCCATCGGACAAGTCTCTGTTCTACGAGGGAAACCGCGTCGGCCAAGTTGTCTGGAAAAGGCCGGGGGTAAGAAACAGAAACCTATTGTTGAGAAGGAATGAAGGGGTCTGCATACCTTCAGCCAAAGGCTCCTCCTTCACTTTTTGTGTTTTTTAGTCTCCCAAAAGCTGGTTGTTGTTCCGTTAACCCGCTAGATAAGCCGCATAGATGAAGTATGAATGCTAAAAGGTCTTTTTTGATACAGATAGACATTTATCTCAGAGATGATCTCAGAGGTTGTGTAGCACCACAAGTTGAATCAAGCCAAGAGGAGCTCCAGTGACGAGACGGCTGATGGTCACGAGGCAAGTCGACAAAGAAATCTCTATGTGGGCGGAGTTACAATGCAAAATCGCTGTATTTTGTTTTTGCCCATTTTGTGAAGACGGCTTAAAGTAAGGCTGTGTGTTTGTGTGCTTGAAGTGTCTGTGTGTGTGTGTGCGTGATCTAAGGTTTAGGTGCCAACTTTTACATTTCAAAGCTGGAACAGACTTTTCAGATCCTGAACCTCCACACATTTATATTTTGTTTATCTGCAGAGGTTTGATCCAGATGAAGACCTTCATCCAACAATCAAACAGTCATAATAAGTGTAGCTTATCTCCTTAAGGCTGCTCTGATACGTCAGAGTTGCAACATGATGAAGAAATAAGGAGAGAGATTGTTTCTAGTGAATATACATAAATCGTTCTGAGGTAATAAACATGACGGAGGCCCTCGCCAGTCATGGCTGTCAGCAGATTTCATCCAGTCGAGGTTATTAAAACGGTGATCTAAGAGATGATTGAATAGCTTTATCTCATCTGTCAGAGTCATAGCTGAAGGAAATCTGGTTCCTCATGAAACTCATGTTCCATCCACTGCCGTCATTCTGCATTTCATAAAGTAAACACAAGTTGTTCGTAATGGTCTTTATTTTCCACAAAACATCCTCCTAGATCTTTGTGAGTCTGGAGAAATTATGAAATGCAAATGTTGTCTGGACTTAAGACGAGTGACCCTACGAGGAATTCCTCTAGTGGTTTACTGAGGAAGAGCGGCAGAAGTTGAAACAAAAGTGGGTCGAAAATGTTGGCGCCTTAGTCTCTGCTGCCCTTACGGGTCGATACGGGTCGTCTAAAATGGACAAACCTGTTCAGGTCACGCAGGTGACCCCAACCAAGTTTTAGGAACTTTGGCCGTTCAGGGAGCCTGTAGAGCCGAAATGTTCATGCAGGCGGCAGGTTGTAGTGAACACTCATCCACCTCGTAAGGCTAAATTAAGGTGAAGTAGGTGAGACGCAGGCATGTCAGGCGTTTTCACCTCCCCTCAAATCCTGTTAGAAATGAGACAATGGGAGCGTAGACTGCGTGGACATCCTACAGCATCTTATGGACACACATTCAGCATATGGACACAGTCAGTAAGGAGTCAGTACTCTCACCTTACTAACGACTAGAGGGCAACTTTTAGGGAAACGCAAATAAGTGGATATGACTTCCATCCTTCTGACAGATACTTCACGATTCTCTTAGGACAGCTATGGTACTTTCAAATACCGCAGCACCCGCACTGCTGCATGTGACTAAATCTTCCACTAAAATGAACCTTTTGGTCAAGGTTTGTTTTTTCATTCCAAAAGGCAAAAATGTTGGAGGTTTATTCTTTTTATTAATACACTAGTTTTGTTAGTCAGAAGGTTAAACTTTTATGCATTTCTGGAGTTAACTGAAAACGTCTTTGATCACATTGGCCCCCATCTTCTGCCACGTTCTTCCTGTTTTCTTCTGGGACAGTCCAGCGCTCCAGTCCTTCCTGGAGGTGCTTTGCTGAGCACAGATGATGGGAAAATGGAATCTTCTTAATGGGATGTAATGGCTGATAATGGCTTTCCAGCTCCTCTTTGCCTCTGCTTTGCACACTGTCCATGCAAGTCCAACCCATTCTAGAGTCCATCAAAGTGTGGAAGTCTCTTAATTGGGGAGGAGCGACGTATCGGTGCCATTATCGACATCTGCCAATGTTTGCAGAATTTGAGTTTAATCGTATTGGTCCGATATTAAAAAATCTACCCGTATTCTTTTCAAAACACTTTTTTTAAATGTATACTTGTTCCTTATATTTCTAATCGTAGTCAGTAATTGAGTGTTTCAGGTAAATGTTATTTCTGATAGGGATACTTGTTGTTCCTAATAGATCCCTGGCAATGGGGAGCTTATGGTTTACAGTTATGTCCAATATTCCATAAATGGTCTAAATGCTTACAGATATATTTAAATGGAAGTTTTAAAGTGATACCTGTTCCTATGAGATCATTTGCTGTTTGTTAAAAAGGTCAAGTACAATGTGATTGAAATGTGATTGCATTTCTAATAAAGAAACCAAAAGGAAATCTAAACTTTGTGTTACTGGAGACGCTTAAGGATCGGCTATCGGCCAAAGCTGCAGGAGTAATATCTGCCGAAAAAAATCACATCGCCCATTTCTACTCTTAATGCAGCTGAGGTTTTACGATTAAAAGCATAACTTGCACATGAAGAATCTGTTCTCCTCTGATGGTTTCTGGATAGTGATCCAGGAAAACCACATGCAGCTTTCTGACATTGAACAGTTGTTAGAGCAAATGTAACTTGTTCCCAATCAGATTCACTGAGCCGCTAAAACAATTTGACTTCCTGCTAAGAGACTCGTGCGCTGTAGAGCTTTGGCGAACATAAAAAGCGCTCGCCACACCCAGACGGCGTGTTCATTTACTGACGGTCTGTGATAACCTGACGGGCTAAATAATTAAACAGGACACATAATCTGCAGATCAATATAATTGATTCTTTCAGGCAGTGAAGGAAAAGATTTTTTCTCTCGACTGAATCTTTGTTCTGGCAGCACTGGAAAAGAAAAATCCTCCAAGTTATTTTATGCTTGTTAACAGTCTGTGTCATCTGGAAACACCGGCTCAACTACATTAAAAGTTCATAAAAATATTGATTGAGAATGGAGAAGAAATAACTGAAATATTTGTTGCTTTCACGTTTAGTTTTTTCTCTATTTGATTTTAGTGTAAGCTGTGAGGCTTTTGATATATTTTTATGCCACCGTGTTTTTGTGTTACATTTTCATTTGATCTTGCATAGCTGCATGTTAAGAAGCTTTATTTTTAGCTACTTAAATTCCACCATATTTTTATTTTATTGCCAGAAAACAGAGTTTTTAGTAAACTACATAAATATTGAAAGAAGTTGAGCAGGAAGTGATGAAGAGATAAAGCAGAAGAGAGTGGTTAACCTCTCACTGCGTTAATAATGATCACATTTATTGTGTCATAAAAATGACTCTGAAGGTTTGAGATTACTTCAGCGTTTGCATAAAGACCAAAGTCCTCGAGTGACATTATTTAAATCTTAATAGAGTATATTTGGATGTTTTATTGAATGTCTGGACACATCTGCTGGCTCCTTTAAGTGGCTGCATAAATACATGGATGTAACGCTCTGCTCCACTCCAAAAAAGGACCAGCTGCTCCCAACATGTCCTCACTTTGGTGGGCCATGCCCCTCTTTTGTGGTCAAACCGCCAGGATTTTCAGGAGGACTAGACTATATTTGGCATCTGAGGAGAAGTTTTGAAAATTCCTTGAAAGATTCCTGAACTCCATCCGTGTTCAGGAATCTCCTTTCCGCCGTGTGAACAAACCGACGTGCCAAAGGTTAGCCCTGAAATGTAGACTCGAAGTCCGGTCTTTTGTCAGTCCAAGTCATTTGAGGAAGGCGTGCCTGCGTGTGTCTGCACATTGTTAGTGGTTGGATGGGTGTGTTCTACTGGTTTATACCGGCTCTGTCATTTCAGCATCGTCACCCCGTGTCTGTGTTGCTCTGTAGTTTGTCCACCTTCATTGCACAGTGAGTCGCCCTGTATTTACAGTCAGAGCTAGTTCACATTCAGCTACAGCGAGTCTCTGTGATTGATGGACTCGGCAGAAACTGCACAAACCAGTTATTTTAAGGTCTGATACAAATAAAAAGTTACTTCAGATGGTTTCATTTACTCCAAATCATTCCAATAAAGACATAATGTCAGAACTGCATCCAATGAGCTAAATTCAGTGTTTTCTGGGTAATTTTATGCTTCATCCTCTTTTATGTTTGTCCTCTCCGACCTGCTAGGAGCTGAGCAGCGACCCTCATTTGTTTGTGGATGGCATCAGCGCGCACGACTTGCACCAAGGCCAGCTGGGGAACTGCTGGTTTGTGGCTGCCTGCTCCAGTCTGGCCTCCAGAGAAGCACTGTGGCAGAAGGTGAGCGTGGAAACATGTGCACACACATATTTAGTGGCGGTTTTCCAGTTTAAATGAAGCCCACATGCTGCTGAGCTTCAACAGGAAGAGCCTCAGTTTGATGGGAATAGCAGAATTAGTTGTTGAACCTAGTTATTAAAATCAAAACATTGTTTAAATCAGCTTACAAAAAGGTTTCTTTAAAGACCCACTCTGATAAATACTGTGTTTTTGGTGTTTTTTTATCATGCTCTTGTGGCACTTTTATAATAATGGAGGACATGTATAGAGAAAATCATGCTCAAAATTGCATCCCTAAACATTTCTTTATTCAAATCACTGTGAATCAAATCACTGTGAATCAGAAGCAGCTGTAAAAATTCAGTTTGACAAAGAGCTAGAACGTACGCTGGGTGGACCACAAGCTCCCTGCTCTGAGCTCTCAGCAACGGGGAGGGGAAGGGGGGACGGGGTTACAACTCAGAGGATGAATTTCAAATCAACTACAGCCGCTCTGCATCCTATAAAATGAAACAGGTTTTTGAATTTAGGTGAAAAACTGCATAATCTATAATTAAAAGACCACCTGGAGCACTTTTACAATAGATCAAAAGGCGATCAGAGGGGCACATTGAGCAATTCTACTTTTACAATGTCAGTTCTTTGCTAATGCAAGCATTATAGGAGAAAAAAATACAGTATAAAGTATGAAGATACCCAAAAAATCTAGTATTTCTAAAGTGGGTTGCAGAATCAGTTCCTTAGCAGGGAGTTTTCCCTCATTATTGCAGAGGTTGGTGGGACCTGTGGTCCTTACAGGGGATGAAACACAGTTTTGATCCATTTACGGTTGAAGCTAATAAATGAAATGAATTTAGGTCAAGCTTTGGGTTCAGTGTGTCTGCTGAAGCAATTTTTAAATCAGGATTTCTAAAGTCTGAAAGCTTGATATCCAAATAAGTAGAGTTGTGCAAACTTTTGCCCCTAATAAATAAGTTGTGTTTAATGACACTAAAGCTAAAGTGACTCACTGATGGCAGTCAGTTGTCCTGCAGGGTGTTTTCCTGAGATAAAATTTTTCAGTGTGGAGCTGAAGAACGCTTTACTGAGTCACCGTCATTAAGTTCACCACAGGCCTGATGTATTTGCACACGTGGGTGCGTCTGCTCTGCAGGCTTTAGGGACGGGTGTGTTCGTGTTGCTGTAGCGTTTTGACCTCCAATGAGAAGAAGCCAGAATATTGCCTTGAATGCAGTTTTTCAGCAGAGTTTTGCTTCAAATGACTCATTTATGAAACATCTCTTCAGTGGCTGTAAGTCATTGTGTAAAAACAGCCCTGCAGCTTTTGCGCATTTCATCCACAAGGTGGCAGTAGTGTCCACAACAAAACCCACTGTCAACCTGTTTGAATCGCTGGCACATGCTTGATCATCCCTAAAATGAAAGAGTTCTATTACATTAACATCTTTGTTATGTATTTGCCTTTCTGTTTATTTTTATTCAACTTAGATTTCGCACAAATGGAAAGAATATGGATGAGTAACAAAGCAGGTTATGCTGATGATAAATCTTGGATTGTAAAGTTGGCACATAGCGTATTTTACAAAGTTAATATATTTTGTTGATTAAAATCAAATTTGTTGGGCAGCTAAAGATGCCCCTGACTATCTGGTCTGTGGTTATGGTTTGGTTTCCAGGTCTGCAAACTGTTTAAGTTTGTCCAGAACGTTGGTTCTGTTCTGGAAACCTTATGAAGACTCCTCTGTCTGCATCTTTGAGATCTGTTCATGCTGGTTAAATTCAGGGTTGCAGGTATTTCCTGCAGAAACTTGTCAGTTATCTATTCTGTTGGAGTTTGATGCACAGCTGGATTTATATTAAAGAGGGAAACTTTTCTGAACTTGAATTTCTTTGGCAAATTACATGAAAACTTGAGGATAAGGTTCTGGAAAGCGGACTCGGTGTGCAGTGAATCTTTTAGCCAAGCAGGAAGACTTTTATCTGAGACACAGAATCTGAATAATGGAAAACAATATTAGCATGGTAAAGGTGTTCAACCTCAGTAAGCTTTTCCCCGAAAACCTCAGATGGAATATCCAAGACAAGAACTGTTTCTCCATGCTAACAACACACATCCACTGAGGAAACTATGACCAACTCTGGAAACGATGCATCTAAATATAAACCTTTTACTGGTCTGCTGTCACAAAGTCTTTACCTGACTATTCTACAGAGGAAACATGGACAAGAGCGCCACGCCCTCACCCCTTTGTGCTTTTCCTGTGCTGCTTAATCCCAAAAGTCTTCCTTAGTCCTCAGTTTGCCATTAGCCGAGGTGGAAACTGATCTCTTTTTTCCAGTAGTCATTGCCTCTGTGGAGCTGTCAGTCGTCCGAACAGCCTCACTGGTTCCAACACAAACACCAGTCATGTCTGAGCTGCAAACTCCGTTTGAATCAAAGCAAGGAAATGTTTTCTGATGTGTTACAGAAATGCAAATGAAGATTCTTAATACTCTTTTTTTTTTTTTTTTTAAATGTCATGGGAATGTGATGACAAAAACAATCGTAATAAATGTGTGTCATAACTAAAATTAGCTATAAAACTAAGTGTAATAAGCTTTTAAAGTAAGGTTCTGGTCAAATACAACCATGAAGCAACAAAGATTGATTTTGTAGTAACACTTTATTGGGACATCACTTGAGAAATCACTTCAAATCCTACAACATAGAATCAGAATAACTCAGATTTCTGCAGTGAAGACATTTGTAATGTTAAAGCAGGAGAATTGCATCTATTGTAGAACTAAAGGCGGAGCAGACAAGCCACCCGTGTTGCTTAGGACGGCTCCTGTCACTGATAACGAACGTCGTACCACATTTACTGGATTGATTGAGCATTTTTCCTAAAACTAATGTAATACATGACACATCATAAACCTCAGACCAATAAAATGTGTTAACATTGTTCTTCTGATCCAACATAGGTGAAATTGTGGCTTTCACCTGTTTAATGAAATCAAGAAATCCATAATTGTATTTCTGCCCATTTATCTCTATTTCTGCTCCTGTTTTTTCCCTCTAAATCACCAAACTTCTTTCTTTTCTTTTTCCTCTAAATTACTAATTATATAGACATTTTTCAAAATCTGTTATTTCTTTGTCACTTACCAAAACTACCTGATTTTTGGGGAATGCCTCATCTATCAAACACAGCAGTGACTCGTTTCCTGACCTCCTCTGGCTTCACAGATCTTTTTAAAAGCCAAATGTGAGAGTTTGCAGCCTTTGAAACTCATTTCCTTTGGATTTGGTTTTTGGTTCAGATTTCCGGTTTACCTGACCTTTAAGGTGCCTCTGTGTTTGAGAAAACCTATTTTAACCCTTGTCATTTGAACACACCACCACTTTGACAGCCGTTTCTCCGCTCAGCTGTTCTGTCAGGTTACAATTCATTTTGCATTTATTGAGTTATTTGGCTTTTTTGTTTTTCTTTGTATTTTTCAAGAAAACAAATAAAGAAAAGGAGAAGTCATCATTATACATAATTAAAAATGTCTCAGGAAGTAATTTGGATGTTTTTAAAATATTTTCACTTTAACATTTGTTTAAAAAATGGCACCAGATTGCTAATATACAGAAGGTTAGTACCTGTTTTACTCGTCTTTGTTTCCGTATTCATTTTTCTAGTCAAATATTTGTACTGAGATTAGTTTAAATGCATTATAAAAACTTCAAAACATGTCTATTTTTATAAAGCGTTTTCCTAAATTTTAATAGAAGTTTTTAATTTCAATAGTAGTAGTTAAAAAAAAAAAGTCACATTTACAAAACCAGGTTGACCTGTTAAGAAGTTTGAAGGAAAACATTAGGAAGAGAAGAAAACATTTAATCGCTTTTATATTAGTTAAGAGGAGCCTGCTGGCTGAAGGTTTTTGTTCATTTTCCTGGTATGAACTCAATGGAGCAGCTGAGGTTTGCTGCCTCGGCGCCGTCCTTGAAGGCCAGCAGGAAGTACATGACCTTCCTAACCTTTGCCAGCTCTGCGATCCTCTCTCCAAACTCCTGCATGTCTGCCTCCAGACACTTGAGAGGCGATTCCTCTGGATCCTCTGCGTTACGCCAAAATGTACCGATGGGTTCCAGCAGCTGGCGCGTCATCAGGTTGGTCAGGTCGGGGGTCCAGTGCTGGGAAATACCGGTGATGGTGACTCGGCCGTGGCCGGAGAGCGAGAAGTACCAGCGGGAAAAGCCAAGCTCCTGTACGGCAAAGTCCAGGCGGTACACGGCCTCGTGGGGGAGAAGCAGACGCTCGCCGTCCTGACGCTTCTGCCCTGACCGCTGCAGGGATGACACCCGAAGACGCATCATCTGCAGACAAAAATGCCATGATGGTCAACGGAGGATCATCCAGCTCTCTGTTTAAAGTCTGACTCCAACCATCTCATTGATCTACTTTAAAGCGTTCCCAGGGGTCTTTTGATTACCATTTTTAGCGAGAATCGACAAAAATTTAGGACACAATTTTTAGGTCCCATTTTTAAAGTCTTTGGTATGACTCGGCCTGGAATTGAACCCATGACCTTCTAGTCTCAGGGCGGACGCTCTAACACAAGACCATCAGCAGAGAAATGCAACAAGAACATGGTAAAAACACCAAAAGAAGCATTTTCTTTGGAGAGGGTCTTTGAACATGTTTAGGCTGCATCTGTAGGGTTTGGGCTGTAAGTAGAGGAGGGTTCTATTGATCCCTGCATTAAACATCAGCAACTTTACAGCCATCAACAACCAAGAAAAGCCAAAAATAGACAAAAAAAATAAAATCAAGCTGAAGAAACGTTATCTAAATGTAAAAATAAGATGCAAACGAAGATAAAACACATTCTGTTAATGAACCCTGTTGGAGAACTTGGATAGATGGACCTCAGAAACCTCATTCTCATTTTTTCTGCACAGAAAGATGCAAAGTTACTGAAGAGCCGCTGACCTCCACTGTGTTTGCTGCAAGGCGGCTCCATTTGTCTGAACGAGGAGGAATGATTTTTCCGAGTGCTGGTCAACAGATCCATCGATTACCAGACTAGGGTCAGCTTCATCCTATTTATAACAAATGTTCTAAAGAAAGGCCTGACATATTTTCCAAAGAACCAAAACACCCGGAACCAGAAACAACTTAAAAAAGAAACCTGTGTTTCTCTATATTTCTTAAATTGTTGTGTTTTTGTCTTTTAAAGAAACAAATTAAATCTTCTATTTAATAAAATATTCTATATCTCATCTGTTTTACCAACAAATATCTGTGAAAATGATAAATCTGGGCTTATTTTATCTCTCTATCCCTATAGCAGTTTTATTTTTATTTTTTTACACCACTTGTCACCGTTCTGTACCTGACGTGTCGTGGTGTCAAGCGTGAAGCTCACCTCCGTGAGAGCAGTGTCCTCTTTAAACTCCAGCACCAGCTTCTCAGAGGGACTCTCGGCTCTGTCCATGCCCGCGTCTGGCTCTGTAATCCCGGGTTACGGAACGGGGCAAAGGCTGGCAGAGCAGAAACATTCAAGAGCGGGTGGATGAAGCTGGGGTGGAGTTTCTAATGCTGCCCCAGCTCTCCCTCCCTCTCCTGCTCATTGGTTAGTTTGCTTGCTCTTTTCTCCTCCCAGCTGTTTCCGCTACACTTTTTCTCACACTGGTCCACAGTTTCCCCCCCTCACCTCCCCTCCTGCCCCACAGGGCAGCTTGGTTGGGACATATTGATCAGTCTGAGGGAGATATGAGGGGGAACTGTAATTATTTCAGCAGCATCAATGTAGACATTATAGACGTTACATGTAGAAAATCTTTTTCTACAGTCCGGTTTGTGCTGTTTCTACAGGATTTGTGAGAGAAAAATAAATAAATAGCAACATGAAATGTGTGGGAGAGCTGAAGCCTTCAAGGACAAACTAAACGTTCTTGGAAAAAGCCAGTGTGCTGCTTTTGTCCGAAGTAAATGACTTCAAACACTGTGGAAAAGGTTCAAAGACTTCTGAAAGACAAATGAAAAAGTCTTTCCCCCTATTCGAAGGCGTTAAACAGGTGGGTGATGTGTGAGGGTGCTAGGCAACAGGAGGCAGCGATGACGTACAGAAGGGAACTCTGGGAGTTTCCTGTGGGCTTCTGGGAGCTCGGATAGTTCTGGCTCAATGGATCAGTTCATTTAGAACCCTAACGTCAGCGAGATTGGGTGTGTTTGTGTTTGCTCGGTGCGCCAGCGGGGACGTTGTCAGGAGAGACGTTGCACAGGATTCGGATGGATTAAGTTCCCCTCTTTAGAAAAGGGGTGACTCCTCAGTGCTCCTGTCGGGGAAAAGTTTTTGGGACATGTTGCTCTGGTTACAGCTGAATCTGGTCACCATAAATACAGCTAGTCAAAGGTAGAGCCTGATTGTAAAGAAGAGCATAAAAAGTAAGAAAAGATCTAAAGCTCCATGGAGGTCAGGGGTCTGCAGCCTGAAGCTTCAGATTCACATGCAGCTTTTATCTCTTTCTATTGTGGCTCTTTGGGTTTAAAGAAAAAAGGCAGAATAGGTAGATAATTTAAGTTTTGTCATTTTTGAAGACTCTCTCCAATGATCATGGTGTTTTTAACATGTTAGTATGGCATTTTTCCCATGATGGTATATGATCATATATTTCTCATGGTCATATAAAGAAAATTCATCTTAAAATTACATTTCTGCACATTTACTTGTTCAAATCGTTGTGAATCAGGAGCAGACGAATACATGTCGTTTGAAAAAGAGGTTATTTGTGACATCGAAAACACGCCAGGAGGGCAACAAACGCCCTGCTCCGCCTCTTTCTCATGCATCTACTTGTAGACGACTAGACCCACGTACGTCTTTGTTTCCCTCGACTGAGCTGGAATCTGGGTCTAACCTGAACGTCTGAAAAGCTCCAAAACTGCTGGCCATTTTTGATGCATCGGTACTGTTAGGCTGGGGTGTGAGGGGCTGTAAGCTAGCGGGAAGGGGTGTAAACAGACGGATGATGGGATGGGGGTGGGCTGACTCCACGCCAACAGTCCCGCCCACAACTCAGAGGTGAATTTCTGATGAACTCCTGCCGCTGTGCAGAAACAACGTCCTGGAAAACGACGAAGGTTTTTGGATTTTGGTTAAAAATGATATAATCATAATTAAAAGACCACCGGAACAGTTTTGAAAATAGATCAAAAGATGATCAGATTTGGATTTTAATTGATTGTCAGAGTTGTTTATTCTTGCCTTAAAGCAAATCTTACTTTCTCTTTCATTCATAACTCATGTAAATCTGCTGCAGCAGGAAAATCTGATTTGACACAGGCTGTATTTTATTTTGAAAGGAACTTAATTTTAACTTAAAAAGTTAAAATTGCTGTAGAGAAATTTATAAGCTGCAATAACTCAATTATTGTAAATATTTAAAAGCAAAGTTTTAGAGATGAATTGTTTGTTGGCCACAGAAACATGAGTTTTTCTGAACAATAAAGTGTGGCTGTGTGGCTTCTAGCCTGTAAGAAACTGGACCAAATGTCTCTTTTAGCTTTCAAAGTTACAGACCCCTGATCTAGGTCAAACACACAGAAATCAATATCCCGCCACCACTGTGCCGCTGGTCAGTGAAAAGCTTTTATTCGTACTGCATTGCATTTAACAATTATTTGACAGTAAAACCTTCAACTCTGATGTTTTTATTCATTCAAGCTTAGAATGTAAAATATCTCCTATTGAAATGAGTGGACTTTTAAAAGGGAAGAGTATTTTATTGATGAAGGCATGAATATTGAATTCATCTATCCATCTTTAGAAGCCAGCGACTGTCGGGTGAAGGTGGGGTACACCGTGGTCAGGATGCCCGTCTGTCACACTCACACTCACATCTTGGGGCAGACACCAACTAATCTAAGAAGCCTGTTTTTGGACTGTTGGAAGAAACCAAAACATGCAAGGACAGAACCCAGGCCGGACTTGAACCAGGGCCTTCTCTTTAAAAATGTATTTCCTTTGGTTCCTGCAGGTGATTCCAGACTGGAAGGAGCAGGAGTGGGACAAGGAAAAGCCACAGTCCTATGCTGGAATTTTCCACTTCCGCTTCTGGCGGTTTGGCGAGTGGGTGGATGTGGTGATCGACGACCTCCTTCCCACAGTGAGCGGACAGCTCTTGTACGGTCACTCCAACGACCACAACGAGTTCTGGAGCGCACTGGTGGAGAAGGCTTACGCCAAGTACGTTATTCCTGCGTGTTATGGCGCCTTCTCAAGTTTCCCCGTTGGGCCACGGGCCTGTAATCTCTGTCCGTCCTCCGACGACACTTCCTGAAGAGAAATTCAGAGTTGCAGAGGATTCATATTCTAATTTCTGTTTCTACTGTTGTTTGCTATCATCTGTCCACATTAGCGATGCTCTGAGTTGTAGATTTGTTTTAGTACATCAACAGTAAAAGTTTCAGCATCAGTGTGTCGTAGTGGAATTTATGAATGAGAAGAAAAAAAAATTCCATTCATAAGATATTATACTTTCACATTTTATTGGAGAAAATCTTGTTTTCTCTAGCAGAGCAGGGGTAAATCCAAGGTTTGCATTGGCAGAGAAGCACATGCAAAAAATGTATAAAAAACACTGAAAAATAGATCTACATTTAAAAAAGTCATGAACATTAAAAAACAAACAAAGCTGGTGCAGGGTCAATGAGGCATTGTGAAAATTCGAGGTGTTTACTTGATGTTTTGCTGAAAAAAATGATAGTTTCAGTGCAAATAAGAAAAAGGAAGGACATCTAGTGGCCAACTGAAGTCATTACAACTATGAGAAGCTTAAATAGCACAAGTTGTAGATTTATGTTCCTGTAACCCTTGTGCTATCTTAGATGATCCCACCCTTACATTGAGGTGTTATTCCTACCATGACAAAGGTGGATAAAGGTGGAAAGATTTCATGTAATCCATGGACACCAGTGAAGATCACAAATCATTGAAGAAAAAAGGTACAGAGCACTGTCTAGTGGGTCTAGATGACCCAACTCCCAATGTTAATGTGCCTAGGATAGTACAAGGGATAAAGAAGATTCTTCTTTGTTTAGAACTCAGAATTTTTTCAACCTCAAAAACTGGTTCTGTGTGGATCAGTTCAAAACATTGCTTTTGTGTTTAGCACCAAAAAACGTAGCTGATCTCACTGATAAGTCCAAAAACATGCTTCATAGATCCAAGTCATTGCTATTAAGAAGAATTAGTTTTCACTTGGCTTTAATATAGGTTTTTTTTTTAAAAATCTTAATGTGACTATTTTACTGGAGTTTTATATTTATTTACTATTTAGAAGCAACATTGTTATTTTACCTGTACTGTCAGTTTAATAGTCGTCTTCATAAAACACTTTTTCTGACAGTGAATGTAAGGTTATTTAATTTCGTTTTACAAGGATGTTTGGATGCTACGAGGCTCTGGATGGAGGCAACACCGCCGACGCTCTGGTGGATTTCACCGGCGGCGTTTCCGAACCGATAGATCTAATACAGAACGGCTACAAAGAGGATGACGAGAAGCGAGACGAGCTGTTTGAGAGAGTCCTGAAAGTGCACAACAGAGGAGGCCTCATCAGCTGCTCCATCCGGGTGAGAATCCCACGGAATCGAACCCACAGCACCAGAGTCATTGCTTTCGCTTGCTGTGGAGTCACACGTCTGATGTGCTTCTCCAGGCAACCAGTGCGGCAGACATGGAGGCCCGGCTGGGCTGTGGCTTGGTGAAGGGCCATGCATACGCTGTGACAGATGTGCGGCGGGTCAGGCTGGGTCACGGCCTGCTGGCCTTCTTCAAGTCGGACAAACTATCCATGATCCGCATGAGGAATCCTTGGGGGCAGAAAGAGTGGAATGGACCCTGGAGTGACAGGTGAGCATGAGGACTACAAACCGCTGAATGAAATGTCAGTAAAAGCGAGCAGGTAAAGAAACCTATATGCGCTACAAATAAAGTGACTAATTGTTACTTTAGAAATCAATCATTTCAAATGAACAGCTCAACAAAAAAAAAGGGTTTGCTGTGCCAAAAACGTTGTAAATCCTGTTTATTTCCCATACAAAATGAGTCATAATTTGAAAGAACAGCTGTGACTCCACCTTTGACCTTTTCCTGACCGTCACACTATTATCTGTTGCTTATTTTATTCATGACTTTACTCTGCCTGGATGCTTGGAAGTGAGTTTAGTGAAAGCCCTCTGCTTGTTTTGCAGCTCTGAAGAGTGGAAGAAGGTCAGCAAAAGTGAAAGAGAGAAGATGGGCGTCACCGTTGATGACGATGGAGAGTTCTGGTGAGTTTTAGGACAGTGCTGCCACCTAGTGAGCAAAGTAAGAAAGAAAGTGTTTTTTGACGGATTTCTGATCCATCTTTTCTGTTTCTTTGGCCTCCCACAGGATGACGTTTGATGACTTCCTCACTAACTTCACAGACCTCATCCTCTGTCGTCTCATCAACACATCTTACCTGAGTCTCCACAAAACCTGGGAGGAGGTGGTCGTCCGTGGCTCCTGGCGGCGCCATGACGAACCGCTTCGCAACCGAGCTGGTGGCTGCTCCAACAACAAACACTCCCACTTTCAGAATCCACAGGTTCTGATTGCCTTTTATTTATTTCCAATGTCGAGGTTTTAGTGATTCAGTGTCAGTCTCTTAACGTCACGCCTCTTTTTGTCTTTTTCTCACGCGTTTCAGTACGTGTTCGACGTGACCAAACCTGAGGACGAGGTAATGGTCTGCTTACAGCAGAAAGACCGCAGAGCCACGCTGAAGGAAGGTCGAGGAGAAAACCTGCCCATTGGCTTCGACATACAAAAAGTGAGCCGTTGACAGAAATTTCAGAGAAATAATGCTTACTATGAACTGGGATTATCTGCAAAGTGATTCACGTTCTGGTGTTCAGGTGGAGTTGAACAGGGTCTATCGAATGCACGCGGCCCAGCAGAAAGTTGGAGGCAGCATCTACATCAACTCCAGGGCCGTCTTCCTGCGCATCGACCTTAAAAAGGGGCGGTACGTCATCGTACCCACCACCTTTGAAGCCGGCCTGGAGGGAGAATTTCTGCTGCGCATCTTCACCGACGTTCCCTCAAACTGCAGGTAAAGCCACCAGAAGATCAGCTTCACCTGTCATTGTGTTGATCGAGAGATCTGATTTAACGTTTGAACTATACGCAAACAAGAAGGTAAATAAAAAAAAAAAAAAAAACTTTTTTCTAGGTTTATTTATTTCCAGAAAATAAAACTGTAGTATTTTATTGTGGCGGGGCTCTTTCTGCTGTTTCTTGTTGCTTCTCGAACAGGGTTACCTAAGGGTTGAAAAACTGCATCAGGTTTGATAAAGATAAGTGTTCAGAACTAGTTTTCAGTTGTTTCACATTTTATTTGTATCAACAGGTTGTAAATCCAAAAGCAATGACAGTCATTAAGAACATTTATTGTTGTTATAAAGGCAGACAAAGACAGGATGCACAAATCTTTATTTATAAGAAATGCAAAGTAATCAGTCTGAAGTTGTTTTTACATCTTTGTTCTCAATAGTTCAAAAGAAGCCCCCTTAAATTTGTAAATATTACACAATTTTAATTCTATTTAATAGTTGTTTTACTTATATTCTTTTCCCCAGACGGTAAGTTATTTCAAAGATGATAACCTCTGCTTCAAAAAAACTTCCACCTTAAATAATGACATTTATGACGTCCTGAACCAGAGTAAAGAGTCTTCTTCTTCTTCTTCTTCTTCTTAGGGAGCTGACTCTTGATGAGCCTCGCCGAAGCTGCTGGTCTGGGCTGCGGGGGTATCCGTCGCTGGTCACTCAGGTCTACGTGCAGCAGGCTAACGGACTGGCAGGACAGGACTCAGACAGAGGTAGTTTTATCCAAATATGGATATTGTGACAGCTCTTCCCACAGACCATAATAATAATGCAGAATATTTAACAACCCACTGTTTAATGTTGCCAGGATGCTGCTGATAAAGTGGCTCGTTTATGATTATTTTTAGGGGAAAAAATTAGTTTAGTGAACCTTTCTTTTGAATTGTCGGACCATGACAGTCAGGTGAAGCTGAAGTTGATGTCTGATTTTTTGTTTAGCTTCTGCTTTAACAGTTATGGGTTGAGGAAAAAAATCTATATCACACTTAAATGGTTAAAAGTCTAGTGTACAAATACATTTGAATCTACAGAATATGAAGATAAATGTTACAGTAAAAACTGAAGGGTTGCTAGAGGCTTAAAGATAAAAAATTCAGCCTCGTACAGGTTGGTCGGTCGGTGAAAATATTGTCCGACATTAAACTGGTCGGGGCCATGGATCTGTAGAACAGCTGCTATTTTCTTATGGTTTAGCAGCTGCTTTTCTGTTTGTATGAAGGCAGACAGTAAAATATTAGCACCAGATTTGATGGTTTATTAAATATTTTTGGCAATATCTAATGTTAGCAGCCATGGATTACGCTTTGTAGCTCAAAATGGATAAAAACTGTGCATGTGTTTCTCCAAGTGTCAGATCCGTACGTGATCATTCGCTGTGAAGGACAGGAGGTTCGCTCTGATGTCCACAAAAACACCTGCAGCCCCGTCTTTGACACCAAGGCTTTGTTCTACAGGAAGAAATCCAAGCAGCCCATCAGCGTTGAGGTTTGTGCGTTTGCTGGCGAATGTGGCGGTTGCCCGCGTTGGAGTTTGCATGCAAACGTTTGGTGGCACTAATCCTTCTCTCCGTGTCTCAGATCTACAACCACAACGTGTTCAAGGACTCCTTCCTGGGCAAAGTGACGCTGCCCGCCGAGGAGGGAACGCTCCAGAAGACCTTTCACCTGAAGAACAAGGGCGATCGCCAAGACAACGACCTCCCCGGTACCGTCACTCTGTCCATCGAGACCAGCTCGGTGCTGACCAACATCTGAGCCACCAAAACCTTTACCAAACCAACATGGCCTCCTTCGTCTCTGGCTGCAAATATTCACTCGGAGCTGCATTTATTCAGCAGGAACCTGCAGAGGCCATCAGTGAAAACACAAAAAATGGTTTACATAAGCATTTAAATATACCAATAAATTCATAATCGTCTTAAATCTACTGTTTACATTAAAAGTATTTCTTCACTCGTTTACTTTTTAGCAGCTAATTTGCAGATTTACTCGGTGTCTTGTGTCTTTTTAGTTTTATACGTCATATTCCACTTTTTAAGCCTTCTCTTTGGAGAATACACTCCATTTACTTGATGTGTCAATCCAGCTGAGGCTTGATCCTCCAGCGTGTAAAACTCCTCCTCCTCCATGAAAATGTTAAAAACCAACAGCAAAGCAACACTGACACCTGCACATCGAAGATGGATATTTGACCTAAAACTTTAACGGCAGCTTTTTTAGAAAAAGCCTTTAGCTCTGGTTTGATTTAGGAAGAAGCCATTAAAGAAAATCTGCTGCTGTGGTTCCTTTCAAGGTAAATGTACATGAAGTAATTTCACATAAAAATGCCACATCCTCCAATCATGTCTTAACTTCAATGTATGTCAGTTTTTAGTGTTCTTTCTGCTGAACCTCGTTCAGAAAAATCCCGACTGCGTAGTTCAATCTGTACCAGCAGAGGGCGCTATGCTGCAGACAACTCATTTAGTTCTGTTCTGCCTTGTAGTTCTAAGTCTTGAACACAACAGATATTAGCACGATAGCATGTTATAAGAGTAAATATTTTGTTTTGATCGCACACAACGTTTCTGAACTTTTTCACTTTTGTGTTGAGAATCTGTGTGGGTTCAACTTTCAAACCACTTTCCAGAGTAAGTCGGAGTCTCTCCGAGGTCTCGGCACAACTCAATTTTTGTTGAGAATGCTGTAAATGTCCTTCAGCTCGACTGGAAGGTTCCAACTGAAACGGGCTGAAAGATCTGCTTATGTGCCGATATGTACGGCTTATTTTAGCACAATTAAAACGATCAAAGATCTTTAGATCTTCTGTGTTTGCTTCTGTCGCTCATCCATGTGTTTCACAGCTGAATGATGTTTATGCTTTTATTGATGAAAACCAAACAATCCATTTACATGACAAAACCATTTCTGAGCTATATCATCATTTTGTTTTTATCATCTTCTTATGTCAAAAAGAATATTTTAATTTGAAAAATTAGTTCTAAAATTTTACTTAAATTCTCATCTTTACTTCTTTAAAAAAAACCTTTAAATAATTTTGTTGCTGAAATTTCTGATTTGTTTTACCAAAGTTCACAGCATGTGAAGAGTCATTTTTAATGTTTAAATGAATCATTTAAGCTTGTAGATGAGTTACACAACATTATGTCAATAAGAACCTGCATACAAAAAACTATTTTTAAAGTCCCACTCTGATCATCTTTTTTAATTAAAAAAAAAGTGTTCCCTGTGGTCGTTAACTCTTGTGCTACCTTAGATGACCCCACCCTTACATTGACGTGTTCTCCCTACCATAACAAAGGTGGATAAAGGTGGAAAGATTTCATGTAATCCATGGACACCAGTGAAGATCACAAATCATTGAAGAAAAAAGGTTCAGAGCACTGTCTAGTGGGTCTAAATGACCCAACTCCCAATGTTAAAGGGACTAGGATAGCACAAGGGCTATAATATGATTATGTGGTATTTACCCAAATCAACACCATTATGGGTGGTACCATTGTAGACAAACCCCGCCCCCCTTCCCCTCCCCGTTGCTGAGAGCTCAGTGTATTTTTAACGTCTCAAATACGATCTTTTTCAAACAGCGTACTACTGCTACTGATTCATCATAATTCCATTCATCTTTTTCCGCTTATCCGGGACTGGGTCGCGGGGGCAGCAAAGATGCCCAGACTTCCGTCTTCCCTCGCCCTGGCTGCTTCCTCTAACTCCTTTGGGGGGGGACCCCCGAGGCGTTCCCGGGCCACCTGGGAGACGTAGTCTCTCCAGCGTGTCCTGGGTCTTCCCCGAGGAGGCGTCCAGGAGGCATCCGGACCAGATGCCCGAGCCACCTCAACTGGCCCCCCCTATGTGGAGCGGCACCGGCTCTACTCCGGACTCTCTTCAGTAAAGCAACTCTCAGAAATCCAATCTTAAGCTAAATTGTCTTCATCCATGTCCTCCATCATCAGAAGAAATGCCACAAGAACAACTTACAAACACCCAAAACACAATTTTCAACAGAGCGGGTCTTTAAAGATGCGCCAACTTTAGTAGAACTTGTTTTGTGGAGAATCAAACAAACATCTTGATTTAATGTTTGTTTACACGTTTTCCACTCCTGAAATGAGAACAGGGAAGATGCTCGGAGCTCGGAGGAGATGCTTGGATGTTGGTTTTAATAAATTAAAAATCATTTGTTACAGCAGAACTACAGTAACAGTACAACAGAGAAACTGCATTTGGATCCAGCAGTTCACACCTTTGTTTTTGTTTTTTTAAACCAACAGATTCCTCCGCAGCAGTGAAAACAGAGCAGACTGGAATGATGCCTCTGCTGGCATAAACACGCCGTAATCTGTCCTCGCCAGTTCCACATCAGACTCCGAAGAGTCTGTGGAGCTTTTTTTTTTTTTTAACCGACATTGATGTCAAATGCAGATTATCAGATTACACAGTAATGGAAATGAGGGGGGGACTCCTGGATTAAGCAAGGGGTGCAGCACCATCGCTACAAAGTACCTGAAAGTACATTTGACTAAAAAAACAAGCAAAAGAAGGGGGGCCAAGAAAATATCATGCACTGCTTCTTTTATTTTTCAATCAGTTTTTGCTGCAAATTTGTGGGGAAAAAAAACGAAATCTCACAGTCACCTGCCAATCGAGGGGTTTTATATGTTCATTTACGGACTTTTAGTTGAAAATATCGTCTTCTATACAAAGTTTTAAACTCACTGCAACATTTCTTTTAAATGTTCATTATCGTTTCAGCTCAGTGACATTAAAATAATCTTTTTTTTATCTCTATTAAGGTGCGCCTTCAGTTTGTCTTAAGATTTCAAATTCTCTGAGAAACATTTATATTTCTCTTTATAAAAATACAAATTTACCCTGAAAGACATAAAAACACATCATCTAAAGGAAGATACAGGCTCCTTCTGTAAATTTTGATTTGACGTTAGGATAAAAACAGTTATTCTTTACAGCTTTTTTTTTTTTTTTTCCCATGATAAATATTTGAGCTACTTATTTTTTCGGAACGACCAGACCAAAAATGTTTCACAGTGACTGTTTGAAAACAGGATGAATAAAATCTCATCTGTTAATGTTTCCTCTACGCGTTTGGTTTCTCTGAACACAAACCTCAACTATTTCTGCTTCAATTTTGTTTTGTTCATCTAAAACTTCCAATTATATCCAGCCTTGTCAGTATTTACACCCTTGACTGTATATGAGAACTGGACTGAGTGACTCCTCCCCCCTGGCGTTCCAAACAGGAAGTACCTGCTGGCTCCAAGAAGACAAAATCCCCTAGACTTCTAGACTTCAACCATTCTTGTTCTTATAACCTCTTTTTTTTTTTACGTGGTCTTGCTAATCCCTTTTTTTCATGGGGGTGTGGACTCCCTACAAGCTCCGTCCTGGTTGGTGAGAGTGATTGCCATAGAAACGTTGACTCAGACCAACTCACAACTTCTGTATGGCAAACACAAAGGCAATTGAAGTGACCTGATTTGGTTGGAGACAGACGTTCGCTCATTTCTATGGCTGACGTCACACTTGCTCAGTCCAGTTCTCATATACAGTCCAGCGATTCATGCATTAATGTTAGTGAAGGTGTCATCTGTTATTTCGAAGTCAAACGTTTGTTGCCGATAGAAGTTGAAGCTGAAATGGGGGGGGGGGGGATTTGCAGATTCTCCTCTTTTGTTATTTATACAGGGGGAAAAAATGAAAAAAAATAAAAGCCTCAAGTTTTGTAGCTTCAGCTTAAACTACAGTCTCAAAGGCAAAGATCTATGGTCCTAAGGGAAATCAATTATAAGTGGGGCGCCATGACCAGTTTGAAGTGTTTTCTGTTTTTGCATTCCAAACAAACTTTGAAAACAGTGTTTTGACTTTAAAGACCCACTCCAATCATCTTTTAAACTATTCTAAAAGTGTTCCCGGTGGTCTTTTAGTTCTATTTATGCCGTTTTTAGCCATTATCTAAAAAAACTGTCGCTTTCTTGGACATAGTTTCTGCAAAGCTGCGGTAGTTTATTAGAAATTCACCTTTAAGTTGTGGGCGGGACCTCTGGCGTGGAGCAACCCCGCCCCCTCCCCCCGTTGCAGAGCAGGGCAGGGAGCTTGTGACCCGCCCAGCGTATTTTCTACGTCACAAACACGATCTTTTTCAAGCAGCTTTTTTTTTTCATCTGCTCCTGATCCACAACGACTTGAAAAAAGAAATACTCAGAAATACCATTTTGAGCTTAACTTTCTTTATATATGTCCTTCATCATCAGAAAAATGCTACAAAAACACCCAAAAAAAAAACATGATTTATCTCGGAGTGGGTCTTTAAGTTTTAGATGGCTCACGCCGAGTCCTGACTGTGACGGTTATACAGAAGCTACATAAACATGACGTGTTTGATTTGTGAACGTTTTCCTCCCCTGAGCCGTAATCACAAAAATTAAATCAAGTAAATCTTTTGTTCCCACGGGACTCAAAGTGTTAAAAAAAACCTGGCTGGTCGCCTTTTTCTTTTCTTTTTTTTCCACAGCAGGATTTCAGTCAACCGATCTCGGCGTCACTCGCAGCAGCATCTTTGCTCTTCACCTTCATGTAGAAAATATACCACTATATTTTACAAGACTAAGAACAGAACATCTATTATTTTACAAGACATGGCGCACAGGCAGAGTATGTACAGCCAGTCAAACCCTCCTCCGGATGAAGGTTCAGCAAACCCAGGAGGGGCTTCTGAAAGCGAACACTTTGGATCCAAAACGGCCTTTTTTTGGTTCGGATGCTACTGAATGAACTGCTGCCGGGGTATGTCAGTGTGAAGGGGCGGGGCTCTGGGAATTGTAGTTTTTGGTGGATTTAAAAAAAACTAAAACTTCAGCATCCCTTCAGCTAACAGGACTGAGGGCAAAGCTCCAGATTTTCTGCTTCGTCCGTCCTTTCTGGGCCGATGTGAGTCAAAGTGTTCGATTTCTGGACCCCCCCCCCAGGATGTTAGTAAGTGCTATGAGAACGAGGAGGCGCTTTAGGATGAACAGAACACAAACTGTCGGCATCGGTGGGGTTTCAACTGAATCTACTGTTGAGTAAAACCATCAGAGGGAGGGGTGACCGGGCGGTTTGGTCCAGACGGCTGGGTGTGGGGGGGTGTTCTGCAGCCGTGAGGTTCTTGAGGGAAGAACGGCAATCTACCACAATGCAACAGTAATGAAGAAGCGAGACGAAGAAGAGCTCCACCTTCGATGGTGGAAGAAAACGCTCAAGAAGCGAGGGTCGTTGACACGCCGCCATCATGACCGCGGACTGTTCTGCACAGAGTTTACCGAGTCCGTCTGACCTTCCTCCTCCTCCTCCTCCTCCGGATGCCAGGGGCCGTTGTGCCTGCTCTGCCTGTCTGAAGCTAAACTGTCTCTGGGCACAGAAAGGCTGCCGCTCCCAGGCTTCTGCAGGCCTCTGGAGGTCTGATGTTCGTTTGGAGACGGGCTCTGGCCCCTCCCCCTTTCCTGAGAGTCGCTGTCGTGTCTGGCATCTGACGTTCTCTCCCCCCCTGAAGGCTTTTTGGTCTTCCGTCTTACATCCTCGTCATCATCCTCTTCGTCATCAGAGTCGATGCGGTTGAGTCTTTTTCGGATGGGCCGATCCTCTTCGGACGAGGATTCCGAATCCTCAGACTCCTCCTCCTCCTCGTCTGTTGAAGGCCGCCGTTTCTTCAGCATCTGGGCGAGCCGTCTGCGCCGCTGCTGGTACAGAATCTCCCTCCTCCTACCCCGGCCCATCTTCTCCAGGTCCTCCTCTTCCTCGTCCTTCCTCAATCTACTCCTTCTGTCCTTGATGGACACTTTTTCTAAATGTCTCCTCCTCCGTTGCTGCCCTCTATCTTCATCATGTTTGTATCTTCTCCTCTTCTCTATTGTCCTGCTTTTCCTGAACTCCTTCTCCCTTCTCCTCCCGATCAGCTTCCTGTCTTCGTCGTCTTCCTCATAATCATCTTCCTCCGATTCTTTGGAAGAAAGGAATGCTGCATGAAAGAGAGATGACACGTGAGTCAGAGAACGCCACGCACTTCAGACACAGGATGGCGTTTGGCCGCTCACAGTCGCTGTAGTCGCTGGAGAGCGCCTCCTTGCGTGTTCGAGCTTTGCTTTTCTTCTCGTCTGCGGAGACCCTGGAGCTGTCAGACGACTCGGACGTCTCTCTGTAGTTGACCTGCTGGTGTTGGCCCCGCCTCAGGCCCCGCCTTTGGTGGTCGCTGTCGCTCAAGTCACTGTACTGATCCGAGTCTGTTTTGAAAGCGCGAGCAAACGTTTCACTTTTCCGCGGTTCGGGTTTCATTTTTCGACCTCCGAACATGTTGAGCTTACCCATGACCTCCTCGCTTTCTTCCTCTGAGCGCCTCAACTGCCGCTTCCTGCCCCTGCGCCGGGCCCTCCCCGGTTTCTGCCTGGGCACTCCCTTTAGAGCTCTCCTGGGTTTGGTCCCTTTGTCCCAGCTCCCTCCATCGCTGCCCATGTCCTCCTCCTCCTCCTCCTCCTCATCGTCATCAGGCCCTGATGCGCCACATTCCTCCTCCGAGCTGCAGGAGGAACAGAGGGAGTGAGGCGACCGATAGAGAGACGAAGGAGCAGGGAGAAGTCTTTGACGGCTGACCTGTTGCTCAGCATGAACTCGTCTTCGCTCTCTGCCGCCGTGCTGTCGCTCTCCAGGTCGTTCAGTCTCCTCCTTCGCTTGCTCCTGGCTGCCCGGGTCTGGCTCCTGATTGGCCGCTCCACGTCCTCAGACAAGATGGAGGCGATGTCTTTACCTGCTCCTGCATCAAAGGAGAACGCTCAAACTCAACCCAACAAGAAGACATTGATGCCTTCCTATTTCTGTAACCTACAGATCACACATAAACTTTTTTTTATCAGTCGGTTCTAACACCGGGCCTTTAGACTACCGTAACCCTTCCACCGTTTGCACAATGACCATCATTCCAGCGATTCTGTGGAGGAGAAAAGCGGCTTCATGCCGTCCAGCTGATTCACGGTGATGGTGTAAACGGTCAATGAGTTAAGTGTGTCAAAAAGCGTGTGTCATTTAGATTTTACTGGCAGCATCTCCGATGGGAACCACTCACCTCCACAGAGATCGCCAAAGTCCTCCTCAATGGCCTCATCGATGGCGTCATCAAAATCGTCAAACCTGAAAGCGGAGCAGCTGCGTTTATGGAAAACAACTTCCCAGTAGTTTTTTTTAATTATGATTATGCCTTTTTTAGCCCAAAAGAAACTGTTGATTTCTAGGACATATTTTCTGCAGAACGGCAGGAGTTTATTAGAAATTTGCCTCTGAGCTGTGGATCGGACCATTGGATAGGAGCAACCCCGCCCCCTTTCCTGCTGCTGTAAGCTCTCCATTTACGCATTCTCCTGCTAGCTTAGTGTCTCACAACTTCAAGCTACCATTACCGGCGTAAAAAAAAGAGGTGAGCAATATCGGAGCTATTCAGTAGTACGCCTTAGATCCAGATTCCAGCTCAGACGAGGAAAACAGAGACGTGGATCTGTTTGTCTGACAGTGGATGCATCAGAATGGAGCAGAGCAGGGAGCTTGGGAACAAAAATAATTTCTATGTTATAAATACGATTTTTTTTTCATCTGCTCCTGATTAACAACGATTCGAATAAAAAAATATTTAAATGCAGTTTTAAGCTCAAATTTCTTACTATTTGTCCTCCATCACCAGAAAAATGCCACAAGATCATGTTAAAAAAAACACACCAAAAAAACATTTCCGTTGGAGTAGGTATTTACATTCTGCTGGTTTTATGTTAAATAATAGACTTTGCTGTTTTCAGTTCCGTCTATACAGTTTAGTTTATGCAAATTAAACGTTGAAACTAAATAGAACAAATAAACAAATAGAAAGGATTCCGTAAAGAAACTTTAGATTGTAGAGATTTAGACTTAGAAAAATACTGAACTCTTCATCATCCATCACACCCACCTGTAGCTGATGTGCTTCCTGGTTCTGGTTGATCTCCTCCCCAGATTTTTGCTCTTTTTGCAGTCCTTCTTTTTTGTAGCCTTCTCTTCTTCCTCCTTGTCTTCCTCCTGAGAAACAAAGACATGTTTGTTAAACTGTTAAAGATCTAATGTTTTGCGGTTGACTTTGTTCTATTTTTATCAATAATAACCACAGCCGGCATGTTTTTCCATGGATAATTTAATGGCGTAAATAGAAGTTCTCACAGGAATGATGTTCTCCACGCTGATCCCCACGTAGACGAGCCGCTCCCTCCTGCACAGACGGAGGCGCTCGTCATTTTCAGAGTTTATCCAGACGGCAGCACTTATCATTTACGAGTGTTTACCTCCGCTCTGCCCTCTCCCGTTTCTTCAGAGCGCTGTCCAGGTTCTGCAGCTGCTCCTCCAGTTTCTCGCACAGCAGCTTCTGTAAAGACGGGAACCGAAAGTCCGTCACACGGGCGAGGAAACGTCCTTTAAAAAGGACAGTCAGCGGCGTACGTGGTGGTCTTTCAGGCGCCTTTCTTTCCAAATAAACTTTTTAAGTTTTATTTAATTGGGCTCACGTGTTGGCAGGGTGGGCAGAACCACTCCCCGTCTGGGATCAGCATGACCGGCGGCCGCAAACAGGCCGTGTGGTATCCGCTGTCGCAGGAGTCGCACAGCAGGATCTGACAACACACAAGCGGTTAAATGGCAGATCATCTAAGATCAGCTGTTCATTCCCATCATTTATGTGACTGCATTAACCCGGGGAAAGATAAAAACAAGGTAAAGTGAGAAAAACAAGCGCTGTCAGTAACTTTTCTCTGCTTTTCGTTTTCCGTGTAAACAGATTTGGCTTGATATCATATTTGAACAATGGTGTAATCCTAGTCGACCATTAAAAATGTCTGAACACTTGAGAATCCCGTGTTTTGAGGAGTCGTGGCACTTCAGTCTCCTCCCACATCCTCAAAAAATCCACTCTAATCATTTATTGATCTATTGTAAAAGCTTTTCCAGTGGTCTTTTAATTATGATTATGCTGTTTTTGAGCCAAACTGTTTCTAGAGTGGCAGTAAATGTCTCCATCTTCTCTGAGTTACTGCCATAAAGCGGCAAAATTTGCCTCTGAGTTGTGGGCAGGACTGTCGGTGTGGATCAAGCCTGCCCCATTTCCTGTCTTCTATCTGTTTACATGCTCTCCGCTAACTTACAGCCACACACAACCCCAACCTAGCATTAGCCGTGCAAGAACAAATGCCGAGCAGCATTGGAGCTATCCAGTGGCGGTCTGTGCATTTCAGAGAGGAGCCTTCATATTTCCTCCACCAAAAAAAAAAATCCTCCTCATTAATAATAACTATTTTATGACTTTTCCACGAAAAAAATCCTTCATCACATCCACAGCTTCCAGAGCAAATCCAAAGGCTTTGGGTTGAGGCTGAAGCAAACATGCAGGTTTCTGCCCGTCAACAAGTTCTCCAGTTGAAGATGTCAAAACGTGGATTCTGTTCTTTTGAGGGGATTTTTGCTGGAGCAGCTGAGTCAGCTAAACTAATGCTCTGAATCAGACCGTAAATCCAGATGAGTGGAAGGATGTTAGGGCCGAAGAGCAGGATAAAAGCAAGTTTAAGCTTTAGTTCACCCTCCATTATGGTTTGGAGGAGGCCGCATGGGGCTCTGCAACTTTATTTCAACAAAACGCAGCGGCTGACGCTCAGATCCTGAAGGTTGCTGGTTTCCCTTCCTTCAGTACGTGTTTCAGTCCCGATCAGATTGATTTGGCCCTATTTCCATTCCAAATCATTAGATTTTGAGACTGTTGATACAAAGTCCCGATCAGATGCACATTAAAAATTTGAACAAATTTAATAAACAGATCCAGCTTTTCTTCTTTTGTATTAACCTTCTTTTATCATTTAACACTTAAAACAGTGAACTTCTGTGAAGTAACTTGAGCAAAAAACAGTGCAGCTATCAACTAGAAAACAAAGTTAACTATTAACTTGTAAAAATAGGTCAATTGTCATTGAGGAAGGTTTGGTGACTGCAGCTTTAGGATCTTCAGAACTATTGAACATATTTTTATCTTTATAAAAAATGAAAAAATGACTTTCTTTTGGAATCATTGTAGCATAAATATGATGATGTAGCTCATATCAATGGAACCATTTATTAGTTTTTGAGAGTCTTTTTTTTCTAGAGCTTGCTTTTTGCGAGGCCATCTCACCATTTAATTCTCATTAAAACTTATTTTGAAATCTTATTTTTTAAATGCCTTTGTTTGTAGAGAATCTGGTTGTCAGTTTTAAATGTTTATTGAAAGAATAGTTGAGCCCGGAAGCCTGAATCCGTGACTATCTTGCCAACTTTACTAAATTGTTTTTGTGCGCCTCCTGCTCAAACTACTCAGACATAATATATACCTGATCCCTAATCAGGATGCAGAATCTGATTTTGTTCAGGTCTGAAGCCACGTCAGATTTCTGATCACGCGATGGGATCGGGATCTTTCCACACGGCAGCACTCGTGCCGCACGGCGCCGTGACTGCTCACCAGCTCGGGATGGTTGGGCAGGCCACAGTGGGAGCAGCAGTCCTCGCTGGGGATCTCCGTGGATTTACAGGATTCTACCTCTGAGTCGCTCCGTCCTTCACCTCCATCTTTCCGCCCTCTGCTCGCCATCGCTTCGTCATCGTTCAGTTTGCGCCGTTTCGTGCGAATGTTTGACCATCGGGGCCGTCTGTGTCGCCGTTTTCCCTTTAAAAAGAAAAAAAAGTGTTTTGAAAAATGAACAAACTGAGTTTATTCAACACTTCATCATTTCTATCTCATTACCCTGAGTTTTCTAACTTCCCCGACGAGTTTTCTGTTTTCCTTTGAAGCTGAGATCTGCTCCTCTTCATCCTCCTCCTCTTCTGCCTCATCTTCATCCCCGACTCTGGCGGGTAAAGCCTGTTTAGTCTGGGGTTTCTTTCTCTGGCTCTCGGTAACCTTCGAGCTTGGCCTACAGGTTGGCAAAGAAGATGATCTTCAAGAAAAAAAAAAGGTGTACATGGGATGAATTTATGAAACTACATGCAGCCATGATTCAAATGAAGTTGATTCTCTGATACCTGCATATCCTGGCAGATCTCCTAAGCAGCCTCCCCTCTTCCTGCTCCTTCTGCGCGTCTTTTTCCTGCCCTTTTCCTCGCTTCCCCCTTAACTTGTTCCTGCGGTGTGGAGGAATCTTGATTTTCAGCCGGATCCCTTCTTTCTGGAGCTCAGAGGATGCTTCCTCCAAAGGACAGCGCTCCTGCTCTGATCCAGACCCGAGACTTCTCTTCCCCTTCGCCGGGCCTGAAAACCCACCGTTCACCCCTTTCTCTTCCTGCTCTGTTTTACTGGGTTTTTCTGTCTTCTGAGGCGACGCATATCTGTCAGATTCTGTGCAAACTTGACTTGAATTGCCTGAGGGCTTTTCTGGCTCCTCCGTTTGTAAGTCTCTTTCCGGACCTTCTTTTCTCGTGTCTTTCAAACCGTGATCCTTCTGCTGATGGCTGTTCTGTCCAGCCTTTTCAAACTCCTCCTCTGTTGTTTCTTCTGTCGCTTCTTGACTCGGCTCCTCCACCTTCAGCCTTTTGGTTTCTCCTGTGGGCTGACAGAGTGACGAGGCACCAGCAGGATCTACTTTTATGTCCGTAACTTCAGGGAGTTTGTCGACTTTTAAAGACTGTGGCGCTTTGCACGACTGAGACTCGCTCATTTCATGAGGAGGAAAGGCGCTGGAAGCCGGCTCTATTTCTGCAGGCACCTTCCGTACGAGCACAGACTGCCGACTCACTTCCTTCTCCTCCTTCACAGCCCTGCTAGGTTCTAAGCTTGGCCCGTTTTGCTCTTGCCTCTCGGAACCGGAGGCTCTGTGAAGCTCAGAGGGGCTGCGGATGACTCCGATGTGACCGATGACCCCAATGACACCATTCTGCCCTTCTTTGTAGGGCTGGAAAAGAGGTGCTCTCCCATTGGTCAGTTCTGGAGCCGCAGAATTGGCGAGCTGATGTTGTTGAGTAGCAGCCGGCCCACATACAGGAGCGACAGAGTTCAGGAAGTTCCCCTCTCTTCCATGACTGTCTTTACTCTGGATGACTGCAGGGTTACAAACAATTATACTGCTGCTGTTACTGTTAATGTGATTGGTGTGGAAGCTGTCTGCAAGCTTCAGGTCCCTCTTCTTGAGCGGTATTTTGGCCTGCAGGTTGCTCCTGACAGCGGCACGCTCCGCCTCCTCGTCCACGTTCAGTTTTGTCACACTGGAGGCCGTGACGACAGACACTGCGTTTTTGGCAACGTCTCTTGGTTCCGGTTTGATGGCGGTGATTGTGCTCACGCGGTTATCAAAGACAGACTTTTTGTTGTCCGTCTTCTCCTCCTTCACCTCATTTTCGCGGTTTTCCTGCTCGATCACCTGCATCTGCTCCTGCTTCAACTCTGCAAAAACAAACGGCTGAACCGTCACATTCCAACAAAGAGGACTGAGGTGGTTTGTGGGGGACACTCTGTGGGGGGATGGTCTGTGGGGGAAAGGAAAGTCTGAGGGGGACACAACTATCTGGAGACACAATTAGTAGGGGACAATCTGTGTTTGTGAACAGCCTGTGTTGGGGGACAGTCTCTGTTGGGGGACAGCCTGGATTGGTGCGTTGGGGTACAGTCTCTGTTTGTGTGTTGCGGGACAGTCTGTGTTGGGGGACAATCTGGGTTGGGGGACTGAAAATGTTGGGGGACAGTCAGTGTTGACAGACAGTCAGTGTTGGGGGACGATATGTGTTGGTGTGTTGGGGGACAGTCTGGGTTGGTGTGTTAGGAGACAGTCTGTGTGGGTGTGTTGGGGGCCCGGCTATGTTTGGGGACAGTCTGCGATTTAAAAACACAAATTCTTGGATGATGTCCTTTGTTTCAGTTTAAATCTTTTCCTGGACCAGGACAGTCAAATACCTTGTTTTATGGGTTTCTTTTCCATATCGTGGTCCATCTTTATCTTGTCAGTTTGCTCTGTAGTGTTGCTGGATTTGGCGTCCTTTATTTCATTGGCTTCACCTGCAAAGTAAATCAGAAACGCAAACACAGTTGGACCGTACGTTCAAGTTGGTCTGAGTCCGCCATGCTTGACAGACAGGCATACCTGTGCCTTTCCCTGTAGGGCTGGTGCTCCTGGATTCAGCCAGATTCTGCTCCTGGTTCTGGTTTGGTTCAACCTGAGTCTTCAGCAGCTCCAGAGCCTCGGCGAGGTCGTTACGAGTCCTGAGAAGACAGTTTTTCAATCAGCCTGTAGTGTAATTAAAAGCGTAACTGGAGAAAAAAACATCCAGAAATGTATTTACAAATGTTGCTGAATCTGGCTGAGGCACCTGTGCTGCCTGTCACTGACCAGACTAAGAGAAGGGTGCTACCTGACGATGCACCTCCAGGTGGACCCATCCAGATCGTCCTGCTCCTCCGTGTACAGCCGGATGTTCTGCTCCTGATCCAGCTGCATCCAGTACAACAAACCCTGCCGGTCCCGACCAACGGGCTGCAGTCGCATCTTCTCTGGATCCTCGTCGTTGATCATCATCTTGAACTTGAGGTTATCGTCAAACTGACACTCGCAGAGATACTGCGGGGCACAGAGGAGGACGGTCAACGTGAATGCAGTAGTTTTCAGACTCCTTCGTGTGGAGACGTACCTTCAGGATGCTCGATTTGCACTCCATTGACATCTCCTGGTAACCTTTCTGCTCCAGCTCCCACGCCCACGTGCTGTTCAGCTCTTGGCAAACCTGCACCACACAGAAACTCTCTGAATCTGCGTTGTTTGTTTGTTTTTCCTCACAAATACACATTTTTGGAAAGCAGACATTGCTTCAAGAAAACTAGACTTTTACACATCAACTGCTTCTTAAATTTCCTCACCTTAGCCAGGTATTTCTCCCAGCGGTCAGTGGTCACAGACTTCCCTAGTTTTCTGAGCAGCTTCACATGGAGATCCACGAGAGGTTTGGAAACTGTAAAAAAAAAAAAAAAAAGTGACAGTTACAGCAAATGTTCATCTTTTCTTATATCTTGTCTTATCTCCAGTTGTTTAAGTTACAGGAGGTGAAGAATTACCTTCTCATTCATGAACAAATCTGGATCTAGAGATGTGTCATGTCAGATAATCAACTTTTTTTCATAATTAGGCATCCTATTGACTGCTTTTCCATGGATCTTTGGGAAGAGTACAGTCCATGGACAATGTTTCTAAAACCTTTCATTGTAACTGAGTCCTTCCTGTATTCCTTATCTGATCTGTATTTTTTTACAACAGCTGGAGATGATACTATTTGTCTGGTAAGATAGTTGGCTACCAGATTGCAGGCAAAATCATAATGATTTTGTTTATATACCTTTATTATTGGGTGGGTTCTGCAACCTTTAGCACTAAAAGATCATTTGGTCAAGTTTCTTACTGACCAAAACCCACAGAGAGCCACCAAGTCCTCTCCTAAAAACAACACTTTTTTCATGTTTCCGTGTCTGTTTATTTATACTTTTATAAAATTTAGCTTTTACTTTTTTTTTTTTTTTTACAATTATTGAAATATAATTGTTATATGTCTCAATATAAAACATCTTTTTTCACAGTAGCATATACAGGTTCCGTTAAAAGTAGAATACAACCTGAGCCCTCAGTTCTCAGTCGTCTACCATCTCCTCTCTCACAGTGGATCTAAACAACGGGAATGCTGGGTAGGAAACTGTTAGTGAGAGAATGGAAGGGCCCTTTGACTCCATCCCTTACCCACTGGCAGACCTCTCTGGGTCAACTTGCAGCAGATGACTTCAACAGTAAATGGTCTCACTATATTGAACACAGGTCAACGACATCGCCAGCTCTAGAAACCAGAAAGGGCTAACTGTCAAGTGTCTTTTCTAATTTTCTTTTGTTTTTGTTTGGTAGGTTGAAAGTTATGGGGTTGGTGGGTTTTTTCCACAGTGAACTGCATCTCAGTTCCGTATTCTGTCTTTGTGTGGAATATTGTAATTTTGTCTTTAAAAATGAATAAAGTTTAAGTCATAAAAAAATAAAATACAACCTGTTTCAAATCAGATCCTCCTGCTGCAACAGATTTACTTGAAATTAACGTGCAAGAGGATCAAGTCTAGATCTATCTATCTATAATGTTGAAAATAGAAAACTTAATTAACTAAAACTCTTCAACCAAAGGGATAGAAGAAGCGCTTGTGGCTCCGGAGCCTCAGAATGCAGACCCCCCCTGCGTTGGACTGAAACATGTTTACATCTTCATTTTAGAAGAAAAAAAATTCAACTTGAACAGCAGGAAATGGAATAAATCAAGAGACTTTCAGGCTTGGAAAACAAAAACATATAAAAACACTAATGAGAATCTCATTCGTGACGCCGTTTAGGAACATTTCAGTTAGCAAAAAACGTTTTTTTGTTTTTTCTTATATCTCTAGGTAAGTACTAAAGTTTCCCAAATGGACTTGTTTATTGAATCTAAATCAGTTAAAGACTTGTTTTTGTTTTTGTTTGTAAATTAAGAGGAATGTCAGTGAAAGTGCGAGGCCGTCCATGAACGCATCGGCCGCTACGGTTAACTTCATTCTGGGGGCTAATAAGGAGCTAACCCAGCACTTAAAGTAACTTGTAAAGAGAAGAGACACGCGGGCTGAGTTTGATAAAAACATAATCTATAAAAATGTGTTGGTGATAAAAATTTAAAGTCGTAAATTAGCTGCAATTCTCCAGGGATGTACTTTAGCGAATTCCAAAACCAATCCTTGAAGCTAACTAGCTAGCAGACTAAAGCGCATGCGCAAACTTGCCTGCAACTCTGCCAGAAAAAAATATCTCATCTTTTGTTTTGGACGAACATCGCTCGTGGCTCTGGTTTGACAGTCCTAAAACAGCCCGAACACGTAACAAATGCAATCCTAGCGGAGTGGACTCAGAGACACCGGTGCCGTTCGGGGTTTGTGAGGCAAGGCCGGTGAAAAATTACACCTGACAACACTCCGGAGCTAACCGGTTGCCTGTGTGTGGTCACTCGGTGGAGCATCATGGCTCCCACATCAAGTTTAAAAGATCGATGCCAGCCTTGACAGCGCTATCGGCGGCCTGTCACTCAAGCGAGCCCCCAGAAGGAGACCGTGTCAGGCACCATACCCACGCTTGCGCTCGCGCGGCTAAAACTCTTTAACAACAACAGCCTCCAAAGTGCGAAATTCTGGGAGGGCTAGCTCCGTGTTAGCGACCATGCCAATAGTGTCTCAATAAGAACTCTGACCTAAACTGCCCGAACCGTGTGGACCGGTTCTGCTGCGGGCCACAGCATATGCCACCGCTGGCTGTGGAGCGTAAAAGCTAGAGGCACACAGAAGATGCTGCTCTGCCGGCTTAAACACGGCACTACGATCTCCATCATGACGATGATGGTGGCCCCGCCGTTTCCTCCCGGTCTCAAGTGTCGCAGCTTTGTACCACTTCTTCGACCCTCCAACACCATCACCGCGGATCTCTCACCTGCCGTAGTGTCGCGCAGATACCGTTCCAACTGCGGGAAAGTCATCTCGGGGAGATCCAGTGCCGGTCCGTACCGCTCCAGGAACGAGCAGACCTCCGCAAAGCTCGGGCAGAGCGGCGGGCCGGAGCTCCTCACCACCGCCGGAGCAGCCATCTTTCCAGGCGGAGAGAAATGAGAGGGGAGGGCCGCCTGCTCGGATGCGACTGTTCGGGTGAAATGAATGGAGGGAGTGAAGGAGCTAATGACGTCAAGGTGATGGAGAAGGAGACGAACAGCTTCCGGGAATTTTTCACAATAAAAGCTTTGTGCAGAATTCTGTATGTAATAGTGTAATAACAAAACATAAACAATATGTTAACAACAAACCCTCAAATAGATGTGACTTAAAATAGGGGAAGCATGTGTCTGATCCTTAAGTATGTAATAACAATATTTGTTTTGCTTTTCTTAAAATTTTAATTTTATTTTCCTTTTCTACCTAAAAACGTGCACTACTAAATATGTAAACATTTTGTTTTTATATTAACTCTTGTTCTGTATTTGTTTATTCTAATTGTAATTACTCATTGTTTTTAGTAATTCACTGCATGTTAAGCCATCTTCTTTCATATTTAACTGTTTAATAAAGACGTAATAACAACAAAGCTTTTAAAGCTATTTTAAGGAAATAATCTCATACATGGGTTATCCAACTGTTTAACGAATTCTATTTTATATTAAATTAGTAGTTTACAATCTCTGGCGATTTTTATCACGGAAAATTGTGTAATCATATCTTCCGAACAATTTTTAGCTAAACATTTATTATCCACAAATTCCACCATATCCTGTATCAAAGAAGTGCCCGATTCTTTAAATTTGATCGAGTTAGCCCTCGTGCAGAAACACCATCAACTTGTTCAATACTTTTTTTACTCCGGATAGTTTTAATCAAAACTTGGGTCAATGGAGATTTGTTAATCTACACGCAAACGTGCTCCACTAGTCTTCTTTCTCTTTCGGCTTTTCCCATCAGGGGTCGCCACAGCGAACGAGTCGCATGGTATACACAATATATTCACGTTGAAACGGTCCACGGTTTTGGTATTTTAATTTGTAAAAATTGAGATTTTTTGTTTCCTTTCTCTGTTTTTTTGCCAGGTTGTTTAAGAAGGTGCTGCGTTTAAAGACAACTGGAAATGTAGGAAAATACACAATTACTTAGGAAAAATAATTTTGATATTTACAGCAATTTTTAAGTCAACCATTCAAGTTTTCACAGATTTTTGTTCTAAGTTAATAACAACTGTTACAACTCCGATCATGTTTCAACTCTGGCAATATTGATCAATATGATGAAGCTATCAAAAAAAATATTAAATAGGAATTATGACTAGGTTGATAAAATCGAGCAATAATATTGATCTGATTTTTTGAACCCAAAAAAGACAATTTGGATCGATTAAATGAACAGATTAATTATAAAGTTTATTTGTTTTGCTTTATTTTTGGGTCAGATAGAAACAAAACTTATCAGTTAGCTTCAACGGTTACAAACTTACAATTCTACTATTGAAATGGTTACTTTGTTAAAAATGTAGGTATGAAAAAAGGTTTCCTTAGCCAAATGAGTTATCTTATTTAGGTATTTAAACAAACTTAAAACCTTTTTATCTTTATACAGTCTTCCCGTCGTCCACTATCCTTGCAATTTGTCTCCAGCACTTTCTGAACACCCGCTAAAGCTGTAAATTCCAAGATCTAAATGTTGTCTCAAACGCATTCGATTTTCTGTGCGGAAGTGGTTTTTAGATGTACCGGAAGAGGCGTGGCTTAGAGTGTTTTCCAAAGTTGTTGTTCCTCGCTCTCATAACGTTGAACAGCGCTCCCTAAAAGTAGCCGGATCTTGTTGCTGGAACCTCCGTCCCTTTTATATCACAGCCATGAACATTTAAATTATTATTGACAGGAACAGCAGGTACGTCCCGCCTCAACTTTCAGTTTTTCATCCGACTTTATGACTTGGTTAATAAATGACCTGTACCGTTTTTCTGCTACTCGGTTGCCTTTCTTTTGTTTATAAATCTAATCATGCTAAAGTCCTAGCGTACATATATGGTTTCTCGATATTATATACTATACGTATTTTTTATTTTATTTGCTACTTTAGTGGAACAAAGACCCTTGACTGTTCGTGTAGTTGTAATGACTAATTAAAGCCCTAAAGTTATTTAGCAGCAGCAATGATTTAAGCTAAACAAGTTGCTCGATTTACGATTATCGAGGTAGAACTTACTAGAATTTATATTTCTTTAATAATTCTGTTCTGATTTGAATAATCTTTAATAATTCTTTTATCATTATTTTTTTGAATTGTTTTAAAACTTGTTTGCAACCTGCAGGTTTTGTAATTGACGATTAAACGTTTTTTCTAAAAAAAAATTGATTAAACTATTAAAATTATATAAAAAAAATACTTAGGATTGATTTTATGTTTTTGATGTTGGTGTTAATATTAAAACACACTTTTAACAATTTATAAAATTAATAGGGCTGTGTTTAAAAGTATTTTCTCATTCATACTAATTTATAATATCATTTACACACTTATTGTATTTTTGTGCCTTCAATGTTGTTGTTTTAAATGTTTTAATACATAAAACAATATTTTTTCATTTAAATTAGTAGTTAAGCTAAAGCTATTTTTCCATACTAAGCAAAAATCTCTATGAGGTAAATTTGAAATAAATGTGAAAACATTAGATCAATTCATAACTTGAGCAATTGGATTAAGGCTTAAAAATATGACAAATGTTGACTTTTTAAAGAGCTTTTCCTGCTATAAAACCCTGCAGTGGTTTTTAGACTGTTTTGATCACAACTTCTACAGTTTTTTTTAAACTATAAACATGGGACAGGTCGGCTTTTTTCTTCAAGTTGCTAATTCACGTGACACTAGATAATTGGATTTGTCTTAAAGATCTTAACGCTGTAAATGTGGTTTATTTTTCCAAATTTCTTTTAGCTTTTATTTTTATGTTTAAGCTTAATATTGTTCCTACTCCTCTGTGTATCTTTTGCTGTTTGACCTCCATCATAACCGTAAATTCAGCGTTATAGATCTGGCTGTAGAGGCAATCGTGTTTTTAGTAAGGGGCTCCTCATTTTGTGATGGTCCTCCAGATCCGCCTCCTGCATCCTTATCGTCATGGGAACGACGTCGGATCATTTCCTTCCGTTCTCGTCCTTGATGCTCAGCTTCTCAATCGGAGCTGCTTTTCTGCTCTCAGCAGTTGCAGCTTCTTATCCTGGATCGCTTTGCAATTCGAACTAGTCTAAATCAGAAAACTTTAATTAAAAAATAATAAAAACATACTGTTTTCATGGATTGAATACCTTTTTTATTTTTATGGTAGCAGTGCATGGATTGTTGACACCACTTTACTGATTGTTTTTTGAATCAATTTGATTAAATTTCACAAGAATCTGGATTTTTATGTTTTGATTTAATGTAAAATTGCCTAATTTGTTGAGATTTTAAACCACATTTCTTTGGTTATTTGCAATAAACAAAGGCGGGGCCTGTGTCTGTGAAATTACTAGTAGTTAAATTAAAAATGAGGGGCCATTTGCACCTTAAAAAAGACAAAAAATAGTGTTAAGAAAAATAGACAAGTAGGGTAAGTACCCAGACCCAACCAACCGATAAAACATTTTTTTTATACTTGCAATTTTACCCCTAAAATTCCCTTTTTGACCCTCCCTGTTCAAATGAAGTGAGTCTGAAAAGCTCAGAGGAAATGGTCTTTCATGTGCAGATAAGGGCGCTGCTAAAAGATGGCCATCGCTCACGTGGCGACGGAATACGTGTTCTCCGACTTTCTGCTGAAGGAGCCGAACAAGCCTCAGTACCGCAGCGTCCGCACCGAGCTGGCCATGGACAAGATGGTGACCTGCGTGGTGGTGGGGCTGCCGCTGCTCTTCATCTCACTGGCCTTCGCTCAGGAAGTCTCTGTAGGTGAGTCGGAGCGCTCCCGTCGCACCATCAGCCGGAGCTTTTCTTCAGAACGAGCTCTTCGGTTGAGTTTTGTCTGCCTCCTCTCCTCTCAGGCACCCAGATCAGCTGTTTCGCTCCGAGCAACTTCTCCTGGAGGCAGGCGGCTTATGTCGACTCCTTCTGCTGGGCAGCCGTTCACTCACACACTCTACCTCTGTGGCTGCACAAGGTACACAAACACACAACAAAAAAGGTGATGCAACAACTTGGGTGTGTGGTTATGTATGAGTTTAATGTCTGTAGTATGACACTAAGCTAAATTTAGACCTTTTGTGTAGTATATTATTTATTAAAAAGTCATCTTTCAGATATCCACGGCTCGGCAGTATCCGCAACGTGACTTTAGGGTGTGGTGATCTTGGGATTTTGTAACCACGGGTATGAGCGCTGCTTTACATTTCTGCATTCCAGAAGGAAGGATGTTCCTTCAAAAAAATTAACAAACAATAAAAAAAAATATTTATTTTATGATAGCTCCATCTGATGCCTACCTGAAATGTTGAAGGTTGAGGCTTTTACTGTTAATTTCTACTTTTTGGCGTTTGGAAAGAGATTTATTCTTATTTCCTGCTGGATTCAAACCTTCAGCTGCTGTAAATCTGCCCGTAAAACCTCAGAACTGAGGCAGATTCATAAAGAAGAGTGGCTCACGTTCGCTTGAATAACCTTCAGATATCAGTTTACCTATTCAAATGTTCAGAATGAATCAAACATCCTCACATTCGCTAATCGTTACTACAGAAAGCCAGCATTTGTCATGCAAATGCATACTCTCTGCTTTTCCTGGTAGAAATCCAGTTTCCTTGATCTGCTATCATCTTCAGACACCAGCAGGTTTCTTTTTACTCTGATAGTTAAAGAATGCTTTAGAAAGCTGATTTTAACCAGAATCACTTTGTAAATGGAGATTTTACAGCCTTTTAATACTTCTTTATAAGCTACAGTTTCAATTTCCTCCACAAATGATCTATGAGTTTCTTGGTTTTACACATTTTGTGTACAACAACAGTTTGGAAGTACATTTTTGATTCAAATTCTGTCAAGAAACACTGGAATTCAGTTCCAGATCTGTGGAACATAGAAGCTGAACGCAGCTCCTCCATGTTTAGGTTTGAGTCTAGGAACTGACAGCAGACCGGATCCAGATGACCGGGGAGGTCTGGCTTGGACAAACTGGGTCAGGAGGTCAATCGGGTATTTTAGTGCTAAATAGGGCTGCACGATATGAGGAAAACTCGCGATATGGGATATTTAAGATTAATATTGCGATAACGGTATAATTTGCGGTATACAAAAAAATAACAAAATAAACAAAAACATCATTCCCATTTCATTGCAACAGTTTAAAAATTATACTCCAAATGACCCTCGTCGACATAGGAGACAAACATCTAACATAATAGGCCTCCATCCGATTGGTCAACAAGGTGAAGGCGTCCAGTGCTAAACCATTCAAAATTATAAACCAGCAACAGAAGCTTTTGGTCTATTTTCAGAGTGTTCTTTTAATTATGATAATGCCATTTGTTTTTCTAACTTAAACTTATCTACAGCTTGTTGTTTGGGGTTTTTTTTATTTGTATTTTTTAAACTCTTGGCTCTCACCATTGACTGTACTGACTGTGGCTACTGATTGGTCAGGTTATAACTTGAACAACTTAAACTACTTTCGTGGGAAAAAAGAGGAATATCAAGAATATGTTAAAAAAGATTATCAGATCAAGAATGGTTCTTCTGACCAATAGTATGACTTAGTAATAGCTGTTGATCTTCTACAGAAGTCTATGGGATTTTGGATTCTTGGAGCCACTTCCTGTTTGAAACGTCGGGGGGGGGTGTCACTCAGTCCAGTTCTGTTATACAGTCAATGGTTCTCACCTGAAGACTTTTCTCCTCCAGACCTGTGTGTGGATTAAAAAAGTGTTGCTCCTCGACTGACTTTGCAGTTCTTCCCCTACATCCTGCTGCTGGTGGCGATGCTGATGTACACCCCGGCGCTGTTCTGGAGGTTTTTTGCGGCCCCCATCCTGCAGTCAGACCTGGGCTTCATCATGGAGGAGCTGGACAGGTGTTATAACCGAGCGGTCACTCTGGCCAAACGGGTTGCAGCGCTTCACCTCTCTGCAGACAGGTACAGCTTCTCAACATCTCGTCTGTTTACTTCTGTTCTACCGCGGAACCATAAGAAAAACAAAACCTGCAATAAAATCAAACCAAATTTCATAAAAGGACATTTTCTCTAAGTTCTGAGTGAAGTATTAATCATACTTTTTTAAAAACTTTTTCTATGGATTTTACTTCTTTAAATTCTTTATGAAAAATAGTTAAATATTAAGTTAGTTGAAGTTAGATAAATTCGTATCATCAGCAAATAATACATCCTTCGGCATTTAAAGACCTTTAACAAAATCATTCATATAAAATGTTAACAGTACTGGCCTAGGAACAGATCCCTTTAAAAAAAATACTTAACCGTGGAGAACACACAGGAAACCGCGGAGAACGCACAGGGAACCGCGGAGAACACACAGGAAACTGTGGAGAACGCACAGGGAACCGCGGAGAACACACAGGGAACCGTGGAGAACGCACAGGGAACCGTGGAGAACGCACAGGGAACCGTGGAGAACGCACAGGGAACCGCGGAGAACACACAGGGAACCGCGGAGAACTCACAGGGAACCGTGGAGAACTCACAGGGAACCGTGGAGAACGCACAGGGAACCGTGGAGAACGCACAGGGAACCGTGGAGAACGCACAGGGAACCGCGGAGAACACACAGGGAACCGCGGAGAACACACATGGAACCGTGGAGAACTCACAGGGAACCGTGGAGAACTCACAGGGAACCGTGGAGAACGCACAGGGAACCGTGGAGAACACACAGGAAACCGTGGAGAACGCACAGGGAACCGTGGAGAACACACAGGGAACCGTGGAGAACGCACAGGAAACTGTGGAGAACACACAGGAAACCGTGCAGAACGCACAGGGAACCGCGGAGAACGCACAGGGAACCGTGGAGAACACACAGGGAACCGTGGAGAACATACAGGGAACCGTGGAGAACTCACAGGGAACCGCGGAGAACACACAGGAAACTGTGGAGAACACACAGGAAACCGTGGAGAACGCACAGGGAACCGTGGAGAACACACAGGGAACCGCGGAGAACGCACAGGGAACCGCGGAGAACACACAGGGAACCGTGGAGAACACACAGGGAAACGCGGAGAACACACAGGGAACCGTGGAAAACGCAAAGGGGACCGTGGAGAACGCACAGGGAACCGTGGAGAACGCACAGGGAACCGCGGAGAACACACAGGGAACCGTGGAAAACGCAAAGGGGACCGTGGAGAACGCACAGGGAACCGTGGAGAACTCACAGGGAACCGTGGAGAACACACAGGGAACCGTGGAGAACTCACAGGGAACCGTGGAGAACACACAGGAAACCGCGGAGAACGCACAGGGAACCGTGGAGAACACACAGGGAACCGCGGAGAACGCACAGGGAACCGTGGAGAACGCACAGGGAACCGTGGAGAACACACAGGGAACCGTGGAGAACGCACAGGGAACCGTGGAGAACACACAGGGAACCGTGGAGAACTCACATGGAACCGTGGAGAACACACAGGGAACCGCGGAGAACTCACAGGGAACCGCGGAGAACGCACAGGGAACCGTGGAGAACGCACAGGAAACCGTGGAGAACGCACAGGAAACCGTGGAGAACGCACAGGGAACCGTGGAGAACGCACAGGAAACCGTGGAGAACACACAGGAAACCGTGGAGAACACACAGGGAACCGTGGAGAACACACAGGAAACCGTGGAGAACACACAGGAAACCGTGGAGAACACACAGGGAACCGTGGAGAACACACAGGGAACCGTTGAGAACACACAGGGAACCGCGGAGAACACACATGGAACCGTGGAGAACTCACAGGGAACCGTGGAGAACGCACAGGGAACCGTGGAGAACGCACAGGGAACCGTGGAGAACTCACAGGGAACCGTGGAGAACACACAGGAAACCGTGGAGAACACACAGGGAACCGTGGAGAACACACAGGGAACCGTGGAGAACACACAGGGAACCGTTGAGAACACACAGGGAACCGCGGAGAACACACATGGAACCGTGGAGAACTCACAGGGAACCGCGGAGAACACACAGGAAACCGCGGAGAACACACAGGAAACCGCGGAGAACACACAGGAAACCGCGGAGAACGCACAGGGAACCGCGGAGAACACACAGGAAACCGCGGAGAACACACAGGGAACTGCGGAGAACACACAGTATGAAACTTGTCTGCAGTTTCTTTTTCCTTCAGTTTTTTATTGTCATTTTTGTTTTTTTGTCCATTTCTATTTTTTATTTTTAGTCTTTTTTTTTGGCTGCTGTTAATTGTTGCTTCCTAAAATGAATAAACCATTAAAAAAAACTTTGAAAGCTCAGCGGAAAACTGTTCTTGGTTTTCCCGGGTTAAAGAAGCTTTAAAAGGCCTTTAAAAGTCTAATATTTTGTTTTTCTAAAGCTGTTCTGACACGTTTCTCTGCACAGCAGATACATTTCCATTTGTTGGTTTTACGATAAAATGGCAGAAATTCTCTCATCATTTTTGCTCTGGATATCTGCAGCTTAGTAACGTCTGTGTTTCATCAGGTTGTATGAAGTCAGTTTGTTTTTTATGTAGAAATGCAGGCTTCAGCGTGTCGCACAAACCCTTTTTCACAGGTGGAAGTTGAAGCTCTATAATTACACCTGGAAACTCCCTAGAATTCTTCATCACATCTGGACCGAATCCCATTGCAGGATAAATACAAAAGGGTTTCACCTGATTGGAGCTTTGCTGTGCTGTGCGTCGTCACGAGTTTGAACACCCCCGCCCCCCCAATGAATGTGGAAGTTGAGCTGACTACAGATGGAGATCAGTCTTCACTTTGCTCATTTATTCCTCGTCACTTGTGGCATTTTCAGCTGCATGGTAATCGCAACAGCAGAACAAACAGACCTGACGACTTCAACTTTATTTAGAAAGAACCTTTTAAGCATAAACAAAATATCAAAGAGTTTAAAAAAAGATTAAAAAGTTAAAGGATTTTAAGTAAAAGTTTAGACGTTGAGCTGATTCATTTCTGTTTTTCTTGTTATTTGCTGCATAAATATAAGGAGGTACAGCTAATAAATAATAAATCCAGGAACAGAGAGAAAACTAAGTTGTGATCTGAATTGGAAGTGTTTTATCTGTACGGACATCTTGGACTCGCCCGCTCTAGTCTGGCCTTGAACGCCCTGCGGGTTCGGGTCTGGCTACTCCTCGAATAAAAGAGGGGCGCTCTAAATCTGGATCAGAAAGGGCTTCCTCCGTAAAACTGAATCCAGACCACGTCCAAAACCTCCAGGTTTTCTTGTTTGTTCGTTTTTTTGCTGTGGACTGCTGGAAGTGGATACTTGCTGAACTGCACTTTAATCCCTAAGGCTGATTTGGGCTGTGCCCAGATTCCAGGGCTGCGATCTTCCTGGGCTGCATTTGTGGGCTGCTGACGTCACAGCGCCGCCACAAGTGCTGTCCAAAGTCAACGACTCCTTCAAATGCGGCTGACGAATGCTTCTTTTTCCCCGATTTCAAGGATTGGTATCCTTCTGTGCTCTCCATATCCCAAGATGCATTGCGGCCGAACCCAGAAATTTTCTGGCGGTCTGTGAAGCGGGACCTGGAGTTGGAGATAATGACACCTTTTTAAAATGACACTTCCAAGATTAAAAGTTGGTGGTGCAGTGAATAGTGAAGACATTTGGACACAATTGTTTAGGCCGCCGTTTCCCTGAAAGCCTCCGACCGTCTTCACTGAGCATGTGCAGAAATGGAGTCTCTGTGGGAAGAGCACAGGTTCACCCGACTGTTTGTCTTTAAACCCCCAACTCTCCTTTAGATTAAACATTTTCAAGTGTCTCGATTCCCACAATGCACCAGGTGCAGACAGGAGGATGTAAAATCTTTTTTCCCCTTTTCTTTTGAGGAGGATATACTTTTGTGACATCACAGGATATTGGCAGAACGGCGTTAACTCTGCTCCTCCTTCTGTGGTCAGCGACCCCACTGAGGGCTGCTTCAATTACCCGCTGGTGGAGAAGTTTCTGATGACCAAGCGCTTCTCGCGGCGGCTGCTGTTCTACTACCTGCTGTGCCGCGGCCTGACGCTGGTCACCCTGCTGTGCGCCTGCATCTACATGGGGTACTACTACAGCCTGGCCTCCGTCAAAGACGACTTTGACTGCAAGCTGCGGGTGGGGCTGCTGGAATCCGACCCCACCGTTCCGGAAAAGGTCCAGTGTAAACTCATCGCCGTGGGCGTCTTCTCTCTGCTGAGGTACGTTCTGCTGTTCCTTTGATCCCCTCCACGCCAAACCGCAGTGGGTGGATTTGTCTCCTTCCAGTCTGGTCAACCTGGTGGTGTTCGCTGCGCTGATGCCGGTGGTGGTCTTCGCCGGGCTGCGGCCGCTCCTCTTCCGGGAGCACGCCAAGTTCCTGGAGATCTACCAGTCCCTCCCCACTGTGGGCGTCCTGCCCCCCCCCAACGGACAGTGTGACGACCTCTCCATGTACCTGCTCTTCCTGGAGGAGAACCTCAGCGAGTTGAAGTCCTACAAGTACATTAAAGTAAGTGGAAGCATCAGAAAGTCTCCCAACAGAAGCTGGAATGGTAACACGTTCCTTCCTCCTCCTCCTCCTCCTCCTCCTCCTCCTCCTCCTCCTCCTCGCCACGTGTCCTGCAGGTGTTGGAGATGTTGAGGAGGCGTGGAGAGTGCTCCGGGGAAAACTTCGACACCATGGGCCTGCTGCAGACGCTCTGCCCCGTTAAAATGGAACAGGTGGACGGGAAGAAACCTCAGACCACCGCAGAGAAACTGGATGAAACCAAAATAAACCTGACTGATGGAAACGCTGAGAAAAACCTCCACGCTCCAAATCCAACCTCCGAAAACGAAACAGAGATGAAAGGTCAGTGCGTTTAATCCTAATCTGAAGACCTTCTGGAGTTCTCTGCATTATTTTCTGATAAGATCATGTGCAGATCCAGTTACTGGGTTTCTCTTCCTATTTTTAATTCAGTCAAGGAAATGTGTAAAAAACATTAAACCCCGATAAAAAGAGAAAATATCACCAAAGTCACAAAAGGTTTTAGAAAATAGAATTTCTCCTAATTCTATAACATTCATAACGTCTTTTGAACCTTTTTAAATCCATTTTATCTTTTCTTGGATGTATTTTCTAGGTTCACACAAATAAAAAAGACTCAATCGTTCTGAATCAAGTTCTTTACTTTTACACTTGAGTTTATATAGAAATGCAATTGTTTCAAAGTAAGAGTTAGTTCATATTTTCCTCTGGTATTTATTTATTTATAGTGTTTAGTGGAATTCAGGTTTACGTTAATCTAGCATTTGAATAAATCCAATTCATCTGTAGGTATTCAGTTTTATGGATTCAAGGAGTTTTTATTGCTATTTTCAGTGAACAGAGCAGTTTCACAGACGAGGAACTTGCTGCGGTGCTAATGTGCCGCATCAAACACTTAAGAACGAAAAATAACACAAAGGTCAGAACAATAAATAGAAGTACAATATTGCAAACGGAGGATGAAGACCAGAAATAACAATTTTTTGATAAAAATCTTTAAATCTTTGATTTTTTAAAATCTATTCTTTTTGTTTGGATACATTAATAAGATATTAAGGTTATGTCTGGATTCCCCCCCAACCCCTACATAGTCCACTCTATAGTGCGTTTTTCATTTTGCAGTGCTGTCTAAATCTACAATTCCAAAATCCAGTGCCCTAGAAATTTCCCAGAAGTCTCTGCGGAAAACCAGTGTGCATCGTTGCTCACTAGTTCGGCGAATATAGACCACAATGCATTGCGTCTGAACATTTTTACCAAAAAAATGTATTCACATGTATTTTTTTGAAAAACCATCAACGTTTTATCTTCAGAAGGCAGTGGAGTCATAAATAATTGTCGCAAAACGCTCATATTAATTAGATTTTAACTTTGTGAAATCGATGACGTCATATCTGCCTTTAAAAAAAAAAAAAGTAGTGAGCGTGGTGTCCAAATTGCTTTTAAAATTCACTGCACTACATAGTGCCGCACTATATAGTTTTATAGTAGTTAGGGGTTAGGGGGGGAATTTGGACACAACCACAGATTTGGATGAATTGTGACTGAAAATCCATGAGATGCTTTTATTTTTTAGAGCTCAGCCCGTTGTTGGCGAAGGAAGTGACGGACAGCAGAGCAGGAGAGGGCGGGACCCTTCGGCAGCGGGCGATGTGATTGGCTGCTGACGTTGCAACTTAAATGGATAGATGAAATCATGGAGATGGCTAAAGTATTTCAAAGATGCTTTTGTGTTTAGATCCGCGCTCACAGCTCCGTCGAAGAGAAACAAAAGATGTGTGGAAATGTTCATGTTTACACGGCTGTTAGGGTTTTTTTTGTTTAGATATATTTTTTTAAGGATGAGACAATCTCACCATAGCTGTTCATGAAAACGGAACTCCAAGCGGTGGATGAGCTGCTCCACTTTAGATGAGAAACCTTTTTTACAGCTTCTGCCATCTGAACTCCTTCAGAGTAAAAGCAGCAGCTCTGTCAGAAAAGCACTGACTGGACGGGCTTCTCCTTATTTGTGTTTGTTTTTTTTTTTGTGTGCAGTTTTTCCATTTTTGCTGTCTTCGTGGCAGACTTGACTTTTTGTAATCTGACACGTCCTGACATATTTCATATTATTGTGAAGGGCTGATGACGTGACAGGAAACCGTGCCTCAATGTTTTGGTTCTGATTCTGAAAAATGTGGATTGTTTCTCAAAAGTTAGACCTGCTGAATGTTTTCTTAAAGGTGCAAACACACTTCTGCTGACGGGACGAACAAAAAAGTGGTGTTGAATGTACATTTGAAATAACTGGAGTCAAAAAGCTTTAGTCAGAAACAGACTTCAGGAACGAACGCTAGTTTTTACGGAATGACTCTTCTGTCCAGCGTACGAGCATCTATTCGCCGCGGTACGACTTTCTCCTTGTTGCTGCTCGTGTTTGTGAAAGGTTGATCTTTTTTCTGTGATGGCGTTCTTCGTCTGCTCCTTCTGAGCCAACTGACAACAAGCAGCGCCGCAAACTTTGTCTTTTGATCAGTTTGTGCTTGAGGATTTATTTGTGATTGTTGTTTTGTCTGAATTTGCCAAAATAAACGTTGTGAACAGATTTTAGGAGTTGTGTGATTTTATGATGTCTGACTGACAAGTTGACCTCCAAATCCACCCCCAGACGTTCAACTTTACCAACTTTACTCAACTCGACTCATCTTAACTCAACTGAGATCGACTCGACACGACTCAACTCAGCCTGACCTGACCTGACCTGACCTGACCCAACTTGACTTGTCTTCACTTCACCTAACTTGGCCTAGCTTAATATTACTCAACTTTTTTGTAACATGAATTTACATAATGTAACTTTACTTTCGTAAACGTACTTAATTTTTTATAAAAGTACATAAGCAAATGTACTTTAGCAGGTGCAACAAATTTTTGTCTATTGATTTTTCAGCTTAATTTTGCTTTTTTAACATTTAAAAATATACCATACTTATGTTTGTTTTTTTCTATACCCACATTTTTTTCATAAAGTAATCTGTATCTTCAATATTATGTTGGTAAAATACAAATAAAAAAATAACCAAAATATGTTATTGCAATAATTATCCAGCTGGAATAGCTATTGTCTTATTAGGATTCTGCTAAAGTTAAACAACTTTGGTTTATCCTTTATGTTTTTGCTAACTGTATCCATAAAAAAGGCTAATAATTTTTCTTTCATCTTGTTATTAATTGATTATAAGAACAGTTCTATTCAGACTTCAGAAAGAGTTTCCTTTCCTTTTTTTAGGAGATAATTTTATTATCATCTCATTGCTACAGGGTTATTTTTGTTTGTGAGAATGCACTGATGTCTTTTGTCCACTAGAGGCCGCCAAAGCGTTTGTTGTCAGACAAGATCACATTCAGCAGGAGGATAAATGAAGTGAAAACAAAATGTCAATCCGAAATCAAAAGTAAAATCTGGGGTTTGCCTTCTGCTATTGAGGGTTTCTGTTTATATTTATGTTACAGCAGGAACACAGAGTGGTTCTTTACCTGAATTTTAAACAGAACCACCCTCCAATTTGTGGAAAACACACATCATGTCTGCATCTTTCTTCGCCTGCTGCCCAGCATGACATATGTTCAACTCCAGGAAAAGAAAAACACAATACCGGTACACACAGCTGGTCCTTTTGACCAGTTTGACAAAAACATAAGCAGTCACTGGAAAAGTTCCACACCAGAAACACATTTATGGCAGTAATAGGCGGTAAAAACCAAAGGAAAATTATGTAATTTGTTCAAATTAAACTATGATTAAGGAACTTTTTGTTGAATCTGCACTTTGATTTTATATGTGTCATTAAAGAGAATCCAGTCTAAGAACTGAGATGTGTAGTAATTATTCTCTTTTTTGTTCAATTTTTTAACAACCTTTTGAAAAAAAAGAGCAATTTAATTGTTTAATTTCTGCATCTTTTTACTTTTTGAAGTAGATTAAAGAGGAAGGAACTAGTTATTGTGAGACAGGGATATTTGTCAAATGTAAACACTTTGCTTATTAAAGAAATGTATAACCATCAGCAGGTATTTCAGATTTCTATACATATTTTCTATTATACTTTAAACATACAGATGCATTAAAAGAACACAAAGCAAAAGTTTTCGGGTTTCAAAATAGAACATAAATAAAACAGAATGCTCAGTTGATCCGTTCTTTAGAAGCAAAACACAAATTCTACAAATAAATTCTAATGTTTTCAAGTTTTATAGAACAAACATAACAACATAACATGGACAAACATTGTTGTCATCATCCTGTGAATAAGCTAGGAACTAAAAGCAATTCTCAGAATTTCTTTTCTTAGTTTAGACTGTCTGACCTTTGTTGTTTTTGCTGGAGAATGATTGTTTATTTCAGTCTGAGATTGAACATGTTTGGTGGCTCTGCTTCTGATGTAAAAAAAAAAAAAAGGTTGATAATATTTCCTGATTTTGTTTTCCTGTTTTTTTCATGTTTTTTGTCGGATTTTAAATACCTGTAATACCTTCACACAAGGGCCGAAATGTAATTTTTCTGTCACCGGTCAAGTTGGCCCAGTAGATTTTCTTATTCTACCGGACCAACTTGACCGTACCTCACTATTTCAAACAGATTAACCTTCTACCTTCTGAATTGTATTTAAGGAAATTAAATTGCATAAAAGTTATTTAGGTATGAACACTTCTTTATTGTCATCTAACTGTAAACTGGCTGCAGTGGAGGAGGAGCGTTCCATGTGCGTTTATTACTAAAGCTCTGCAGCTACTTCGCGCTTTATTATTTGAGCTTAAAATAAGATACATCAAGTTTTTTGCAGCAACATATCATCCCTATTGGTGTGATAGAACCACTCATCATTTTACTGATGAGTGTGTTGAACTCACCAGCTTTCTAAAAGAAGAAGTGTTTAAAAAAAAATTAAAAAACCTTGAAAATATAATGTCATTCTTTTTAAATAACTGCAAACATGTCCGTGTTGCATCACATCTGCAATCCTTCTTTTTATCTGTTGATTTTCTAAAAGGGTTTATCTCTTTTCTTCTTTTTTTGCACCGAGTCATAATAATTTTTATTAATAAATCTGTGCCGCATTCCTGTCTGTGGCACACCTGTTTCTGCATTCAGGTGAATGTGAGCGTGTTGGTCTGGATGGTACAAAACCTTTGTTCCACCTGTGTATTCTTGCTTTTGTGGAGCGTCATCTGGAGTTCACACACCCACAGAGCTGCAAACTAAAAATGCTACCCTCGCTGATCTTGAATTCACCCGTGTTATGCGCCAGGTTCGCGCTTTAACCACACAATCCCCCCCTTATTTCAATTAACAACAGCAGTTGAGCAGACGATGGTGACAGCTAATTTCCCCGCCGTCCGGCTTATCCCCTTAGGAATCACCACAGCAAAGCAGCTTTCACTGATTTCCTCAGTTTGTTTGGCAGAGAGTTTTCACGCCGGATGCCCTTCCTGACACTACCCTGTATTTTCGAGACACAGCAGCGCAAAGGACCCAAACTGGAATTTAAGCTTATTACATGGTGACCAGCAAATACATATTCAAACTATTATCTACTTACCTTTAAATGTGCGATTAATAGAGAATATGGTTACCGTGGAGGTTACTCTGAGCTCTTATTTTGGTTTCCTACCATTGGAACTGGCATTCAGATATTTTTTTTACTACAGCCATCGACAAACATGGCGGTTAAATCTCAGATTAGACTCCAAGAGTTCATCCAAACCTGCTTAATCCCTTTCTGGGTCACGGGGTTGCTGGAGCCTATGCCACCTGGGCAAAGATGGGGTTCACCCCAAAGAGGTGGCAAGTCTGTCCCAGGGCCACACAGTCACACCTCAGAAACTATTTAGAATCACCAATGAACCTATGTTTTTGTTTTTGTATTCATATTATGGGTGGAAGCTGGAAATGTCCACGGAGAACGGATGCAAACTCCAGCTGGGGATTCTTGATGTGAGATGAGAGCACTAAGCAGTTCACCACTGTGCAGCATTAGAATGTTCAATAAAATATAAAATGATTTCAGTCAGAAAAAGACTCAGATGAAAATGTGCACCATTCAAGCATCTAAATTCTGAGAAAATCTGAATGAAAACTAATTAGTGAAATTTTTTTAGACATTTTAGTTTCTGATTCGCGTTGATTATGGTCACTGCGCAGGTGTTGCCGCTTGGGGGCTTTCTTTTCAATTATTAAGTAGGATTTTCCTGACAGTTTCCTCAGTGTTTCGGACCTAAATGAACCAAAACAGGTTCAACAAGTCGAGGGTAAACGCTGACTCATTAATATCTCACTGTAAGTGCTGTCCTAGGTACATTAACATCGGGAGTTGGGTCATCTAGACCCACTAGACAGTGCTCTGAACCTTTTTTCTTCAATGATTTGTGATCTTCACTGGTGTCCATGGATTACATGAAATCTTTCCACCTTCATCCACCTTTGTCATGGTAGGGAGAACACGTCAATGTAAGGGTGGGGTCATCTAAGATAGCACAAGGGTTACGACAAAAGAGTGAAATGTACTTTTTTTGTGGACCAATGGAAGACTTTCTTTGAATCAATCCGAACAAATGTTCACCTTGTTTCCCGGCAGAAGTGCCTTGATGGCTTCATTATATCCATAAGAGTCACCGGATCATTGCTGGAAATGTGAACCTGTTCATCCTTGGGTTTAGTGAGGCAACATGACCTCTTCCCTTTTGTCAGTCTTCTCTGAGGAAAATTACCGCCTGTGTTTACATACCGCTGTTGGCTTTGGAGCAGCCTCGGGAGGCTGATAACCAACGCAAAGAAACACAATGAGTTCCTATTGTAGCAGGAAACTGCGATCAACGCCGTCACGCCTACGTTTGTGGGGAACGTAAACATCTTGACAAGAGATAAGAGCAAGTCTGGACCAAGAGATAATCAAAGTGATCTCACCACAATCAAACTGTCCATTTCTAGTTTTGAACCCTAAACTCTTGAGGAGCAAGACCAACTGGGAGGAAATAGTAGTAGGCAGTAGGCCACTGAGGCCTTCCCATCCAACAGGCCGGCTTCAGAAATTCCATTCAGGTGAGACACCAGGCATGACCTGAAGGGGCGGTTCCTTCAAGGTGCTTCATGCCTGGACCGCCACAGCCAGTCATGGCTCTCTCTCTCTTTGGTGCCCAGCAGATTGCATCCTGCTCAACCCTCATTCATTCCAAGCACAACAGCTGAGCTCTGAGTCTACTAAGCAGCTAAATCTGAGCGCCTGGGATGCATCAGGCATCTCCAGCATCACTGTCATCATCTCAAGGTGCTTGAACATTTTGCCCAATAAGACCTGTTGTTTTTTTAAATGTTTTGTTTAACCCTGCTTTGCAGCTGAACTTGCCAACAACAGCAAATGTAACAAGGTGGAAATGAAAAGAAAAACAAAATGTCTTCCACCACCAAAGCTACAGTAACTCTGATCAGCTGGAAGCATAGAAATAAACAATTTAAAAAATACAAACAGTCACATTCAACAGTAAAATGATTGCCTATTCAATTTCAAATTGATTTTAAAATTGAACCACTGGTTTTTAGAGCCTTGCATGGTCAAACCTCGACTTACGTCTAACTCCTCATACTCTTATGCCCAATCCTTGAGGTCTTCCGACCAACATCTCTTAGGCGTTCCAAAAACCCACTTTAAGAATGGAGGAGGTCTCCCTTTTCAAGCTGTCGCTCCTCGTCTTTGGAGCTCCCTCCCGCCGCGTCAGATGGATTCCTTTGAGAGTCAAGACGTTTTTATTCAGAAGAGCTTTTAGTTGATTTTACTCAGTATTTTTTTTAAATTTTATTTAGATTTTCAGTAGGCCTTGTTAATATTTGATATCTGTGTTTGGTTTGATTTTATGCCATCTTGTTGTAAAGCACTTTGTGATGCTTTCTGTGAAAAGTACTACAGAAATAAAGATTATCTATTTTATTCTATTCTATTCTATTCTATTCTATTCTATTCTATTCTATTCTATTCTAAAATCAATGTAAAAGGCTGTCTGGTGGTTTTATGAAGTTTTCTGGTTTTCAAAGAGGAATTATACAATTGTATTGCCACAGGAAGGAAAGACCTACTGTGGTGCTCAGTCTTGGTCAAGGAAATTCTTAGTTTTTCTAAGATGTGAAGCCATGATCTGAGCTTATCCCAAACACGCAAGACGTCATTGAGGAAAACGGTCAGAGATAATGGACTTGTATATCACGCACCATTTCCTGTATCGCCAATAAACCTTAACTGGTTTTTCTTTTCCTTATTGAAGTGTCTTGAGGACCCACGCAGACCAGCAGGAGAGTTTCAGAATGTTCAGACCTTCAGGATCTAACTTTTCTTAAATAAACAAAAAAATAAACAGCAAAATTCTCAACTTTGTATCGTGGCCTAAATCAACGAGACAGCCTGGATGTTCATTTGAAGGTTTCTGTCTCTTTGATTTTGCTTCAACAAGATGATTTACCGTCAAATAATTTGCCTAAATTTTTCAGTGGCTAAAAATTTGTTTTTTTTTTTATTGCAGAGACACATGTAGGGATTCTTTTCTATTTTCACAGTTTCTGCTTTCATTTTTGAAACGTTTCATTTGTTTGAGACATTCTGTGGCTGTTTCAAAGTTAAACCTGCACTTTTGCTCAATTATTTCATTGTAAACAATTAAACAAATCACAATGTTTGAATAGGTCTTAGTAAGAAATAATGTTGTAGTGTTCATGAAAACAGTGTTGGATCTGAATCACTGTGGGCCGGTCAAATCAAAAAAATAGATGAACAAAATGCAAACACACAAGGGAATGTTGTCACTTGGCCGTCTTCTCCAAAGCTCCACCCAAATGGTTTAGAAATTCAGCACCTCGGGCCTGGGCAGCCCTCCTGTGAAAGACGACGTGTCTTTCTCGGAAACGAGCCACCGAGGTCAGAACACCGCGCCCCGGACACAGACAGAGGGTCGCTGCTCACCTGTCTCTGTTAAATGTTACATGTGCTGCTGTTGGATGGAGGCACTCAGCTGTTACTTGACTTTAACACATTTAAAAAAAAAGAAAATAGTTTACAGGAAATCCAAAAAGAGCACACCAATCTGATTTCAGGTACCTAACAGCAGGTGACCTCAGCCGCTCACCTTGAACCTTCAGGTGCTTCAGGTGCTCCACTTCCTCAGCTGGGATCCCGCATGGCTCCCTCCACAGCTGCCGATCTGGTAAAACCAGATCGGCAGTGAGTAGAGGCCACCGCTCCTGTGGCGTTGCTGTCAACAAACGTTGTTCCTTTGTCATCAGCAGAAATCTTCCTTCCCTGCATCTTCTTCTTTTAACCCTATGATCCATTCTGACAAAATAAAGCTTCTCCACATGTTCAAGCTCAAGGATGGCATCACACCTGGACTGCACATGCAAGTGATTCCATTGTCACAGTTGGCACAGCACATACAACACAGAAAAAAATGAATACATTTTAGAAACACAGTTCATTTTTTATTTGTCTGTTTAATGAAAATTATAAAAAAAGAAATGAAGTTGTCATCTGTAAAAAATAAATGCTTTTATTCTTATTTTCTTCCTGCAGATTGCAACCAGGTACTAAAATAAAAGTAACATTTATTCAGGAAAATACATTTTTTACTTCTACTTAAATGAATTAGTGCTAAAAACGTTCATTTTGCTGAATTTTTATTTCCCTATTTGGATACACATTTACCCTCTTTTTAGGATATAAAAACAGAACTGTACAGATGTAGGATAATTAGTCATGAATTGATTGGAAAATACATTTACTTACACATAAATCCGCATACATATGAAGAATTCCATAATACTTACTCTTAATCAGAAATAGACAAATTAGCACTCATACCAAACCATGTCCCAAACTTACTCTCTGTATTTGATTATTTTTGTAAATATGACTTGTTTGTATAGTTTGTATATTATTATTTTTTACATCTATAATAGCTGTTTGCACCATGAAGGAATGCAATTTCATCTGTGCTGTATAGCGCGTATTTCACAATAAAGCTGACTCAAACTTATTCATACAGCATATGGCACAAAATTATTTATTAGGTTTTTCAAACGTAGTTTATTTAATTGCTTGAAAAGGAATGGGAGTGAAGCCAATTTACATAGCCCCCCCCCCCCCCCCCCATGATGCTTTGCTTAATTTTTCTGTCTTTGTAATAATTAAAACTACTCTTTTATCGTTATCCAGTTCTTAACTTCTGATCAATTATTTATACCTTACCATCACAATTACTTAAAACGAAAGTACTTTTCTTGAAGCAGTTTTATTTTAGTCATCATTGAGATTACTAAATTTGTTTTTACTTAATCTAACACCTTTTAATACTTTATAGGTCACAGGAGGATTTGATTACTAATTACATGAAAATGATCATAAAGTCCATGTATGTTTATGATAAAAAAAATTGTTTTAACACACACACACACACACACACACACATATCAAAGGAGGTGGGAAGTATGAATAATGAAATGAAATTAATAAAAAATACATTTGAATAATCCAAATAATCCAAACAAAATTAGTTTATTTCAAAATAAAACTAGTTTTATTTCAAAATAAAACTAGTCTTATTTTGAAAACGTCACAGCTTAGTGCATATTGTGTCTAACTTGGCGGCTCTTTTAAAGCGACCGGGCCTGGGATGTGTGATTATTTATGAGAGTATATAACATTTAAGAGTCAGTCGGTGTAGCTCGTGCAAATCTATTCCGTTTTTTTCAACCGATTGTCTCCTCCGTCGAGAGTCCACATCGATGGCGGCCGTTGTTGTTAGCAGCATGATGGGTAAAATGTACGGGCTGTGTTTCCATGCTGTTCGTCAAACAGCTGGACTAAAGGCACCCTGGCTCCTTCATCGCAGAGCCTTCAGAATCAGCGTAAGTTTGAAACTGTTGGATTGGTTGTGTTTTGGGTGACTCCCAATAAATAACCTGCAAGGTCGATGATGAAGCTAGCAGGTCCTGCTGAGGTTATCTGCTAGTGTCTTGCTAGCAACAGAGAGATCATTCAAAATGTATCATTTCCGCGTTGTCACAGCAGATAATCTTATAATATAATCTGTAAGTGACTTGTTACGAGAAGGTTAATGCACATTATGTTGCTACTAAAAGTAAAGAGGAACGCATCTTTAATTTAAGTTATCGCGATGATTAGTTAGCTAGCTAGTCATGCTAGTGAGAGTTCACAAACAAGTGTTTTATTCATAAAATAATACTTCATTAATGTAGTCACGTGCTCGACAGATTGACGCAAAGCTGTCTATATTTTAGTAAAACTTTATGCATTAACCCTAACGGCAATGCTGGTGTCAGGGAGGCGTAATGTGTATTTGTTTTGGTTTACCCAGCCGGTTAGCATTTTAGCTAGCTTCAATTCTATTGGTGGACGCCGGGGGTGTGGGAAGGCATCCTGCGCGGTGACCACTTTCAGTGCACCCAAATAAACATATATTATTTTAAATGGTCTAATTTGGTACTCATCGGGGAAGTTTGTGTGGCTGAATCTCACGGGTTTTTAGTGAAGAACATGTGCCAACTTGGCTACACTTTAAAAAGATCACAATTTGGAAAATAGCACAATAATTTGTAATTAATGTACAACCAGGTGCATTATATTCGCATTATGATGTGATGTTTTACCAAGTAGTAATGAAACAGTGTATGAGAGGGAACCAGTGGTGCATTTATTATACATCGTCTCCTGCTGATCTGGAGTCAGGTTGCCCAGGCAACATTCTGAGCAGAGATGCCCAGAGCTCCCTCACAACAGAAACTTCCTGGTTCTCCTCCCCCACAAAGGTGCCAGCCAAGAGACCGTCTGTCCTGGGTATTCCTGGGTATTCTCCAGGACCTAACCCTGGTGGAACATACCTGGAATACCTCACCAGGGAGGCATCCAAAAGAGATGCCTAAACCTCCTCATTTGGCCTTTCTTGCATCATATTTTGATGTAGATCTTTTCTACTTAATAAGAACATACCCAATTGTTTAGTAATTAAAAATCAACGTAAATATTTGCAGGAAACACAAATACACAGAATCCATCCATTCAATCATTCATTCATTCATATATGAATAGTCCAATCAATCGTAGAAAAACACAAAACAATAAAAGATGCAGTGCCAAGAGAATATAAGAGTTGAAAAAAAGTCATACATTTTGTTTTTAAAAAGGCAGAAATAGAAAAATACAAAAATAACAGTAGTAAAAAAATATTAAATGAAAGAAGTAAAAGTATTAAAAAGTAAAGAATATAAGTTGGCTAAAAGAACAGAAAATAACTTTTCTAGTGTTTCCACATATACGACTGAGAGTCTATGGTACTATTAAATAAATAAATAAATTAAGTTGTATTTATAGCTTGCAGCTGTAACTTTAATTATTTAATTTCTTTTATAAAATACAAATTTCCAGGAGACAATAACCTGAAATTCTTCACATTTTGGAGCTAACAGTTTGATTAGAAATTAATTGTATAACTTACTTAAAGCATTCTCCTTAAGTACATAATTTCTCTGAAAAGATTTTCTAAGATAAACGTTTGAAGCTAAGTTCATGACCTTTTCTCGGGACTGACATAGGCGTAAAAAAATGCAAAGCAACAAACATCACGGTTGATTACATCAGCAGTTCTTCAAAGTTCAGCGAGGACGGAGCTAAAGAGCACTGAAAATATTCTTAGCAAAGGTCATGTTTTGTAGCCTTTAAAAAAAAAAAGGCGTTGTTTGGTGTTGAAGCAGATTAGACAGACATGCATGCGGAAAGCGCAGCAATCATTTATCAATGATCAATAACGGCCGGTATTGAACCCGCCAGGCTGTGCACCGCCAGCAGCCTTTTGACTCGTCCTTGGAGAAGCCTCAGTTCCCTGGAGCCTCGGCGGACTTCGTGGACCACCTGGAATTCATCCAGCCCAATGTCATCTCTGGGATCCCGGTGTATCGTGTGATGGACAGACAGGGGAACATCATCAACCCTTCTCAAGACCCTCAGGTCTGCCAGCTTCCCAATTAACCAGAGAGGATGTCTCTATGAGCTAAAACTGGAGTGTTTTTTTTCTATTTCGTTCTCAGCTCTCCAAGGAGACAGTTTTGAACTTTTATCAGAAGATGACGATGCTGAACACAATGGACCGGATTCTTTACGAGTCCCAGAGACAGGTACCCGGACCTTCCTGCGTTTCGAACCGCCTAAAGTGAAAGTTTAAACCGACGTTTGCCTTTCAGGGACGAATCTCCTTCTACATGACCAACTATGGAGAGGAGGGCACACACATAGGCAGTGCTGCTGCCCTTGAGCCAACCGACATGGTATTTGGTCAATATAGAGAAGCTGGTAAGCATCAGATTAGACGTTAACTTCCTCTTTGTGAGGTGAATTTCCCTCCCGATTCCAGACTTGTATTCTGCAGCCTGTGGGATGCCATGCAAAACTGGACGTTTGATGCTTAGTTCTCGTTCAAAGCTCCGTACCAAGCTGTTGTAGCTGTTTGTTTGCATTGTGCTGTTGCAGCAAACTTTGCCTCACTTGTATAGAGAACATCAAATCATCTGAAAATACTTCTTTTGAAAGGATATTCTTGTGCTACTTTTCTGATGAAGAAACTAAGCTCAAATGTGCTTTTCTGTGTATTTTTTTATTCCAATAGATGGTATAAAAACCTATAAAACTGCTTCAGTCAACTTGCCGATGTGAGCCACAAAGTGAGACAAAACGTCTTTGTGTCCAACAGGAGTGCTGATGTACCGCGGTTTTCCCCTGGATCTCTTCATGGCTCAGTGTTACGCCAACGCCGATGACCTTGGGAAGGGCCGCCAGATGCCGGTCCACTACGGCTGCAAAGACCTCAACTTCGTCACCATCTCCTCTCCGCTGGCGACGCAGATCCCTCAAGGTGAGCTGCCGTTTTGGTTTTCCGCTCTGCGAGGATGCGCCGGCGCTGACGTTCTCCTGCGTCGTTCCCAGCCGCCGGAGCTGCGTATGCACTCAAGAGGGAGAACCTGAACCGCGCGGTCATCTGTTACTTTGGCGAGGGTGCGGCCAGCGAGGGGGACGCACATGCTGGCTTCAACTTCTCCGCCACCTTAGAGTGCCCGCTGATCTTTTTCTGCCGCAACAACGGCTATGCCATCTCAACCCCCACCAATGAGCAGTACCGAGGAGACGGCATTGGTGAGACTCGGCACAGGATGACAACCCTTAAGTTTGTTTGTTTTTCTGCTTCACTCTGCCTGTCGTTCTGTTGTTGAACAGCTGCTCGGGGTCCCGGTTACGGCATGCTATCCATCCGCGTTGACGGCAACGATGTGTTTGCCGTGTACAATGCGACAAAGGAAGCGCGGCGCAGGGCGGTGGCCGAGAACCAGCCCTTTCTGATCGAGGCCATGACCTACAGGTTAGTTCAGAACCCGTTCTTCCAAGAAGATGAGCGAAGAGCATCTCCAGTGTTCCGGGCTTGTAATTTTAAGCGATTATGTGAAACACATTCAAAGTTTCATTTGAAATTCTTGCGACAAGTCCTCTTTAGTGTCTACAGTGCCAATCGTGTAAAGTTGACCTCGTCAATTCAGTCTCAGCCGTGCAGCTGGATTTAGAGTCAGACTCCAGTTCAGACGAGGAAAACAAAGACGTTCGTGGATCGTTATCTACATAACAAATACAATCTTTTTCAAAGAGCATTTTTTTCATAATACTTGAATGTAAAAAACTCAGAAATGCAAATTTAAGCTGAATTTTCTTTATGTATGTCCTCCATCATCAGAAAAATGCCTGGAAACGTAAAAAACAACACAATTTTCATCAGAGTGGGTCTTGATACCTGCTGTTTATTTTTTATCTTCTTATGTTTGACTTTGAACACCCAGAAGAAAATTGTTCTTGGGTTCTTCAGAATATCTTTTACATTTCTTCTGTCAGAACCTGAAATAGTTTTTTATGTTTTTGATGTCATTAGAGTTTTGTTGCTTTTTGTTTCTCTGAACACATTGAAACTTTTTACGCCCGGGGCAAAGTCTGAGCCGTTTTCTAATTTGTTTAACTGTCTATAAAGAGGACTAGTAAAAACACGCATTCCAAGAAAAGATGAAGTGTCGGAGAACTCAAGAGCTAACCTGTGGGTGTTATTGAAGTCGAGGGTTCATTTATTTGGTCTGTGTCATCAGAATCGGTCACCACAGCACCAGCGACGACAGCTCTGCCTACCGCTCGGTGGACGAGGTGAACTACTGGGACAAGCAGGACCACCCCATCTCCAGACTGAGACACTACATGACGGCCCGCGGCTGGTGGAGCGAGGACGACGAGCGCAGCTGGCGGAAGCAGTCCCGCAAAACCGTGATGGAGGCGTTTGAGCGGGCCGAGCGGCGCCTGAAGCCCAACCCCGAACTGCTGTTCACCGACGTGTACCAGGAGATGACGCCCGGCCTGAGCAGGCAGAGGGACTCCATGTGGCGGCACGTGCAGCAGTACAAAGAGCACTACCCAGTCGACCAGTACGAGAAGCAATGAGCAGTAGGACAGGTTTTCTGTGGAATTCTGGGAGTGGGGACTGAGACGAGCCGCAGCCTGACGGAAAGCTCCCGTAGATACCAGTTCACCCACTTTGTTTGGTGCCTTAAAAAGAAAAAAAAACTTTTAAACAGGAAATATCTTCCATAATAATAAAACATGCCCAAACAAAACACTGACAGTAAATATGCAAAAAACATGTTTAGGTTCCCCTGTCTTGGTTCCTCAATAGCTGGTGTAGCTATTTGTTTTTTTATAACTGTACTCTTTTCAGAATGCTGCGTTTTTAGATCATCTGGTTACCATGGAGATAGTACGTCTGTTTTGTTGAAAATAAAGCATAAAGTGTTTGTTGTTGTGATTTTTAATTGACGTTTCAGCTTATTGAATTCTGATAAGACTTACAGGAACATTTACAGAGAATATATATATATATGTAATAAAAATATATACATAAAATAAAAACCGTAAAAGCAGCAACTAAGAAAAAGCAAGTTGTGCCGTGTTCCCATGAGTCTTTAGGGCTGCAGGTTTTGGAAAAATAAATAACTTCTTGCTAATATTTTTCCAAGGCAGGGCAAAGTTTCTCAGTTTTTTTCCCTCCCCTTCTACTTAAGTTACAAGCCCCGCAGCTATCCTTGCCTTCATGTGCAGCTCAACAAGTCAACATGGGGCTGTGAATGCCCCGCCACAGCTTCTTGGTCTGCTGCGGCGAGCGCTGGTGCACCAGCATCAGGTGTTTGTGCACACAGACATTGCTGCGGTCCTGCTCTTTGATGTCAAAGGTCTGAAAGCCTTCGTGTGCGACGGCGGAAATCCCCAACGCCTTGGCGCACATTCCGAAGTAAACGTCATCGATGGGGTAGAAGGGGAGGACCCGGGAAACCGAGTACAGGGGCTGCAGCAACCCCCCTGAGAAGATGAAGCCGCCTCCACCCGCGTAAGCGGGATAAGCGCCGTCGTAGAAGCTCATGGGAATGTAGTATTTGCTTCTTGGGTCCCTGAGGGGGCTCGCCGTGCTTATGACGTGTCCGACGTATAGGTTTTCTGTTTTGGAAGCATCTAAAGACTTTAGGTAGTTGAGCAGCCCCGGGGTGTTGACGAAGACGTCATCGTCCCCGCTGAAGATGAAGGAGACCTGGGGGCAGTTTTTCAGCGTCCACTGGAGGAAGACCTTCATCTTGAGGGTCAGGTTCAGGAAGGACTCGTGGAAATCCCACTGCAGTATGTCCCCAAAGCGCTCTGCTTCGTACGACAGCAGGGCGCTCATGTCGGGGTCGTCCTGGGTGGAGTTGCCCAGCAGGAAGAAGGTGCGCACCGTCAGTCCACCGTGGTGCACCCCCTCCCGGCCCCACGTCTCCCGCACCGTCTGCCGCTGCTCGAAGTTTCTGGGGCTGGATTTGATGGCCAGCAGCAGGAAGGTCTGGTTGTACTCCTTCCTGTTGGCGGCGACGCACTTGTTGGGCTGGTCGATCAGAATGGGGGGGGACTTGCAGGTCATGCCACGCACAAACGTCTGAAGCAGAGGAGGGTAGGAGCTGAAGTCGTGGATGTTGAGTTGCAGGAGCTCCTGGTTCTCCACCCTGCAGAGAGACCAGGGAGACTCCCTTGCGAAGGAGTAGTCGCCGTCGTCCAAACCCTTCAGGGCCGTGTGCATCAAACGGTTCCAGTACGCTTCGTTTTTGGGGATCATCTCCCTTAGATCCTTAGACACCGACACAGTCTGTAAAACGGCCGTGGACATCTCTGCGGTGGTGAAGCTGGTGTGCTCATGGGTGGATTTGAGCTGCCCCTCGGGGTCATGACCCCTGCGCAGCCTCTGGGAGCCCTCCTCTGTGGAGATAACTGTGTTCGCTGGCTCCAAGTTCAGAGTGGAGTAGATGAAGATGACCAGCACGCAGAAAACCAAAACCATGGCAGTGTAGGCTCGGACACGTTTCATTGGCTCGGGGTGGGGTAAGCAAATCTGGGCGGAGAATGGTTCTAAAAATGGATCTTCTTTCAGGGGAAGGGTGGTGCGAGGCTCTGGCTCTCAGGTTACAGGCTCTCAGCCAGGAGGTGACACTCTGGATGCACCTGCCAACAGGAAAAACACGCGTAACCATACACTTTACTACTGCACAATACAAACCGCCTGCAGCAGCAACTTTAACATTGGGAGTTGGGTCATCTAGACCCACTAAACAGTGCTCTGAACCTTTTTTCTTCAATGATTTGTGATCTTCACTGGTGTCCATGGATTACATGAAATCTTTCCACCTTTATCCACCTTTGTCATTGTAGGAATAACATGTCAAAGTTAGGGTGGGGTCATCTAAGATAGCAGAAGGGTTGCGACAAAAGAGTGAAATCTACTTTTTTTGTGGACCAAAGGATATAGCACAAGGGTTAAATAAGCTTACAGGAATAGTGAAAACCCAATTTATGAATAGATTGAACTGAACACTTCAAGATTCTTGTTTCAATCTGCTCAATCTGCGTTTGTGTGCTCAATATTTTCAGAAATGTTATTGATTTTATATTTATGACCCTCTGCAAATCACACAAAAAAAAAACATTTGCCAAACATTTGTTGGTAAAATTAAAGTAAAATTAGACAAAAATCCCAACACAAACTGGACAGTGATTTGAAAATAATATAGGTTATCTGTTAAAGTCAACTAAATTAAATTTTTATGGAGATGTGTAAATGGGCTGAATGCATTCAGAATGTATCCATTTATCTATCCAAATCACTTATGTGTAAAAAACATTGTACAAACATTTGCTAGTAAAATTTAAATAAAAAAACTAAAACTGGAAATTTATTTAGAAAAATAATGTAGTTTTGCTAAAAAAAATTCAGCTAAATGTGTTGAATTAACTTTTTATGGAAACGTTTAACACCTAAATGCTTTCAGACAATTTGACTGTGGTTTATTTTTTTCTATTCATGACTTTTTCTAAATCATTTTTATGTGTAAAAGACATTAAGATCTAAAGAAAATATAAACAGTAAATGTATTTAGAAATTGTGCAGTTTTTGCTAAACAAAGTCAGTTAAAGTCTGCTAAATTCCTTTCTATGGAAATGTATTAGTGCAAAATGCATTCAGAATATGACGATAGCTTATAGTTTTGCATCTTTGAACATTTCCAAAGGATTTATGTCTAAAAAGAAAGCTTAATATTATTTGCTGGTAAAATCTAAATAAAATAAAGCAAAAAGATTAAATACAGTACAAACAAGACAAATTATTTAGAAATTTTGTAGGTTAGCAAAAAAAAGTTAGTAATAATCTGTTAAAATTACTACTATAGAAATGTATTTAGTACTAAATGCATTCAGAATTTGATTCTAGTTCATTCTTGTCTATGACCTTTATCACTGTTATGTGTTTAAAACACATTTTACTAACATATGATGGTAAAGTTTTATTCAGTTAAGGAAAAACTAGATATAAACTGGAAATAATATAGTAATATAATATAGAAATAATATAGTTTTGCCAAACAAAATCAGTTAGAAAAACAAAATTCACTTGAATGGAAATGTTTATTAGCTGAATGCATTCAGACTATGTTTGTGGTTTATTTTGCTCCATTTATGTGATCCTGTCCAAAATCACTTTAGTGTTTAAAAACACATTTTACTTCAATTTGTTCAAATAAAATAAAGTGAAAATATTTAGAAATAATGTTGTTTTGCCAAACAAAGGTCAAGTTTATTATCTTTTATTTTATTTTTAGGGGGGGAAAAATACTGCTTACTTAAAGGAATGAAGATTTGAAACAAACCAAAGCTACAATTTCATCCCAATTATTAAAACCGGAATAAACTTGTTTCTGCAGTGTTAATGCCTTTTCTGAGTCTCAAACGGATCCAGAACCAGAACCAGAACCAAATCCTGACAGAATTTATGTTTAGAGATGACATATAATACAGTCTGGACGGAAATGACGAGTTTTGTTTAACTTTTAGAGCCAAAAATAAACGCATACATTCTAAATTCAGTGATAAATCTTTTTATAAAGTTTATTCGTGTTTATTACAGCAGAATAAATGAGCCCTTGGCGTTGAAAACAGGCTGTTAGTGTCAGAATCCACCGGGAAAACCGGCACATGAAACCCGCAGAGACCCACCTGAGACCTGCGGGTTCATGCGTAAACATGACGTTTGCGCAACAATTCATGCCATGACTCAACCCCTAATTTATGTTTTTAACATCATGCAACACCTCGTCTGACAAACGAAATCTAATTTAAAAAAAAATATGATTACAAACTTACCGAAAACACGAGGAGGTAGAGAAAAGAGGAAGAGATGCGCTCCAGTGTCTTTTCTTCCCGGTGTTTGTCACTGTTCTGATCCTGCATCATCTTTCAAAAATTCCCGGAAATCCGAAGAGTCCGCACCCGCACAGGTACGAGGGACATGCGCAACGCCGGGTCGGTGCGAGATTTAAAAGGAGGCTGAAGGCCACGCCCAGGAAGCTGACGTCACACAGGTTTGTTCCAACGGTTCGGTACCACCCCCTGACATTCTTGTTGTTCTTATTGACCATTGTTCTTGTCATACATATTTATTCTATTTGTTTTGAATAACAAAGTTTTAAAAGAAAAGGACCTGAAGGTTACTTCCTTTTGGTAGTACAGTAACTAAGAAATACAAAGATGGAGGCCTACAATCTATAGAATTTATAAACCTTAATGGCAAATTAAAAAAAAAACTGGTAAAAATCATTTATTAAAAATCAAAACAGTCTTTGGTTTTATTATTCCTGAAAAAATATTTTCCAACCTGGGAAGGATCTCATTTTTACTCAGTTGTGATTTTGACAGTAAGAAACTTCCCATTCAACTCTCATCTTTTCATCAGCAGGTTCTTCTACATTGGAAACTCATTTATAAACATAATTACAGTCCACACAACACTCCTCTATGGAAATGCCAATAGGTCACTATTAGAAACTAATCCCTGTTTTTTCCAAAATGGTTTGAAAATGGAATTTGGTCCTTAATGCATCTACTTAATGACAATGCTGCTCTCCTGTCTTTTGACGATTTCACATCTAAATATGGTTCACTTATAGAAAAGATTATTAAGGCCATCCCTCAAAATGTTGTAAAATTAGTTTCCGATCTGTTTCATAATGACATCTACAGATGGACACAATATATCAACAAACTTCCCAACCATCAAATCAGAGAATATTTTAACGAAACGTCCTTTCCCTACATCTCAAATCCAACTGATGTATCCCACTATTTTAATAATTTAGAAAAGAAACAAATACAAACTAAATATTTAAAACTTCCCATACCTCCTGAAGCCAAGGAAGTCCACTTAAAACCTTTTCAGGTAAATACCCTTCCAAGGAATTGCTTGGAAAGTGGTTCAGAATTCCGGAAAATTGTTGCCGTTTTTGTAATGATGACATTGAAACGACTGAGCATCTTTTCTTTGAATGTTTTTACTCTAATATGTTTTGGAGTATTATAAAAATTTCCATGTTTAGCAGACTTTTCTATTAAGGATATCGTTTTTGGGTTTATTTAACAAAATGAAAATCACAGATTTTAAATGTTATAATTATTTTGGATAAATTCTATATACACAAAAATCGATTCCTTAAAATCAAACCATCATTTCTTTACATTTGATAAATAACTCTGCTTTTTTTCATCTGTAAACTTTATGGACAATAAACTAACTATGGAACTTCAAAATATCATAGGTAACCCCTAAGTTATTGATCATTACAATGGCCATTTAACCCCTTTGTTTTATTTTAACCTTTTTTATTTAAGTTTGTATTTTTCAGTATTATTGTATATATATATATATATATATCTATATATATATATATATATATATATCTATATATATATATTTACATATATATATATATATTTTTTTTTTTTACTGTTTTTAATGTTAACATTTTTCTACACCTGTTGTAATTGTAACTTGTTGAATTCTTTTTACAACTGCCACAAAACTGTAAACCTTAAATGTTTTTTCAGTCAAAAAAATGTTTTAAATAGTTTTAAAAAATAAAATAAAAGAAATTCCTTTAGTTTCTGTTTCACTTCTAACAGTTGAACTCAAAAATCAAAGCTTTGTTCCAAGATCATTTGGTTTCTGTTCCATCAGCTTCTTTTTATTGGGCTAATTTTACATCTAACATTTAAGGGAAAAAAGTCTGGTCTTTACCATTAAAATTATCCTGAACAATCAGACTTATACACAGAGAAACACTACTTATCTAAATTTAAAGTTGACTTAAACACCAGTTGTACTTTCTGCCAGAAGCAACCTGAAACGTGCCCTCATTTATTCTGGTCTAGTGATTTCACTTACAAATTATGGAAAAACATCCACAAATTCATCAACGACTCTATTTTTGCTGATTTTAAACTTTATTATAAAAACGTAATATTTGCTTTTCATCGTTTTGTATAGGAAGATCGTGATGCTTTCTTTTTTCTATAAATATGTTATTACTCATGGCTAAATTTCATATTCACAAAAGTAAATTTGCTAATAAAAAACCTGAATTCTTTATACTATAACAGCAGCAATATTTATTAAAAATAATTTCTGCTTTAAAAAATACAAAGGCTCAAAAAACGATTAACATCTGCAAATTTTCTGGATTAGTGACATAAGTTTACTTTCGCTATTTAATTTTATTTCGTTTTTTATTTTTAGTTATTTCTTTCTTTCTGTGATTGCTTTATTTGGTTATAATTGAACACCAGTTTGGTTTAAAAAACTATGTTAAATATAATTTTGTTCTTAATAATAAAGATTTTCACAAGGTTGAAACAATTGTATTCTGTATTTAGAACTGTGTTGCATTCTTATACTGTTATAAATGTTGCATTTTTATATTATATTCTACAATTGTTCAATAAAAAATAAAAAAGAGACCTGCAGTTCACTTCTGTGAAGCTTTTAGGCTGCAGAAACATGGAACACGTTCCTTAAGGGTGGAGAGCCTCATTTCTCATCCATTTGAAACGTGGAGTTCTTAATAAAAGTGTGTCAAATGTAAAGAACAAACACATTTTTATGTCCTGCAGGAGTCCTGGACTTGGAGCAAAAAATAAATAAATAAGCCCCCCCGCAACAAACTCTAAAACAAATTTTAAAACCGATTCAACAAATTGTGAAGCAAAATCTCTTGGTAAAAAAAAAATGTAATATTAGATCTTTATGTGATTTAAAGTCGTAAATTTACTATTTTATTCTCGTAACCTTACGCGTTACAAAGTAATACATTTTTTATTTTAAAACTCCCCAATTTACGTGAAAAAAGTAATATATTTTACTTTAGAAGTTTTAAAATTATTATGGGATGGCTACAGGATCTATGACTTGTTGCAAGGTGTAAAATTGGGCGATTTTCACATTTTCACACAATGAAGGTGTTTGAGTGATCTTCACAAAATGTCACACACACGGCACCAGTTTAAGTCGACAACAAGAGTTTCATTGACCTTTGACCTGCTGTCTTAAATAAGAAAAAAAAATTCCCCTTCAGTACTGGCTACAAATTTAAATTAAGGATCGATCAATCGCCCCCCCCTAACTCCTCGAGCATCATTGGGAAGCTACTCAGCAAAATAATGAGGAAAACAAAGTTCGTAGATCTGCAGGGTTAGCGTGGCGAGTTCGCAAAAGTGTGGTTTTTCTGTTGCTAGCACTTTTTTTGTTTTTTACCAGAATATTGTGAATATTTGTTCCACAAATCCATGGATCAAGCTGAATAAAACAACATTCTATACGAGAATGTGGGCATTATTAACAAAAAACCTCAGTTGCCAAGGAAATCCAAGAACGCACTTTTGCCGATGCTTCTAAAAATGGTTGCTATGGAGACAAAACCAACAGAAACGCTGCCATTTTGAAAACATTATTTTTAATGAATTTGACACGTGCAGCTCTGACCACGGTGGCAAGGGCAGATGGGGAGAGTGAGGGGGTGTCACAGCCTCTCAGCTGTTGAAGGCAGGTCAAGGGGTGACGAGGGCGGGCCATTCAACGCTGCACGCAGCTTCAACCATTATATCTATTATTGATCGGTTGGTTAAACCTTTCAGTCGACACTGAGAACGGTAAGGCAGAGTAAAGCTGATTGTGGCGTCTCTGATGTTTCATAATAAAACAGCTGACCGTTCAGTCTATATCCAAATTTTGAATAATATACTTTATCCTAAAGCAGATTAAATCGTAAGCAAGTCGCCATACTCGCATTTAACGTTTTACAATGAAAATAAAATGTTTTTTCTTTTTTTACTATACAAGTCTGCTGGTTTGAGTTGTTAAAGTATTGCAGCCCGGTTCTGAACTGCAGACCAACACCTGCAGCGAAACACACACGGAACAGACTCTGTGCACTCATGACAATAGTGTTCAAACCGAAAGTACAGAAGGCGTTTTAAAAAGGAGAAAACGAGGAATACTGCAAATGACAGGAGACAGACAGCATCCATCAAAGGGCACACAGGTTGGTAAAATGTAGGAATGCTGCTGTCTGAGGGGGCATTAGGGGGGTGGAAAGGGGCAAACGAGAGAAGGGCAAGTCGGTTTCCGAGGACTCAAGGAGGCGAATCAGCGGAGGCTTTCTTCATCGTCCTGTATGGTCTTCTTGATGCGGAGCAGCATGGTGGTGAGCCACTGGTCCAAACGGGAAATGCTGTCAAATTCTTTCACCTGGAAATAAAAATTCACATCACAACGTACAGGGAAGAACATTTGAATCGTTTAGAAACAGACATTGCAAGTCTATAAACGCGAGGAAGTAAAAGCCGCACGGTTGCTGATCACTTCCTTACTCCCCTTGCATAATTCAGCTTTTCGGCTCATTGCTCGGTTGGGTTAATGCGGCACCAAAACCGCCAGGAGAAATAACAGAAGTGGGTTTCTGAGCGGTTCACTTACCGAGTCAGTGTATGCGTCCACGTTCTGTTCTTCACAGGCGTCAAGAAGTTTCTGGAGTTAGTTTAAAAAAAAAAAAAGTTTTTAAACACATCTAAAGAAGATCGGCCGTCCAAAAACACAACATTTCAACCAGAACAGGATCACTTGTAACCAAAATCTTTATAATTTAATGTAGCGATTTTTTTTGGCCCCATCTGATAATCTGAGGCTCTATCTGATCACCCATGCGTGATATTTAGCAACAGACACACAAACCCAAACATTTCACACAGCATTTACACAACCTGTGCATGTGGCATTCATGTGCTGTCAGAAAGGGTGTACAACTCGCAACGACTCGAGTGTGGCGTAAGACCGCTTACAGATACTTCACAGTACCACACGCACGGCAGTGGTACGTTCCATTTTCCTAAAATCCCTTAGGGGAACTGCGAGCGCTCCCCTAAAGATGCAGCCGCTCTCCTCTGCGACCCTTTAATCCCAAAAACCCGCAGCACGCAAACGGGTCGACCCGGGTACGGGGGCTATTGTCTTTCAGGTAGCTTGAACAATCCAGTGATAATATAAAGAAATAAAACTATTTTATAAAGTAAGGCCAGTAATGTGCTTTTTACAACTGTATTCTTATCTCTTTACTGTCATTTCCTGGCTTAAAGAATAAAATGTATGTTTTTCTTGATGAAAACCAACATTTTACCTCGTCTGGTTTGAGCTCCTTTCTATTCTCATCAATAATTCATGACGCATGGGCGGAGTCATTCTTATCGATTTGAACAGAAAATATGAACAGTTTTATCTGTCAGTCTTCAATTTACATTTTTAATTCAGACCTTTTTTTTTCGGAGTTCATCCAAATTTAAAGTGGGGGGGCGGGGCTTTAAGACAATTGGCCACCGGGAAATGATTGACATCGGGTGACAGATGTTCTAGTGATGTCATTTCCTCTCCCTCCTCTGATGTCCAACAAAAGCGAGGAGAGGAAGAAACAACAAAACCAAAAATTGAAAATATAAAGACATCAGGTGTTGTAAATAAATATTTTCATTCCAAGGTTTTACACTTTTTTTATTTTTTATTTAAAATATCGCTGTTGTTAGGGTCGAGAATGCAGAAAACAGGGTTTCCCTGAAGGGAAAAGCCAAAAGGAAAATTTTCTACATGTCTTTTGAGTTCACCATGTGTACCTTTTAAGTTGACTGTTTTCAAAATTTCCTGTTTTTCATTATTTTTCTTCTAATTTACACTCTGCTTCTAAATTTACTGTAAGTTAATTGTGATTTGACCCCATAGCCTCAGTAAACCTGCCGTAAACGCCGTTTGTTGTTGCAGCCGGTCGTGTTTCACTTCCTAATGAGGTTTGTCGCATTAAACACTATCTTTACCTGCTTTCACAATACCTGGCTTGCATGTAATGCTATTAGCTATTGTCTCATTATTTATTGTTTTTGTAGACTTCCTGCTCAGCAGGTGCCGGATTCTGCTGCGCTGCAGTGATAAAATGTCGAGATCTGGTCTTGATTAAAGGTGTGTATTTGCAAGAGGCTCGTGATACGATTCATCCAACCTGAATAATTTTTTACTATTTTTTTTAAAGAGTATGACTCAGAAAAAAACTCTACTCTAAAAATATCATGCCTTTCATTGTAATAAAATGGTCAAATTAATGTTATTTAATGATCACAACGTTAAGCACTGCAACTACATCTGATATAGAAGTTGCTTTTAGCCAAACATTCGTAGTTCTTTTATTTTGGTAAATTAGTCAAAATTGTCTGATTTACACAACAAAATATGAAAGTAAAATATAGAATAAATGTGCCTTAACCAATAAGGTTCTATTGGAACTCATTAAGAACAAAAACGTGATGCTGGTTGAAGATTTAACAAGCGCTGGTTCTCGCGGCGTGGAGCTGCTCATAGAGGCAGACGCTGAAGAACGCTCCAAAATAATAAAGTAAATATCGTGTTGACAAGTATCGCCAAACGAAATATCGGATGAATCACCGCATCAATTTCCCCCTACAACTCTAGTCATGATATGCAGCCTTCTATTAGGGTTTTAATCTATAATAATACATATATTATTATGGGAATAAAACAAATATTGGATGCCTGATCGGGATGCAACACACGATTTCAATCAAGAGTGTGGTGATTTCTGATCATGTGATTGGATTGGGGCATCCCTGGTTTAATCTATCAATCAGTATAACGATCAGAGTTTATCCGTTGCATCATCAGCTTTCATTCAAAGATTGTTTATTCAAACCAGCATTTCTCTCCACTACATCCTTTTTTTTGCCTTCTCAAAAATCATAAGAGTCAACAACCAAAATGACCAAAAAGAAAAAAAAATACCTTCAGCAGCTTGCACTCTCGAGAGTCTGAAAAGGCTGGAAACATCTCTTCATATTTCTGCACGGCGAGCTGCAAAACCACAGGAAGAAGATCAGAAGAGCGGCTTCTGCTGACGTGGCCCCGCAGACGACATCACGCTTACCTTCGCGTTCAGCGTGTCCACGCAGAAGTGGCAGAGCGCCGCCTTGAAGAAGTGATCCTTGGCACTGTACTTCAGCAGCGTGCTGTCCATGGCATATGTTCCCACCTGAAGCAGAAGCAGAGCAGCGGCTGACTACCGGCTACAGCCTGTGCAGCCGTGGGGGGCGGCGGCGGCTTTCCCGTTCAGCGTCTCACCTGTTCATAGATTTCAATGGCTTTCTGGTACTGCTCTAGCTGGGCAGCATAGGTTGCTACTTTCAGAAGGCACTTGTTGGCCGAACTGACAAGAACAATGGGAGATTCAAAACATGTATTTCAAGAAAAAGCAAACAAATCATCCCAAAAGTAAAGTAAAAATGCAGCTTTACCTGGTGGATTCTTCGCCTTTATAATAATCTGCAGCCTGTTCATAATGAGCAATAGCCTGAGGGAGAAAGGAAGTAAAAGTGACTGAAAGATTCAAAAGTTGCTTAACTTAATAGGAATAAACAGTAAAATGTTAAAACATCAGGTTTGAAAGCAGATCACTTAAGAATACTTGGAAAACCAAGAGAAAACAGCTCCCTCCAGGCTCCAACCAAATGAAGTCAATTCGGTCGCCGCCATAATGGAGCCAGACGACATCAGCAAGCAGTGATTGGTCTGAGTCAACATTTCTATGGCAACCGCTCTCCCCAATCAGAGGTGAGCTTGTTGGAAGCCCACACCCCCACCTCTTGAAAGCAGGCTACGCTAAATCTATCAAACATTTTGAGCGTTGGACATGGGGGGGGTCAGTAAGTACCACACGCTTTCATTGAAGCATCTGATTGGCCAGTTTACAACGTGATTAACCTGCACTACAGAGAAAAAAAAAGGATTGAAAAAGGTAAAAGAGCAGTTAATTACTAATAGAATGACTGTTTATTTCTACGGGATTTTGGCTTCTAGGAACCAGGAGGTACTTCCTGTTTTGAATGCCAGGGGGGAGGGATTACTTAGGCCAATTCCTGTAAACAGTCAATGATTACAACACAAAATGCAGTTGGATAATGATCAAAGTCATAACACCATCTGATCAAGCAAAAACCACTAAAACAAGTGTCAACATCCCCCATGCGGTGGGACGGGATACGTGTGTGAACCCGCAGCTTCATGGCTGCTCTAAGCACTGCCCTGCACTATAAAAACACAGTCCTGCGTTTGCATTGTTGGACGTCTCACACAAAAGAGCTCTTGGATAACCTAAGGTTTAGAACCGTAGCCACCACCGTAGCAAAGTTGCAAAAGACCGTCTGCAGACAGAGTTCAGCTCAAAGTCTTGGTGTCCCTGTAAGAGTCCAGAACGCTCAACGAGGTAAGCAGGACGCCTGAAGAGTCCAGAGAAGACACGTCAACAAAAGACACAAAACAAAAAAAAACAAACAAGAAATTTGAACCTGGATGCAAGTTACAAATCAAGGATTACGCCCACACACACAAATCCAAAGTTACACACAAACATGCAGACACAAGTTACAAATCAAGGATTGCTCACACACAAATGAGGTGAGACTATTTTGGCTCCATAGAAGTGTGACATCAGGAGAGCGGTTCACACCAGAAAGAAGGTTGCTGCACTGAAACAGTCATGATTTCTCATTGTCTTTCCCCATCAGTTAGGGGGTGGGAGGAGTGAAAGGAGTGGGGTGCTTGGTACGGGGAGGGGGGCCCTATTTTTTAATTTTTGTGCTTGTTTATTTTAATCGTCATGCTTGTTTTTATATTTTGTTGTGTTTTAATGTAAAGCACTTTGTGTTGTATTTTTATATGCAAAGTGCTTTATAAATAAAGTTTTGATTTGATTTGATGATTAAAGCCGAAGGTTCACATTATTTCTCTCATGTTGTGCTCAATAACGCATAGAGGTTTAAGGTGAACATTTTTCTTTTTCAAGAGTCATCTTTTAAATGCAGAAAATAGTAAAACCCAGATGCTTTTCATTTTTACAACTTTAAAAAAAAAAAAAAAAAAAAAAAATTCTAAGAGTGTGGATGACAGGACTGTGTTTAACATTTCTACTGGTTTCATTAAGCTGTGCAACACTTGTGAATACAGGGTTCAAACACCGGCACGGAGGTAGAGTGTCCACCCTGAAACTGGGCAACTGCACGCCGCAGTGGAGAGTTCAAATAGAGTGTAAATCAAAAGAACAATTGAAAAGAAGAAAAAGGTAAATAAAAATGTAAAAAAAAATAATTTCGCAACGAAAAAGTTGTTTAAATATTTATTTTCTCTTCAAATTTGATTTATTTAATTAGAAAATTAAACATTTACGTCTTTTAGAAGATAAAATGCAACGATTCGTATATGTTTGGCAAAATAAAAGTGTATGTGCAAATATTTATATACATATATATGACTCTTAATTAACCAAGAATGGATATTTCATCAACCATATCATAAAAAACATGCCGACAAGTCTGCTAATCTCTTCAAATCACTTTAAATCTCTAAATCTGTTCAATTTTTCATCCTTTGCGTCGCTTTGGTCTGGAGTAAAACTGAGTGGTGCTTCTTCTTCTGCGTTTCCATCAGTGGCAAGTACTGGCACGCCTATAGCGCCCTCTAGTGGTTGTTGCTATTCATTTCAAAAATATCACATAAATCACACCTCCAGCCAAACTACGCACAAAAAACCCACCATGACCTATTCTCCAAAAAATACGTATTTTATACTTTAAAATAAATTCTTGGTACTTTAATGGTAATTTCTTGAAATATTTCTGTTGCCAGGAACAGTTTCTACAGATGTTTTTATTTGTATTTATTTATTTTACTTACACTTGTTTGTCAAGACAGACTTATTTTGCAAACACTTTTTTAAGAAATAAAACAAACATATTCTGTAATCTGACCTTATCGATGTCCAACAGCTCGGTCTCATAAATCTCAGCAATGGTGATGTGGTGCTTTGCTGCAATAGTGAAACGGCCCTAAAATGGTAAAAAGTCAACTGTAAAAATATAAATAAATAAAAAAGGAGCACATCCTATGATTTTTTTTTTTTCTTCCCATTTTAAGTGAGCTTGCAGCTTTGAAACTCACCATGTCGGTGTAAATCTCGATTGCTCGGTTTAAGCAGTTTATGGCCTCTGTGGAGAAAACAAACAAAAATAAAAGGTAAAATATAAACTGGTGGAAAGAAAAAAACAAAACTGGGGTTTAATGGTCTCATGTTGAAAAATAAAAGGAAACCAGAGCCGTCTCTTTAAGCTGTTTCTAAACCGCCAAGCTTGAAAATATAAAAGTTTCCTCAGTCCAGAGGGATAACATTTCTTATTGTGTTGCTTTTGCACGCAAATTAAGGGACCGGTTAAATGTTTAACCACTCAGTTGATCTGAATACTCTGTCAAATCGCAGCAGACATGGACAGGCAGAGCGTCTCCTGCTGCAAACCACCTTTTGAATTAGAATAGGGAGTCTACAGATTTACAAAAGAGAATTTAAGGATCTTTAATACCTTTTTAAAGAACACTCAAAATCCCAATTTAAGACTGTATATTAAAAGAAAATGAAACAAACAGCTGAAGTCTGTGGTTTCTTGTGGCATTTTTCTGATGAAGGAGGACATATATAAATGAAATTAAGATTAAAATTGCATTTGAATATTGCTCCACTTCATCCTGATGCATCCACTTGCAGACACATAGATCCACGAATGTCTTTGTTTTCCTCGTCTGATCTGGAATCTGGATCAAAACTGTACGGCTGGATGGCTCCAACATTGCTCGCCACTTTTGTTGCACTCGTCATGTTAAGTTGAGGGTGTGAGAGGCTGACAGATAGCAGAAGAACGTATAAACAGAAAGCTCTCAGTCACGGGTGACGGGAAAGGGGGTTGCTCCACGCCAACAGTCAGAGAAGAATTTCAAAGGAAACTATGTCCTAGAAATAATTTTGGCTAAAAACGGCATAATCATAAGTAAAATAACCCACTGGGAACGCTTTGACAATAGATCAAAAGATGATCGAGCCAGCCAGTAGAAAAATGTTTAAAATACTGAAATGTCTTCTTAAAGCTCTCACGTCAGGGGAAAAATGTTTTGGGGTTTGTGATCCTCAGGCCTGAACTCATAGGAGGGTTAAAAGCTAAGTTTGTGTGAATTTCACATCGTCGTTTCCTCATTATTTGCCATGGCCCACAGGAAGACAAGTTCCAGCTGTTGTGGCATAGTTCACCGTGTTAGAATCAGTGGCTGCATCTGAAACCTGGACCTAGCGAGTGCCACGTCGCCCGTACTAGTTGGTTCACTTCTAAATCCGACAAAATTAGGTCAATTTTTTCGAAATATGGGGATCGCCATATTGGAGCCGTCTGTAAGCGGTGATTGGTCCGAGTCGGACTGAATCCACATTTTTTAGCCAACTACCAATCGGGAGTCTGCAGCACGCTGCACAAAATCTGTCAAACATTTGAAATGTTGGACGTGGGGGCCAGCAGGCTCCTCCTTTTATTGAAGCATCTAAATAAGCATCAAATAAGTAATAGTTTATTACTTGGAATAACATAAACTACACAGACAAATACCATAGAAAGGGTTATCAGTTGCCAATTTCCATTTATTGTGCTTTTAATTAGGCCTGCACAATTAATCGCAAATTTATTGTTATCGCGATTTCAAGCTGTGCAATATCCAGATCGCAAAAGTCAGCGAAAATTTGCAATAAATGGTAAACTTTAAATGTGCTAAAACAATCTTATGGCAACTTTAACTATTTAATGAATTGAATAAATCCCTTTAGGCATTTGACCAATAGGATGGAGCTCTTACGTTAGATGTTGCCCTGCTAATTAGATCAGGGTCATTTGGAGAATAATTTAAGGTATTTTTACTCTTATTTAAATTAAACATTTGCAGGGAAATAGAAATGTTTTTGTTGTTTTTGCTAGTGGTTCATTTATCGCAAGTTATATCGTCATCGCAATATTGATCACTAATATCGCATATCGCGAGTTTTCCTCATATCGTGCAGCCCTACTTTTAATGTTTATTTTTGAACTTTGTTTTGTACAGTGTCCTATTATTATCAAGAACATGTTTAAAAAAAAAAAAGGTATTAGAGCAAGAATGGTTATTCTGACAAATAGAGTCAGTTTGTTTCTAAGAACACAATCAATCAATCACTTCACTAAAAATGCTGAACACTGATAATCAGTCTTCGTTCCAACAGAAAGCATCCTTCTGAATCAGATATGACCAACAACTGAATCATCCCAACATCATCCCTGGTCTGCATATTCTTTTTGTTTTTTTTGTTTTAGGAAAGGCGTGAAGGCCCACGTTCTCCAATGTTTGCATATTCAAAGCAACCTGTCATATATTCGAGGAAGCAAGTTCTGTATCACATCAAAGCCATTTCTATATATATATTTTTTTTTTTTGCAGGTGTAAAACCTAGAAATGTCAAGTTTTTGATAAACACTTGACAGCAACCCAAGGACCTGAGGTTGATCTAGTTAATGTGTAGACGAAAAATAGATGTCTATTTTTATTTATTTAATAGGGACAGTGCACATTAATGAACATCTATCAAACAATGATAGGCGTAAACATGCTGGATTATAGCAATGATGCTAATTTGCATCCATAGTCCCTAGGCAGGAAACATAAAACAGGACAAAACAAAAGACAGAGTCACAGATCCAATAAGAACACAAAAGGGTGGCACATTATGAGAGTTAAAAGTCAGTGGCTACAGGACTGGAGGATAAGGATGTAAATGGGCATAGCATGTAAACGACACCAAACGTGAAAGGATGCATCTGCAACGCTGATGGAAACGTTTACATTCTTTTCCTGGAGCGATGATGAAGGTGGAATGTGTGAGTTGACCTGTAGCATGACAACAAGTCCAATCATGTCACCAGCAAAATAAAGAACTACTGACTGAACCAGATGGTTAGTTAGCCATCAAACTCCTAACAATTGTAAAGTCAGGACTTCACACACCGAACGTTAAATTTCATGGGAAAGAATATAGAAGGAAATTAATAAAAAATATGAATTCCTTAATTCTTACTTCCAGTAGGAAAAAGAGCCGTGAAAATACATCATATTTCATCAAAAAAATAATTCTTTAGTGTGCCAAAGGTAATATATGATCACATATATGGATAAAGTTTACTCTGAAAGGCGTAACAATAGCATGATATATAGGCCCTACAACTCACATCTGCCTGCAGCTCAACTCCTCCATCCTCCATGGGAGTTTTAGCCCCCCCCCCAGCAACAACAGGTACCTGTTATTGCTAAATAAGATTCCCACAGTATTCCTCTAAGCCCGTCAGACAAATTATATCAGGTTGATGCAGGAAAGGAGGAGACAGTGGAAATGGAGGTAGTTGTGCATTAAAAAAAACCCAGAGGAACCAATCATTTTCCAGTAATATCCCTACAACTGTTTTGGTTTTGGCTACAGATATTTATGATCTTTCATATTCCTAACTACTCAGTGTTTTATCAGGGCCTGTTCGGATGAACACAGATCTAATATCATGGAGATTTACATATCAGTAAAAATTAATTTTCCACAGTACACATGACCATCTCTCATGGCACATTTGCTTCATTAAAGTCCTCCATGATCAGAAGAATGTCAGAATAACATGTTAAAAAACATTAAAAACACCCGTTTCATCTGATCTGCTCTTAAATGGGGGATGCCCAATATATCCAATTAAAACCAGACTGTATATTACACAATTTAAAATGAAATATTGCATCCCCGCAGCATATATTTGCATATATTTATAGTGAAAGTGTCAAACACATGTGATCTGCTATTTTTAATTTATTGACATTGTTTTATAACATTTCACCAGGCTTAGAATAAGCTAAATCAAGGCTTTTTCTTTCATTTCTTATTAGCAAACTTAAAAAAAATGTTTCTCTATGTTTTTTGTAGTTGTTTTTGCAATGCACACACCAAATATCGAACCAAAACAAAACCGTGACCCAAAAATGGAGGTTTGAATCAAATAGGGAAGAAAACGAACAGTTGCATCCCTAAAAGGCAATGCGTGTCCACATACATTTATGTGGATATTTATTTGATTTGCAACACATTTGATGAATGAAAACCTTTTTGTTCTTGAAAAAATTATTTTAAAAAAATAAATGAAGCAAGCTCTTTATAAAGCAGTGTAATTTCTCACAACAACAGAACAGGTTTTGAGAGTTAAAAAATAAATATATAAACCCACAGAAATGAAGAACATTACCTTGGGGGTCTGCTTTTTTGAAGGCATTTCCAGCGTCTATGAGGTTAGTTGCTGCATCGTGTTTACTCTGCATCTGCAGGTGAAGATGAGCAGCCTGCGCGAAAGCATTTCCTGCAGCTGGAAAGAAATGTTGCAAGATTAAGGTGTTTACAGATAACAGCGGGGAGAAGGGGGGCTTGTTACACACTTACCAGACCAGTTTTTAGCCATTTTGTACATGTTGGCTGCTCTCACATAGATTTCGCAGGCCTCTTCCGACCTGGAGGAACCCCTGTGAGATAACATACACGCGCATTTAAAAAAAGACAAATTGGAAGTTAAAACCGTGTTGCATAAATATGCAATATATCTCTGCAGACTAAGTGTAAATACCACCTTAAATCTTATAGAAAACACAAATGTGCGGCTGTAAACCAATGACTGACATGTGATCTGCAGTACACCTTTATTCCGGAAGGTGGTGCTGCAGCATCGGCACAAGTACACTTTGAACTTGAGACAAAAACAATATTTCCGTTTAATTTAAAGTTAATACATAAACACAACAATCTTTAAGTATAGTCATTAACAGAGCGGGTATAGGCAATTGCTGTGAATGACAATAATGCTGTTTACAAACATTCGAGGCAGAAAACCCGGGAATGGTGGCGTAACAACATCACAGACACAACAGCATCATTTAAACCCAAAACTAAAATTAAATGAAAGATTCACCACTCAGAGTTAAAGGTATTCTTTAGTTCCGCTATACAAACGGAGTGATAACTGCTTAGTCAGACACCTTCCGCATTGTTGGCCCCTAGACTAGAAAAGCTAGCTAACACTTACGCTAGCTTTCTGACAAACTTACCCAAACAGCGTCCCAAAAAACGACTTCGACGATTTTATTTTTTTGTCCGCCTCCGCCATCAAAGCTTCCGCTTCCTTTTCTTTCCCACTGTTGTCCATTTTCGTGCCTTGTCCCTTAAATCTGTGGACAAATACCTAAATGTAAAAGTCAACAAACTTGCTAACTGCTGCTAGCTGCGTCGTCACATCACCAGTTACAGACCAGCAGTTCCCCTGTCACGTGACACGGGAGAACGGAAACTCCTGCTGCATTCAGGAACTCTTTGTAAATAAGACTTTTCTGTGTCACTTAATACTATTTCCCCCAACCTTGAGTAATATTTTAAGAAACATACCAATTACAATCTGTTCTTACGGGATGAAAAACTTTATGTTTTTGTTTGTTGCACACCTTCATTTACCAAAATTAAATAATTAACATGACTAAATGAAAAGACCCTTAAAAAATAAAAAATCTAAAATGCTAAGTAACAAATAACTCCTACTTTTACTATGTATTTCCTAAATGTCGGGTCTTGGATTGTGCAATAGTGTTACTTGCAAAACAGCAGTTTCACAATTTTCATATCTTTACCATTTGCGTCTTGCTTTTAACGTGATGGGAAAAAAAACATTTTACACAGCTTCTTGAGATAATATTGGGGTTTTTAATGGGTCAACTTAAAATTCTGATTTAAAAATATGTACCCAACAGAAAACCCCCTTATGTAGAACTGCAAAGTAAAATGTTGTTCTGCATCTAAAAAAACAACAGAAATGTCCCCCAAAACTTTTGTAAATTTCTAAAACTTTCTCTGACGGTTAGAAAATGGTTTACTTTGGACATGTTTAGTTCGTGCATCAGTGACAGAGTGGAGTCAGTTTGCAACAATTTTTTTTAAATTTATTTGACATGTAGTAAGGGAAAAACTATTTTTTTATTTCTTTATTCGTACTTTTTTTAAATATATATTCTTGGTCTGTTTTTCAATCCCTTTTATAAACGTTTGTTTCCTTTATTGTTATTTTTTATTTCTACAACACTTCATGTTGGGTCACAGGGTTTTAGCCTTGAGTCTTTTTCAGGGTGTCATCCCTAAAGAGGGATCCTTTGTCCCACTGCATTTCAGGGACACCATGACACAATGGTGCCTTTGGACTATGAAAGAACACAAACCAAATATGGAAGAATTAACATCTCAGTCAGATTTGCAGACAGCACTTTCTTGATTGTTTTATTGACTTTTAATGTGGGATAAAATTGTTATCCAGTTGGTTTGTAGATTACAAATTTGACTTGATCTCTTGACTTGTTATCATCACTGGCTTAAGAGGGCTAAAAAGTCTGCTATCAAAGTGAGAAGGCCTGAGTTCGAATCCTGGCCAGGTTTTTTCTATGCAGAGTTTCCTTAATTTAGCTTGTTTTGTTTTTCCTGGTACTCTCCTGGTATTGCATCCTATAATATGCCTCTAAATTGTCCCAAGATGTGATTGGGAGTGTTTGTGTAAATGTATCTTTGTTTGGCGCTGCAATGGACTGGCGACCCGCCCATCGGTTGACTGACAGTCACTGGAAAGGCTCCGTTGACCATGTGACCTCAAAAGAGATGAGACAGGTTTACACGATGGGCGGATGAGGAGAATCAGCAAGTCTTACTTTTGTAAATTTGTTTACTAACCAAAGATTACATTAAGCTTTGGTAAACCTGGACTCTATATCCCCCTTTAAATCCCAACTCAAAACTCTCCAATTAAAAAAAACCCACATCAATAGTACCTTCTGTCTTGAAAGAATAGATTTGATCTTTTTTCCTTTATTGTGTTTTATCATTTTTTATTGTGAAGTGACCTTGAGAGCCTAGAAATGCGCTTTTAAATAAAATGTATTATTATTATTACTATTAAAACCACATCTGAGTACATCCCACCACTAGACTAACTATAATAAGACTTTTGTAATTAAATCAAACATCAATGGCACACTTCTTGGATATTTTTAAATTCCAGATTTGTAGAATTTTGAATACAGTTTAAAAAAAGTGTCCATGTTCAGCGCACTGTCTAGTGGGTCTAGATGACCCAACTCCCAATGTTAAAGTGCCTAGGATAGCACAAGGGTTAAAGGAGTTTAGTTTCTGGATTGCAACAAACCTTTGTAAAAATCAACAATTCGTCAATGCTTGACAATCAAATTAAAATGCATTAAATTAAACATAACCAAGTAAAACATTTATGTAAAGCAATACATTCAAATTAAACAATACATGGAAATATAACAATAATAACATGATGGTTTTTTTGAATAAAGGAAGGCAAAGTCTCAGATGTTGGATATCAGTTTAGTCTAATTTTGCTCTCAAAAATAGACAAACCTGACAGTAACATATACAAATAGATATGATATAGATTTTCCTATTCCATATTTTCTTTAAATGAAAAAAAAGAACGATTCCATGTGTTGACATTTTTCCCAAAAATGCACAAAACTATAGTACAACAGAGTTTTAGGGCCAGTTTACAAACAAAAAATGTTATTCAAAATTATAACTTTAAGAAAAAGAAAAGTAAATCATTAGAATTATTAAATTATATATTTTTTGTACCCCTAAAATTCTATCATACTATATAAATAACAAATACAAGTTTGAAATGATGTCATGTGACATTCTATTTACATTTTGAGTAAACAACATTATGGGGGAAAATGGAAAGTCTGCATCCTAGACTTCTTTTTTTAAACTTTATTAACCAAATTGCCAATGGTTACATAGTATCACACAAACACAGACACAATTGAACAAAGGAAGAAAGCTACTTCTAAAAAAATTAAAAGAAAAACAAAACAAAAACCAATTACAGAGCATATTACTTTTAATCAAAAACTTAAAAAAAAAGGGTGGTGGGGAGCAAAAAAGGCAAATTATTCAAATAATAATTTTCAAATAATAGTATTTTTTTCACATATAAAAATGGGCAAGAAAGGTTTGTTATTAATATATTTACATTTATGAAAATAATATTTGGCCTGAATTAAATTAAGTTAGTAGATCCTGTTGTCTTCCTTGTATTCATAAAACCTCAAGACAGTATTTTTTAAACAGAAAGAAAAACTGGGTATAACACGTTTTTGCAGCAAGTTTAGAATTCCAGATCAGAATGTTAAAGTATGTGTGCAAGTCCAAAATAAATGTGGAAAGGTTCCAACATGAATGTTACAGTTCAGTCTGCATCCAATGTATAACATCGTTATCAGTTAAAAAGTTGACAGCGAACAAAAGAAGAAAAGAAAAAGAAGTTCAGCGACAATAAACAAACGAAAATAAGAAGAAAAAAGCCCTCCTGCTTCAGCATGGCGTCTAAAGGCTCCGAATTCAATCAGGCAAAACGGAAGTCTCCTGTTTCCTGCTTGAAGCTGGGTCCTGCACAGCAGCCCGTGCGAGGCTGTCCTGGAGACCCCGCGCTGCCTGCACCTCTATCGTCTCGGGTGAGTTTGTTCAAATGTAGCGATTTCTCTATTAATCCGAAAAACTGTTACGAAGCTGCAATATGCACCTTCTGCGGACAGTCCGCAAACTGCACCGCTACCGCAATCGAAGCGCCACATTGCCCTGCGACATGGCAAACAAGCTAATTTTCCACCGAATTCCCAAGCATACCCCCCTCATCAAGAGTATTCCAACATTAACTCATATTTTGCTTGCAATGAGCGATAGCTAGCTGCGCAGTTGCGTTCACACTTCTAAAGAGACAACAACGCAGCTTTGTGTCGATTGAGTCGCGTTACCGCTGCGCAGCATAAGTGCCCAAATTGTGCCACTCGCTGGTTTGTTTTGAATGTCAAAGGCTCAGGCTAGCTGTATGTCTCAATATTGTTGATAGCTTGTTAGCAGATTAGCATGCTAGGCTAACGAAAGTCAACCCAGATGCGTTAAAATGACTAAATCTAGGAGTTAATCGACCATTAAAATCAACCAAATCACACAGATTGTGTCGTTAGACTGCAGTGAGAGTCTCGGTAGTTGTTTGTTGTGTGTAATATTGTAAATACGCTTGCTAAGCTTCTTAAAAACACCAGAGCTAGCATGTAAGAAATCGCTGGTATCCATTCATATCCTGCGCTCCGGTTCTCCGATGGCTAAGATCCGCTACTTCCAATCACCGGGTTTCTGTCATAGTTTCGCTGATTTTTCCGACTGGAGACTCGTCGTTTTGCTGTGGATTAAAAGCGATAAATCTAGTTGTTGTTATATGTGGTAAAGTAGGGGGGAAGCCACACTTGGGCGGTGTGAAAACCGCGCTTTTTCAGGATGATGTTGTGCATTGCTGTCCGCTGGTTGTCGGTGTTCTAGTAGACGCAGGTTCTGCTAGCTGAGTGTGTGGATAAGTTCTGGAGCTCATCGGGTTCTGATGCTTTTGAGCGTTTATCGGAAAAGTCGAGGTGGTCCAGCAGGTCTTTATGTAAACTCGACTAGTTTTTAGTGGTAAATCTTGCTTTCTGTATTTTTGCATGACAAGAAGCTGTATTTTATTCTCGGTACTAACTCAATAATTCAACGCCTCAATAACAGTTTTAAAGCTTTCCCTATTTCACTTATGATCGTGTTTTTTTTTAAAATACGATTTTTTCTTTAGATTCTGAATGAGTTCTTTACCTTGTCTGCAATGTTTACACATCATAAAAAAAGCATGAAGATGACCCAATCACACATGTCAACAACATAAGTCACTGTATTTGAGATAAGAGTAATGGCTTGTAGTGGAGAGACCATCCCATCAGAGTGCAAATTTAAAAACCTGATCGACTCAGTCTGTAATAGAGTTACTAGGGATAATAATCGTCTTTTTGGTTTTAAGTATAGCTTTAACAGAGAATTGTTTGAGGGAGATTCACTAAGATGTAGTCATCTTTTAAAGCATCCCTACATTTATTTAACAGTAGTCTTTAGTCCATTGTAAAATTGGATGAATTTCAATCAAGACTGATTAGACACACAATTTTTTAATTCTACCTTTTCTAAGTAAAAAAAAAAAGGATACTACTAACTCTTTTATCCAAATGTGTACCCATTTAATTTCAGTTCTGTTTTTTAAGTTAAAACAATCGGGTATGAAAATATTTGTAAATGTGCCACCACAGTTTCAGTTCAAATATTGACGGGGATTGTTGTTGTCAGTACCTTAAATGTTAAATGTACCAAGTTTTATATTAACTTAAACAAACCCCTTTTCCCCATCCCTGTTAGTTGTCATGGATGATGAAGATGGCAGGTGCCTTCTAGATGTAATTTGGTAAGTCATGGCTGACTCGGTGAAAGATTGACATCTGTCATCTGCATCGTTGTAACGCACATCTCTTTCTCCTGCAGTGACCCAGAAGCTCTCAACGATTTTCTTCATGGATCTGAGACCCATGTAAGTGTCTTATAGAGCATAAAGACAAAAAAAAACCTGCACGCAAAGTTTGTATAAAATCTACACCTGTATTTGACGTTCTAATATTTTATAATTGCTGCTTGCAAGACCCTTGTACTAAATACACCTTTGAGGCCTGTGTCGATGCACCCTAAAACCCCAATCCCTCACTGCTGTCATTTACCTTTGTACTGCTTTTTCTGCTTTAATGGTCTCTGCCTTTTGGATTGCATTGTGTTGTTTTTTAACAAACTGAAAAACACTGGTACTAACGCATCCCAACAACAATTTAGCTCCTCTGTCGCTTATCTTTCATTGGTTCTTTACGTTCTGGGTTCTGAACTGTGTTCTGCCCTTTCCTTGCCCTCTTCTGTTCTTGTCTGTCTGTGGTGACTTTTGCCTGTTGGGTCTCGGGTGGCTTTGGTTTGTCTGTACGGTCATTGGCGGACGTGTCTTTAGTTGGACACTGACGACCTTTTGGATGGTTCGAGTGACCCCTCCAGCTCGTTCTTCTCTACCACTGGGGTGAGTAAAATCCCCCAATCTTTGTCCCGCTGTTGTCTGTCCGCCTGCATTGCATGCCCTTCGAATTCCTCCTCCTTTCCACTAACACGTCTCACACTTTACGGGCGTTGGTTTGCTGCGGTTTAACGATGATTTTGTCAAGATTATATGTCTTTTTCGTGCCGATGCAGTCATTCAGATTCATACCTCACCTGGCTTCACTGACTTCCCTCTTCTATTGTACTCAAAGGGCCATATTTCAGAGGTCCAGCCTACAGTCTCGCTGTCGGCCAATGAGTCAGCCGGGCTGCCCAGAGTCAGTGTTGACCTGGACTTCCTTGAGGATGACGACATCTTGGGTGGATCCCCAGGAGGAGAAGGTGGAAGTAACGGGATTGGGACGAACCATGAACCGTGCGACATCTTGCAGCAGAGCTTGGCGGAAGCCAACATCACAGAGCAGAGCTTACAGGAAGCAGAAGCCGAGCTGGACCTGGGCTCCTTTGGGATTCCAGGCCTTACACAGGTGGTTCAGACGCTTCCCGATGCAAGCCTCGCTGGGGCGGGAAGTGCTGCCGTTGGCGTAGGAATAGGGGGTCCCACTGCAATCTTCCCCGGGTCGGTCCCGAGCACCACTTCTACTCCCCCCAATGCCACCGCTGATATGCTGGGCTCGGTGCTCGCCCAGCAGGGCCTTCAGCTCCAGCATCCGGTTGTGAACAAGGCCATCAGCGTTCAGCCCTTTGTGCAGCAGGTGGGCCTGGGAAATGTGACCATTCAACCCATTTCAAGTCTCCAAGCTCTTTCGAATGGGAACCAGTCAGGACATTTGGGCATTGGACAGATTCAGGTTGTGGGTCAGCCTACAGTTATGACTATTAATCAGTCTGGGCAGCCGATCCTGGCTAAGGCCATGGGTGGATACCAGTTGCATCAGTCTGGGGCTGAGATGTCCGGTGCTGGTTCTCAGACAGGGCTTGGAGGCACAGGCGGCGGGCTTCTGATCCAAAGTAACAAAGCAACTTTGAGTTCCCCAGCTTTAAATGGACCGGCTGTATGTGTCAGCAGCGCCAACAGCAGTGGCGGGACCATGACGGTCCCGTCTGGGCTTGTAGGATTTGGTAGCACCCCTCTAAGTTCAGGAGTCACGTCCCAGGTACAAACCCAAGGAGGCCAAATCATGCAGAACGTGATCATCCAGCGCACGCCCACACCCATTCAGCCCAAGCCCCCTCAGGGTGGACCCATTCAGCCTAAACTTTTTAAACAGCAGCCGCAGCAGCCATCGCCCCAGACCCTCCAAAACGATGCCCACAAGGCTCTCGGGATTCAGCAGATTCCAGTTTCCGCTGCTCAGAATGTAACCTTCCTGACTGGCAAACCCGGTTCTAATGTGGTTCTGAGTACGCAAGCTACAACACAGGGCCCCCAGTTTCAACAGTCTCTTTTCAAGCAACAAGGCCCACAACCATCTGGCAAACCGCTCAGCGTCCACCTACTAAACCAACCAAGCAGCTTTGTTATTCCCTCTCAGACTGTTCTTCAAGGTCAGAACCACCAGTTCCTCCTGCCCCAGCTGCAGGCTGGCGGGCAGATCCTGACCCAGCATCCCGGTGGCCACATCATCACAAGTCAGGGTCCCGGTGGACAGATCATCGCAAACCAAATTTTGACTGCAAACCAGAACATCAACTTGGGTCAGGTGCTGACTTCACAGGGTTCCTCTGGGGCAACCCACATCCTCTCTGGACCCATTCAGCTCCAGTCTGGGCAGATGGCCACACCGGCCCTCTTTCAGATGCCCGTCGCCTCGCTGGCTCAGAGTCAAGGTCAGACGCAGACCCACACCGTCTCAGGGGCTGCGCAGACCGTTATACAGGGCATGCCAATCCAGAACCCCCTGACCATGTTGGGTCAGGTGGAAGGACTGAGCCCTGCGGTCAGCCTTCAGCCGGCTCTGCAGCCCCAATCGGGTGGCGTCCCCAGCAGTACAGGAGCAGCGACCGTAGGTCAAGGCCAGCCTGGAGAAGCCGTCACTGTGCTGGGAGGCTCTGCCGACGCGGCTGCTCACCCCACGCAGCAGCTGCTACCACAGTCCTCCATCCTCACCATACAGCAGGCTTCCTCTGTGTCCTCTGCTTCCACCGTGCCCACCTCTTCTCCGTCCATATCGGTCTCCACCGCGTCCTCAGTCACAGCAGTGGGGCTGGCCCCCCATCAAGCTCAGCACAGTCCAGGGAGGCTACTATTCACAAACCAGGGCCAGAGCATGATTCTGAGCCAGGAGTCTCTGCAGATGTTCCTACAGCAGGTCAGTGTTTTTCTCTTCCTTCCTATGCTTTCTGGTGCACATAATTAACAATATGCTTAAATGAATAACATGCATGGAGTGGGATGTTGTTTTGACTTTTTTTCTTTTGGTTTACCATTTCACTTCCTCCCTACCCCTCCTCATCCTGAAACGGTAACTTGTACTATCAGGAGCACCGCCATCAAACAGAGTCGACCCCCTCTGTGGGCGTGCCGGCGTCTGTAATCATCAGCAGCAACAGCATCTCTACCGCGGCCCCTGCTGTCCATGATAGCCAATTAGCTGACTCTCCCCCTGGCCCATCCCACATGACAGCAGTGGTAAAGGTAGAAAATGCCCCTTTAAGTTGAGCCCCACCCACCTGCTGCTGCTGCTGCTGCCACAACAATGTTTGGTTTTCTCTTTACCGCTCCTGTGCATCACTGCTTCCAGCTGATGATTCTAGTCAAAAATTAGTTCCTCTGCGTCTTTGCTTTCCCTGCGTTGCCTCACTACATGCCAAAAATTGACATTTTTCTAACTCGCATTCATTTTTTTGTTTGAACGTCTGTAAAAAGCCAGAACCGTTTTCTTGTTTCAAACTGTTGTGCGTCCATTTGTAGTTTTTGGAATAAACTCCACGGTGGCCCTGAAGTGCAAATCACATCAGATCACTTGGTGCAAAACAAAATAAAGATCACAATGATAATTAAGAAAGCAAAACAAAGAATACATTTTAAGAAATCAAACTAAAATTCCAAAAACCAAAATGTAAAAAAATAATTTTTTAAAACTTAAGTAATTTTCAGAAATCCAAATCAAATGTTTAAAAAAATGAAAGAAAATGAGGAGCTGGTTGTGGTAGGTATGGGATGTCACTGAGTGGATGATGATGCTTTGAAAAAGAGGGATAAGAAGAAGAAGGTTTTGTCCAAAAGCTGGTAAAGAGTTGATTGAGCAATCACTGAACGTTTGGAGTGGACGGCCGAAAACTTAAACACTCTAGTTTTCTGATGATGGAGGACATATTAAAAAAAAAACAATGTAAGCTTATGATTGCATTTCTGAACATTTCTTTTTCAAATCTTTGTGAATCGGATGCAGTTAGGAGGGGAAGGGGGGGCGGGATTGCTCCAAACCAATGGTTATGCTTTTACAATAGATCAAAAGTGGAGGAAGACGCTGTCATGCCAAATACCTTCCGGTAGAAACAGTAAACAACCATCATCATCCAATCAGTGTCATCCCATAATACCCACCTTTTCTGGTTTGATTTTTTTAACATTTCATTTTGGTTTCTGGAGATTACTTTTGAAGCTTTCCTCTTTATCTTATTACTTTTGGAAATGTGTTTTTGGAATGACGTTTTGGTTATCTAATTTCTAAAATCCAGTGTCGTTTTCTTATCATTTATTCCGTTGTTTTTTTTTAATGTGGTGATCTTTAATATGTTCTTTGTGTTGATGGATTCACTGATGTGATTTGAACTTCAGGGCCACAGCACCAACATAGTCTGATGTAGTCCTTTCTGTTTGCTGCATGACTGACTGTCATTTGTGCTTCTCCTCTCTTGTCTTGCATTTCTTACATCGTCATTACGCTTTTCTCTCTAGTTTGATCACCGCAGTACCCCCTCAAACCAAACCAAAAACCAGCAGGTTCCCTGTACTTTTCCCCTGAACTCTTTGGGGTCGTCTTATTTACAACCGCAGCCCCACAAACGGGGTTTCCTTGAGATTCACCAGTTAATCATCACTTAATTTTATATATAATTCCTCTCAACGTAAAGAAAAGGAGAAATCATGGTGCTTCTACTACTTTAACTTCAACATCTTCTAGATTTTGAACTTCGATAATCTGCTTTTGTTTTGTTTGCCGATGTTTGACCTTCGCTTGTGTGAGCTGAGGTTGGGTGATGCGTTTAAAAAGAAGAAAGTAATCAGAAATTTGTTTGGCTTGTTGACTCAATAATCACTAAATTGACTCCAAATGAGTTTGTGTTGAAGTCACCCAGCCTGGATCTGTGCCAAATCTAAACTCCGTTAATCATTTTACGCTTGCGACTGTATTGTGAGTTTTGCTTTCATGTGAGCTTTCATGTTTGCGTTCGAGTGTCAATACTGACATGATGTGATTCCGCATCAGGTACCTTCCAGCGCAGCTCAGCAGCCTCTGAAGATCCAGGGCATGTCCCCGTCGCTGACCACTCATCCTACGACGCCCCCAGTGGCGGAAAGCCCCCAGCCTTCCCAGTCTCCCCTGGTTCTGAGCCAGCAGATCCAGTCCCCGCATCATCAACAGCGTCCTCCGTCGCAGCCTCAGCCGCAATCTCAGACCCCCTCGCGGTCGTGCACGCCCTCGTCTCACCCTTCGCTCTTCATCGTCCCAAATCAAGTGGCAGAGTCCCCCAAACCCGTCCCGCAAGTCCAGACGCAGCAAACGCCACCCCAACAGCAGCACATCCAGCTTCAGCTCCAGCCCCTGCCCCGACCGCCCTCGCTGCCCGCCCCCTACCAGCAAGAAAGGCCTTCGATGTCACAGTCGCCCAAACCTACTCCCGCACCAGCAGCGGCGCAGCACCCCTTCACTCCGCCTCCTGCCAGCGCGTGTGCCCCCGCCGTGGTGAAGACCCAGATCCCCATCCAGGGCTTTACCGCAGTGCATCAACAGCAGCTGCAGTTGGTGGGAGCGCAGATCCAGACTCTGTCCTCCATCAGTCAACCCTCACCTCAGCAGAAACAGCTGTTGGAGAAGCTGCACCAGGTACTGCCAGCTCAACCAAACGCCGTTCACAACCCTTACATTTCCTCACCTCTTCAGTATTTGGTGTGTTTTTTGGCGACTTGCTCGTCAATCTAAATCCGGTTTTGGGACCTCGATGTCTGTTCTAGGTCCAGCAGAACATCATGCTACAGGCGAAAGCTCCTCCTCAAGCCCCCAGTCAGTTTATCTCTCAGCAAGATGTGCCTGTCGATAAAACGATTGCTTCGTCAACCAGCGCCGATAATCCCGCTCAGCTTCCCGCAATGCTGCAGCCGACATCGGTGCTCGTTAAAACTCCCGCTTCAGGTCAGCTGCAAAGTCCCGCTAAAGACGTAAAACAGGAAGTTCATAAACGCAAATAGTTTTGTCTAATGTTAACTTATTTTTTATGTTTTTAGTATCAAGTGACTTACAGGTTTTCTCAGGAGCCCAAGGGCCAGCACTGGTGAATCAGTCTGTCTCTCCTGCCAGCCTTACCCAGCCTGCACAGGTGCGCCGGCCCCTTTGGAATTTTTTACAATTAGTTTATGTCAAGCAAAAAGAAGACAAACATAAGAAATATACACTCACCGGCCATTTTATCAGGTACACCTTGCTAGTACTGGTCTGGACCCCCTTTTGCCTTTAGAAGTCCCTTAATATGTCGTGGCATAGATTCATCAAGGTACTGGAAAAATTCCTAACTCTATTTGTACCAAGAGGTCGAAGTGTGCCAAGAAAATATCCCCCACACCATTATACTACCACCACCAGCCTGAAGCGTTGATACAAGGCAGGATGGATCCATGCTTTCATGTAGTTGATGCCAAATTCTGACCCTACCATCGCAATGTGGCAGCAGAAATGGAGACTCAGACCAGACAACGTTTTGTCTGTAAACCCTAGTGAAGGTTGTGGGTGAAAATCCCAGGAGGTGACTTCAATCACCTTTCTTCCCTGTTCTGATGCTCGGTTTGAACTGCAGCAGATTATCTTCACAATGCCAAAGTGTAGTGAGGTACTGTCATGTGATTGGCTGATTAGAAATGTGTGTTGACAAGCAGCTGGACGGGTGTATCTAATAAATTGGCCAGCGATTGTATAAATATATAAACCCTTTCATACAGATATACCTACACATGCAAATGATGCCATTATAATTACTCTACTTAGGGTTTTTAACATGTTCTTTTAGCATTTTTCCCATTTGAAAAAAAAATATAAAACTTCATTTCTGAGTGTTTCTTTATTCAAATCCTCTTCAATATTGCCCGCCATTTTTGTTGCTCCTCTAATATTAGCTTGGGGTTGTGAGGGGCTGGAAGCTGGTGGGAGAGGGTGTAAACAAAGGGATGATGGGATATCAGTGGAGGCTTACTTCTGCGCCAACTGGCCCGCCCACAACTGGGAGGCGAATTTCTAATGAACTTCTGCCGCTCTGCAAAAACTATGTTCTGATTCAAGATTTGAATAAAGAAACACTCAGAAATGCAATTTTGAACTTAATTTTCTTTAAATATGTTCTCCAAGCGCAGATCATTTATAGAATCCATGTGTTAATAACATCAAATTACAAAGATGGAGTGCTTATTGATTACATTATTCCGAGAATCTTTATGACTTGTGAAGTATTAAAATACAGTGCTTATCGATGGTCGTCGGATAATATAATTGCATTTTTCCAGAAATCTTGAATGTATATCATCATTGAACAGATGCACCACCTCGCTATGAGATGTATATCAGTTAGTCCTCTAAATATGTTTGTTATCTGTGTTCAGGTTCAGCCAAAGCCAGGAGTGATCAGCTCAGTCGGGGGAATGACTCTGGGGAAAGGTGGGGTGAAAATACAGGTGTTGGGAGCTACCCTGACCCAGATGCCTGCTCCTCAACCCCCTCCTCCAGTGCAAACTCAGGTAAAGCTGGGAGGCCTTAGCACATGTTTCCAGAGGGTCTTTGACACGTTGAGCTTTACGGTTGTAATCTTTGCTTTTCACATCACAGACAACAACAATGCCTTTCGGTGCAGAGCCCAGTAAAGAAGCCAGGTACGCACAACGGCGGCTTCACGGTCTACCTGAAACGTGCTGCACTTTTGAGTGGCTTACCTGTTTGAACACCTCCATGCAGGATGCTGGAACAGCTGAGGAAGCACCAGGGTTCAGTGCTTCACCCCAACTACAGTTCTCCTTTCCACTCCTTTGAGGACACCCTGAACAGACTGCTGCCTTACCATCTCTACCAGGGAACTGCCAACTCCTCCCAGGACTATCAGAGAGGTAACTCGCTGCACACCCCTGTGGTAGAGCGGTTGACCTCTGATCATAGGGTCACAGGTTCAGTTCCCACCCATGTGTCAAAGTGTCCTTTGACAAGACACTGAATTGGTGGTTACAGGTTGGTGTGTGTGTGTGTGTGTGTGTGTGTGTGTGTGCTTGACTGAATGGGATTTGTGACTGCAAAGCACTTAATCAAGGTGGAATAGTGCTTGATTAAGTACAGTAGGGGCGCAACGGATTACAAAACTCACAGTTCGGATCATTTGATTTGAAGAGCTGAAGTGTGGCTAATCAGGATCATGGCTGAAACGTGATCCGTTGCACCCCTGCAGTACAGCGTTCCCTCGCTATGTCGTCGTCCACCTTTTGTGGACTTTCTATTTTTTGCAAATTGTTTTCAGTGCAATTTCGAATTGTTTTTATTTATTTATTTATTTTTTAAGTGCAATGTGTTCTGTGTTCTGATTGGCTGGGGACCTGAACAAGTCTCCTCTGTGCTGTGTCTCCTGTACAGATATGTGCAGTTTGCCAAATCTACAATCTTATTTTTCTATAAAGGTTAAAACTTCTAAGAGTTTAACAAAAGAGAAAAAGTGTATTCGCTCAGGCTGATGTCGCGATGACGATAAATTTGTGCAGGCTTATTTTAAACTCTCAAAGTTCAAACTTTCAAAGAAAAACGTCAATGTAAGATGAATGTAAATGCGTACATAAATCTGTACAGGAGACCCAGCAATGGAAGAGATTGATTGACAAGGTCTACATCTAATCAGGACGCAGAACACACACAGGCTGTTTAAATAAAAAACATACAACATTGCACTAAAAAAATCTGTAAAACCGTCAGACTGTAAAAAGCTAATCGTGAGGGACCACTGTACTTTGCAGATTTTAATCTATGGCAGGTTATTTTTTAGAGCGTAACGAGGAACCACTGCATACGCTATTTACATCCTGCGTTCTCCACATGTACTGTTAAGATTGCCTTCCACAGTTTTCCTAACCGTTTGGGCTTCTTTGTAGTGGATGAGGAATTTGAGAACGTCTCCTGCCAGCTGCTAAAAAGGACCCAGGCAATGGTTGACAAATACCGTCACTTGCTCTTCGCAGAGTCAAAAGTAAGTATCTAAACTGGCCTTGTTGGCTGTTGGCTGTTGCTGCCGCCCCGTTTGTGGTGAACTGATTTTGAACCCACCGCTTTCGGCATTTAAACCCGAGCAGAGACTGGGCCCCTCGGCAGAGATGGTGATGATCGACAGGATGTTCATCCAGGAGGAGAAGATCGCCCTGAGTTCGGACAGGGCTATGGCCAAGGATAAACCAGGTACGCCTGCTGGCTCCTCCTCCTCCTGTTGTGTCGGTCAGCAGTTATGTAATGGCTGATGGTACTTTGTGTGTTTCCTTGCAGAGGAGTTTTTGGCAAGTGTGCGAATGTTGGAAAGTGTCTCTGTGCCGACGGAGCCCCCCTCAGTGAGTGGAGTGGCCCCGATTGACCCCCCTGTCCAAGCACCTGTTGCCCCTGCTTCAGCGCCTCCTTCATTAAACGTCGCCCCAAATCCTCCGCCTGCATCTGCTTCCGCTCCTGTTCAAGCTCCTGCTCCGGTTCCGGCGTCGACTCCCACGCCTCCTTTCCCCCCTACCAAGTTGGTCATCAAGCATGGTGGGGGTGGGGCATCTGTGTCCTGGTCTACCAGCTGTCCGTCAGTGGCTCCGGCCAAACCCGCTTCTGATCCTGTCAGCCAAAGCTTCAGTCGTGCTCCCACCTTGTCGTCGTCGTCGTCCTCCTCCTCGCTTCCCTCGGCATCCTCAAACTCCCAGGAAGCAGACGACGACGACGACGTCGCTCTCCCTCAGCGAACCAGCAAGCCGCCCATCAAGACCTACGAAGCTCGCAGGAGAATCGGTTTGAAGCTGAAGATCAAGCAGGATCAGACGGGTTTCAGTAAGGTGGTCCACAACACCGCTCTGGACCCGGTGCACACGCTGCAACCTCAGCCGAGCAATCAGGCCACGCCCCCGCCTCAGGCTCCGACCCAGTCTGAAGCCGCTGTTGCAGCAGATGCAAAGCCCCACCCTTTATCATCCCCTCTCACCACGGTGATCAGAACTCAGTCCCACGCGTGCACAGCTTCCTCTGGCTTCTCGGTTTCCATGACGACCACTCAGAGCAACCCCCCTCTGAGAGGAACTGCTTCCTCAGGTGGAGCCCCATTGTCGTCGTCCTCCTCTTCTTCATCCTCTCACTCCTGGCCGTCGTCCACCTCCTCATCCTCCACTCAGGTGAACGGGACGCTGGATCACCACAGTGTGGGCGGAGTCAAACACAACCCCGCCTCCGCCCCCACCCCCTCCCAGACAACGTGCCGCCTTCCCCTGCGGAAAACCTACCGGGAAAACGTAAGCCCGTGCGTCAGACCCGGTGTCCCAGGTGGAGGAGATGAAGGTTTGTCCTACCCCAGAGCAACCCCCTCCCCCCCCAGGCACGGGGCCTCCACCCCCCCCTCAGAGCGGACAGTCATAGCCAGCGTGAAGGCGGACAAAAAAGACAGGGAGGCTTCACGCCCCCACACAGAGTCTGGCCACGAAGCTGGACATTTTGGGGGGGCGGTGCAGGGGCTGGACAAAATGAATGAGGTGTTTAACCATGGCATCAAAACCACGCAGCACCATCATCACCCCCTGCTCTTAGACAGGGAGGGGGCCAAGGAAGGTCGCGCGGACCAAGAGGTGGAGGTGCGGAAATACAAGCGGCTGGGTGGGAAAAACAAACACGTGACCGGAGGGACTTTCAGAATGGACCAGCACGCCCCCGGGCCTCCCTCCCCAGAGTCTTCCTACCCTCGAGACTCTCTGCTTCCTGCCAAACGCTGCAAGTCAGACTCCCCCGACATGGACAACGCCAGCTTCTCCAGCGGCAGCCCGCCGGACGACTCTCTGAACGAGCACCTGCAGTGCGCCATCGACAGCATCCTCAACCTGCAGCAGGAGCCGTCCGGCCGTCACATCAAAGGGGGCGGCAGCAGGCCCCATCAGCACCAAAGTCAGCGCGCGGGGGACCTGGCCGCCTCCTCCCACAGACCCTCACTCCCGCCCGCTTCCTCTGCCTCCTCATCATCCGCCTTGGCCCAGCACCCTCAGGTTGGCGGTCGTGGCCACAATGGCAGCTTGGTGCCCCAGACTCAGAGCAGATAACAGCCCCTCAGCCCCAGGCTGGACTGACGGGGGGGTTGACAGGAGGCCGGGCAATAGTCACAAGTAGGCGGGGGGGGGGTCAAATAGTATCACTGTACTATTCTGCCAAGCTGTGTTGTCCATTTGAATTGTCCGGGCAGTTTGAATTTGACAGACAAAGGTTCCAGCAGGACAGTCGAACGCCGGCGCCTTGCCCCTCCCCTTTTTTTCCCTTTTTCCCCAAACGAGGCTTTTCCTTTTCAAAGTTCAGTCATTTTCGCTTCTCCTTGTCACTATTTATACATTCCTTCCATGTGGCCTTAGCAGCAGTCACCGTTCACAGATGTCCCGGCCACAAACGGCGTCCCCGGTGAGCATCGGGCAGCTTGTTTGAACCGTTCCCAAGGCGACAGCAGACAGCAGTTTCACCTGGAACAGATCAGTAAATACGACAACTCTTGTGTCTTGCATAGTCTTATCACAAAGAGACTTCTGCCTTACCGAGGCACACAGTAAATGCAATCCACCGTGTGGTAAACCTGACGGTTCACTTCTCATCGTTTACTAGCAAAAAAGAAGATGCAGATGGCGTCAAAAGGTGTTGAGGAAATATGGAATTATGAAATTGTTTTAGATCTTGGACCCTTCCCTCCTGCTGTGGAATTGCAAAAATAGAAAATCAGTTTTGTTCTGCTTCAAACATTTCCCGGGTTCTTGTTTCGCAGCCTCACCTCTGCTGTCGGTCGGTCATGTCTGATGGACACGTTTCCGCCCGCGGGTCAGTTTCCTGTCTGTCTCAGCTCCGTCACTGTGCACCCGTCTGTTTTTTATTCTAGCTCTGGTGGACAATTCAAACCCAAACGCAGCACAAGCATCCAGATGAGGGGAAAAAAGGAACAGTAATAATGTAAAAAAAAAAAAAAGAAAGAGGAAGAAACAGACCGGAAGAGAATTTGAAGTATAGTATTACAGATTAATTTTGTATTGTATTTATTGTGTATAATGACACTTTTTAAAAAGAAATGTACATTTAGTAAAACTGTAAATTAAACCTTGTTTCTTTTATGAAAACGTTGGTGTTTGCTTTCTTTTATTCTCCAGTTTAGATCAGTTTGACCTTAAATTTGGAGGATCCACAAAAGCCCCATAAAAAGCAAAAAATGATCAAAACTGGATTCTTTTTAAACTCCATGCCATTAGAATAGATAGTTTGAGATTGACAGAAGCCATGGAAATTTTTAATCTGACTTTGAAACAATAACGATTGCATAGCATGAGGTTGAAGTGACTGTATGGACTTCTAATCTAAAAGCTTTAAAAATGTTCAGTGTTATTTTTATACAGATAGCTGCTTTGATTTCATGAAGTTATCTGATTTAAATGTGTTAAATGTCAAAGCAGCACCTGAATTTGGTTTTTGCAAAAATGTTCTCTAATTTGTGATTTTTCTTCAGAAATTTTCTTAAATTATTACTTTAAAATGTTTTGCATCTAGACAAAAACTCAAGATTATTTCTGTCCTTGGTCAAGTTTTGCTTTTTTCAGTCTCTTTTATTTTTTCTCTCTCTAGTTTGGTTTAGTTTTGCTTTTTAACCCCAAGAAAAATAAGATGATGGTTCAGTTCAACATGGAAACACATTTTTAATAAATCAAGATTTTAGTTTTTAAGTGTTTTTTACATTTGACATATTTTCTTTTGCATCTTGAGAACTTGAAGTACTTAATGAATAGTTAACCCTTTTGCTATCATAGGCACTGTAACATTGGGAGTTGGGTCATCTAGACCCACTAGACAGTGCTCTGAACCTTTTTTCTTCAATGATTTGTGATCTTCACTGGTGTCCATGGATTACATGAAATCTTTCCACCTTTATCCACCTTCGTCATGGTAGGGAGAACACGTTAAAGTAAGGGTGGGGTCATCTAAGATAGCACAAGGGTTAATTGACTCAAATTTCTTAACATTTTCCCTTTTTGTTTTATTTTAAATATTTTGCATCACGGCTCTTAACAGACTAACAAAATCTCACATTATTCCTAGTTATTAGTCAAGTTAAGCTTATACTCTGAAGGTAAAATATTGACTTTCTGGAAAAACAATTGTGGGTTTATTTAGTGAAATTGTTGTTTTTAACCCCCTTTAGATAAAAGTTCAACAGCTCAACATAAAAACAACTTTTTAAAATCAAGCTTTTATTTCTTTTAACTAATTTTGCTTTTGCACTTTAAGAACTTTATGTACTTAATGTATGGAGTTAGACTTTTTAGACAACACTTTAGTTGAATTCTGCTTTTTTGTGTGTGCAAAATAAAAGAGAAATTTCATAAATGTATGTAAATTATTTTCCTTTTTTAGTTTTGCATTTTTAGTTTCACTTTTAGAACAGGTGTCTAGGCGGCTCTTTTGAGACATTTTCATGCTTTCATTTAGTCTAGTTTTATTTTTTGCTTCCTACTCCAGAAAAAAGAATAACTCATGTTTGAGTTCAGTTTTCTTTTTTAACCCTTGTACTATCCTAGGCACTTTAACGTTGGCAGTTGGGTCATCTAGACCCACTAGACAGTGCTCTGAATCTTTTTTCTTCAATGATTTGTGATCTTCACTGGTGTCCATGGATTACATGAAATCTTTCCACCTTTATCCACCTTTGTCATGGTAGAGAGAACACGTCAACGCTCATCTTGACCCCATAGGATAGCACAAGGGATAATCTAGGTCTTAATTTGTTTTTGCTTTATTTTTATGGAATTTGTTGGTTTTGCATCTTGAGAACGTTTCACACTTCATGGATGGAACTGATTGACTTTTTACAAACTAAAAACGACAGTTTTAAAGGCCTGATCTGGGTGTGCTCTCCACCCCACAGCCAGCAGGTGGTGCATGGAGGTAGAATCAGAGCTGCATGTTGTGTTGCCCATAGAGCTGGAAAACAGATTTTAAGCAGATGGGAGGTAAATTGTACTCACATCAATAAATAAAGATGCTGCAAATAAATAAAATCAGGAAAAAAACATGGAGGATATCCTATGATTTGCAGCATGGAAATATGGCACAATGGTGATCTGTCGTTCTGAGGCAGGAACAGCGCCACCCATATTATTTATTCACAGTGCCCCCCTGCTCCCCCAGGGTCCACGCCCTCTGGTTTGCTCATCCCGGCCTGCACGCTCTGCCTGTGCTGCCCAGAGTTGCCAGGCATTCTTGCAGGAGGAGGTCTGTGTCATTAAAGGAGGAAGGCAGAGAAGCATCAGCTCTCTTACAGCGAGCAGGCCGAGGACTCCTGGCAGATCTGCAGCTCATCTGAGATGTATTAAGCCCCAGAGAAGAAGGACCCTCTCTGATCTGTCTGCACTGACGCTCCTCAGAGAGATCCTATTTGCTGCCTGAGGTACACGCATACATGTAGCAGCGTCTCCTCCAACACAACGTAGGAGAGCCAAAATATTTTTCCAGACGCCACAAGGCAACGCCGGAGAAGAAAAGATCCAAGGAAACTCCATGAGAACTTGGTAAACTTTAACTTTTAAACTTTAGAACAACTTTTTAGGATCGTTAGAATGAATATTATAACAGATTATGTTGGAAACTGAAAACAAAAGAGAGAAGAAACTGGTTTGATCATTTTTGAAAATCCTCTTTCTGCAAAAGAAAACTGTCAGATTTCTTTGTTTTTCCTGCTTCTTGACTCAATTATTTACGCTGAATTCCTCAGAGACTTGTTGCTCCAGCTGGCGTTAACATTGTTTTGCCTGTTTGAAGCCTATATATGTGTGCAAAGTGTGCCACACAAACCCACAAAACCGATGTTGGAATCTTAGACAAACCTCTTATTCTCTTAGGGTTCTCTAACATTTGGTTTGACTGGCAGACAGTGTTTGTGTGCTATGGCAACACAACATGAAAATATTTCTGGGGGTTTGCCATTTTCACAAGAACTCTTTCCCCACGGGTCTTGTGACACCGCATGGCTTTGCTGCCTGTTTTTTTTTTTTTTTTGGTGGAATTATATCTTTCAAATGCAATATAAACTGTAGAAAAAGCACATCTTCTTGTCTGCTGACACATTTCTGAGCTTTTTTCCATTAGTGTCACCTCACGGTCCAGTTTTCTGCTGACATAAAAGACAGTTTTGGAGATGTTTTTCCATGCAGACTCCATCCCAAAAACGTTTCCTAACATAGAGCGGTCACATAAGTGTTTGATTTTTCCACTGAAATGAAGTGCAGGGGACTAAAGGAATGTCTTACTCACTTTTAGCAACGATGTGAGCCTTGCCTGAGCAAATCCTGATGAAGGGCTGGGTCTCCTGCGTTTTCCATTCAGAGAAAGAATGAACTTTTATTCTGCGATCGTTTATCTTTTCTTTTATTTCTGCATCTGTTGTTTTTCAGCATTTCAGGAGTAGGAAACTGCTTTCAGGGAGAAAAAAAACCCCTGACTTCAAACTAAAACTGGGTGCTGTCCTTCTTGCTGGTGTAAGCAGAGGAGATCTCAAGGACAAGTGAGAAAGAAGATTTCACATAAATACAGGAAACACCTGAAGGTTTTTCCTGACTTCTGCTGCCGGAAATACAGACGAGAGGCAAAGCTGACACTGATTTTTTGGAAGAGGTTTGCAACAATTCATTAGTTGATCGCCATGTCACGCTGGGGGAGAAAGAATGTGAAGAAGGCGCCTGAGGTGGTCCGCACTGTGACAGAGGGGCTGAAGTCTCTGTACCAGAAGAAGCTGCTGCCGTTGGAGCAATACTACGGTTTCCATGACTTCCACTCTCCAAGTCTGGAAGATGCTGACTTTGACAACAAGCCCATGGTCCTGGTGGTGGGGCAGTACTCCACAGGAAAGACAACATTCATCAAGTAAGATCTAGAACCTTCTTTGATTTGTATAAATAACACAAATTCAAGTTCACAAGGAGAGGATAAAAGTTCTGGATTTGGCAGATATCTACTGGAACAGGACATTCCCGGGAGCAGGGTGGGACCCGAACCCACCACGGACTGCTTCACCGCCATCATGCATGGGGAGGTGGAGGGCGTCATCCCAGGGAATGCCCTGATTGTAGACCCCAACAAGCCTTTCCGCAAACTCAACCCGTTTGGAAACACCTTCCTGAACAGGTGAGAGCGGAGGATGTTCCTCTCATAGCCTGGTGGGATGTTTCCCCTCAGGCAGCCAAGTCTGAAATCAGTGGAGAAGAGCCAAAAAAAAAAAAAAAAGATTTAGTGGAAAGTGTTATAGCCCTTTGGAATTTCAAGCTCTTGTGCCAAATTTCAGAGTAAGGAGGCACTTTCCTTATTTGTGGAAAAATTGAGAAAGGGAGCGATATGAGGAAGATGAAAGCTGAACTACTCGGACATCATGAGTACACAGTTTGAAAGGCAGGGTCAGAGGGCTCACAGGGTTCGGGAAAACAGTGGGACAAGGATGACGTCGACTGACCGAGCTGCAAGATTTGTGTGCATGCTTTTCCACTCCGGTAAGAAAGCAGTCGACTGTTTGAGAGTGGAAATCCTTCACAGACCAGAAGGAGTGACAGGAACTGAGAGCTTTTGGACATGGGGCTCCGACTGAGCAGCACTTCTTTCCATAGTCAACGTGTTTGCGTCTCTACTTTTGCGTTGACTTCCTGTTCTGGGAGCCGGTGGGCTCGTTAAGCCCTTAGACTACAGGAAGTCGTGTTGTTGTTCCAAGCCACACATCGTTAGCGGCAGTTATTGTTCGATTCTGGCAGTAATGGTCATTTTCCCTCAGGAAGCCCAGAGCAGAGCGAGCGAGCCTTGAATGAACACAATGGCCTGCAGAGGGAGGGGGGAGATTTGCAAAAAAAAGAAAGAAAGAAAGAAAGAAAGAAAGTTTCTAAACATGTATGATAGAAATGTTTGTAACTTCTATGGCACCAGATTCCAGTGTGCACAGATGCCCAACCAGGTTCTGGAGAGCATCAGCATCATCGACACGCCTGGAATCCTGTCTGGGGCCAAGCAGAGAGTGAGCCGAGGTGAGGGACGCAAGAAAGGTGAGGAGAGGGGGGGAGGTCTGAAGACACGCCCTCCTGATCATCCGCTTACAAACTCATCTCCTTGGCTTGCCTGGCTAACTCATGGAACCAGTTTGCTCCTCCGTAACCAGACTTGGCAGCCGAGCAGCATCCATCTCAGCACTGCGGCGAGGAGAGCAGAGGCAGCCGCAGAATTCTCTTAGCACATCTGGAGGAATCTGTTGTTTAGAAATGATCTCACAAGCATTTTCAGTTCACTCCTCCGCCATGAAACCCATCAATCAAACTGGTCTGCATGAAGAACTAACAAGTTCAAAGGTTCACCAAAACCTTTCCAGAACCGCTTCTTATTTACTGACCTCATCTTTGAACATTTTTATCCTTCATCCAAAATCATCTCAAAACATATTTCCAAAGAACATAATTCCAACTTCTATAACTTTTCCAAATTAATTTTAACAATTTCAATAAGAAAAGTTCACCTCTATTGACTAAAGGCTGGCTAGACAACTCCAGAACCTTGAAATGATTCTTTCGTGTATCTTCTCCTTTGATGCCCAGGTGATGTGACCTCAACATTTTGTAAAGTAACCCTGGTTGGTCGAATGTTTCCTGTAGGTCTGCATGCACTGTTGCTGCTATTCGGTCCATTCATCCATGCAGATCTTCTCTAGAGCTGTGATGTTTTGGGATTGTAGTCGCAAAACTTTCTCTATTAGAAACGTTTGACTACCCAGGATTACATTACAAGATGTTGAGGTCACATCGCCTGGGCATCAAAGGAGAGGATACATAATAAATCATTTCAAGGTTCTGGAGTGGTCTAGTCAGTCTCTGGACCTCAATCTACTAGAGATTCTGTGGAGGGAGCTGAAAGTCCATTTTCCAGCAACAACCCCAAAAACTGATCACAAGATTTAAAAAAGTGAAATAAAAATAAACATCCTGGTTGAATTGACAAATCCATTCAACCAAAATGAAAAAAAATTGCTGTTACCCTTTTCAGCTCTAGAGAAGATTTGCTTGGATGAATGGACCGAATAACAGCTGCAGTGCATGCAAACCTACAGGACACATTTCACCAACCAGGGTTACATTTCAAAATATTTAGGTGAACCTTTGTTATTGAACAATATAAAAGGTGTTTTCTGCACCTTTATACAAATAAATTTACTGGATCCTTTAATTTTTTACATTTTGTTTCTTACAGTTGAAGTTTTTCTATGGTGAACATTACAGACCTCTACAGCCTTTAAGTTTGAAAACTTGCTAATTCTATGACCAAAAATTAGTTTTGCATCACCGTTTGAGAAATCAAACATACCTTTTCTGGGCCTTTAAATGCTCCGTCAGTCTAATTCAGTGTCCAAAGCATTACCACGAAAATTTAGGATGTTTAAAGTTGTCCATAAGATGATTGCTGCCTCTGGGAATGGAAAGAAAAACCCAAGCTCGTCATGTTTCCCATGGTTGACCAGCGTAACGGAACGGCTGATTGCATTTTCCAGCAGGACTTGACCCCAGTGCCCACCAAATTAGTGCATTTCTTGTCCCTTGATACTAACGAAAACACATTTGGGTCAAAAAAAAAAAAAGGTAGCAAAGTAGAATATTTTAGTCATTAAACAAAATAGGACTTTTAGGTTCAGAATTCTTGAATTGAAGCAGCTTTTAGAGATTTATCAGAAGCTGATGACAGGTTCGTGTCGTCGTCGACCTTCTCCCCTCTCCTGTTTCCTTCAGCCCTCCTGCATGTCCAGCTGTTTAGCTGTGAGGGCCTTTTGGTTATCCCGTCTCGTTTGGTTTCAAACAGGTTATGACTTCCCGGCCGTGCTGCGCTGGTTTGCCGAGCGCGTGGACCGCATCGTCCTGCTGTTTGATGCCCATAAACTGGAGATCTCTGACGAGTTCTCTGAGGCCATCGGGGCCCTCAAGGGCAACGAGGACAAGCTCCGCGTGGTGCTCAACAAAGCAGACATGGTGGGCACCCAGCAGTTGATGAGGGTGTACGGAGCGCTGATGTGGTCTTTGGGAAAGGTGTTTGGCACCCCGGAGGTTCTGCGCGTCTACATCGGCTCCTTCTGGTCAGAACCGCTGATGGTGTCAGACAACCGAAAGCTGTTTGAGCTGGAGGAGGAGGATCTGTTCGCCGAAATTCAAAATCTTCCTCGCAACGCAGCTCTGCGCAAACTCAACGACCTGGTCAAGAGGGCTCGCCTCGTCAGGGTGAGAGATGTGCCGGTGATTGGTGACAGGAAGTTAAAGAATACTCTCTGTTCCTGTGAGACGATGGAAAAATGTCTGCTGTGCTTTTCCTGCAGGTCCATGCCCACATCATCAGCTATCTGAAGCAGGAGATGCCCTCTGTGTTCAGGAAGGACAACAAAAAGAAGAATCTGATCTACCAGCTGCCTGTCATTTTCTCCAAGATCCAGCTGCAGCACAACATTTCTCCTGGAGATTTCCCCGACTGTGCAAAGATGCAGGTCAGTTCAGTTCGTTGGTCTTCATGTCTGGACCATCTGGAGGATTGGATCAGCTCCAAAGTCCACTTGATTGGAAAATGTTGGCTAACTTGAGCCTAATGCTTTTTGGTTTTGTTTTACAGGAGCAGCTGATGGTTCATGATTTCACCAAGTTCAAAACCTTGAAGCCAAATCTGATGGCAGCTTTGGACGAGCTGCTCTCCTCTGACATCGCCAAGCTGATGCCCCTCCTGAGGCAAGAAGAGCTGGAAGCCGGCGACCAGCCGGGAGTACAGGGTGGCGCCTTCATGGGAACCCGAGCTGGGCCTTTCAACGAGGGTGATCCCTTCGCAGAGGAAAACGGCGAGGGATGCGAGGAAGAGGGAGACTGGGTGGTGACCAAAGACAAGCCTAAATACGACGAGATCTTCTACAACCTTGCCCCCAATGAGGGCAAACTGAGCGGCCCCAAGGCGAAGGACTGGATGGTGAGCTCTCGCCTGCCCAACTCGGTGCTGGGTCGCATCTGGAAGCTGTCGGATGTGGATCGTGATGGCATGCTGGATGACGAAGAATTCGCCCTGGCCAGTCACTTGATTGAGGTGAAGCTGGAGGGCCACGGCCTGCCGCCCGAGCTCCCCAGCCGCCTGGTCCCCCCGTCCAAACGCAGGCAGAAGGGCTCGGACGCGTAAACTCTCTGTTGTCCGTCACGCTCCAGCTTGCAGCTTTCCCTCAGACTCATGCACGACTAAAACTGAGTTCCCAGGTGTGACTGTGATCTGAAGACCCACTCAGATCGTCTTTGGTTTTATTTTCAAATCGTTCCCAGTGGTCTTTGAATGATGATTAAGCTGTTTTTAGCCGTTTAAAGAAAACCTGCTGTTTTCTAGGACGTAGTTTTTCACCTCTAAGTTTTGGACAGGACTTTTAAACATTCTCCCCCTAGCTTACAGCCCCTCACACCTGCACCCTGACATTACCGGTGTAACAAAAATGGGATTTCAGAGCTATCTAGCCGTACAGTTTTGATCCCGATGCTAGCTCAGACAAGGAAAACGAAGACGTACATAGATCTATTTGCCTGGTAGTGGATGCATCAGAAAGGAGCGGAACAGGGAGCTTGTGCCCCGCCCAGCATATTTTCATAAATAGGATCTTTGTCATATGACATTTTTTATCATCTGCTACAAAACGATTTGAATAAATGCAGTTTTAACCTTAATTTTGAATATCTATTTCCTCCATCTTCAGAAAAATGCCACAAGAACATGTTAAAAACACAAGTTTCATCAGAGCGGGTCTGTAAGAAGTCACACAGATCTCAGTGCTTCTGCAGTTTAACTTTTACATTATGAGCTTTTTTTTGCATTTACTTAGAAGAAGCGAACAAAAGCAGAAAGGAGAGCTGACAGCTCGGTTGGATTTTTCTTTCCAATCAAAATATCTATTTGCTGAGACCATTTTTTTATATAAATGTTTTTTATTTAGTTAGCTGCTCACACCTAATAACCAGTTTGATGCTTCTATACTTCAAAGCAAAGTTTGGATGTTTTTTTTTTTCTCTTTCTGTTGTTGTGAATGTTTGGGAGGGAGACCCTCATTTGTGTAAAAGAACACGCTGAGACTGAACAATGTATTTCTGACTACTGTGCACAGCTCCACCAACTGTTATGGATTATTGCAAACTGAATAAAAATTCCTGACTGTGGTTTGTCTCCCTGGTGACATTTTTGGAAAGACTGAAAAAGTGAGTCAGTGAAAGCATAAAAAAGGAACGTGAGTTCATCTGTGTTTCTTTCCTGCGTAGCTCGCTTGCTTTTTTTTTTTTTTCCCCCAGATCAACAGTGACTCACTCTCCCCACTGCCAAATCCACAGCCTTCTCTTCTCCCCTCTCATTCCAGCCATCTTTCTTTTTTTTCCTGCCTCTCTTACAAACAGCTTCCTCCCCTCAGAGATCAGTTCCTCTCTGGTGGTTCTTTCTGTCTGTTGCCTCTCCTGAAGTGTTCCCTCCCCAGTGTTTCTGAAGGCTTTCAGGTTTCCTTATAAAGAGGCAGCTTCTGCGCCTCCTCGCTTCACTCCTCCATGGAAAGAACCACAAATGAGAACCAGAGGTGATCCAGCTCCTTCCTCCCCGCTCCCCGGCTGACTCACATGTAAAGAATGCGGTGGGTCGGCCCGGGAGTTATTAATATCCCTTTTCCTTGGGTCGACTGACTATCCCCAGGATCCAAACACTGCACCTTTATTAGAGCCTTTAACAGTTTTGCCCTGTTTGATGCATGTCTGAGCGTGACCTTCAGAACCCCGGAGGCTCTGCTGCAGAAAAACACATCTTTAATTTCTGGATACTATTTATCGATTAAGTCACAAGGAGGGGCGTCGCTTGATAGATAATGAGTCATAAATCCTTGCAACTGTCGATCCTTCAAATCCAACAAAGAAGGCTGTAAAACAGCAGAAGAGGAAGCTGCAAGCAGGCCTCGGGGTCAGCTGCGGTGACCCCGCCGACATCGGGGATCCCCGACAGCAACGCTTACTCAACAAAACCGGGGTCTCCTCTTACGTCAGAGTGTTTATGTGGGGAATTCCTCTGCCGTGGAAGGAAAACAGAGGCCTGCAGCTCAGCGGAGGAGTGACATCTGGTGGATGAAGAGTTTCTGCTCTGAAGAGCTGCACTTTACAGTTAAATTATGAACAAAAAAAAAACAGTAATTCTGCTTATTTAAATGGTTAAATATTTGTCTATTTGGTGTTTTAGTCTCCCACATTATAAGTAAAAATGTATCATTTGTAGCAGCTGAAAAAGTATCTAATAGATTTAAGAGGCTTTGAGCTGAATGAGTAAATATTAAAATTACGGTAAATAAAACTAAGTATATAGTGTTTGGAAATAAAACAATTAGGCTTCATGATGAAGAAACTGAAAGATTGTCTGAACAATGTTTAGTTGAAATATAAATTCTGAAATATCTAAATCAATATTTGTTCTTTTTAAAGTTAAAGACTCCTCCACCCTGAAGTATGGGGAAACACAAAACAGGAAACTCCTCCAAAATAAAAGCCCTAAGAATAATCCCTGGATCATCTCACATGGAGTTGACTGACTCCATGTTTCACAAATTAAAATATCAAAACATTTGGAGACCTGGTACATTTCAAAATAGTGTTGAAAAAATAAAAACAATTAAAAAAAGAGCATCCAAAGGTTCTTCTATTTAAGAATTACATTCAGAGCATAAAATATGCTAAACTTCATTGCATCTCCAAAAGAGCACTTCAGAAATGGAATAAATGCAGGTAAGACATAAAATATTGCAAGTTCATAAAACAATTTCAAAGCAATTATAAAGGCTGATAATAGATTAATGGGAGTCGACAAGAATCATTGATATGAACTTTTTCTAAAGACCTTTTATCATAATTGATTGTTTCAGTGTTTGTTATAATTCTGTAAAAATATATGGGTTTCATCATTTAAGTTTGGATTGATTTAAAGAAAAGAAATTCTAAATATTTCTAAATACCAGGGGTCTGCAAACCTTTAACACTAAAATAGCCATTTGGATCAGTTTCTTATGGCCCAGAACCCAGCAAGTCCTACTTTACTTTTTTTAAAATACACTTTTTTTCTTTTTTGTGGCCATTTATTTATAAGCTATTTTTTCATATATATATATATATATATATATATATATATATATATATATATATATATATATATATATATATATATATGTATATATTAAGAATAGATGAATGATAATAATTTGGTTTGTATACATAAACAAATTTGAACTTATTTTACTTTTGACAACAGTACATACGAGTTTCTTTCCAAATAAAATACCCCCTTTGTCAAAGTGTTTTAAACATAATTTTAGCAGAGATATGCTGTTAAAACACATCTGATCCTTTTAGAAGTCAGTCTAAGATTCACTCGGCTGAAAATGTGTTTTTTTACAGGTTGTTGTGGCTATTTTTTTATAATAGATATGTATTAAAGAAAATTCAGCCTAAAATTTGCATTTCTGATTGTATTTCTTTATTCAAAAAATATTGTTTGAAAATATCGCATTTGATTCTTAGTTAATATTCTGGATGCGCCACAAGCTCTCTGCAACATGAAGGGGAAGGGCGGTGGGGTTGCTATGCGCCAATAGTCCGTCCCACAACTCAAAGGGACCAGTTCTGCAGAAACTATGTCCTAAAACACAAGACCGGTTTTAAAATTTTGGCTCAAAACGGCATAATTATAATTAAAGGACGATTGTGAACAATTTAATTTAAAATAGCTCAAAAGATGATTGGTGTGGGGCTGTAGACACTATCCAACAGTTTTTGAGGAACATCTGGTGAAACTGAAATGTGAAGGAGAGAGAAAACAGCTGCAGACAACTTTAAAGTTTATTTTTTTGTCAAAAAAATTCAACAAAGGTTGTAGAAACATGAATTGCATTCGAGTTTGGCTTTAAATATTTGTTATCTGTGAGGACATCGTTTTCTTGCTGCTCTTAGTTATTTAAAAAGAGCGCATTTCCTTTAAGGAACAAACACTTTTAACCAAAAACAACATTAGGACTTTGTGTAAAATGCCTGGAATCAGAAATCAGTGTCCCAAAAAGCAGCTCTTAATCTGGAAGGTCCCTCTAACCTTTGGCAACATCTGAAATGCTTAGAAACCAAAGTGGCTTTTAACGTCTTTGATCTGCTTCATCATGTCACCGATCTGCTGGCCCTGCTCCCGCAGGACGTCCTGCACAACCTTCTTCTGGTGGGCGTTGAGGGACACGGTTCCCCTGGTGGCCGGCGTGTTCTTGTTCACTTGCGTCTTTTGGTACTCCATCTTCATGGTCACCTGTTTGATGGAGTTGTCGAGGTGCTTCAGTTGGTCGCTGACAGCCTGCAGCTCCTTCCTCATGTTCTTCTCGCTGTTGGACAGGACGGGCAGTTGGTTCTGCAGGCTGCACAGAACCTTCTTGACCCTGTTCATGATGGTTTCCTGTCGATACTTGGCATCTTCATACTTGTCGGCCAACCTCTCGGCCATCTCCCTCAGGCTTTTCTTCTCTTCCCGGCACTGGCTCAGCTCCTCCTGCTGCTTGTTCTTCTGTCCGGTCAGGAGCTTCACCCTCCTCTGCATCTCTTCCCGGGCCAGGTCCTGCTTCAGGATGTACTCCTCGCGGAAGACCTGCGTGGCCCTACTAAGCAGCTGCAGGCACTCCTGAGGAGGAGGAGACGTGTCCTTCTCGCCGGCCTTCAGCACGAGAGGATTAGTGGAGCCGCGGGCCAAGATGCTGCGAATGTGCTGCTCGAAGGAGTCCTCGGCGAGCCTACGCAGAGGGGAGCTGGCGGAGCTCAGGCCTGGGTGGGAGCAGAGGAGGGGTGGGGAGGAGGGGCGGATGGAGCTCAGGAGGGGCATAGTGATGCACTCAAAGGTGCTGGTGATGCAGATCATAGTGGCGCCCAAGGAGAGGTCCGAAACTATCAAAAACCCGCACACAGGGGAGGAGTGGCTGGTCACCAGCGGTCTGGAGCAGAAGATGTGCTCCACAATGCAGCGCTTCTCAGCTGCGAGCTCCTGCAAGCTGTCCTTATCCTCCTCGCTGGACTGCAGGAAGTTCTGCAGCTTGCTGACCCATATCAGCCCCACGCTGTGCACTCCAGCCTCGTGGGTGCAATGGTACCTCTGCTGACAGAGGGCATCTCTGTGAAGTCGGATGGGGCAGGTGAAATCCAGCTCCGGAGGCTCCTCCTCCTCTCCGGCCGCCACCTTGAGCGTCAGTTCCAGCTCAACGCACTCGAAGACGTAGAGAGCAGGAACCGCCTCTCCTCCTCTGGTCCATTTCTCCACTGCTCCAGTCTCCTCCTCCTCTTCGGACTCCAGCACCACGCAGTGATAAAGTGTGCCCGTCTCCGTGGCGATCACCAGGATGTTGGGAACGCAGGGCAGGCACAGAATGGCACAGGCATCGTAGCCATAATTGTCCTCCGCAGCAGGATACATGGGGAGGGGCCCCGCTGGTCTGCTCAGGGTCACCTCATTGGAAAGGCTGCTGTAGCTCACATAGGTCTCTCCAGTCTCATACAGAATGAACAGAGGGTAGACCACCTGCTCTCTGGAGCCCTGCACCGGAGGATGCCGGGAAGGAGGTGACGCTGGCCCAAAGTCAAAGGCCACAGCGATCTCCCCTAAAGATGCTGCGTAGGATCTGACGGGAGCATGGATGCTGCTGTCGTCATCCGCCTGCGACACGGACAGGACTTTAGCCGGAGTTTGGGGCGACTTCAAGCTGTAAAATCTGATGGTGTTGTCGGAGGTGAGCAGAACCAGGTGGGGCTCTCCGGTCTCGCAGGGGTACCAGGCGGCCTGCCGCAGATACACCGACGCGGAGCTGGTGAAGAAGCGCTCGGCCACCGGGATGGTCCTGCAGTTGATCTTGTCCCGTCCTCCCTCGAACTGGGATTTTTTGCCCCACCGCTGCGGAAGCTCCAGAACCGAGACGCCCCGCTGCCCGATGAGAGCAACGTGGTGCTGCGTGGGGCTGAGCAACACCTGGCACACCTGGAAGAGGGGAGGGTTGATGCAGAGCAGCGTCTGAAACTTCCCGCTGTTTTGACTCTCCGCCGAGTTCAACTGGCGCAGGTTGGTGGTGTAAAACACACGCTCTCCGTCGTCCCACACGAATAGGTCCACGCCCAAACAAAACGCGAGGTTCTTCGCGACTCTCCTTTCATCGTCCTTTGAGTCTAAATCCAACTTTTCCCTAATTATTTTGAAAATATCGTGGTTCGGTAACTCACTCTGCCACCGCTCTGCACCGAAGGCCGCCATCTTCACCAACCCTTATCTCGCGAGAGCAACCCTCACCGGGCAACTAATAGTTTACCGTAAGTCGACAGTCAGTGTCGTACAAATTGCAGACTCACCATGGCGTTGAAAGAGACCGCAGCCTTGTATGAGATGCTAAAATCAGAGTGGAATAAGAAGAATCCGAACCTGAACAAATGTGGAGAACTTCTCAGTAAGCTGAAGGTATCGAAACACATTTCTATACTCTAATCGGGAATTTTAAAAATCTTTTTAAATCGATTATGCTACTAGCAGACTTGGCTAAACTTGCTAGCTCATGTGATATGCTAACATTGTTTTCGGAGTTTTGTTTAATTATCCTATAAACGCTTTTGTTTTACACATACATTTTTTTATAAGCTTTAATTTTAATTAGTAAAATATATGCTATTGTTTTGACAGCAAATCTTATTTTTATAATATAAGTCTGTAAAGGCCGGAACCAATGGGTTTTTCGTTTCTGCTTACCTGGTTGAATATGATGTCGGAAGACTTAACACCCCTCACACATTTATTTTGTTTTATTTTGCTTTTTTCTCCTTTAACTTGTTTGATTTTGATGACGACGCTGCATGTTAAATAATATTCATTGTATTTGAAAACTCTCATTTAATCATTAGTCATGCTTTTGTTGTATTTTTTTTTACACAGATTACACTATTGGAGCTGAACTTTCTGCCCACCAGTGGACCCGCACTTACCAAACAGCAGCTCATTTTAGCCCGTGTGTACAGTCAGATTTAACTGTGACTTCAAACATGACAACATCCCACTGACGTCTACCAGAATCACATCTGTGTCCTTGTTTCAGGCGATGTCCTTGAAATCGGAGCGTTGTGGAGCATCCTGAAGAAGGACATCCCATCTTTTGAGAGATACATGGCTCAACTGAAATGCTACTACTTTGATTACAAGTAATGCTTGGAATCATGGAAATGTGTTACGTACATTTGGATTAATTGTATTGAGATGGTTTTTTTTTTCCTCTTTGGTGTTTTTCAAATACAGGGAAGAACTTCCTGACGCTGCCTATATGCACCAGCTGCTTGGACTAAACCTGCTCTTCCTGCTGTCACAGAATCGTCTGTCTGAGTTTCACACAGAACTCGAGAGACTGAGTGGTCGAGACATTCAGACCAACGTGTACATCCGACATCCAGTTTCCTTAGAACAGGTATTTTAATTTCACAGCTAAATTGTGCTTTTTGGTGTTTTTAACATGCTCTTTTATCATTCTTCTCATGATGGAAGACATGTTTAAAACAATGTAAGATTGAAACTGTGTTTCTGAGTATTTCTTTATTAAAATAGGAGCAGATATAAGCGTGCTGTTTAAAAACACTCAGGTTTGTGGCACCGCCACTGGCAGGCCAAAGTCACCCTGCTCCACTCCAATTCTGATGCAACCACTTTGCAGACAAATGGCTCCATTAACACTGGTGTCTGGCTCAAAACTCTACTGCTGGATACCTCCAATGTTTCTCGCTGTTTTTGTTGCACTGCTAATGTTAGGTTGAGGTTTTGAAGGGCTGTAAGCTAGTGAGAGAGGGCGTAAACAAAGGGACGATCGGAAATCAGTGGAGGGTTATCCCCGTGCCAACTGTCCCACCTTTGTGAGAACTGGGAAATGACCGACAATCTCTGTAAAATCCTTGCATATTAAGCTCGAGATTTAACCATTTTATGTTTATTATCAAGTGAGTTATCTTATTTCTGATTTGTTGCGCCTAAATCAACAACATTGTCTTGGAATGTTCTGTAGAGGCATGTGCTTTCTAAAACTTTTAATAGTTCACAAATATTGAACCTCTAATTTTGATTTCAGTACTTGATGGAAGGAAGCTACAACAAGGTATTTCTGGCAAAAGGCAACATTCCTGCTGAGAGCTACACCTTTTTTATAGACATCCTGCTTGACACCATTCGGTAAGGAGCAACAATTTAGATGCTTAAGATTTTATTTTAATGCTGTTTTTAACTTCTCTACCTACATCTGGATTTTTTTTTTGTAGACTCATTTTTGTTGTTGTACGTCCACTCAAAAAAACACCAATACTTAAAAATGAATTGCTTTCAAAATAAATCTAAATTAAATAATGTTAGAAAGCAGATGGAAATAATTAATCAGATAAATTAGGATGATTCTAAATTGTTTGCTTTATGTTTTTTTCATTTGCAGAGATGAGATTGCAGGCTGCATAGAGAAAGCGTACGAGCAGATCCAGTTCACAGAGGCGACCCGGGTGCTTTTTTTCAACTCCCCCAAAAAAATGACAGAGTTCGCCAAAAAGGTACAGGTGTTGTCTTGTGCGAGGCAAATTGTAGTTACAAGAATTAGGAATATATTGAAATGTGTTGTATTATTTTTCCCTTTTGTTTATTTACTTAGTCTATCGTGTGAGAGTTAGACTCTTCTTTATTTTCTTTTGGATTGAAAACTGACAAATGTTGATGCGTCTGCAGTCTCTTATCTCTTAAATCTACCTAAACTAGAAGTAAAAAAATCTGTCTTTCTCACAGTGGAAACATTAAATATGGGCTGGATAACCTGAAGCTGATTTTTTTATTTGCTTTCTTGGTTCCAGAGAGGCTGGACTCAGACCCCAGATGGCTGTTACTCTTTTACCACTCAGCAGCAGCGGACGGAAGAAGTGACCATCCCCTCCACGGAGCTGGCACAGCAGGTCATCGAATACGCACGACAGCTGGAAATGATTGTGTAATCCGTCCCTGTGAACACTCGGCCATGTACAGACTCAGACAAACAATGCTGATTCAGGAAACGTTAAGTCGGCTCCAAACTGCGGTTTCGATAAGGGATGTGACTTCACTTTTTTGCCAAAGTGATTTATTTGTTTCCCATACTTAAAAAAAAACAAAACATTTATTTTTTCTGGTTTTCTTTATATATTATTTCTGCCTGGTTTGTATTTTCTATTTAGAATATGCAGAACCAAAATGACGACAGTTTTTCAGTTTTTTTGGAGGCCTCAGTGCTTCTACAATCCTTCTGTCCATCTTCAAAAAAGGTCTTTTAGATTGAATGCATGACATGTTTTTTTTTTCCAAATTAAACTTTTTGAACTTAAAGTTTTATTTTCAGACCATAGAAAACTATTCACATCCATTCACAACTGAGACCTGGTTTGATTTTCTTTGTAGTAAAATCCCTTTTTCCTTAGATGGTCTGCCTTTTACTTTATTCTATATTGAAATTCTTTCGGTAATAAAGCATTCAGTGGTGTCATAAATTGTGTGTGCATTTTTTCCCTTCATAATTGTGTGCGCTGGAATCACAACTAAAAAAACTACATTCTTCCCTGTGCTCTTATTTTGAAATCTCTGTAACTTTTTTTCCACGTCATTTTCACTGTCTGCATTTTTTAGCCATAGATTTCTATCGAATTCTATAGAATTCTGTTTATAATTCTTTTAACAAAATGAAGGAAATTACAGTTTATAAGGTATGAAAAAATCTTTTGCTTGATTCATTTGACTATTGCCCCCAATTTTTGGTTTTGTTTTGAAACTTTTACCTTTATTTTAGCCTTAACATAACATTTAATCAATGTCTAATAATTATCTAAGTTTTAGTTCATTTTAGAAAAAAATGAATTTTGTTGGAAATGTGGAGGATTTTTTTTACAGAAAATGTTTCGATGTCATATTTGGTAACCTTCTCATAGGTTAAACTATTAAGCTATTTTCCATAACCCTTGTGCTATCTTAGATGACCCCACCCTTACATTGACGTGTTCTCCCTACCATGACAAAGGTGGATAAAGGTGGAAAGATTTCATGTAATCCATGGACACCAGTGAAGATCACAAATCATTGAAGAAAAAAGGTTCAGAGCACTGTCTAGTGGGTCTAGATGACCCAACTCCCAATGTTAAAGTGCCTAGGATAGCACAAGGGTTAAAAAGTCAAATTTAAATGAAACATACAAGATAATGTTGCAAAATCATTTTCAAAATAAATATTGCCTAAATGAAAAAACAAATTAGATGTTAGTTTTATAATAAAATCTATTTAGTTACTTTAATCTTCTTTTCTTACTAAACACCAAAGATTCTCTGCTATAAATGCAAAAATGAACCACCAAAAAAATAAGTTGATTTTATAATTGCTACATTTCTCAGAGGGAAAAATATAGGTTATTTTGGTCAAATAACACAATATTTTTAAATATATCAAATCAAAAGCCAGTTTACTGTTAAAAAAAGTTTTTTCTTGTTTCTGTTTAAATTATTTATTAGTAAGTAGCAACGATACAAAAAAGGGCTAACAGAATAGTATTTACTAAGAAAAGATTCCGTTTACGTTTTAAAGTATGACACAAGCGTTTAAAACAGGACTGTGGAATTGTGGGAAATATAGTTTGGAATACCCACAAAAAAGCACCGCCTTTTCTCTTTTTAAGGTAGACCGTGACCTCGCAGGTTACTAAAACCAGGATTTAAGAATGTGAGTCTGTTGGCTACCTTAAATTTCACCACGCCAACTTTGGTCGCTGTGGCCAAACTTTTTGTTTTTTGGGGGAATGACGGCATCGTTTTGAGGCACTTTAAAAGAGGGGAGCTGTCTTTGGTGCTGAAAATACCCCCAAATCCATTACTTTAAAAGGGGAAAAAGAAGTGTTAAAGCTGAATAAAGGCTAAGAAAAATGTATTAGTGTGTAGGTTTGGTCATTAAAGCAGTTTTAAGTATCACTTTGACCTGACAATGTGGATATAGTTCTGAATATTTTGTTTTTCTACATTTTCCTATGTGAAATGGCCAACAGATGTCAACTTTCTGAGAACACAGCATGCTTTAAAAATGTAATTCTTTTTAAAATAAAGACAAAAAACTCTTTGCAAATAGAGATTCAGTCAATAATTATACCATAAAATACACAAATAGTGAAATTAAGCATAGAATAAATCATTTTAAACAAAAACTTGTTTGAGCTGAAAATGGTGCTGTCCGTGGTGCTGAAACCTTCACAATGTGTTTTTAACTTGTAAAATGAATTTAAAAATGCGCAATTTTAATATATTTGTCTAGAAAGTTACATTTAATGAGATGAAATTAAAAGTTTTATAAGTGGAGGAGGCAGAGGTCATTGACGCAGCTTATTTGCTGACCAAATAACACCCCTTTGCACAGTTTCAGCCCATTTTTTGAGGTTTTTACTCAGACGTGGTTTCTGAGAAACCCTGTGGCTCATCCACAGCCGCGATGCTGTCAATGATTAGTGCGGATCTGCTGGCACAGGCCAGGTAGAGAGACAGAGGGAGAGAATGAGAGTGAGGGAGTGGAGGAGAGAGTGAGGGAGAGAGGGAGGATGCTGCCAGCGGAAAATGGCTGCTGCAACCTCAAGCCTATCCTGATACACCGAAACGACATCAAGGTGGAGACAGAGAGAGTCGGAGGAAGATTATGGCAAAATGAGAGCTGATGGGGGGAGAATGTGACTGACTCCAAGTGTTTCCTGAAAGGAGGATAGACAAAAAGGAAGAAGAGAGGAGACCCTGGGGTGGGCTGCTGCAAGCGGCGGGCAACACCGAGCCATGGAGGGCGAGTAAGTCCTTACATTTTCATGTCTTTAACCGTTTTATTTATTTATTGTTTTAAACACCGCACATCCTTCAGCTAAACACCAGAATGGAATTGAACGCGCGGCGGCGTCAAACGCTCCACCAACAAGCCAGCATCCCGGCTCCATCCGAGCCGCTGCTGCACAGCTGAGCCGCGGATAAAAACACCATTACGTAGTCTTGAATCAACAGCATACACCCAGTTTCTGATATATCCCACAGCCAGGACGTGAGAGATGCTCCTCCACCTACATGTGGAGCCGGAGCTTCCACAGGATGTTCACGCAGCACACGCACGGCCAATTCGGACCAAAACAAACGCATTCTTCAAAAATGATCCCAACGATAAATCAGAAAACGAAGCGAAGCGATCATCCAAATGGAAGAAAACAATCAGGAAATGACTCAATGAGTAAAATGCATGGAGTTGAGGTGGGGGGGGGGGGGGTGGGGGGGGGGGGAAGAAAAAAAGGGCGAGATATGGCGAGTTTGGGGCCAGAATAGCGTCATTCAAGACAACCTACAGTAAAAGGAGGGAGGGATGGAGGCGTTGTGATTTTTATCAACTTGTCTCGGGGTTTCATTATGATTTTTAAAGCCAAACTTTATGAATGAAATGTGATTTTTTTCCCTCTTCCTCTGTCGTCCTCACCCCTCCTCTCCTTCTTCCCTCTTCTAATCGGACCCCTCCCCCCATCTCTCGTTTCCTCTCCATCCTCTCACCCACTCGTCGCTTTTTTCCCCTCCTCCGCCCCCCCCTCCTTTTTTTTCACACGCGAGTGCATTGTATTCAGGCCTCTCTGGAGCGCGCGTGCATGCGCAGGGCCGCTCCGGATCCGCTTTGGTTCCGTCCCCATTCATAAAAATAATAATAACAACAAATAATAATAATACATATAAGATGATATCGGCGCGTGCTAATGAGCGCGTGCAGCAGGGGTGGAATGGAGGGATGAGAAGCGTGCAGTTGGAGAGGTTGGAAAGGGCAAAATATGAGCTGCTTTGTGTGCATTTCATGCACATGTCGAGCCGTGGCGGCGCTAAATTATTCATCAGAATGGGATTTTTTTTTTCGCTGTGGCCTCTGATGGCGAATGGGTGCATTCATTGATATGTTCACGTGCATTCATTCTTTCTCCTTCTCTTCCTCCATCTCCATCACCATGAAGCTTTTTCTTTTTTCTTTTATGTTATCACTGATGTAGGATTTTCTTAGTACGGATTACAAAGGAATTGGGATCAGATTAACTCCAGAGCGCGAGGCCTTAGCGCCTCTTACGCTGCTGTCATTGTGTCTCATTCATAGAAAATGTGTGCCTTTTTTTTAATGGAAGCTGAACCGTCCTCCCTGCTGGACTGTCTGTTATTCATTGTTCTCCTCTCTTCTCCACAGTGTGCGTGTTCGTGCCGTGGTGATGACACGTGATGACTCCAGTGGCGGTTGGGTGCCCCTCGGAGGTGGCGGCCTCAGCCATGTGGTCATATGTAAGGGGCGGAGTCACGACGGCAGGGGGCGGAGAGAGTATATCATACGCGGAGAGCGCCTGCGAGATCGAGCAGTGAGTGCGTGCGCGTGTTGTCGGGTATGGCAAGCGAAAGGTGTCATAAATCACCAGAGGGGGGGGGGGGGGGGGTGAACAACGGCGTTTTTGCTTAAATGCTGCTGTTTGCCATGTTTCATGGCAAGCAAAAGTTATCATAAATTACCAAAGGGTGGGGGGGAAAAAAGACAGAGACCTGGCGTTCCAAACAGGAAGTACCCAACGGCTCCTAATGGCCAAAATCCCATGGACTTCTATTGAGAAAGAACAGCCATTACTCAGTCATACTATTTGTCAGAATAACCATTCTTGCTCTGATGTGCGAAGGTCAGTCCTATGTAGCTGTAACACATAGACACCCAATCAAATTGCAGCTTGTGTGGCGCTGTCCAAGGTGAGGAAGTTGCTTCGTCGCGAGTTCAAACCCTGGTGAGAGTTAAGGCAATAAGAAGTTGTGGCACATTTAAAGGGATTTTAGTATAGTAATTGTTAAACTCTTTCATTTTGGTTAGCTTAGCATTTTGGTTAGGTATTTACTCATTAAGGGGGCAAAAGGATTTAAACATGCGAAAATTTAATACAAGTACTTTAAAAGTGTGAAATGAAATTTTATCAAAACTAAACAATTCAAGAATGAAAATGTGTAAGAAAAGCGTTTTCACAAAACAAATTTCACAAACTAAATGACAAATATTTTCACGTTGAATAAGGATAACATCAGGAGTCCTATCATGTCTGTGTCTGATCATTAAAAGAGGCTAATATAGGTTTAGCAGAGTCTGACATTTTACCCTCATTTCTCATCCAACATAGTGAGGTGAGATAAAACATGACCAGCAAGACAAATGTGAGAACAGCAACATCTACAGTGGTGGACATAATTGTTGGTACCCCTCAGTTAAAGAAAGAAAGTCCACAATGCTCACTGAAATGACTTGAAACATTCAAAAGTAACAATAAATTCAAATTTATTGACAATTAAATAATCAAAATCAGCCATTACTTTTGAGTTGCTGATTAACAGAATTATAAAAAAAACAAACAACTAATGAAATAGGGCTGGACAAAAATGATGGTACCTCCATAAAAGACTGAGAACTAATTGCCCAGGGGGTCATGATGAACTCAGGTATGTCCTTTAATTTACATCACAGCTGTTTTCAAACCCATAATCAGTCAGTCTACTTATTTAAAGAGAGACAAATAGTCGCGTTGCTGTTTGGGGAAAAGGTGTGAACCACACTGAACATGGACAACAGAAAGCCAAGGATAGAATTGTCCCAGGACATTAGAAACAAAATTATAGACAAACATGGTAAAGGTAAAGGCTACAAAACCATCTCTAAGCAGCTTGAAGTTCCTGTGATGACAGTGGCACATATTATTCAGAAGTTTAAGACCCACGGGACAGTAGCCAACCTCCCTGGACGTGGCCGGAAGAGAAAAATTGATGACAAATTGAGGAGACGGATAGTTGGAACTGTATCCAAAGAGGCCAGAACAACCTCCAAAGACGTTAAAGGTGAACTCCTAGATCAAGGTACATCAGTGTCAGATCGCACCATTCCTCGTTGTTTCAGCCAGAGTGGACTTCATGGGAGACGACCAAGGAGGACACCACTGTTGAAAGGAAATCATAAAAAAGCCAGACTGGAATTTGCAAAAATGCATGTTGACAAGCCACAAAGCTTCTGGGAAAATGTCCATTGGACAGATGAGACAAAACTGGAGCTTTTTGGTAAGGCATCAGCTCTATGTTCGAAGACTCAAAAATGAAGCACACAACGAAAAGAACACTGTCCCTACTGTGAAACATGGAGGAGGCTCAGTTCTGTTTTGGGGCTGCTTTGCTGCATCTGGCACAGGTTGTCTTGAAGTTGTGCAAGGTCAAATGAAATCTAAAGATTATCAAGGCATTCTGGATAGAAATGTGTTGCCTAGTGTCAGAAAGCTTGGTCTCAGTCGCAGGTCATGGGTCTTCCAACAGGACAAGGATCCAAAACACACAGCCAAAAACCCCAAAGAAAAGCGTTGGACTATTCTGAAGTGGCCTTCTATGAGCCCAGATCTGAATCCCATTGAACATCTGTGGAAGGAGCTGAAACATGCCATTTGGAGAAGACACCCGTCAAAACTGAGACAACTGGAGCAGTTTGCTCATGAGGAGTGGGCCAAAATACCTGTGGACAGGTGCAGAAGGCTCATTGACAAATACAGAAACCGTTTCATTGCAGTGATTGCCTCAAAAAGTTGTGCAACAAAAGATTAAGTGATGGGTACCATCATTTTTGTACAGCCCTATTTTGATGATTTTGATTAATTTTCAAGAAATTTTAATTTATTATTACTTTTGAACGTTTCAAGTCATTTCAGTGAGCATTGTGGGCGTTCTCTCTGTAACTGAGGGGTACCAACAATTTTGTCCACCACTGTATATATATTTTAACATGACGTCATCAATTTCATGAAGTTAAAATCTAATTGATGTGAGCGTTTTGCAATGATTGTTTATGAATAGGAAGAGGAAAATGTTGACATTTTATTTAAAAAACTACTTTTTTTTTGGCAAAAAAAACTGATGCAACACATTGTGGTCTATATTTGCCAATCTAGTGAGCATCGATGCACACTGGTTTTTCTGCAGAGACTTCTGGGAAATTTCTTTGGCATTGGATTTTGGAATTGTAGATTTGGACAGCACTACGAAATGGCAAACGCACCATATAGTGGACAATAAAGTGCACTATGTAGGATGGCTGCACGGTGGCGCAGTGGTTAGCACTCTTGCCTAACAATAAGGCCCCTGGTTCAAGTCCCGGCTGGAGGACCTGAAACAGAACACCAACGGGGGACCTTTCTGTGTGGAGTTTGCATGTTCGCCCCGTGCATGCGTGGGTTTTCTCCGGGGACTCCGGCTTCCTCCCACCGTCCAGAAACATGCTTCATAAGTTAAATGGTCACTCTAAATTGTGTGTGTGTGTGTGATTGTGGCCCTGTGAAAGACTGGCGACCTGTCCAGGGTGTCCCCTGCCTTCACCCGCAAGTTGCCGGGATAGGCTCCAGCAGCCCCGTGACCCCAAAAGGGACAAAACAGAAGAAGATGAATGAATGTAGTGAGTAGTGAAGGAATTTTAACACAAACAGAGAACTTCCAGGTCATTTCTTGAGTCATCCCCTTTGTTTGGTGGAGGGACAAGACTCTGGCAGGACAGTAAACGTACTTCCCCACAACACCAGGGTACCCAGCGCGTATGTGTGGACTCTCTGGGCCTTGTTTCAGTGGTTTATGGCTAAATACACCCACTCTATGTTCTTGCAAATCCTATTTAAAAAAAACAAACAATTTTTTTTCCCTATCAAAAAGCATTCAAGTTAAAACTGACCAATCAGATGCCTAAGGCTACGTTTACACTGCAGGCTGAAACGACCCAATTCCAACCCAATTCAAATTTTGCCCCTATGCGATCTGCATCTGATCTTTTCATGACAGTCTGAACGACAAAGATCTGATCTTTTCAAATGCGACCCAGGCTATTTGTGTATGTGGTCCTGAATCCAATACGTATCTGATCTTTTGAAATGCGACTGCCGTCTGAACGGCCAGGCCACATGTATCCGACCTTTACGTCATTGATACGCTACAAACGTCATCATTCTGTGTTGAAGTAGGCGGGAACGAGAACATAAACAACAACCATGGTGGATGATGCTGCTGAGATCAGTCAGAGGAAGGGAAGCGAGGTCACCGATTGGATTAATATTTGGGTTTACAGCTCTATTCTGGCAGAACTCGAGGGCTTTTATCGCAACCGGGCGGTTTTTGAAAACATTTCCAGCGAAATGGCCAAGCGTGGTGTTGAACCTTTCCCGCGATTACTTTTTTTCCTTTCCGACCGTGGTCAGAAGCGCGGGGGGCCGAAGGGGGATCCTCCTCTGGGGTTCACTTCCCCGTTCGGACCCTCAGATTCCCCAGAGCGAGTTCATAAAGAGTCAATAGCATTTATTCTGGGGGAAGCCATCTTTTATTACCGTTCTCCTTCCTCCGTAACAAACAACATGAATGCGCCCCCAACAGACTACCTCTGCCCCTCTCACTCCCTCCTGCGCTGCACGCACTCTCTCCTCTCTCTTACACACACGCGTGCGGCCGCAGCACATACACATCCCCCTTCCACAACAGTGGGTCCAGATGATCCTGGCTCAAATGCCTTCTTAAAATTAGAAGATTGTAATTGTGCTGGCTCCTTTGTAAATAGAAATTTAATAATGCATAAAGAGCTCCGCTGTTAACATCCATTGTTAACGTTAGCTACTTCAGCAAACAACAAGTGACGTCGTTCCTCGTTCAGTACTCTTCTGCGCATGCGGGTTAATTCTGGGTCATTTCACGGTCACACAGGAGATCACAAATGTTCGGATTTAATTGGAAATGTGAACGCCTTGCAAAAAAATCTAATTTTTTCAAAAAATCTGAATTGAGCATTAAGCCCTGCAGTGTGAACTATGTGGCGCCCGCTGGCTCCCACCTCAAACGTTTGATTGACAGATTCTCCCAAGCCCTTCAGTGGAAGGGCTTTGAACAAGCTCACTCCTGATTGATTGGTGACAGTAGTTCCCCTAGAAACGTGACTCGGACCAATCACTGCCGACTGGCTCTAAATGGCGGCGCCTGTATCGTGGAAAAATGGCGAGTAAATGCATTTCGCTGGAGCTGGAGGTTAAGCATATTCTATGGGTGACGTCTCATCCGAATTGGTCCAGTTGGATACAACTGCCTTTTCCTGGTGATTTACCTTAGCTTTCGCTTGCCATATAGCTGTGTTTTGGTGCAACGTTGCTTCTCATGGGGGGGTTATGGATGAAAGGGGGGTGGTAGCTCTTCTCATCTTGGATGATGACCTTGGTTGTGTGTGCAGCCTGTGTTGGAGTGCGCCGTGCAGAGGGGGTTGGTCTACAACAAGGTGAATCCCATCTTCCATCACTGGCGGGTGGAGGACAGGAAGTTTGGCCTTACATTCCAGAGTCCTGCAGACGCCATCTCCTTTGAGAATGGGCTGCAGACCATCATAGACAAGCTGGACAGAGGTACGGGTATGTAGAGCTTCACCTCCCCCCGTCTTCCTGGAGCTCCAGGAGGCCCTGAATCTTTGTTCTCCTTGTCATCCAGGCTCCGACTCACCCTCATCCTCCACGCCGGAGGAGGCCGACACCGAGGACGACGGGCAGGCCGTGAGTATGCTTTGAGGAGGAGCAGCTCCTGCACGTCTGGGGCGGTTCTGACTTGTGGGGTGACGTGTAACCTCTGCTAGTCCCACACAGGAAGCGAGTCGTCGTCCAACAGCAGAAAGGAGATGCTTCCCAAACCCATCACCATAGTGACCAGTGAGTCTTCATCCACTTGTTTTGTGCGACCAGAGGAGTTCAGCTTTGGGTCCAGCCATGGCGTCACCACTCAAACACCTGCTCAGGTAGCATCTTTTTTTCCCTCTCAGATGATGATGAGATGCGCGCAGCAGCAGAACACTCTGTTCCCACTTCCCAGCATGCCGTGTAATTCTACACCCCTCTCCACAGATCCACAGTAGACCGGGACTGCACCAGCTCTCACAGGCTGTGCTGAACCCCCCCGCGCCGCCACCCCCACCTCCTGCTCCACCCACTCCTCCTTTGGGGGCCCCGACCTCGTCCCCGCTGTCTCCCCTCTCACCCACCATTTCGCTGCTGGAGGAGGGAGACCTGCGCAGCGTGGACCCTTGCAAAGACCCGTGGGGGTCCCGAGGCTATGAGGATTACAGGCGCGCGGGGGCCACCAGGACTATGGTCGGGGGTCTGACGGGGGGCGTGGTGGTCGGAGGCGGGGGGAGCCTCCAGGACAAGTCGGACCTGTGCGTGGTTCGCTTTGAGAAGGAGCTGGCGGGGGTGGGGACGGCCGGCTGCGAGGTGACGGTGAGCCTGGACAGCAAAGCCTCCCAGCGGCTGTCGTCGTCGTCGCCCACCTGCATGTCCATGTCCATGTCCAACGCCGTGTCAGGCGTGTCCCTCGGTGCCGGCTCGCCCCAAGAGACGGGCAAAGGCTCGCCCTCCCCCTGCTGCATCCACGCCTCCCTGGCCACGCCCCGCTCACGGACTCGGAAAAGAGGAGGGGCCAGCTGCGCAAGCGGCGACCCCGGGGCCATCTCGCCCGACGACGACAGCCCGTGTCCGCAGGCGTCGTCGTCCTGCTCGTCCCGCTGCGTGTACTGCCGCTCCGTGTTCAGCGCGTCGGAGAACGGGCGGGGCCGCTGCAGGGACGCCCCCGACCCGGCGCTGCACTGCCTGCGCCAGTGGACGTGCGTATGGTGCGCGGAGAGCCTGCTCTACCACTGCATGTCGGACTCGGAGGGGGAGTTCTGGGAGCCCTGTTCGTGCGATGACTCTTTGGGGGGCCACCCTCACCCCCTCTGCTGCGCGCGCTGGTTGGCCCTGCTGGCCCTGTCGCTCTTCGTGCCCTGCATGTGCTGCTACCTGCCTCTGCGCGCCTGCCTGCGGTGTGGGGAGAGGTGCGGCTGCTGCGGGGGGAAGCACAAAGCGGTCCGATGATGGGGGGGTTGGGGGTGGGTGGGCGGGCAGGAATCCCCGGATTGAGGGGCGGGAGCACCTGTGGTGAGGGAGGAAGGAGGCGCGCGGTGCTCCCAGCAGGCCTCCAAAGCCCCCGAAGCCTTTTCACTGCATTCAGCTCCTCCTCTTTTCAGCCTCACCGGTCCCACGCCGACTGCAGGTGCGCTGCATCCGGGTCACGCTGTGCAGGGATCACCTGGAGCCCTTACCGTGGATTAACAGCTGATTCACACAGAGAGGATGGCAGAGGCAACAATGATGTGTACACTGTTTAAAACGTCCTTTTGATTATTTTTTAATTTACAAAGAAACTCTTGGAAAAAACCCTCACCAGATGTTTATATCTATATATATATATTAAAAAAATTATATATCTATATAAATATCTATATATATCTATATATATAGATATATATAGATATATATATGATTGCATTAATTTTAATTGGTATATTTTATTAAATGTAAACCACATTGACGGAATTTCCAAACAGCACACACATCCATGTTTTCACTCCAGTGGAAGTTTCATGTGTTCATCGGTCAGATGGGCACATGTCACCCTTTACCTCTAAGTTTACCTCAGATGTTACTCAAATCCTGGTGGGTGGGGTGGGGGGTGTGGGGTTGGAGAGAGCACACTTTAAAGAAAAAGACAAAAAAAAAAAAAAAGGTCCCACAAGTCCTGTCTTGTAGTTGTAAGAACCAGCAGCGGAGGGCCGTAAATGCAAAGAGACAATGATCGTGAAGGGAAGTTGCAATGACAGACATTCTATTGTGATCCATACTGGTCCTTTTTTGTAAAAAAAAAACAAACACAAAACATTTTCCTGACGGCAGTAAACATCCTCACTTTGCACATACCCCCCAATAATCGTGAAAAGCATCACATATCACCGCTGTTGTTGCTGAATCAGACAAGGTGCCCAAAAAGGAAGCCTCTGAGAGAGTCTATTCTACCTAAAGGCCGTCCTCACCGTCTGTCCCTGCCTCCAAAAACAAGTGCAATGACCCCAGGGCGGTATTTTTGTATCTGAGAGAACTGCGTTTGATTTCAGACGTACATTTTAGACAGAGTCAAACAGATGAATAAACTTGAAGATGAGAGGAAGGAGACATTTGCAGGACGAGTGTTGCTTTAATCAAAACGCTGCTATTATTATTAGTATTATTATTATTAGAAGTCCTGCCCTAACACCACTAGATTCTGAAACTGCCCCTTAAGTGAACCTTCTCAACCCTCCACTGGCCCTGAAGAGCACATAAAGAATTTTTTTGGTGCGTTTTTTTTTTTTGGTACAATATTTTGTCTATGTTTGGTATTTTCGTCCCCATCCATCTGTTTTAGTTGCAGCTCAGTTAGTTTGCTGTGATTCTTTCACTCCAGAAAGCTGCTTCATGCCAAAAAGAAAAAAGAAAACTCATCGCTGCTAAAAGATTGGGTTCATTTTTTTTTTTTTTTTTTACTCTGATGCAACTGTCCGTTACTAGTTCTGTTTTTTAATGATGTTACTGCAGGCGAGACCCAAGTGGGGGCAAATTCAATCCAAAATACTGGAAGCCTCCTCTTGAAAAAGGTGCACGACTAAAGGTAGACATCTCATTTTAACCGGAGTGGATCGTGGAGTTCCAGTGGAATGAACTTTTCAGCAGCTTCACTGTATTATTTACATTTTAGGTTTTAGCCAAGAACTTTTTTTTTTTTTTTTTAAATCCAAAGTGACTTAAAAACGGAGCGAACAGGTTGAGTGGACGAACCGTCGGCAAGGAAAAGCCGCTGCTTTCACTGCTACTGTAGGCCGGCGTGCACACACAACCACGGTCCACTTACAACCACACGACAAAAAAAAATACAAAATAAAGAAAAGAGCTGCCTCAAAGGCAGGAAACTCCAACACACACACACACACCCACACACAGCCTTCCCAACAATATCCAAAACACAACCGATGGTGCAGAATTAACTAGTAAAGCCATTTAACAGTTTGCAACTTCTAGGTCCAGAAATGATGTTAGAGGTCAAGAACCGACAGTCACCAAAACTGTGGGCCCCATTCTTACATCTTAATAAATGTGCCTTTTGATTTGAGTAATGAGTAACTTATGATTTCTAAGTAACTCTGTATTAACTTTCCTTTTTATTGATTTCTGCCGATGTGCATATTTCACATGAACGTACTTATTAGTTTCAAAGTAATTAATGAGATATTACCTGTTTATTTATTTATTGAGATATTTATTCTGATTCTTTATTTTTTGAGACGAGTTTTTAATCTTCTGTGCTGTCTTACTTCTGACTTTGTGCCAATGTGCTGCTTTGAGGTGTTACATATCGTGGGTTTGTATCATTATTAAACCCTCACTCTATATTTTAATGCAGTCTTTTCTTCCTCTCGTGCACGTCACTACCTTTCTCTCATTTCTGAAACCTCGTTTTTTTTTTTTTAATTATACATTTGGGGGCAAAAAAAAGTATAAATTCTGCATTAAAAAAAAAGGATTTATTGTCTATGATTTGTGATATTTACTTGGCAGAATGCATATGCTGCCTCTTATGTTTGAGGATCTCCGTGGAAGTGAGGGTCAGGTCTTCGTCGCAGACGTCGCAGTGGTAAACCCTGCTGAGACGGGACGCCGACGCGGGGCCCGGCTTTACCTCTCCAGACTCTGAAACCCCGCCCCCCAAAAACAAGTGTACGCTTAATGTCAGCTGGAGCACGGACAAACCCGTTTCTGCAGAAGCGTCGGCGGGCGGGAATGTCTGACCTCCGTCGTCCTGCTGCTGCTCTCCTGCCGGCCTGCAGGAGGCTTCGTGGTGCATGCGCTCCAGCGGGGATAGAGGCATGTACAGGCTGCAGTTCGGACATGTCCAGAAGGTACGCAAGCACTCACTGTACAGATTTTTGGAGTCCTGCAAACGGCGTGGAAATAGCAGCTTCAATAGACTTCTAAACTACAAGTTAAAACCACAGTAAGTCCTCAAAAACCTCCCGGGTCTACCAACCACAGTCTGTCAGAATGTGGAGAAACCTGACACAGCCAATCAGCTGCAAGCAGGGGGGGCTATAGTTGGGCCTCCCCCAAGTTATCAAAGTCAACCTTAGGTGGTGGACTCAAACTCCTCAGGAAATAACTTTGGAATAGTGTAAGACTTGGAGACAAACTCACAGCCAGACAGTTGTAGGTGAAGGAACTGGTCAGGCGCAGGCCTCCTTTGATGGGGTCTGGTTTGGTCTCAGCTCCGGGAAAAAGCGGGTTTAGAACCAGAGCCTTTGTGTCAGAGAGGTCCGTCTCCGGCTGAGGACCGACGTACAGGTTCTGCGTCTTCAACGCTGTGAGTCTCCGTAAGGTGTAACGGATCTGAAAGTGCAGGAAGTGGACAGTCATGTGATGCAGTGAAAAGGGACGGCTTGTTGACAGGAGGACGATCGCACATTTTGCATCCAAACATCCATCCATAATGTTACATATTTCCAATAAACATGGCGACGAAGGTGGAGATGTGCCTCTTCCCTGAATATGACTTTCAACAGCTGGTCTCCTAGGAAAAAACCTGAGAACCTCAGAAGTCAGAAAATCTCAGACTGTAATGTGCCAAGCAGACCACAGGGGGCAGTATGTCTGAGATTTATCAAGATGTTCTAAAAGTGGATTGGAGGAATGGCAGAGTTGTTTGTCTTTCCCAAAGGATATTTCAACCCGGTCTCAGTGGATGCAGTTTACTTTTCAAGGTCTGAAATGGAGGTGTACAGGTTTTATTTGTTCTTGCATCTTCATAAAAGTATAGGATTATGAACAGAACACTTTTACAAAAATGCATCCAAATTCTGGACGATTTATTTGAGCCAGGAGTTAACTACTGAGCCACCGTGCTTCCCGTTTTGGGAAATTCTTGGATGTAAAAATACAAACTGATAGAATTTAATTTGAATGAAGGAATCTCTGAAGTAAATAAACAAATAAAAACCTAGCACATGAAGTCACGTGTGTTCCTGGGACAGACGGTTGCATCGGTACCTCAGTGTAGAGCAGGAAGCGCACCAGGCTGTCGCTCAGCTTTCCCACGTCTTTGCGGGACACCCCCTGGACCGCTTCCCCCCCTGAAGAGCTCTGCCCCAGCTGGACCTGCAGCAGCCTTTCCCACTCAGCCCTGAGTTTCAGGGCCGTGGACAGGACCCTGAGGGCCTCCTCAGGCTCCCTGAGCTCCAGCTCCAGCCAGCCGTCCACCACCATCCGCGTGCAGTCAGCATTGGTGTCCACCGAGTTTGCAACCAGCAGCAGGGCCTAGTGACCAAGTTAACAACCCGGTTTTAGCTTTTTCACCCACATTTAGTTTGTGTTGATCTGCACTCCCTTTCCTTCCTTCCTCTCTCCTCCGCTCCTTCAGCTCCTCCAGTTTATCCAATTAACAGGTTAAGGACCGACTCCATGAGTCTCATCCTTCTCAGATGCTGATGTCAAGATGTCCCACGTCCTCCTCATCCTCACTATCTCACTCTCTTTCTCACACTTTATCTATTTTAAACCTGTAAACTCACACCGATGCCAATAAAACAAATCATTAAAGAAATGTCTTTTCTTTAAATATTTAGGCTATTGAGATTGACAGATGACGACGTCTAATCTTTTCACATTACAAACATAAAAAAAATCTTTATCTGTTCAAAAACTCGATCAAATGTAAAAACCCAAACTTTGATGAAAAAGTGGTGAAACCAACACGATCACCTCCTTCTTTGAACGGATGTTTAGGAAAATGGACGCCGCGGCGGGTTCTCACCTGCAGTGCTGGAGCGCGCACACAGTTGGACAAATACGGCTTGTTGGTCTCCAACAGAGTGACGAAGGCCAGCAGCTGGTGCTTGCTGCTTTCTTTCCCATCAGCTCCTGAGGCCGGAAAAGATAAGCGCAACTTTAAAGACCGACATTAATATCAAAGGAAGAAACACTGCTTTAGAGCGCGCAACATTGTTTGTCTGCATCCGTTACACAAAAAGTTGAACTCAGAAATGCAACTTTGAGCTCAACTTTCTTTATAAATGTCCTCCAACATGTCAAAACACCCTTTTCTTCAGAGAGGGTCTGACAGAGATTGTCCCGGCCGCTCAAAGGCTGGGGGAACCCTGGACAGGTTGCCATTCTTACGCAGGGCCACAACCACACACCCATACACATCTACGGACAATTTAGAGTAACCAATGAACCTAAGACGCATGTTTTGGGATGGTGGGAGGAAGTCGGACTCCCCGAGGAAAACATGCTAACTCCACACAGAAAGGTGTTTGTTCCAGGTCCCCCAGCCGGGACTAGAGCCGGGGTCTTCTTGCTGTGAGGTAAGAACGCTAACAACTGCGCCACCGTACAGGTCTTTCATTAACAAGAAAAAAAAAACAAAAAAAAAGTTTACAATGAATGTGATGAAGGCTTTTCATTAAATGACCCCCAAACAATTACAAACCCAACATGTCTCAGATTAAAATCATATTGTGGATGTATTTATATGAGTTACAGCAACAAAAAAATTCTTTTAAAGTATTTATGAGCATATTTTGGATAAAATAATCTGCAAAAAATGCTTTAACCTTCTTAAACCTTTTAATTAAAATCCTCATATCCCATTGGTCTCATCAGAATATGACCCAAGATGGTAGAAAAATCTGTTTACTTGGCAGTGTCTTTATCTAGGATCACATCTAAATATTAACATGTATGTTTATTTTTATCTTAGTTTATTTAATATATGTGCTAATTATAGGAATTTGTGTTTAATTTAAAACTTTTAATCTGTTTGGAGATATTGCAAATATTCTGAAGGGATTTTGTTGTATTATTATTGTGGCTCTTTCTTATTTTTTAGATTCTAACAGTGTTGAACAAGAAATAATTGATTCAGGAAGTATGTCATTAAATATTATTGCTGTAAGTTTATTTAATGATGACAAAGTTTCCTCCAAAAACGAGCCCTTTAAAAAAAAAGAGGAAAATTCTCATCCTATTGGCAGATTATTTCTTAATGAGCAAAAAAACAACAACAAACAAAAAAATTCTGACAACCGGGTAGGAGGAATGGTTTTACAAAATATTCTTATTTTAAGAGAAAAAAATACTCTAGTCACCAAGACATGTTTTCTCAAAGCAAGATTGTTTTGATCTTGAACAACTTTAAGGGAATAAAGAAAGTAAGTCACTTCAAACAAGTGTCTTTTCGCTTTATGAAGATCCCGTTTCTGCTGTGTTGACCTGAAGGTTTTGTTAAAAAGCGTTCACCCGTCTCTCTGATGTCCTCCTCTGGCACATGTAGGACCTCCGGATCACTGGCAAACACGCTGGTGGGGTGGATCACCACTCCCTGCTTATTTCTTGTGTGAAACACCTTTAGGTTGGAAAAGAAAAAACAAAGAATTCTACATCCGCTTTTATATCTCTCCGTTAAATAAAACATAAAACAGATGTCGTGGTTCTCCCGCCTTTCTGGATGGGAGCCTGACCTGGTCGGAGTCTTTGCGGGTGGTGTTGTGCTCATCCGCCACGGCCAGCTGAGGGTAGAGGCCGCGGCAGAGCAGCAGCTTGAGCAAAGCCTGCTGGCGGGACGACAAATCCTGACTGGCGTTGACCGCCTCCTGCAGCTCGGACACGTTGTGACGCAACTTAAACTTCACTTCCTGTTTTGGAAAAAAATAAAAAGAGAGGAAAGAAAAGGAGGAAGGAAAACCTGAATCACCAGATGTTTTATTGTTGACCTTCTCACTTCAACTTAACCCACTGAGAACAAATGCACAGAAAAGAAAGTTTAGAAAAAATTAACATATTTTCTGCAACAGATCCTACAAAATAAAAGTTTGTTAAAAAACAACAACAAATAAGCTAATTTTATTATTACTTAAAGGAGATTCTTTGTTAAAGGGTAGCTATAACTTAGGTAAAAAAGATGGTAATTTATTACAAAAAAATACAGACGGTATAATTCCTGCTTAAAGTGGACAGAATAGTATAGAACTTAATTACCTAATGCTTAAAATGATAAGATAATAATAAAATAATAATGCTTAACAATAATATTAATTCTAAAATTACAACAAGGTTTGTGTTTTTGCAGAACTGAACAAAAAATAAGGATTGTCGTTTTATTTTTTATTCTAAACCTTAAGAAATAGTAAAAATGAGTTCAGTAAACACTGAGTTCACCTGTATGTCCAGGTCGTGTCCCGCTCCATCCTTCTCCTTCTTGCGTTTTCCTTTCTCCTCCATGTCGGAGCCGGAGGAGAACTCCCCCTCCTGGCCCTCGTTCATCTTCAGGACTTTGCGTTTGCTGCCCTCCTGCAGCTCGTGCTCCCTCTTCATCTGATGCAGCTTCTTCTTCTCAGTGAATCTCTTCCTGCGCTGCTCACGGTCACCACCAGAAGGAGCACTCTCCTGAGATTCCAGGAGGCTGTGGCTTTTCAACAATTCCTAAAAAAATAAAAAAAAAACATAAACCAAAAACGCAGCAGAAATCCACATAATAAATCAAAAGTATTTATCATCTTTTGAATGCATCAGGAAACCTGCCTTGAACTGTCGGCGCAGGTTGACCATTTCATACAGCCTCTGCTCCTCCAGGCCCCTCCTTCTGCACCACTTCCTGGAGCCGCCGCCTCTTTCTCCTTTCACCTGTTGAGATCCACATTCTTTTAAGCGGAACATCAAATCTTTTGAGATCACAAATACTTGCTGTGTTTTGTCTCCTGACCTCCACCCATGCATTGAAAGTATTGAGCAAGGTGAAAGGGTCTCCCTGGTTGCTTTGCAGGGGCTGTCGGGCGGTGGAGCAGTCAGGGTTGTGTTGCGAGCTGCGCAGGAACGGCGATTGGACGCTGAGGGCAGCCGCCACGGTCAAAACTGGCTCCACCAGGTTAAAAACAGAACCAAGAACCAACATCTTCCCTGAGAGAATGAAAGAAAGTGCACTAATTATGCTTTTATTTTAGTAAAAAAAACACAAAACATTGTTTTCCTTTAGCTGAGTTTGGATGATAGCCTCACCTATGACCACATCGACAGGCAGCTGTGCCAGCAAACTCCCAATAGAGGTCAGTTCACCACAGCTGTCCAGCGCTCCCTGTTGTTTCAGATAGGTAACTGCCGTCTGGATGCTGGCAGTAGGAGGCGGATCAATAAAGGCAAAGGTGAGAGGATCTCCAAGACCCATGCTCTTCATCTGCAGAAAAAAAGAGATTCAAACATTCAATGTTAGTTTCAGGTCCACTCTGATGAAAAACTGAGCTTTTGGTGTTTTTAACATGTTCTTGTATCCTTTTTCTGATTATGGAGGACACATTTAAAGAAATTTAAGCTTAAAATTGTATTTTTGAGTATTTCTTTAATTAAATCATTGTGAATCAGGAGCAGACGAACAATGCAATTTAAAATACATCTATTTATGAAGTAAAAAATATGCTGGGCGGGCCACAACCTCCCAGCTCTGAGCTTTCAACAACGGGGAGGGGAAGGATTTCGTTCACAACTCACAGGTGAATTTTTAACAAACTGCTGCCGCTCTGCAAAAACTGTCATAGAAAATAGAAAAACAGTTTTTTTGATTTAGCCTAAAAATTGGCATAATCATAATGAAAAGACAACTGGGAGCGCTTTGAAAATAGATCAAAGGACGATCGGAGTGGGACTTTAAATAAAAGAATGTTTATGACTTGGATTGGGGCTGGAGCTGGATCGGGTATCTCTGATTCAGTGAATGAACCCACCTGGAGAATGAGAGAGTCCAGAGCCACTCTGTGGATTTCAGGGACAGGATACGGTGCAAAGGCATCATAGTCAGACTCGGCGTAGAGGCGGTAACACAGCCCCGGACCCGTGCGGCCGGCTCGACCTTTCCTCTGCTCAGAGCTGGCCCGGCTGATCCAGAACTCCTGAAGTCGTTGCATCTTGGCTTTTGGATCAAAGCTCATCTCTTTCACTTTTCCTTTGAAAAAACAAAACAAAACAGGATAAAGCGTGTTAGTGCAGGACTTCTGCTTGCCAAAAGATAGCCAAGGATCTAATGCAACTACAGTAAGGTTTGGTTTTTCAGCTGAAATGAAATGATCACCAAAAACACCAAATAAATCTCAGATAGCTTTTCCTCAGCCACACCTGAGTCCACAACAAAACGCACTCCATCTATCGTGACCGAGGTCTCAGCGATATTTGTAGAGATGATGCACTTCCTCACACCGGGAGGGGCGATGTCAAACACCTGACAAGCAATCATTTACAGGTTAAAGGTGGCAAATCCCCCTTTCCATTGGGTCTTTCTAAGAACTAATCAAATCTGACAAAACCTTATCCTGCTGGGCAAGCGAGAGGGTGCTGTGCAGAGGCAAGACGATCCAGCGGCGCGTGTGAGTGGCATAAATCTGACAGGCTTCCTGGATGGTGGAGATCTCTGCAACTCCACTGAGGAAGAGGAGCAGATCTCCGCGCTCCTCTGGAGGATAACGCTGATCGATGGCCTGCAGGATGCGCAGGTAGGGTCTGGGATCGAGCTTCTCTGAGCGGGAGGGCTGCTCCTCGGGAGGAATCGGCTGGTAGATCACCTTAGCAGAAACAGAAGCTAAATGTGAAGGGCTGGGGCTCTGGGAATTGTAGTTTTCGGTTGGTTTTGACAGGACAATTTTGATCTCTGGTAGTCAGGAGGTAAATAGCAAATCAAAAATGCAAAGCAGATGCTGCTTCTACATAAACATGACCGGTGTTGGTTTCTTCTTACCTGGATGGGAAACAACCTGCCCGGAACCTGCAGCACCGGCGCATCGTTAAAGTAGCTAGAGAAAAGCTTGATGTTGATGGTGGCTGACATGAGGATGAGGCGCAGGTCTGAGCGATCGGCCAGCAGAGAACGCAGCACCCCCAGCAGGAAGTCACAGTGAAGGTGTCTCTCGTGGACCTCGTCCACGATCATCACCTGGTACTGGGACAGCGACCCGTCCTGCTGGATCTGCCGGAGCAGCAGGCCTTCGGTCAGGAAGAGCAGCTTGGTGGCCGTGGTCCGGGTGGTCTCAAAGCGGATCTGGTACCCGACCTGACAAGCAACAAAAAAAGAACCATTTTTAATAATGTACAAATGTGAAAATGCTTTATTGATCCTCCATAACCAACCTTGGAGCCATACTGGTTGAGGCTCTCAAAGCTAACCCTCTTTGCCAAGGAGATGCAGGCGATGCGGCGTGGTTGGGTGCAGGCGATATGCTTGAATCCAGCCGAAAGTAGGTACTGGGGCACCTGGGTGGATTTACCGCAGCCCGTGTCTCCTGCCACCACGATAACGGGGTGCTGCTTCACCAGCTCCACAATCCGATCCCGGTATTGAAAGATGGGCAGGTTCTTCTGCTCCTGCCGCAGTTTGGCCAGTTTTCCAAAACTCTGCCTTTGACTGAAATCCAGGAAGTGCAGCAAAGTCAAGCGAAACTCCGAGATCTCATGAGGTCCTGGTCCCGAGGATCTCTGCCTGCTTCTGTGATCCGACTTCCCCAAACGCTCCTCGATGTCTCTGGTGCACACGGAGACATTAATCCGGTACCGGGCGTCATATTCCTCCGGAAGACCGAGATCCACCGTTTTAGTGACGCTCTTTTTCTTTCCTTTCTTGTCCTCTCTTCGTTCTTCCGCAGGACCAGACATCTCCCTTTTTATTTTGAACCTCTGGAAGCGGTCAAAGAAAGCCCAGAACTCGCGGTGCTCCGGACTGCCGGCCTGGATGTAGTCATGCTGACGGAAAAAGATCTCGTCCAGCTGGGCTCGACACTGCCGGCTGTCCCAGTCCCAGACCCGGCTGTGTCTGCCCCTCTCCGAGTCCATATCTGCAGCACGAGCCCACCTCTACAACGTTTGATCCAAATCCATTTTTATACGATTAGTACGTAGGTTCAACACAGACAGAGTAGTTGCGTAAAAAAACAAACCAATAAACAAGAAATTATGACGAAAATCCTAATCCCATATTTAGGGATCCAATATTATTTCATTCATAAGTTGCCTTCTAAAATGTTTAAATTTATATGTCGAAAATTATTCAGTAAATTATGATAAAAAAGACTTACTAAAACGAACAAAAAAACCAACACAAGACAACCGATCCGCCGCTGAAAAGGGGGACATCAACACGGAAGGACCACTTCCGTTCCGTGAGTTAAAAGCGTCCGTCGAAACACGTTTTTAAATCCAAAATGGTTCCTGAGCAAGAAATCGATGATTATTATTTTTTAACGTTATATTTTCAAAATACACGTGACTACGACTACGCGGAGCGATCAAAAATAAAAATCATAGAGGAAAGATTTTTTTCTGAAGATTCTTTCCAAATTTTTAAAGTTTAATTTAAACACATATTCCATTGGAAGAAAAACAAAAAATATGCAATTAAAATGCTGAACCAGGTCACTAAATTATTTGTATGTGGTTTCATACATTAAAATAATTCAGATTTAAAAGTTCGGAAACTTTTACATTAAATCATTTAATTTAAAATTACTTAGAAGTTGAACACAATTATAATAAAAAACTATAGGCCACTCAGACCTTTAAAATGAATAGGCCTTTTATTATAACGTCAAGAAGATGCTGCCATGCAAAATATAAGGCTGTAAATGATGTAAACGAGATGCATAATTGAGTAAGAATTTATTCTTGCTTTGAGTGCTTAGAAAAGGCCAGCTGCTAAAAGTCTAATACAGATTTAAAGATTAAACAAACAACTAAAGAAGACCCCAAAGTTGGCAAAAGGAAGGAGTGAATAATATGCACCAATTTCTTACCGGCAGAACATAAAAAGTAAAATAAAAAAGAAAACCATTCACTTAAAAGTGTAAAAGTACAAAAACAACATGTAAAAAATTGACAATACGCGTGGGTTTAACCCTTGTGCTATCTTAGATGACCCCACCCTTGCAGTGACGTGTTCTCTCTACCATGACAAAGGTGGATAAAGGTGGAAAGATTTCATGTAATCCATGGACATCAGTGAGGTTCACAAATCATTGAAGAAAAAAGGTTCAGCGCACTGTCTAGTGGGTCTAGATGACCCAACTCCCAATTTTAATGCAACTAGGATAGTACAAGGGTTACTATTGATGGAATTTTTTAAAAGTGTGAATGATTTTTGTAACTAAAAGTACACTAAAGTCTTCATACTTAAAAAGCTGTTTTACAGCCTCTTTTTTTGTTGTCACTTGTTGAGTTGTTAAACACATTGCCTCTTTAGTGGTTCTGAGGTTAAAGATTGTTCATGTTTTTTAGTTCTTCTCAAAAAAGTACAATTTAACAGCAATTAGGAGTAAATGAAAGATACAAGCAGAGAATTCCTGAGACAACTTTGGTTAAAAATGCATGAAAGCAAGTTTTAGCAGTCAAATTCTAAAAACATTCAGAAGATCCAAAGGTCATGAATAGGTCATGAACCTCCGCTCAGAAACAATTCTAAATATATTACTGCATTTACACGAAAGCAACTGGATGAGAAATAGTGGAAAACATAGTTCTGATCTTTCATCAAAACGCTTCAACTCAGTTTAAGAATTGAGAAAATCATTTCAAGAAAGAATCTTTTATTTAAAAACTATCAGATGAGCCGAAAATCAAACTGGGTAGAAGTATTTTACAGTCTTGAATATAAAAAAAAAAAAATTCAGATGGAATCAGGATAACCAATATCCTGAAAATAATTCAGGCTAATGTTTGAATTAATTTTGTGTTTCACTCAATTAAATCAGAACAAATATCCACTGTCAATATTTCTAAACATGACATAAAACGACAGACAATGGAGTGAGAATAAACAGTTCATGCATAGACATTCACACGTGTAACATTGATTTCCTGCACAGCATCTACGTTTCTCCATTCAAACACACGCACAAAAAAACAAAAACAAACTAAAAACATTTATTTACATTTAAAAGATTTGGCAAACCCCCGCTCTGGAAATAAAAAATAAAAATCAAAAATAAAATAAAAATCACTGAAACGTGTAAAAGATGGAGGAACCAGTGCTTTTTCTACATCAAGTAGCCAAGGCCACTGCGTCTGCAGTCGGGGTGATGTTTGTCTGTACACATCGTCACCAGTCCAAGTCCCTTTTTGGTCACCTTGGACCATTTCGATGCCGACTACACTCCTGTCTTTTCTTTGATCCAGCCGAGGAATTTGGTGACCCTGGTGTAAATGCCAGGTCTGTTTTTGCGGGCACAGCCCTCACCCCAACTGACCACTCCAGCCAGGAACATACGTTTCCCCTCTTTACTGGACAGAGGACCGCCAGAGTCGCCCTGAAACACAAGAGGATGAGTGAGGAAGGAAGTACTGGAACAGTCATTTACACCCATCTCTCTGCCCACTTCTCTGATTTTAAGTGAGCGAAAATCAACACTAATCCACAAACTTTGCTCTTAGTTAAAGCCCCTACATTTAAACTATTTATGATTGATCTACTTCTTTTCTAAACACTCCACTGTTAAAAATACTCCTTGAGCTGAGCGATTTTCAAAAATCAGGGACAAAAGGAAAAAGACAGAATTTCAAAAAACTGACAAGAAAAAAACAAAAACTAGAAGTACACGCAGAGCTCTTACTTGACAAGCGTCAACTCCTCCTTGAAGAACTCCGGCACAAAGCATCTGGTTGGTGATTTCCCCTCCCATTAAGGTGTTACACACCGTCTGGTTTATGATCCGAACCTCGGCCTTCTGCAGGATAGTTGCAGCTTGATTTGCTGCATGACATCAAAGACATCTTTAGTGGAAAATCCTCCATAGCGGTTTGTGTTGCTTTTTTGCACATTTATTACAATTATTAATAAAATTATTATTTATGTTTAAGTATTGTTAAAGCTTTTGCCAGTGGTCTTAATTATGATTATGCTCTTCTTAGCCCATTTACAAAAACCTGTGTCGTTATCTGCAGAAAAAAATAGAAATGTGCCTCCAAGCTGTGAGTGGAACGGTTCAGTGCGGACCAACCCCACCCCCCTTCCCCCTCCTCTCAGAGCAAGGAGCTTGTGACGTTTTTTCTACGTCACAAATCCGCTCCGTTTAAACTGCATTTTTTTGTCTGCTCCTGATTCACAACAATTTGGAAAAAGAAATACGGAGGATTGCAATTTTAGGCTCAAAAGTCCATCATCATAAAGAACATGTTAAAAAACACACTTTTCATTGGAGTGGGTCTTTAATGTTAGAATATGAAACTTACGCATGGCATACTTGCATACTTGGAAAGATTTTCAAGGAATCTTTTAGTTTTTTTATTTTAAAAAGGGGGACAGATTTTTTTCGTTTTTGAAACCTAAGATATGTTTTAATTGCAAAACAATTCTCGCGTAATGAAAAATGACAAATATCAGCTCTTCTTGCTTAGTTGATGAAAGAAACGGTGTGGCATGTGAACGTCACTCACCTCCTTCTCGTAAGGCCCCCCATCCTGTGATATAAACTTGCTTCCCAACTTCAAAAATATGCTGAGGAGCTGGCAAGCAGATGGGTTTGATGAAGTCCGTATAGTCAACAGGTCTTTCCAGCTCCATCAAGGCGATGTCGTTATCGTATGTGTCGTAGTTGTAATTAGGGTGTGGTATGACCTGTTTGAGGAATCTCCTTTGAACTTCTTTAGATGACTCTTTTTGGGTTTTAAGGCCTAAGAAAGCTTCCCACGTTGAAGGCATAGAGGGTCTGTAGACAAAGAACAAATGAATCTGTTATTATTTCTTCATCTGATCCTGCAGCTAGATGTGAAAGGTGGAGTGCCACTTTGCACATTGAGTCTACCTGTGTGCTCCAGCAGGTAACTGAAGCAGGTTAAACAAAAAAAAACAACAACATGTAAAGAGGTTTTAAAGAAAGTCAGGGGTCCAAAAATATGCTGGTTTTTAATTTGACTTCTACAGACAAACCAAATGTTTGTCAAAACCCATTTTTACATTTAAAAAAAATCATTTCAAATGTAAAAAGGAGTTTATTGTATCCAAATGGTAGTGTCATGAAAAGGATGGGTTTTGTGGTATGTTAGTCAGAATTAATGAACACCAAAAGAATGAGTAACTACAATCAACATTATTTAAGTCAATTCTAAATGAAAATGAGATTCCATTAACGTTATTCCAATCGATTTACATTATTTGCATAAACACTTCACTGATGTAAAGTGCTGCATATCCCAGCAAAGCTGCTTTTCTCAGCTTCAGAGTTTGTTGGAATTACGTTATTCGCATTAGCGGTCGAAGAGTTATGGCGATTCAAAGGACGTAAACAAAAAACTCTGTTGTGAAAGGGTTAAGCCTTTCACGCCCTATGACTGAGTAACTGCCATTTATTTCTCAATAGAAGTCTATGGGATTTTGACTTCTTGGAACCAGCAGGTACTTCCTGTTTGTAACACCAGGGGGGAGGAGTCACTCAGTCCAATTCTCGTATACAGGATCGAATGGGGTTCAGATAAGAGCAAAGCTTCAGCTGCATGATCCTCTGTACAGTGTTATTTTTACAATCCTATTGAAATAAAAAAAAGTTCCAACACAAATGAACTCTACCTTCCGTCAAATCGATCTTTCACACAGTGCGCCGCAGTGACCAGCCATTTTTCATTAATGAGGGATGCTCCACATGCGTGACCGACGTCTTTCATATGCAAGCTGACTTGCCAGGGAAACTCTCCCCTCTCAGCATCCACGCCGCCCACAACGCGGGAACGTGGGGTCATGAACGTGCCGCAGTCTGTAAAGAAGCAAACAAGCAGCGGGGCTTGATAGAGCTCGAGGACAAGCAGGTGTAAGATCTACCACGTTTCATGGAACAAGTCAGAGTCGTGTGTTTCGTACTGCAGTTCTGCTCGTCAGATCCATCGGAGCAATCCTGAGTTCCGTCGCACTCTGGGTTAATTTTGTTGATGCACTCTCCGCTTTTGCATCTGAATGAACTCTCAGTGCAAATTGTCTTGGTACCTACAGAGAGGCAGAGATCAACAGCTTTAGATTTGATTGGTTCTTTCAAACTTCAGGTGTGGGACATGTTTGTTCTCCTCTGCTTCTTTACTTCAGCACAGAGGAGCTTCAGGTCAAGAACATCAAAACTCTGTCATCATATGTTGACAAATATTTCCATCCATCCATCCATCCATCCATCCATCCTTTGAATCCCTTTTGGGATCGCGGGGTTGCTGGAGCCAACCCCTATACTGTCAGGTGAAGGCAGGGTACAAACTGACTGGTCGCCAATCTGTTGCTGGGCCACAGACCCGCATGCACACCCAGGGGCAATTTAGAGACATCAATTAACCTATGAAGCATGCTTTTGTAATGTGGGATGAAGACGGAGTTCCCCCATATATGCACGACGGAAACATGCAAACCCCACACAAAGAGAGATCCTAGTCGGGATGTGAAGTAGCACCTGAGGAGAGTCCAGCCCCAGATATTTCTAACTGAATGTGTTTTTTCACTTTGGTTTAATCTAAAATAGTAGTTTGCTTTCGGCATAGCTTTGCAAACTTGCGTATCCTTCAGAAAGGCCCCCCTATTGATGTTCTGTTTCAGGTGGGGGTTAGCGCTCTTGCTTTGAGGCAAGCTTTTGGAGTGGTGTTCTAACAACGGACACGGTGGTGCGTTCAAAAATGTGCTAAACGGGCATTTTTAAACGTGGTTATAGCATGTGGTGTCCACACTGGAGTGCTGCTGCACCTTACCAGCGCATGCACTCACATCTGTCAAAGCGGTGCAAAATCTTGCTCGTCTTGCTCCAAGATTTTTCTTTCACAACTCTATTCTGATATATGAAAGACTTTGTGTCAATCCGGCCTGGCACAAACCGCAATTATATTTTCTCCTCCATGCTAATTTTTAAATGGTTTTGTGTTTTAAGAAGGACGCTACGCTTACATCACTACTAAATCCGAGTCCCTGATTGGTCAACTGGTTCAACTTTCATTGCGTGTTCAGTGGCTGCATGGTTTGTACGTAGAGCATAAAAACGGACTTTAATACATTTTTAGCAGAAGTCCAAAAACGCACATTTTTATTGGTAGACTTTTCATTGGAGGCGATCCCCGAATGCACTTTTCAGAGCCTGTTGTGTTTGTAGCATGAGAGACAGAGGAATCTCTGCTCTACTCTAAGATATTCCCAGCTGACTGAGCTTCTCACTGAAGGGGAGCTAGTCAACCCTGCAAAGGAAACTTCCTCCTTTTTTCCCCCATAAGTTTTTGAACACATTTCTTGCCAAACCACAGCTCCTTGCTGATGGGGACCTGACTTACAGACCGGTATAACGTCAAAAACATACCTCCTGGACAGTTGAGCTCATCTGAGCCGTCTCCACAGTTGTCTTTGCCATCGCAGTGATTTTTCTCAGACACACATTTCTTATTGTTGCACTGAAATTGCCCTGCTCCACAACCTTCAAAGAGAAAGCATGTTAAAGAAAAGAACAAAACAAAGTGGTCTGGGTGCATAGCCCCTGTTCTCATGTCAGTGGGTCTTACCACAGCCCATCTCATCTGTGTTGTCTCCACAGTCATCTTTGCCGTCACATTTCCAGAAGGGCAATACGCAAAACCCGTTTTTGCAATTAATAAAGCTCGAGTTGCATTCTGTGGAAAGAAGTTACACATAATTATAATAGTAATAATAATAAACTTCATTTGAATAGCAACTTTCAAGATAAAAATCACAAAGTGCTTCACAGTAAAACACAGAAGATAAAAAACGAATGATGAAAAAGCAATTTTAAAAAGATAGATTTTTAGCTGCTTATTAAAAGAAAAAATGGATGGAGTCACTGCTGCAGAGGCTCCGTCACCTTTAGTTCCTAACCGGGTTCTCTTAACAACCTGCAGACCCAGGTCACATGATCTCAGGGACCTGCTGGGAGTGTACGGCTGCACACGGTCTTTTATGTAGACCGGTGCTTAGTTATTATGTTAAAACCTGGATTTTAAAATGCACTCTGAAACGCATGGGGAGCCAGTGCAGCTGGATAAGCAACGGGGTGAAAACCTGGTGTGAAACGGTGTGAAAACCTGGAAGAATTGGTTAAAAGCCTTGCAGCAGCGATCTGGACAACCAACACGAAAGCTAAGAGGAAGAAATTCTATAGACCTGTAAATGTCACCATTTGTGAGGATGTACTCACTGCAATCCATCTCATCGCTGTTGTCCCAGCAGTCGTCCCTGCCATCACACCTGAGCTCAGTCTTTATGCACCTCTGGTTCTTACACGTGAACTGTTTAGGACAAGCTGTGGGGGACACAACAATGAGACACATGCTACCTAAAAAAGAGAACCCGCTAAAGCACGCTGGAGACACTTACGATTTTCGTCTTTAACCGCTTCAAACTCTGCACTGAAGCCCAGGTCCACGTAGGAAGTGTCGGACCTAAACTCCACCTTCATGATGTTGGACGTCCCAATCCTAAATGTTCCATCAGGATTCTCCCCACACAGTCTGAAGAGGGAATGGGACACACACACTGAGAAATCTGCTTAGTGCCAGGAAGCTGCACACGCAAAATCCACACTCACTTCTCATCATCGATCTTCACGTAGTCCTTCAGACAGTCATTACTATTTTTCTCTCCAGCATCGGCTACGTAGAACTTTAGGAACCTCAGTTTCACCACCAAGTCTTGAGGGACCTTTAAAAGAGAAAAGGATGGAGTGAAGACCTGACTCCAACTGGGAACATTTTAACCTAAATGGACCCCACAGCTCACCGTGATGGTCCATCTGCAAAGAGTGTTGGGAGGATAAAAGCTTGGGTAGTTGGGAGAAGAGAAGCTGCCTTTAGAGCCAAACAGACTACCACCACAGCTCAACTCTGAAATTAAGAAATTTAACTTTCATTTGCTTGTTTTTCAAACAGCAAACAGTCTCCAGTGAAGCATCCGTCCGTACCTTTACTTCCCCTTGGAATTTGGGAGACCGTGGCTCGAAATCCTGGGAAGTTCTTTCCTTCATCTGTAGCCATCGTCACCAGTATGACGTTCCGGGACGACACGAATGTCAGCTGAGAGCTGGGTGAATGGTATCCACATAACCTGAGAAAAATAAATAATATTCCAACTTAAATCAACTTTATATAAAAACTCGTGTTTCTCTCTCTCTGGTTTAAATCCTGAATAAATCAAACCTTTGTAGAAAAATAAGTTGATATTACAGAAGGAAAACAAATATCTCCTCAGAATCAAAAATTTGGCAACTGCACGTGTATCTGTACAGGACGTACGGCACGGAGGAGATTGATCGACAAGGTCTACAACCAACCAGAACGCAGTACATAGAGCAGAAAAACATGCAAAACAGCACTGAAAGAATAAAAGAAAATCAGAAAAAGGGGACTACTGTAAATGCAGATTTTGTTCATTTCAATTGTAAAAACTGATCAGTGAAATCTAAATTTTGAAAAACAGCACTGTAAAGTAACTTTTCTTGGTAAATTGTTACTTTTAGTAAAGAGTAAGTCAGTTGCTTTTTAGATTAAGCATCTTTTAAATTAATGTTTGGGACTTTGGCCAATTGTTTTTTTTTTCTGTGACAGAATGAGCTCAAAACTCCACCACATTCCTAACATTGATCTCTTGACATTTAGAAGCACAAAAGGTCACATCCAAAAATATCTTCAAGTCCCTGGCTGCAGTCTGCAGACCGAGGTGTGCCTCAACGTGGGCGGAGTTAAACGTGTTGAGGCACACCCACAGTGAGTGTGATTTTTCGTCACAGTAAAGGTTCTTGGAGAAAATGTGATTTTCTCTCTCATTGTGGCTCTCATAGTTGGGGTATACCTATAATAAAAATTAAAGGCCTCTCTCATCTTTTTAAGTGAAAACTTTCAAAATTGGTGGCTGACTAAGTACTTTTTTTGCCCCACTGCATAAAGACAGTTAAGTTTAAAATGGCGAGTATTTCTTTATTTAAATCATTGTGAAAAATGTGATTTGAAAAATACAGTTTCATAGAAATACGCCGGGCGGGCCATAAGATCTCCGCTTTGCTACATTCTGATTAGGGGTGCAACAGACCACGGATGATCCGTGATCTGTACGAATCACGAGCCACGGTTCGGAACACACGTGTACCACGGATCCCCCCCTCTCCCCTTCGTCTTGTGCGTACATCATTCAGATCAATTGTACACTATCACCAAACGTAATCCACGCATCAAAACCAATGTACAAGTTGCTGGTTGACCTTGGTCCAGAAGTGTGTTAACCTACAGCTCCCGCCGCATGTGGGAGGAGCTTCTGTCAAAAGTTTTTCTCAACTTCATCACAGAGGAAGTGAATGATGAGAGATTCAGTTTATTTATTTTGAAGAACTGCACAATAGTGTCGCTGCACGTCTCTATGAAATCCTTCAGAAATCAATCCAAGACTCTCCCAGTGAGGAGCAGCTGCTGTCCTGCACTGTGGCCGGAGAAAACCGCTTCTCCATCTGGAATTTTTTTTTTTAAAGTATTGGAGGGCAACTTAATTCTTTTTTTCTCTAAAACATAAAGTAAGAAAAATCTGGGAAAAATCAGACACATAAAGTACTTAGTTGCAGATTTTTTTGCAAACAGCTGCCATTATCGCACCCCCCCCCCCCCCCCCAACAGCTCTCCAACCAGCAGAGGGCGCAACATTCTCCTGACATAAAATGCCCTTCATCAGGTAGAGAAGAAGAAGCAAAGCAGAAGCCGTGAAACTCACTCCTCCATAAGGCGTCTCTCGATGGTCACCAGCGAGTCGTAGATTTTGATGAAGTCATTGCTGCAGTTCTCCTCCAAATGTAGTGATTCAAATTTCAGCTTCATGACGTGATTGACGTCTCCTCTCAGCTCCCACTGCATGAAGCTGCTGGGGGGGTACGGGGAGTTGGGGAAGCCAGGGGACTGGATCTGTAGACTGCCGGTGCCGGTGACATGTTTACTGTCCCGCCTGCTACCTAACAGAAATGAAACAACAAGAAGTTGTGCTGAACAAAGTGGGCTGCTGTTTCCTCAACAGAACTGCTTTTATTTCAAAAGTGCTGCATATGCAGTGCCTTGCAAAAGAATTCACCCCCATGGATGTTTCTCCCTTTTGTTGCTTTCATAAATCACTCATGGTCAGGAAAATGCATCTTTCCTCCCACAAAATATTTACTAAAAAAAACAACTTTAATGTCAATGTGAAAACATATTTCTACAAAGTAATTTCAATGAAACAAAACTATAAAATGAAATATAACTGTAAAGATAGAGGGCAGAATGAATGCCGCAAAACACACTGAAATCTTGGAGGACAATCTTTTTCGGTCTGCAAGAGAACTACGACTTGGAAGGAGATTTATTTTCCAGCAAGACGATGATAAGTGATGCAAGAATGATGCAAAATTCGTTTTGCAAAGTCGAATGGAGCAAAATTCCAGTGTGCAGATGTACAAGACTGATTGAGACTTATCCACACAGATTCAGTGCTGTGATTGCAGCCAAAGGTGCATCTGCTAAATACTGACTGGAAGGGGGTGAATAATTATGCAAACAATTACATTTCATTTTTTGTTTTAGTTTCATTAAAATTACATTCTAGAATTCTGTTCTCACATGGGCATTGAACGTTTGTTTTCTAGTACATTTTTTGTGAAGAAAGACACATTTTATTCACCCTGAGTGATTTATGAAAGCAACAAAAGGGACAAACATCCAAAAGGGGGTGAATACTTCTGCAAGGCACTGTAAACTCTATTGTGAAAACCTGTTTTTAAAAGTTTATTAGCCAGCAAACCAAATACTCACTATTGAAGTGTCTGGTGAACATTCGGGGATCGATCGCTACAAGAAAAACAAAAAAAAAAAAAACAAGAATGAGGATAGAATTTCAAAAACAAATAAAACAACTAAACAGGATGAGGTAAAATAGACTACCTGAAGACACCACATCATCCACGTTGATGACAGGGAAGGATCTCGATTTTCCTTTGTCTATTTCAGACATAGCGTTGTCAATAGCTGCTGTTTGGGCTTCTGGGATTTTGAACTCCGACAGGTAGTAGGCAATAACACTGCCTTCACTGCAAAATAAAACACAGAAACAGTCTGAAAAACCTTCAAAGCATTGGTCCCCAACCCCCAGGCTTCAGACTGGCACCGCTATGCAGAGAAAAGGTTTTTTTTGTTTTCCTCATAATTTGATTCTGAAGGAAGTTTTATTTTGTGTCGTTTATCTATCCGTCACTTAAAAAACCCCAAATGTATTTGGAAAATCCTTTTAGGCAGAAAAGACCCTTCAACTTCAAAATAAAAGAAAGCTGCATTTAACCAACAAAAACTGGAGTTTTTACTCCATATATGGATTTACTGCAACAGTTGTTCCCACGCGCCATAATAATAATTCAGTAACTGGCAACAAGACAACAGTATCTAATGTCATGAGGATACTGCTAATAAAGTTATTCAAACAGTGGATTCATGCTTATGATTGTAATAAAATACCAGTTTTGGGTTGTGTCTGAATTCCTTCACTACTCACTACATAGTGCACTATTTATGGTGTTCACCATCTTCTTGTGACATCTGAATCTACAATTCCATAATCCAGTGCCTTAGAAATTTACCAAAACTCTCTGCAAACAAAAACTGTGTGCATCAATGCTCACCATTTTGGCAAATAAAGACCACAAAAAAATTGCATATTTATCAGGTTTTTACTTTGGGAAATTGGTGATGTTATATTTGCTGTAAAAAAAAATGTAGAGAGCATTGAGTCCAATTTGCTTTTAACATCCAGGGCACTGGATAGTGGCGCTCTTTATAGCGTCTTACTACTTAGGGAGTTTGGGACAGAGTCTAAGCACCTCATGGACCGTTTTTCATCCCCCATATTTTTTGTTGTACCTTGAGTGAGTAAGCGCCACTTATCCATGTCATGATGTGAGAAACCGTTAGATTTTTTGGTTTGGGGGGGGGGGCACTCAGAGCGCAGGTTTTTGGAGGAATACTCAGAAATGTGTGAACAGATTAAAATACCGCTTTAGGGTTTTCTTTATTTGTGCGGAATGAACATTATAATAAACTTGAAAGCTCAAAAAATTGATTTTGCACGATATAAGCTCTTTAAAGCATATTGACATACACTTTATTACCAAAAGTAATCACTCATGCATCCAAATGATCAGAATCCGGTGTCCTAGTCACTTGGCCTGGCCACAGGTGAATAAAATCAAACACTGTTTGTGAAAGAATGGGCCGCACTCGGGAGCTCAGTGAATTCCAGCGTGGAACTGTCATAGGACGCCACCTTTGCCACAAATCCAGTGTTGAAATTACCTCCCTCCTAAACATTCCACAGTCAACTGTCAGCTCTAGCAGAACAAAATGGAGGAGTTTGGAAACAACAGCAACTTAGCCACGAAGAGGTAGATGACGTAAACTGATGGAGAGGGGTCAGCGGATGCTGAAGCACAAAGAGGTCGCCGACCTTCTGCACAGAGCTCCAAACTTCATGTGACCTTTAAATTAGCCTAAGTATAGCACACAGAGAGCTTCATGAAATGGGTTTCCATGGCCGAGCAGCAGCAGCAACCAAGCCACACATCACCAAGTGTAATGCAAAGCGTTGGATGCAGTGGCGTAAAGCACGCCGTCACTGGACTCTAGAGCAGTGGAGATGCCTTCTCTGGAGTGATGGATCACACTTTTCCATCTGGTGATCTGAGGGACGAGTCCGGGTTTAGAGGTTGCCAGGAGAGTGCTACGTTTCGAACTGCATTGTGCTGAGTGTGACAATTGGTGGAGGAGGTATTATGGTGTGGGGTTGTTTTTCAGGACTTGGGCGTGGCTCCTTAGTTCCAGTGAAAGAAACTCTGAATGCTTCAGGATACCAAAACATTTTGGACAATTTCATGCCCCCAAGCTTGTAGGAACAGTTTGGAGCAGGTCCTTCCTCCTCCAACATGACTGTTCACAAAGCAAGGTCCATGAAGACATGGATGACAGAGTCTGGTGTTGATGAACTTGACTGGCCGCCACAGAGTCCTGGACACTGAGAGCCAGGCCTTCGCCACCAAAACCACTGTCTGACCTCACCAATGCACTTTTGGAAGAATGGTCAAAAATTCCTAGAAACACACTCCTCAACCTTGTGGACAGCCTTTCAGGAAGAGTTGAAGCTGTAAAAGGTGGAGCAACATCATACTGAACTCAATGGGTTAGGAATGAAATGGCGCTTCAGTTCATGTGAGAGTCAAGGCAGGTGAGCCAATGCTTTAGGTAGTAAAGTGTAAATATGCATCAAATCACTTTGGCTTGAAAATAACATTAGTGAAATATTTTCTTCAAAGCTGGAATAAATTCAGTCATCAACGAGTTCAAAGTCGGACGAGGCTGAACTTTTTAGCTTCCACTGTAACAGTCATGGGGGTTAAGGGGAAAATCACCATCTAATTTGAATGGTTCCTACAGGAAATCTAGTGTACAAATAAAGTCTAAACCAACTACAGATATTTTACAGAGGATTTAGATAAACGTCACAATTTTCACAATAAACCGGTCCGTGGCCTGAAAAAAGGGGTTGGTTGACCACGACTTTACAGCACATTTAACTGAGTAGGAACGGAAGTGACGACATAAGAGCACCTGTGACCTTCAGAAAACAGAAGTAACCTGCTGTGCAGGTACACCGAAGAAACATGACACGGCTCTGTTTTCATGTCAGCGTACCTGAAAGCCTGAACGGTGGAGCCCACATAGTACTTCTTCAGTTGAGGATTTGCAGAGTAGAGATTTTTGAGCTGAAGGAGACGAGAGCAAAAGGCATGACTGACAACTTTTTGAGGAAGCACAGCGTTTCAAAAAAAAAAAAAAAAAAAGAGGTGAGGCTGTCTTACCTGTTTTTTCACCAGATCTGCCAGAGCTTTGAACTCAGGAGTGCTGGAGTTTTCATAAGAGTTTTCAAACGCCTGATCTGTGAGCCGCATGGAGCCGCTGTACATCCTCTTTACCCACGATTCCTTGCGAACTGAAAGAAAACAGAAACAAGGGTGGATGTGTGAATGACCTGCTCTACATGACGTCAACTTCTTGTTTCCATCATTTTCTTCCATCGTTTATGCTAAAACGTTCTTTCAAAAAGTATTTTTACCGCTTCTGCATTTAGACCACTTGGGGCGCACAAATAAATGGAAAAAAGAGAAACACATTCAAGATGTTTTTAATCATTCAACACCGATCATAAACAATGGATATTAAAATAATAAAACATAAATTCTACGTTTAAAAGGTTGTTTTTCTGAGTGCCCTTTGACTTCCGGATTGAAGCAAAACGTTTTTCATTAAAAACTTGTTAAAAATCCACTACAACTATATTTTTTATCTATTATGAAAGCAATGCCAGTGGTCTTTCATTAGGATTATGCCATTTTTAGCAAAAAAAACTGTCGTTTCAATAGTTTCTGCAGAGCGGCAGCAGTTTATTAGAAATTCACCTCTGAGTTGTGGGCGTAATAAACCCTACATTGATATCTGACCACCTGACCAAACACACTTTGAATAAAGAAATAGTCAGAATGCAGCTTTAATCCTAAATTATTTTCTTTATGTTCTCAATCATAAGAAAAATGCTTCAAAACATGTTAAAAGCCCTAAAAACATCTTCACTGGAGTGGGTCTTGAAACATTATTGTCTTTACTGACATTTGAGATATTTATAGTTTATTTGCTCATAAATGCTGTTATAGCACTGGAATCTTAATCAACATTTCAAACTCAGAATTTTGCACATGAAAGCATCTTTAAATTAGCGTTCACTTCCCCAGTTTCCCCAGCACTTTCAGCACTACCAACGTTCCCTTCTGTTCTGTTCATTCTGAAAATAGTTTTCATGGTGGACAAAAAATAAAAGTTATTCTAAATAACTTAATGCAAACAGTTGAAGCAGTGAAAAGTAAAAACAAGAGATTTTAAAGTTTCGATCTTTTAAGTTCGTGAATTTTCAGGTGGGATTTAGGGTTCCCTGATTTAAAAAAACAAAACAAATAAAAACAAGAATTCCATGCACTAAGTCCTAAATATCTGTACTTCAGGGGATAAATGAGGAATTTGTTCCTTGTTGTTGTTCCTTCTTTCCTGAAACCCAATCAAGGGAACTTCAGCATTTTGCAGATACTAATGTGCTTTTAAATGTAAATTTATGGTATACATGTTATAAAATCAATTTAATAATTCATAAAACCTATAGAATACATGTTAATTGTAGATTTAAGGAGTGATTAGAAATGGGGAAAAAACATATTTAGGATAAAAACAGAATTGCAACATTTTAATGAGCTTCAAAATTTATTGAATTTTTTTTTTAGTCAGAAAGGTTTGCGACTTTTAAACAACCAAAAAAAAAAACGGTTCATTTTCACGTCTACTAATGTGCAGAAGGTCTTTTTGGAGGCACCTAAAAACGCAGTTTCACCTCAGCAGAACCTCCTGAGGCGAAGGAGAGGCGGCCACTTACAGTGGAAATGCCAGACCAGCAGTCCGACCATGAGAGCAATGACCAAAACCAGGACCAGAACGCCGATCACAGCCCCGATTTTGTTGGGTCCCTTCTTCTTCTCATACTTTGCATTGTCGGCAGCTGGTAGGAAATGCACAGTGGATTCCATTTCTTTGCCCTGGAAGACCGAAAACATGAGGCAAATGTGTTACATTCATGTAACCAACTGCCGTTCAGTGCCACTGCAAAGGCAGATCAAGATGAGCCTTTCTGGATGTTAGTTTGGGTTTAGATATGAGATATCAGAAAAGATCAGCCATCAGTGGAAATCAACAGAATCTGACACAATTCTATTTTAGTTTTCTTTGAAAGTAAACTAATAAAATGAGACAGAGGCAGAGTTTGTAACTGTAAATGGAGCAGAAACTTCATGCGTGAGTCACAGCTCTGAGAACTGCATTAAAAGGTAAAACAGAAAGGGGGGGGGGAGGAGTGGAAGAGGCAAAGGTTTCACCACGTAGATCCTGTCAAACCTGCTGAGATGGAGACAACAAGTTCCAGGGCGCTTCCTGTATCGTTCAGAAACTCAGCTGTCAGAGGCGAAAACACCTCTGAACAGAGGTGGAGGGAGGAATGCGGTGGGAGAAACTGTTTAAATCTGCACTTTGGAAAACACCTGCCGGCGCTGCGCAGCAATTGTTGGCTGATGGGAATTTGTTTACAGCTCCACAAAATGAATCTGGATTTTATAGGAACATAGGAGTCAGAGCAGGAGGATCCAATCAGTGGAAGTTAAAAAAAATTAGCTAAGGTATGAGTGAACGCGCAATTACGCGCCATGTTTGACCTAAATCTCAGGTGTATCCAAACAAATGAAGTCCAGGCAGCAGCAGGCTTACCTTGTCTGGAGTGTACTTGGATCCACTTGCCATGTAGTCCATCGCGGAGTCAATTCGAACCAAATCCGTTTTATTCCTCAAAAATACAACAACAAGCCGAAGTGAAGTCCTCCCTCAGGTGAACCTGCTGGCCTGGTTACCAAAGACACGAGCTTGCACCTGAGCGCAGCCGCACAGGTGAGTCCAAAGGGTGTCGTCTTCCAACCAAAAAAATCTAATTAAAATAAAATTTGGTTCGGAGGTGTTAAAAGAACCTTTTGTCCCAAAGAGCGCCCGCCCGTCAGTGTGGACAGGAGGGCCTAACAGGTGAGCTATGGGACTCCTCTTCCGGGAGGCGCAGGTTGGTTTCGGCGGGCGTGTCTCCGTCGTCACACCAACATTTGGAAACGCTTCCTGTTTGAGCTTCACCACGGAAGAAAAAACGCCGAAAAGAAACAAAACACAACTCTGAGAGATCAAGATAAAGAAAAAAATCGGTGCTCAACTATGGAAATTCATAAAATGGCCAGTGGTCCCCAAAGTTAAAGAAATGCAGTTCAAAATTATAAACAATTACTACAGTGATCCAAAGATTCCGGCAAAATTTTCACAACTGGCTTAGTAAAAAAATTAACAACATACAACTCACAGAAAAAGACATTTTTTACAACAGTAAGTTGCCAAAAGAGACAATAAAAATTAGTGAACATCCTCCTGATTTTGGGAAAATATCTTATTCATAAGAAAAAGTAGAAAAAAGATTGGCCGAATTTCCTGCGTTTTAAAAATGAAGTCAGACTGTTTTTATCCTCATGTATTCACAACCCAAGTCCATTCATTGATGACATTTGTAAATCTGCTACAGAATGGTTACAAATCTAGGGTCCAGATTGTCGTTTGCCTTGTATTTCAATTTATGCTGAAAGTTTTTATATTTTTGTATATATGTGTACATTCGTGTTTTTTTATCTTTGTTTTTGTGAAGAGCTGTGCCTTGCATCATTGTGTGGTTGTGTCTGCGAGAGTTTTGTAATGATTATATTTCAAAAAGATAAAGAAAAAAATCTAACAACAATAATTATTGTCGAGTGTCCTTGATGCGTTGTTGATTAGCTGACAGGATGAAAGATCCTATCAACTATTTCATTTATTTTTTTGCCCCTCTATTTATTTATTTATTTATTTATTTATTTATTTATTTTTGCTGCAATGGCGGGTCTGGGCAAAAAAAGCAACTGCAAATAAAAAAGAGGAAATCCAAATTTAAAAAAAGACGAGCAAAAAAAAAAAGCAACTGCAAACAAAATAAAATGCAAATAAAAAAGAGGAAATACAAATAGAATTAAATGCTGCAAATAATAATCGCCATGACAGCAAAAAAAGCCATTTATTTTTTTATTTGCATTTACTCTTTTTTATTTGGATTTCCTTTTTTTTGCAGTTGCTTTTTTTCATTTATTCTTTTTGCCATTCAGTTTTTTTTTTTTTTTTTTGCTGCAATGGCGGTTCCGGGCCACCGTAGATTTGAAGCAAGTTGTGAAATCATTGTCAAATGTATTAGACTTTTTCTTTCTTAAATTTTAAATGAACATTTTATCATCTTGTTTTCTAAATTCACTCGGTTGATAATAAATCAATCATTGGTGGTTTCTTACCTACAAATTTAATAACTATACACCATCAAATTGTTAAATAAATGTGTCATTATTTAAATTTGTCAGCAAATAATAAAATAGGAAATCACTAAATAAATGTTTTAAAAATATATGGGATAAAATATTTAAGAAGCCATTAAGAAGCAGATTTAAATATTTCAAGAAATATTAAATCTGTTTTAGAGTCTTTAAGATGAATTAATTTCAGAAACAGCTCTTTAAGATTTCAGGTGCAATACCCAAAACTGTCGGTAGATGGAGCAAAAGAAGACTTAAGCGAGGTTTTTTAAATTCTTTTAAAAATAAAAGCTCTCTTGTATAGTGATACACAAACAAACAAACCCAAAACAAAAACCTTGTAATGGAACTCCTTAGGTAAAAAAACATTAATTTTGCTCCACTATGTGGCAACTGAATCCAATTTTAGTTACACTGCTTTAAAAGGAAACTCACCTCGTTACAAAAAGAAATAAATAAAAAGACAAACTTTTTTTTTAAGCCATCAGAAATAAAATCAACACATACATTTGGAAGGTGTGAGTTTATTGACGTGTTTTCTCAATATAACCATAAATCAGTTTCAATTCAGTTTGATCACCCCCACCCCTCCCATCTCAAACTTTTACTAATATTCATAACATTTTTTTTCCCCCGCCCCCACGATCAAGCAGGCAGTTACAAGGTCGAAGCTATTGGGGTGCATAGTGAGACAGTCACATACAGAGATACTGTCACAGGAAAAAGGAAATAGAAAACGTAAAAAGAGATTTCATTAAAGAACGATGCACGCCACAGATAACCCTCTGAAAAATCAAAGCCATGATTGCAACGTCAACTATACAGGCATACAAAGACAATACAGAGATAAAGAGAGAAGGGGCTTCTAGGGTTTACTCGTTTGTGTCGTTTTCTAGCTATAAAAATACGCAAGTCGGCTTTTTGTGTATCAGAAACCAGCTCTTCAAGCCTCGACTCTGTGCGTCTGTCTGCCTGCACAGCCCTCCAGCTCCGACTGCCCTCTCTGAGGTCACTGCACACAAAATGCAACGTTTTTGGTGAATGAAACGATCCAGGAAAGGTTGAAGAAGGTCCGTTTGGGGTCTGGAACTTGGTTCTTTTCTTTTATTTGTATTAAGAAATGAGATTTCACCATTAAAATAAAAAAACAAAACGAATAAAGCCCCTCCACAGTACATTCAACTATGCAACACATCTGTTTTCTCTGCACCCTCTGCCAGCGGTTGAAGGCTGGCTCTGTTGCAGGAAGGAGAAGGACATTCATGTCAGTGACGGTTCCGAGATCGATTCTGAACTGGGGGTCTGTGCACACCTTCATAACCTCCATCCTGGGAAAGAAACGTGGAATAAAAACATCTAATCTTATATGCATATTTATATATATATCTATTTAAACTGTATATGTTGTCTGTCATTGTAACAAAAGAAGTAAATAATCATCCATTTCAAATTTGCCGTTTCACTAAACATTTAGACGGTAAAAAGAAAATTCATATACAAGCAATTGGTTCAGTTTGAGAAAACAAAACAAAACAAAAAAGGATAGAAGACATGATTCTTTTTGAGGAAACCCATCGGAAAGCGCGTTAATCACACTCGCATGCTGGAAAAGAAACAATGGCCTCTCAAGAAAGATTAGTTTGATTCGCTTTGTTCTTTTCAAAAGAAAAAAAAACAACAAAAAACTTGAAAAAATGTTATACATCTCGATCCGTATCGATCAAATTTTGCAGAATCACACATGACACCAGCTGCTTCAAAAGAACGGTAATCAAAAAGAGCTCTATGATACAACAGTAGCAGTAGTAGATGTAGTAGCATTACTTAAGGATTCTCTCCAACAAACCAGTAAATGGAGTTTGGACATATGTAAATGATTTTAACGATATTATCGCGTGTTATTGGTCAGTAGTTTTTCGTCCCACTTCCTCCGTCTGGCTCCACGGCGCCTCCAACCCCCCTCCATCTGCAGGCTGTGGCTAGACCTGCATCTGCTCCAGGTATTTGTAGGTGGGGTTTTCGTAGCCGTGGTTCTGCATCTTGTTGAGGTGCCGCTCTTCGGGCGTCAGCATGGGGTCGACCTGGGGGGGGGACAGAGCCGTTCTGAGTGACAGCGAAAACCTGCTGCACGTGCGGAGCGTGAATCTAACTTGTTGCTGCTCTGACAGTCGGGACGATGTTCTCCTCTCACCTCCACGATGCCGTGACTGATGGTGCCGTATTGCCTTTTCCTCAAAAGCACCAGGCTGATCACAATCACGGTTGCTATGGCCACGGCGATCACCAGCAGGCCGATCAGGGTGCTGCTGCCAAAGCTGAAGTCCTCCCCCAGGGGGCGATAGGTCTCCTAACAAGCAGAGGGAACCAGTGAGGAGAGGAACTAAAGCCGAAGACGACGAAAACGCTCTCCTCCATAAACACACATTTATCTCGCTTTATGACTAATTTCTGCTGTTTTGAAATGACTTCTGTGAGTTTGCTGCTTTTCTGCTCATGAGCTTCACTGATTCACAGAGCTTTCCTTCTCATTGCTCACAATAATTGCTGGTAAATTAGTTTTTTTCTTTTTTTTGCCTTATACAAAGATTTATTGGCTTCCAGAAATCACAGCAACAAACCCATACTCTGCTTGAAAGTGAAGCCAAACATTGTTTTTTTTTCATACTTGTGAGATAATTTTGAAGTTGAAGTGAGAAAATGGTTTTCTGCATTAGAAATCTATATTTTTTAAAGTGCAAACGCCAACATGAAATTAAAGTCTAACAAACAGTCTGTTTCCTCTTCTTTATTGTGGCATAACGAACTCAGTACATGACTATTATGGGCTTTATAAAGGCTTTTTTATGTACTTTTTGTGACAGTCACATTTTTTACCTGGGATTTGATTCGGAACTGGCAAAACCCAACTAAAACCTCGGTCGCATGAACCTGTACGGAGGGTTTGACCCGTATCGAGTCCTGTGGGTTTTTGGGTCGACCCAAGGAGGAGCGTCCTATCTTAACCCTTGTGTTATCTTAGATGACCCCACCCTTACATTGACGTGTTCTCCCTACCATGACAAAGGTGGATAAAGGTGGAAAGATTCCACGTAATCCATGGACACCAGTGAAGATCACAAATCATTGAAGAAAAAAGGTCCAGCGCACTGTCTAGTGGGTCTAGATGACCCAACTCCCAATGTTAAAGTGCCTAGGACAGCACAAGGGTTACAGGGACCGCACTTGTGTCTTGCAGTTCCCTTGTGACTCGTGCAGCCATCTCATGGGACACCGTGAAAACGGAAGGAACCATTGTCATGTGTGTGATAGGTGTGTCGTGAAGTATTTGTAAGGCTAATGCAGTGCTTCTCAAATCGTGGGGCGGCGCGATGCGATGCCAGGGGGGGGCGTGCAGTAGTGGCAGCCTTAGGCACAGGCAATACGGCAATTACCCGCAAATTTAACAGGGGGCGGTGGAGGCAGCGGCTCACTCCTTCGAAACATTTTCTTTTTCCTAGGGAGGGCTTTGGAAAAAATAATTGAGAAGCACTGGGCTAATGGAAGTTGCATGCACTTATTACGTACGGGTGATGCTGTCACAAGCGGCCCGTTCGCCACACTTTACTTGCTAGTAAGGTGCGAGTCCTTGGCTCTGTACTGACCGCGCATAGGTGATACGTAAGTAAGACGCCATAGGATGACCACACAAACTACACCCTGTCTAATTTCCCCTTTTACCCTAACAGCCAGGCGGCCCGAAGGATTTGAGAAAATCCCTTAAAACACACCTGCATCTCCCCCCTTTCCTTACATACTGTATAAGTGTTGAGTGACCTGTCGCCCATAGAAAAAAAAATTGCACAAACATTTTTGATCTACGGGTTCGCCAAGCGATCAACTACTTAAATTTGTCCTTTTATTCTTTTTTGTACTGTTGGGTCCTCATAACTTTGCATGTGATTTACTACAAGAATGGGAGTTGCAGGTTCTGAAAGCAGTGTTTCCCAACCCTGTTCTTCCGGGCACACTGTCCTGCATGTTTTTCATGTTACCCTGCTCATGCATACGTGATTCAGCTCATCATCAGGTTCTGCAGAAGCCTGACAACGACAGTCATGAAAGGCAGGTGTGTTAGAGCAGGGTTGGATTGAAAAATTGCGGGACATTGTTCCTCAAGGACCAGGGTTGGGAAACACTGTCTTACAGACACACATCAGCGCTGTTGAAACACTAAATGTTTTAGCCAAGAATGAGGCAACTCACAGCCTTAAGTCAAATTTGGATAATCTTCTCTCAATCCTGTATTAAACCAACTTCAAACATGAGCAGCATATCTATATTTACATTTGTTAGCTCACATGTAATTCCTTTATTTTGTACTAAAAATAAAATTTCCGATTAAAAGTAAACAAAAAACTTCCGACCATCACACAAAGACTAAATCTAAAAACACAAAGTTAAAACTTTTACCTAATAAATAAAGGATGAAACTCAGATTATTTGAAAGAAAGGTGACTAAAAGGTTCATCTGAAAGTGTTGCGCAGAAACCTCCTATTAATCTAAGACTTATTTGGTCAGGACAAAGAAAAAGCCCAAAACAAACTGAAACTTGACTAAAAGAATCACAAACTGGTTCTGCAACACTTGTGCTGTGGTTTTTGGGACAAAGGAAGCTGGTTGTGTAACCATGGCAACCTGGAGGTCTTCTGATCTTTTCTCAAAGTGTTCCCAGTGGTCTTTTAGTAGTTTCTGCAGAGCGGCAGGAGTTTATTAGGAATTTGCCTCCAAGTCCTGGTTCGTTGCTGTGTGCTCGGAGAAGGGAGCTTGTAGCAAAACGCTCTCTTTTGAATAAAGAAATACTCAGAAACGCAATTTTAAGTTTCATTTTCTTTAAATAAGTCCTCCATCAACAAAAGAATGCCACAAGGACATGTTAAAAAACAATTTTCATCAGAGTGGGTCTTTAATGGAAGAATTTTTAGGGAACAATAGCAAAACATGAAATAAAAAGATTTTGATTTCAATTTCATTAGAAATGTTATGATGACAAACCAAAGGTCAGACCTTCTCCTACATTCTTTAAAAGATCCTTTTCATTATTATTTTTTTTATAAATTCCAACAGCAGCCTTTAAGTTTGCAGAAGCCGCGGCGCATTATGGAGGTATTCATGTTATGGCTGATGTCATGAGCATCCAAACAGAGACACCTGCCCGTCTTTACACATATGATGCAGTCTGATCATATGATGGGGTGGGAGGGGGTCGTTCTCTGCTCGTTCCCATGCAGTTTGTGTGTGTGTGTGTGTGTGGGGGGGGGTTACGCATTATAAAGACCTTCCACGTGTGCATTCAGGTGCATTCACGGGACAAACATGCATCCATGCAAACACCATGTTTACATCTAACAAAAATAAATATATTTTCGAATGTTTTGAACATCTTTGCAGCCCTTCCTCCTCCTCCTCCTCCTTCTTTGACCTTCCTCTCGCTGCTGATGACTACAGTTCCCCAGAGAGGCCTGTGGAGGGCGCCACTATACTCACCAGCTCATCATCATGCATAACGCTGACTCTCTCTGCACTGAAACGCACTTCTTTAACATCCAGGGACTCATCAATCACCTGTCAACACAGACAGGGGAGCCCAGGTTACACTCACCACAGTGTGTGTGTGTGTGTGTGTGTGCGCGTGTGTGTGAAAAAGGAAGAGAGTAGAGGTGGAGGCAGAGGACCAATCGTCTGCGTGATGAGACACTTAAAGCTGCTTTGTACAGACCAGAGAGGGACATAGATAGAAGGAGGGTGGTGTTGTTGCGAACATTTAACAACACACTTTTTTATTCTGGACACACACACACATCTGGGGGGAAAAGCTCCGTGGGTGGAGGTGGGTGTGTTCAGAAGCTATTGTGGTTATCTGTGGAGATGGAGCAGTCCGGCGGGCGTTTCTTACGCAGCTTTGCATTTCAAACTCTGTCCAGTAGCTCCGCCGTGGATTGCTCCATCTCGGAAAAAAACCCCAACATTCCAACAAAAATAGATTAACAAAATCGACAAATACACTTGCTGGACGACACACACACCGATGATGCATGAGCGTGGAAGGCACAACGCACAAGGTGAGGGCTCCTAAAGGCAGGCGAGTGTGCAGCCAGACTGCAGGGAGGGAGGTGGCCAAACACACAGGCATGCAGACAGAGGGAGTCAGCCGTAACCATGACAACATAGTTACAGTAATAATCAGGAGGAAACGAATTGAAGAGAGTTACTTGAAAGCGCTGTGTGTGCTCAATCATTACAATCGGCAGCAAGAACGCCTCCCGCAGAGTCACATCAAAGACAGGAGCAGAAAGGAGGAGGATGTAGGAGGAGGAGGTGCAGGAGGTGCTCACCACATTTTCTCCCATGTTGGGGTTCCTGTTGATGATCCTTTCCTCGGCGCCGATCAGACCGTCCATGCCGGCCATGGCGGAGCCTGGGGGAGCAGAGGGGAGCTCGGTCAGCGGCAGAACGCGAACGGAGCACAGACGAAAACAAGCGGGTATGGGGGGGTGTGGGTGGTTGACAGCTGCTTTTTTTTCTGCTGACAACAAAGCCCCCCCTCTTCTGTTCAGCACAGTGCGAGCACTGTTAAACCCTCCACAACCCCCCCCCCCCCCCCAATGCCATGGACTGGATCTGTGTCCAGATTATCCCACGTTTATCTAGAAAAAACTGTGAGTCTGATTGGATCTGACCTTCAAAAATAACCGGATGAGTCAGAGGGAGACGGTGGCAACATGCAAGACCTGACATGATGTCTCAACCTCAAGGCGATCTTATCAGCGGCATCAGCGGCGATGCCTGAAGTCTGCGGTGCCACAACAGCAGCTCTTTCTTTAAAGTCCCACTCCGATGTAAATTGTGTTTTTCGTCATTTTTCTGATGATGGAGGATATATATTAAGTAAATTGAGCTTAAAATTGCATCTCTGAGTGCCCCTTTTATTGAAATAGTTATGAATCAGGGATTGTTTGAAAAAATAGCTTATTTCAATTCAATTCAATTCAATTTTATTTGTATAGCCCAAATACACAACAACAGTCGTCTCAATGGGCTTTCGTATAGGTAATTGAGAAAGTGAAACATAAAATCAAAAGGATCACAAATACAAAGACTTCAATAGGAAAATACTAAATTGAACTAACAAACTGACTAAGCTAAACATCCCTGCCCTTAGACCCCCCTTCGCGGTAAGGAAAAACGAAAAAACCTCAGGGGAGCCCACATGAAGGAGGGATCCTCCCCCAGGACGGACAGGCGATTTACCAGAACTCATAGAGAAGAATTAACTTATCTAACTCCACAACTACATATTTAAAGTCCAGCAGACGAGCTTCATCCAGACGGAGTTGGGGGGACGGCCGGGAAAAAGTCACCTGAGACCGGTCTTTAGCCGGTCTTATTTGTGATAAATATGCTGAGTGGGTCACAAGCTTCCTGCTCCAACAAGGAGGGGAAAGGGGGCGGGGCTGAATTACAAATTTGGTCCCACCCACAAGACATTTCTGATGAACTCCTGCCACTCTGCAGAAACTATGTCATATGTCTAGAAAACGACACTGTTTTTTTTCTTTCATTTGGTAAATTTAAAGACCATTGGGAACAATTTTAAAAATACATCAAAAGATGATCGGAGTGAGTCTTTAAAACAGCTCCTCTGGACTTTTTGAGTCTTTCTCTGTGCTTCCCCGAACAGTTTGACCCTTTCAAACACTACAAACTAGTAGATGGTGAAGGAGATGGTTGGATTTCGAAATGAATTTAAAGTAACTGACTTCAAAATGAACAGGAGGTTGTAAACCAAAGCTCCTCTCTCTGTCACAAATGAGACTTGTAACGTCAAATCAGTTAAAGATTAAAAGTGTTTTGAAATGATTCACAGAGGACAGATGGTAAATGTTGAAGAAAAACTTTTATGGGTCGACACGCTTTAGTAAAAAGAAGTTTGAATATGCTTTTCTATGTAAATGATAAATCCGGTTGGGTTTGTAAGCTTTGGAATGTATTAACATTTCTGTGACGTTGTGTTTTATATCCAGCTTTCCAGATGAACATGCCCGACATTTTGCTGAAAGAACAGCTGATGGCGTGAATCTCAAAACTGACAGGAACTTTTATTTTGAAGGTACGGATTTTAATAAGTTTCTATTTTGGAGACTGTTAAATTCTGGAGCTTCTTGTCTTTAAAAAAAATCTTTACAATGTTTTCGTGACATTATTTGTCCTAAATGATTTATTTTTGAGTAAAAAAGGTCAAACATCTCAGATTTGTTCTTGAAAAAGTCGACATAGAAGGATTTTATACAGTAAGAAAAAAAAGGTCTACAATCTTTGATATATTCAAAGGTTAAAATGACAGAAATTACTTTTTATTTGAAAAAAAAAAGATGGACATTGTTGTTTAAAATACTCAGAGGAAAAGATTTGAACAGGATAATAAATTAGGGTAATCTCACCAGGATTAAATATGTGCAACATTTTTAAATCTATGGATTTATAAATTACTTTGAGGCTTTTCCTGGAAAACTAAACTCCCAGGAAATAAAAATCAGCCGGATTTAGTCAAGAATAGTAATAAATGTAAATGTTAAACAACTGACAATGTAATGAAAAGAATCAAAGTAAGAAAAAAGAAATAAAAACCTGTTTCATTTTTTTAAAAATATAGTAAATAAAAGAAATTGAAATTTTCTGACATTTATTGCACTTTTAAAAAAAATTGTTTTTATTTGCAGCTTTTAGGCTACAGATTGTATTTTTAATTTGAATTGTTTCAGTTTTTGTTAGTAAAAATTAAAAGTAAAACAAATATATTTTATTTTACTTTATTTATTTTCTACTTTACTCGTTTTCGTAAGTTTTTATCAATTCTTATTTTGTAAGAATTTTTTTATCTGTTCTAAAATGTTTACATCCATCACTTTGGTCAACAGGTTAACATTTTTAAAGATTTTTTAAATATTTCGCCTGAATGGAACAAATATTTACTTGATGCAGAAGCTAATTCCTGTTTGAATTAAAAAAAAAACTATGTTTATGTGAGTCTGTGATTAAAAAAAAAAACAGTATTCAAGTGTTTTCGTAATCTGATCTGCTGGACATTTTAAGCCGGGATGTGTTTTTTTTCTCACCATGGCAACAGCCCTGAAAGGGAACTTAAGTCCTGCAAGTCAACAGGTAGGGATTACTATGGGATGGAGGAGAAAACGAAGGAGTCTGGAGGACAGATGACAGCACTTCACACTGGAGGGGAAGTGGCAGCAGCAGAAACATGAGCTTCAAACGCGACACTTCACAGCTCGATGGGGGACAAGCGCGGCGCTTTGACAGGCGGCGGCCTTGTGGGGAGGGGGGCAGGGGGTTGACCCCAGAGGGGGACGTGACCTCTCCCTTCAAGCCTTTAAAGTCTCTGGGTTTTCTATGAAGCATGAGGCGACGAATCCCGACGGGATGAAACGCAAAGAACGATAAAAAAAAAAAAAGGAAAGAAGCTTGCAAATGGGAAAACAGGGAGGAGAAGCAGAACGGTGGAAGAAAATGAGGCTTGGAAAAAGTGGAGGTGTGAAGGGGGCGGGGCAGGAAAGCAAGACGCAACAGAGGCACCAACCTGTCTTGAAGGCACGTGGGGAGTCTGACAAATCGCCTTGGTGTTAGAATGAGCAACAGAAAAAAATCAAAAAAGGAGAAGAGAGAAAACTTATGTAAGAAGAGAAAGGCAGGATCGGTTATCAAGCTGTTAATCGAGTTCAGCAGGGAAGAATCTGAAAATAAATATGAGAACTCAAACAGGGTGAGGGTGGGGGGTGGGGGGGTGACATCTGGCTTCGTCGCAGGCCTCTGGGCTGCTGGCCTGTGCATTAAACGCTCCTGAGAGATTCAACTGCAATTGGCTTTCCATCTCGCCGCCGGCGTTTCCTCCGTCACTTTTTCCTCATCTCCATCCCGCCAAAGCTTCTGGCTCCAGCTCAGTTTGATCTCGAGTGGAGGCTGCATGGACAGCGAGGCTTCAGGGAAATGTGTGGGCTCCGATAAGGCCCCCCGCTCCCCTCGCTGCGGCTCAGAATGGCCGTGCCAGCCATTGTTCTGCAGAACAGTGCGGGTTTGTTTGCTGCCGTGGCTGCTGCGGCGGTGGCGGCGGCTCACCCTCTGGCTCCGGCTGGGACCCCAGGGATGAGACCTGGATGGGCCGGTACGGTTTGCCCTCGGAGATGGGGACCTCCACGCTCTCCTCTGACGACACCGTGACGTCAGGCTGTGACTCGGAGATGGAGGACAGGAACTGGTCCATGTCGGCCTTCTGCTCCTGGAGCAGCTCGTCTGCGGAGAGAGGGGGGACGCGATGAGAGGGGGCGCACGCAGCAGACAGCTCCTCTTTCTGCTAACCGCCAATTACAAGAGCTGTTTCCCAAGTAAATACGTCCCTAAAGAACGGGATAAAAGCGGTGACCCAGTTCTTCCTCTGCGTGAGCTCTGCTTTAACTCACGCTGTAGGTGCAGCCGGAAAACTCTTAAACGATTCGGACACATCTAAACGGGATCCCGCTGAGGACACCCCTGCGTTTATTTATTTTACATTCTTACTAACAAATGAGGCAGAAGCTCCTGTGTACTTTTAAACAAAAATGTTCCCGCTCAGACAGTAAAAACCGTAAAACCTGGTTGGTCTTGGTGCTTTTAGACCTCCCGCCGACTCACCGATTTCATCCTGGATCTCCTCGGCCACATAAGGAACTTTGTAGAGCAGAGACAGACTCTGGTTCATCCTCTCCTCGATGACGCGCAGGTGAGTCATCACCTGTTGTTAAAAAACAGGAAGTCAACCAAACAATTTCTTCTTTAGAGGATGCTCGTTCCCAAAACATCCTGATCCGATGCGCCTTTTTTCTATGGGATCAAAATGACCCCCCCCCCCAAAAAAATCCACATTTCACTTAGCTAAAACTGAATCTTTTACATTTATTTGTCTCGGAATAAAAATAATCTTATTAAGAACGTTTTTCAATCACAAAATAAACTAATCCTGATGGGGGGCATTCTTGTTCCCCCCATGGCAGTTTTTTTATAGCTCTTTTCTTATGTTAGTGATCAGTGGCTGGGGGGCTCAGGCGGCTGCGTGTAGCACTGGCACAGGGGGGGCGCGATCAGCTTCATTCAGTGTGGGTTCTTGGGTCAAGAAGACTTCATTTGGTTGGAGCCTGAAGTAAAAACCATTTCCTGTGTCAGTCTCACTCGGTCCAGTCCTCTGATACAGTCAATGTCTTACTTCAGCACTGCTACTCAAAACCAAATCTAGTTGTCAAAGATGCTTTAAAAATACTTGTATAAAAGTATTTTTGTCTGATTTTGTAGTTTAAATATTTTACTACGCTTGATGTACTTACTAGTAACCTTGTAGTGAGACGTAACTACTTGGTTGGAGACAATACCTCTTGAAGTTGAGTAATTTGATCTTAGAAACGTCTTATGTAACCACATTCCACTGAAATGTGTTTTTTTTAACTTTAAATTGTATTTTTAAGGAAAAGTTTAAGGACTTTCTGGTTTGAGGGAAAGTTGCATTTACCAACAGCAGGACAGATGTTTGACAGTTTACATTTAAGTTTTAAGACAAATAAAAACTGTTGGACTGTTCTACTATTTAAAATTGGATATGTTTGGGGGAAACGTGTATAAATATGCCTTCTTTAAAGACATAAAGCTGTTTTTTTTTTAAACGAAAGCTTATTTTAAGAAGTATTATTTGCATTTACCTAGATATAAGCGTTTATAGTTAATTTAGGGGTTTAGTATTTTGTCCTTTAAAGGTTAAGACTCACAACTTATTTTAAGAAATCCTATGAAATTCTTCTAGCTCTGTTTGCTATTTTTTTCATGTGTAACAGAAGAAAAACACTTTTCAAAGGAAGGCAATTAGTTTGAAAAATCATCCTACAAATATAGATGAGTAGTAAATGAACTTTTGTTGACAATTTAACCTCTTTTAGGAATGTTGTACTTTTAACTTTTATCATAAAAACAGGAATTTCTCTCAGGTATATTAGATTATGTTTATCTAATTACTTAATTTATTTGTACTTTATGTTCTACATGATGGTATAAGGTTTTATTGTTGTAAAAGAGAAAAAAAAAGACATTTTGTTCAGCTTATTTATTAATATTTTGCTTGTATTTTTGGATATATCAACATTTAAACATTCATTTGTTGATTTTTTTTCTACTGAATTTAGAAGTTTAGTAAATATGATGTTGAAAATTGATGTATTTTATTTAAATTGCTACTCTTTACTTCAAAGTTTATAAAAAAATAATGTTTTTTAGTATCAATGTTGTATGAAAACATCAGCTCTGCCACTTTTTGGTTTCTTTTTCCACCCCTGCATCCACGGAAATACTCCTGGGACAAAAAAACCCCAATTTACTTAATCTTCAAGCCTGCAAGCCTGAACAAGCCTCCGCCTGCAACAGAAGAAGCTTCACTTTCAGGCTGTGATCTGACCCGACACGTTAGTCGTCAACGCGACGTCACTGCCCTGCAACAAAACCGCTCCTAATGAGGAGGACACCCAACAATACCGCTGGATCTGACAGCAGTTCTGACACTGAGGCGCCGGCATGTTCCCACAGTTCTGCCGTAGTTGGCACGGCATAAAAAGCAGCGTCTGACAAAGCGGCGCATATTTCTCCCTGCAATGGCTGAGGCCTTTAATGTCGTGGTTGTGGTGCAGCAGGCGCAGCAGCAGATGACATTAGTGCACCTTCTCAGCTGGGAGGTGTGCTGCCTCCCTGCTGGCTCCTTCTGGTACTGCATCGGACAAACAATCCTCATCATGAGAGCTCGTCAATCTGTGCACGGTGCAAGATTTCAGACCTTCAAGATATTTTACCAGGTTTCAAAGTTTATCTTTTCTCTGCACCTTTCCAAGCTTTTCTCAAAATCAGCACAGTGGAGTTTTCTCTCTCTCATTAAGAGCTAGAAATAACAATTTTATCATTAAAATAAGTCATAACCTGACTTATAGAAAAACTCAACTTTAGACTAAAAAACTCAAATTTCACTATCATTTTTGGTTCAATTTTAAGGTAGTTCAACAAATATTGAGAGGTTATTGTGATTCAACAAAGCATTTAGATTTAAGAAAAAGTACTAGTTAGTATGTGATTTTTATGAGGATTTATTAGCTCTTTCACTGCCCAACTCAGACAAAAATCACCAAAATGATTATTTTTTCAGCTGTAATCACTGTAATCAATATGAACTAGAATAAGGTTCTTAAAAACACTACTAATGGGGCTGTAAAAATTCAATTTCAAACTAAAAGTTAGCTTTTTAGCAAATTTTTCTACTTTTTAATGCTTGCGTGGAACGTCTTGTGTCTAGATTTTGATATCTTACCATAAGATTTGTTAAGTAAAAACAGATCACTGCATGTTCAGTCAAATTTAGTTCCGTCTAGTGATTTTCTTCTTCAGATGAGTTCTCTTTTCCTGTTTTTAGGCTACCACTTCTCGCAGTGGTCAGCACTGGCCTGGAAATTCTGCCGCATCAAGAACGGTCTTTTTGGGCAGCTATAAGAGCAGCGGGAGGTCGCACGTCTCATCCGTGGAGATTGGAGGCAGCAGCTTTATGAAAAGACCCCCCACCCCCACCCCACCCCCACCCTGGTTGTCTCTGTGTTGTTACATCCACCTGCTGTGTTATCTAGAAAACTATTAATGGAGCCAAAGGGCAGCTAGAATGAGAAGCTTCCAGAGAAATCCCTCCACTGCAGCTCAGAGTCCGCCGTTACACAAGACCACGTTAATCTTCAGCGGCGGCTTAAGTGAATGAAACATCCGCCCGCCCGCCCGCCTGCCCCCCCCCCCCCCCCCCCCCCCCCGCCGCTGCCACGGCACCTGCTTCAGACGAGTGCGCACGCTCAATTCAGAGAGCTCTTTTTTACCTCCTACACAATCACAACCCAACAGGGCAGAGAGGAGCCGGCTGAGGCATCCGCACACTTTGACGTTGAAGATCTTGCAGCGGCTCAGCCCCCGGTTTCAGGCTTACAGCCACAGCTTTAATGCCTTCAACGCCGAAACCACAAATAGAAAACCCCCAGAAATTATGACCGACAGCTCCACAAATCCTGCAGAACTCCAGCTGGTGACAGAAGCTTTAGTCACATCCACCTGTACACATGCTGTGGGTTTTTGGGTTGTCCGCATGACGGTACAGTATCAGCGATACTTCTGTCTCGCTGCGACTCAAGTTTAACGACTTGCTGTTCCGCATTAGTCCGAGGAATAAAAATTGGATGATGTTTTTATGGTTTTGTCCACACAAATAAGAAAAATATCCTAAAGTTCATGATGAGGATGATCAAATGTTGGTTTTGGACTCCACCCACTGATCACGTCATCAACACATCGATGGCTTCTGTACATTGACTTGAGATAGAAACTTAGTGCCCCACATGCACAAATCGTGTTTGTTGAGAATGCACGGTAAGTGGAGCTGGTGTGTATTGCAGTCCCCTAAAGGCTCTGTGGCCATCGTAAGTGACGTCATGAAAATGGAATATACCACTGTTGTGCATGTGGTAAATGGATCGTGAAGTATTTGTAACGATAAGGATGTTGTTCGAACAGCTGATGCTGTCTAACAGTTCCCTTATGGCGTGCTCTAGTCATTAGTAGGGTGTGACTACTGTTCGCAAATGCTGTGATACGCAAGTGCTCGTGGGATGAACATGCAAACTACACTCTGATTGGTTAATGTCCTCATTTCTAGGAGTCAGGCTGCAGGCAAATGTACGTTACGCCTTCGTCTCACCAACTTTTCCCTTACTTACCCTGGCGTTTTGCATACAAGTGTTAGCTATGACCTGTCGTCTGTAGCACGCCCGTAGCAAACAATTAACTCAAACATTTTCAACCTAAGCTGTTACTGACCTTGATATTTTGTGCGGGTCAACTATAGGTTTCCCTATTTTTCCCCCCACAAATGTAAAGGCTTTATGTATGGTCTTTGTTTCAGACCGTAGATGATAAAAAACACCGACCTGTGACTTCATCTGAGCTGCCTTTTCGGGATCCACAGCCAGAACATGCTGGTAGTGGCGGATGGTGTGCTGGCGGTCTTTGTTCTCGGCGCGGACGTACTTCCTCAGGGCTTGGAGGATGCGATGAGGCTGAAGAAGACAGAAAATCACGTGTTTTGAGTTATTCAATGCTTTTCTACTTGACAACACGTGCGCTCCTTTTTGATTTCTATCTTTTTAATCCAACCGGCTTAAATGAATAATGTGGAGAGAGGACAGAAATCTGTGAAGGAGGTATTCCGGGTGGACTGAAAGGTGGAAAATTCCTTCTTAATTTTTCCGTCTGTGGTCAAATTTCCGCCTGTAAGCTGCTCTGCCTTCAATGTTTCTGGGAAAAGAGGACGTGAAGCTTTGTGTAGGCGTGGGGGAAGATGAAGGAGACGACACGCTCAGATGAAAACTGTGGATTTGCCCTTGAAAGAAGAAGAAGAAAAGGCAGCTTCTCTGTGAGGACTGAGGCAACATTTTTTTTTGATCTTCTGCCTTTAGTGTCAGGGCAGGGGGAATGGAAAGGGGGCGGTTACCACATGACAGGTGCATGCAACAAAAAAAACACAAATGTTTTTTGCTTCGGAAATCGCTTCACACCAGACATGATGCAAATAGCAAACACATAAATGATTCAACCGTTAGTAAGACGTTTCCCTCTGATGTTTGGAGGTGAGCAGCGACCTGTGTGAGCGGGGTGGAGGATCAAACGACTGTTGGATGAAAGGAAACTGAAAAAAGCGCAGCGTTGGATTCTAGCGGTTAGATTGGCTGCAGCGGATTCGGGGGGTTGACTTCGACAGGTGCAAAAATCCCCTTTCTTCAGGGTAAAAGCCTGAGGAAATTCTAGCGAAGCCTGGTGACAGGAAATCAGTGACGGGCGCAGGGTTGTGCTCGCAGATCTCAGGTCTTACCTTGGGGGGGTCGGCCTGCAGGGCGGCCAGGTAGTTCTCCAGAGCAAGACGGCGGCGGTCGTTCAGCATAGCCTCCACCCGTGCCAGGTGAGTCGCTACCAGCTGCTGCTTCTCGCTGGCTGCTTCCTCCTCCAGGGACTCCACCATGGCTTGGAAGTGCTACAAACAAGCAGACACAATTAAAGAGGAAGCCTGCAGAGCTTGTTTGTCACCCAGGCTCGTCAGGGGGAGACTCATTTGCTCTGTTTTAGCCCCTCCGGTTGCAAGGATGGAGCAGCTGGGATGAAAGATCTTTAATGCAACTGGGAACTGAGGCCTGGGAGCCATCACCTCTCCCAAAACGTAGGGACAAAGGGTTGACTCCTGACGGGGAGGAGAGATCGACATCTCACCTGGATCAGTGTCTGCCTCTCCGCCTTGGGCAGGTTCTTGGCCTGGCGATCAGCCTCCTCCCACTCCTTACGCACCTGGAACGATCAGAACGAAACTAAAATCAGCGTCCCAGAGTTCAGGGGCACAAAAACTTTTTTCTGCTTTAAATATTAACTGAAAAGAACAGAGAAAGTTGACTGAGAGTGCAGACGCACCCTCTCCATGCGGTTGCGGTGCCTGATCTCCAGCTGCTCCTTGGCCTTCTGGAAGCGACTGTGCTCCTTGTCGTCAGCAGGAGTCTCAAAGTAGATGTCCACATCGTCGGTGGGCTGAGGAGTCGGAGGCAAAGCTGCAAATTCCAGAGCAGACAGCAAGCGGTCAGGGAGCAGACAATTGGGCCAAAACAGACAGACCGTCTGCAGACGCAGACACAGATAAGAAAAGCAGACAGCTGCGCAGAGGTAGGAGTGTGGAGACGGGAATTGCTGGTGGATTTGTAAAAAGAAATTTATAGATGTTTGACCTCATTTGAACCAGGGGTGACGCACTCCAGGATTTGAGGGCCCACATCCTGCAGTTTTTATTTAGAAACCAAGCCCTACTTCCTGCCGATTACCTGGATCAGGTGTGTTTGGCCAATAAGAGGCTACGTGGCAGGTTAGTTGAAAAAACATATAGGCCCTTGCAGTTTGGAGTTTGACACCTGTGATCTAGACAGCAGCTACAAGGCATCTCTGGAACCGGAAAAAGCCTTGATGATTGAAAGTCAGGACTAAGATCGGAGCCTGTCGGTGCAATTCACCCTCCAAACATCACAGCTCTGACCCATTATGATAATGAAGAAGTTGTGAAGTGAAGCTAAATCTGAGTCAACAGAAACATGAGCGGAAAAAAAAAAACAACAAACAGGAAACCTTCAAACTCCAAAGGAGTGAATAATGATAAAAACAATCAGGAAGAATATTTTTGATCTACATTTGCACCTATTCCATCTCAATTTCCTTCTTTAGAGACTCAAAAGTTCAATTTTGACATAAGTTTTAGAGGATCTCTCTCTCTCTTTTTCCTCCATTTTATAGCCTGTCTCTTTAAAACCTAATTAAGTCTCTGATTGGTCAGCAGTTTTTTTGTTTTTTTTAAAAAAATACTTTATTATGACTTCATAAAATAAATGAGCTCGAAAACGCATAATGTGAGGACTAAATAAAAGGTTCAAATTTAAACCGGGAAATGAAAAAAAAATCCCCTTTCAAACAGTAAAAAACTTGATAAATTAGGTTCCATAGAAGTTTGTTTACTTTTAAATTTAAATGTATTATTTAGGTTGAAGTTCTAAGGATCATTTTGTTTTGGGGTTATGTTTAGACATTTAGTCTAAGCAGTTTAAATGAAGAACTAAATTTATTTTCTTAACGCGATCTTTCTTTGTTAATTTTATTTGAACAACTTCTTGTTAAATAAACCCTTTAATAAACTCCCTTTTCATTTTTATAATAATTTGCTTAAAATGAGAAAAAAAGCTTCATTCTTAGGCTAAGTGACAACATGAAAACAAGATTAATACTACAGTCTAAGATCAATGAACAAAACATTCACGGTATTTGTAGGTTTATATGTTATTGCTATTGTAAACCAGTTATTACTATAATATAAAGCTTTAAAATTTTATTTTGATTAAAAAAAAATTGAGTACAAGACGACTAATTTTTCTCTGGATTCAGTTTGTATTTTAAAAATGTATTTACTTGTTCTTTTCCTTCGTCACATTTAATCCTCAGTTTACAGTTTTAACTCAGACCTTTTGCTTGCAGAGTTCATCCTAGTTTTACCTGGGCGTGGGGCTCCGAGCCCATCGGCTACCGGGACATGGTCGACATTTGGTGACAGAGGTTTTTGTGAGGTCATTTCCGCTTCAGAACGGCATCTGTTCTCTGTTTCGTCCCTCCTCTAATATGACGTGGTACCAAACTTTGGGACGGTGGACAGACTTTTGTCTACGTCAGGTTTAGTTTGTGTTTTGTGCTACTGTGAGTTTAAAACTGTTTTCAAAATTTCAATAAAAACAAATTAATTACAATCTGGCTTTTCATTCACTCTTAGCTGATCCTGATTTGACCCCCGGGTTTTCCTGTCAGGGAGTCTGCAGAAAACGCACAGACAGACAGAGGAGGAGTGCAGCCGCTCGGGCGCCGTGGTCATGTGACACTTACTCAGGCGTTTGCACACGGCCATGCAGTACTCCTCCGAATCGAAATTGTTGCGGTTGCCGGCGCAGCCTCCGTAAATGAAGCGCACGCACTTCCTCTGGCTAAGGTCGAAGTGCCAGCGCGGCATGGAGGCGCGGCAGGGGCCGGTCTCAGCCTCCAGGGTGCACACCGCTGCCAGAGGACAGGGCGTTAGATCAACGGGCCACCGGGGGGCAGCACTTCATTCAAGTCTCAGTGAAAACAACAGAAACTATGATGGAGATGCCATAAAGAAAAGGGTGTTGGAGAAGATCATCAACAGAACCAATCTTTTCTCTGATGGAGCAGTAGGTTAACGTTGGAGAAGACAGGAACGCCGTCCGCGACCCTTTCCGTCCAAACATGGTGGAAGGACAGAAAGCAGGACTTCACAAACCTTTCACTTCTTCCACAATCTTGTCCTCATCCTGGTCCTTTGACATTTTGCTGCCGTCCTTCTTCTCCTCCTCCTTGTCTTCCTCCTCCTTGTCTTCCTCCTCATCCTCATAGACATAATGGTACTCGTCCTCATCTTCCTCCTCATCTTCGTCTTCATCCACACGCACCTCCTTTGGTGTGGGCTCCTCGTCAGCGGGAGGCTCACTGAGGAGGAGTGGGTGTGAGTGAGTGGGAGGAGTCACGACCTTCTGAAGAACACAAACAAAGAGCGCTCACCTGTCCTCCAGGGGCTCACCCAAGTCCACCTCCTCATCCTCTATCTGCTCCTCTTCATCGTCCTCCTGGGAGGGCAGAGGAGCGGGTATGGCCTCGCCGATGTGAGAGGAGGGGCAGCAGACGTACTCTGTCCCGCGGAACATGTCCACGCCGCAGGGCACCAGCATGCCATAGCTGTGCAGCACCATGGAGCTCTTTGTGCAGGCCTAGAGATGCACACGTAGCGTTCGCTCAACACACAACACGCTTCAAAATGACCTCAAAATGACCGCCAAACAAAGCGTTGTGAGGTGAGAAACAGTCTTGGGGTCAAAAACGGACTAACATAAGTTTCTGAAACTCCTTTTTGTTCTTTGAACATGCAGAGAGACAAGACCGTACAGCATACGTCTGTTTCCACTGAAAGTGTAAAACACAGACAGACAGACTGATAGATAGATAGATAATAGTTTTATTACATTAAACTGGGCGTAGTATAGCCAAGTTAAAAACAAAACAAAAAAATAAGAAGATTTTTCTAAATTTTTAGTTGTTGTTTTGTAAAAGGTTTGGACTGAATTATGGGTTAAATAAATTGCTGCATCCTTACGAAATGATTTACTGTCCCAAATAAAAAAAGGTACAATCTGCTTACCCCCCCAAATAAATAAATAAATGTAGGATTTTAACTTTGATGAAAAGCTGAGATCACAGGTTTACAAATTTTAACAGGTCACAAACGTATCAGCAAAAGTACTTTTTACTTTTTAGAGTTACTTGTTATTCTATTTATTACTTGATGTTTTTGTCCTAGATTAACTTATTCTCTTATATAATATTTATATATTACTCTTATATTAACTTAAATTCAAGTTTTTTTTCTGGAAAGTGCAGGTTTTTTTATGTGTTTTATGCAAAATCTGATTTTTAATTCTTATCAAAGAGGTTTTAGTCTCATTTTTGCTAAACAAAATCTGTGAAACTCCAAAAATACAAAGACTGATGACAATGAAAGCCTTCAAAAGCTTGAAATGAAAGCTGAAAGAGCCCAAAACCTTTGATTCTTTTTGGATATGTGGCTTATTTGTCTCCGGATAATAAAGCTTTTCTGCTCGAATGATCTGGAAATCCCTGCATCTTCTGCCGTTCCTACATCTTGAAGTGGATGATGCACATCACAAATCCAGAGTTTCATTTTTCTGGCTCAGAGCAGAAGCTTGCCCTCGCCGATCCGCTGTCATCCTGATGTATGGCTCGCCGCTCGCTCGCACAAAGTTACGCTGCCCTTTAGGCGACCCGCTATTTTTCAACAATGCTTCGACTCAAATAGCAGCAAGGAGGTTTCGAACACGAGCCTGGTTTGAGGCCTCCGGGGAGGCGTCGGTGTGTCTGCGCTCCGCCTCAGAACGTCTCGGGACACAACCGGCTTCTTCTATTTTGCTTCGCTCACACATTATCACATCCCTGTCGGTCCATTTGTGTTACTTAGGATAACTCTAAACCTGAAACTAAAGAAAGATCTTTGGCATCGGATGTAGATTTCTTTTGAAGACATTCGCACGTTGTTACTCATAAATGTACGGCGGAAGGTCATAAACTGCACGAAACTGCTGCGGTCCACAGAAAACAAAGACTATCTGACAAAAAGAAGTCTTAATGTTGCTTTGCTCAGACTTTAAAATAAAAATGTTTGACACTGAAGGAAAAAAAAGATAATAACCCACTGATACCTAAATAAATAGGTATCAGTGGGACAAGCTTGATTCTTTTCTTTGAGGTTTTGCTGATGTCTAGATGTTGGGTTGTGTATTTGTCCAGAAACACATTCCTGCTCAAAGCCTCACAAACAGCAGCTTAATCAGTGTCTTCACCAAAGTTCTTTTGTCCGACAATGACCTGCTGAACAGAGGAGTTCATGTTTGACTGAATTACTGCAGTTCTCCTCTAAAACAAACCCAAACCATGATCCTCCACCCCCGTGCTTTAAAGTCACTATGAGGCGCACACTTCCGTCTCGTTTTAGTAACCATGTTTTTGTGGAAACTTTTTTATTGTGCAATTGTGACTTTTGACATTTCACCTCTGTGTTTGTAATGTTTTTAGACCCACCCCTGGCATGGTTTCTAAGGACCAGAAGGACTTTTGATCGGTTCAAATATTGCAGAGTGATCATTTTGGGTTCCAGGTAGGGCTTTGTATGGATGGAGTTCGGGTCAGCTATCTTCTGGTTAAACGCCATGCAGCACAGCCATTACGTACATTCTGCGCATTTCCCACGTGTGAAATTTTGGTCTTTCGTCACAAATGCGCGAAAATTCAGTAGCGTTTCTTGCGTTCTTCATTCGTCCATGTGCGCAGATGTCCATCGGGGGTTTCGGTCTACAGGTTTTCACGAGAATTCGGTTTCTAGCTGTTCAAAATCTTTGGTCGGTTGAGACTTACACAGTTCATGCGTATGTTACGTAGTTTATATTCAATCATCCAATATTTCTTGAGCAATGGTGCGTGATTTTTTCCCGATTAATGCGCCATTCATTTTCAATGGGACCAAAATGGGATGCTGTGATGTCATCATTTCCACCGGGCGGGGGCAAAAGCCTGGGGGAGGGAGCCGATAACACCTGTTGGTCATGGTCAGAAAGGCTTCAAAGGGGTGACCCCAGTGGGGCCCCGACAGGAGCTAAGCCACATTACAGCCAATAATCTGATTAGAGCCTGAAATGTAAATGCTGGGAGGATCTCTGAGAGGCAGATACTTGACAAGGAAAATAAAACATGAAACCGCGACAGCTGATTTTTCATAACCCAATTAAACCAGGCCCTCTCCTTCCTGTAATGCTCTGATGAAAAACAGCCTCCTGCCACTTCCTGTCGAGTCCCTCCTTACCTCTTTGGCCACGCCGTGCCACTGCTGATGGCTGACGCAAATGTCCATCCGCTCTTTGTGGAAGAACTTGCACTTCTCCGGAACCAGGAGAACGTCGCTCACAAACTCCCCCACTGAAAGGCAGGCAGAAAAAAAAACAAAAAAAAAACACGCCTGTTAGACACACCAGGAAGAAATGCATATTTCAGTCACATCACTGCCAACATTAGAGGGAATAAATCACCACAAAGGGCTAAAAAGGGAATGCTGAATGAGATGAAAGAATTGAATATTTAATGGAGGAGGGGCTCTCATCGTAAATCAGAGAGGGCGCTTGACACCCGAACACCTGTGAGGCCTCGGTGGATCCATGCGTCCTATACAGCTCTGGCTGTGACTGAACGGAGGAAATCCGCTCTTGTGCTGTCACTTTTGTTAGGAAGTCAAGTCATCCCGCCTCTTAATGAGCCACATTTACAAAAAAAAAAGAGTTCATTTAACATGGGATTTATTCACGGAGGCAAATTGACAGAAAGCTAATCTGATTGAGAGGCATCCTGTGACTCTCTGTGAATAGATTCAGGCAGAAAATCGTGCGAGGAGGAGGATCAGAAGGACACTCTGCCAGGAAACCAGAAAAGCTCCATTAAGGAAGTACGTTTTACTTTTACACTAGTAGATTTATGAGGATAAATACTCAGGCAACTGTATCTATCAAGTCCACTTTTGGTTTGTAACATTTAAAAACAAAAATCTTGAGTGGCGCTACTGTTTGTCTTTGTCTTTTAGTATTTATTATAGTGTCCTTCTTTTCTTTTTGCTTTTGCTTGCTTCACACACCACCACTGTCAACAGCATGGATTTTGCTAGCTTCAAGCTTGTGTTTTTACTTTTCCTGTTACTCCTCGTAACTCACAGTAACCCGTACAGCTGAAAGTCTTTTGTTTACTCCCGCGATCAGCTGTTTGCTCTGAACAAGCCTGTTCTGCCGCTGGGGTTTAGACGCGACATCCCGGGAGAAATTTTGAAAAGACGGGGCAAAGACGTGGAAACATAAGCCCCGCTGTTCCTGCCATCCTCATGGGGAATGCATGCTCTCTGGCTGAGATAGATGGATGGATGAGCTGGCAGCGACGATCAACACCCAGGAATACCGTGAGATCTGACTTGGACGGTAATCTTTCTGAATTTATACAGCATGTGGACTGCCACATGCCTTGATCTGCTCTATGCTAATGCACGGGGAGCATACGGGGAGGTCAGACCATAGCGTTTTTCTGCTCTCTTTTAAGTACGTTCCTAAGGTCAAGACAATGCCTCTGTCCAAAAGGAAGGTGAAGAAGTGGACTCAAGAGGGCGAGGAGACCCTGGCAGCATCATCCACTGCTGCAGCGTGCTCACTCACATCTGTATGGGGCTGTGAGAGTCACATTCTTTGATTTCTCCAGTGCGTTCAACACCATCTAGCCTTGGTTACTGGGTGAGAAGCTGCGGCTGATGGATGTCGACTGGTCCTCGGTCTCCTGGATCACTGATTACTTGTCCGACGGGCCACAGTTTGTCCGGTTGGGCAGTGTCCTGTCTGATGTGGTGTTGAGTGGTGTGGGAGCCCCACAGGGCACAGTGCTCTCTCCTTTCCTGTTCACTTTGTACACCAGTGACTTCCAGTAAACTCAGAGTCATGTCATCTCCAGAAGTTCCCTGATGACTCTGCGGTTGTCGGCTGCATAAATGGTGGGCTGGAAGAGGAATACAGGCAACTTGTGGATGAATTTGTGAGGCGGCTGGAGTAAATCACTGGTCAATTTGGAAAATATCAAAGAGATGGTGACTGACTTCAGAAAGAAACGACCAGCCGCCCATCCTATCAGCATCTGGGGCAGGGATGTGGCAGAAGTAGAGGAGTACAAGTACCTGGGAGTGACCATTGACAACAGGCTGAGCTGGAAGACCAACAGCCCTGCTGAGTACCGGAAGGCCTGCAGCAGACTTTACTTCCTGAGGAAACTTCAATGTGTGAAGCAGGGGCCTCGAAATTTTCTACCAGTCTGTTGTGACCAGCACTCTGTTCTTCCCTTATCACTGCCAGTGACACAAAGAGACTGAACAAACTGGATACCTTCAAAGCTGTGATGGAGAGGAGGACTTTCAATAATCCTCTCCATTTTGTACTTGACGGTCAGCAGAGCAGCTTTTCCAAGAGGCTAAGAGGCTTTGCCGTCACACCAACCGCAACAGGAGATCATTCCTACCTCACTCCATTGAACTTTATAACTCATCATCCTTTTGCCACAGATAAACTTATTTGATGTTTGCTTTTCTAAAAGCTGTATCTGACTGATTGCTTCCCTGAGTGTCACTCATTGTTTGTTTGTTATTGAGCTGCAACAACCGAATTTCCCAAGCTGGGATCAATAAAGTATCTTTATCTTAAACAGGTCTACTGTGGTAGAGCAGTCAATCTCTGATTGGAAGGTCTCTGGTTCGATTTCCGCTAACTTGTATTTGGGCAAGACAGAGAACCCCACATTGCTCACTTTAAGCCTTGATCACGATAGAAAGGCACTTTATCGGTATACACCATACTACCATTTTTACCACGTGCGCGGTAATATTGGTAGTAGTTATGTGTCTCTTGCCTTTTGCCAGGCCACAGTTGAAAATTTGAGTTTTTTCTTAATCTGTCTTGCCAGGATAAATAAAGGTTGAATAAAACAAATAAAAGAAATACTAGAACTCCAAAAAAAAATGAAAAGATCTGCCTGTGTGGTGTGAAGGTGTTGCATCAGAAAAGCTCACTGCAAACTGTTTGATCCCTGCAAAGATTTATTGACCTTATTTTCAAGATATGTCATAAGGTGTAAAATTTATCTTTGCTCGACACCTTTCCCAGCTTTTCTCAAAATCAGCACAGTTTTTTTTTTACACATTAAGAACTAAGAGCTAGAAAAAAGGTAATTATTATTTAAATGAGTTAAAATCCCTATTCCTCGTATCCTTGACAATAAAAAACTTGATTTAGGATTGTAAGAAAAACTAAAATTTAACTGAAATTTTAGGCTGTGAGAAAGTTATTTTTCAATGTGATTATTCTTATTGGATTTATTAAGATAGGTTCAACTTGATCATATTCTCATTTTGTTCATATTTAGCTCTAAAGTGAGTCATTTTAACCTCTTACACTATTTTTTGTCACTGTGATCAAAATAAACGACAATTAGGTAAATAAATTCTCAAAAAATACTAACCATTTGCTTGGTACGAGCAAAAGAACATATTAGTCTGTACGACATTTTATTTGAACTAATTCTCTGTGACAGTTACTTTATTTAATTGATTTTTCCCTTTTTGAATGCTCATTTTTATGGAACACCTTCTACACTTTGATATCCTATTGTACTTCTTGTTATTTCTTGTTAGGTTAAAATAATTTAAATTATTTTATTACTTTCTAGTGACTTTAAGATTCCCATTTAGGCTACCCGTTTTTGCTGTGTTCAGCCTTGATGGACACATCATCATATCTTAAAATTCCAGAATATTAAATATGGACAAATACTGGCACAGGGAAGTTCCTAACTTATATTTTTAATTAAAAAATGTATCTTTAGTGTCTAAAAATAGCACAATTTGCACACTTATTATTATTGTTCTTTGCTTTCTGAATTTTTAAAGTGTAAAGCTACATAATCAAGCAGCTACTCAGTATTTGGGTTGTTTTTTTACTTGAGTAATTATCCGATGACTTTTTACCTCTACTATAGTAATATTATTTTGAAGTAACGTTTCTTTTAATTGCCCCCGCCCACATGATGAGCGGGGGCAGAGGTTTGGCGGTGCAGGCTGGGAGCTGCCATGGAACCGCTCATTTTGTGGTGCTCTGTAACTTCGGGCGAGGCGGTGCTGCGGGAGCGTACGATGGGTGGAGGGAGAAGTGTTTGGGAAAATGAGAGGGCTGGAGAGGAAGAGGAGTGAGCTGGAAATAGCAGAGAGCTCAGCAGCTGCTGGATGCCCCCCCCCCCCAAACACACACACAGCAAATGCACACATAAACCCCCACACACTCATGCACAAACTCAGAGTGTCAGTGACAGTGATTAAAAAGCTACAAAAACAAAGGCTGACAAACTTCCATTTCTAATTTTAGTTATTAATGATCAGACTGATGACTCCAACAGAGGTGGATGTAAAACTGGCCTTATGATTCTTTGGTTCCTATAGAAACATGAGGCACTTAACCTGGTATTAAAAATAAAAAAAGCAAATAGGCTGAAGAAATAAGGCTAACACTGGAATAGAGGTAACTGGAGCCAGGTCAATGCACTGACCTGATAGGAATGTACAACCATTCCTATCATATTTGATACACGCATTTCTGAGACCCCTATCTCATTGGTGGGATCCAAACGTTCCTTAAAAACCCATTGGATACAACTAGGTCCATGTTTTCTGCCTTGTAGTTCACGATCCTCCCACCAGGGGCAGTAGAAGGGCTTTTCCTGATCATGTCAAAATGGCTTCCTCCATGAAATCTCAGTAACACTTTTGGCGGGAAGGTTTTGCTAATTTTCAAACCTTTATGGTAAAGATTATGACGGAGTTTTTGGGCCATTAAAAAAAAGTAATATTAAGAGATTTAAAGTTGTAACTTTATGACAATTTTAAATTTAGTAAATATTTGTATTTTTTCTTGTAAATTAACGTGTTTTACTTTTAAGAAATGACTCATACAAACTTGGACCAATCACTGCTTACTGTAGACGCCTGGTTCCACCATGGTGACGCCATGGTGATCGCAAAAACTGACAACCGAATTGACTTAATCTCATTGGAGTAGGAAGTAAACCATTTTCTATGGGTGACGTCAGAGTCTCTTATGCAGTCTATGTCTATGTCAATCAAAGGGCAATATTTTGGTTTGAGCAAATTTGATCCTAGATATGAAAAATCTTTTGATACAGGAGCATTGTCATATCTAACCATAAAAGTAGAAAAACAACAACAGGCTTTTTGAGTAACAAGCCACATGTGGTTACTTAGCAAACTAAGTCTGGTGATAGTTTCTGATAGGAAGTTAAAAGTTTCCAAAGAATCTGAAATTATTATTTTTTCTTTCATTACATATAGACATCCTTTACATATCTACAGTTTGTTATTTAGTTGTGGGCTGTGTTATTTCACAGCCTTGAATACAATTTTTCTGTATATGATTCCACACCACAAAAAAAACAACAACATCGTGACACTGAAAATCACCCTTTTTGAGCAGCGATTTGTTTCTCTGGTGACATTTTTGGCCTGATTACCGTCAGTGTTGTATTTTGATGACATCTACCGTTACTAAGGGCCGCAGAGCCCCCCCCCCCCCGGGAGCCTCATGACTCTCACAAACCCTCAGCTCCATGACCTGACTCATTCCCTTAAACTCTCACATCTATTGTGTTTCACTTAACCTGATGAAAACTGAGTCACTGTCAGTTTGTAGGAACTTAGATCACTTATGATTTATTTATTTTTTTTACAGTAACTGAAAAAGGTTTCGTCTTGGGCAACAACACGAACAGAGCACAAAACCACAAGTGTTGATCCTATGTGGCTCTTTGCATTGTGACTTTGCAGAAATGTGATCTGCCGTCAGGATTACCCAAAGCGTGCATGAATAAAACCAGGATGGCTTTCCTCCACAGCTTTATCCTTCTCATGACCTCACAGGTAACCCGTCACAATCCCTCCTCAGTGTAGTCCTGGTTTTTGTCACAAGCTTTACTTCCATGACACATATGCACAAAACTTTATCGAAATTCTAGAAATGTTGAAAAAACACCAATTCTGCAATTTCACCGTTTCCATCAAATCATAATTATGCAAATAAACACAAACCAACTCACACAAGTCTTTCAAAAACATGACATGACAGATGTGAAGAACATTTTGATTTACAACAGATTAATTCAAATTTCTGCCACAGCACTAGCGCTCATCGTCCTCTATCCAAGGAGACGTTGGCGTCTTATTCTGGCCATGGATCGGCGAGCTCCTTACACGTGGGAGCGGGTACGGTCATTTTGGGAAATGGTGGTTGGTGATTTTACAGAGGAGCTGTGGATCCAACAATTCCACATGACACGCTCAACTTTTGATGAGCTGTGTGATGCTGTGGGGCCTCTTGTGGCGCCCGCTATCAAAGAACAGGTTTAGTTGAGTATTTTAATATAAATGTCAAGAGTACATTTTTATTTTTTGTAATAAACAGAAAAATGGCATTGATTGCACAAAAGGACAACTTGAAATGTGTTACAGGTCTTTTTTCATCTTATTGGTTCTATAGGGCTCCCAGCTGGGTTGGGTTTTGTGTCTAATAGATTATCATCTCTAGTAAAAGACCTACTTTTTCGCGCCCACAGTTTCCATTTTTGACTACAGACATTGCGACACACTTCTCAAGAAGACTCATATTAAGGACAGTTCCCTCTTTTCCACAGGAAATTTCCTTCCCGCTGAGTTTTTTCGTGGCGTTTGGCTGCCTCAGATGTTCTCCTCCTTCCACATAGGATGAATAAAAATAGGCCTCAGGGGTAATCCTGCTGTATGATGAAGACGTTGTGCTCCAGTGATTATAGAGACGTGGATCAAAAACCTAATTCATTCACCGTCAGAGGCTTTGTTTGGGGACAGAAGACACAGAAAGACGAGACTCATTTCTGTCATTATTCCTCACCAGATTCTTCCTGTCCAGCTACATTATTCATCTAAACCTAATAAATTGACATGGGTGCTAGTTTGGGCCCATTAATCTCATCCTTCAAGCCTCAGCCCACCTCCTTTTGGTACATATAATTTCTTTTTGATTTGAATATAATTACTGCGGAGCGGCGAACCTCTGATGTCCATTTCTCTGGACGATTAGCTCAACCGGCGTTCGCCATCCCATTGGAAAGGAGACCAAGCCCTGACAAATAAGGGGCCGGGGTGCCGAGACGTGGTCGAGTGTCGGCGGAACGCTGCGTTTGGAGGCAAATGATCACAGCCTCCAACTGAGACCCCAACACGCTCCATTAGAGAATTACTCAGAGACACTAAGGTTTTTCCAACTCCTTATGTTTCCATCTCCATTTTCCCCCTGAAGTCCAAACAGGTTTGCAGATTTCAACCCACTTTTACTAAAAATAAGCAACAACGCTCCTTAACTACCATCTAAGGTCATAAAGTGTCAATTATGCAAAAGGTTTTTGCATTTTAAAACAGCTTTAAATGATTTAAAGAAGTTAAAATTGGTCACGTAGCAAAGGAATTTTCAATTTAGTTCAATATTTGATTTTAAAAACAAATATGCTGCCCTTAAGTTTTGAAAATGTTGCCAATAAATTTATAAAACAATAACCAATTTCCTAATTATTAACTTTCCTAAAAATTTCTGCATACATTCGCCTGTTCGATAGATGGATTTGTATCTAAACAGAAACATTTTATCATATTTGAAACTTTATTTCTGCTCATGAGACAAACAAGTGTTTCTTTAAACCGTCAACTTAAAAAACATGTTTTTTTTAATCCCCTGTGAATTTACTTGATTTTCTTTCTAATAAACCAAAGTTCCACCTTCTTTTTCTGAACTTGATAAGTTAAAGCAATGAACAGGTAGATACTTTTAACCCTTTAGGGCTTTAAGGTCTGATCTTTCACAATGTTGGACTCTAAGGTCCAGCCTTAACGGCTAAAATTGACAATATTGCTCTTTTTATTTAACATATCTCTTTACTTTTTGGTTAAAACAAAGTCTCAAACAGACATGTACATTTGAAAAATGTCATATTTTGATAGTGGTACTATTAACACTCACAGTCAGAACACTTTTTTGTTTCTTTATAGAGATGCTATTGTTTATTTCTAGCTGAAAAATACTTTTATATTAAATTTTACAAATAAATATATATGTTTACAATATTTTGTTAATTTCTATTTAAAACTTACATAAATTTTGAAATTGGACCCTTCAGCATAAAGCTCAGTTTAGTTCTGATCTGAAGACCGCAGGTTCTCTTCCCGTCTTGCCAGTCCATGACCGTCCAAGTGTCCTTGGGCAAGACACTTAGAAACAAGGGACTGTGACTGTAAAGCACTTTGGGCCTTCAAGGAGGGCAGAAAAGCGCTGGACAAGTATAAGCCATTTACCATTCTTATTCATAGACAAATCTGTCAAATTTCAGGAACATCCTCTTCTTGTAACCCTGGAGAACCCACAGGGTCAAGTTTGGCCATCATATATATTTTGATGGAAACCCTACATTTTTTTATATTAGAACCCTAAAATTCTAGATTTTCTGATACTTTAATAGTTTTTCAAAACATTATCTTTTTCCCCCCAAAAGGTTGGAACTGACAGAAGACCCTCCAGGTGAACCTGCTCTTCTGAAAATGAAAAAAAAAGAGAGTCTGAAATTGATCAAAATGGTGAATTTCTGAAAGGTTTTGGAAACTTTTCAGAAGCACAGAGCTTGGAGACAGGACACAAATGACACCCTGAGACCGTTTTCTTATCTTCTCTACCACTTCAGCCACAAAACTGTGATCTGAGTTGTGCGTTTGCCATCCAATGAATTTCCCCAAACCTCCTCGACGTTTGCCAAAAAATGCTCTTGAACGGCAGCCCATTTCACAGTCCAGTGCCACTGCTAATGGCTTTTTCATCCCAGAAAGCAGCACAGCTCAATCAGCAGGAGGACAGCCGACGAGAGCCAGCAGGCTTTGAAGTGCCGGACAGGATGGGAGCCTCGTCTGGTGCAGTTGGGAGGCTTTGTCTCTGGTTCTCTTGGAACTCAGCAGAGGTGTTGTTCACGGCCGACTCCACCATTTGACATTTCAGGAGCTGCAGTGTTGATAACAGGGATGTTGGAACAGGGGGGTACGGCGAAGGGGGGCCGGAGCTGTTCGGGACGGCTCAGACAGTCGGACAAATGAGGAGTAATAAAGCGGGCCTTCTTGCAGAGCCCTGCGTTCATGACCCTGTGTGTCTGTGTGAGTTTATGGCCACTGTCAGGGAGGCAGGCAAAAAAATAAAAAAACCTATTGAGCGTTATTGCTCCACAGGCCTCCCAGAAATAATAGATCTGCTCAATCTGCAGCTCAAGGCCAGAATTAGTCAAGTGAATCAGCCCGATATTATCCCATGCCACCTCTGCCTCACGCGCAGATGACTCATAAGCTCGTCTCCCGCTGCCATGAACAAAAGGCTAATAAAGCAGAAGAAGAGGGCAAAAACAGCGTCAAAGTGGTTTGTCCCACAGGCTTACCTAAGCACTTGAAAGGCACCACGATGTGGTCATGACCTTTGCAGACCTTCTTCTCCCTCCTGCACCAGTTCTTGATTTGAATTGGTTGGTTAGCTTCCACCACATTTGTAATTTGGAGCTCTGGATACACCTGCAAGGAGAAGGAGAGCCTATCCGTTAATAACAAGGAAGATGAGTGTCTGCTCTTATTTAGCTCTACACTGCAAAAACAGGCCCCTTGGAAATAAGTCAAGAATTCATATCCCTTTCATATCTCAGGCCCGCTTTGATCATCTTTTGATCTATTTTCAAAGCGTTCTCAGTGGTCTTTAAATTAGGATTATGCTGTTTTTCAGCCAAAATCTAAAAACCCGTGTCGTTTTCTAGCACATAGTTTCTGCAGAGCAGCATGAGTTCTTTAGAAATTCCCCTCTGAGCTGTGTGCGGGACTGTTGGCGCAGAGTCCATCCTCACTACCTGTCATCCATCTGTTTACAGCAGGGGTGTTGAAACTTTTTGCTAAGAGGGCCAGCTTTGGTGAGGTAAAAATGTGTGAGGGCCAAAATTCTTTGAAGCCTTATAAGAACATTAAATGCAGATGAACAACAGTCCAGACCAAAGGTTTGGACACACCTTCCCATTCATTTGAAAGAGAAGGTGTGTCCAAACTTTTGGTCTGCACTGTATCTAATGAAAATATTATACCATTGGACACTTTGCATTTCTTCAATTAAAACAGAAATATATCTGAATACATTTTTTAAACCAAAATTACTGTTACTTTACTTAGAATTGATTTTTTAACGGGAGCCTGCGGGCCGGTGGAAGTTTGAATGCGGGCCACACTTTGGACATGCCTGGTTTACATGCTCTCCCACTAGCTCACAACCCCAATCAAAATGAGTGGTGCAACAAAAATGGTGAGCAATATCGTAGCTATCTCGCCCAACAGTTCGGATCCAGATTTCAGCTCAGAGAAGGAAAACAAAGACCCACATGAATCTATTTGTGTGCAAGTGGAGGCATCAGAATGGAGCGGAACAGGGGGATTGTTGCTTGCCATAGTAGCTTCTACGAGCTTTTTCAAATGACATTCTTTCGTCTGCATCCTGATTCACTGCAATCTGAATAAATAAATAATCACAAATGCAATTTTAAGCTAAATGTCTTTGTCCTCCATTGTCAAAAAATGCTACATGTTAACAACACTAAAAACATGATTTGCTTTAGAGAGGGTCTATGAACTAAAAAAAAAGAAGCAAAAGAAATGGCCTTTCTAGTCACTAAGACAGGTTCTCTCAAACTAAGATTATTTTGCTATCGGAAAATTTGTTTTTCTAGCAGGATAGAAAAAAACAACAAATTTTCTTGAAAAGATGGTCTTTTTTTACTTTTTTAAGATTCCGTTTTTGCTAAATGTGTTTGGGAGCAAAACGTATAGGGCTTCAACCCCCAAATCAATGCTTTGTACCCTTTCAGGAACCACCTGCTCTCTAGAAACACAACCATAAGTTCTTTTTTTTTTTTTCAAAATGCCACCAAAATGTCATCAAGTAATTACATCCCAGGCTCCAGATGAATTACGTTTTTGCACCAGTGAGACAGCATCACAGCTAACACTTTGGAAGGCTTCTCTGCAAGCAGACGCCGTGAAAAAGAGAAAAGTGAGGCAATTCTTTACTGTGCAGAAAAACATGCCCTTTTTTATCTTAGTGGCATCCAGGAGAGTCTGTAATTGAAGCACTGAACCACCCACCACGCTGTAAATGATGTCTGCCTTGGAAGAGCAGCTCAGTTGCTTCCGTGATGACACACGAACGAAAAAAATGGACATTTTTTGGCTAGACGTTCACACCAGTATACCCCACTGCAAAGTATGCGATACTTGGATAGATTCAAACCTTGTTTTTATACATTAAAGACATTTTGCCGGGTTTTACGTTGCTTTAACTTCACTTTTCTCAACACCTTTCCAAGCTTTTCTCAAAATCAGCACAGTTGAGTATTTTTTGTCTCATTCAGGGCTGCGATCTAGAAATAAAAAAATTATTATTGAAATTACTCAAATTCCTTTTCCTCTAAAGTCTTGACAGTAGAAAAACATGATTCAAGACTAAAAAAAATAAAAATGTCACTGGAATTCATTGCTCTGAGTTAAGGATGTTATTTTAAAGTTCAATAAATGTTGACAAGTTATTCTGGCATTGTTATTTTTTTGGAAACAAAAATGTATGTTTTAAGAGTAAGTTTAACTAAAGATGGACAAACTTGTAAAAAGATTCTCATCTTGTTTACATTTTGTTCTTAAATGAGTCGTTTCCACTTATTACGCTAGTTTGTTTTGTCACTGTAATAAAAACAAAAACAAAACAGGAACATTAAATGTAGAAAATAAAAAAAAATGTGCTTAACTGCTGTCTTGTTTTATGTTGCATCATATTGTATTTATGCTTTTTATCATCATGGCCAGAGGATCACAGATTTTTGGCTAATTGCATTGTCCCGTTGTAACCCTTGTGCTATCCTAGGCACTTTGACATTGGGAGTTGGGTCATCTAGACCCACTAGACAGTGCTCTGAACCTTTTTTCTTCAATGATTTGTGATCTTCACTGGTGTCCATGGATTACATGAAATCTTCCCACCTTTATCCACCTTTGTCATGGTAGGGAGAACACATCAATGTAAGGGTGGGGTCATCTGAGATAGCACAAGAGTTAAATAAACTATTACTAAAATAAGCACAAAAAAATGTAATGTAACTCTTTATTTCTGGAGTTTGATGTTTTGTTTTAAGATAAGACAAAAATACTTAATGGTTCATGCTTAATAGAGAGATACTTACTATTTTCTAGAGATTTTTTTCCTTAAGATTCGTGTTCCTTTCTTGTTTTTATGCTACCTTAAGTCTGAATTTCTTACGATTACTTTTGCTTTCTTTAAAAAACAGAACTTTTCCATGTTTCCTTCGCTTTGTTAAATGGTAAGGAGCTTTTTTTGTTGTTTTTAACCAAAGAGAAGATTCTAGTCCACTAATACTGACTAACAACAGGGTTTGGTGGAATTCATTATAAAGCTGATATATCAATAGACTGTGATAACTTTCGACCAGGAAACTACACTTTAACTTCAGGATTAAAAATCGTTTAAACTCAAAAGTAACTGGAACCAAGTGCAGTTCACGAAGTCACCACTAGGGGCTGGTTCCACAATCATTCCCTGTTCCTTCACTGCTAAAACTGAATCTTAAGACAGTAAAAAAAAGATCTTGTTTTAAAGAAAATGTGTCTTAATTTCTGCCTTACAAGAAAAATAATCTTATTGAAAAAATAGTTTAATCCTAGTATAAGAAAACTTCTAAAAATATGAATTCTTGATAAAAAAATCAGTTACTTATTACCCTGCTGGCAGATTGTTTTGGCTTATTTTCAGAAGGTTTTTCAATTGTGAAGATTTTTTGAAAAAAAAAATTCTGGGGTGTCCGTTTTTACAGATTTTCTTTATTTATTATTTATTTTTTCAGCTCATCATCATCTTATTATCCAATTGATGTTCAAACAGCAACAGCGGGGTCTTACCTCTGGATTGAAATGACCGCAACTGGGCACGCTCAGATAGTCAGGCTAGTTTCTCCTGCCTTTCCGTTTTGTTTTGTTTTTTTTTTGGAAAAGGAAAGGCAGGAATCAGGATTTTGGTTCATTCCATTTCAGTTTTTGAGTTCTCACTTTCTCTTTGCTTTGAAACGTGGGGCTGTGGCGTCGCCCTGGCAACACCGAGCTGTGGAGGGCACGGGCTGCTTTCCTCTGTTTACAGCACACAAGTGATTATTGTGTTTACACCAGAAAAAACAAACTGTAAACTAAAACAAAAAAACAACAACAACAACAGACTAAACTGTGACTGAATTACACTGAACTCCAGCTTTGAAAGCACATTTTTAATTTGTAAATTGAATTGATACATTAATAATAAATAACCTTTTTGGATTATTGATGGTGTTTAAAGTCCCACTCTGATCATCTTTTGATCTACTTTTAAAGCGCTCCCAGTGCTCTTTTAGTTATGATTTTGTTTTCTAGGACATAGTTTCTGCAGAGCGGCAGGAGTCCATTAGAAGTTCGAGTTTTCGGTGGGACCGTTGGTGTGAAACAAGCCTTCCCCCACTTCCCAACATCCATTGGTTTACACCCTCTCCTGCAAGCTTACAGCCGCTCACAACCTCAAACCTCACATTACTGGTGGAACTTAAATGGCGAGCGATATTGGAGCTAACCAGCCATACAGTCGTGAGCCTGATTTCCAGCTCATACGGGGAAAAAGAAGACGCACATGGATCTAGTCGTCTACTAGTGCAGTGTTTTTCAACCTTTTTTGAGCCACGGCACACTTTAACCTTGAAAAAAATCCCGCGGCACACCACAACATCCCCAAAAAAAAACAAGGCTGAAACTCTGTTTTGATTTACACGACCGCCCCCCCCCCCCCCCCCCCGGCAATCTGACGTGCATTTTTGTGATAATTGTGGCAGAAAAAGCAGATGCTGACAGGGCAGAAGTTGCAGATGTTGTTTCTAAAAGATGTAATAAAAGTTAAGTTACATACAAACTGTAATTTCGTTGTGGTTACAAGACGTTTAGCAAGGCGCTGTCCCTTTAAGCCAATGCATCATGGGAGATGTAGTGTGAAAACTACGTGAAAAAGGCAGAAAGACTCGCGTCTCTGAGCTTCATGGTTTTGTTCTCTTGTTCCACGGTCTGATACCGGATTCTGTGGAAAGCTACACCGCTAAAGACGAGCTTTAGCTGGTATTTTTGTTGGAACTGAGTGACTTATGAGCTAAATTGGAACAAGGAAGTTAAGACTTTAACCACTTCTGATTGGTCAGACTGATGACATGTGATTAAGCCTTCAAGAATGATTGGTGGAGTCGTGGAGACAGTAAAAGCTGCGGGACTTTTCAGAAAACAGTTATAGCTGCAGGTAAATCGGGGTACCGTCATTATTATCAAAATGTCTTTAATAGAATCAAATAAACACAAAGAAAACAGTATTTTACGATCTTTCATATTCCTAACTACTCAGTGTTTTATCAGGACCTGTTTGGATGAACAAAGAGCTGAAATCCTGGAGATGGAAAATACTATTAGATCAGTTAATGAGGGCAATTTTCCACGGCACACTTGACCATCTCCCACGGCACACTAGTGTGCCGCGGCACAGTGGTTGAAAAACACTGTACTAGTGGATGCATCGGAATGTAGTGGAGTATGGAGCTTGTGGTTTGCCGTTGTAGCATCTACGTCACACCTACAAGCTTTTTCAAACAGCGTTTTTTTGTCTGTGCCTGATTCACAACCATTTAAATAAAGACATTCTTAGAAAAGCATATTTGAGCTTAATTTTCTTCATATATGTCCTCAATTATCAGAAAAACTTCGAAAGAACATCCCACCTTTTTCATTGGAGTGGTTTTTTTAAAGCCCAGCTAAAGTAGAACATACAGAGAGAATTGACATTTCTGGTTTATTATTAATAAAGGTTTTTCAGTTTGGTTATCTGCAAAAAAAAACAACAACCCTGACTTGAAGTTAATTTAGTTCAAAACAATCAACTTTTTATGACTATTGATACTTCCTGTAAACTCCTATTTTGCCTGGCCGACAAGAACCCGTGTACTGAGAAATTCTTTCACAATAAAAAAAAAAACATTTTAAACTTGAACTTTTATCTTATTTACATCCACTAATATGGGAGTAAAAAAAACAATAATCCGTTTTTGTTCCTCCTGTCATTTCTCTGTGACGTGACTAACTCTGACATCAGCTTTGGCAGCTCCTCCTCCTGTCCCCGACCCCACCATCACTTGTGGCGTGGACGAGATGGAGATGCGTGGGCGCTGCTGTGACTCACCTCCTGACAGTACTGCAGCACGCCCTCTTTGGTTCTTATGCAGCTCTTGGTTCCGGACGGGTCGGGTTCCCAGCGGCCGGTCTGAATGTTGACGTGCATGTTGAGCTTTCCACAGAACATGGCCACCTGCGGTTCAGCCACCGCAAAGCCCGTCCCGGCGTTGGCAGCCAACGCCTGCAGGGAGACAAAAAAGAAGAAGAAAGAAAGAGGGCAGAGTCGCTGTTAATCCCAGCAAAGACGGCAGACTCGAGTTACTCCCTGCCTCGAGTCACATGAATCAGATTCGTCTCCTGTGCTGCAACAGATTACCGTACAAGATGTGATGGAATTACATCAGATTTTTGGGGCGGCAGCTTAGAACCGCGGCAGTGCTGACAGAGCAGAGCAGTTCAGACAGGAGACTAATTAAATGGACCCGGGCAACGCTTGACGAAGATGATGATGAGGCGAGTGGAGGTCGGGCTGAATTCCAGGATTTTTTTGTTGTGATCCTCATAAAACAGGATGTTACCACTTTAAGGCAGATCTTTAAAAAAAAAAAAACAGGAGCCAACGTGTTTCCACGAAGGTGCATCACATCCTCTTCAAGCTAATCAGTGAGGCCTCCTTCCACCCCCAGTCAAGATTCTTGGAAATATTTATGATAGTTTTTATCAAATCCCGTCTCCTCCCTGCTCACCACTCCACCCTTCAAACACAAGCTAATCTACCATCTTTCCCCCGTCTTTATTTACTGAACTGTACGGGCCGTACAGTTCACTGCAATCAGGAAGGATGCAGACCGCCGCTCCCTCCCCTCCTCAGCGCGCTCTAAGGCCACATTCAAAGCTACCGTTGGCTTTCAAGTGACTCTGCAAAGCACCACCCCGCCGCCATAACTCTGGGAGGCAATGCGTTTTCTGCATTCCAAACCAGCCAAAACACTCCCCCAGGGAGCCTGCAGACAGGAAGTGGAACTGATCCCCTTCTTGATTTCCATAATGTTATCAGACTAAGCAAACAGGCTGCAGCCTCAGAGACGGATCAAAGTAGGAGCGGGCCGGGACTGTTGGACAGATGTCCAACCGTCTGATCGACCCTCAGCCCGGCGGGGATGCAGACAGAGGTGTCCTCTGTGGCGCAGAGCTGAGGACATAACCGCTGAAGGGGTAGATGGACGGTTTGTTCGACAAGGTTCTTGGTCTGATTCTGACGAAGGCTGCCGGACTGAACGGTGCAAAATAACAAAGCAAGTGCTGCGTCATCGGCAGGCAGCTCCAGCTTCTAATCACCGACACCAGCAGACACATTTCAGCCCATGTTTTCACTCGCAGATGAAGGCAAACATGCCGTGAGCAGAATTCCTGAACCTCAGGAGGACTGGCTGTTGGAAATCCAGGCATTAAAAGAGATCTCATTAACCAGCCTGTCTGTCCTCTCTTTGTGAGTCATTCTCAGGCTGTACGAGAGGCAGAGAGGTGGGGAGGAAATGGGGACGCGATTACATCAGGCAGGCCCATAATGGGGGGTATTCACAACCTGGCAAAAACTACAATGTTAAGGAGCATGGTGCTGGTGCTGACCCCCCCAACCCGCTGAATCCCTCTTTATCTCAGGACGTCCTCCGTTTTTCAAGTGCAACAAAAGGAGGAGGCGAAGTGGAGAAAGTTAATGCTGCTGCCTTTAATCTGCAGTCACATGCTTGTTTTGCGGACGAGAAAAGATGACAGAGATGAGCCCGAGAACCGGCAGGGAGGGGGTTAAAGAGAGCTGTCGATCATTTACCGTTTTAATTCCAGACCTGGGGGAAAACCACAAACAGGACTGTGAAAACTCTGAATAACAAGGAATAGGTTTTTTATAGACCACAGACCGTTCCAGCAGGGCTTCTAATGTTGCTCCTTAATCCACAAGGAGGATAAGCTGGGACAGTTCTTACTGGTGCCCCTAACTCTGAGTTCCAGAGAAGTTTGAGGAATTTGTAAGGAATTTTGTTGGAACCTCCCCAAAATCAGCATGTTTTTTGCCTCCATATGATAACAAGACAATAAAAAAAAAGTTCTTTGGCTCAAAAACCAGCAACACCATCTGTAAAGCTTTGGTCACATGAACCTGTAGAGGTGCTGTGGATTTTTTGGGTTGTCCGGGCCCGTGGAGGGTCGTGGAGAGGAGTGGCTGTATCTTAAAGGGAGTGTTTCCTTTATTTATCTATTTATGTGAATGGAATGTACCATGCGTGTGGTGAATGATCTATCATCAAGCAATTGTAATGAATAACGAAAGTTACACGCACCTATGACATACGGGTGATGCTACCGCACGGTGCCCTTGTGCAACACTAGTCGTTAGTAAGGTGTGCATACTGGTCCTCTGGTTTTTAGGAAATCACTTTTCTGGCTTTCAAAAAAACAAACCAAAAACGAATGTACGGAAGCCTTTAGGGTCATCTGTCTGGAAGTTTACCTGTCTCATCAAGCTGCTAACGGTTTTGTGAATCCTGGTTAGAATAAACTCCTCAATTGAGGCTTTTAAGTATGTGCTTGTTCAGCTTCACATTATAGATTACTCTGCAGGATGACTCATCAGGATTCGCTGTGGTTAATACACTGAAAAACAGACTTTTAGGAACGATTGATTCACCTTAGTTCATCTACATATGTAGATCATTCATAGAATGATTGTTTGTTTGTTTTTTTATTCTAAGCTTGGTGTTGCTGTGAGAAACGGTTTTCGGAAAATTTGTCACCACACCTCAAATAAGAGGCTCCTCTCCTCTCATTACGGACTCACTGTGAGATGTAATATCATGTGTAAGTGTGAACACCTGCTGCTCTGGAAAGGCTGATCAGCAGAGAGGGGGACCAGAGAGGTGGAAGCTGGGGGAAAGGGAGATGCGGGGAGATAAAAGAGAGCTCAGGAAAGCAAACAAAACCGTCTTTCCATCCATTTCGGTGAACGCCTGAATGCGGTTCTAACAAAAAAGCAGACTGCAGCGCTACAAAGAAAGGCGCAAGGAGCAGAGGCAGGCCTGCTGCCACAGATGCTCGTCAAAATGCTGCGTGGGATGCAGATCACTCGGCATGTTTTTGCTCAGCGCTGCAAACGGTTATTCTGCTGCAGTCCCAGTCTGCCTCCAGCACACAAACATGTTTTTATTGGTCTGCTCTGTGGGGCCCTGAGCCAAATTTGGCCTCGAACTCGCCGGGAATAATAGCTGTAGAGGAAAGTATGGAGCTCTGACTGAAAAACTGTTTGTATGACTTTACCTGTGTAAAATGTGAAGTGCAGGAAGGTTCCGTGTTTTATTTTCTCCTTTTTTATTGTCTTTTTGACTCTTTTTCAGCTTGGTGTGTTTCTGGAACTTTCTTCAATTGCTGAGAGTGAATGACTGAGTCAAGGGGAAGCGAGAGCCTTAACGAGAAAAAGGCTGCACGCGCCGCAGCTGCACAGAAAGAACGACTAATCACAACAAAACTAGAGCAAATTAAGGCTTTGTGGTGATGGATAATTCAGCTCGGGCAATTTCCAAGCCTGTGGTGAATGTTTTATCGCAGCTTCACAACACAAGGCAGAAAATGGCTTTCATTAACAGTTCTGAAAATAAGGATGTGAAGCCTGACATCTGAAACACGCAGACCCAAAAAAAACCACAACGGACAACTGGGATTTTCTTCAATGAGGTTTGGAGACACCTGGATGGTGTTTGGCTCACCGCATAGCATCTGGTCAAAGTCCAAAGGAGCTAATCCGGTATTTTGTGATTCTTGGTGGACCAATTGGGACAGCAATGGGCAGTGACCAAGCAGAAACGGAAAAGCATGACAGGGCAGGCTCTGATGAGCACAAAGACGCAGGTGAGACCTGCACATGAGCCAAAACAAACTCAGGAGTTCAATTTCTCTGCTGCCAGATGAGCTCATAAGCACAGCGGCGCCTGCTTGATATTTTTGACACGTTTTGGTCCGTCGCCCATGTTGCATATAAAAAAGCCACAGTGCAATCAGCTCCAGTGTCGACCGGTCTAATTTGGGTGAAATGGTTCTACTTATAAAAGCAGCTCCAGATTCAATCACTAGATTTTGTGGCTGACTCTAATATTCCATCGGACGCTTCACCTAAAAGCCAAAATTCAAATTTCTTGACTAATTTAAAAATCCTGAAAGGAAGAGGAAACGGAGCTCACACTAAGGGTTTCTAAGAATTTATTTGCCATTTTTACAAGTTAGCCCCTGAAGCAACTCTCCTGAATTAGACACCAACATAGAAGTAGGAAATGTTGCAGTTCCTCCAAAAACCACTGGATGCACATTTCAAAATGGAGCAAAGTCTCATCCAATAAAATGTTAAAACATCAGATTTTACACCAGTTTGATTGGCAGGTGGATTTAACAAGGCTCTTTACTTCGCCCGCCCACTTCCCCGTTGTTGTCAGGTTGTTGAGATGGGCGGAGTCAGCTAGAGTAAATGTGCCACCTCAGGCTCCAGTTTTGCAAATCATACTCCTGTGGCTGACTTAGGGGGTAATCTAGCCATTGGTCATTGGTTCCAACCGAAAAAGCCCTTCATGTGATCTCATGAGCGCACCTGGTTGCCAGGCAACAAAAACCAGAGGCAATCACAGGGATTGCTGGATTTTTGAAGTGCTTCTCATTGATACACTTCTACATTTCAAGCACTTGGTCGTCTGATTTGTTCCAAACACTTTTTCATTTTTTAATTGATTTTTCTGCAACAACAAAAAACACCTTCTATGGTTTTTAGTGAAGTGTTTTGTTGCATTCAACAAAAAGTCTTTGTGCGTTGAAGTGGATGGAAATAAGGCTGTGTTTTGGTAAGTGGCGTATACTTATATAGCGCTTTTTCTACCTACAAGGCCCAAAGCGCTTTACAGTCACAGACCCATTCACCCAGTCACACACACATTCACACACATGGTAAGAGTCTGGCGCTACGCTACATCTCACAACACAATATATTTCAGTTGTTTTAGCAGAGTAGGACTTTGACAGTTGGTCTGGATGTAATGAGTTGTTGGGAATGACGGGGCTCTAACATCTGCAACATTCTCCAAAAACCACACTAAGAGAATGCATGTCTTTACTTGTAGAATTACGGACAGACTGGGTTATTCCTGTCACACGTGTGGAGCCCGATGGGGAATTGACAGATTTAGCACGATCATGGGTCAGTTTGAGACCTGCAGTTAGCCGGTTGGTGTTGCATCCGTTGTTTTCAGGAGCGGAGCTAGAACATTGGGGGGTGCGAAGACCTTGGAAGGGCGACAAAACACCAGAGTGGAATGTCGTTACAAATGAAAGGATCAAAAATGTGTTTTTCAAGCAGTTCTATTGTTGTCGTTTTTATTCCATTAAAAAATGTTGCTTCTGTTATTTTTCCAATGCTTGCAGGAGCTTGTTTTCATGATTTATTAATCTTTGTCAACTACTACTACCAACTTGGACTCAAAAATTAGAGAGGCAAGTGTGGGTAGCTCCACCCCTGGTTGTGCATTGACTGTATAAGAGAACTGGACTGAGCGCATGTGATGTCATGGGTTACGTCTGGCTGCAGCAGAATGAAGCCAATTCACTCGCCAAATTTCAGCCTCGCCATGTTGGAGCCAGACAATAGTGATTGGTAAGAGTCGGTCAAAGTCGAAGTTTCTATGGCAACTACTGTTGCCAGTCAGGGATAAGCATGTTCCACGGAAACCGGGGTCAGGAGAACCTGTCAATAAAACATTTAGGTGAAGGACAGCAGGCTATTACTGAGGCATCTAATTGATCAGTTTATAGCTTTAATAACTTGCATTAAAGGAAAAATATTATAAAATATTAGTCAGTTATTCTGACAAATATAATGACTGACACAAAAGTAAGACAATAAACTAAATGTTATAAATAGGAATTGTTTCAACTGCATTTAAAATCGATTGCCAATTAATATATTGCAATATTTCACAGAATTGATTTTTTCTACTCCCTTAGATGGAAATAATGTAATTAGAAGACAAAGTCTAATAATAAAATCTCTCCCCCAGCTTCTGAAATGGATTCTTTTAGGACTATCTTCAGGGTGGCACGTGTTTTTTTACTGCACCTTGCGACTGTCGCCTCATTCAGTAAATGCCCTATGATTCATATCCTCCATAAACAATACACCCAAAAGTGCTGATCAATATCTCTGCAGCTGCTCAGACCTGTCATTGTGTCAAAACATGAAACGATCTACACTAAAGACAGACATTTGCCGGCGCCGACAGCAACGCAGTAGGATGCGCAGCCAACCCAGAGGAACAAGGACCCAATCATTTATTCCTCAAATCCATTTTCATATTTAGCTTTTTCGACACAACAGAAAACCATAAATCCAACAAAGGAAAATTCCAGTTTTGCTTTTTTAGATAAAGACTCTGATGTTTGCATGAGCTCACAGTTTTGGAGCCTTTAAAAAGGCACAATGAGGCCTGCAAAACCGAGATAAAGCTGGAACGCTCTGGAATGTTTAAAAAATGTTCAGTCAGACAAAAGTATTATGGCACATGAAAAGAATTCTTTAGCTACGTTTGTTTATTGGTCAGCTAAAATGGGGTTTCAGTGACTGATAAGGAAAACTTTCATGACACAGCTTACATCTATAAAAGAACTTGAATGAAATTTAGAAGAGAAAGAAAAGAACAATCAGGAAAGAACACTCATTAAAATAAAATATAGTTTTATTCAACTTTTCTTCCATATTTTGAAGCATTTCTTTTTTATGCCTTAGTCACATGCACCCGTTCAGTGGTTGACCCGTACGGGTGTTGTAGGTTTTTGGGGTGTATCCCTACCATGACAAAGGTGAAGAGAATTTCATGTAATCCATGGAGACCAGTGAAGATCACAATTCATTGAAGAAAAAAGGTTCAGCAGACTGTCTTGTGGGGTCCAGATGACCCCACTCCCAACGTGCCAAGGCGCGTTAACGTTGGGAGTGGGGTCATCTGGACCCCACAAGATAGCACAAGCGTTAAAGTGTGTGTACTGGCTTCTTACTGACCATGCATGAATGCCAAATGCACGAGGTGTGCATGTGGACATTATTGCTCCATGGGCTCACCAAGCAGTCTAAGGTTTTACATTTTCGTGCAAGCCACGCACAAGTTTGCCAGCTTTTTATCCGCAGACAACACATGTCCACTCGTAAGGGCAGTTGGGACTGTGTTAAAAAAAAAAAAACATATTTACTTTAGCAATTACTTGTGCTTGCCACCAAGATAAACTACTTATATATTGGAACAACTCCATTCCTCTCATCAGAAAACACCCAGCAGAGGTCATGCTCGTGACGTTCCCAACTGACCAAACACGAAGCCCCATCTGGCCGAGGTGCAGGCCGTAAAAACAGAACAATACGGACGATAGTTTCATGTTTTTTGAGTCGGACTCAAAGGGCAACCCCCGCGACTGCAATGCAAATGAGCTGCCAGGTCTGCTGGAAACCACCTTTTGTCTCGTCCATCTGAAGAGGCTTCTCTGGAACTCGCAGCATGAAAAAACTTGGCTGCAGTTCAAGAACGCTGGATTCCCGTAAATGCCGGTTTTGCTTGAACCCCTGTCTGGGGGTCCTAGCTCATCTTGTACACAAGTACAAGTCAGTGTCCACTTCCTTTTTATGAACCAGTCAGTTGAAACAAAAGGGAAGCGTGAAGCTAAATATGCAAATAACCCAGGGATACGCTGCTGGGTGACTAAAGAAAAACGCTCCTCGGAGAGACGGGGGCTTGTTTCCAATCATTGGCGGTCACCTCTGCTCACCTCATTAACCTCGCAGCCAGACTGGAACAGACAGAAGAGAAACGTCTGTTCCTGTTTTTGCTATCCCCCAAACTCAATGGAAGGCTGCCGCACAAGTCCGTTCTGGGCCCAGTTGGAGGAATTTTTTGAAGCTTTTCAGCTGAAAAACTGAAAGGATCTGAAAATAGTATACTCAATCTTTTTGTTCAGCTCGAGCCAAGGATTCATGTAATGAGTTTTTTCAATATTCCAGTAAAAAAAAGTACAGCGGAGAGCCATTTTTGCAAGCTCAGCACGTGAAAACAGTTTGAAATCTACTTCTTCTAAATCCAACAAATTTTCCCAATGATGCTCGAGGAGTTAGCAGGCAATAGATAGGGTTAGGTGCACACAATGCCTGAAGTTCTTATATTCAGGTGCTAGGTGTGTGCAAACTTCTGTGAGCTTTTGAGTACGTGGTGGGGGGAAAACAATTGAAACCTAATTTGTGATACGTTTTCATTAGTTGCTAAAAGGTTCAGGGAAACCAGGTGACTGCCGGCGATTGCTATGAACCTCCAACTGGGAGGGCTGCTGGTTAGAGGTCGCTGTGAACGAACATCCTGCCCGTGTGTCGCAGGCATGGCCTCTTTTTCTGGCTCACAGCAAACGATGACTTGTTCAAACGGCCCATCGCCATGGAAACCGTCCACAAAAACATCCAAGCTATTCACACAGAGGAACATGGAGAGAAAAGAGGGATGAAGGGAGGAGGAAAAAAAAAGTGGAGGATGGAAAGAGGAGGCAGCAGCTACAGGAGGAAGGAGAGAATGAGGGGGGCAACATTTAGCAGCGGCCGGCCCATTTGCTCCACGCAGCATCAAACGTAAAAAAATGACCATCAGCGCCGATGATTTGCCCCCGTTTCTGCTGACACACACACGGCACACAAAGCCATTTCTGTCCTCCGAGAACAAAAAGCCGTGGCCATCGCCATGGCAGTGAGCATCAGTGTGTTCAGCAATGTCACTCCCCATTACCAGAAAACACTGCTGCTGCCCGTTCATGAAAAATGTCACAGACAGTAAGCCACTGCTTAAGTTTTGAAAGGCTCCATGGATACTACTTCAATTCCGACTAGTGATAAGTGTTCACCAGGCGTGCTATGGCAAGTTAGTGCCACGAGTTCAGAAGGTGCGGAAAGAGTCAACGTGTGCAGCGCCAAGACCTAGTTTGGGTTTTGGAGCACAGGGTTGCCAGTTCTGAGAGGATTTTGTTGCAGGCAGTGTGAGCAAACAAACGTGAAGCAGCTGGAACGACACAAGATCAGATAAAATTTAACCTTAAGGTGCAAAAAGCGAGAGAACAGGGAACAAAAACTGAAATTTTGCTTCATTTTTGAAACATCCGTTTTTTTAAAAGAGAGTTTTTTTATTAACATTTATTAGTTTTAAAGAAAACATGTTTTTCCCTATGTCAAGCTGTTCTGACTGTGCATCAATCGAGACACAGGGGCAGTACAGCACAAACGAGTGGCTCCTACAGTTTTCCAGGGAATAACATAGGAGTGTCTGGGATAATACGTAGATGGATTAAAACACTTGGACGTCTTTGATGTACCAGAAAGGTAGAATCCTCTAGAAATGCAATATTAGGCTGGATTTAGGGTCGTTTCTCGTTTCCCATGGAGATTTATATACCAGGCTGCAGTGGATGCAGTTTAGTTTTACCTGGCAGAAACACAACTATGGATGTTTTTGTTTTGTTTATTTTGTATTTGCGCAATATTGCTGAGATCAGAAACATACTTTCTAAAAGTGATGCATTGTTACGTCTAGGCTGGATTACTGTAACTCCTTGTTAGCAGCGTGTCCTAAGAGTTCCTTAAGAAGTCTCCAGCTTGTTCAGAGTGCAGCAGCTAGATTGTTAGCAGGAACTAGCAGAAGAGATCACATCACTCCTGTGTTAGTTTCACTTCACTGGCTCCCAGTTGATTCTAGAATCAAGTTCAAAATCCTCCTGCTAACCTATAAGGCCTTATATGGTATAGCCCCATCCTATATTAAAGACCTGATAGTGCCTTATCATCTAAAACAGAACACTTTGCTCATAAAATGCAGGACTGCTTGTGGTTCTCGGAATTTCTAAAAGTACAGTTGAAGATGGGAGGCTATGGATTTTGTTGTGCTATGGTATTGCCATCAGATTCAAGAAATCTGTCTTATATTTTCGGGCCAATTATCTCCCTTGCCTCGTGTCCAAAGACTTTTCTAAATGTGACAGAAAGCTGTGTTCAATTTTTTTTCACCCCAATAGATTTTTTTTTCTTAAATATTTAACTGCGAGAAAGATAGATGAGGTTTTATGAGATTAGCAGCTGCAGAAGTGAGCCCTGAAGAGGTTTTGTGTGTTTGAGAGCTTAGAGGAGATTTGGACGGGAAATGATGGAAGTACCACCCGGAGAAGGAGGAGAAAATTGGAATAACCTGCTTATGAGGCATTTTATGCAATTTCAGTCAAATTAGGAATGTAAAGTCAAGCAAATATGCTGCCAGAGCGGTAGATTGAATTGCATGGTGAGTTTTTAAAACGTTTAGCATTTTGTAATTTTTGTTCTATTTAGTTTGTTAATAATCTCTTCTTTCTAAGACTTATAGTGTTATTTTAGATTTCTTTCACATATCTGATTGAAAACAGAAATCACTGAACAAAACTTACAGTGTTCCAGCGGGATGAATCGACTAAACTACAGCAGATCAACGCTGGCAAACACTGAGTTCATTATAGAGTTTATGGGGAGGGGTTTAAAGCTTTTGGCCCCTCCTTCTTAGCCCTATGAGCCACTTTTTGTAGATGTGAACAAACTAACACTTTCTTACTAGTGTTGAGTAAAAATTTAATTAAAAGCAACAAATGCTTTAAAAACACATTTACGTTGAAAATAAAGTCAATATCTTTACAAATGGCCACCATTTTTGATTTTTCTCATGACTACGTGCTTTTCTGAAGAGGGGGCCCTAAGGTACAACCAAATTTGGTACTTGCGCCACAAAATGCTTCAATTTGTCTGAAGTAGGAAATTTAACCGGCTCCACTGTACGCAGTCATTGGACCTATGACTGCTTTAAAAGTAATTTGCTTTAATGTTTCAATGCACTGATTTGAAACAGCATCATCTGTTGCTTCACCGGTTCAACAACAGATCACAGAGTTACAAAGCAGAAAAACTGATGATCATATTCCAAACCTTTTTTTTTCAAACTTTACAAAATTATTTTAAATCAGTAAAAGAAAAGTTTGAGTTTTAAGACGGAGCTGAGATTTAGGATTAAGTCAGAACCCAATTGTATTTAGGGAGGTTAAAGTTATCTGCTTTTTCTTTTTTGTGTTTGGTACAAATTTGATGGCATCCAAAAGGTTTGTGAGTCATCCGGACGCCCTGACCTCATTTCTGATGATCAGTCAAACAGCACTGGGGAGGGAGTTTAGCAAGAGACAAAGGAAAGGATAAAGGGATGTTCCTTTGGCTGACAGAAACGTTCTGTAATCCAAGGCTTGCTGTTTTGACAGGTGAAATGAATCAGTGAGTTTGCTGCAGAAGAAAAAAAAAGACAAAGAACCCATTAAGTCTTGCAAAGTCCAACCTGGCAACCAAAGGGCAGAAACAGCGGAGCAGCTGTGTGAACAGGTGAGACTCATTACTTATTACAGGACGAAGGCCGTCTTTTCACGTTCTCCACCCGCTCTGCACATCTTGTCAGCGTGACTGACGGAAACACGGAACTGCCGCCGGAGAACACGCACCGACATCAGGATCTGACTCTCTCCCTTCCTGACAGCGGACGCCATTTCAAACGCCGTGATTTCACACAGGATGGATGAGCGCCCCTCCTCTCAGGCAGCCGGACTCGCCGCCTGGAGCGTCTTCTGCAGCAAACATAAACTGTGGTCGTCTCTCCCCATCAGACAGTCAGACAGAACTGGTCTGTTCCTCTGCAGGTGGAGCTGCTCAGAGCTCATGCAGAGAATCTTGGGATGTTGAGTTTTCATAAAACGGCTAGAACGACAAAATACCTGCTATTGGGCATCTTCAGTTTATCTCCTCATTGTGGGTCTATTCTTCCAAAAGTTTCTAGCCACTGAATTTAGAAATGGGGTCAAGACAAGCTATAACTGAACAGCTAAGAGTGTGATAGCTGGATTTATGAAAAAATGAGAAGATTACGAGCAATAAAAGCTATTTTAACCACTTCAAATAAAAAGTCAAAAAAGAGGCAGTAAAAATATTAAATTACTTGTTATCTTGGAAAAAACAAGTCCACTTCAATTCCTAAAAAACTATTTATCTTGTTAAAATTGATTTTGTACGGCTTTTTTAACCAAATCGTTTCTGAAATAAACCACAATGACTTAAATCTCTTGTGTTTATCATTAGTGGGCAGAAAAAAGAGCCTTATTTGGTTTTGTTAGAATTAATTGTTTAGTAATAAACATCAGCAAACTGATCCAGTTTAACACATTTTTAAATAAGAAAACAAGCGTTTTTATCTTATAACAGTGAAGCAGCAAGATTCCAAATAACAATGAAGGATTTGTTTACCTGATTCATATGAGAAATAAACCATTTAATATTTAAATAATTAAAATGAAGTTTGTAAAACTGCATGTTGCAGCAACATAATATTGGGTGAGCAACATTAAGTTCAGTTTTTAAGAGGTAATTTAAGAGAACAAATATTCTAAAAACTATGTTTTTATTTAAAAATTAAATAAAGCTAAACTTCTTGTTGAACCAAAACTTTTTCTATGTAAATCGATATTTTTTCCTGGTAATTTAAAATGTATTTGGGTCATACAAGTTAAAAAAGCCTTTGACACAGAAAATAAATTAAATATTTATAATGTGATGCATTTCTGTCCAATTCACAACTAAAAACAAATGATAACAGTTCTGTTTTTTTTTCTTACAGTGTATTTTTTTCTTTTAAAAGGACTAAAACTAAACTGATATCAAAATAAAATTCAGCTCTTTCTAGATTTTTTAAATTCTAATCTGAATGCAATTTGAAAATTCTCCCTTCAGTTAAAATGGATTTTAACAGAATCTTTTGAAGTGCAACGACACGATTGAATTAAATTGAACAATAATTAGGCTTTGAATAACAGATGAAAAACACAAAGCATCACACAATGCTGTTGATGAAACCTTTTTCCATCCATTTTTTTAGTCAAACAAACAATAATTTTGACACTTTTACTCAAAATAGACTCCAGGAGTAAGTTGAATATTAACTTTTGCATTTCTACCATTTCACTTGCGAGTCAGACAAACTTGCAACACACCCATCGGCTGGATTTGCATTTAGACAAAGCAGGTCACCGCTCATCTGAGTCCGTATGCAAACAGTAAAAGTGGACTAAAAAGTCAGTTCACCCTTTTGTTCTCCTTTCACAAAAATTTGTATTCATCCGAGAGACGAGAGGAGCCGTCGACATCCCGAGATGTTGTAAGAGGCGCGTGAATATTAAGCAATAAATCAGGGATTCACTGAATCATTGCGGTAATGATCCCTCATGACAAATCTGCTGCTCCTCTGTGTTTCCTGGTAATAAAACAGCAACAAGCTGTCAGAGCGTGAAGCTTAAAGAGGGAAATAAAGACGCTGCAAGATGCTATAAATCCTTGGCTAATACCTGCAATACTTGACGAGGCGTTTATTGAATTTAATTTGGGAAAGTATCACTAAAACTCCACCAAAAACAAATCCGGTAAGTGAGTTTTGGGCTTGTTTGTGTGCAGCAGAGATGAAGAGATAATTCTGGCAAAGACTTCATCCACCGCTTGTTGTTTGGCAACGCAGAGTAGCTGCATTATTGCATAAATAAGACGCTGCAGTTTAAACTACTTATTTCCGGGGAAAGATAATTGCTTTTCATTTTGGCGGTAATAACTGTGATTACAGACGTGGTCCATTTTCTGGCTTTATGGGTTTTGCAGCCTCTGTCAGGGAAAGCTCTCTCCCACTAAAAGCTCTCATCTCTACCTCTCTTTAGACCCGTGTCCACCTGGCTCCCAGTCTCTCTGTCAGCCTGTCTCACTCGGCCTGATCCATGTGAGTCGGCGACCCCTCTCAGCCCTCTCTATCCAGGCTTATGGTGCACGTGGTGTGGAGCGGATTAGGGCCCGGCGTCCCCTGTGCCAGATGTTTGTGTCTGGAATAGGTGGTAGGAACGGCCTCACCTCCAAGACAAACAAAGCTTTCAGCATTGACCAGATTCAGCGTTTATGCTCGAGCAGAGCGGCGTGAAACGGGCGGAAACACGCCGGTTTTGTGCGCTCAGCTGAAACAACATTTACTGTAACATTCACATTAGTATAATTAAACCGCTCACTCAAAGCACATTTATTAAAAGCGCCCCTGAGCTGGGTGGGAGGTCTGTCTGGCTTATGGGGGGGGGGGGGGGGCATCTCTGCAGTGTTGGAGGCAGGGAAAGTGGGTGGTGGGCTCTGGCAGCAGATACGACGAATTGTTGGAAAATTGAGTTTTAAACATGTTTTTCTGATGATGGAGGACATGTATGAAGAAATTGAAGCGCAAATTTTTTTTATTAATGTCAATAAATGCTCTATTTTTGAATTTATGTCATATATGAGGTGCATCAAACTAATAAGGCGCATTAGGTGAGATACGTCCAGATGAAGGTTATGCATTCACAGCAATTCTAGAACCTGTTTGTCACACGTTAGCAGCTTTAGCGTGTTCACAATGCATGTAACTCCCAACTTTGTCTGCAACACATCAAAAACAAGGGCTGTACGGTGGCGCAGTGGTTAGCACTCTTGCCTCACAGCAAGGAGTCCCGGTTCAAGTCCCCCACCAAAAAAACAAATAGGAGACCTTTCTGTGTGGAGTTTGCATGTTCTCCCCGTGCATGCATGGGTTTTCTACGGGGACTCCGGCTTCCTCCCACTGTCCAAAAACACGCTTCATTGGTTAATTGGTCACTCCAAATTGTCCATAGGTGTGAATGTGAGTGTGGATGGGTGTGTCTGACACCGCTAGCCACGTTAGTGTACTTGTAAAAAAAAAATTAACAGAGGGACATTTTGACAGAACATTATCTCAAAATTGCTTTAACATCAGTAGGTAGAACCAGAATTATTCCATATATAAGGCGCACTGCTGGTTTTTTGGAAAGAAAAAAAAAGCTTTTAAGTGTACCTTATATATTTAAAGAAAATTCAGATTGTATGTTTTATGTAGAATATACACTGGGCAGGCCAAACCTTCCTGTTCTGCTTAATTCTGATGCCTCCATTTCAGACAAACAGTTATCTTTGCACCGCTAATGTTGGGTGGGGTGTGTGAAATTTCTAATGAACTACAGCTGCTCTGCAGAAACTATGGCCTAGAAAACAACACACACATTTTTTGATTTGGGCTAAAAATGGCATAATCATAATTTAAAGAAAACTGGGAAAATAGATCAAAAGATAATCGGAGTGGGACCTTAACTGGAGCTGGGCTTGTTTTAAACTAGTAGTCTATTTTAGTACTCTAGTACTTCATGAAGGGGTAGGTTTTTCCACATGTTGTACTGCACTCCCAACTTTTTAAAACTGAGTTTGGGGGGGGTTAGATTCAGGTGTGCGGCTCTCCAGATGTCTAATCCCTCCTGCTGAGGAGAGGATCTGACAGAAATGACCCAGGTTAACTCCACTTCTTCATGCGCCTCCTCCCCTTATATCCGTAAAGGAAAGCACATTGCTGCAGCGTCCCCTCCTTCCTTCCTTCCTTCCTCTCTTGCTTCCTTTAATCACTCTGGCGTTTTCATTTTCCTGGATGACTCTGCGCTCATCAGCATGCAGCACCACGCAGCTGCTCCCCAGGACGGAGCAGCCTGGCTGGCAGGCAGACAGACAGGCTGACTTGTCAATAAAGGAGCCTCGGTAACGGGGCGCCTCAGCCGGGGCCTCCAGCCCTGTCGCTGACATCTCTCTCTGCGCCCTGAACTCCCCCTCAGTTAATGAGCGCAGGCTTGTTGAGTAAGCGAAAGACAAACGAGACAGTAAGGAGGCAGAGGTGAAGAGGGGAGGGCTATGGGCCGAGAGGAGAGAAGAAAAATGACAGCTTTAGAGGCAACTTTGGTGCTGCAGTCCGAGTGCGAACGGGAGAAGCTGTGGGTGGCGCTCGGTGTGAGGTGACAATGAGAGTGTGCAGTTTCAAGGACAACATGGAAATATCACATCGGGCTGTTACAAGGCCCACATGGAGCCGTGTGCAGGAGGGAGGAGGAGCTGAAGGACACAGAGGGGGGATTCCAAGTTCTCCCAACTTGGAGAATGGCAGCAGCCAGGCGCAGCTTACGAAAGCACTTGAAGGAGAGAGCTATCGACCATGGTTTTTAACGCCAGACCTTCCTCTAATATGTTTGGAGTCAGCATCAGAAAATAGCAGCGAGCAGCATCTTGCAGATGATCCTGTGCCGTCTCGCCTGATTTGCATAAATATTCTTGATGGGCATGCTACTGCGCTGCTAAAGGAGGAACTTCTCCCCACAGGGGCACGCTGATCTGCCTAATCTTTCTGGGACTTATGGCTCTGCTATGGAAACACAAATCCTGATGCACCAGTGCAACATGTATTTAGTGGAAAATTCCCCCGAATGATGGTGGGATTTTAAAAGTCATGCTTGAGCAAAATTATGGGATAAAACTTAAAAGTGGGGACATTTGAAGCCTATAATTATTGATTTTTGCTCAACTTCCTCCTGCTAGATTGGATTGAGAGCTGGCTACCCGATTACCTGAGGAACCACGTTCTCCAAACTGCAGTCGTAGTACATATAGATGCTTTGCACGGACACTTACCAAATACAATAAAAAATAAAAAAAGTGCAAAAATGTGGCTCTTTATGTTATGCCTTTAAACAGAATCAGGGAAGGCTTTGTTCCAAATGTGACCAAGGATTGATGGTTGATTATGATCAGAGCAGGGCTGCCCTCTCGCCTCACGGTGAGATGGACTTCTCATGAATGCCAAGGTTTTCTCCTGGATCTCTGGTTTCCTACCACTACCCAAAACAAATTTTCAAGGGTCATTGGTGTCTCTAAATCAGGGATATTGGACTCCAGATGGATGCTGGTTTGGCAGAAACCAAGAAACCTTGGGGCCTGGAGTTTGACGCCTGTGCTCCAAATAGTTCTTAAAGGTGAGTTTTAGTGATTCTCTGCGTTGCCCTGTGACAGATTGGCCAACTGTCCAGGGTGAACCCCGCCTTCGCCCTTCAGTAGCTGAGATAGGCTCCAGCAACCCCATAACCCCCAAACAGGAATGATGCCGGTTTGGGAAAATGGATGGAAACACAGACAGATGAATAGGCGTGCAGCCAATTGTCACACACTAAAAAGACATGAGCTTTGAGGCGATTTAAGAGTCAACAATCCCCAAAAATTCCACCTTTAATGGAAATATCCAAGTAAAGACAAGTGTAGCAGCATGTGTCCTATGCGGGAGAGGAGGAAACCTAAGTATTTTAAGAGACTTTCCAACCGGCACACACAGATTCACCCCACCATAGGTTAATGCTAGGGCACGATGTGGCGTCCCACACCGCTTAAGGAAGATATGGACTCAGTAAACTCAAACGAATTTGAGCTGATAAAGAATCCAGTCAATGAGAGACAACAACATGTTTACCCTGACGGCACTGCCAAAGGGCACAAAAACAGTGAAGTGTTCGTCCTGTTCAGTGACAATGAAGATAATGGAGCCAAAGATGAGAGCTGATCAGATTAAAGGTGATCTGTGAGATGTATTACAGTGAAACATTCTTTGAAGAAGCATTTGAGTACAACTGCAAAAATGAGCATGGGAGAGACGGATGTGAGAACGGCTTAGTTACACACTCCCATTGATTATGGGATCTACTCTGACCGATCAGAAGGTTATTAAGGACGGAAAGACCTGGAGTGTTCAGCTGGAAGGAGGTTTTGAACAATTAACTGACAGAAAAGGATTTCACAGAGAATCCAGCAGATCATTACACCACCTGGTTTATGATCAAAATGCGTTCATTTAAATGAAAAAATAACTAATTTAACCAACGTAACTGCTGAAATGCTGCACAGTAAAGCTTGTTCACAGAAAAAACAAAACCCCTTCATTTTTTACAGATATTGTACTCAAATATACATTCTCTTTAAATTAAAAGATGCCACCTTAGATGTGACGAGAAAGGAAGGATCCAATGCGGAGCAACGCCTTTATCCCAGAGCAGCTCATCCATCACAGAACGATCCGCCTCAGAAATGAGGCACAGAGGGATCAACCATCTTCCTCACATCATACACACCGCCTTCATCAAACATGCATGGACCTCAAGCGTCAAGGAGTTAAGATTTTCAAATTGCAGAACAAAAATCCAGAGAACATGACGACCATTAATGATTGAACACAATCCACCGTTTACATCAAATCTCAGAAGTTATTCACTGGATGTGTTTGAGCCGCTGATTTTTCCACAACACTTTACAGACATGTTTTATATGCGACTAATAGACGACGTCTCGAACGCCCACAGAGCAGAGGCAGACTCTTGTTTTCGATGCTGCAGGCAGCGGAAGCCATCTTTAACTGGTGGAGCACGGTAGATGCAAGGTGGATGTGCTTATCTGTGGCTAAGCTCTGCTCTGACCTCCCTCAGCCTCCTGGTGGGTGCAGGGCGCCAGGATTTTCAATCAGATTAGTGAAGGATATCTCTAATGAGGCACACAGGGGCCAGCAGCTAATCAGTTGCGTCTATGTGGACGGGACTCAGACTTCCCAGCAGGAGCATCCACTTCAAAGCAGGTCCACTTGACTTGCTTTTGTCAACACTCTGACCTTGCGCCCCCAAACCTCTTACATGCCCACGCCTTTACTTATTGACAAAGAGCGAATCTGGAAGGAAACTAGCAACTTGACAATGACAATAAAGCTGACAAATCCCCACCGAAGTAACAAAAATGACACAAATAAGGGAAGAAAGTAGGGGAGGGGATAAAGATGCCAGAGTCTCGGTTGAAATCCAAACCAAATATTGTACCCTTGAACCGAAAGTGAATCATTGCATCCCTGCTGCATACCAGTGTGTTTGAAGAGGGGTTTATTGTTTTATTACATTACACCAGCCTTCGTAAAAGTAAACTGAAAGCTTTTCCTTCATTGTCACTCGCCTTTAACTAATTAAAAATAAAGATAGTTTTTTTTTGCAAAACACAAATCATTTATCAAACCAAGACAAAACCGTGACCCAAAAATCGAACCGAATCGTGTGGAAAGTGAACTGTTGAATACCTTCCTTGTTTTTAACATGGTCCTGCTAAATCTTATTTTCATGATCATTTTCTGTAGTTCAGTATATTCAAGTTATAAACTGACCAATCAGATGCATCAATACAATAAAGGCAGGAGTGGTTGCCATGCAAACATTGACTGAGTCAGGCCAATTACTAATAAAATTTGGCTTCAACATGGCAGCGTTGGCAAAAAAAAGGGGACTGAATTGACTTGATATGGTTGGAGCTATTTTCTATTTCACACTCACTCGGTCCAGTTCACCTTCACAGTCAGTGAGAACAATAAAGGTGGAGTCCAGTCAGCTTCCTGCTCACATGGTTCTATAATTATCTGCCAATGATCGGATGACTTCTTAATGGGTTTGTCTAAAACAAAAAAACAGCGAACTGCTCAGGATTTATGCTCCCAGCGACTTCCATATCTCATGGCGCTAATGGAATTCTCTCAAGCGCCTGATTGGTTTTTATCTGTGATCAAAGCAGCTGATAAAAGGTGTGCAGCAGCAGCATTCATCTACGCAGCTTTTGTGAAGAAAAAAAAATGTTCCCAGAACGAAACAACGAGACCAGGAATGCTGTAAAATCCCATCTCTGCTTCCTGCCTGCAGGTAACGATCTGATCCCGATGATAAAGTTGAATACTTGAAGGGTAATGTTGGGGGTCAGGGCTCAGACACATTAGGGCTCCACGTCGTTTCATACGCAGCGGAGCATCGAGGTAATAGAACAATGTGGATCATTACAGACGTGCTTTTGCTGCACTAAGCAGTTTTTTTTCTGGGTTTCATATAACTGGCAATTGATTAGATTATTGATCTGTGATAAACTGCCTCTGCAAGACACGTCGTCTATAAATAATGTGCATGATTGTGCGCCTCTGCTCAGTTTTTCAGCTCGTCCAGCGTTCTTGTGTCTGCATATTAAACTGTAACTGAGGACTTGATGGAGGAACAAATGAACCAACGCAGAACGGAACGACGCCCCATCACATCAGCGGTACGGCCGTGCTGCATAGTTCTGCATAGTTTCAGTTTTCAGGCTACATTAATTTCCCTTTTCCTCCCTAAATTACACAACAAACAAATCTTTGTTTGCAGCCTCTGTGAGGGCGGCGGGGGGGGGGGGGGTGTTGCAAACCTGTAAGGGAAGCGAATTTGGGGCACAAAGGAGGGCTTTCACGCTTCTGGTTATTTTGGGTAAAAGCTCTGTTGTTGTGTCTTTGTTGCAGCTGGATTGTCCTCTGCTTCTGCATCTTGTCCTTGGCCTTTCCTTGAGAAAGTGCTGTATCAAGAAGGTCGCTGTCAACATGCAGCCTGAGCAGCGGCACCAGCAGCAGCAGCAAAAGCAGCAGCAGCAAAGCCGTCTCTGGGGGTATTATGTTACACTGCCATGCCTCCATCTCTAACTTCTCCATGTTTTCATCTCTGCTCTCCTGAGGAACCCAAACGAGGATGATCAAGATAAAAAAAATATGCTGCCTTTCAGCTCCGTCAGGATTAGAGCATTTTTGCTACACAAAGAGAACAAAAAAGAAACAAAAACAGGGGAGATATGAGAAAAAGGTTGGATCTAGCATGTTCTCTTTGCTGAGAACAGGAAGATTTCCTCAGCATCAGACTTCTTCAGCTGACTTATCAAGACAAAAGCAATCAAACAGGACTTTCAGTGAGGAACAAGTCATTTCTGAGAACAAAAGAACAGACACCACGTTTGTCCGAAGCTGCTGAAGTGACGCCAAGAGGGAGAGTAGAGGGGAAAAATCCCTCCCTTTTGCGCCGCATGCGGAGAAAATAAAGATAATCAGATTGAGATGAACTCATGAGAGACAGAGCGATAGGCTCAAATGCCAGAAGAGATTTAAAAAAGAATTCCACCAGACTAACACAAACCCTGCTGGATTTGAATTCTCCGCCTGGAAAAGGAGTTCAAATCAGTTGAAGACGAGCTAAAAAACAAAACAAAACACAAAACAACCTGAGTAATTTATGCTTTTGCATTTCTGCAATCTCTTGCATGTCAGTCTGCATCACATTTCACTTTGAACAACAACCCGAATCAGTGAAAAGTCCTCATCCGAGTATGACTCACAGATCCTGCAAAAGGAGAACTATAAAACCAGGAAGAAAAAAAGCACCCCGAGGGGACAACAGGCAGAGTCCTCCTCACAAGTGGAGGACTCTGGCAGAAACACAAGTGCGGCGTAACTCATGGATAGCACAGCAGCTGTTTTATTTATAGGAGAAAACATCTGAAGCAGTATCTCACAGAGCCACGGGGACTCAAATGCATACATAAACAGGGCGCAGGCAGGTTTTAATCCACACCCTCAAACAGTAATGTGTGGAAAAAACTCTTAGAGAAGACGTCTGCAGGACTGAGGCACAACGCAGTTTTCCTTAGAGGGAGGGGGCCACTCACAGCACAATAAAAAGTATTTGCACTTTAGGCGGTGCCTCCCCGATTAAAAAGTGAAAAAGACATCTGTGCAAACTCTCAGCTGCATTTGATGCTACTCTGCAGACAACAGGCCTGATGCAACTTCAGCAGCGTGCAGCCAAGGGTGCGTTGATTTGAACCCGCCGACTCCATCACAAGTCTCTCGCCAAGAGAAGATAAATATGTGATGAGCCAGGCTGCAGGAGGACTCGATAAACACACCTTTCAGGTCTCCTCGCTTGGGATGATCACAGAGCACGTGAGGCCTGAGAACAAGGCTCGCCCGATTAGGCCTCCCTGCTCAAATCCTTAGGATAAGCCCTGAGTGTGCCTGCTAACGGACTCGCTCCGGAGAGGAAAAAAAGGCCAAGGCGGTTTGAAGGACAACCACGGGGATGGAGAAGGAGCCTACAGATGAGGGGAGAAGCTATCGTGGAGGGGATGAAATCGCAGAGATTATGGGTTTACATCCAATCAGACGTTGCTCCCTATTAGCTGCAGATCAGAGCCCGGTCCCTGATGTGACACGCAGGTGAGTCAGAGTCCTGCGCTGCTCTGAAGTTAGAAATGAGGTTGTGACTGAGAGAGTGGGTGGGAGAGGAGTCCTGTAGTCCTCCAGTGAATCTAAGAGCGCCGTTCTTTACGCTAAGGAAGATCCCACTTGAGAAGAAACAGGAGCTTTTAGGTTTCTGAAGCTATAATCTACACATTCGGAAATGATGCAGATGGCGTGCAAATTCAACAAGCACACTGCAGAGAAATAACATGGTCACATGACTAAGCGAGTTTGCATTACATCAACCGGATCTAGTTTTGTTGCCTTTGAGAAAACGGGCAAACAAGCAGTAAAAACAAGACTGAATGTTGGAATTCGTCCAGTGAAGCCCGGAGGAGCAGAGGGTCCAACAGTCACCTGTCAAAAGTTCCTGCTTCCACTCATGCTGACGTCAAGATGGATCAACCAAAAACACTTAGGCCAAATCCGAATTCATTCCTGTAGGGGGGCAGGAATAAGCCGAGGGGGTAGGGAGTCATTCGGAATCGATCCAAGTCTTTGAAAAGGAGCCTGTAGATATAAATGAATTCAGGGTTGGCTTATTAAAGTCATTAATTGCTTAATTAACTGCTATCCAATGGATTTTTACTGATACTTTCCTTAGTTAAATTGCTTTGGCTTCAATGTTGATTTCCTTGGAATAACCGTAACTCTTCGACCGTTTACCCAATTAACGTTCTAACGGAGTCTTGAAGCTGAGAAAAGCGGCTTTTTACGTTTACATTAGTTGAGCAAAGCCGCTTTTCTCAGCATCAGAATCAGCTGATTCACGTTGATCCCGTGAAAGTTCAAGGAGCGCGTGTTATTTAGGCGTAACCAGCGACATCTCCAGTGTTAAAGGCGTTACTGCCTCTGTTGATGTTCTTTAACCTATGCACCTCTTCAACTATTTACACAGTTAACGTAATTCCAACGGATTCTGAAGTAAAATCTGCAGGGAGGAAGTAGAGCTGGGATTTTTCTATCTAAAAAAATTGTCTTCAGATTATTTTTAATGTAAGAATTCATATCACTAGTTGCGTGACAGGCGTTCTTTTTTCTTTTTTTTACCATTTAACACCAATTATGTCTCCTTTGAGAGGTACATAACACACGCTCTTTAAACCATCGCAACTCTTTAACGTTTATGCTTTTAACTTAGTTCCAACGGATTCTGAAGTGGAAAAAAATGGCTTTGCGACGCATTGCAACATTAGAGGTTTGATACCACTTCTAATTCTGCTGGAATTACTTTTTTTGAAGAGTTCCGGTAGTTCAAAGAATGTAAATCTTGGAGCAATAGCTCTGATGTTAAAGGGTTAAATCCAAAATTTACAAAAACATGATGTTTAAAGCTGGATTATATGTTGTAATTTGGTTTGTTTGCTAGAATCTGATTGGCTGGCAAGGCCGTTCTGAACAGCTGCTGTGTGCAACAGCCTGTTATGAGACTGACCAGCCCTGGAGAAGTGTGCTACAACCACACCAGACCCGGACCACACCATAGTCCACTGAACCATGACCCAGCCCCCTCAAGGTTCACCCAACAGTGCCCAACCTCAGAGCAGAAGGGCCACACCTGCCAAACAAACCGCACTTTGGGTGCAATTGTACTCGGGCACGGTACGGATTACCGGATGTAAGCAGGTTCTATCGCACCGGTTTCAAAAGAGCCCAAAACAAACCACAAGAGTCTTGGCAGGAAAGCATGAAAGAACATGTGACTATGTCCTGTGCTTCCATGTCTTCTCACCAAACAGATTTGTGAACCCCATCCCGACATGGTTTTCCAAAGCTTACCTACAAACTCTGTTTAGAGGACAGAAACGGCCAAATGGAGGCCTAAACTGTGACCCACCACCCACGATGATTGTATGGTATGGTATATATCAAGCTCAACCGCTGGTAATTGTTGTTGTGGTTTTCCTGCAGGATCGTCCTTGGATTTGTTTCTCCTCTGGTTTTCATGATCTCTTTGTTTGGGACAGATCCAGCCACAAAGGGGGACACCGGAGCTTTCATTCACATGCAAGTGTCCACCATCAGGCCACAAAGGCCCTGATGAAAGCGTGTGTGGATGAGAGGGAAAACTATTGCTGCAACCAGCCCTCCTCCCTCTGTGGTCACTCTTCCTGCAGCATGTTTGCAAACACTCTCTTCCCACATTCCCACTCAGACAAAAAAAAAAAATCCCAGAATACAAGGAAATCTGCTGTTTTTGTTTCGGGAAAGGAGGAAAAATGTCCTCCAGCGTGAGTCTTTATGACGGCTCAAGTCACAGATGTGTTACTGGTCCAGATTTCCGGCTCTGCTTTGGAAACCATATCAGAGTGCCAGAGCTCTGATGGCAAACCTGCTGCTCTGGGTTCTCCACAAGGGAAAGGAAACCCCGATTGTTGCTTCATGGATTTGAAACATCTCCCCCCAGATATTGCAGCATGTGACCCTCATGTGAAAGGATGGAGCCAGCTGAAGAAACAAAACCTCCTCATCCAGCCATCACACAGGTATCAGTGTTTGCGCAGCTGGAAAATCTCAAGCCGTTCAGAACAATGGAAGAACCACGGAGGTCAGCTGACTCCATGCTAGAGGTGAGGAACAATGGAAGCAGGAACCTGAGCAACCAGAAACCCCAACGACCTCTAGATGTTCTAAAATAACCTGGATAATAATTAACACAACTTTAGTTCCCCAGCCAAAAAAATTATAATTCACAGCAGTGAAGCCAACCTGACCATTGATTTCACTCATTTCTCCACTTAATCTCTGTGTCTGATCAGGAAAACCGATCGATTTTATCCATTGATCATCTCACGGAAGTCTGCTAGTGACTGTACAAGTGGATGACTGATAAGGAAAAAGGGGGGGCAAATCTGTGCCAGAGTGAGTGCAGATTGTGTTAGGGACTAAATATAATACAGTCCCTCTGCTCTGGACTGACAGATCCAACCAACCAAGACACAAAATGGCAGGTTTGTTCTTCCAGTGGGAGATTTCATACCAAACAAAAACTCCTAAAGGGTTCTGGTGCTGTTTTTCCCGCAACACACATACCGGTTCTGCCAGATTTGGGTTTGGAAAAGCAGCTTGTCGTAGTGACCTTTTCAGCTGTCGTGTAGCACAGATTAGGGGGTCATAAAATTGAGAGCAGGGCCCATCCTGTTGAGACAGGAAAAGCCTCAGCTCCGTCCTGAGGTGAAGGATTTCCTCTTGAAGGTGGTGTCCAGCTTAGTTGCATGCGGCTGCTGGTGGTCCTGCAGACCTCCACAAGCCGGAACGAGTCTCTGCTTTGATCCCTGCAGGACAGATCTACAGACCTGAAGCTGCGAGTTGACCTGCTGGAGCCAAGCTGGTTATTATTTAACCAGAGCTGCTCCGTCAGATCAGGTTCCGTGCAGTTATTTAAAGGCCCCTCAGCGCCAAACGGCCGCGCTTGTTTACGCATTGGACACGAACGCGCCTCCACTGTCTGTCTGCTCCCATCCACAACCATTTCATAACACCCACCTCAATGTAGCTGGACAAGGCTGGAACCACGATGCACAGAGCCAGGATGGAGATCGCCGGGACGGAACCCATCCTCAAGGAGGAGCAGAACTCGAACCCCGCCATCAGCTGTCAGTGAAATCGGTCCGATAGTCAGTGGAAGTCAGTCCCGCAGAGCGACGCGAGAGCTGCGCCGCCTAACCAACGTTTGCAGGACTCCGTCGGTTCTCCTCTAAGGAAATGAGGAGCGAGGGGTCTGACTGTGGAGGATCAGCTCCGCCGCCGCCTCCTCCTCCCTTCCCAACTCCGCCTGCATGCGCTGAGGCGCGGCGCCGCCCTGCGGCCAGAGGAACGACGCGCAAAAGTGTTCACAAACTTCTACTTCACCATCCATCCTGGATATGATTCCAACAGCTGGACAACAGACCAACATTTTACACAAGATTTGCACAAATTTGATGGTTAAAATGTAGTTTTTCAAGAGCGGAAAAGGTGATCCAACAGATGGAAAAGGACGAAATTTGCGCAAGCCTGTTGATTGGTTGATTGGATTAGTTCACGTAATTATAGCAATAAAACAAAGATAATGAAAAGTAAAATGGACATAGATTTACATAAATGTATTTAAGTTAGTAATTCATGAATTTATTAGGAAATCAAATACAAAAAAAACATTTCTATTATTAAAATATTATAAATGTATGGAAACAAAACCATAACGTAAACCTGTTATCCACTCGCCCCAATCAAATTTGAGTCAAAATCACTAAGATTTTTGACTAAGATTCATGTTTTCTGAGCATTAACAGTGGCAACTGAACTGCAGAACTGCTGTTTTAATATTAACACCAAATCAATAAAACTGTCTGAAATACATTTTTTCTGTTGTTTTCATTTGCCAACCTTCCAAAGTCTTCTGCTCCCTTACGGCCCCCTATAGAAATATTCTAGCTCAGTTAAAAGAAAAAAAATAACAAATTTATAAGAAAAATCAACACAACTCCATTGGACCCTTCAACAGCTCACGCCTGAAAAACTTTATTTCCATTAACTTTTTTTCTGATTGCACGGCGGAGCTTTAGGAACAGTTTAAAAACAATTTTTTTAATTACAACTTTAAAGTCCTATCAAATCAAATCAAATCAAACTTTATTTATAAAGCACTTTTCATATACAAATATAACACAAAGTGCTTTACATTAAAACACAACAAAATATAAAACAAGCATTGACGATTTAAAAATAAATAAAATAAAAATAAATAAATAAATAAATAAATAGGGAATATGTAAGGGAAAAGGTTCTAAGTGTTAAATTACGAGAATAAATTTGTAAACTTATATATTTAAAAGTCATATTCAAAATGTATGACTTCTGCGTAAATTCAAAAAAAAAAATTAAGAGAAAATTTAAGTAAGCAGAAAACTTTGGCTTTTTTTTTGTTAATTTATGAGTTTTTTCTTGTAAATTTACAAAAAAATGTAACAGAAAATTTACGTAAACAGACAAGCGTCTTTTCTTGTTAATTTCTGACTTTTCATCTCGTAAATGTATGTAAATTTACGTTAAAAGAAAACTTTGGTAGTTTTTCTTGTTAATATATGGCTTTTTTCTCATTAATATATGCCCTTTTTTTCCGTAAATCTACGTCTTTTAAAGTCGTAAATGTCCGACTTTAAAACATGTAAATTTATGAGGAAATGTATGTTTTTCCAACCCGAAAGTTGGGATATTTTTTTAATCTGAAAAAAAATCTGAAATTTCTACATCTTTCTTTAGTTTTATCACAACAGAGTAAAAATTACTTGTGATTAGGTGTCAAGCAAAACATAAAAGCCTCTAGGCCCTCTCCATTGCAAATGTGTTTTTGTAGCATTTTTGTCATGTTGGAGGACACGTGTAAAGGCATTTAAGCCTAAAATTGCATTTCTGAGTGTTTATTGAAATCGTTGTCAATCAGGAGCAGACAGAAAACATGTAGTTGCAGTGGGTTGGAGACATGCAGTGGTGCACAGTAGAAAAAGAAGAAGCCCCTCCCCGCTTGTCTAGCATGAACACATTGGCTAAACCAACGTTCAAGAACCCCCACTTAGCGTGTTCTTGAGCGTGGGTCAAACAGCTGGTAGCTCAATGCTTCCAATAATCACCTTTTCTACTAACTAGGAAGTTTTCTATTAATGTGAAAATCCCATAATGGAGGTTCCTTCCCAGCATTTATGAGCAAAGTAAAATCTGCTGCTTCATACTCGCGTCCTAAAAACCTTGTGTACTCTGGAAAACGACTGCGGAATTAAAACGAAAATATTTCACTGAAGCTTTAGCGTCATTTCCATATGAAATTGCCTTGGCGTTTCATATTCTGAGGAGTTCCATTAATCCCTTGTTTAGCTTTCCCACGCTGCCAAATTGATCTTCTTGTCATTGTTCTTTTGGTTGCTCTCAACCAATATGATCTTTTCTTCTATTCTTCTGTCTGCAAAGACCTTTCTTTTCAGTCTCACCGTTGTTTGTGTGTTTGAGCTCCAGGCTGCTGCAACTTTAGTTTCTTTATGTTTCAAAGCTGTCATGTATCCTGCGGTGAGAACAGCTGCCTTACTGTACACCAGACAGAAAAGAGGTGGAAGACTGGACCAGGAATACAAAAAGAGGATGCAAACTAAACTTAATGAGGAATCTTTTTATTTTCTTTTGGCAATTGTTAGATATGACACAATAAATATGATATATTTAAAAAAAATGTCTGAGGACTCTAATTTATCTAGAAACATTTTAATTAAAAAAGCTAAATTCAGATGAGCTTTTGAAAACTTTTTCTGTTATCTTTTTGAAGAGGTTGCTGCAGACGTTTCCGTTTTAACCTTCAAAATAAGGGGTCGAAAATTAAGCAAATTGTGAATACAAACGTATATAAAACTCGTGACTTTAGAAACGAGTCTGGTTTAATACTCGTTCTTACCAATTTCTCACGGCTTGTTGTTAAGTATAAGCAAATAAATGCTGTTTAATTTTGTAAAACAAAACAAAAAATATTTTGAAAGTCCAAACCGGAAACGGAACTGTACTTAGAAAAGTACACATAAGTAAATTTACATCGAAGTTTGGCTTTAATTTTCGAAAATGTGCTTATTCAATATTCTTACAATGGACTCAGATGAAAAAACATTTAAAGTGCACGAAAACAAGTACTATAGTAAAGTAATTTCTGATAGTTTTGAAATCACAAAAACTGTTGAGTTAAATTTTCAGTTCACTAGGCCAACCGAGAATGTATTAATGTTTATTCAAACTATATATTCAAAATTTAACTTATACACATCGATTAAAACCTTTTCTTTATGGTAAATGTGGACACTAAAAAAAGCTCTTTGCGCCAAAGTAAATATCCACCTATTAGAAGTCGTGCTCCAGTTTGTTGCTAGGTAGATTATGGTAATATATGCAATGCAGCCGTCTCTGCAGCTACCATTCTGAGGTAAGAACTGCTTGTACGTTTTTCGCAAAATGTAAGATTACCCAGAATTCCCGGGCGACAAGTTCCACCACGTTAGTTCAAACGATTATTTTTTCATGATACAAATAAATACGTAGACAGCTGTAGCTCCACCGTACCGGGTAAAATATATGTAACCACTCTGGAAGTAGCCGTTGTTGTTAGTCCCACCCAAAATGGAGCCCGTTCTTCCTTGTTCGGTGTAGACTTGAAGGGCTGGACTCAACTAGAAATGGGGGACGGGTGTGTCTTTCCAAAAAAGATCACGTATTTTTGTTTAAAAATGATAGCTGGAAAACATTTGAAAATGTGGTCCTCCTCCTGTGCTCTGACAACTTGAGCTGGTCCTTCTGTGCGGCCCTACATCGGGAGTTCACGGCCGAATTGCTAATGTTGCGGTGCAGAAAATGCCCGAGTTTCGTCTGCGCTGGTTTTTGTGGTATGGTCCGGTTTGGGACCGAGAAACTGCAGGGTTAAAACAGGGGGGTATCATCTCTTATTGATTATACCAACCAGATTTCCGAATGAGAGTTCTTTATTTTGATTGTTCATTTCGAGTATTATGCCGGTATTCGCTTGCCTTTTTGGTTCAGTTACCCGGCCGGACGGCCTCCGCCGCAATCGGGCTCCTTCTTCATACCCCCGCTGAGGATTTTGTGTGACCGCTCAATCCACCAAATGACATGCTGGCTTATTTTGGAGCGCGTGTCCTGTCAACTGAAATGATTCGGACCCCGAGATACATATACATTTCTGTTTATATTATTCCAACCCAATGCTCAAAAAACACTGTTATAGTTTCTCCACAATCCAAAAAAAATAAAAATCCCCGTACAGTTGAGGTAGAAATATGCGTCTAATATCTGCAGCCAGCTGGAATGGAAATCTCGTCTCAAATGTTTTTAAGTCACCTGTCAGATCCAAAACTTCATTTTTTCTTTGCGTTATTAAAAATGACCACGTTTTCTCCACAAAAAAGGGGGCATAGCTGATTATATTTGTACCTTTCAGACATCCCCACTAGTCTCAGGAGGGAAGTGACGTGTTGGCTGCCATGGAAACCAAGCAGGAGCCATCAGCTGTGTGGAGTCAGGCTGTCAATGATTCAAACAACACCGCACAGGTCCAGGATACTGATAAAACCTTCTCAAATGTGCCAGATTAAAGTGAAAACGTTATTATTTATTTCAGGAAACAATTTTCTAAATTCAAACTTTTACATTTCATTTATTTTCCTGTGATTTAAACATTGGGAAAATAGCTGCATCTTTTTGGAAGTGATCCCTTGCGCTGTATAAACTGTCCTTCAGGTGCATTTCGAAGGTGGGACTGTGGCCCAGATTGTGTATAGTGGAGAACAGGCGGACAGGGGGGAGCAGCAGGTGGTTTATACGGCAGATGGAAACTCCTACACTTCAGTCGAGCCTGCAGAGCACACCCTGGTCTACATTCACCCTGCAGATGGCACTCAGGTAACAGTCAGTTTTTTTTAACAAGTGTATAGTGAGGTTTTTACAGCTTGATTTACATTAAAAAACATCTTTCAGGCTGTGTTTTCCGATCAGCCACAAGTGGCTTACATTCAGCAGGATGGGACGACCCAGCAGGTAAGTCAACCTGCTCAGACACTTCAAGGTTTGCTGGTTTTAGTGCACAGATCCACACAGAAAAAAAATGCTTTCCATTTGCAGGTGACTGTCCTGCTGCCTGGTGGACAGAACATGAATGCTGCCAACCTGCATGTTCTCAGTAATGTGGCTGAGGCTCCACAGGCCATCCTGGAGCCAGTCTCCGAGGTTAGAACGTGGCGCTTTGGGCGGATATTGAAGCGTCGAAGAACCAAGCATGACCACCAGGGTTTATTATGAACAGATGCAGATGTTTGGCTTGCTTTGCTAGCATATGTTTGCAAAATAGTGGCATTTTAAACACCCCTTCCAATGAAAATGGTGTTTTTGGTGTTTGACCATCATGTTCTTGTGGCATTTTTCTTATGATGCCATTTAAATATATATATATATATATATATATATATATATATATATATATATATATATATATATATATATATATATATATATATATATATATTTAAAGAAAACTAGGCTAAAAATTGCATTTCTGAGTATTTCTTTATTTCAACCATTGTGAATCAGGAGCAGATGAAAAAAGGCTGTTTGAAAAAGAGCTTATTTGTGACAAAAAACACTTTAGGTGGGCCACAAGCTCCCTTCTTTGATTTCTCGCCAACATAAAGGGGAGGTGAGGAAGGTGTACCACCCACAACTCAGAGTTCTAAAAAACTTCTGCTGCTCTGCAGAAACTATGTCCTAGAAAATGACAGGTTTTTGAATTTGGTCTAAAATCGGCAGAAACAAAATCAAAAGACCACTGGGAATTCTTTAAAAATAGTTCAAAATTGGAAAATTCCCGCTCTATACACAGTTTAGGCAATACTTTTATTATATTTAAAGAATTTTTTTTTAAACTTCATTCCTTTTTTTCATAGTTTGAAATGTTAATCGAGCTGAGAAAATATCTGAACTATGTCTAACATAAGTTTCAGCTCCCGTGTTTTTGTTGTTTACTTACCTTGTTCCTCCAAATGTCTCCCACTTGGGAGAACCGCAGATTAATCATCAGAACTAAACCAATAAAGTTTATGTCATCACTTGAAGGAGCAGCTGTCCAACTCGCTGACGGCGATGCCCGACATGGGCGACGCCCCCAGCAGCCCACTTGGAACCGCAGACTCCACAGATGATTATGAAGAAGACGAGGACGAAGACTCGGAAATGGATGACTGGGAGCCACGGCAGCTGGAGGCCTTCAACCCTCAAAACCTTTGTGAGTGACGCGCCGCCGCGCCAAGTCTGCAGGTTCCACTGAACCTTTTTAAAGCAGTTCGTTGCGTCATGAACGGCCCTGCTTTGGATGTGTCTCAGGGTGCGAGGAGTGTAATAACACCAACCCCTCCGTCTGTTTGCTGCACGGTCCTCTCCATCCCATCCACAACCGGCCGGTGTTGTCCAGGGCCAGGGCCAGTCTGCCTCTGGTCCTTTACGTCGATCGCTTCCTGGGTGGAGTCTTCTCCAAAAGGCGCATCCCGAAGCGCACGCAGTTCGGCCCGGTCGAGGCGCCGTTGCGTCCGCAGAGTGAACTGCAGGACCACTACATCCACCTGAAGGTAAGATGGTGTTCTGCAGGAATTACTGTAGACAAACACTGTCATCTCAAAAACAAACATGTCAAAAGAGGTTGGCTTGTTTTTATAGAAACAACACAGCATACTTTGTGTCTCTTGAATAAAGCAGAGGAGGATTTTCTTGTGAAAAACATCCCGTTATCCAAAAAAAGAAAAAGCAACAGGACAAAACACTTCACTTTTGATTTAAATGTGAACCACACATGCTGTAATTGTATTCTAAAGAATTAATTATCAACAAATTTGGCAGTCTTTCAATACAGAAAGTAATCTCGATGGGCTTTTCTCACCATGAAGTTTTGAAAAGCAGCAAAACTTTTCCAGTTTTTGAGATTTCATGGAAGCAGCCATTAGGAGATAAAAAACCTTCTACTGCCCCCTAGTGGAATGATAATAAACTACAGGACAGAAAACACGGACCAAGTTCTATACAATGGACTTTTAAGGAAAGATTGGATCATGCAAATCAGATGGTAGTTTCAAAAATGTGTGAATCAAATAAAACATTATTTATCAAAATAAAAAAAAAGTGCTTCTCATACCTGGCGAAACTTGAAGTGCTTTAACATAAAAAAACACACACACACAATATTACAATAAAAACCCAACCTGCCCTTCACCCTTCCCACTCCCCTCCATTAACACATGTGACCCATGACCCCCCACACAATGGATACTTATTAAAGTAACTTCTAAAATAAATTGAAGGCTTGACTCTGCTGTGAGGAAACAGTATTTGGGAATCTTTTCATAGCAGGAGCCAGCGTAGAGCCCACCCAGACCGGGACAGCAATGGGGTCCATCAGGTGTTAAACTCCAGCTGCCCCAGCGAGGGCGTCAACTATGACACAAATAAGATACCAACAGTTAAATAGGGTTAAAGACCCACTTCAATAGAAATGGTGTTTTCAACATGTTGTTGTTGAATTTTTCTGATGATGGGGGACATGTGTTAATAAAATTAAGTTTAGAAATTGAATTTCGGATTATTTCTTCATTCAAATTGTTGTGAATCAGGAGCAAACGAAAAACTCAGTTGGAAAAAGGTGTGATATGGACGTTACAACGCCAAGCCTCATGCTCCCTGCTCTGCTCCATCCTGATGGATCCACATGTAGACGAATAGATCCATGTACGTCTTTGTTTTCCTCGTCTGAGCTGGAATCTGGTTCTAAACTGTACGGCTGGGTAGCTCCAATGTTGCTCGCCATTTTTGTTGGACCGCAAATGTGAGGTTGGGGGGTGGGAGAGCCTGTCAACAGAAAAACAGTCATGGGTGACAGGAAAGGGGGACGGAGTCGCCCCGCGTCAACATTTACAAGTCAAAGGGGAATTTCTGATGAAGTCCTGCCAGAAATTGTCCTAGAAAACGACACATGTTTTCTGATTTTGGCTAAAAAAATCACAATCATAATAAGAAGATCAAAAGAGGATCGGAGTGGGACTTTAAGCAGTTTCCATCAATGTGTGTTCCAGCTGTGCAAGCTGGATTCAGAGAAGGACGCTCAGACGTCGGACGACTTGTGGTTGGACCTCTCCGACGAAGACAGCTGCAACTGGATGATGTTTGTGCGACCCGCTCGGAACCACCTGGAGCAGAACCTGGTGGCCTATCAGTACGGATCCGATCTGTTTTACACCACTATCAAAAACATCCAGCCCAAGCAGGAGCTGAAGGTCAGCCAGTCCTCTGCAGCTGTGCTCCTCTTCATCAAACTTCTGCCTTTGTGAAAGAAAGCTCTGAAGGATTTTGAATTTGTGCCTAAAATGGGATTTCATATATTGCGTTTCAGGTGTGGTATGCAGCGTCGTATGCGGAGTTTGTGAATCAAAAGATCCATGATGTGACCGAAGAAGAGATCAAAGGTGAGTCCAGTGTTTGACCACACCTGCAGAGTATGGCTTCGGATCGGCGTCACCTGCTCTGGTCTGTTCAGTCCTCAGAGAGCAGGAGAAGAACTGGCCGTGTTACGAATGCAACCGTCGCTTTGTGAGCTCGGAGCAGCTGCAGCAGCACCTCAACATGCACGACGACAAGCTGAGCTCTGCTTCAAGGTTCAAACTCGCCGCCGGTTCCCATTTGCAGCCATTTCCAGTTCCCACACAGGTACTGACAGGTGAATGTGGGTGTGGTTTTCTCAGGTCCAGAGGCCGGGGTAGAGGAAGAGGCAGGAAGAGGTTCGGGACGGGAAGGCGACCGGGACGGCCGCCTAAATTCATTCGCTTGGACCCACCTGCGGACGCCAGCGAGGACAAAACAACAGTTGAGGGACTTTCACCTGTTGGATCATTGTCTCACCTGAAAAGAAACACACTCTGACCTTCCTGTCCAGGAAATGCTGGAGCTGACAGAGAAGCCGCTGGAGGAGCGAGAAGAAGGAGCACAGAACGGGCTGAAGGAGGTGGAGACGGAGACGGAGGCGGAGCCTGACGCTGAGGGAGAGGGTCCGCTCGCACCTCCCGCCGGAGATCCGGCCCCAGAGTCTGCGATGCCCCCCGCCACCACGAATGTTCCCCTGAAGGACGACCCGGCACAGGACAGCCAATCAGAGCGTCACGTCACACCGCAGGACATGCAGCGGGCGAAGAGAATACGGGTGAGGAGGAGCTCCTCCGTCTGCGGAGGAGTAGGTCGTAGCTTTGTCTCCGCCTCTGCTTTACAACGATGTGTCTCTCTTCCTCACTGCGTGCTTCCCTCTCAGATGGATGTGCAGGTGGGTGAAACTAAAAACAGGGAGAGTATGTGCGCTCCAAAGGCTGCTTTTGTGTTGGGATGGGGGCATGGGTCGTCCCACCTTGTCGCAACCTTTGGTTGCGTGTCTGCCAAAAAAAACCCAAACCCGTTTCATCGGGAAATCTCTCCTCTCCACACCAGAACGCGGCGCTGCAGCACCTTTTCATCCGGAAGAGTTTCCGTCCGTTCAAATGCCCCCACTGCGGCAAGGCCTTCCGGGACAAGGACAGGCTGGAGCAGCACCTGCGGGTCCACGGCCGGGACGCCTACAGCTTCTCCTGCCACATTTGCAGCAAGAGCTTTTTGAGCGACTCCTCGCTGGAGGACCATCTGCTGCTGCACTCAGAGAACCGCTCCTTCTCCTGCCTCTTATGCCCCGAGACCTTCGAAAGGGTGGAGCTGCTGAAGGAGCACGTGGAGGTGCACTCTGTCAACGGCTCCTACACCTGTCCGTCCTGCAAGAAGACATTCAGCGACTTCATCCAGGTAAGCATAGGGGGAAGCTGCAGCTGCTGATCTTAGTCGGGCTTCAGCGAAATCCTCTGCTCGCAGGTGAAGAAACACATTCGCTGCTTCCACTCGGAGAAGATCTTCCAGTGTTCGGACTGTGAAAAGGCCTTCTGCAGACCCGATAAGCTGCGCCTGCACATGCTGCGACACTCCGACCGCAAGGACTTCCTGTGCTCCACCTGCGGCAAACAGTTCAAGGTTTGACTCGCCGTGCGTGTCCGCGGCTCATCTTCCTCCACTTGTGGAAACTAACATCTCCTTTTGAAAATTTAGAGGAAAGACAAGCTGAGGGAGCACATGCAGCGCATGCACAACCCCGACCGGGAAGCCAAGAAGGCCGACCGCATCCACCGCTCCAAGTCGCTCAAGATGAAAGTCCCCACCACCGACTTCGAGAGCTTCATGTTCAAATGCCGGATGTGCATGATGGGGTTCAGACGCAGAGGAATGCTGGTGAGCCACGGCTCCGGGTTCTGATCTGGTCCATTCTTCGCACACGAGAACTGGACTGAGTGACCCCTCCCCCTTGGCGTTCCAAACAGAGAAGCCAAAATCCCATTGACTTCTATAGAAAAATAAAAAAAAGAATTGTTATTCTGATAAATGTAACGACTGAGGAATAGGAGTTTATTTCTCTATAGAAGTCTATGGGATTTTGGCTTTTTGGATTTTGTACTTCCCATTTTAAACACGAGGGGGGGGGGCTCATTCCAGTTCTCATATACAGTCTATGTTTGGATCAGAGGTCCAGCTCTCCTAACTGGTTCTGCTGCTTGCAGGTCAATCATCTGTCCAAGCGGCATCCAGAGATGCGCATCGATGAGGTGCCAGAGCTGACGCTGCCCATCATCAAACCTAACAGAGACTACTTCTGCCAGTATTGTGACAAGGTAAGTTACGCCCTTTGACTGTGTGTGTGTGTGGTGAGCCAAGACACGCTGACGTCTGTGTGTCTGCAGGTCTATAAAAGTGCCAGTAAAAGGAAAGCGCACATCCTGAAGAACCACCCCGGGGCGGAACTGCCTCCCAGCATCAGGAAGCTGCGTCCGGCTGCTCCCGGGGAACCGGACCCCATGTTGAGCACACACACCCAGCTGACCGGAACCATCGCCACCTCGCCGGTCTGCTGCCCGCACTGTGCCAAACAGTACAGCAGCAAGGTCAGAAGAGCTCCATCCGCACTCTCTGCAAAAAACAGAGTTAAATCCTCAAACACTTTTAATCCTTTATATACCAATGTATTTATTGGAATTATTAGTTTTCGTAATGTTGACATTTATAAATGAAATGTTCTCTGAAAAATGTAGAAAGAAAGGTTCTGTCTGGCCTTTAAAAAAAACTGTAATTATTTGCATTTTTCATAATTTAAGGCTTTAAGTGGCATCAAAAATAATCTTAGCCGATTTAAAATTCTCTCTGGAGTATTTTCTTTTTTCTTTTTAGAAAAATAATTCCAATAACATCCAGGAGGAACAAAACTCAAAATGCAATGAACTGCGGCTGCAGCTTTATACCAGGGGTGTGAATACTTTCAGCAGCGTCGCCTCCAGCTGTTTGATTTAGAGTTATTGTTCGACTTCATCATTTAACTCTGCCCTGAAGCGCAGAAGAAATTAGAAAAATGCAAATTTCAACAGAACAGGCTGACATGGTCATGACTGGAGCCCAGAGACTGTGGAAACACATAAAGATAAATACCGTTCATACCATCACTGCTGTCAAAGCTGTCAGTCAGACACAAACCAGCTGTTCTCTAATGTCTGTCTGTATCTGTGCACCACATGGAGCCAGCGCCTCCTGCTGGTAGAGCTGCTGCCCTTCCTCAACCGAGTGACGGTTTGAGAAGCTGACGCTGAAGACAAATCCACTTCACTCAAGGATCAAATCAGTCTAGAAAAAAAGCAGTTTTAGGCTTAAAAATGTGAAAAAGAGCAATTCAAAAGCTGGTTTCACGAAGAGAAAATTTGCAGATTTCACGACACTTTATGACTGTTGACTGCATTTAAATGTCAGAACTGATCTCAATAGAAACCAATAAAGAAGGGAAACTGTTGCCAACTTTACCGAAATACGAGTTTTGAGTGCTGGTCAGCAGTTTTAAGATTGCAGTAGCCTTGAAGTGTAAATCACATCAACAAATCACTCGCTGAAAAAATAGTAAAGATCACGACAATTAAAATAGCAAAACAAGTCAAAAAAAAAAAAAATGAAGGTGTGTTCTGATCCGTTTGTATCTACAAATGACGATTATTTGAAATGATTCACGCTGTGTTGTAACTTTTCCTTAATTTTAAAAAGCTCAAAATAATAAATTATAAAATCAAAAATAATTTCCATAAAAAACATGAGAAAGACAGTCATTTTGCAGTAAAAGTAAAAGTAATTTCTGAACGACAAACGGGGTAAAGAAGGTTTTCCGGGACATCCATGACTGGATGATGATGTTTGAGGGAAAACTAAAGGATGTTTTTACCCGAACTAGTACAGAGTTGACTAAACAACCACTGAGCGTTTGCAGTGGCTGTGGTCCGAAGCTTAAAGACATCTCTCCTGTTTGATATATTGCCAAATAATTTCCTGTTAAAAAGGTGAACAGACATCATCGTCCAATCAGGGCTGTCCCATAATGCCCACTTTTTCCAGTTCCTCATTTAGTTTTACATTTTTAACATTTTGATTACTGAAAATTCCTTTTATTTTTTAAATTTCCTTTCATTTATTAATGTTTAAATTTTGATTCCTAAAATATATACTATCTTTTAATCCGTTTTTTTTGCTTTTTTAATTGTCATTGTAAAGTTTTATTTTTATTTTTTTTGCATCGAGTAATTTGTAGATTTGTAGTCATTTGCACTTCAGGGCATTGTTCTTTTTTTAAAAAAAAGTCTTTCTTCGATAAAGGTATAAAAATAAAAACTATTAAAAATGTCATCTAATCTACAACTTTTCTAAATATACTGAAGCCCCGCCCCTTTCCTCTTTAGTAAAGGTTATTATTTCGGTAGTAGAACTGGAAATTAAAAAGATAAACTGCTCTTAAAAAGGTTTAAACAATGAGGTTTTAATTTTGAGATAGACAATTTGAAAGGTTCATAAAAAAGTGTTATTTAATAATTTAACGGTAGTTTTTTATGAGTGTGCACACTTTGGAACCACGGTGTCCAAATATTAAATATTCATAATCTGCTTATAAAAGAAACATTCAAGCAAAATGCATTGCACTTAAAAAATTATCTTTACAGTTTCTTTATAGTTTTATGCTACAAACAAAAATATTTTCACAAAAAGCCTAAAAACATGTTTTGTGTTCATTTCTTCGTAACTCCCAGTTAAAGACTTTTTCTTGGCTCCTCAGACAAAGATGGTTCAGCACATCAGGAAGAAGCACCCGGAGTTGGCTCAGCTGGGCAGCGGCATGCAGGCTCCTCTGACCGCCGCCGTGATCAGCTCCGCCCCTGCAGTCATCAGTGCAGATGGCGCCACGGCGGAGGCTGTGGTGGTGAGAAACCAACATCTGATGTTCTTTAAACTAGTCCAAAAGAAGCTGTTATTTATGGTCTCATATCAACTTTTCCTCATTGTAATTCCCAAATCTTGACCTAGAATGAAGTGGTTTCCTGGAAATTTGAAATCAGGCACAACAAATGGGTTCTGAAGGACTGTGATAGAACTAGAGATACAAAACTTAAACCCTCACAAATGAAATCGACAGTAAGGAGAATCCATTTTCATGGATTTTTAATCAGACCACAAAAAAGCTCTCAACTATGTAAAAAGACAAAATAAAATAGTTAAGTAAAGCATTAAGGGTGAGATTATGTGAGTTCACTTCCTCTCACTGCCTTTCAAGGAATGAATCATTAACATTTTCCTCAAGTATTTTTTGTTTTGTTTGCTTGAAATAAACCCGTTCAATAACAAAATTATTGTGAATTTCTGTCTTCAATCTGGTTATAAGTTATAAGTTGGTTACAAGGTTATATCCAACCCCTTGTGGTTACTTTGTGAATTGCACCTGGTCTATTTACTTATATTTTCTAAATGAGCTTCAGTCTGGAAGCTAAAGGGTCACCTATGTGTGTTTTGATTTTACTGCTTTGGTGCCTCAGAGATTTCATGAAATTGGTTTCTTCCTTTTGCCAAATGTAAAAGAGATGCAAAAGTAAACAAAGTGTAAAATTGATCCTAGGACTAATTAATAGTTTGAGCATCCAGTTTCATGAAAAACACTTTTTAAGCATTAATTCTCTAAATCTTCTTCTAAAAAAAGTGGTTTGATACATTTTTGTTCGTATATCTCATGTAGTTTTGGAACGCTGATTTCTTTTGTTGGTGTTTCCTTCTGTTCTATAGGTCCACCATAATAGGTTATAGACAGTCAAAAATCTGCACAAGCACCAGAATAATCCATTGAAACGTGTATGATTGAGTTTCATTGAACAGATGCATTGGAAAAGTGACCTTGACCCTTTGATTTCTTGTCCCTGCAGACCACAGATTTGTTGACTCAGGCCATGACCGAACTGTCTCAAACCCTGACCACAGACTACCGAACGGCGCAGGGTGATTACCAGAGAATCCAGTACATCCCAGTGTCCCAGGCGGGGGGCAGCCTAGCTCAGTCGCAGCACATCCAGCTGCAGGTGGTACAGGTCGCTCCGGTAAGATGAATGTTCGGGAAAACGTCAACTTCCTGTTTGTGCTCTTTTTAAATTTATGAAGCGGAAGATAAATCCAGTCCCCAGGAGATGAAGACTTGAATCGGCTCCTCTAAATCCTGTCTGATATCTGGGTGACATCTCTGAATCTCAGCGTTTGATTGAGATGGTGAAAGGCTGGTTTAGTTTTTTACCCAGGTCTGAGACTTGTGGGATTTTACTTTAGCTGTGGGACTTCATTATCCTGAGGAAGCTTTCGAAATCTCTTCACGTTCAAATTTAAATCTTTATTTATATGGCGCTTTTCAGACCTCCTCACACCGAGGAGGTAAACACTGAGCACGGGAAAGTAAACAAAGTCGCTGACAGTTGAAGCCTTCTCTGGGGGTAGATGTATAACCAGCTGGGCGCAGCATCTCAAGGGGGCGGAGCAAGCCGGGGGTCTAAGTCCACAGCAAGAGCTACAGCAGCGGAACAGCAGACCACCCAGAAGGAGAGGATCCAACTCAGGAACCACTGGAAATAAAATAAAAAACATGTTTTTTTTAGTTCTAATAATGAACTAAAGTAGACCCAGGACAGAGCCTTGGGGGACACCCCTAAGAAGTGTAGCCTTTGGCATGAACACAGACAAAACAGAAACACAGACGTTGTTTTTGTAGAAATAATCGCTTTTCTAAAAGCAGACTGTGGGTTCAATTATGGATCAGAACAAGGTAGTAGAAGCTCCTCTGAATGACTTCTGTAGGTATAAGTACTGCAGTAAATGGGTTTTTTTATTCTAAATTATATAATTTTCTCCCTTGAGTATCAATAAATCATGCCGACATCCGAGTTTACTTGGAAAAGCAGACTTGAAGCAGGTTCAGAGAAGCATAATAGGAGCATCTTTGTTCTTCCTTTGGACGGATCTTCCAAAAAGCCCACATTTTTGTTGACAATCTCAGATGTCTGCTGCAGGTTTGGTCAGATTTTCCTGTGATGAAGCTGCTCTTCATCTTTGCTGCGCTTTTGGATTTCTTTCACAGGCTTCCTCCCCACATTCCCAGGCCCCCACAGTAGACGTGAGCCAGCTGCACGACCCCCACGGCTACAGCCAGCAGCCCATCCAGCTACAACACGTCCAGGTCTCTGAGGCGTCGGGCACCAGCCAAGCCACAGCCCAGGTGAAGCACCTGCGCCGGTCTGAATACACCAGTCCTTTTAACCCCAGGGGTTAACCTTTGGAAAGTGTTTACTTTAAGTGGTTACTCCTGCTCCTCCGAAGGGCACCAGCCGGCCGCTCAGCCCCACCACCCAGCAGGCGAGCCAGGAGCTGACCCCCGTCACCTTAGCCCAGAGTCAGAGCAGCAGCCAGCAGCAGGGGACCGTGCAGCACACCTACATACCTGGAAACTGGAACTACCGAGGCTACAGTGAGTCCCGGCCTCCTGTTTGTTTGTTTGTTTGTTGATGCACATGAGAGTCATTTTAACTGTTTGCTCCTCCAGCGTCAGAGATCCAGATGATGACTCTACCTCATACACAGTACGTCATAGCTGAAGCCAGCACCCCGGTGTCTGGAGTCGGTAGCAACCAGGTGAAAACGGTGAGAAAGCGCTGACATGCCCCTCCTCCTGCACCTCTTCATCTACCTCCCTACGCATCTCTTGATGCACCTCCTCATTTATGTCTTCATACATCTCCTCATTTACCTCCTTATTTACCTATTCATGCATCTTCTCATGGGTCAGTGCATTGAGCAGATGTGGTTTGGGGTTCAAATCCCAGTCTTTCAAGAAATTGATACATTACTCCAGATGAAGCATCTGCCTAATGTTTATGTGTGTCTGTGCGGTGAAATGAGCAAATTCCATCGTCCCCTGTCCCGCTGTCGTCCCTGTAGACACACTACGTCATCTCCGAGGGTCAGACTGATCTGGAGACCAAACAAGCCGCTCCTCAGAGCGCCGCCCAAACCGAGCACCTGGAGCAGCAGCCGGTGACGCAGCAGTACATCATCACCACAACCACCAACGGCAGCGGGGCCGGAGAGGTCCACATCACCAAACCGTGACTCAGCTGCAGGCCAACAGGGCGATTCCGCCCGGCCTCCTGAGCAGCTCCACAAAACAAACGCACTTCAGCCCCCGTGGGTGTGGATCTGCACACGGAGGCGGGACCGAATGGCTCTGCCCAAATATCAACCGAGCTGCTAGAACTTTAACGGAAAGGTCAAATGTGAAGCTGTTGTTTTCAAATGACATTAACAATGAAGAATAAAACTAGTTTTAAATAAAGCACTGGAAGGCAGAGCTGGACAGTAGATGTTTTCTTCTCGGTAAACTTGAATTTTGAAGCTGCTTACTAACATCTTAGTGACACGAACCACAGTTCTGCTCGGAATAAATATTGAGATATCCTCATATCTGTTCTGTTACAGACATGTGTTCAAGTGTTGTGTTTGGAAACGACAGAGAAATCTAGAATGAAGTGTTGGAGCTGGTTGTGGAGAAAATGTTCTCCTTCTGTGTGCAGGATTGTTTTGTCTAGGAGATGTGATTCAGAATCGTCTATTTTAATATCTGAATCTTTGTCACTGTTTGTGTTTTTATAGTAAAATATACCAAAAACCCCTGAACTTTGTTCTTCAGCATTCCTGGTTGTCACCAACTGTTTTTGCTTCACATCGGGCTACATTTATGCCTCCCACAGAACACAGAGTTTCATCGCTTTCTCCAAATCCACAAATCACAAGTGGACTGGACTCCCAAGAACCCTCAAGGAGTCTGTGAGTTGTATATCTGATCCCAGAGTCCTGAATCAGAGGTTCCATCAGCCAAATTTTCCTTCCCTATGTTCTGGAGCAGATATGGAAGGCCATCCCCTCTCAGGAGGGACCACCATCCTGGGACTGCCCCCAACCATGGCGTGGTCTCACAGCGAGAAGGCCCCAGCTCAAATCCCACACCTCTGTGTGGAGCCTGCATGCTCTCCCCATTGACCCTCCCTGGACACTCCGGCTTCCCCCCACACAGTCCAAAAACATGCTTCATAGGTTGATTGATTACACCAAATTGTCCCTACATGTGAGTGAGTGGCTCTGCGACAGGATGGTGTACCCCGCCTTCACCAGACAGTATCAACACTGTGAGCCCCAAAAGGAATTAAGCAGGTTAGAAAAATGGAATAATTTATATTTGGAAAATTAAAGATGGTGCCCTTTTTCTGAGGTCAGAGGTCAATGAAATTTCAGTTGTGGCTGTAGACCTAAGCTGATGGCACATGTGAGAAATTTTGTGACGATCGCTTTTCCTAAATTAGAGGAAATGTTAAAAAAAAAAAAAAGAAATAATTGCCAAATTTCTCACTCGCCATAGGTCCTGTGGCCATCCCATAATCATTTCAAAACTTCTTTTGGATATCCCCAACACTTGTTTGAGTTTTGTTAGTGAATTTTGAACTATTTTTTTGTTTACTCCCATGAAAAAGTTTTGGCCTCATTCTTTTTTTTGGGGGGGGATATTTTGCCTGCTGTGATGTCATTGTTTTTGTTTTTTTCCACAGGCTTCTGTGTTTTTGCAAATGTTCTGAGTTTCCACATATTTGTCTGTTCTGAATCATTCTGCCTCTGAACTTCTCTTTTGTTTCCTGTTGGGAGATGTGAAAACCAAGGGAGGTGCTGCTCTGAGTGTCAGGGTGGGGCAGGGAGTTGAGCACATTCCTTTCTTGCAGGGAATGTAGAAAAAGACAAAAAGCAAAGCTTTCAAGCCGGACCTGTCCAACCTGCCGTCCACACGTCGGGCTCATTCTGAGCAGAGGAGCCAAAGAGGAGCTTCTCTTCATCTGACGCAGCATGTCAGGACGACTGTCATGTGTTTAACAGCCACTTTCCTCACATGTCAGAGCGGGAACACAGAATGTGGTGGTGGGGACCTGAGAGACAACACACAGGTAAGACAACATTTGACTTCTGATGCTGCTTGAAGATAAACTTTACCCCAAAGTAATGCAGGTTTGCTGGTCTGTTAGTGCGGATGTCTTGACAGGATTCATGTTTCACCTCAGAGTCCTGCAAACTTCAGATGAATCAGACACTTGGGTCTCTCAAGACGCTTCAACTCTGGTTGAGCTTGGCTCCAGCAGGTGTAATGTGGTGGATCTGCCAGCTGGAGGCGCTGCTTCACTCCTCTGCGTCCCAGGTGGAGGTGTGCTCCAGGCTGCTGTTGGTGTGTCTGCTGTGCGTGGTGCTGGCGGTCTCTTTGCGGGCCCTGAGGCACCGCCTGGGGCCCCGGCAGAGCCAGGTGAGCTCAGCTTCAGCACTTCACATCCCTGCTCAGCTCCTGCTGGTTTCTCAGCTGATTCTGCTTCAATTCAGCAGGAAACAAAATCCAAACAGCATCAGGGAGCTGTTCATTTAAGCAGGAATAACCACAATGTATGGTAAGGTCAAACGACTTAATACTTCTTTGAAGAAAAGGCCTTTAGAATGCTGGAAAATACTTTTTTTGTTCCTCCAGGATGGCCGAAAACAGAATCCCAGATCTCCAAGTTCCTGTTTCCGTCGCTCTGGCAGACTCTGTGCTCCTCTGTGTCCTTCAGGAGCCCCTCCAGGACCCCAGTGTGGCCAACATCGAAGCTCTCCTCTCCAGGTTAGAGGTATGTCGCTTCCACGTCCTGTGGAGCACCTCAAGGATCCCTTCTTGGACCTTTGCTGTTCAACGCAGCCATGGTGCTTCATATGCAGACAGTCGGTCTCACACCTTCACAATGCTCCTCTGGACTTTCTCAGAGCAGGTGTAACTCCAGATCCCATTTCTAGAAGAATAAGAGGCAAAAATCTATTCAGAAATTGTTTGGTTTTTAGCTCATGATGTAAAATGTGACTCAAATTTCTTCACATTTCAATCTTTAAAGACCAATTCTGAAGGAAATTGTGCTTTGGGTGTTTCTTGTAGCATTTTCTTGTGACATTCTTTGATGATGGAGGACATATTTACAAAGAAAATGAGGCCTAAAATTACTTCTCTGAGTCAAATCGTTGTGAATAAGAAGCAGATTTAAAAATGTCGTTCAAAAAGGGGGTGTGGTCCAAAGATCCCTGCTCTGCTCCATTCTGATGCATTCACTTGTAGACGACTAGTTCCATCTATGTGTTCCTCGTTTGAGCTGGCATCTGGATCAACGCTGTACGCCAGGATTGGTTTGGTATTGTTTGCCATTTTTGTCGGTTGCTGTGCGTGATGGGCTGTAAGCCAGCGGGAGAGTGTGTAAACAGAGAGCTCTCGGTGCGGGGAAGGGGGCGGGATTGCTTTACGGCTACTTTCCCGCCCACAATCAGAGGAAAATATCTGACGAACTCCTGTCGCTCTGCAGTAACAATGTCATAGAAAACGAAAGTTTTTTTTTTTTTTAAAAAAGCAAAATCATAATAAAAAGACCACTGGGAACAGTTTAACAATAGATCAAAAGGTGATCTGAGTGGGTTCTTAAGACTTTTTTCTTTGAGTTTGACATCTTATCAGCTACATTTTTGTCTTCATGCTTCAATCAAAAAAAAAAACAACCTCAAGTTAAAGAGTTTGAAAGGCGCTTTATGAATAAAGATGCCTCTAAAAGGGATAAATCTGCAGCCTGCAGCTATACACACTTCTTTAACCGTTTAAAGCTTTTGCAGATGACTTCATGCAGACCAGACGGGGTGGTTAGGAACGTGCAGGTATTCTAGCCAACGGTGATGCCTGCAGTCCCAGCACGGCTGCATCCTGAAGTGAACCTGCAGAGGAAACTTCAAGCGATTCAGTCAGCGGCTCTGACTGCTCTGTTCTCCTTCAGGCAGTGTCTCAGTCTCTGGAGAAGATCGGCCTCGGATCAGAAGCAAAACCAGAGAACGGATGCGGCGCGCTGTCAAACATAGTAAAGCTGACCTCCGACTACCTGCGGGACAGGCGAGGCTCCACCTCCTCAGAAAACGTAAATAAAAATGCTGCAGACTGAGTTTTGTTTTATTCACATCTCTTGTCCCCCCCTGCAGGAATAGGATTTTGCACGCTCTCATCCAGGTGCAGGCAGGTTTTGAAGCCAGCGTGGAGGATATGCTGCAGGGCCTGGACGGCTTCTGGAAGCAGCTGGAGGAGCTGCATGCGGGGGTCACGCTGTCCAAACGGGAAGGTCAAGGTCACAAGGACCTGGCTTCAGCCCAGACGGAGGCGGAGGTGAGCCTGCCAGCACAGCGTAAAGTACTACCAGTGCTGCAGCAGACACGTCTGTCTGGAAACAGCTGATAGACTCACACACAACAGATACAGTTTAGACTTAAAGTGCCACTCCAGTCATCATTAGATCTATTTTGAAAGTGATCCCAGAGGTTTTCTGATCATGATGATGCTGTTTTTAGCCAAAATCAAACAAACCTGTAACGTTTTCTAGAACACAGTTTCTGCAGAGCGGCAGTAGTTCATTAGCAATTCATCTCTTTGTTGATGGGCGGGACTGTTGGCATAGAGCAACCCCGCCCCTCTTCCCTTTCCTGTTGCTGAGAAGTCCCTACTTAAGCAGAGTAGGGAGCTTGTGGCCTGCCTGGCACATTTTCTACATCACAAATAATCTTCTTTACAAACGTTTTTTTTTCTGCTCCTGATTTATGATGATTTGAATGAAAAAACACTCAGAAATGCAATTTAAAACTTAGTTTTCTTTATACAGCACAGACCAAGTGTTTGGACACACCCTCTCATTCAAATGAATGGGAAGGTGTGTCCAAACTTTTGGTCTGTACTGTATATGTCCTCCATCATCAGAAAAATGCCACAAGAACAGGTTAAATACACCAAAAACAGCATTTGCATCGGAGTGGGCCTTTAAGAGACTAAGTTACATGAATTAGCTGGTTCAAACCGGATGTCTTCTGTGTACGTAAAAAGAGATCAGCTGACGTCTTAGAAAGGGAGAACCTCATCCTTAAGGCATCAAAATCTGCCTCCCAAACCCAGCCATTTATCAAGAAGGTCAGGTTTCATTTAGGAATCCAAAACGAAGTCTTTAAAGTATAATTAGTTACAACTTTTTTAAGGTAAATTCCAGTGATTGTGGATGAGATCAGGACTGAGAAACCCTTGTGTTCCAAACAGGCATTAACGGCTAATAATTAGTCATTATATTTGTCAGAACAACCATTCTTGCTCTGCTACCTTTTTTTTAAAACATCTTCTTACTTTTATATATATTGTTTCTGTAGTTCGAGTTACTTAAGTGCTAAACCGGCCACTCAGATGCCTCAATAAAAGTGGGCGGGGCCTGCTGGTCTCCACATCCAACGTTTAAAACGTTTGACTGACAGATTCTCCAAAGCCCAGTTTCCGTGGTAGGAGTGTGGACTTCCAACAAGCTCAGTCCTGACTGATGAGAGTTGTTACCATAGAAACGTGATCCGGACCAATCACTGCCTGCTGAAGTTGTGTGGCTCCAACATGGCAGGGCTCCATATCGTGGAAAAGTGATGACTTCATTTGGTTGGAGTTAGCCATTTTCTATGAGTGATGTCACACTCCCCTCAGTCCAGTAGCCATATGCAGTCAATGGTAAATTCTTAAAACTTCTTGCTGTTTGACCATGTGGTCCGCTGAGCAATCGGAAGAGAGCTGAAGGCCTTTTCTGTTCAATGGATTTTGCAGTTACAACAGGGATTGTGTACCTTTGAACACACAGTGTGTATTTGTACAAACCTCTTTTGTATTAGAGGCTAAAATGATATTTGCATACATTTTTGCTGGGACTGGATGGAATCTTGGACCCGATGATCACTTTAGCAAACGGAACATGAAACACATCTAAAACACAGAAAACAGTCTGTTGATCTGGAGGGAGTAACTGAAGATCGGCAGTAACTGCTGTCCAAAAGGATGAGAATGATCCAAGAGCGAAGTCAGGCTGGACGATGAAGGAGAAGACATAAAAATAACAGTCAAGCCAGAGTAAATCTGTGTTCAGCACTGATGGAAGTTAGCGCATGGACCAACAAGTAGTCCTAAAACAGCCCAGGTGAGAGGAGATGGGCTCCAGGTGTGTCAGGAGGAGTCCCTGCCAACAATCCTGCACACCTGAGGAGAAAACACCAACCATCAGAGGGCAGCAATGGCCGAGGAAACCAGAAGAGGGCGACAGAGGCACACAGATCTGCCACAGGTTTGGCATCCAGGTGGTCCAGATTCTTCTCATCATCAGATCTTAGGAGAGGATAAGAGTGTCAATGAACAAAAAATGAAAAAGAATCATTTATTTAAGCAAAAGGGAGGATTTTCTGTTGTCTTTTCCTCTTTTCTTTCTTTGAAATTCTTGTTAAATATCTTCTTATCTGCTGCTCTTTTAAGATGAGCTTTTTACTCTGAAATGATACTATGAATACAAAAAAAGAAAAACATATCCACAAAGAGTACACAGAATGCTATAAAAGTTGTTTGAAAATGTATAGAATAGGGCAAAATAAAACAAATAAATGCATATTTACTGCTTCTCCATATTCTTACAGTTTAAGAGAAAAATAAAAAATTAACTTAAATCCCCATTTCAGAGTTTCTCCCTTGAGGCATTTAGTTTTTTCATTCCTGTACTCACCAAATATCATTTATTACAACTGTGTTTTTTTCCCTACTATTTTCTTATTATCCGTAGCATTTTCTTAAACTTCAACTGAAGTTTGTGTATAATTTTGCTGCATGTGGTGTCTTTCAAAAGATTATAAAAGCTAAAAAGAAATCAAAATGTTTGAACTGTAGAACAAATATGTCTAACTTTTTCATTGTTGCTCAGTTTTTAAGGAGAATCCAAGAGAATTTTTCAATGTCATTTGACTTAATGTTAAATGGACAACTTTTTTTGTTTGTTCATTTTAGGCAAATAACAACAGACGCAAAATACAAAAAAAAAGTCGAAAAAAAAGAAATAAACAAAACCATCAGCCTAATTTGACCCTGTGATCATTTTGGCCTCTCTGTGTTGTTTCTGTTCTGCACAGACTCTGTTTGCGGTTTTGAATCACTACAGGGAAAAGCTTGGATCATGCGAGGTCCAGCTGAAGGAGAGCACGCAGCTGCTGCAGGTCAGCTCCCCTCTGAGCTTCAGAACCATCTCGGCCCGCCTCGTCTCCATCTGAACCTCTCTGTTCTCCTGTGCAGGAGCTGACCTGGAGCCACACTCACACCTGCAACAAGGTGAACAGCAGCAGCGAGTCCGTCTGGCCCGAGCTCCTGCTGCAGGTCAACATGGAGCAGGTACGCTCATCTAAAAAAACCAACAAAAAAAATGCAGCAAATCATGTCAGGCTCTGAAAGCATCTCTGTCCGCAGTTTGACAAAGTTCAGGAGAGCTTCACCTGCCTGGAGCAGCAGACCTCCACCTTTCAGGCCCACCTGGAGGGACTCGGGAAAGGACATCAGGAGCTGCTCTCTGCTGCTGGTCCGAATGCAGAGACTCGTCAGGACAGCGACGAGTCGCCGGAGCGCTCCGATGCTGCAGGTTCAGGAAAGAGCTCCTCCCTGCTGCTGTGTGGAAAGTCCAGCCGGCACCTCTCCTCCCGTTTTGGACGACTGCGCAAAATCTCAAAGAACAAGTGATGCGAGTTTCTCTGTGCAGCCAGAAGATTCTGCAGATGTTGATCATCTGCTGGTTCCCTCAGACATGGTTGCTCCTATTTTCTGTTTTTTTTTTTTTGTGTTTTTTGATGCTGATCAGATTTTTAAGGGAATATTGTTGCAAAGGCTGTACGGAGGGGCAGTGGTTTGTGCTCTCGCCTCTCGGTGAAAAGGCTGGTTCAAATCCCCACTGTTTTTTCTCAGTGTGGAGTTTTGGCCCTGTCAGTCTGGCAACCTGTTTGGGGATTATCCCACCTCCACCAGACAGTAGCAGGGACAGGCTCCAGCAACTCTATGACTCCAAAAAGGGATTCAGCAGGTTCAGAAAATTGCTGCAAACACAAGAAGTCGCTCTTCCCCCACTTTTGACCAAAGCCCATCACTGGACATGCCAGAGCTCAGATTTGTGAGGGAAAAACTGAAACCAAACATGACAAAATTATTTCTTGATTTTAAATACAAAAATAGTCAGAAACGGTTTAGATGAATCAACTATATTTTTAATGCATAAGGTTGAACAAAACTCTGATTTGTGAAGCGTTTGTTTGAGCGCGGCCTCTCAAAAAGGGTTTTTCCTCCCATCTATTCCCCCCGTCTGCATCAGACTGAGTGCCGGCAGCTTCCTGAACCTTCAAAGCCTGGACTCTCCGCTCAGGGCAAAATGGGGGGAGTGAATGGTAAAGAGGGGTCACGGGAGGTCAACGCCGGAAGCCTTTCTGTTATTGCTAAAAACTGAGCAGCCTTGCGGAGAGACGCAAATGTCTTTGAACCCCTATTCAATCACCCGGCTGCAACACGTCAAAGGCTGATTTCAGACCGTCCCTCAGGAAAGCTGGGAATTGGGTTGGTACAGTATTTGGGCCCCATGTCTGTGTGACTGCGAGGAGGTGATGGGGAGAGGTGGGGTCTGTGAGGAATGCAGCTGCAGGATCAGAACTGTCACAACAAAGACACGAGCACAGCGGGCCGGAGGGTTCTGGAGGAGAGTTATGGCAATGAGTCATGCAAGGAAAACAGCAAACATGGGATCAGATGACCTCTGCTTTCTGTGCACGAGCAGATGAAATTGTGTAGCTACAGCGAGACGCTAATGGCTGGCTTCTTCAAGAGGTTCTCCCAAAGCAAGCTCAAGCGCGAGTTATCTGAGAAAATACAGTTAGTGGCAGAGGTCAATCGCTCGCCTGAACCCGACAGTTACTAAGGATCAGGTTTCAGGGGCAAACACGTACGCACGTTTGTGCTGATCCGTCCTCTAACAACCGGAATAACCCCACAAGGTTCTGAAACCAAACACCCTAGACATCCTGCTGCAGAACCAGAAATGAGTCCAGAGGAGTGTCAACCAGATGAAACATCCAGCACCATCACACTCAGGAAGGGCCAACTCAAGAGAGATGGAGCTGTGAAGACTGACAGGTGCTGATTTACGCAGCATGAGAGAGCAGATGGTTTGGATCCACTCTTAAATGAATGGAAAGGGAGTTTTTCCGCCGTGAAGCTGCACATGTGCTGCATCCACGCAATGCGATCGCTCTGCTGTAAGAGGCTGCATGTGTGAAGCTCTCATGAGTCGCTCAGACCTCAAAGACAAACGAAACCCCATCAGAATGACATCAAAACGCCAGATTTTTGCTCAATATCACTCAGGTGAGAATCTTCTTTGTTTTGTTACCGAATCAAAAACTGGACAAAATTTTTGGTTGTTGCTGTATTTGGGAGCTGACTGTGAAATCACACAAGAGAACTTTTACTTTTAAGGAATGACTGTTTTCTGCAGAAACCAACGACTGTACTGTAAATAAAATCTCAAAATATTTATAAAAAAAATTGGCCAAACGTTTGTTTAAAGCAGAAGGTTTCAAGAGCCACTCCAATTAAAAAAAATTGTTTTGAGCGATTTAAACATGTTTTTGTGGCACTTTCTGATGATCAAGCTCAAAATTGCATTTCTGAAGAAATGCCCAAGAGAAGTGTCACCCACAAGCATGGTAAACATGGTAAACATGGGCCGACCAGGCTACACAGCTGTTAAAATTTTGGAGAGGCCCAGCACTCAAGGGCAAGGACCAGAACCAGCACGACAGGGACACGGACTCTTCCAGACTCAGATGTGATGTGATTCTCAGCTCATGGCCTAGCCAAAGAACTTGGAGATCCCCCTCCCTGCATGGAGAGAGGACCGCCGGGACAAGGAACCCAGCATCCAAAGGACACAGCCACCGCCACTGGCGTCCCGGTTCCTCACACAAGACATGGGATAGGGGACAGATGATCAGTGGCTCCACCATGGTTGTGTAACAAGTGTGTGTGTTTGTGTTGGAGTGTATAATGTGGTGGGGTAAGGGGTGTGTGCAATCAATTAACATAATTCCAATGTTTTGGAGGCAAGCTGTACTGTCAAATGTTGGATATCAGTGCAAATCTGCTTTTCCCCATTTCAGAAAACGCTGCAAACATGTTAATTGTGTAAATAGTTGAAGAGTTACAGTAGTTTAAAGGGCATCAACACTGAATTAAAAAGGGTTTAAAGGCCCACAACACAAATACATTAAAAAGCAAACCTTATAACAGATGGAAAATGTTTTGTCAAACATGACGTTTAGCGGATTAGTCCTTCTAGCTTGATGCTTTTTTCTTCCTGGTCAAACACGTTGATGAAAGTTCTCATTCATCAAGGTGACATCTTAAAGTCGAGTCATAGCATCTGGACTTCTTGAATTCTCGTGACTCTCCAACTGTTTACACAAAAACATTATTCCAACGGAATCTGAAGTGGAGAAAAACAGCTTGGCGGCACAAAGTTCGGTACCAAATCAGTGCAAAGCTGTCTGAATCTGAACGTCAACACTGGTGCTAAGGCTTTGGGGTGAAAGGGTTATAGTCGCCTTTCTCGAAATGTTTCACCAATCATCCAAGTGGCTTCATCAGTCTGACGCATTGACTGTATGGTAAACTGGACTGAGTTATGTGACGTCACCCATAGAAAATTGTTTAACCAAATAAAAGCAATTCAGATGCGTTTTTTTCATGCCTCCATGTTGGAGCTAGATGTCATCAGTAAGCAGTGATTGGTCTGAGTCAACGTTTCTATGAAAACCATTCTGGCAAGGAAGGAGTGAGCTTGTTGGGAGGCCACACCTCTGCCACTTTAAGTCAGGGGGCACCACCTACTTTTTTGAGGCATCTCATTGGTCAGTTTATAACTTCAATAACTTGAACTACAGAAAAAGTATCATGATATTGTGATCTCTATAGAAGTTTATGGGGTTTTGACAACTTGAAACTGGGTCACTCAGTCCAGTTCTAATATACAGGCTATGCACTCAACTTCCTGACTTTGATCAACGTTCCCCCCAGAAGAGCAGCTGCTATAAATACTTGATGCTTTGATGAGGTTCATTCCATTCAAACTGGATGGAAGCAAATCCAGTCAAAGTGAAGATTCTCCAGGACCTTCACCAGTCTGAAGCTGAGTTTGCAAGACTTTCCCAGTGAAAAAGTACTCTGATGAAATGTTAGACAAATTTCTGCAAATCGCAAAGATACAATAGTCTCCCTCAGCATCTGGTTTTTATTTTTAATTAAACAAGAGTTTGATTTGATGATTAGAGATTTTGTATTTAAGGGCGGTTTTCATTTTTTGCTGACACCTTAAAAGTTAGAACTGTTTATTTCACATAATAGTTCAAGAATAGATGTTTGTGGTTGTGAAACCTGGACAAGCGCCAGTCCTCATGTTTATCTTTATTTTGAGACCTTGCTTGGTGATAACCCACCACACGCCTGTCTGCCATTAACGGGCCAGACCCAGAGCATGCGGGGCCACGCCACTTTTAACCAGAGGCGGTTGCAGCGGACAGCTGCACACTGAAACAAAACATCAAAACACCAGTCACAGATGCACACAATTAGCAACATGGTAGACATTTGGGGAGCAAAAGGTCCATAAACTCGCAACTTATTATGGTTGATCTAACATAGCTGGAGGGGGAGCTGAACGTTAATGGGCTTTTAGTTCGGCTTGAAACATTCCTCCATCCCCACTTTAATGTCAAAGAAACCCTAACTCCTGAAATCTTTCTCAAACCTTTCATGTCAGCTGAACGCCATCTTGAGCAGGCCGTGTGTGAAGGTACATGCGTGCACGGGGAGACAGAAAAAGAGCGTGATTGGCCCCGGGGGCTGGAACATGTTTCTAATCTGAAGGAAACTCTCGGCTTCCTGTTTGTGTAAATATTTTCTTACTTTGTTTTCCGAGAGAGAAGTAAGAATAATCAAGCTGACCTTCCTGCCCTCCTACTTTTTCCCTGACATGGATCGGGGTGAAATTGTGAGGTCAGAGGAGGAAACCGTGAAAACTGTGATTCCTGAAACAAACAGGCCCCAAACCCAGCAGCTGATGGTGGAATCGCTCTATACAGGGTGACCCCAGAAGCCACATAGCCAGTGGGACCACTGTGACTGATCAACTTTTGGGTTTCCACCCATTTTCTGTCTGTGTGCAATGGAAATTGGCCTCCCGGCTCGATTGTGCCCAGTCTTTTTCCATTTGTATAAAGACCAGTGTTTGATTCTGCCAAGATGGTGACGACCAGCTTAAGCTCAAAGACTTTTACTCTGTTCAGTAATGACCAATGGTTGACATATACACATGCTTCATCTGCTCAGTTTACTGTCAACCCAAAGAGTCATGGTTTGTCAGAATTCCCTCACAATGTCCTAATTAGTGCACTATAGAATTTTGTCAGGGTATCCAAAACTATAATTCCAAGATCCAGAGCCCTGGAAATTTCCTAGAAGTCCTTGCGGAAAATTTGTGTACATGGATGCTCACTAGATTAGCAAATACGCATGCACCGGATACGTTTGCAGCTACACCTTGCTAATACTGAGTTGGACCCCTTTTAGCCTTCAGAATGGCCTTAATCCCTGGTGACATAGATTCAACAAAATACTGGAAACATTCCTTAGATAGGATGATCCATATTGACACGACAGCATCACGCAGTTGCTGCAGATTTGTCAGCTGCACGTCCATGACGCCAATCTTCCGTTCCACCACATCCTTAAGGTTCTCTTTTGGGTTGTGATCTTATAATAGAGGAGGCCATTTGAGTCCAGTGAACTCATTGTCATGTTCAAGAAACCAGTCTGAGATGATTCCAGCTTTATGACACGGCGCCTTATCCTGCTGGAAGTAGCCATCAGTGTGGTCATACAGGGATGGACATGATCTGCAACAATACTCAGGTAGGCTGTGGCATTGGAACCATGAGGGGCCCAAAGTTATTTATGCCAAATTCTGACCATATCATCTAAATGTCGCAGCAGAAATGGAGACTCATCAGACCAATGTTTTTTCCGATCTTCTACTGTCCAATTTTGGTAAGCCTGTGTGAGTTGTAGCCTCGGTTTCCTGTTCTTAGCTGATAGGAGTGACACCCGTAATGGTCTTCTGCTTCTGTAGCCCATCTGCCTCAAGGTTGGACATGACAGTAACATGACATGCAGTGATGCAATAGAACAGCGCTAGATCCAGGGCACTGGATAGTCCCGCACTACAGTCTTTTGGAAGTTAGGGAGTAGTGAGTGAATTTGGACATAGCTCCAGTGTTAGGCTATATCCGAATTCACTCAGTAATAACCGCTTGAAGACCTAATTTAATATATATATATAAATTTCCAGGGCACTGGATTCTGGAATTGTAGATTCGGATATCACGAAAAAAAGAGTGACTGCCTGATATAGTGCACTGGTGAGGAAATTTGGACATCGCCATAGTCTCCTTAAGAAAACAGCATAAACTGACAAATAAGTGATGAATATCTTCTATTTACTTCTTAAATCCTTTCACACGACTGATGCTGCCTTTTTTAACCTATAACTATTTAAACAACCATAACTACTTAAACTAAATACCCTTTTGTGCTTTATTGAAATCTTGATGCAAATCCTGTCAACATTTTACCGTTTTTCATTAACGTTTGTTGAGTTTTCTGGTTTGCGATTTGTGGTTTTCAGCGTTTTGGACCTCAGAGTCCTCAGCACATGTCAGACACAGTTGCAAACACACGAGCTGAGATGTTACAAGCTTCAGCTTGACTGATCACTTTCCTCCTCTGTGAACGAAGTGTCAACGTGTGAGGTGGCTCTCTGACGAAAGGCCAAACAAACAGGCCGGCCCAGCCACAAAGACGCCGCCACTCAAGAGACATGCGGCAGCAAAACCCCACCCCTCCACACACATACACACAAGCCCACCCAGCCTCACGTGCACCCCGAACACGGAGCAAAGAGGAGGAAATGATGGAGGAGGAGGAGGAGGGGAGCAAGTTCTGATACCCATTCACTGGATGTCACCTCCTCACAAAGGCGAATGCAAGACACTGCCACTAAATCACAGTTAATGGACTGCTTTCTCAATTCTGCAAACACGACAAGGGAAGTTTGTGTGTCTGTGTGTGAGGGTGGCAAAGGTGCCTATTTGCCACATTTGAAGATGCACATGGGCAAATAAGTCCAACTAGACACTAGGGCCAAATCCAAACTCCTCCCCTACCCCTAAGGCTTCTCCCAATCCCTACATTTAGCACTCCAACAGAGAGTTATGGAAACATAGTGTCTTCTCATTCGGATGTCACTCCCACTCGATGAAGTCATTAATGGTCATCAGTCATCCACATTAGCACGTAGCTGCCAGCACTCGGAAAATATATAACAACATCCGTTTCATAACTTCCAAAATCATGCTAGAACGAAAAATTACTTACATTTTCAGGTAAACTGTGCTTCAGAGCACACCCACATGAAGAAATGCGTTTCTCCTCCGTGTCACAGCGCGATGCGGATTACCCTCGTGACAGAGAGATCCAGAGACCTGCGCTACGAGCGTTTCCCATTCAAAAAACCATTTCGGACACCCCTATTCCTACAAATGCCCTTAAAATTAGAAGGATGGGGAGAAGCTGGAGGGGTAGGGGAAGAATTCTGATTCGGCCTAGGAATGCCTCAATTCTAGTTTTAACCCTTGTGCTTTCCTAGACACTTTAACATTGGGAGTTGGGTCATCTAGACCCACTAGACAGTGCGCTGAATTTTTTCTTCAATGATTTGTGAACATCACTGGTGTCCATGGATTACATGAAATCTTTCCACCTTTATCCACCTTTGTCATGGTAGGAATAACACGTCAATGATCATCTTGACTCCATAAGATAGCACAAGGGTTAAAACCAAACCATGTGTACACCTTTGAACAGAATTGTGGGGAGAGTGAATTGCTGTATCCCGACCAGGACTGGGTATCACCAATGATTTCCAGAATCGATTTGATTCATGATTCGATTTGATTCAGTTTCTCCCTGGGTACACACCAGGCATGTGTTCAAGAATGCGCTGAACAGGCATTTTTGAACTCACATTTGGCATATGGTATTCACACTAGACTATCGCTTCCTGATACCAGGGCATGTATTCACAGTTGGAAGAGGCTAGGAGCGAAATGTCAAAGTGGTGCAAATTTTGCTCCATGCGTTTTTTCACAGCTCTGTTCAGATATATGAACGATTTGGTGTCATAGCATTTTTTTATTACAGCCGGGCACAAACTGCAATTTTCAAATTCTCCTTCATGATCGTTTTTCAACCGGTTGGCACTTCCGTGAATTGAAAAAGAATGCTACCCATACGTCACTGCCAAATTAAAGTCCCTGATCAGTCAAAGTTCAACAGGTTTAACTTTCAATGGCTGCATGTTTTGTACGTAGAGCCATGAAACTGACTTAAAACACGTGTAGCAATGCGTATTCGGGACCGTTTTGAATGCGGAACCCTAAAATGCGCATTTGCACAAGCTGTCACTTGAGCACACGTTTCTGAGTCCTGTGTGAACGTAGCATCACTGTGCTGGGAGAGTCTCTGAATGATGTTAGGAACCAGACATGAGACATGATTACAGATGTTTTTGTAGAATTCCTCAAAATAAAAAACCTGATCTCTAAACATTGCCCTGTCTGTATATGACACATACAGATATGCTTCCATGTAGCGATGAGGCTAAAAACGTTTGGCGGTAGCTCCTCCAGCGTATGTGTGGAGCGTTGAGTTTATGAACACATTTTTAGAGAGTTGAGCAGGGAATTTGACACATGTTGAAATAGAGGCGTCCAATGTGAATTTAATACTCCAATCAATCAGAGGGAAAGCAGCTCATTGTTTTATTACATCATACCAGGCTTAGTAGGAGCCAAGTGAAAGCCGTTTGTTGTCAATTAAATTAGCATGTAAAGTGAGGAGCAAGTACTTTAGCATGTTAAGTAGCATCTGAGAAAAAAAACAAGACACTCACTCGCTTTTTGCAAATAAAAAAACAAACAACAAAGATTTGCTTCAGTGGTTTTTTGTCGTTGTTTTGCTGTACAAAAATCATATATTTGCCAGAGAAAAAATGAAATGGGAAAAATTGCTACATTTCTTAAAAAAAAAAGCCCGTTAATCTGAGAACTGAGCACAACAACCCAAATCACATCTATCAGAAGCTTCCTGCGTGTGACTGCGGCGCCGCACAAACCACGCCGGTGCTGCAGCAATCCATCAAAACTCCAAAACGAAGGTATGTCAGCGCCATCCTCTCAGCAATTTGCATGTGAACATTTATGACACAAAGAGGAGCCAGACTTGGGAGAAGCAATTCTGGAGCCGTTTGTTATCCTCCCTACAGTGCGGTGCCCAATGAGGGTCACCCCCCCCCAACCCACCCGGCGCCCCAAACTGAGCTCAAAATGCGCAACTTAGAGGCTGGAGCGGAGATGAGTGAAGATGGCATTGGTGTCACTTGGCAGGCATTCATAAGCCCTTTCACCACCCCCTGCCTCTGACGGCACGGGGGGAGACGCTGAGAGAAAGAGGTGCAGAGACTCAGAGCCCCAGGTACCGACCTCATTAGCAGATAAAAGCAACCTTTCTGTCCAACCCCTGACCCCGGAGGTTGCCATGGAGCCTTCCAGTCAGGCTGTGGATGGAGCATGCTGGGATGGAGGGGAGGGTGGATGTGTGCTGCGGAGAGAATTATGATGGTCCTACCCCCCTGCCTCTCTGCACACCAAAAAACCCCAAAAAAAACAATGTTTGACAATCTGAACTCCTGTTTTTTAGTTTGCAGCTTTAAATTTCCGTCTTATAAAGGATATGTTTTAAACAAAGAATACTTTTCTGCCTTTTTCTTTGTCAAATAAAATGAATGAAGCATCCCAGATGGCTTATATGGTATATTTGAGCCAACAATCTGTGAAATAAGTTTGAAACCAGTAGAATTTTGCCTTGCCGCTTCGCTCACTACCCTTAAATCATCCTTTAAATACTGTAAATCTCACACACGATAACTCTATTTGAGCATGTGCCTGAAAAACTAAACTAAAAGCTGTTTTTGTTGTAATTATTCCACGAAAAAAGAAAAACCATGAAAGTCTGTGTTGTGATAGGATGTGTTACATGTCGGACGCGTGTTCCTGTATGTTTTCATGTAAGTGCCTCCGAAAAATGGGGGGGTGTCTTGGTCATGCTGACTGAGTTTTATAAGCTGTGGCTAACCCCACTCCCCACAGCTGACTGAATATTAAATAAACAGAGCCAAGTGGCTGAATTCAGACTGGAGAAGCTCTATTTCACCGGCGCTGGGGCCTCCCTCCTGGGGCCCTCAGTGCAGCTTGTCTTATTCTTGGCAGCTGGAGTGGAGAGAGGCTAGGAGATGGAGGAAGAAAGGAGTGGAAAAGAAAGCCAGTTTGTTTGTTTGTTTGTTAGTGAACAGCAACAGAGGTAACTCGTGGTTTTAAAGGACAGAATCTGAAGTGTGGAAAAAAGGCAGCATGTCAGAAGTATGAACAATGGTAAACCTTTAGGCTTCTAAATATCCACTCCGACGAAAATTGTGTTTTTTAATGTTTTTTAACATGTTTTTTGTGGCGTTTTCCTGATGATGGAGGACATATACAAAGAAAATTAAGCTCAAAATTGCATTTCTGAGTATCTCTTTATACAAATTGTTGTGAATCAGAAGCAGATGAAAAACTGTTGTTGTTGGAAAAAGATTGTTTCTGTGACGTAGAAAATGTGCTGGGACTCTACGTACACAACTCTAACATTCCACTCTCACCTTCTCTCTTCTTTTTTTATTTCCATTTCAAACATAATCAATTCTAATAAAGTTTAGCCTCAAATACAAAAGCGGTTTATGCAAATATACACCTTGGGTGTCAGAAGATTCAAACCTCCCAGCTCTTGTCTCTTTCCTCAGCTGCGGACAGGGCAAGTTAAGGACAGGGTTAGTTACTAATATGGTAGTATTAATTAGCAGTACAATAAATATCTACTGTTGTATTCTAATATATGTTTAGATTTATTTATGATTGAAATACTTTTTGAGACTTTAGTTTGTAGTGGTTTCCAACTTTGTTATTGAAACCCCCAGAATTTGATTTTTGTAACACTTCCATTTGAGACATTATTTAATTCAATTGAGAGCTCGGTATCGGTGTTGAACTGTATTTACCAAAAAACATCCCTTTGGTTAGGTTCAAAGATAATTTTATGTAATCCATCCATGATATTATTTTGTTTAACTCTGTGTTTACCACATTGATAAGTTCCCTGTGATTGTCTGTAGAACAGTATATATTTGTGTCATAAGCAAATATTATGAGTTTCAAAAACTTTGAAACATTGAATATACAATTTGTGTAAATATTGAATAGTAGCAGGCCCAGAATTGATCCTTGTGGGACACCACAACTAATCTCTTTGGTTTCTGATGTATATTCATCAATCTTTACAAATTGTTTTCTTCCCGTTAAAAAGCTTTTGACCCAAGGATGTCATAATTGAAAGTGTCAAATGCCTTTTTTAAGTCAACGAAAATTCCAGCTGCATATTTTTTTTTGTCCGGAACATTTGTGATTTCCTCTACAGCATCCATGATAGCCAATGAGGTTGATCTGTGTTCTCTAAAACCATATTGATTTTCATTTATAACCTCATGTTTATAAATAAATGCACCTTATTTATCAATGAATATATATATTTTTTTAATTTTTGAGAATTGTGAAAGAAGAGAAAGAGGTCTATAGTTTGTAAATTGGTGTTTTTCTCCGCTCTTATAGATAGGAATCACTTTTGCTATTTTCATTCAGTTTGTAATGATACGTTACATATGTATGTTAGAGGCTTAGAGACACTATTAATGACCTTTTTCACCACTGTCATATTTATATCCTCACAATCTTTTGAGTTTTTACTCTTGAATTTATTTACAATTGATATCAACTCATTTTTATTCACATCAGAGAGAAGGATTGAGTGTGGGATCCTTTCGATTGGAGGATTATTGTCTTTGCTGGTTTTGCATTTTGGAACTTCTGCTGCCAACTCTGAATCCATGTTTACAAAATAGTTATTGAGGCGGTTTGCTGCTTTATTGATGTTATAGCTTTGACCCTTCTCATCTGTAAAGTAATCTGGGTATGTTCGCTTTTTTGGCCCATTTTAATGATGTTTGTTGACTGGTTCTTTTGTCATTTTCTTTGATGTCAAATAGTGCAAAAACTGGTAAATGATCAGTCTTGTCACATTTAATTACTCCACTCATATGAGTATATTCTACATTATTTGTGAGTATGTTATCAATAAGAGTAGCACTTTGAGTAGTGATTCTGCTGGGTCTTGTTATGGTTGGATGTAAACTCATACCATACATTCTGCTGATGAAGTCTTCGGTTCCTTTTTGTTTGCTGGGGTTTATCAGATCAATGTTGAAGTCTCCACAGATGTATAATATTTTGTTATTTTGAGAGGTAAACATCTTTTCCATCCAGACATCTGAACACTTCTAAGCCTGACCCTGGTGACCTATTAACACAGCTTATAGTGACATTTTTTCCTGAATCGTTACGTATTTCAATTGTAAGACATTCCAGTATTCCATCAACTGCAACTGACAATTTATCAATTACTGTAAACTTAGTATTTTTTTCCACATATATTATGTCACTCCTCTACCTTTTTTGCTTACTCTGTTCACATAGTTAAGTTCATAGTTTTCCAATTCAAAGTCAGCGTCCTTGTCGCGGCTGAACCAAGTTTCAGATACAGTCAAATATTTGGACAGAGAGACATTCTTTCCAATTTATTTTCTGTACATTACCACAGTGAATTTTACATAAAACAACTCAGATGCCATTGAAGTGCAGACTTCCAGCTTTTATTCCACGGGTTGAACAAAAAGATTGCATAAAAATGTGAAAAACTAAAGAATTTTTTACACAAAATCCCTTCATTTGGACTGATGAAATAACTGAAAACAAAATGGTCATAACTAATATTTGGTTGAAAACACTTTGTTGGCAGTCTTGAACTCCTTCTGAATGCTCTGCCAGGCCTTTACTGCAGCGGCTTTCAGTTGCTGTCTGTTTGTGGGCCTTTCTGTCTGAAGTTTAGTCTTCAACAAGTGAAATGCTGCTCAATTGGGTTAAGATCAGGTGACTCACTTGGCCATTCAAGAATATTCCACTTCTTTACTTTAATAAACTCCTGAGTTGCTTTGGCTGTATGTTTTGGGTCGTTGTCCATCTGGATTATGAAACGCCGCCCAATCAGTTTGGCTGCATTCACCTGGATCTGCGCAGACAGTACGTCTCTCAACACCTCAGAATTCATTGGGCTGCTTCTGTCCTGTGTCACATCATCAATAAACACTAGTGTCCCAGTGCCACTAGCAGCCATGCACGCCCAGACCATCACACTGCCTCCACAGTGTTTTACTGATGATGTAGTGGGCTTTGGATCATGAGCTTCCCCACGCCTTCTCCATACTTTTCTCGTATTCAGGTATAGACTTTATTAACAACCCCCCCCCCCCCCCCCCCACACACACACATACACTTTATGACAAATATTTAGGGCCCCTCTGATGACATGGTACAAAAAAATGAATAAATTGTAGCCACCAGATGCGGAAAAAGTACTAAATCGTGGCCACAAGATATTTAAAAATGGGCTGATAAAATGTTCGTACAAAAAAGGTTACTAAGTAATCATATTGACATGATTTGTGGTAAGTTGAATGAAAAAAAAGAAAAAGAGTAAAGCAACATGATGGATAGAGACTGTATGATGGAGTTTAGTTTTATTATTTCGTTTGTAGTTTGATTTTTCCGTTTGTACAAATTAACACTTTGGTGTTAACAACCTTTGTTTTTTACCAGGTCATTACATGGGCTCCGTAAAACGCGGCAACCATACACACAAAATAAGAAAATAACTATGTAAACCACACAACCTTTTCAATGTTTTGTAGGATTTTGAGAGAACCAAATTAAAGATATTGTTTGTCACTGCAACTCTTTAAATAACTCTTTAACCTTTGACGTTTTTTTTATTGGAAGGTAAGATTTAACAGGGTTCAGGTTCAAAATAGATGGACAAAAGTAAGTAACTAGGTAAAAGTTTCAATCAGTGTTTTTTTATTTACTGTTTTTATTATTTTTCCTTTATTGTCAGACATTAGACATAAAATAACACCTGTAGATTTAGATCATGTTTAGCAGTACGCTACAGTTTTACTCTGGTTTTTATATTAGTTCTTTTGCATGTTTTGTTTTGTTGTAAAGCACTTTTTGTGCTATTGTTCATATGAAAAGTGCTATAGAAATAAAGATTGATTTATGCAGTATCAAAACTTTTCCCCTTTTTTTCTACAACAGTTTTAGAATAAATTAAATGGAAACTTACTTACTTACAAGTTAGTAGAGTTTAGTTGGTAATGGAACTCTGGTTCGCAAATGTGCTTCAATCCGGAAGTCCAATGGTGGCTTTGTTTATTTGATTTTTCTTTTAATTTTTAAAAATGCAGTCAGCAGTGTGTGCTAGATTAAAGTGTGTTACTGTGGCCTTCTGTTCATTATTAAAAAATCTAATTATGAGCAGGGAGCTCTTTCCATTTTTTGGGGGGTCCACAACAAACTCAACATGTGGTTGTCAGCTGGGAAACTATTGAAATGTGGACATTTCTTCTACTGGCTGCAAAAGCTTCTGTGTTAAAGGGGAGTTTGAGGAGGAGAACCATCTATCTACAAACTAATGTTTTATTTGTGTTTTAACTGATCTATGGGGAAAGATGTACATTAAAGGAGAGATTGTGTATGTTTGATTATAAAGGAATAATCCTTAACTCTATAGGAAAAAGGATGTAATTAGTGAAAAACTCACACTTGTTAGAATTATAGTGAGAAGGTCTTTTGTTTTATGCTTTAAAGTTTAACTTTTGACAGCCTGATCTCAGTGTGCAGTTGATTTATGTTTATTTTCTGTAGCTTTGTATTGTGCTTCTTTCTGTTTTTTTTCACTTTTGTGAGTTTATTTTTTTTTTTTTTTGGCGTTTCTTTGTCTTTGAGTCAGACTGTCCTGTTGAAGTATTTGACCTTCTGTTCCGTTGAGGGCAGGTAGATTGCTCACACCTGGTCTGTGTTCATCAGCACACCTGCTCCATGTTCTGTCATTACCTCAGTGGCTATATTGTCCTCCTGTTTTCTGGGTCATCTTTCTTTTCTTTTTGGTTTTGTGACTATGTTGAATGTATTTTTTGATAAATGCCTGCCATTATCAAACACAGCAAACACTGAATTTTTATTTTTTGTGTGTTTTGAACATTTTATTGCAAATACAAGACATTAAAGCAAGAAATTTAGTGTGCAAATTAAGTTTACTTTGACAAATGGAATTTTTTTTACCAAATCTTCCCATTTAAGTGTCAGAAATTAAATTCAGTATGTTCTAAAACAACTTGTATGTGGGTGTATACATAGATATATATCTACATATATATGGTTTTAGGTGTAAGAACACCTAGATTTTATTTAAAAAAAGAGAACAGGACCCTTTTAATTTGAAAAGAAACATTTTCCCTCAATTCCAGAATTGAGAGCTCAGTTTTACTTTTTTTTTTTTTTCTTTGATCATTGGAAAATATGATAAAACATAAAAGATAAACTGAAATGTGACTCCTTCCTTGCAGTTTAACAATTCTGTGCAAATTTCTACATTAAAAGTTTCCTGTCGGCATTTTCAGTTGTGGATGTAGAAAAGCTGCTTCTGATATAAACGTCCTGTGATGAATCTGACCTTTAAATCAGAAGCACAAACGAAGGCACTGCTGGCCGGAGCCAGCATCAATGTTTTTTAGATGCATTGCATCTTTCTCCTGATCTTCCCTGTCTGCGCCCCTCCCCAAAATATGCTTCAGACCTCCCACGTTTGAAATGTTACCTTTAGCGCAGACATACCCAAGTAGGGACTGCAGTCACAGAAATGCTGTTTCATGTTGACCCCATGCAGGGAAGCGGATGCACGAGTGTGGCTTGTCAGTTTTTTTTTGTTTTTTTTAAAAGAGTGAATGAAGAAAGGAAGAGACAGACAAAAAGAGAAGAGTTTCTGTGACAACATGGAGGAAGAAAGCAAAAGCAATGAGGAGGGGCTTGCTGCAAACTCTCGGTGGACTCTGCTTCCCTCTCCTGCATCCAGTCAGCGTCTTCTTGTGTGGTCCAGAGCTCCAAGTCATTCCCAAACAATCGGCATTAATCCAGCGAACGAGGGGGCACAGCCCTGCCAGAGCACTATTGGTCTGGTCTTTGCGACACACGTTACACAACACCCTCTGTACTCACAAAGACACACAGCCATGCCCCCTTGTTTCCTTTGATGGGGTTTGGTACAGGAGTGTGTGGAGCGATGCGGACTTAAGCTTGGGTGCGGGCATGGTGATGAAGAAATGCTTTATTTGACCCTTGGCAAAGCTGGGAAATATTTCCGGCTTATTTCTGGCTGAGGCCTTGTAAGTTTTTTGTTTTTTTAACCACTTTGGGGGAATTCTTGCCACCTAAAGGAACAGCAGGAACGAAATTTACTCCAGGCCTGCTCAGTGTCTGTGTGTTTCTGTGAAAGCAAAACCAATAAGGTGACAAACTGGAAAAAACAAAGATGGCAGTGGACCTGCGGCAGGCTCCACCTGTGGGTTCTTGTTTTGCAAAATGATTGAAGTTTAGTTTCACACTGACCTTTCCCGTGATGCGTTGGATACCAATGGACACAAGAACAAACATTAAACTTTCTAAATACTATGAACAAGAAAAAGGCCCGCTCTTTATCCTTTACTTTTAAACAGTGAGAGTAAGCCTGGACTTTAGTTTAACAAAATGTTTCTCTAATGTACCCAACGGGCATGTGTGGCTCGTTCAAGAACGTGCTAAACAGGCATTCTTGAATGCGCTTTTAGCAAAGGGTTTTCACTGGACTGCTGCTACTGATACCATCCGTTGTGGTGGATGCGGCAGTGCCAAGCGATCCGGAAGAAGGAAGATGAGAAACTGAAGAAATACCGGAGACTCAGGGAAGAACTGGAGAAAGCATGGAAAGTCAAGGTGACAGTGGTGCCTGTGGTAATTGGAGCACTCGGGGCAGTAACCCCCAAGCTGGAGCAGTGGCTACAGCAGATCCATGGAAAGACCACAGACATCTCAGCGGGGGGTCAGGTTTCTCGCAGGGTGGTGTCTGGCGGTTCACAGGAAGGGGTCAGGTACGGCAGACGCGGATGAAACCTTGATGCGCATTGGGCCCTTTTGGCTGTGCTAAGTTAGGACACTGCGCTGGCCCCCAAGCTTCCACGCCTCTGGTAGAGGACCCGGGCTTGGAGGAGAAACCAGGGGTATTATTTTTGTAAATATGATTTTCAGCGTTTAGTCACTTTTGTTTCTCCATAGAGGCGAACTCTTGAAAAGCACGTCTAATGTAGGATTTTCAGCTTCAGTCAGTTCTTTTCTTCTTCCTTTTTCTCTTCCAGTCAGCAGGTTTATCCAGGTTTGTTTCTGGTCCCAGAGGTCTTTCTTGTTGGCTGAACTCTTGCTTGTGAACGCCAGAACGTGCACATCCCTCCGCCCCTGTCACGTGCACACCCACGGATCTGGACTCCGGCAGAGATCTGTGCTCCGGCCTCACATGTAATATTCCTGGCAATGCTGTAGCTAAATTGCTGTAATCAGCCATTTCTTTAATTCATCCATTTAGCCGACCTCGGACATTCATCACTTTAATACATTTCTGGGCTCGCGGATGGTGAATCGAAGCATTTGAGGCTCCATCTGAAAGTGCAGAAAACACGAGGGGGCCCAAGGCGGTCTGAGCTAATAACTCGCTTTGACCTGCCATTACTCAATTCGGCTCCAACTGACCTCAAGAAGACATCTCAGACTCCACCCACTTAGTCTTCATCTACACAGGCCAGAAGACGGGGGTTGTCTGGATGGATGGGGTGTGGAGCCATCTCACTAACTCGGTTATGGCCATTACTGTAATTATAGTTGGCGTTGTTAATTGTTTTTTTTCCTAATGAGGGAGGGGTGGTATTGGCTGCTGTGATGCAGTTAGAAAGGCAGAAAAAATGGGGGGGGGTCTGCAGGAGACAGGGACCAGACAGGGAGGAGGAAGCAGGAGCACGGATTGAATTGTCAGTCCAGGTTATGATTAGGAGGCACAGATGCGGCCATGTGAGAAATGAATTTCATGCCTGTTGAGTCTGAGATTTCTCCAGGAATGCTGGCATTTGCTGTAGACGAAGGCAGTCGTCACAGCGGGGGTGTGTGGAGGAACTCTGCATTATGTGGACACAGTCTTATGTTTGTCCCCATTGTTGGTGCGGAACAGTTTTTCTTTTTATGCAACGGCGGTTTTTCCTACTGACTTTGACACACATGGAAAAAGATGGATGTTGCGCAACAACCTAGACTGATCCTGTCACTGTCAGTCCAGAGGAGAACCCTGAACTCTGTGGTTTTCACTAAAAACATCTGTTCACCACTTCCATCTTTTTGTGGAACGCTCTAATGCCTCAAAGGTATTTGTGTTTACACTGGACAAGCCGGGAGAGGCTTCTCTTTGTTTTTCCACGGTTTACTGGTGCATGTCCACCACCTGCAATTAGAAGAGGCTTGGTGCGAAATTTCGAAGCGGTGCAAAGCTTGTGAACCTGACCGGCTGAGAACCTTCTTAGTATGAATGATTGACCTAAACATCTCCAAATACAGAACAAGGACTCGTTCAGGAAGTTGAGAAAAAAGTAGAACAAGTGAAGAACATCAGGTGCCTCTTCGATAAGGTTTGGTCAGAGTTCGCCATTTAATAGCAAGACAAAAAAAGCGTACTTGTCTCAAACTTGTGGATTGACCCAACAACTGGTTGAAGTTAAATTAAAATCTTTTCTTCATCATAACACTTAGACATGGTGGTGGTAGTTTGATGATTGTTACTTTTCTGTAACAGTTGGAATCCTGAATTCTGTACCAGATAAACCCAAAGATCATGAATTCCAACAGTTCATGATCCTAGATGAAGAGCAGCTGTCATTTCCATATTCCATTTAGTCATACAGCATATTTAAATCCACAGCCTCTCCTTGTTCATCTCTTTGTTTTTTTTAATGTATTTTTAAATAATTACATCCTTGCGACATTTTTCGCAAGGTGTGGGGAGCAGAACATTGAGGTAGACAACAGTATCTTGCCTCTTTGGATAAAGGAAGTAAAGGCCGTGTCACAGTGCCACTACGTATATTTTGTGCTGGTCTTACGTGAATATGCCTGGAAAAAGGAAAGGAAAGGAAAAATTGTGAGTCATTCCTTCATTCATCTTCTTCCGTTTTGTCCCTTACGGGGTCACGGGGCTGACGGAGCCTATCCCAGCCACTTAGTTGTGGGTCTTTATGTGAAATTTTTACAGATGTATCACGAATGACTTATATTAAAACCATAGAAGAAGTACGAATAAACTACGAAAATAACACGTAAACCCGTTCTACATAAAATGTATCCACTTGGACATTCAAAGTACTAGGCAGAAGTTGCATTGCGTCAGTACCATGGTCGGCACCCACTGCGGGCCATCGCGATGCCAATGAAAAGCTATGCATTGGTGGTACAAGCGTAAACTGTCTGTTAGACATGCATGCAAATATGTGGTACAGTCGTGGAAACCCACAAATTGGCATGTGCATCTCGCACAGTTCCATAAGATTTACTTAAGATTTGCGAATAAACTATACGTAAAATACACACAAACTGTGCAATTCTCAACCGACCAAAAATTTTGAAATGCTCAAAACCAAATTTGCGTTTCGACCCGTCTGCTGAAACCCTCGACGGACATCTGCGCACATCGACGAATAAAGAACGCAAGAAAGACTTATGAATTACGTATATCAGCATGGATCAGGAAAAACCGAAATTACAAATGTGGAAAATGCACAAATTGTATGTAGTGGCAGTGTGACACAGCCTTTATGAAGGTGTCAAAAAGTAATCTGAGCTGAATTTGAGTCCTGTTGGGTAAATATTGGGGCTTAAATCTGACTGAGATTCAAGACCTTGAATGGATGTTTAAGTTCAAACTGTGCAAAGATTAGAGTTTATAAATGCTCGAATATAATATACGCAGATGAAATAAATGACAATATTTGGTTTAGGGGTCAAATATTTTTCCCTCAAAGGGCTATTTTTTTCTTTAAAAAATAGACAAAATCAACCAAAAAAACATCTATAAATGTTTGTTTATTGTTTAAAACTGGAATCCCCAAGAGTGATAAATATGCAGGAATAATACATCAAGAGCCTGAGCAAATACTTTACAGGGGTTGCCAGGGAGTAGGGAGGAAATTGTCTATTTACAACTGTTTACTCCTTTTATATTTATAATAGAGAAGGGGTAAACAGTTTGTAACCAAATAATTAAGATCACTATTTCCTATGATTTTTGCAAAAGCTTTAAGAAATATTAAAAAACTTGTGAACCCTTTGTGCATTGCATTCATGCTTCTGCCGTTGTACCAGCAGCCTCCGGACATTTTCCCGCCTCCCCGGGTCGATGGTTCCTCGTGACTTTCTGCTCGATTCTTGGATGTTGGAAGCCGAGGAACTCTCACCAGTCACATAAAAACCCAGCTCTAAAGGGGAGTCACACAGCCAAAGAGGAGCAGAAAACCTCGTAAACAATCCAAATGACAGGTGGAGTTCATCACAGTTCAGTGAAGACAATTCAGACCTTTACAGTTAATTCTAATTAATTTCCTGGTGGATGTGGGACAATAAACGGCGTTCTGAGTTAACTGTCTTGACAGAGGGAAACGGAGCACGCAGAATTAAAAGTGAAGGCTGAGTTTTCTTGTTCCTGGCTGTTTCTCTGTGCCTACTGTCTGATCACAGATGAGCTGAAGATGCTCCAACAGAAAAAGCGGAGCTCTGTAACCACTTTTGATTGTTTTTGCTAGACAAGTAGGAAAAAAATAAATTCTAAGACCTGTTTCATTTGGCAATACTGGAATTGACTTCAAATGCCAAAACTATGTTTACCTAATTTTTGAGAGCAAACATGTAGTTCAGCGTCTTACTTTTGTGTTCCCTACTGCTGACACGTTCAGCTTTTGATGAGCTGTCTGATGCTGTGGGACCCTTTTGTGGTGCCTGCTGTGTAGCGCCCAAGGTTGTTAGTCACGTGACTCATTTAATTTGAAAAAGGGATTTCCATTGCATTTTTGTGAATTACGTCAATTTTGATTCGCCTCAAAAAACACCTCCTCAAAGCGCAAAAAAGTATTTTTGATAAATTCAAGTTTTCTTTTAGCTTGTCGAGTCTCATTTGGGCAAATTTTCAATTGCAATTCAAATTTTTGCTATTTCATAGTCAATGGAAACGCAGGTAGAGCTCAATGACAACTTATTTTTCCCTAGGAATGGGTACCAAGACTACATGCCAAGTTGGAACCAGTACTGACGCATACGGAACTATTGGTATCGTATAGAAATGCTGATGTCGGTGATTTATTTTGTATGAGTCAATCCCTTGTATTCTATTCAGTTTTGCTTTACAATTTTAGCCAATCATTTTACCTTCTCAGCATTTGAGGGCAAGCTCGTTTAAGAACAGGTGAGGATGGGCGGAGCTTCTGTCAAAACGCTAAAGGCAAAGCAATGTCTCCGTTAGAGTCTTGGGATAATTCAGAATACAGATTGTATCGTGACATGTGTTGCGATGCATGTCGTATCATCTGACTCTGGCCAATACAAAGCACCTAGTTTTGCTGAAGTCATTTTACAGTTTATGCTTTATTTTCTAAAAAAAATGATTTGATTTAAAATGTCAAACCTAACATAGTTTACATAGTTATGGTATCTTTGCACAAATATTGACCAATCAGTTGCTTTAACTTTGCAAATTAACATAGAATTTCTCAACTTTTGGTTCAAGAGATTTAAACTTAGCACTAACAAAAATGTCAATAACACAGTTATGAAATCCTAAAAAATTTTTTTTAGATTAGTCTGAAAAAAAATACAGTAATAAATATTTTTTTAAAGAAAACAGATTAATGAATGTGACAAAAACAGATGTTCTGCTTTTTCAGGCTTTACTAAAAAAGTTTTTAATGAAATCCATGTCCGTCTTTAGTATAATCATATACTGTTTTTGGGTGAGTTAATAAACTACTAAGATGGATTTTCTGGTTGGAGCTTTTATGGGGCACAGCTTTAAGACCTTGGCTGCTGTTCCCGGCGGTTGGGCAGTGCCGCACAGCTGGAAGAGGGAGTCACAGTGAGACGACCTGTTGTGTCTGCTCTGTGGGGTCGTCACTTCATGGAAAACATCTCAGCAGCTCTGCTGGAAAAAAGTCTGTAAACTCCCAAACGCATCATCCGAGACCTCCGATTCGTCTCTGCCACACAGCCAAAGTGACCTGCCGGCTTAATAACGGTGATTTTGGAGCCTGCACCCACTTTACAGGATATGAGGCAACTGAAGCTTTTTAGAAAAAAGACAAACAGGCAGTTGATGGAGCACAAATCAGTTTGTGACCACTTTTTATGTTAAAGTGTAATTATGTAACACACACACACACAAAAGATGCAGTACATTTGTTTTCAATATAATCTGAACACAGAAGTTAAAGTGTTTTACCAAACCATACTGCCATCATATTTACTTGTTGGGAAGTCAGGCATGTAAAAAATTGTCACATGACTGACAGTTTTTAGCCTCTGGCTGTCTTGGCTAAAAATTTCTTAGTTTTTTTTGAGTGCACATTAACAAGACAAAAGTGTTTTTAAAACCTGTCTAAGTACTTGATGGTCATATATAAGCCTATTTTAAAGGCCACATCCCCTTCAAGCTCCAATCTATTTAGTTAAATATAGAAAGGTTTCAAAAATAATCTTATGCACTGCATACTTCTGTTTTATTTGACAATAGAACTAATCAAAAAGAGACACTGTTAAGGCTGTAAAACTTAAGGTGTATTCAGAGTGGAAAAACTGTTCGCTTAAGTTGGTCTGGATTGAGCTCTGAACCATTCGTTTGGTCTGTATTCATGCAGCCTTTCCTGATTCGAACCACAGCTAGTGAACAAAACCATGTGAATAAAAATCTCTTCTCTCATTGGTCAGGAATTACAAGGGCGGGGTAAGCAAGTAGAAACAGACCAATTTTAAAAACCTGTATCAACTTCAGGCTCAACACTTCTTCTGCTGCTTTGGTTCGGTGGAGGTGTGCTGCAGGCCGGTTACTGGAAGAAAACATCTAAGAAGGTCCACTGATAAGTGTTTATGAGATATATATTGTGGGGAAAACAAGCAATCTGTATCTCACTAAAAGTTGTTTTAATGAGCCTGCATTAATACCAGAGATCTATAAGGAACAACATGTATCCCAGTCAAAAACAACATTTACCTGAAAACAGTCAATTACTGACTATGACTGTATATGACTATAAGCTTCCCAATCTATCAGGAACAAGTGTACATTTAAAAAATAAAGTGTCTCTGAAAACAGTCAAAAGAATATCGGTAGATTTTTAATATCAGACTGATACCGGTACGGCAATGGTTCAGCGGTTGGGCGGTCGACCCATGACTGTAATATTCCAGGTACGATTCCCGCCTTGCACGCCCAAGTGTCGAAGTGTCCTTGGGAAAGACACTGAACCCCACCTTGCCTCTGGTGGAAGGTTGGTGCTAGTGTTCGGCAGCGGAGCCGCCATCAGTGTGTGAATGGGTGAATAGGTGAATGGGACTGTGACTGTAAAGCTCTTTGGGCTCTTCGAAAGAGGGTAGAAAAGCGCCATATAAGTATACACCATTTACATATAAACCCAAATTATGCAAACATCTGCCGATACTGACACCTTATTTTGCCCATCCCAAGCTAAAATAAACCTTGTAACAAGTAATGTGAACCCTTTTATCCTCCTTGATAGCATGACAATCCTTGCTTTACATTTGTCTACGGCTCATCTGTTGCTGCATTCTCACTGTGTTTAGATCATGTGACGATGGCTACGATGGCTGTTTTGGTCCAGTTGTTCCGCTCCAAGGAGGGATTGTATTCAGACTGGGGAATCTAGGAAGCAAACTGAAGCTCAGTCCAATCAGTGAAATCACCACGTTCCTAAAACAAAATGACATCATTTCAAACATAGTTACTGTACAGCATTAATAATTGATTGTGTAAGAAAACAGGTGAGAGTCACGTCACCCAATGAAAATGACTCACAAATTCCAACAAAATGAAGTCAATTTAATCTCAACTTTTGTGTGTCATGCACGCTGCCATGTTGGAGTCAGAGGATTTCAGTAAGAATTGGTCTGCGTCTACGTTTCCATGGCAACCACTCACCCATTAGGAGTGAGCTTGTTGAACGGCCACACCCCTAATAAAAATAGCATGAAAAAAAATGACGATTACCAAGAACGTGTTCAAAAAAAGTTATCAGAGCAAGAATATTTATTCTGACCAATAGAATGACTAAGTAATAGCTGTTTATTTCTCCATAGAAGTTTATGAGATTTTGGCTTCTTGGAGACGATGGGTACTTCCTGTTTGGTACACCAGGTGGGAGGGATCACTCAGTATGGTTCTCTCATGCAGTCAGTGGTTATAGCTAACACTGATCATTAAATATTGCGATGGAAACACTTTTAAAGTAAATACATTGATTCCCTTGGTTTTTGACTGCGCTTCAATCCAGAAGTCAAAGACTTCACATCCTGCAGTGTGGGAGCCGGCACAGGGGCAGAGTCCTGCCTTTTTCAGTCCTGCTGGGCATGGTAATGAAGTCATGTAATTGGATTTTTTTGTTGTTGCTGTACGTTTATGAGAAGGCGGGTCTGAGCCTCCTGGGGAGAGGAAACGTGGGGTTGGGGGGTGGGTCTCGAACCTGCAGGCTGGATTACCGCTGCACCTCTTTCTCTCCATCTTCTAAAGGTAGGGGATTAATCACGTGTGTGAGCAGTGTAGCGGGTGAGACGGACTTTCATGAGTTCAGCCTGTTAAGATAAAGAGCAGGTCATGCGAGGAAACACAGATTCTGCTTTGAAGAGGAATGTTGCAGGGATAATCTGGTGTAGGCCGGACACAGCCGTTCAGTCTACATCCACCACATCCTGGGCGATGAAACCGACCCTTCATGAAGCATCTGTGCGGACTCAGATGGTTCTTGAAGAGGCTGGAACTGTAGGGAAACGCCGGCCCCCTTCTGTTTACTGAATGGTCTGAATGGAAACGAGCCGAGCCGTCAAATATGTCCCTACCGTTTCCAGAGAGGAGGAAGGGGCTGGAGATTGTTTATCGCCAACAAAAGCAGTAAAATAGAGGCACACGAGGTGCTGCTGAATGCAGGTTCACTGTCCCTCTGCCCCGCCTTCCTGCATTCCCCCCCACCTCTGCTGGGCTTTTGTTGGGGTGCCCTGACCTCCCCGTCTTCCGGCTGGGACTGAAGCGGCTCCCGATGGCCACAAACAGGATTAGGAGCTCCCATGGATCTGGTCATTCTCTGTGGATTTGGGAGAGTTACTGCAGCTTGGCTGGTCTATGGTACTTTAATTACCCTGCCACCAGGGGGCCCCAGAGCGGCCCCGCGGGTAACAAGCAGGAAGTTGGGGGGGGGGGCTTCTGTCTTTACATGGGAATAATCCCTGAGACCCTCTTATCCGGTCATCCCACACTAAACTCTGACTTAACCTGGACTGCCGGGCATCAAACCATATTTGGCCACGGATGTTTACCAATCAACAATTTAAAAAAAAGTTAAGGAAATTAAAATAATTAAATCAACAATAGTTTCACAGTTTCTTTACCTAAACTAACAACTATGTTAAGTTTTGTAATCGTTTGTTTTTCAAAAACTGACTTCAAATGTTCTTTTGTGTTAAAAAACAACTTTAGGTTGTAACTACACTGACCAAAAATATAAACGCAACACTTTTGTTATTGCTCCCATTTTTTATGGTATGAACTCAAAGATGTGAAACATTTTCCACGTACACAAAATAACCAGCTCTCTGAAATATTGTTCACAAATCTGTCTGAATCTGTGATAGTGAGCACTTTTCCTTTGCCAAGACAATCCATCCCACCTCGCAGGTGTGCCATATCAAGATGCTGATTAGACAGCATGATTATTGCACAGGTGTGCCTTAGACTGGCCACAAGAAAAGGCCACTCTGAAATCTTCAGTTGTATTACACAGCACAGTGCCACAGATGTCGCAAGTTTTGAGGGAGCGTGCAATTGGCATGCTGATAGCAGGAATGTCCACCAGAGCCGTTGCTAGGGAATTGAATGTCCATTTCTCCACCATAAGCCGTCTCCAAAGGCGTTTCTGACCGGCCTCACAACCGCAGACCACGTGTAACCACACCAGCCCAAGACATCTACATCCAGCATGTCCACCTCCAAGATTGTCTGAGACCAGCCACTCGGACAGCTGCTGAAACAATCGGTTTGCACCACCACAGAATTTCTGCACAAACCGTCTCAGGGAAGCTCATCTGCATGCTCGTCATCCTCATCAAGGTCTCGACCTCACTCCAGTTCGTCGTCGTAACCGACTTGAGTGAGCAAATGCTCACATGCGATGGCATCTGGCATGTTGGAGAGGTGTTCTCTTCACGGATGAATCCCAGTTTACACTGTTTAGGGCAGATGGTAGGCAGCGTGTGTGGCGTTGTGTGGGTGAGTGGTTTTCTGATGTCAATGTTGTGGATCGAGTAGCCCATGGTGGTGGTGGGGTTATGGTATGGGCAGGCATATGTTATGGGCGACGAACACAGGTGCATTTCATTGATGGCATTTTGAATGCACAGAGATACCGTGACGAGATCCTGGGGCCCATTGTTGTGCCGTACATCCAACAACATCACCTCATGTGCAGTATGATAATGCACAGCCCCATGTTGCAAGGATCTGTACACAATTCTTGGAAGCTGAAAACATCCCAGTTCTTGCATGGCCAGCATACTCACCGGACATGTTACCCATTGAGCATGTTTGGGATGCTCTGGATTGGCGTATACGACAGCGGGTTGCAGTTCCTGCCAATATCCAGCAACTTCGCACAGCCATTGAAGAAGAGTGGACCAACATTCCACAGGCCACATTAGACAACCTGATCAACTCTATGCAAAGGAGATGTGTCGCACTTCATGAGGCAAATTGTGGTCACACCAGATACTGACTGGTTGTCTGAGTCCCCTGACCCCCTCAATAAAACAAAACTGAAGATTTCAGAGTGGCCTTTTCTTGTGGCCAGTCTAAGGCACACCTGTGCAATAATCATGCTGTCTAATCAGCATCTTGATATGGCACACCTGTGAGGTGGGATGGATTGTTTTGGCAAAGGAGAAGTGCTCACTATCACAGATTCAGACAGATTTGTGAACAATATTTCAAAGAGCTGGTTATTTTGTGTATGTGGAAAATGTTTTCAAATCTTTCATACCATAAAAAATGGGAACAATAACAAAAGTGTTGCGTTTATATTTTTGGTCAGTTTAATAGTGTTAAACTCATTCATTAAGGTCTTGTAGCCCTTGTGCTATCCTAGGCACTTTAACATTGGGAGTTGGTTCATCTAGACCCACTAGACAGTGTTCTGAACCTTTTTCTTTAATAATTTGTGATCTTCACTGGTGTCCATGGATTACATGAAATCTTTCCACCTTTATTCACCTTTTTCATGGTAGGGAGAACACGTCAATGCAAGGGTGGGGTCATCTAAGATAGCACTAGGGTTAATTGACCAATAATACAATTAAAGGGAAAATATGGAGAACAGAGGATATGAAGGAGTTCCCCCATGATTCCTTGTGGATTCTACAACAACTTCTGCTTTTGTTTTGCAGTCAAAAGTCTGCAGCAGAAAGTTCAGCTCTGAAACTTGTTTTTTTGTTACATTCATACCATCAAGTCATCCAACATCTCAACTAAAGGGCCTATAGCATGCAAAATCCGCTTTTTTAAGGTTTGAAGTGTATTGTAATGTTTATTCCTCTTGACCCCCCCCCCCCCCCCCAATGTATTTGCTCAGTTTATGCAGTTCCGAGTATTCCTCTACAAACCAGCCCCACCCAGTTCATGAAAACGACTGGCTTCTTGCATTGTGACATCACAAAGTGAGGTGCAGCCCCTTCCAGAAGAGTCTGGATGTCCACCACTGCCCACAGGTTAACACACAAACACTCACACACACACCTTAACCACATGACCACAGCACTTTTGTGGTGCTGTCTGAATCTACAATTCCAAATTCAAGTCTCCTAGAAAGCTCTCAGAAGTCTCTGCGAAAAACCAGTGTGCATCAACGCTCACTACATCGGCGAATACATACCACAATGCATTGTGTCGGGACAATTTTGCCCAAAAAATGTATTTAAATGTATTTTCTTAAAACAATAATGAAAGTTTTTATCTTCAGAAGACAGTGGGCTCATAAATAATCATCACTAAATGCTCATATTAATTAGATTTTAACCATATCGATGGCGTCATATCCGCTGTAAAAAAAAAAAAAAAAAAAAGTAGTGAGCATGGTGTTCGAATTGCTTTTAAAATTCAGGGCCCTACATAGTGTCGCACTATATAGTTCTTGAAATGCTTTCCTTTTATATGCGCAACATGCACATCCATTTTGCAAAAGTTTGGGGTGGCTGGGCGCTCCTCCTCCTTCTTCACACATTCCTCCATCCATTTTAGAAAAACATAAATACTCACTTGAGCACAGGTGTTAGCTCACCTTTGCACTAATAGTTTGCATGATTGAATGAATGAAAGATTTCACACTAGTTGGTTTAAAGGCATAGGTATGCGTTCGTGAACACTATCTGTTTTGTGTACATGTTGACATGTGGACATTTTTGCAGCTAGCAGGTGTGTTGATAACATTTCAGTGTGAGTGTGGACAGGCCCCGCCCTTTTTGTACTACATTTGAACCGTACCGTAATGATAAACAACCAGTAAACCTGTCTGCTCTATGCTGCTTCATGGTCTTACCCCCCCCCCTCTCACTATCACCCCCCCCCCCCCCCCCCCTCTCTGACATCCCTCCCTCTTCTTCCCTTCTTTCCTTTTCCGTCCGGTCCAACACCAAAGATTTTCAAACATGGTTGAAATTAATAAAGTTTGGCCTCAATTACAAAAGGGGTTTGTTCAGTCACACCTTTGGTTTGTCAGAAGATTAATAACCCCTCTTGTTAAAGTAAAATATGTCCAACACAAGAGGCCCTCAGCTCTCATCTGCCTGCCTAGCTGTTGGACAGGACAAGTTAAAAAAAAAAAAAAAGATTATCCTTCACCAGCAGTTATTGAGAACTCAGCATGACTAAAACATAAAAATTCCTCTTAAATCATAAATGTTCATTTGTTCATAACTAAAATGAATGAACTCTTGGAGGCAAACCCCTTACAGAGGCACAATAATTGCCAACATTATCTTTTCGTGTCTTTATTATCCCCTAGGTTTACTAATATGAGGCATTTTCAGAGCAAATAGATATTTTAGAGTTCATGCGAGAGAAAGAGAATAGGGGAGATTTCACATTTTTCGAAAATAAGAACTGAGCATAAATCAACTTTTGGAGATTTCATAACAAGTTCATTCAAAATGTCACACGGCAAAGAATTTCAGCAGATGGACGTTTCCATGGAAGAATTAAATAACGTCACAGAGAACATTCTGCAGCAAAATGACACTTTGAGAAAACATCTGGAGAAAATTTCCAAGAATTTACGCAAAAGGAAAGATTTGGACGCTTCATGCAAAACCTTGAAAAAGACACGAAAAGCTGCTATCGAGGAAAACAGAAAACTGGTGAAGCGGCTGGAGAGTCTAAGAGTGGACGTGGAAAAGCAGATACACGTGGAAAAAGTGTGTGAAGAAGAGAGGACAAAAACATATCAGGCCTTGGAAAGTAACCAAGAACTGAACAGAGTGACGGCCGCTCTTCAGTCCAAACTTCAGCAGCTGCGACAAATGGAAGAAGAAATCTCCAGCATGAAATCTGAACGTAAACGTTTAGAACGGGAGAACAGAGATCTGCAATCCCAACAGAAGAAACTCCAAAAGAAGACTGCCCGCAAAGCACACCTTGAACCTTATTGGAAAAAGCAATTTGATGAATTCCAGGCTTTGAAACAAGAAACTAAAGAACTGAGGCAAAACCTTCAGGAGCTGAAAGACCAAAATAAGGAACAAAAGAGGTTGGCAGGCAACTATCCTAGCATGGAAGAAGAATGGCTACATCTCACAGTTCTGAGGGCTCAACTGGGAAAAGAGATTTCTGAACAGAGAGGGCAGCAGGAGGAAACACGTCAGCTGATTGCTCGACGTGAGGAGGAAAGGAGAGAACTGGAATTGCTCCGAGAACAAACGAAGGCCTTCACAGCAGAAAAAAATGCACTGGCAGAAGAACTGCAACACCGTGAAGCATTGGAGTGTGAATACAAGGAGATGCAAGAAGAAACTAACCACTTGGTGACAACATTCCTCACACTGAACATAGATGTTGCAGAGCTGAAGCACCAGGTTTCAAACATGGATGAGCTGCAGGAAAAACTTAATGATGAAAAGGAGAGAAATTTGAAGGTAAAAAACGAGGTTTCAGAACTAAAACAGCAGCAGAAGGAACTCCAGAGGAAGGACAAGGAAGTAAAAGAGGTGAAAGCTGAATTTACCAGAATCTCTGAAGAAAAATCCCAACTTGAAGACAAAAAGAAGCAGCTTCAGGATGAAGTTTCAGAACTGAAACAGCAGCAGAATGAAGTCCGTGAACTGGCTGTTCAATTCAACCATGTACTGAGTAAACTGGGACCTCTTCGAGAAGAAACAAAGGACCTCAGAGATGAAAAAACAATGCTGACAGATCTGCTGAAACACCGTCAGACACTGCAGACTGAATACGATGAGATAACAGCAGAAACAGACGTTGTGCAGGATGAAAACTTGGACCTTCAAAATAAAGTTGCTGATCTGCGGAACAAGGTTCATAATTTGGATGATCTGGAGGAAAATGTCTCAAAAGCAAAGGAGGAAAACCTCAAGTTAAAGGAGAAACAGGACCTTCTCAAGAAGGAACTCCAAGATCTGCAAGTTCAGAAAGAACAGATGAGGTTAAAGAAACAAGACGGTAGTGGAGGAAAAACGGGACTTTGTTGTAAAGAAGGAAGATCTGCCTCAGGAGGAAAACTCTGCGTCTTTAAAAGAACATCCAAAACCTTGATGAACCGATTCTGATTCTGAAGCAGCAAAAATACATTTTCCAGCAAGAACCTGATGATCTGCAGGATCAATGTCAGGAAAAAAGAGGCAGTACATGAAAACTGCCTGACGGAAAAAAGGGAAAGTTTCAACCTGGAAGACCTGATAAGTGATCTGAAAACCAAGTTTTCAGATCTTATCCTGAACCAGAGCGAAAATCCAGAGTTTTTCTCCAAATCTAATCAGGAGAAAGACTTAAAATAAGAGAAAAGGATTGAATGTTTAGAATAGGGACATAGGGAAGAAACAAAAATAGGGTTAAAATGGGGGAAAGCCTTTTGTTTTAGGACATAATAGGACACATACAGGCAAAAGCTAAAATGTTTAGAATAGGGACATAGGGAAAATAAAGAACAGAAATTGGGTAAATCGTGGGAAAAGCCTTTATTTTTAGTACATAGTAGGACTCAAAAGAAGAAATGCAAAAACAATAAAACACAAATGCGATGAAAAATAATGTCATAAAAAGGGAAAATATTTTTTTCCTTGTGCTGTCCTGGGATATGATCTATAAATGTGTGTGTGTGTGTGTGTGTTGGATGGATGGGGAGTGGGGTTAGTATAGTATACCCCCCCTCACTTAAGTGTCCTCCTGCCTAACAAGCAACATCACTTGTTAGGGAGGAGACCTGAGGGGGGGACACATTTTTAAAATGCCCTCCTCCCCCCTACCAGACACGTGCAGACATAACACACCATCTCCCGGCATGAAACATGGGTTCATTAATTTGTTAAAATCTGGCATTTAAAAAAGAAAAGGGCGACACACTAATAAGTGTGTTTTCTTTAATTCCCCCCACCAAGCCAGATTACAGTGTCTTTATGATTATTATTAGTTAAAATTTGTGAATTGAAGAAATAAAAACATTGTTGCAATTCTCTCTTCTGGTTGTACAAAAATAACACAGGCAATAAAAAAAATGTGAATTGACTTATTAATTCTTTAAAATCTGGCCAAACTAACTAATTTATTAAAATCTGGCATTTAAAAAAAAAAAAGGGCGACACTCTAATAAGTGTGTTTTCTTCAGCTCCCCCCACCCAACCAGAATACAGTGTCTTTAGGATTACCTTTAGTTGAAATTTGTGAATTGGAAAAAAAACATTGTTGTAATTCTTTAGCTAAGAGATCCAAAAAATCAAAAACCTACACAGACACGGTAAAGAAAAATAAATAATTAGATCTGACTTATTAATTCTTTAAAATTAGTGCAGGGGTGTCAAACTCATTTTGGTTCGGGGGCCACATTCAACCTGTATGATTTCAAGTGGGCCGGACCAGTAGCGTAAAGGTAAAACAACAGCTTTATTCTTGTTTTTTTACCCAATTGGAAAACATGCCTCAACCAACATGGTAGCCTTATCATTTCTTATTACACATTCATTCACAGAGGCCAATGGATCTTAAATAAAATTAATTTCACTTTAAAAAATATTGGTTTATTCAATTTTATACAGACTGAATATTTTAAATCTGACGCTGAAGCAATCCTGATAATAAATTCAAGAGGGGCTACAGAAAAAAATGAAACATCTTCCTAAAATGTAAACGTCCAAACGATGACAAAATTACACTAAATTAAACTTGCAAACATTTGTGAACATAAGAGTTTGGAGTTAACCTCCTTTCTCTCCTGAAACTTCACCCGACCATAGATATCAGGATTCAAATCCTGTGCAAAAACACATTTACTGTCATTCAAGTGTGCAAAACACAATGGAATGTCCATTATTATTATCATTCATTATTATAAGAATCTTTTCCTGGTTTCTACCTGAATTTTGTGGCAACATCTGCCTTCTTCCTGACCTTTGATGGAGCGCCATCAGTGACCAAAATTACTTCATGTGATCAGTTCACTTCAACATTGTCCAGCACAGTAACTAGAGAGCTGACTATGTCATCAGTTGTTGTTGTGTCCATCAATTCAAGAAACTCCACTATGACGTCTTCATCACCTCTAATAAATATGCACAGCTGTACATATCTGTGATGTTGGTGCTTTCATCAATAGTGACTGAAAATACCATAAATGACTGGATTCCTTCATATGGCTGCCCACGTTTCCTCAGTGATGTTGGATCTGATCGTAATTCTTGACAGACTCATGTTTAAGGTCGACTGCTTTTTGGGAACAAGACTTCTGCAGCCTTCAGCATTTTTCAATAAGTTCACCATCAGAAAATGATTTGGATGTTTGCTCCAACTTGTCTGCAATAAGGTAGCTAGGTGTCACTGCTCCATCACTGACGTCACGGCTGCAGTAAATCCAGATGGTTATTTATCGGTCCAGCTAATAGTTACTAAATCTTTTTTTTCTTAACTGCAAATGGTGAAACTTTTCTTTGTGGAGAGTCTCATAGTGGTGCTGAATGTTATATTCTTGGATAACCTGTTGATGACATAACAAGCTTGCAGGTTTGCATTCAGCTCCGTGAACAAATAAAACGCTTTCCATTTTCCTGGAAAGCTTAGCACTTCACTTCAACCTTTTTTTTCTTTTTGACAACATTTTGGTCATTAGGGTGTCACTACTGATCATCCTTCAGTGATGAAGTTCACAGGGAACCAAACTACTGCCTACCCAGACACAGAGCTGTTAGGTTTCGTTTTTGGCACATGCAGAGTTATGTTGTTTCAACTGTTAAGCTTTTCCTTTGCTCCCCCTAGTAGCGGAATTGCGCATTTCGGTTATTTCCTTATAAAACCATAACTCGCCACAGGAATGGACTAGCAACTTGCTTTCTTTTTTAAACATTCTTGTGATTTTTACTCTTCATGTGTGGGCCGGACTAAACCACTTGGCGGGCCGGATACGGCCCGCGGGCCGTATGTTTGACACCCCTGATTAAGTGTTTGTGTGGGTTTTCTCTGAGTACTTCAGTTCCCCCCAACCAGAATACATTGTCTTTGGGAATATTATTAGTTGAAATTTGTGAACTGAAGAAACAAAAAATGGTTGCGACTCTCTCTTCTGGTTGTACAAAAATAACGCAGTCAACAAAAAAAAAAATTTGAATTGACTTATTAATTCTTTAAAATCTGGCCAAACTTAAAAAAAGGGCAACACACCATTTAGTGTGTTTGTGTGGGTTTTCTCTGAGGACTTCAGTTCCCCCCACCCAACCAAAAAACAGTTCCTGTAAAAAAAAAAATTGACAAGCTGATCATTTATTTTTAATTAAATTCAGTTCATTCAGAAAAAAATAAAGAAACATTAAAAAGTAGAATCAGAAAGAATTGCAACACACTAAATTTATCCCCTCCGTGAACCGCCACCTTAACATGGTGGAGGGGTTTGCGCACTCGAGTGATCCTAGAAGCTGATTTGTCCAGGGCTAAAGCCAATGGCTTGGTGTCCCACGACGACAGCCTCTGGGTGACGAGTCAGACTAAGAGCGGTTCAGAATCCCTAAACTGAGTCAGACAGAACAAGGTCCAGTTACAACACAAAGCTTACAGTCAGGTCACCTCTCTAAGAGGGAAGGAGCCATTTTTCCGCGAAACAGGTGCCCGTTGGAGCCAGACAACAGGGATTGGTCGAGTTGGTCTGAGTCATGCTTCTAGGGCAACTACTGTTGCCAATCAGAAGTAAGTTTGCTGGAAATCCAAACGGGCGAAACGAAGACATGCTGCTGACTCTAGGTTGATGTCATGAAATGGGCGTCACCCACAAGGAATGAAAGGCGGTGCCTCAGAGATTGAGTCGTCTTACTTCCAGGTAGAAAAAAATAACTAATATTTAATTAAAAAATAGTTATTTAGTGTTCCAACGGTGATTTATTGTCAAATATATGGATATAGTTTACTCTTAATGGCTTAAGAAACGTATGATATAGGCCCTTTAAATGTCATTTCAGTTTTTAACATTTGGACTCTTGACACTGATGCTGTCTGGAAGTGGACCAGTTAAGAAGTTATTCGATGAACATTTGACCCTATAGGTAAGGAGTAAAAGAAAAAAAAAAGAAGTTTAATACAGTCACTGCAGAGGACCCCATGTTATTGTTCGCCTCAGGCCCCCAAACCGCTAAGTCCGCCACTGTTTGCATCCTGACTACAGCAGGGTTTTCAATGTAAATTCACACCTAATTAGTGGTGATGGCACTTCAATGTATGAATTATTATATTCCTGTTAGTCTGAAAGGTACGGAATGAAGCCAGAGGGCGGATTTTGGAGCAGAAATTTGTGCAGACCTGCCAACATCTGGACCTGGCTGAGTGTCACAGGCTGTAGTGTGAGTGTTTGTGTGCAGAGGAGGAGGCCAAGCGTGGGCACAGACAAAGGTGGGCTTGTGTGCCCCCGTCCTCTGACGACCTGTGGAAAATTCCCTATCAGCGCCCTGCCAAGGCGCCTGGCCCTGCGAGGCGGGACTCCGGAGGAATGTGAGGGGCAGACGTGACCAGCATTTAGCCCCGGCCAAAGACGGGGAGGTAGGGGTCTTAAAGCGTTGCTTTAAAATTCATATAGAAACATACACTTCTTATTTGTGGACAATCAAGATACTTTAGAAAGAAAAGAAATGAAACAGAAATTTAAACATGAATGTTTTTTTATTTTTTTGTGGAACAGGTGGTTTTATTGGTTATTCACCTGAACCAGGGGTCTGCAGCCTTTAATACGGAAAGATCCCGTTTGAGCCTCTTTGTCACTGATGAAAACCGCTAAGTCTTAGTTCACCTTTTCAGAAATGTTAAAAATGTAAAATTGTTGTTATTTTTAAAATATTTATTGTATTTTTGGCATAAATAAAAGCAGAAAAATAATCAATCCATCCATCCATCCATCCACCAATCCACCAATCCACCAATCCATCAATCCATCAATCAATCAATCAATCAATCAATCAATCAATCAATCAATCAATCAATCAATCAATCAATCAATCAATACTTTATTGACAAGTGAGGGAAATTTCGCAACAGAGAGAACACAACAGAACAAACACCCACAAAAATAAAACACCCACAAAAATAACAACCAGAGACACTTACGCTAGACCATTTACCGTTATATACACAGAAAACACTTTTTTTCTACATGTGAAATTGTGTACTTCCTTTTAAAGACCTTCTCTGATGAAATTTTTAACGAGTTCTTAAAGGATTTTTCTGTTGATGGGTGACATATATAGAAAAAAAATTAAAACTGCATTTTTCTATATTTTTTAATTCATACTTATGCATATTTATTTATTGCAAATCAACAGCGGCCAAAAAAGTGCAGTTTAACCCTTGTGCTATCTTAGATGACCCCACCCTTACTTTGACGTGTTGTCTCTACCATGACTAAGGTGGATAAAGGTGGAAAGATTTCATGCAATCCATGGACACCAGTGAGGTTCACAAATCATTAAGGAAAAAAGGTTCAGGGCACTGTCTAGTGGGTCTAGATGACCCAACTCCCAATGTTAAAGTGCCTAGGATAGCACAAGGGTTACATAAGATATTATTTCTGACGTAGAAAATACGCAGGGCGGGCCACCAGCTCCCTGCTCCGCCCCTTTCTGATGCATCCACTTGTAGACGACTAGTGTCAACAGTCCACAACTGAGAGGTGAACATGAGCTACTGTCCCTTTGCAGAAACTATGTCCTATTTTTTCTAAAAACAGCATAATCATAATTAAAAGACCACTGGGTATGCTTTGAAAATAGATCAAAAGATGATCGGAGTGGAACTTCAAATTAAAAGACCCCACTGAAGCCAACATACTCCTGTGAAAAAGGCATTTTCTCTTACTTCTTAAGTCTAATTTAGCGAGCTGTCCTCTTTTTCCCTATTAACCACGGATATTGACCTGAACATGACTTTATTGGTATATGAACCAATAGAAATGGTATACTCCCTTCTATATAGCTAATAAACATTGTTGTGCAGCAAAAATTCGTATAAATATGAGGTAGATATGAATACAATACACAGGATAGTACTGTTTATAGCATTACTATCCTGTATATTGCATTTATATCCACCTCATATCTATATGCCTATTCAACTTAGATTTATTTTGAGTTAATATTCTGCACTTCACTGCTTGTTGCACTCAGGTTAGGCACACACTGCATTTCGTACCTTTAGATGTGTGATGACAATGAAATAAAACGTATAAACTCATAAATGAAAAAGAGCAAAATTTGATATTATTTAAAATCATCCGGAGACGACTGAATCTTCCCAGATTGACCTGTGGACGTTCAGTTTTTAAGACTCCGTGTTTGTTTCTTCACAAGAAAAGTTTGTGGGTTTTTCTGGACTGTTATCTGCCCAAAGGAATGCTCATTATGATAATTATTCAGGACTCTGACGGCTACAGCAAAAAAAAAAAAAAATGCAGCGGTGTTAAAAAAATGTACATAGGGTTTTGGAGCTGAGGGTTTTTTGTTTTCCTTATCTCTGAAAACAGTTTTTTTTATGCCTTTAAAGAAGTGACTGAATCCACCTGCACATAAAAAACCCACCGCCCTCCCTTTCACATCCCTCATCCTCCACGGCGACGCATCTGACCTCTTTATTGAAGCAACAGACCGCGTCAGGATTGAAGATGTTCCACCCTGAGGCAGTTGTTTTGTGGTGGAACATGATGAGCTTCGTGCTCCTCTGTGGTTTCAGCCTCACGGGTCAGAAGCAGACAAACTCAGAGGGCGGGGCTCCTTTGTTCAATTCTGCAAAGAAAAACAATGCATAAATGCTGACTCTGCAAAAAAACAACAACAACTGTTGTCTGAAGAAAATTCTCTATCACAAGAACATTTGCAAAAGCAGAATAATCTGAGTTTAAGAAATATGTCTTTCACTAAAGTAGCAGATTCCAAAGTTTTCAATCGATTAAATCTCAGAAGAAGACCCTGTTTTATTTTTAAGCATTTAAGTACCAAACTCATCAATTGAGTTAAACAATCAGTCATTTTGTTGTGTTTTAAAATGGTCAAAAATGATCAAAGCTACTTTTTATCAAATGACAATACACTTTTCTCAACAGATGAGTTAAATTTTTGCTTAAAAATTGACAGTTTATAACAATTTAGAATGAGTTGACTTTTTTAATTGCCTGTTTTGCAGTCCAACCCTTCAGAAAGTTATCCGCAGGCTGCGGGGTACACTTTAGTTGAAGATTTAAGCAAAATCTCTGTAGAAAGTTCATGTTCTTGAGAAAACAAGAGTAAACAAAGACCAATGTTTTAAGACTCACAAAAGCCTGGGATGCTCTGAGGCTGAACAACAAACAGACTCCCAACAGAATTGTGTTGCTTTTTCAGAGAAATGAAACACATTTCAAGAATTCTCCTTTTTTCTTTCAGTTTTCAGGTGAATCCTGCAAATCATGCTGGTTCTGTTATGTATTACAGATGAAGCATCACTGCTCGTTAAACTGAAATCTTTAAAATCTTTAATGTTAGCGGCCCGGCAAACGATGAGAAGCAGGGAATTCTGGGATAAAATTCTACAATTTTTAGGGAGCCTTTGGTGAGAATGTTGGACAATCAGAAACCCCACAAAGTGTTTGAGCAAAATTTTGGTTTCTGACTTTTTAGCAGGTCACACAAAGTTATTAGAATGCAAATAAAGATTTATTTGCGATACAGAATTATGTGCAGTCCACACTCTTCGGCAGTCACATGTATTATTTGCTTAAACAAAAAAAATGAATGAACCCCAGTGCCTGATGGTGGTTGGCGGCCAGACCGTTCCAAATCATGGAGGAGGGACAGCAAACCTTGTAATATGCAGAGAGGCAACCGCAGAGAGGCAACCATTTATTAATTTAAAGCAAACATTGGATTGTGATTGGCTGAGAAGAAGACGGGCTGTTTAGCTATTGGTTCAAAGTGCAGGTCTAACCTGGAATTGAGATAAATCCTCCAATTTTCTGATTGAAATTCAAGGCTTCACTTCAAAATGTGTTTATAAGGATAAGAAAGCCCCTATTTGTACTCCGATGGGGTCATTTCCTGCTGATAACTTCACCAAACTAATAAAAAACAAAAAAATATATTTTGATCTTGCTAATATATGAAAGTAAAACCACATTTGAACAACTTTTAATGAAGGTTTTTCAGTCTGAAACTTGACCCTCATGTCCTTGTGTCTATGTTTAGACTTTACCAAATGTTTTAGATCTTTCTGTGTTTTACAGGGTCAGGTTGACTTTTCAAAAATAATTCAATTTCAAACTGGGAAAAACAGAAGAGTCTACTGTTATCACAAAACTTTGAGTATTTTTTTTTCTAAACAATCATGTGTAGTTATGTATCACTCCGATCATCTTTTGATCCCTTTTAACTTCACAAAAAGCATTTCGATTTAGAAAACCGAAGAGCTTGAATTTCTGTTATCCATTGAAATCCAGGAAACAATCTGCAATTAAGTCTTTCAGAAAGTTAAAGTATCACACAGAATGTTTCTTTTTCCTTTTTTTTTTTGAAGGGTTATGATAATTAAAAGATTACACAAAAACAAATCGTTTTTTGTTCTTTCTGACCTTTAAATATTTGTTAGGAAACTGGTTTCAAGCCTTCAATCTCTTCTCCATCCCCAGCCGCCCTGAGGCCCTTCACCTGGATGCTTGACCCCCAGGAGGTGTCGATCTGGTCCAGGTGTCCCTTTTTACCCATCTCCCCTCTGGTGAGGCATGTGTGACCCACAGGAAGTAGTCAAAATATCCGACCCCACCAGCACTGGAGGCCTGCAATTCCTCCAATTCCTGCCTGATGGCTTCAAGATACGCTACACTGCATCGCGAACTTCCAGCATAGGAACCCCTCAAATGAGCCGCCTCTCTAATGAGGATGACTTACTGCCCTGGATGGGGCAATAATAATAATTAGCATTCATCACTGCAGCGGAGTGGCATAAAGATCAGGACACATTCGTTTGTTTCTGGTCTGAGTTCAATCAGCTTTGACAGCAGAGCTCCTCGGGGGGGCATTCTTTGTGTGATTTAGCTCCAGGAACACCCCCCCCCCCCCACTCAGCTGCATGCAAAATGATTGTTTTTTTTCTCCTGGAACATCATCAGAAATGCATGATGATGAAGCCGTTTGAGATGAAGTCCAGAAGTTAGTTTAAGCAGCAATAAGGAGTACCGAATCAGGATCCGGCGCTCCGATCCAGCCCCCTCCAATCAGGCTTGGAAGCTGCACGGGCCCTTGTTGGAAGCTGTATGGGCCCTTGCATCTGTTCCTGCTTACACCAGCCCCCCCCAACCACTTCTCAATCCCCTTCCAATCAGTTGCTCTTCGATGCAGCGGCTGCTCGGCTTGATTCTTCAAAAGCATGCGTGAAAACCGTCGGCATTTGGAGGAACCACATGCTCCTAATGCATAAATAAACACACATATGGGGACGGTACAGTGCAGAAAGAAAAAGGTCAGCCCCGCCCCGCCCCGCCCCCACCCTTGCAGACATTCTTGCAGCACCTGCACTCACTTAATGTTTTGGCAGGAATGGGTGAAAAAAAAAAGAAAAAAGCTCGTCTGCGCAGCGGCTGTCATGTTTGTTCACCGAAGGAAACAAGTTTGGTTTTAATTAAAATCGCTGCCAAAAACTGAGGTAATTGCCACTCACTATGTCTTGCTTTCTGTTTCAAAATCCTTTTTTTGTCGTCTAAAAAAAAAACTCGAGCTCCATCAAAAGTTTTATTTATCAGAGCAAATGCAGGATTTGTTTGGTTAAAACAGAAAAATAAGGGACAAACAGTTTCCTGCCATTTGCAGCTCATGACAGAATCTTTTTTGGACCAACAGGGGATCCCAAATAATAGTTTTTTTGTCTTTTGTTCTCCAGGGATCTGAGATTCTTGCACTCCCTGATCGTCTTTAGCGACATCCTTCCAGCTGCTTCTCACCACCTGTAACCCAGCTGTGGCCTTCTGCAGCTCATGAAAGTTCCCACCAAATGATTATGACACCGCCATCTGCTGCAGGCAGACGCTCTCTTCATCACACAAACACCAGCATGTGCATGCAGCAGGTTGACTGCTGCATTCACATGACTCCCAGAAGTCAGGAAAAAGCACCCACTTTATTCTGATTTGGGTGTCTTAAAGAAAGTGGGTGCAGGAAGCACAATTGTGAAAGTGGGGTTCATACAGGTTTTGGGTCAAATTTAAGAACTTTTAGAGTTTTCTTTGTGCCTTTTCTGTACTTTTTCAAAATGTATTTTCAAATGTAACTTTTTAAATAAAAACAAGAATTATTGGTTTGTGAATCATTTAATTGACCACATATCATGTGATACAAAGGGTGAGAAATGGCAGGAAAATACATTTACATTAGGAACCCAGAATTATTTTTATTCAAAAAAGAAAATAATTATGTTTCCTTTCTGAATCATTTTATTTCTCTTTTAAATTAGTAAGCTATTGGTAAGATTTAGTTTATAACACCATATTAAAAAAATGTTTATGGCAATTAAGAGTAAACTAGTAAACTAATTTAAAAAATTATTAAGTTAAGACCTTTTTTTTTTCTTTGGTAAAACAGATATTTGCTTTTATTATTGTGATAGTAAAACCTGTCCAACACAAAAAGCCTTCAGCTCTAATCTGTTTGCTCAGCTGTTGGACAGAACAAGTTAAAAAAAAAATATTGTGAGTAGCACTACTTTAATAGGAGCTACACATTATGGGAATTAGAAAAAAAAGAAACATTAAAGTTTTGAGCAGTGTAAAACGGCTCTTCTATGCACGCTTCTTCACCAAAGTCCTGATTGGCCCTATTTTCAAATACCCTTGATTACCTTAAATGAGGAGAAACTGTCTCTGACAAAAAGATTTTGTTGTTCCCAAAAAAGTTCCAAAATACTAAAAAATGTGATAATTAAAAGTAAAATAAAAATTCCAAGGCTAAGTGTTAAATTAGCTAATCAAGTTGGCAACAGACTGGCGACCTGTCAAGGATGTCCCCTGCCTTGTGGCTGGGATAGGCTCCAGCAGCCTCGTGGCCGGTGAAAGGGACAAAACGGAAGAAGATGGATGAATGAATGAAAAGTTAGCAACAAACTATTTGTTACACATTTAGCATTTATATGGTAATGCTGTGCTAACGTTATGGCTAAATGCGAACTTAAATGAAAACAGGAAAGGGGTGCCAAAATTTGCAACATGCTTATTTTTGCATAGTTAGCATTCAGAGCTAGCATAAGGCTAACATGACGATCAAGTGCCAAATCAGCTGAAAATTGCAAGAGAATGCCAAAACTAGCAAAATGATTAAGCAACATGCTGATAGAAGGCATCATTATCATTGTGAGTTAACATGATGCTCAGCTAGCTAAAATCTTCAGATTTAAATCCTCCCTTGTCACTTTAGGTGTGCCCCAAGGCTCTGTCCTGATGCCACTCCTCTTCACTATCGATCTTTACCCTATGGAATACATTATCTTTCAATTTAATCTTTTGATTTTCCTCTTTTAAACTAAATATATAAAGAGTGAAAGAGTATCTTGTAGCAAAAGGTCAGAAGGAGAAATTTATAGCAATATCGATACCAAGCTGACAAGTCAACAATTGACAACAATTTCTGCACAAAACCCATAGATGTTGGATACTAAGACTTTTTTCTGATTTTTGACAAAACAACAGTTGATTGGTTTTGATTGGATGCATTGTTTTTCCTTTGAAAGATATCCACTTTCCTCTCAGAAAAGACAATTTTCTGTAAATTAAATCAACCGTTTGCTGGCTTTGAATCTACAATAAAAATTCCCAAAAAAGAAAAGTCGTCCCTCTGGTTAATTTTGGAACCAGCCAATGATAGGTCAAGAGAGGGGGGCGGTGGGGGCATAGTCGTGACTTCTCTTTCAGCAGGGCAATGAAAATAAATTTTAAAAACACTCTTTCCAGAGGACTGGAACAAACGAACGGGCCTGGATGACAGTCATGTAGAGCCTGACGCTCATGTGGAGCTTTTTTTCTCCACTGATTTGAAAACAAGACGGAACTTTTTTTACACGCCGACCTTGCAGATCATCTGGAAATGCAACACATTTCTGTCATTATTCTTGTGACTTCTCACCGACGTGTCAGAGATGACCTTAGTGGCTTTGATTTTGTCAGACAAGATGCGTAGAACGTCCCCATAAAAACTTTTATCCAACAGTTTTCATCTCACCCTACCACGACCAATCAGTGCAGACATACGAAGGCTCTGCTTGCAGCACGAGATGACACTTTTGATTTGTCAGCTTGTCAAAGTGTGGAATAAACTGGGCGATGAATTTTATCCTGGTTTATGCTGGAAGGGGCCACAGATGACTTGAACACATGCTGAGCCTTTCAGATAACCTTTTATTTTGAAATGCACCAGCATGGGATGCTTGGTCTCTCTCCATCCAGGCCCCTCTGGACCCATTATAGCCGCGCTCCAGTCCAGGGATGAGACGCCACAGCTTTGATTTACTATTCAGAGGTTATTCATCGCCTGTGGATACAAGGACAATTGAATTATGCTGTTGGAACAGCAGAAGCTGCGCCAGAAAACTTCACGATGTATGATCTGCCTGAACTCAGATGAGAGAGTAAACAGACGGAAGGAGACGTCGGATCCGTTCAGATGGCGGTTAGACAGGCGTTCTCCGATAAGCTTTTGCTTCAGATGAAAGAGTGTTTGCAGTTACCTCCACCGATATTCAGAAACATCAACACAAATGTCAGAAATGTCTGAGCTTCATCAGTTTGATGGGACTAAGATGGGTTTTTTAGGTTAAGTCGAGGTTTGTCAAAAATCTTAGTCCATTAAAAACATCTGTCAGGGTTTAAATCAAAACCAGAAAAACTTTCAGAAATCAGTTTGATGTTAGAGTTTTTGTAAGCAGGTTTGTGAAGATTCAAAGACTTTTTGATTTGCCTGAGGTCAAACTCCCCAAAGTGAAGGCTAAAAGTGTTAAAAATGAGGATTTTCTTTTAGGATAAACTTTATCAATCATACCAGGTGGGGAAAACCATTTCTGTCATGAAATTATGGATTTTCCTGAGTCAGAGATGTAAGTTTGTACTGTTGCCCAGATGCCGTGAATGTGTTTAAAGACCCACTCTGATCAAAAAGTTTGGTGCTTTCAACATGTTCTTGTGGCATTTTTCTGCAAAAATATAAATAAAAATTTAGCTTAACATTGCATTTCTTGATCATTTCTTTAACAAAATGGTTGTGAAACAGGAGCAAACAAAAAAAGTCTGCAGAAACTATGTCCTAAAAAACATCAGATTTTCTCATTTTTGGTTATTAACGCCATAATCATCATAATGAAAAGACCACCGGGAACTCTTTGAAAATAGATCAAAAGATGATCAGTGTGGGACTTTAAAAAACAAGGTTTAGTTAAATATCCAAACTGTTGAAAAAGATGATTAATAACACTCTTTTTATTTTTCAGCTTGAAACATTCTGGATTGTCTGATCAGCTGATTCAGGTGCCATAATTCATCAAAAGCTAAAAAGCCCACATCATGACCTCTCTACCCCCGTGTTTGACAGTTCGTCTTCAGATGAAATAATTCAGAACAAAAGCTAAGCTTCTGCACTTTGGTCTAATCTGGAAAAAAAAGAGGTTTTGTTTCTTGAAATAAACAGTTTCTTCTCCTCGTGATAAATCCCTCTCACAGATCCACAGATTCAATGTGCTTACTGTCGTCTTTTTGGATGTAATTTGTGAGATTTTTGTTGTTTCTTTGAGGATGGGAAAATCTGACCCATGGGTGATCTCGCTGGGATCTATTCCTGGGAAGACTGGAAAATGTGCTAAAAGCTTCCCACTTGTGAATTATCTTTCTCTGGGTTGAATCCCAGACTTTAGAATATTTGCATGTATTTGGAAACGTCCTTGTAACCTTTCCCAAATGGCCCTGTTCAAAAGTTTACATACCCATATGACTGTTCTGAAAACATGCACACAAACTGATGATGAATATGGCGATGGCCTCCCGTGAAAATGCTCTTTTTAAAAGATTTCCCAGCATGCACCACAAGGCTGTTGGTGTGTTTGGACAGGAGGGAGGCATCCGCCTGCTCTGGCATCAAAAGTCAAAACGTTAATGCTGTTCATGTCCAGGGATTAACACGTATGCGACTCTAACGTCAGCGCCAGCGGTTGGACATGCATTCCCAGAGTGCATTGCTCTCTGACAGCTGTAGAGGCCTGTTAACACCACGATCACCCGTTTGATTATGGCTCTCCTAAGATAGTTAGCTGCGTGCAGCTCCTGCCGGACAAAGACGGGCCTGTTCTGTTTGGATCCTGACACCACCCCAGCTGGAACCAGCAGCGCGTTTACACGGGCCAGCGGCCAGCTCACCTTCTGTGTTCTGGAAGGTGAGCAGCTGGGGGGGCTGTGTTCCCCTTGGCAAACATAGTTAGGGGTGTTACAATGCATACTCACACTGTACACAATCAACATTCATAATGTGCCACGCCGGGCCCACCCCCGAGCAAAGGCCACCCAGCGGACTCCGGATACAGAGATTGGTGTTGTTGAATGTTCTTTCCATGTGTTGATGTTTTTTCTTGCCTTCTGTGTGGTTGTTTTTGATTTAATATCACTGATTCCACATGGGTGATGGGAAATGGGTCCAACATCCCTGTCCTCCAGAAATGTCCTGCCAGTGCCTGGTGCAGGAGATGAATGAAAACCAAAAGGAGGTTTTAAAGCACCTTACATGACTCCCATATCACGCTCCTCTGTTTTTCCTGGTAAACTTGTGTTTCACTGATGGACAGAAAGAGATGCTACTCAAACCCAACAGTTCAGTTTTCAGTACAGCTTCATTACAACAAAAAACAGGTTAGAAGATCTTCATTTCCACTTTAACTCTGATACCAGGTCTGGACTTTAGGAGAACAACAAAATCACTGCTAAGGCTGTCATTAGATGTTTAGAAAAACTCAGCTGAGGCTACAAACATCTTGGATCTCTCAAAGAAGGTACTATTTGGAGGGGGGAGTGGTTTGATGGATGCAAAATCCTATGGAGAACTTTTATCTAGTGTATAAAAACTAGGATTTGTTTTAATCTTTCTTTCTCTAACGATTTTATACGCAGCTTAATACATGGTCCACGAATCAATACATTGTGGTGATATGATTCAGTCCAATTCTTTTACCAAAATTGTTACAATTTAGACATTTATTTTTCACTTGTCATTTAAAACTATAAATATGAATCAATGCCTTTTAACAGAGAAAATATTGCTTTTTTTATTTGTCAACATTTTAACTGAAAGAAAAAAAGTTTTTTTAATGTTCAAAGAGAAGCCCTCGACCTCTTCTGTCAAGGCTTTAATTCTCAAAAGAGGTTTGTCTTTCATGATCTTAGTCTTTTGTAGTCTATCATTTGGAGATGAGCAACTGAAGCAACTGGTTCAGGCAGAGATGTGGTTCCCATTCCAAGTAACTTCTAGCCTGCCTGGCGAGGCAGCGCAGGTGGTCCCGCCTTGTTTGTGCCTCCGACTGCAAGTGCAAGCTTGTTCAAACAAAGTGGGTGCCTTGCCTTGCGGCTCGCACGCGTCACCAACCAGTGAGGGTTGATGTGGTCTTCCACTGGAGCACTCCAAAGCAACAGCAAGAGGGTCATCCTGGCAGCTGCAGACCACAGAATCCGCTGCCCCGGGAGTTGGAGATGCAACAAAGTATTTGATTTTTGCATTCCTGATTACATGTTAGACACAAAAAAAAAAGCCTTGCCAGCCATTCAGCATAGTTCTGCTATGGTGGACTCTGCAGACTCACTCCACCACCGACTGCCTGCCGGTGAATCTGAGCCAAGTTACACGGAACTTGAGTTTTAAACTGGAGCAGACTTCTCCAAGACCATTATTTTTCCTATCTTGCTGACTATTGCTTCTGCAGAACCCAGGTGCTTCTGATCTTAATCTCCCTCAGGATTCTCTGGTTGACTTTTTGGTTCCATCAGTCATTGCATAGCAGCCACAGTCCATCACACTAGCACCACCATGTTTGGCTGTTTCAATAATGTGTTATTTTTGTTGGTTTTCAGATGATTTGAGGAGCAAAGTTATGTCACACAATACTGGTCAATGTTGGCCTTTGAATTACTTTTGCTCAACAGCATGTTAATTTAAAATTCCTCATTTGAAGAGCTCCTGGATGGGTTCTTGGCATCTATCCATCTATTTTTCTCAAAACCACTTAATCCCTTTTGGGATCATGGGGTTGCTGGAGCCTATCCCAGCTACTGTTGGGCAAAGGTGTGGTACACACTTGACGGGTTGCCAGTACATCCCAGGGCCACAGAACCTCACATTCACAAGTAAGGACAACTGGAATCATCAATTAACCTATGAAGCCAGAAGAAAACCCACACATGTGTGTGGAGAACACACAAACTCCTCACAGAAAGGTTCTAGCCAGGATTTGAACCACGGTTTTCTTGCTGTGAGGTGAGAATGTCAACCACTAAACCACAGTGCAGCCCATTTTTGTAATACTTTTCTTAATCATATAATTCTAGTCGGGCAGGAAAAGGCAAATATTAATGTTTCCTCCGTGTTCATGTTTACAACGATCGGTACGTCCCTGTTATGAAAAGGACGCCACCCCGATGTCACTACCACATCTGAGTCCCTGATTGGTCAGAGCATGGTCGGAATTTAGCGTCAAGAAGTTCAATTGATTGATATTCCAGCGGACGATCAATGAATGTCTTATTTGTACATAGAGCCCACGTGCGATCTTAAAAACTTGCATAGCAACCTTTGAATGTGAGCAATCTGGATGCGCAGCTAGCCATTTGGGTTTACGTGCGTTTAGATAGACTTTTGGTCTATCTAAAGACACACCTTTGCTCCCCTTAAGATGCAACTTTATAAGACCCAAAAACCTGTAGCACCCATACAGGTCAACCCCCTGTACGGGTACATGTGACTTTAGGTCAGTGCTTCTCAAATAGTGGGGCTCGGAAAAAAATCTGCGCCACTCATGGTTTCTTATCATCTGTTCTATCACAGAGTTTGTGACAGCCTGAAACTGTGAACTGCTGTCCCTGCAGCTGCTTCCGTCTCCTGTCACACGTAGCTGCATGTGTGAGAAAGAGAGGGGAGGAGTAGTGGGCTCAGGCTGTGAGGTGGAACAGCGCACACGGAGCGCTAGATTGCGCAACACCAGGATCATCACGTGCCTTTAGATGACTCAGCTCATGCTAATAATGTCATTCTTTATGAACTATTGTAGACATTTTGATGACGTGTCTTTATTTTCCATAAATGTATTCTTTGTCTGCCTGTCGTTTAGTTGGTGTCAGTATTTGACAGAAAGACAGCAGGTTATGCAGGAAAACAGCTGCACTTTATGAGATCATAAATAAATAATCCATAATTTAGAAAAAAAATCAGCACAATGTTTTTTTAACCTATTTTTTCAGACTAAAAATGTTAAATATATTGGTGCTGCTGTGTTAATGTTTGAGATCAATTTTCATTGAATATTATTTATTGATCGAATTATTTTTCTCAGCATCAAATGGTTCAATTGGTCAAAATGTTTCTAATATAAATAAGGACCGACAGATTTTTTTATTTCTAGCACTTTAAGCTACTTTTCTGTTTTAGACTAGAACAGGGTTTCCATGGCTAAAAGTTAACATTTGATGAAAGGGGATTTATATTGCTTCATTTCTTTTGTTAATGGTAAAAGATATAGTTTAGGTATACTTACACAATTTTTATAGATACTAACTTATATATTGTCACTGCGCGAGTGTGTTAGTGTGTGTGGGGGGGCATTTGCTTTTTCCTAGGGGGGGCTTGCAAAAAATAATTAAGAAGCACTGCTTTAGGTGCATCTGGCTGTAGGTCAAACCTGTATTTTCTCTCAACAATCTGATGATTGAAATTCTTTTTCTCCTCCATTTTCATTATTAAAGTCAATACATATCAAATAAAACCAACTTATGTTCTTAAATTGAAGGGAAATACAATTAAAGTTAGGAAAAAGTTTCCCAAAATGTTAAACCACAATCAACAATTGGTTTCATGTTTTTCAGACAGGACTCAGCTTTCATGCCATGACACCACTCTCCTGTCACGGATACGCGCCACATCCATCCCAGTCAGAAGCGTTTGAAGGACTCATTATTGGCTGTCATTTAGGGCACTTAACTGTTCCCTCTATCATTAATCAAAGCTCTGCTTCCCCTAATGGGGACCAATAGTGTGTGGCAGGTCGTGTTATCTGAGCGCTTTGATCAAGCATCTGCCTGTTCTCTATCACCCTGTTGGCCCCCCTTAGCTCTGGGTGGTTTTTTGGCCCTGCCAGGTCCGTGGGGACCTGGTTTCAAAAAAAAGGTGCCTATCTCAGATGCCCCCCGATCCCCTCCTCCTTCCTCCTGCTGCTCTCCAGCACATGAAAGCTAGCAGAGGGCACACTGGTCTGATCCCTGCCACTGACATGAATTTTGATCAATGGGCGATTCCCTCTGAAGGGCTTTTTCCAACCCCCCCTCACCCCCGGCTCCTTCCCTTTCCTCTGGCTCTAAAGCTTGAGCAACTCCAAATGTCAGTGATGTTAGTTTAGGCATTGTACACGGCTGGCCGCATCTGAAAGGGTGACTTGTCCCCAGGCCAGCCCCCTACAAAGGCCCCCTTTCTAACTGTGACTTGTTCTCAGCGTTTGGCCTCCTCCACGAGGAGAGGTCTCACTCTCCCTCTGCTCTCGCAGCTATTTGGCTCTCCTCAGGACGGTGGAATTAAACAGGGGAGGGCGTCCACAGCGAGACAGTCAGTGTGTGAAGAAGGCCTGGAGCTTCGGCAGGTCAGTGGGGAGGCGGGCCGTGTCAGAGCACTGAGCATGTTAAAGACCCACTCAGATAAAAATTTGCAACTTGTGATTTGAGGGACCACAACGTTCTTCTGAGTTCTCTCTTAACACTTGAAATGAAAGTTTGTATTTTTGGTGTTTTTAACACGTTCTTGTGGCATTTTCCTGATGATGGAGGACACATATGAAGATGATTAAGCTCAAAGTTGCATTTCTGTATTTGTATTTTTAAGATTGTACTTGATCTGCTCCATTCTGATGCATCCACTAGTAAACAGATAGAGCCATGTTTTGCTGTAATCTGTCTCAGGACTGTACAGCTGGATGGCTCAGACATTGCTCGCCATTTTTGTTGCACAGGGAATGTCATGCTATGCACACACCGGGCAAGTGGGCGTGTTGAAGTATGGGCTGAACATGGGTTATTGTATGCACATTTAGCGTACGTGTTTACTCAGGTCTGTCAATACCTGATACTAGCCCATGAACAGATGGAAGAGGCTTGGTGTGAAATGTCAAAGCGGTGCAAATCTCCTGAATCTTGTTCCAGGCTTTTTCTTTTACAGCTCCATTCCGAAAAAAGAAAAACCTGGTGTCATTAAATTCCAGCCGGGCACAAATTGCAATTATCAATTTCTCCACTATGATCAATTTTCAGACAGTTGACACTTCCGTGCTTTGTAAAGGACGCCATCCATACTTCACTGGAATTTTCAGTCCCTGATTGGTCAATGTTCAACTGGTGTACCGTTCGGCGCGTGATCAATGGCCACGTGTTACGTGTCGGAAAACGGACTTAAAAACTTGCGTAGCGACACGCGAACACTGGAGTTTTGAAAGCAGAAGCCCGAAACGCACACATGCGTGCATTTACATAGACTTTTCACTGGAAGCGGTCGCTCGAACGTGCAGGAGAGCAGGAGAGAGTGTTAACCCTGGGGTGACCAAATCCAGGCTTCGAAGGCCAGCCTCCTGCTAGTTTTCCGGACAAACCCTGCTTTATCTGCTGCTTTTTACCTGGATCAGGTGTGTTTAGCCGATAAGGAGCTTCGGTGACAGGATGGTTGGAAAACACAGAGGACACCAGCCCTCGAGGCCCGGCTTTGGGCACCCCTGGTGTAAACGGAGAACTCTCAGTAACTGGAAAGGAAAGGAGGGGCACGGTTGCTCCTTGCCAGAGGTCACACCCACAACTCAGAGGTGAATTTCGTACAAACTCCTGCTGCTCTGGAAAAAATATGGAGAGAAATTAGACTCAGTCAGATTTGTGCGTGCGTAATTCTTGATTTGTGCGTAAATTAGGATTTGTGTATGCATATTCTTGCTTTGTGTGTGCGTAAATTAGGATTTGTGCATAAATTTGTATTTGTGCATGATTTGTTACTCACATAATACGTTTTGTGTATAAGTTAAAAAAATATAAAATGAAAAAAATACAAAATGTAATTTACGTATGCACAAATTAAGATTAAAACAGCTTGAAACTACTTACACACACACATCTTTAAAAAACACGCACGAATCCCTTGTTGCGCACACACGAAGCCAAAGTTACGCACGGATCTACCGTGAGACTGTTTTCACGTCTCACAAATTAGTCCGTAAGTGCTGCGTTTAAATACCAGTGGAATGCTCGGTCATTAGAATTTTCCTATCAGCCTTCCCTTCTAAACGTATTTCCTTCAGTGGGTGTTGCAGGGCTTAAAAAAACTGTAAAGGAAAATAAAAATTATTATCTGAGAATATGACGTTCACTTTTAAACGCTAATATATATATTAAAAGTATATTATTCTCCGAGACACCAAATTAATACAAAATGCGTAACAGGAACGACCAGTAAGGGGCACTGTTTTTTTTCTTCCGGAAAAATCAAAGGCAGTCAGACTGAGCGAGTCACGGGAAGAATGGCGGCCCATCTCGGTGGTCAGCGCCCCGAAGTAAGTAGCCTCTATGTTCAACACTAACATCTACTGTCTTCATGTATTGATTGAGTCATTGTCTGGATACGTTTAGAAGGGAAGGCTGATAGGAAAATTCTAATGACCGAGCATTCCACTGGTATTTAAACGCAGCAATACGGACGAATTTGTGAGACGTGAAAACAGTCTCACGGTAGATCCGTGCGTAACTTTGGCTTCGTGTGTGCGTAACAAGGGATTCGTGCGTGTTTTTTAAAGATGTGTGTGTGTAAGTAGTTTCTAAGTTTTTGTTGTAACCTTAATTTATTAAAACGTAAATTACATTTTGTATTTTTTTCATTTTATATTTTTTTAACTTATACACAAAACGTATTATGTGAGTAACGAATCACGCACAAATCCAAATTTATGCACAAATCCTAATTTACGCACGCACAAAGCAAGAATATGCATACACAAATCCTAATTTACGCACAAATCAAGAATTACGCACGCACAAATCCGACTGAGTCTAATTTCTCTCCATAAAAAAACAATGTGCTATAAAATGGCACAGGTGCCATCTGCCTCTCACAGATGGGATAGGCGTGTTAGTGCTGGTAACAACGCTGAAAGCTTTAGAAACAAACAACAACAAAAACCTGCAGCCACTTCCCTAATGGAAAGTGAAGAGTGGAACGGGGGAAATGACCGAAGGAATCTTCCACATATATGGTTTATTTGCAAACGCGTTGAAATTCTTTGTCTGTGAGAGTGACACCAGACTGAGAGGCAAATAAAGGACCTTGTTTGGGCTCCGAGTGAGGATTAATCTAAGAGCAGGAAAGTTCAGCCATCACTGAAAAGCCCTATTTCTGAAGGGAAACACAGTCAGGTATTCATATGTTAATCCGAATCTCAAAATTTTAACAATTTAAAAAGTATAAATAGGTAATTTTGTTCCCTTTATACAGGAAATCTTCATCAGTCAATCTAGATGAGTGAGGAGACTCCTACCTGCAGAGCTCTACGTGTTCCTCTACCTCCTCCTGAGCTCATTTACTCATGGATTCAACCTTTTTCTTAAAGCTGAGATTTCATGGAAGAATCGTGGCTCAGTCTTTCTGTTAAAACTCACTCAAGGAAAAACTTTAAAACTATCCAAAACGAATTTCCTGAAATAGCAGGTCATAAAATCCATTCAGTTTTTCCGACATTTCCTGCAAAATTCTTTTAGGGTTAGGGCCTTTTAAGTTTTTTTTTTTCCATTCTGTAAGTTAGTCAATAACTGAGGACACTATGACTCCATCTGCTGTCAAAACTGTCTCACTATCGGCTGCCCCTCAGATCCTCACGAAGCTGCTTTCTCTTTCCCTGAGTGTTTTAGATCAAATCTGTTTCCACTTCCCTCCTGAGTTGGGGCCAGCTTGGGTTGTCTGACCAAAACTCTGATCTGCCTTTAAAAGCCAGTTCTTTCAGCAGATGGACCCCTTCATGCACTCAAACTGCGCCAGCAAAGAAAACTAAAATCCTTTTCATTTTCGGTCAAATGTCGTCAGCTGGGATAGGCTCCAGCAACCCTATGACGTCAAAAGGGAGTTTATAAGCAGGTTTGGAAAATGGGTGTATTACAGTGATGGGGCTTAAACGATGTAAAAACTTTTTTTGAGCTTTTAAGTGTATTATAATGTTCATTCCCCATGACCCCCCTAAAAAGTTGTGTTTTGATCACTCATTTCTGAGTATTCCTCTAAAATACTTGGCAGTTAAGCTCAGGCGGTAGAGCAGGTCGTCCAACAACCAAAGGGTTGGCGGATCGATCCCCGCCCCCCAAGCGAGGCTAGTCTGCAGCCTACCGCTCCCCCCAGGGGGATGGCTCAGAATGCGGAGAATAATTTCCCCATTGTGGGAAAAATAAAGTATCAATGATTATTATTAAAAACCTGCGTGAAGATGGCGGTGATCGGCAAAAGCTCTTTCCTTTTAAATGCACAATATGCACATCCACCTTTGCAGAAGTTCAAACGTTATTTGTTTTTGTGGGAGAAACGCAGACACACTGATGAGGCCGGCTCCAAGTTGACGTCGTTGAATGGGCAGCGCCCACAAAGAGGAAAAGGCGGAGCCTCAGAGATTGAGTCGTCTTTAATCCCGGTTTGAAAAGAGCTCAGGAAAACAATATTTAATAAAAATGTTATTTTGAGTGCCAAAGGTAATACATTGTTGAACATTGTTTAGTATAAAAGGCTTAAGATTAGCACAATAAATGAAATCCTTTCTTGAAAAGTCCAAAGCTTGCTCTGATGTTTTTTGCATATTGTGTGTCACCCGTAAACAACCTCTATTGTGACTCTTTATAAATAAATGTAATTGATTTGAGTCTTTTTTGCTTCCTTTTTGGTTCAGCTTTTAACTATGAGGCTCTGCTGCGCTTTGTCGATAAACTCTGTCTGGGATGGTTTAAATCTCACAATAGGGACATCCAGAAGTTCAGTTTCATTTGTAATTACTTTATGTACAGTAGCTCCAAAGCAGCTTAGCGGTTGTCCCTGCATCGGTTGAAGGTCTAGCTTCTTTCTGCTGCGTGTGGGAGCCGTGTCATGTTCTCTGCAGTTGCACAAACTCTCAACTAAATGTTGTTTTAGTCCGCGGTTTGAGTTCCACCTGAGTGTTCAGCTCACCGCGGCCCTCCTGGACCTGTCACCACCGCCGTCGCCGCCGCTAGAATTTGCATGGAACGCGCTCCTCGGTTTCCTTTGACGAGAAGATTAGTTTCAACACATTAGAAGGAAAAACAAATGAAGTTGGAGTTGGGTAGCAGCTGCTGGCGGGACCTCGTCCAGGCCCTCTTTCAGAAACAAATACACAAACATCAGAGACAAACTTCACTCAGGGAGGACTCTGGTGGCTGAACATCTGGAAGAGCAAGGAGGACGAGTTCAGACTCTTCATTCTGACTCAAATTCTCAATAGTTTTATTTCAATTCCTTGTTTGTTGCCTTTGGTTCACAGAATGTGGAAGCTCTGAGGAGAAATCCTTTGTTGTTTGCAGGTGAACCTGGTGGACCGTCATGTGCGAAGAGTCAGGTATGTTCACATCTGGAAGGCACATGGCATCTGAAGACACAAGCACAACGGGTAAAATGTCCTCCTGGCCCTTTAATGCAGAATGAAGAGGAAAAGAGAAAACTTGACATGAAGAAACCTCCAGAGAGGAGGTGGAGGCTCAGGTCGTCGTCGCTCATGTTGCTGTTGAAAAACAATTGCTAATTTTAATGAATAGAAATGATCTCAGTGGCTTTTATCTAACAAATGAACTGCTTGTTTAGAGTTTTGTGCACAACAATCTGCTCAGACATGTTTCTCTGTCCCTCCCCTAAATTCCCTTCTTTCAGGAAGGGGTCAGAGGGCAGGGACTGCGACCTGCCCTGGGGCGGGAGAAGGACTCCACTCCCTCATCCCCTTCTTGAGAGACTGCTTGAGTCTCTCCATTTCTTTATTTTGTACACACCTGACCCCCTTGTTCTCCTCTGGATCATCTGACAGAGTGCAGAAAGAGCTGCAGGATCCGGTTTCGCCATTCTGCCTCGTAATGTTCGGGCGAATCAATAACCAAGCCAAAACTAAAGAGAACGGTGTGACAAAACCTCCTAACTTTCAAAAATGGGTTCCCTGTCAAATTTTCAAGCGTTAAAAAATGGCTTTTAAAGGGGTTTCATCATCATTGGTTTTAGAGTTTGTCCTCTGGAGCAGTCCAGCATATTTACAGTGATTCTAGGACCATAAGGTGCAATATACAATTAAAATTGACTATGTAGAGGCTACACTACCCAGAATGCCTAGAGAGAGGCCAGGAGGCAGATGATTGGTCAGAAGGTTTGATGGAAAGTTTTTCTAGTTCATTATATGAAAGCACAGTATATGATTGTGTCCACCATTTTTCAGGGTGTCTGGATCAAAAATTCCAAAATTGAGGACCCTGGAAAGTCCCTAGGGAAAACTGGAAAAACTGGTGTGCATCAATGTTCACTGATTTGACCAATATAGACCACAATGCATTGCATTTGAAGGAATACTCTCTTTATTGGTGAAAGAGTAGTGAGTAGATTTTACGGTATCCATAATGCTCCAACAATCCATCAAGAGGTGTGGCTTCACAGTTTATCGAAGTCATTCAGAAGGATTTTTGACCATCGTGTTTCACAGAAAAAACCATCAGATTTCATGACCAAGACAAACGGCAGATTTTGAGAGAAATAAAGGGTATTAAGTCGCCTCATGATAAAATGGTATATTGATCAGATCAAAATGGCAAAAAGTTTATACTCCTTCATTTGGTTGGGTCTTACTTTTTAAAAGAAATCAATTAAAAATGTCACACAGTTGACGAAAGAAACAAAATGGACAATAATGCTCTCACTCCACAGCCTGCTTATATACGAATGGGGAAGTTGTGGAGCAGAGGTACAGGAGGTTTATGGTTACAGATGCAGTGAACGAAGACATGAAGGTAGCTGTGTAGGGGAGAGGATGCAAAAGACGGGGTTAGATGGAGGAAGCTGATTCGCTGTGGTGTCTCCTGAAGGGAAAACCCAAAAGAAAAAGACGAAGAAAGTGCATAACATTGAGCCCAACATTGGGTCACATGTCTGTGAAGGTTTGTGAATGAACGAATGGGACTGTGACTTTTCCGCATTTAGCATGAAAAAACAGTTCTTTGTTTCTAATGCTTACCAACAACACGTTTTAAGTTTTTTTTTAATTTGCTCTTTGGACTGTTCCATTGCCTTTTTCAAATGGAACACACATATCTTTGGTTCACTTCCATTCTTTGGTGAATTCCATCAATGAAAAACTGCACCAGGGTTCACTTGCAAGTGGACCTTAGTCCTCAGTTTCAAGAGTTTGCTTGTTCGGTCCACAACCAATTCACATCCAACAAAATAAATAAACGATGTAAAGACCCAAACTCTGGTTTATCTGTTTCACTGTCTGTCTGCCCGTGTAAGACATCCCCCTAATTCTGGTTTGGATCAAACAGAACTGGAGTCAAAGGCCGGGGAAATGGAATCCAGACCAGGATCGTCCAGCAAATTTGGAGCGTTTCACACCGAACGCGATTTGCACGGCAGAGGCGGACGCTTTTTTATTGGTAAGTCAATGGTACAGACACAATCGAAGGTCTGGCAGCTGTGCGATTTGAGCGGTGATTTGGAGTTGAAGTAAGGTAACTCTGGCTAGGTCGCTGCGTTGCGTCAACCCATCCGGGACTGAACTTTGGTCACGTGATGTCTTTAGTGTTTCGGTCAGCAGGAGAATACACATCTAATATGTTGGATCGACCCAATAGTTCTCCTCCTGAACTTCAGGGTTTTCTGGAACCCGTCCCGGCTACTGTTGGGCAAAGGCAGGTAAACACCCTTGAAAGTCTGTCGCATGGAGCTGGCCTGAAGGCGAGCTGGCAGCCGGAAAAAGAGCTGCTGCGGAATGGGGAGGCAGCCTGATCAGGCCTCCTGAATCTAATGAAATTGTTTCTTATATTCATCAATACAATAATAAAAGAAGGTCCCCTGTTTTTATTCTTGCTTTTATTTTTTCCCTCTTGTGTTAATGTGGGACAGCAAGCCTTCAAACTCGGTCAGAGAGAGACGGAAAGACCGCGGAAGCAGCCGTCTTTCAGACACAGCAGCGGGAGAATCTCTGAATGATCTCATGATCCCAAACCGGGAAACGTGATTATTACTAATCTTTTTGTAGAACTCTTCAAAATGAATAAACCTGTTCTCTCAACATCCCCTGTGTCTTCCATGCATTGTAAATGAGACAAACACAGATACCACTCCATATAGGTTCAGGCTAAAATTGTTAGCTGGAAGCTCCTCCCACGGGGCGTCAAGCTTATAAACACATTAATTGGGCAGGTGGCAAGCAGAGAATTCGCTGTGCAGGAAAAGGGGGCGGCCAACGTAAGTTAGTCACACCAATCACATTTGGTGTAAACGCAGACAGTAAAGACTGTTATGCACTCACAACAGCTACCAGTGTAGAACCTTTGCTGTCTAAATTGGACAAAGGAAAACAGTAAAAAAGGAAAAAAAACCCTGGTCTTTGTGCTTCTTTGTCCATCAGACATTTGTACCTTTTCCTGGATCACGTTAGGATTTCTTCACTTACTCTCTTTGGTCTTCTAAATATTCTAATGATGACTGAACCACACCAGGGTTCACTTGCAGGAAAACGCTGACACTGCTCTCCAGGCAGAGTTCAGATGAGCCGTCAGAAGGCAGAAACCCTGGAGCAGACCAACAGGCTCGGTGTGACAGCGCCCACAACATCCGTTGTGCCGTCTGTAGCTTTTTGGCCCAGATGCTGCATGCTTATTGGAGATTAAAGAGAGTTGAGGAGAAGCCTTTTGTAGATCTGAACATTCTGGCAAAGTGTTTGGAAAAATGTCATCTCCAGGTTGCTTTGCAATCCAGACCACCTTGCGCTTGTTGTCCGATTGTTTCTGTGGATCTTCCTGCTAAAACAAGGACTGCCATTGAATGCCACTTGCCTCCTGACGTCACTTTTTTTAAGTCAACATTGTGCGCAAACAGAGCGGTCAGAGTCCCAGTAAACTGTTGAACCTGCAACACATGATGTTTTCAGCTGGAGATGAGATTTCACCCCTCAGCTGGTGGCATTCCTTTCCTCCACCAACGTAATTATCTTTTCCCATTTGTCTGTTTTTGTTTTCCCCTCTCCTTCCCTCAGATACTCATTTCCTGTTTTGAGCCACGCAGGACTCTTGAGCCCCCCCCCCCCCCCCCCCCCCCCCCCCGACCGCTTTGCGTCCTCATAAGTATGAAGGCATATTTGTTATTTACTGCCCTCCGGGGGATACCTGTCATTCCCCTTGCTCTGCCGTGATTGCCATGGCGACACCCAAATTCCACAGAGCGCAGGTCCCGACCTCCGGCCGCTCCGCCATAAAGCTGTGACCCCTCACCTCCACACCTGGGGACGCAGATCACAAAGAGGAAAGAAAAAAAATGCTGCTGATTGTTAGAGAAGACAGAAAAAAATAGATAAAATTCCTTCACAGGAATTCCCTTTTAAGGAAGGAAATGCAAAAATGTTTGGAAGCAGAAGACTTCCTGGTGCAAAGGTTTCAGAAGTTTTGGGCGCTCACATCCCAGTTAGGGATCCATTTTCAGCTTAATGTTCAACCCCCGCTGCTAATGTTTCTCGCCAAGGAATCGATACTCCAGCGTTCCATAATCCAACGCTTTGGCCTCCTTCCTTTTCTGATATTCAGACGTGTAATGCTGTAATTCTGTAAATGAGTTAATCCAGCTGGCGCTGGAAGGTAACCGTAGAAGATGAGCTCTGCGTGCGGCGCCGGGCCTCCTTCACGTCTCCTTGTGAGCTGACCAGCATAATGGAATCAGGAAGATTAATGATCAAACAGGGAAATAACGAGTCGGGATGAGGAACATTTGTTGACTCTTTAAACAGCTTGTCATAAAATCCAACCTTGGACACTTTGGCAGAGCTGAAACAGGAGAAGGGGGGTGGGGGTGGGGGGTTGTTCTCAACTCATTTTTGGCATTCGGTTCATCTCCTGACTGTCTGCGGTGAAGCATAAAGAAACAGAACAGGAACCGGGCCCAAACTGTGGGGACGCGACTCGGCTTGCCGTATTTATTAAAACCAGCCTGAGCTGGAGCGGTTTGAACTCCTTCCTTGTTTGCTTCACGCTGAACCTCAATTTTCCGATCGGATTTCAGAGGCTTTGTCATCCCGGAGACCCAAAGATGAGGAACACTGGAGCCTCACCGAAAACGGACCTCGCCTCTTTGCGAGTTTTTGAACTTGTTTGTTGCAAAGGGAAGCTCCTCCACATCAAGGACAACAGAGACACAAAGAGCTGGAATTAAAGAAAACATGAAGTTCTGTGTTACTGAACCTTTTAAATCATATTTGTTTTTGAGCCAATCTAAGTGGCTGAGTCACAGACCGTGTTTTCAAGGCAAGCCTGTTACCACAGCAACCACCAAATCCTTTTAAATAAAGACGTAGTGGTGCTTTTGTCTGCAGGAGGTCAAAGTACACAAACACAGGCGATGTGCTGAGGAGTCACTTATTAGATCGCAAGTTTAAAACTGACAAAATACATTCTTCCTAAACAGATGAAAAGACAAATTTCGTCTCCATCTTGACAGAAAATGATTTTGAAAAAAAAAGTTGCTAAAAAAGCTAAACCTAATCGTGATTTTAAAAAACAATTAAAAGGAAAAAAGAGGGAAAAAAGTGCAAGGATTAAAAAACTGGGTTGAACAGTGGTGTAGTGGTGTCAGTAGTCAGAGCTCTGCCTCCCCTTCTGGTCACCGGTGGGAGCCGTCCCCGGAGTTCTAGTCACACGCCAGCTCCCAGCAACCCGAGCGCTCACTTCCTGGATGCCGCACAACTGATTCTCATTCATTCAATCAACCAACCACAGCATACTTAAGCACTGCACTGAGCTGAGCTCAGAGCAAAGTATTCTTTGTCCCACACTGCTAGCATTACCTAGTGTTGGATTTGGACCTGATCTTCTGGTTTCTGACCCTGTGTCAGACTCCATTTGCCTGCCGCCTGCCCCAACTCTTGCCTGGATCCTGACTACTCCTGTCTCTCCTCTGATGATCTCATGCCTGTTATCGACTCCTGCCTGCCTGACCCTGACTTAGCTTTGTGGACTTTTAGCTGGGCTAATAAACCTGCTGCATTTGGATCCAGCTGTCTGCCTGTTCTAGGATCAAGTGGTTAGCATTCTCAGCTCACAATAAGAGGGCGCAGGTTTGAATCTTAACTGGGATCTTTCATGAGTGGAGTTTGCACGTTCTCCCTGAGGATGAGTGCATTTTCTCCAGGATCTCTCACCTTCGCCCAATAGTAGTTGGGATAGGCTCCAGCAACCCAGTTCACTTATCGACACATCCCCTTGGCGGTCACCACAGCCAATCAGCTTTCACTGATTAACACAGGTGGTTTGGCAGAGATTTTTTATGCTTCCTGACACAACCCTGTATTTTATCCGGGCTGGGGACCGGCACAGGGAGACCCAGACATGGGCCTCAAATAGGTAGGCAGTAGGATAAATGATCTTTCCAAATGATCCACACTGGATGAAGCTTGCTGTGCCCCCTGGGAATCAAGCCCTGATTTCCCATGTGCCTGTATTGCTCTTAATCAACTAAGCCATCCAGCCACAGTTCCAGCTGGGATTGGCTCCAGCAACTCCACAAGTTAAGTGGGTTTAAAAAAACGATGGATGAAAACTCTAAGCAGAACTTAGCACATTCACATAAAAAAGGTCAATAAATTATTACAAGCAGAAAAATGTTTTGTTTGTGGTCTGTTTATGATCCTAAAATGGATTATCCATGATCCATGTTGCTTGACGTGACAGAATCTATTTTTTCTTTTAATTTGTGCAACTTTTTGACCCTTTCTGACTCAATAAAATGCATTCAAAAACATTTAGAAGCAGGTTTGAGACACATCTGAGACTATTTTGAGAAAAATGTCTTATGAAATCAAATGAAAATTGTTCATGTGTGAATGTTCAAACCGATCGATCGCGGTTACAGTTTAATAAAATGAACAATCCGGGATGAAAAAAGCTGTAAAAGAGGGAAAGAGTGCATCTGCCCTTTCACACACTCCCCACCCTCGCCGTGTTTTCTCTCCTCTCCTGTCTTTGTTTGAAAACAGCTTTCAATTTCCTGGGCAGCGGCCTTCAAAGGCAGCAGGAGGAGAGTTTAGGGGGGGGCACGAGGCGCAGTGACAGCTGGGAGGCTGGAGAGTCTGACCCCGGATCAGAGGGTTTGAGTTTGTGCCCGCTGCAGACAGGCTGCCGCTCTGTCGCCGCCGCCGCCCGAAGATCCAACACAGGAATGTGTGACAACACCAACGGGAAGCAGGTTGCTGTAAAACTAAGGGATGATGCAAACTTTTTCCCATAAGCACCTGCCCCGCCCCGCCTCAACACCCTTTACGGCGACGCCAAAAGGTCTTGTCAGTACGCCATTCCAGCATCAGGCCCCTTATTCCCAGGTGATGATGTAAGTGCTAAGGGAAAATAATCTTATTGAATTTACATAATGTGTTGACTTTGGAAGTGGAAGCGCTCGGCTGCTTTCTCTCAACACGTTTCAGCGATTACTACACCAAAACAGACACGGAACATCTGTGCCGCCTTCCCGCCGGCTCGACTTTCTCCAACGTTTCTGGGAGGTTCTGCTCGCAGCCGGCCCAGGAGAACGGCGCTCCAGAACAACTCAACTGTTTGGTCGTTTGAAAAAGGGGAAAGAAGTTAGGGCGAGAGGATAAGTATGGATGGGTGACATCAGCGACCGCATCTGCTCACGTGCTGGGACGAAGGGAGCATCTGTTTGGGAAGGTTTACCTCAGATACCAAAGTGTTGACTGCCCCCCCCCTTCTTAAAGAAAAACATGGAGTCTATAGGGGAGGCCGTGTGATGGAGGGAGCTGAGGAAGAGGAGCCGAGCCAGAGGGGGAGTAAAAAAAAAAAAAAGGTAGAGAGAAGAAGAAGGAGGGGGAATGGTCTTTGTTAATCCCTCCACATCTGGCTCCTATTAGTATGTTGGGGGCCACTAAAATAATGTTTTTCACCCTACAAGCCTTTCTGTGCTATAAATTACCCACCAGCCACTGTGCCTCTCTGACTGAGACTCTTTCAGTCGGCCAGTTTTTCTTTCTCGAGGCAGTCTGCTCAGCTGCAAACCCCCCCCCCCCTCCCTCCCCCATCTTCTTCTTGTGCTTTTGCTGTTTTCAAAACTCGCTCCCAGATCAGAATCGTGGCTCGCTTCCTGACAGCGATCCACACTTCCTGTTCACACACACTTTGAGTTTCTCTGTGACAAATATTCTTATATTTCTGCAAACAAATGATTTTAATCTCCTCTAGCCTTCACTGATCTTTGAAGACTAGAACGGATTCGGGTTTAACTATCAACTGGACCGAGTTAGTACTACCAGCTACAAGAAAATGTTGGTCAATTAAGTTGCCATTTTTTTTCATCATAAGGGTGCCGCCCTGTTGGAGCCAGACGTCATCAGCAAAGCCTGATTTCCACTGGTCTGCCTGCGTTGGGTCTCCATTGCGTTGTGTTGACATAAAATAATAGAACATTCATTAAACAATTGGAATGTTCACATCGCTTCCGTCGTGTCTGCGTCTGGTGTTCCGTCTATCCACAACAAAACACAGGAGTGTTATGAGGAGTCCGCTGACGCATCAATTTCCCGTCAAAAAAGCTGGGGAAACAGAAAACAGGTCAATGTTTCAGAATAAAATAATTCTATGTATTAATTTCAAAGGAGAAAAATATATAAAATTGTATTTTACATTTAACCCTTGTGCTATCTTAGATGACCCCACCCTTCCATTGACGTGTTCTCTCTACCATGACAAAGGTGGATAAAGGTGGAAAGATTTCATGTAATCCATGGACACCAGTGAAGATCACAAATTATTGAAGAAAAAAAGTTCAGAGCACTGTCTAATGGGTCTAGATGACCCAACTCCCAACGTTAACCCTTGTGCTATCTTAGATGACCCCACCCTTACATTGACATGTTCTCCCTACCATGACAAAGGTGGATAAAGGTGGAAAGATTTCATGTAATCCATGGACACCAGTGAAGATCACAAATCATTGAAGAAAAAAGGTTCAGAGCACTGTCTAGTGGGTCTAAATGACCCAACTCCCAACGTTAAAGTGCCTAGGATAGCACAAGGGTTACAGTGCTTAGGATAGCACAAGGGTTACGGTGACGTGCCCGCATGAAGACGTGTCTTAACACAGCGGATAGCTCCGGTGTCCATTTTTGCCGTGGACGACGAAGGTTTAAAAATCAAAAAACCTGTGTTGTTTTCCAGGACTTACTCTCTGCAGGGCGGCAGGAGTTCATTAGAAATTCACAACCCCAACCTCGCATTACCGGTGCAACAAAAATGGTGAGCAAAACAGGGCTATCCAGGCCGTACAGTTTTGAGTCAGATGCCACCCCGGACGAGGAAATCAGCGACGGACGTGGATCTAGTCGTCTACAAGTGCAGTCATCGGAATGGAGCAGAGCAGGGAGCTTGTGGCCTGCCAATTGAATCACCTGTGTCACAGCTACAAGCTTCTTCCAACAGTATATCAAACCCATTTGAGTGAAGAAATAACCAGAAATGCACATTTTAGCCCAACATTCTTCACATGAGTCCTCCAACATCAGAAAAATGCTACAATGACATGTTAAAAACAGCAAAAACACCATTTTCATCAGAGTGGCTCTGTAACCCTTGTGCTATCCTAGGCACTTTAACGTTGGGAGTTGGGTCATCTAGACCCACTAGACAGTGCTCTGAACCTTTTTTCTTCAATGATTTGTGATCTTCACTGGTGTTTATGGATTACATGAAATCTTTCCACCTTTATCCACCTTTGTCATGGTAGGGAGAACACGTCAATGTAAGGGTGGGGTCATCTAAGATAGCACAAGGGTTAAATGACACCACAATAGGTTTAGCTTTTTGGATCAATATGATAAAAGCAGAGAAATCTGAATTTGTCTGGTTCTCACTGTTTCTTCATGATTTGGATGTTTTCATGGGTTGAAACGGATCCACGTTTCATGACAGGTGTTCACTACAGGTGAAAGTTAAAAACTCTTGTTTCTAAAAGAATATAATACTGTTTCATTGGTTACATCTCATCTTCCACAGTCTCACTGTTTCAAGGATTTCTCTTTTTTCTTTTACATAACAATTTGTTCTGGTCCTTGATTGGCTGTTGATCTTGCCAATCAATCACCTCTGCGCTGTCTCATGTTCTATAAAATTGAATTTCCTTTTCCACGAAGGTTTGAACTTTAAGATTTAAAACAAGAGAGAGAGTGTGAAAATGTTCATGTCTGTCTGAGTAAAGTGTAGAAAGGTTTGTAGCCCTAAAACATCTGTAGTCCCACTTTGAAGATTTCACCTTTTGTGGAATTTTTTTTCCAACGTTAGCCCAGAAAAAAACAAGGGAACGCTGTAAACCCATGTTTTAGTGGTCATTATGTTAAATCCTTCTGATTTAAGCCCTTTCAGAAGAAGTTTAGAAAACTTTGGAGCCGGACTTTGGCCTCTTTTTTGCAAAAAACAAAAAACTCTCCATTTTGCTTCCATTTTTTCAGCATTTCAAACATCTTGCATTCATAAAACTCTGCAACAAACATGCGGTGAGACACAACACTCAGAAGATCAAGACCGGACCGCTCTCAATCACAGGCCGGGCGAGCCGGACCATTTTGTCAGAGCGGAGGCTCACCACAAAAAGGGGTTAACCAGAGTTCAGTGTGCAGACGGGCATAAAAATCTGCGGGCCTATACGCCTGAGGAGACATGAGGTCCAAGGGCCAGGGAGAGGAGTAAGACGTGGAGGAGGGAGGCAGCTTGAAGGTCAGTGGCTCTTCAGCACTAAGACCAATTAGATAAATAGGAGCTGACAGCGTGCAGGACAAAAAGGAGGAGGACTGACTTATCTCCAAATTGAAGGAGCAATGTACAGCCTGGCAAACTTGATTTTATAGCCATTAACCACCTGTTTGATGGAGGCAGCTGGCTCTGCAAGGAACTGAAGTCTGCTCAAGTTCTCCCCCGAACCGCACGCCACATCTGCTCTGAAACTGGAGCTCGCCAGCCTGTGCTGGTGTGGAAGATAACCGAGGGCGATTGCCTCGGCCATCTTAACTGATAGGAATCCACCGGAGGTGAGACTTGAAAGAGCCTCTCCTTTGATTGGACGGCGGTTGCTGTAACTATAGCCGGCTATCATCTGGTTGAAGCAGATGCCATACCTCCCCGTCTTTGCTTTGTCTCTCTGTTATTCAGCACATAATTACCTTCTGAACTTCTGCCAGATGTTGGGGCAAAGCCTGCTTAGATGGGAGGATTGACTGTCTGGACCCTGGATAGAGCTGAGCTGTCTGCCCCACCCACAGTATTTTGAAAGAAAAAGAGGACTTTCTCGTGACCATGGATGCTGGAGTCTGTGGTCCAAATGTTTGTTGTTCTGCTCTGTGAACACTCATGCGGTCAGAAGTATCTCCACCTGGAGCCGGAACGGCTCGATGACAGAGATGGTCGTCCCAATCTTTGAGATTGGACAAAGTTTATTGGAGGTGGAGGGGTGTGTGTGAGCCCCATGCAGGGGTCTAAGATATCAAAGCCAGAGGATGAAGAGGGTGGACAGAGACAGGAGGGGTTCTTTTTTTTTTTTTTTAAGGGGCAGGGGCTTGGCTTTTGTTCTGAGCCCTCCACCGTTGAAAAGATCGCCAAACAGGCAGATTCGTCGCGGCCCCGCGAGCCGTCGTCCCATTGGCTGTGGCGGGGAAGCAGATGCCGGAGCTGCAGCAGGGGGTTCGGAGGATTCCAGCTCCTCGCTCTCACGCCGCGGGACCATCACACAACACCAGCCGTTCTCACACACAACCTGCCGAGGCTGGGGCCCCGGGGGCCCACGGCACGCAGCTCTCGCTTGAGTGACTCCCAAAAGGCGGAGGCGCACACGTCTCCCTTCAGCTTCCTGACATCACAGATGAGCGTAAACGCCTCACCACCGAAAAATGTTTCTTCTGATCGTTCCTATGGACGTTAGCTGACCGTTTGACTCCACTTAGAGGTGCTGTTAACAGACCCAACTTCCTGTCACGCGGTCAAACCTTCATTTGTTCTTGAGAACAGATTACAAGGCCACGTGGAGCCACAGCCTGTCAAGCTAACCTGGTTTATGTTCACCAACCATTGACTTTCCAATCAATTACCAGGGAAATACTGTATATTTATACATTTTAGTCTAAAGATTTGCAGTAAAATGTTTGATCATTTGTAGACATTTGGTTTTACAAATCGCCAGAAAGTTTGTTTGCAAACAAGAGAAACTGGTCAAACTTCCCGTCCATCTTGACCTTGATGCCTTCTGAAGCCTCTCCACCACCCAAATAAAAGTTTACGTTCATAGAACTGCCACCAGTCCTTCCATTTCAGTCAGCTTGTGGAAAACCTGCAGAACATGTCAGAAGATCTGCTCTGAAGGCTTCATCATGTTCACAAGACCCTAAATCTGTGAAGTGTTGCTGGAGTCACTCCCAAGAACCGCTTTCAGGCAGCTTTGACAGATCCATAAGATCTATACAACAAAAGATGCTGAAGTCACTCAGTCTATCACAACTTTTTTTGTTCGTGTCCTTCCTTTTTGTTTCTCTTGTTCTTGTCTGTCTTGTGTTTTTTGGTGCCCCCCCCCCTTCCTTTTCACTCAAAAAGCATTAAAAAGACTTTTGTTCCTCATCTGTTTTGATTAAATAAAGATGAAGATGAAGTTGCTCTCAGCAAAACCATCGACTGTGTGTAGCCTCGTTTCCACTGAGCGGTAAGGTCTTGTATTTTAAGAGTTTCCATTATATAAAATTGACCTATTAATCCGTACCATATTTTGGCCCCCATTGGTTGTCCATAGAACAATGGAACAGACTGGTTAGGGTGGAGCTACCGTTGAAACCATTTGATTGGCTGAAGATCAAAGAAACCGGTTGTATTCCTCTTCGCTGCCCGCAATCTTGCATCAAACAACAGTACGGTAAATGCTTTGTAGATACAAAGTACCAAAAGCCAACGAGCTACACTCAGCTGAATTGCCTGGACCATTCTTAATTGGACCGTACCAGACTGTAACACTGAGTGGAAATGAGGCTTATGAGAACTGGCCTCCAGGTGGAGTTGAAAGTCATTGTGGAGATGCGTTAAAAATACCAGCGTTAACAATTTCTATCATCACACCAGATTTTTTATGAATTTAAAAGTTGACATCATGCACCAAAGGCCACTCATCAGACTTTAACTTCTTCACTGAATTAATAGCATGCTCAATCTCTTTGATGTACGTGGCAATAATGCAACATAGGTGTTGAGTAAAGAATCAATATATATGAAAAAATTCACCTTCAAAGCCCACTTTCAAGTTTAGCGGGTGTGGTCTTCCAATGAGCTCACTCCTGATTGTCAAGAATGGTTGCCATAGAAACATTGACTCAAACTGACTTGGACCAATCACTGCTTACGGACAACATCCGGCTCCAACATGATGACATCCATATTGCAAAGAACTAAACACCGAATTGATTTCATTTGGTTGGAGCCAGACGTAAACCAGTTTCTATGGTTACACTCACTCGATCCAGGGTGAAACACATCTAAATATTCATGTTTGATCACACAAATGTTTTTAAAATTAGAGTGGCGCGGCGTTATAATATACTAAATTGACAAAAATGTCAGAATAAAAAAAGAAAAATTGAGTAAAAAACACAACACAGGTGTGCCGTCCTTCCAACTGCGCAGACGGAACAAAGCAGGTGGAGAAAGTCAATGTGGGGGCCTTGTAGACGCTTTCCTCTGCTCCACTCTCGCTTCCTTCCACAGCTGCTGCAACAGGTGCCTCCATCCATCCTGGACCTCTGCTCCGACTTTCATGATTCCCTGAGTTTCCTGTGCGACCTGCAGCGCAGAGGCCAAAGCCAAACGCCGCAAACGCACCCAAAAATGTTTTTTCATTTCAGTGATCAAAGGAGTGTTTGTGTTATGCTGCTGCAACATCATTCTTCAAAAGCTATTAAGATTGATTATTTTTCCACTGTAAATTTAAGGAGAGGAAGAATTTATTGTTCAAAAATTGGTTTCCTCCATTTAGGTTTTCAGAAACGGCTAGAGATGAAAGGAAGACGATGTCTCAAGGCAAACACTCTGACCTAACCTCACTTTGAGGGAACTAATTAGTGTGATTAGTGCGCCGCGTTGGAGTGATCCTGTTTCCCATCTCAGAAGCTCTTGATCCCTATCTCTGCCTCTTTTGCTGCAGCACACAGGAGTCCCGCACGGACACGGAGGTCTCGGGATGCAGACTTGCAGCCTGGAGAAGCTCTCCCTTTTGCCTTTTATTTTTTGCAATTTTAGAAAAAAAAAGTTTAACTTTAGGATGATTTATTTTCTCTTTTGTTGCTTCTGTTTAGACTCTGTGGACGGGTTTCAAGCCAAACTGAGGCCCATGCTTTGACATGGACTCCACACCTTCCATCAGTGTGATAACCCTGGTCCTGGGACCAGACGGTTCTACGTGTTCCCCTGCTTTTACACACCTGGTGTTCATGACTGTCATTATAAAGTCTGTGGAGGTTGATGATGAGCTGAATCAGGTGTGTTTGAGCTCAGAAGACATGCAGAGTGCCCTGCGGACCAGGGCTGGAGATGATGAAAGCAGACCTGATGGTCTTCGCCCCTGAAGATGAAATGGTGTATAAATGGCTGGACAATTTCCTCGAGGATTTTAATCCCACTGATTTTGAAATGTGGGACTTGCTCTTGCTCTATAGCAAGAAGGCCCCGGTTCAAGCCCAGTGGGACACAGAATCATGTGGAGTTTGCATGTTCTCCCTTCTGCATGCATGTATTCCCCGTGCATGCATGGGTTTTCTCTGGGGACTCTGGCTTCCTCCCACCGTCCCAAAACAAGCTTCATTGGTTATTTTCAATTGTGCCTACGTGTGTGGACCTGCAACAGACAGGCAACCTGTCCTGGGTGTCCCCTGCCTTCGCCCACAAGTGGCCAGAATGGACTCATGTCCAATGTCTCAATGTCCACATCCTGAAGCTTAAAGCCGGCCCAGAACATCATGCTACCACCTCCGTGTTACATGTTTCTTTTCAGAAAATACTGTTTTATGTTTGTCTGCACTTGAACACCTTCCAGAAACGTCTCTATTGTCCTGCCAGTCCACAGAATATTAGTCCAGAAGTTCAAATGTGAAGCGAGTCAATCTTTTCACTTAGCAGTCTCACTTCAATTAATTCGCTTTTGTTAAAAAAATCTATTTTTGAATGATGAACTCTGACCTTATGGCTCAACTCATGTCATATTTGCTGCTCGATGCTTGCCCAAAAATGAGTTCATAAACTGGACAGATGCGTGTAGAAAGAGGTCCTGTCCATAGTTTTTTGGCCACATTTTTGTTATTTTTTAATTTAACCTTTCTTTAACCAGGAAAGTCCCATTGAGATTAAAAACCTCTTTTCCAAGTGAGTCCTGGCCAAGGGGCAGCACATTTCAATACAAAAAATACATAAAAACAAACATTATTAAAACCACATAGATCATAAAAAGCAGTTAGTTTTCCAGTCTTTCTAATGGCTGCATGGAAAAATTTACTGTATATTTCATCCACAATGCATGGCAGACACTGATGACATCTGTTTGGGTCCGTACATTGACCTAACATTGAAACTGGACGCTTCTGGCTTTAGACAGAAGCGAACTAGTCCAGTTTGCTCTTTTTTAGACGTTGATTCTCCATCCATCCATCCATCCATCCATCCATCCATCCATCTTCCTCCGCTTATCCAGGATCGGGTTGCAGGGGCAGCAGTCTAAGCAAAAATGCCCAGACTTTCTTCTCCCCGGCCACGTCCTCCAGCTCCTCTGGGGGGTCCCCGAGGCGTTCCCAGGCCAGCAGAGACGTAGTCTCTCCACCGTGTCCTGGATCTTCCCCGGGGCCTCCGCCCAGTGGGAAATGCCCAGAACACCTCTCCAAGGAGGCGTCCAGGAGGCATCTGGACTAGATGCCTGAGCCACCTCAACTGGCTCCTGTTGATCTGGAGGAGAAGCGGTTCTACTCCGGGCTCTCCGCGGGTGACCGAGCTTCTCCCCCTATCTCTAAGGGAGCGTCCAGCCCCCCTACGGAGGAAGCTCATTTCAGCCGCTTGTATTCGGGACCTCGTTCTTTGGGTCATGACCCAGAGCTCATGACCATAGGTGAGTATTGGAACGAAGATCGACCGGTAAATTGAGAGCTTTGCTTTTTGGCTCAGCTCTCTCTTCACCACAACGGACAGAAACAGCGACCGCATAATTGGTTCTAAAAAATGATAACGTTTGTTTTTCATAAGTGTTTAAATGTCTTTAGATGTCAAATTTACTCGTGATTCAGGAATTGATAAAGATCGGGGACTAAAATCTGCATGTAGTATTTTCTACTTTTATTGTTCAGTCAGGAAAAAGTCCAACACTTTTTTACAGCACTTTGTGAATTTCTCTGTGACTAAGAAATCGAGCTTTGGGAGCAAACCTGCTATCGGAGCTGCTTCTAGTGTCAAACTTAAGAGTTAGCGGGATATTTCTGTAGTTTTTTTTTTCCTCACTTGGAGTTTAGTATCTGAACTTTTCCACCACATTTTGCTGCTTGTTAGTTCCAAGCAATGAAGCTGACGCAGAGTGATTTAAAGCAGGAGGCGCTCACAGGAAGGAATTCTGGGCCGACTGAAATCACTGCCAGGATTAAAGCGAAGGGGGTCAAAGGGCAGCGCTTCTCAAAAACCAGACTTGAGTTGTCCCGTCCGATGAGAGTCAGCCTGCCGCGGCTCTGATGTGCGTACGCCTGCTTTTTGTTGAAGGCCGGCGCTCGTGTTGATGCGGCGTGGCACGACTTGAGCTGATCAGGCCCAAGATACCTAAGAGCAGAGATGTACTGTTTGTGGTTATCACCGAGCGCCGCCAAGCAGCACGGCGTGTTGGAGAGACGACAAGCCTTTGGGAGGCGAGAGTAGAAATTCGGACCATCCACCCTCGTGAGACCAGGGCCTCCACCCTGCTTGCGGACAATTGAAGTCGGAGCCAGTAACGCACATCTGTGCCTTATTTTGTTGCTGTTCAATTTTAAGGCGGTATGCACAGAGGGCAACAAACAAAGCCCAGGTCCACCTTGTTCCCATATCCCCTCCTCTCCCCCCATGTGGAGATCCATGTGCACATATGCAGACGTGCTCTGCAGAGAACGCAAAGGTACAGATCTCATAATAAAACAGCATTCCAGCGTAGCCCCCACGAGGCACATGACAGGGTTTTACTTAAAAGAAAAATGCATTTGAGGGGAGACTTCAAGTCTGAAGAGGATATTAGAAAAATACATTGAAAATAGTTCCCTCTGGCAGTTCTTTTTTTTTTTTTCAGCTTTCAGGACCAATTTTGTACCTTTCCTCAGAGGGAGAAGTGTGTTCAGAGGAGAGGGGGCAGGAGAAATGGACGTAATGAAAACCAACTGGCAGGCCGTCACCATCCATCCATCCTGGTCAAGGGGAGAACTGACAGGCAGAGGAAAACCAGGTTCTCTTCTAATCCACTAAAGACTACTCTGCTCCTCTCTTTCTTCTTTTTTCTTCCTGACTGAGGCAAATAAACAATGCAAATGAATAAACTGATTAAACTTCCCATCATGAGCCACTCCTCAGCTACACTGCATGACCCCAAGTTGAAAGCCGTCGCCCTGCAGAGGTTGTGATGAGGCAGCTCTCTTACTCCAAAGTCTACAGCCCAGATCCAATATTAACTTTACTTTAGTCGCTCTGCCTCTGCGATAAATGTGGTCTTTTGTTTTCTTGTCTGTCGTAGCAAATCTTTGGAGGGAATGCTAACACCAACTGCTGCAACCAGTAAAGATATGAAAAAAGCTTGGGAGAACTGCTTTTGTCCAAGATGACTTCCATCTATGCATCCATCTGTGCATCCATCCACTGTTTTCCAAGACTTTGTTGCAGGGAGGAAACATTCTTAGAGTTTCCACCTTAGACCCTTCCCACAGGCCCTGGGTAGGTCTAAATCCGCGGGTCCACCAATCGCGGGAAAAGTTGTGCAATGTGTTTTGGCAGCAGTCAAAGGCGGGCCCCTAAACAGCCCAACACTCGCTGATGCCATTCAGGCATCAGATATATTAAGCTAATAAACACTGATTTCTTCAAAGGTGGAACAACATCCACTCTAATCACACACTTTACTTTCATAAATAGTTTTAAAATATTCTGTTGTGTCACAATTTGCAAAATGCAACCAACACACCAACAATTAGCCTTTCTTCAATTAATTTGTAGTCTAAACTGCAGTGGGTAAACCAGGGTTCTTCCCGGGTGGGGGTGGGGGGTGGGGTGGAGCTGGGCAAGACCCTTAACCCTTGGGCTATCCTAGGGTCTTTAACATTGGGAGTTGGGTCATCTAGACCCACTAGACAGTGCTCTGAACCTTTTTTCTTCAATGATTTGTTATCTTCACTGGTGTCCATGGATTACATGAAATCTTTCCACCTTTATCCACCTTTGTCATGGTAGGGAGAACACGCCAATGTAAGGGTGAGGTCATCTATGATAGCACAAGGGTTACTGCTACTGCCTACCAGCAATGTGCATGAATAATCCCGGTGATGGTCAGAGGGACCATAGGCGCCAACTGGCAGCCTATAATCACCAAGTATGAATGAAGAGTGAATGAATAATGCACACATTGTACGCGCTTTGAGCATCTGGAAAAGCGCAGATAAATCTAATCTATTATTATTATTATTATTATTGTTATTTCTTAAATATTTCATACGTGCTGGCTCCACCTGGATCCTGCACTTCCTAGATTTCTTTAGCAATAAGATATAATAGCAACAAATCTTCATCCTCTGGTCCAGAAGTCTTTCTCCATCTCTTCAGTCACCTCAAAACAGCCCTTCAGTGCTAATTTTCATTGATTTTGCTTAGTTCTGCTGCGGACAGCGGGCCCTCAATGGACATTATTTTAACAATATCTTCTTCTAAAGTTTAAGAATTAAGAAGTTTAAGAAAGAAACACAGAACTGCAGTTGTTTGACAAGTACAAGTTTTAACCAAACACAACTAAAGTTTGAACGGAGCTTAAAGGCTTGGAGGCCTTCAGCACATCAGCCAGGAGAGGCTTTTCCCTGCAAGCGAGGACAAACTGAGAGGCCTTTGAAGCATTTATGACCACTGCTCTGTAGTTAAAGGTTTGTTAACACTCCATCCACCGTGTTCCTAATCACCAGCCGTCACTGAAAGTCCGGCTCGCTCCCCTCATTACCCGGCTCGCTTTGACAGGTAGAAAGAGCCTTTCCATCACGCCGCCTTATTACTGCCCGCCTTAATGAGCACTTTGGAGCGCCACCTTCCCCCTGTGATTTACAGCCGGGATCAGACGCTCTGGCCCGCTGCACGTCTGCGGACCGGCCCGGGCAACGCAGCTGGGCCCAACATGGCAGGAGGTGTGAAGTCCCCGGGTTTAATGAGCTGATGGGACAGGAGGATTACCGGGAGGGTCAGGGGGTGATGGAGTCTGCAGATACTGGATTTAACATCCAGAAAACGGAAGAGATTATCTGATCGATATCAGAGCTGAAACCTCAGAAATAAAATGTTCAGTTGGGGACAAATAATCTGTAAAGTCATCTCCACAGAAGGGCAGTTCTTTAAAACACAGTTTATTAGTTTCCATAGAGATAAATGTGCGTCATGGGTAAGTATAAATATCCTCCATTTAGAAGCAGGTCAAAAACATGAGGAATAAAAAGTGTGTTCTGCCTTTAAAAGCTGCATCAGCATTCATGTTGGGACAAAGGTATTGAACCCTGGACCTGTTTTATCGACACAAAAGACCTATTGACTGCACCACCGAGGATTTGGAGTTGCTGCCTGCTGTGTTCTGGAAAACTCAAATGACTTTTGTCCGTTTACTCACAAAATAAACTAGTAAAACAGAAGAAAACATTGGCAAAAAAACGCAAAAAGTTTGCACCTATCAGAAACTACTTCAACTAGGAAGTGTGCGATCTTTTGTACCACAGAAATGTGTGCATCAATAGGTATTATGTTTTTATAAATGAAAAATCTTTAGCAGAAATACATGTTAAGTGTAGAAAATACACAATAGCGACAAATTTTAAATAATTTCATGGAAAAAAACTATGGTAGAGCTCAAGAACTATAATTATTCTAATCTTTGCAATAGATCAGGTCTTGCAAATTTGCATTTTGTAACTAAAGTAAACTCAAATGAATCTTAGCACAAATGATGAATGAAAACTTCAGAAAATGTTTTGATTCATTTTCATATCTACAGTACAGAGATACAGTAGATTATCCAAAGTGTGTTGAAATACTTCCTGTTTCCGGAAACAGTGCCATTCCAGCTGCATTTTACTTGAGAAAAAAGTAAACTGCATCCACTGTTGCCTGGAATAAACTTTGGAACTGGAAATGCTTCTTGAGCACTCTGACTGATCAGGATCTTTGGTTTAGCGCCTTTTAGTTTAACCTGTTAATGTCAGAACTTTGGCTCCATTGTCCTTGTAACTCTTCCAAAGGGCAAAGAACAGCTTTGCCCTGATATGCAACACTTTACAGTGGTGAAGCGCTGGAATTGCGTTAATTTCAGTCAAAAGGTTATGGCAGTTCCAAGAGTGTGTGTTGTTTTCTGTCACCACACTCCAATAATAAACCCTGAACACCCGAGATGTCGCCTGGGACACTCAAACAGCACGATCAACATGAATCGGCTGATCCTGACGCACAGAAAAGTGGCTTTTCTTAATCACATCGATGTGCAACACATTTCAAACGTGAAGTGTTTTGTGTTGATGAGGAAAGCACTTATCTGCTGTAAAGTGTTGCATATCAGCGCATGGCTACTTTTCTTAGCCTCGGAATCTGCCAGAATTACGTTAAATTGCGTCAACAGTTAAGGAGTTATGGTGGCCAACAGAATTAAAATGTTGGAGCTAAAGCTCCAGTGTTAAAAGGTTAAAGGGTTAAGCAGAAAAGCAGCCACACTTATGCATTGCACTATGTGAAATCAAAGATCACCAACCTGTGCTGCCTCTTGATTGGCTTGTTGGAGTTTTCCTGACCTCATTCTGAATTAAGAGGTCATGTCAGAGGATTGGTAGGAGAGCAACTTCTGCAAACCTAGACAATAAAATCATACTTGCTGTAAACTAATAACATTACAGGAAGTTTTGTGTTAAGGATGAACTAAATGATTGAACTAACTGTGCATGAAGACAAGAAATAAAAACGCACATGTAAAAAACCCTCTGATGTATTTGAACTCATTTTTACTGGAAAGTTACAGGACGTTTATCAAACATGAGTTGACAGAGATTTTACAGGAAGAAAGCCACAAATGTGTTTTTTTGTTTGGAATTTTTCACCTCAAACTCACTCAAGATATTTTTTTACTTTAACCTCCAGAAGCAGAGATGACATCTCATTCTGGTTTCCACATTGGCTTTTTTTCCCTCTCCAAAAAGCATCCAGAACCACAGAAAAGAGCCCCTCGATGTGCCATCGGTCCGTCCAAAGAGCTGGAGTTCCACCTGCTCCGTCACTCTTTTCGCCAACTTGTACCGCTGCTCATTTTCCCCCCGAATATCAAGTTTTGTCGGGGATTGCGTGATCAATCGTTTTTCATTTGACCAAAACAAGAGGGCCTTTGTTTTCATTTGGTTCAGTGCGATGACCGCGCTTGTGAGCCCGCGATGGGCACTCGTGTTCAGCAAATATGAAACAGGAACATTTTCAGACAACTCTATCTGACTCTGGGGAGCTGCGATTTATGGGACGGAGGGAGGAAGAGGAGCCTGAAGGATGGAGCGGATTCTCCACGGATCTAGTTCGTCTCTCTGGCATGAAGGGGGAGAAGAAACAACCCCACAAAGAGTTGGGCAAATCTGAAGGAGAAAACCGGAGATTGCTATGAAGACATCAGTGTCTCCACATGAGTCCTGACATAAAACCAGCGAAGAGCTCAAGGGAGGCCCTAAAACCTGGCATGCCACCTCTCCAGGTCAGTGTTTAGACAGCAGTGATCCCTGTGGAGCAGTACGAAAGATAAAATATCTATACGGCCTGGTGTAAAACCAAACAGACATGTGCAGTAAAGACTTCCTTGTGGCTCCGTGGTGATTATCTAGTGATACTCGACTGCGATTGTGCGCCTGGTCCCAACTGAGGGATGCCAGGCACCAGGGAGAGTGATAGATGCTGCGGGTCGGGGCGTTTGATCAGCTCAAACAAAAAGAAAGTTGACGGTACCGCCCGTGTCTGAGGACCCCAGCAGAAAATAAAAGAGAGAAGGCAGCGGACGCTCAATCACAACCTGACATCCTGTCCTCCCCTCTGTTTGTTAAACACTAGCCTCTTTATCTCGGCTCAGATCCCCCCAAAAACAAACAAGCACCGCAGCGGGCTAAAACACCAGCACTCCAGGCGTTTGGTGATATCAAAGAGATGCGAGATCATTTCCCACCTGAGGAAAATACTTAAACAAAAAAAAAAAAAAGACGTCCAGATGTCCAGACGTTTGGGGCATCACCAAATGGACAAATGCGCTCCGCAGAATGTGCTGTGAGGAATGCACGCTGACAGCTTCACGGCCTCGTCCAGAACAGAGTCGGGGTGATGGATGGGGTCCTTCTCGACGGTGGCAGCTGCTAGATGTTTGTCTAATCTTATGAATTCCTGTGCAGTCACACACACATACAGTATATGTAGATGTTTAGACACCAAAGGACGATTATCGGGTGTGAATGTTGTCTGAAAGCGAAGGCTCTAGAGCAACTTGTGGCTCCTTTAGCCTTCCATTGTGGCCCTTTGGCTGAGAAAAACTAAATGATTGTGACGTTGACTTCATGTTAGATTTATGGCTTTATGGCTAAGATGCCCCTGAAAAACTTTGTAAAATGTTTTTACACTATTGTTGACATCAGATTACTGGGTAAATCAAATTTCCTCCAGAATGCATACATGTATATAGTAAGTATTACTTTATTTGTCTCAAATACAACCAAATTTTAAAATTGCTATTTGGTCAGCACATAATTCATTCATTGAAATAATATTTTACTGTGATAAAATGTAAAACTGAAAATTAAATCAAAGGTCCATCATTTGGTCTTTGGAAACAAGGAAATATAAAAAATTATTTGCAGCTAAATGAACCTAAAAACAACAATATACAGTTACTAAAAGTGGTAAAATGGTTAGACAAGGCTATTTCATTTAATTTAAGAGCTCCAATGAGCAAATTTGTAATGATTCATTAAAAAATTACATGAATCTTAGTAAATCATTTCGATGAAAATGGTGTTTTTTGGTGTTTTAACACGTTCTAGTAGTTTTTGGAGAACAACTATGAAGAAAATTAAGCTTTAAACTGATTCTTTGAATATTTCTTTACCAAATTCGTTGTGAAATAGGAGCAAATGAAAAAATGCTGTTTGAAAAAGATTGTATTTGTGACGCAGAACGGGCCACAAGCTCCCTGCTGCCAGTTTCCAGCAACAAGGAGGGGAAAGGGGAGTGGGGTTGCTGCTTGATTTCTAATGAACTCCTGCAGCTCTGCAGAAACCATGTCATAGAAAACGATACAAGTTTTTACAATTTCGGCTAAGAACGGCGTAATTGCAGTGAAGAGGCCACTGGGACCGCTTTGAAAATAGATCTAAAGATGATTAAAATGAAAATGAAACATAGGCATTTGGGGTATCATGGTCAGAGTTGGGGCGCCTCCTTTCCATGACTATCGTTTTCTCCAAAATGACTCGCGACATCAGGATAATCATGTGAATCCTGTAAGAGCGGCATATGCACAGCTCCCCGGGACAATCGTTGAGGAGTGGTCGCTGCTCCTCAGGCATGGAGGAGAAAAGAGGCGCTGAATGCGGCGTTCAGGCCGAGCTGGAGGCTGTGAAGGTTATGCAGCCAGGTGGGGGGGCGAGTAAAAGAGAGTGTGGTGACCTGTAACAGCTCCATGACTCCGGTCTGGGGCTTTAAAATCCACACACTGGGATCCTTGATTGAACCCACTGCAGACCCCATACTTCACTTTGGACGGGGCAGCTCCCAATGGGAAAGTGATTGTTTATTTAACAACTCTTATATGGAATACCAAGACACAGGAAGTCCTTAAAACAGCAGTAGTTACTATTTATATAGTCCCTTTTTGGAGTGAACACACTCGCTGCCCCTCCTCCCGGCAGCAGACACCCTGCCGTTGAGGAATGCGCCCATTCACAAGCTGCTGGCCATCTTGGAAGCTTGTCTCTCACTTCCTGTTACCATGGCTACACTCCAGCGCTGCAGGAGATGATAAGCGCTTGCAGGCTCAGGTTACAATCATCCTTATCTTGCTTATATTCTACATCACTTCATGTTGTTTGGAATGAATTCAGCAAAAAGAAAGAAAAAACAGCGTTCAGCACAACGATTGTGCCTCTTTTGCGTTCACGCGCCGAAGCAAAGACACAAAAGACATAAATGTGTAGCGCAACTTCCAAAGACTTGCCACGGCTAGATGGACAAATATGAACAACACAGCTTTTTGTGAAATTCAGAAATACAAATGAAACAGTAGCAATCAGCCGACCCTTTCCAGAGATGAGATCCACTGATGGGTTTGGGCCAAACCAGGTCAGGGATGAAATCCATGGAGACCCAAGCGAGAGCTAATTAATAGGACCTTCAGTTGGCTTCGTCTGGACAGAGGGTCCAGTACGGGTGGTCCGTGTTCGGCTATCCCCAGTATTGTTGGGACTCTGGCCTGCATAATGTTGCGGTATTTTGTCCCTGTGTACTAATCTGTCAAAATGATGGATGGTTGAAGGACCAAGGAGGTGCTTACCAGGTCTCAGAGCAAAACCTCTCACACCAAAGGAGAATTTTGTGTTTCATTCATTTGGTTTTCATTGACATCATGCATTTAGTCAGAGTGCTGTTATGTCCAGGCTGTACTTTAGATTACCTCAAAGAAAGGGAAGTTTATGGATGAATTAATATGTTAAGTGCTGGAAAAATGTATATAAGTTATCTTATATTTGTTTTTATGCATTAACCTAGCTATATAGATAACATGAGCATGCATGCAGAAGTGTCTGTGTCCAAGTTTGTTTCACGGGAAGGTGAAGGTGAAACTCTTGGGAGGAGACCGACTATCTTAGCGTCTTCCCAGCATCAGCAGGAAGGCTATGTGTTATCTGTGTCAAGACTGGAATCGAGGGCCTCTTTGTGTCAGTTATCCGTGAGAAAAGACTTTGCAGGTCCAAAGATGATGTGGGAAGACTGTGAAAAGACGGTCATGTTGCAATTAATGTTTTCTGATAGCGCTGCAGCTGTGTTTCTATCTGTTTCCCCTTCTTAGAACTCAGCGCATGTGTAATTTAGGGAAAAGCCAACAGACTTAATAAAAGTGGAGGCGACAGAATATGCGCCAGAGCGGAGAGAGATTGTTGCTGGGTATATTCTCTGTTCGTTTCTCCTCGTAAAAAGGTACCTTTGCTCTGTTGTCTTTCTTTTCTTATATTGTTATTGTGATGTTGCTGGGTTGTTTTAACCCAACATTAAGATAATAGATTTTTAAACATTTTTGTTAAGATTATTGAGTTGGAAAATTCATGACCTGTCAGTTTCAACCCATCAGGGTGTGACATCTTTTTCAGCTCATGTAGGAGTAAGATTAATGTGAAGATTAACTCTTTCAAATTTGACACAAGATGCATAGCTAAACGTTGTTAACTCTAAATTAGAACTTTGTAACATTTTTCTTATATAAATCTTGTTTAGAATTCTATGTCGGATCATTCTGGAGGAAGAGGGCGGAGTCACCAACAAGGAAAAAAAAGGAGAAAAGTTTCAGGGGTCGGCAGCTGTCAAAGGAGGAAATATTTAGAAAAGCCTGGGGAAGGCTATGAGAAACCCCGGAAAGACAGGTAAAAGGAGAACCCAAGAAATCCAGATTAACGGGAAACACACACATTTTGGTGAAATCATTCTTTTTTGTTTGTTTTTGGATTTGCATTCCTTTGTGGATTTATATTTTTGGACACTGGAAGAGAGACTAAAGATACTGAAAAGGACTTTTTTCATTTTGTTTTAGGGATTTTGGATGAAATTTGTTTACACGTTTGACTTTAGTTTGTATTGATTAAAAAGATTAGTTAGTTAAACCCAGATTTCATGTAAAGAGTGGATCTTATGAAGCTTGCCACAACTTAAACCCTTGTGCTATCTTAGATGACCCCACCCTTACATTGACGTGTTCTCCCTACCATGACAAAGGTGGATAAAGGTGGAAAGATTTAACCTTTTTTAAGGTTCTTTATTCTGGTTACTGCAGTCCGCAACGAACGCCGTACAATTAATTCAGCAACTCCTGAATCTCTCCCGCCGAGACAAGAGCGCTTCTCCCTACTTTATATTCACCTGCTCCCGCTCCAGCCCTCCCATTTCCCTTATTCGGCCCATAGCTGAACCCCATTGGTCCAAATTACCTAACAACAGGCTGAGCGACAGAACTGAGGGCCAATCAGATCTCTGCTTGATACGTTTAATGAACTCCAGAACTTTTAATGCGACCCAACAGCCATCCAGTCCAAGTCAGTCCACGATCATATGTTTAAAACTAAATATACAAGTGAATGTGTGCATTTGATGTAATTTCAACATTTTTAAAGTACAATAAGTCTGTGGATTCTTTTTAATAACATCGTTATGCTGTTGGTGATAAATGATGAGTATTTCTCGTGGTAGTTTTGCTGATGGTCTAGTCTGGTTGATCCGTGGTGAGTTTCAGCTTCACGCAGGCGTTGAGACTCTAAACGTGATCTTAGGTTGGTCTGACTGTTCTTTAGATGTGACAAAGACTGCTCACATGCAGACGGGGAGCCAAACACACACTCACACGCTGCAGTGAGTGACGGGCAGCTGGTTTTACGTTTTTACAATCCCTGCGCGATTCACCTGCTGCCGGTCCCCACAACCCCTCACCCCCACCCTCTGCTTTCTTCCTCACACATCCCGTCCCCGCAACTGCGCGCTCTTTCTCAGAGACGGGAGCGCGCAGTTTTAGGCAAGGCAATTCACAGGTTTCCGGGTGGTACAAACTCTGTGAAATAATAGATCATAGTTAAGTGATAGAGCTGGCGCAGATTTTGTTCTCCAAGCACCGCTACTACTGCGCGCCTCTGGCATTGCATCGCGCCCGAGAAGGACTGGTCTAATGAAAAAAAAAAGTATAATTAAAGATTTCTCTGCGAGCCACATGTGACCATCAAAAGAGCCATATATGGCTCGCGAGCCATAGGTTCCCGACCCCTGGTCTAGTGGGTCTAGATGACCCAACTCCCAACGTTAAAGTGCCTAGGATAGGACAAGGGTTACTACACAAATTTGAGTGTAATTAGTGAAAATCCGAGTTAAAATTCCAGTAATGACTCTTATTTCACTGCCACAAAAGTTTGACCAAACTTGAAAGAAGTGATTGGCAGTGTTAGACCCAGAAAAGTTCTGACATTTGTCCCCAAATATATTTAAGTTGTAATTCTGTGTTTGGATTGGTTTCTGAAGTGTTCTGTTTCTGTCTGTCACAATCACTGTTTATCAATTTCTAAATATTCCAGTTTTCAGTTCATCGTTGTAGCTGATCTCCTTTGTCACACCTTTGTTGCTCCTGTTGTTCAAGGTTTTGCCACATTTAAGTTTATCAAGTTTAACAATGCCAAGCCTGGTCTGCCTCATTTTGGATCCGTTATGCCAGTTCCTGATAGAACAATCTGACCAACCTGAACCCAACTGGAGAATCTTTGCAGCTGTGGCAGTTCTCCTGCTGAAGTCCACGCCACACCAGAGGGTTTTCCTGCAACTGTGCTGAAGTCATGTCATACTATGCTCTTACTCATTGCTTAGTGAGATTGCTGGGGTCACACCTCTTCATGTGTCTTGCCCTTGAAAAGAGTTGCCAGGACCGCTCTTCTCCATGTTTCTTGCCCCTGAGAAGAGTTGCCAGGGGCGCTCCTCTTTATGTGTCTTGCCCTTGAGAAGAGTTGCCAGGGGCATTCCTCTCCATGTTTCTTGCCCTTGAGAAGAGTTGCCAGGGTCGCTCCTCTCCCTGTTTCTTGCCCTTGAGAAGAGTTGCCAGGGGCGCTCTTCTCCATGTTTCTTGCCCTTGAGAAGAGTTGCCAGGGGCGCTCCACTTCATGTTTCTTGCCCTTGAGAAGAGTTGCCAGGGGCGCTCCTCTCCGTGTTTCTTGCCCTTGAGAAGAGTTGCCAGGGTCGCTCCTCTCCCTGTTTCTTGCCCTGAGAAGAGTTGCCAGGGTCGCTCCTCTCCATGTTTCTTGCCTTTGAGAAGAGTTGCCAGGGGCGCTCCTCTCCCTGTTTCTTGCCCTGAGAAGAGTTGCCAGGGGCGCTCCTCTCCATGTTTTCTTGCCCTTGAGAAGAGTTGCCAGGGTCGCTCCTCTTTATGTGTCTTGCCCTTGAGAAGAGTTGCCAGGGGCATTCCTCTCCCTGTTTCTTGCCCTTGAGAAGAGTTGCCAGGGTCGCTCCTCTCCCTGTTTCTTGCCCTGAGAAGAGTTGCCAGGGGCGCTCCTCTCCCTGTTTCTTGCCCTGAGAAGAGTTGCCAGGGGCGCTCCTCTCCATGTTTTCTTGCCCTTGAGAAGAGTTGCCAGGGTCGCTCCTCTTTATGTGTCTTGCCCTTGAGAAGAGTTGCCAGGGGCATTCCTCTCCCTGTTTCTTGCCCTTGAGAAGAGTTGCCAGGGTCGCTCCTCTCCCTGTTTCTTGCCCTGAGAAGAGTTGCCAGGGTCGCTCCTCTCCCTGTTTCTTGCCCTGAGAAGAGTTGCCAGGGGCGCTCCTCTCCATGTTTTCGCTCCATTGGCTCCCAGTTGATTCCAGAATCAAGTTCAAGATCCTCCTGTTAACCTATAAAGCCTTACATGGAATGGCCCCGTCCTATATTAAGGACCTCATAGTCCCTTACCAACCAATCAGAACACTTCGCTCGCAAAAGGCAGGACTGCTTGTGGTTCCTAGAATTAGTAAAAGTACGGTTGGAGGTAGAGCGTTTAGCCACCAAGCCCCTGTCTTATGGAATAAACTCCCAGCTCATGTAAGAGAGGCCGACTCAGTTTCTACATTCAAAGCTAGACTGAAAACATTCCTCTTTGGACAGGCTTATTGTCAGACTAGCTAGTATTCAGAGATTATTTAACTTAATGTTAGTTTGTTTAAATTAAACTTAATAATAACTATTTCTTTTAAAAGGCTGCTAGAAGTTGAAGCTGGGGTAACTATGGTGCACTGGGGTTCTGTCCTCTTTCCTTTTTTACTTCTACCCTTCCTCTCCTCTATTCTTGATCATAATTTATCATTTAGTTCTCCATGCCTCTGTTTGGTGCAGTGCGATTCATGTATTGTCCCTCTTTTCCTCTCCCCTCCTGGGGAGTGGGAGTGCTTCCAGACTCCAGTTGGCTCATCCGTGCTCCAGTTCCTGACCGTTTACCTCGCCTTTGCTCCTGCTCCTACACCTGGCTGTGGATCCTGCCTCTGGCTCATCTCTGGCTCGTCTCTGCTCTGTACCTGACCGAGTACCTCGTCTCTGCTCCTGCTCCTACACCTGGCTGTGGTTCCTGTCTCCGGCTCGACTCGCGCCTTTGACTGTCCCCACAACCACGGCTGGATGAAGCTCGTCTGCTGGACTTTTATATATGTAGTTGTAGATTTAGATAAGTTAATTCTTCCCTAAGATTTCTGGTAAATCGCCTGTCCGTCCTGGGGGAGGATCCCTCCTTCATGTGGGCACCCCTGAGGTTTCTTCGTTTTTTCCGGAATCCGGTTTTTTTTGGGAGTTTTTCCTTACCGCGAAGGGGGGTCTAAGGGCAGGGATGCCAGTATAGCTTAGTCAGTTTGTTAGTTCATTTTAGTATTTTTCTATTGAACTCTTTGTATTCGTGATCCTTTTGATTTCATGTTTTACTTCGAAGCCCATCGAGACGACTGTTGTTGTGATTTTGGGCTATACAAATAAAATTGAATTGAATTGAAAAAATTGAATGTTTCTTGCCCTAGAGAAGAGTTGCCAGGGTCGCTCCTCTCCCTGTTTCTTGCCCTGAGAAGAGTTGCCAGGGTCGCTCCTCTCCGTGTTTCTTGCCCTTGAGAAGAGTTGCCAGGGTCGCTCCTCTCCCTGTTTCTTGCCCTGAGAAGAGTTGCCAGGGGCGCTCCTCTCCATGTTTCTTGCCCTTGAGAAGAGTTGCCAGGGTCGCTCCTCTCCGTGTTTCTTGCCCTTGAGAAGAGTTGCCAGGGTCGCTCCTCTCCCTGTTTCTTGCCCTTGAGAAGAGTTGCCAGGGTCGCTCCTCTCCCTGTTTCTTGCCCTTGAGAAGAGTTGCCAGGGGCGCTCCTCTTCATGTGTCTTGTCCCTAAGAAAGGTTGCCAGGGTCGCTCCTCTCCATGTTTCTTGCCTTTGAGAAGAGTTGCCAGGGCCGCTCCTCTCCATGTTTCTTGCCTTTGAGAAGAGTTGCCAGGGCCGCTCCTCTTCATGTTTCTTGCCCTTGAGAAGAGTTGCCAGGGGCGCTCCTCCTCATTTGTCTTCTCCCTGAGGAGAGTAACAGGGACTGCTCCTCTTCAAGTTCCCAGTTTTTGAGGTTAGTGCCCAGACTGCTCACATATTCACGTTCTCTGTCTCTGAGGAGGGTCGTAGGAATTTCTCCCCTTCATGTTTTCTGTAACTGGGGAGGGTTGCCATGGCTGCTCCTCTTCACACTCCATCCTTGATTAGTGGGTCATCATGTTATCCCTTACCGAAGTTGAACTGCTTTTTGATTTTGATTTTGTTCTGGTGCAGGGGAGAAAAAAAGAATAAAATGAAACGTCTTCATATAAAAACACTAAGTCCAAAAATAAACGTTTTTTGCCATTAGCAGCGAGTGTGAGTCTGTTTTTGAGAGAAGAAACAGCTGTATTTTGTTCGGCTGTGGGACTTTTGTCGAAAAACGGTGTGTAAACTGTAGTTTATGTCCAGTTTGATTGTCACAGAGGAACTACATCAGCTGAGACGTGAAAGTCCGAGGGACTTCTGGATCATTGCACACAGAGGATGCGTGAATAAATGAGATGTAACAGGCAAATGATTTCCCAGAGAGCCTGCAGCAGATAATGTGATTCTTCCAGATTGATGCAGAAAACAGATGGAGCAAGTTTCCTCTCTCCTTCACCCTTGACGTTTTTGACACAAATGGAGACACAATTTACTCACAAACCACTCAGGATAAATGCCCCTCAGAGGAATAGTTTGTTTAGACTGTTAATAATATTTTTTTTTTCTCTGTGGTTTGTTTTTCTTGGCAGAAAAAGACGTCAGATGTGTGAGGAAAACAGAAAACGAGAACGTCTTCATTAGGTTCTGCACAGGTTCTGTTCATTAGGTTCTGTTCACCTAGAATAATCATGAAGGTAAAAAAAAAAAAACGTGTTTTTCCAAAAACAAATACAAGAACTGTAAAGAACACAGTTCTCTAACGTTTGTGTTCAGAAGCACCTCCTTACGTAAATATGTTTATCGTCCTCAGAACCTGACCTGCTTCATTTAAGTTGGTGCTTTCTGTAATTTTCTTTTTTTCCCTCCATATTTCCTAACTTGCTTATATCTGCAATCATCTCCTGTGGATATCTTCTTTTTGGTTCCTAAATTATCCATCCATCCAGGTTCTCCTGTTCACTTGAGGCCGTGTTGCAGTTTAAGCAAAGGCATCCAGTGCCACCTCAATGGTTTCCTTTCGATGTGAAGGAGCAGCTTCCTGCAGGTGAACAAGCTTCTCACCTCATCTCTAAGGGAGCATCCAGCCACTCTGCTGAGGAAGCTGATTGTTTAACTGTTTGTATTCAGGACCTCGTTCTTTGGGTCATGACCCAGAGCCGATGACTGTAGTTTCATATCAGGATGAAGATTTGAAAGCTTAGATTTTTAGCTCAGGTACCTTTATACCTTGACAGTATAAATATCTTCCTTGCAAGATCCCAAGATCCCTCAACTCCTTCACCTGGGACGGGAGCTGTCCACCCACCCGAAGAGAGCAAACTATCTACCTCTGGAGTGGAACCATCACTTCATACTTGGTGGTGCTGAACCCACACCCAGCAGCTTCACAGCTGCTAGTTCCTGAAAGACCCATTCTGATCATCTTCTGATCTATTGTCAGTGTGCTTCCAGGGTTTTCTGATCAGGATTATGCTGATTTTAGCCAAAGTTTTAAAAACCTGTGTGGTTTTCTAGAACATAGTATCTGCAGAGCGACACTAGTTAATAGAAAATTGTTAATAGAAAATCAGGACTGTTGGCGCAGAGTAAGCCCACCCACACATCCCGACATCCATCTGTTTACACACTCTCCTGCTAGCTAAAAGCCCCTCATACCTCCGACCTGACATTAGCGGTGCAGCATCCAGATTCCTGCTCAGAAAAGGAAAACAAAGACTTACATGGAATTAGTCGTCTAAAAGTGGATGTAGCAGAGCAGGGAGCTTGTGGTTCGCCCAGCATATTTTCAATGTCACAAATAAACTCTATTTCCAATGACATTTTTTTTGTCTTCTCCTGATTGATAACAATTTGATTAAAGTAGTACTCAAAAATGCAGATTTAAGCTCAATTTTCGTTATATATGCTCTCCATCAACAGCAAAACACCACAAAATCATATTGAAAACACCAAAAACATAATTTTTATAGGAGTGGGTCTTTAATTAAAACTTCTGCCTTCACACTGTCGCTAACCGTACCAGAGTTCACTTGCAAGTGAAAAGTATTTGCTCAGTCCCTCAAATGAGAAGTAAATAAATTTCTGGTGTAAACCAAACAGGCCAATGTTAGAATGGCCCTAAGGATCTATTTTCTTAGGACATTTTTTTTGCAAAGCCTTGACATTCAGTTCCCTAAAACAGCAGGCTGTCGCAGTGACCGATCCCTTCCCTTTGAGGGCCGGACCTTATCTGAAAGTGCCTTTTAATAGTTCTGGGAGTCGAGCGTTGCTCGGGCTCCTGCTGACAGAGTCAACAAAACCAAGTGCTGCTTTGCAGGTCATAAACACTCTGGTGATAGTGGTCAGGGGCTTATTATCCTCACACTGAAGGACAGCAAGCTCAGTGTCCCCACTTCAAACAGCTCACAGACTCTAAGCACAAATCCCTCGTTAGCAGGACATCTCTGCTCTGGTCTGAACTCACTCATGCGAGGAGAGTCTGTTTTTGGTGTGTCGAGTATAAACGTCCGCTGCATTCCCATCTACGACTAATCTCTTATTTCCTAAAGGTGTTGTAATCTTCTTGATCCAGGTTGGTGGAAACTCTTGTATCGGTTATATGTGGGTCAGAGGCCGCTGCTGCTTTGTGCGCTTTATGTTTCTGCAGCTAACTGTGGCACATAAATGCCCCAGGGGGCCAGAGACAGCCGGGCCCTCTGCTGAATGATAAGTGTCTGCGCTGTCAGCTTTGGTTCCCAGCGTGCCCTTTCTCCTCCGGCCGCCTCTCCCGCCCCCGCAGAGCCCCTCTGTGGTGCCTGTTTTGTGTGGACCGTGATCCCTGTGGACTCGCCGCTCGCTGGCCTTTCACATGTGACTGTGTCCAATCACCCGGCCCTCTGGCCTTCTCTGAATTCAGAGAAACCAGCTCTGAGATGGAGAAAAAGAACCCTGAAGAAAACAGATCAGACATGCTGGAAACACATCACAAAACCAGTAAATTCCCAAAGTATTAGGATAAGAAGGCTACTGGGAAAAAACAGAAAAGTTCTCAAAAGCTGGGCTTGGATCAAAATGGATCACACCGTCTGTAAACGATGAGCTGCACCTGCTGTGCCACCGCCCAGCCAACGCCAGAGTAATTGCTGCCTCTGTGATAATTAGGCTGTTTACTCCAGCCCACTGGCACAACAGTTGTTTCTTTCACTCTCAGACGGCGCCTCACCTGGTCCCGATTCAGAGCGTCTGTGCTCCAAATTCCACTCAAAGGCTTCAGTGAGAGAGCCGGGCCCACCAGACTCAGAACAGCTTCAGTTCTGAGCCGGTTTTGTGTCAAAAGCTGGAACTTACCAGGAATTAAACTGAATTCCACCTGAGTCTGAAACTACCAACAAACAAATCCCATACCAAATAAAAAGAAGTGCTCGCAGATCACAGAAGTCCTTGTCTACATTTGTGTGTTTGGTCCAGACTAAAGTTTGTTTCTTGATGATGGTCTGCTCATCTGAACTCGTTTCGGAACCCGAAAACTGGTCTACCTGCAAAATTATAGTCTCAAAACAAGAAAAATGTCTGAGGGGGAAACCTCCAGGTATCAGGAGGCGATGGTACTGACAAGCTGTTCACACATCAAAATCCGATTGAGACATCAGAAATTGCAAGTGACATTGTTCATCCTCTGATGACGGCAGTTATCCGATCATAAAAAACATGGAAGAGCAGCAGAAGATTTGTTCCCAAAATGCTTTTATCTGATATATTTGACAGTTATTCATCTGCAGATTCATAAACAAAACACAAAAGATAAAACATGGAACTGATGTGTAACCAAGACAACCGCCGGCTCTTCCTTGTGGAGTATAAATGGAGATCGCTCACCGCTTCTGTTTGGACACGGGGCAAATTCACTTCTATTTGTGTGTCCAAAAGAGTCGCCTTTGTAGACCACACGGGAATTGGCATCAGGCGAATTTCCATGCGGGAGGATTTACCTCCGACCTTAAACCTTTAACATCTGAGATGTCACCGGCGATGCCTACATGACACACAATCTTTGACACCTCAGAACTCTTCAACCGCCAACGCCATCAACAGGACTCCGCTGATTCTGCCGCTGAGAAAAGCGGCTTTTAGATCAGCTTTGCACTCATATGCGTTGATCAAGCGTTAAATAACAGTGCAAAGCTGTTTTTCTCTGCTTCAGAATCCACCCAGAACTGTGGTAATCGCATAAATGGTTGAACAGTTGTTTTCGTCTAAAGCAGGGGCCGGGAACCCATGCCTCGCGGGTCATATCTGGCTCTTTTGATGGCCACATCTGGTTTGCAGACAAATCTTTAATTATAAAAAAAAAAAAGGTTTCATTAGACCAGTCCTTCTCAGGCGCGATGCAATGCCAGTTTGTAACGGCCTGAAACTTACGAATTGCCGTCCCGGCAGATGCGCGCTCCCATCTGTGAGAACTTACACTTATAAATATTTGGTGTTTGTGGCTCTCTCTGCCAAAAAGGTTCCCGACCCCTGGTCTAAAGAATGTAAACACTGGAGCTGAAGGTGTTAAAGATTTAACTTTAAAGCTTTATTGATATGGAAGATGTGGGAGATGTTGGAGGTAGCTTGGGTTGACTTATTTTGGAGAGTTCTACAAAGCGGTATGACACAACAATGAACCTTTCCTCCTCTTTGGTTTTGGACTCCATCCACTGACAATCATCGAAACATCACTGCCAAAGAGGATTTCCTGATTGTTTGACATGACTCAAAAATTGGCATCAAGCTGCGTATTTTTCGCCACACCGCCGAAAACTTTCTGCCACTCGTGAATCTCACCACGTTAGCAACTCAACGTGTTTCCATTGACTTAGCATTGGGCCGGCCGCTGGTCCATGTGACCACAGCATTTATTCCCACATTATCGAAGCGAACTCTAGAACTGTCAGTATCACCATTTTTAAAAAGAACAAACAAGAATATTTCAAAAGTAAGAAAAACGTTTCAAGTTATGCCACTCCATACGTACAAGGTTCTTTGGGGAAAAAACAGACAGCGGACTCAGTTATTGAAAAAACAAAGCATGACATTCACTGGAAGACATTAAGTGAATCCATTCTGGAACCAAAGATTCAACAATTGCATGTCAGTCAAAAGGCCACGCCCCTTTATGCTCAAATTTCGTGTCAAACATAAAAAGGAAAAGTTTTTTAGATAAAACATTTCTCATTGACATTTATATAAGTCCCAGCCAGAAAAAAATTGTGTTACAGTTGAGCCGTATAAATGTTTATATAAATTTGAAATTAAACTTCATAAACTATTTAGAAAAATGCCTCGAGAACATGTTAAGAACACAATTATGTCTGAGTTGGTCTTTAAAAATATAAATCAAACCAAAAAAATAAAGGGGTTAACGCGTTTCAAGAGTAAATTTGCTGTAAAACACGGGTTTCTTTTTTAAATAAATGAAGAGTTGAGCCTGAAAGAACAAAGCAACTTATAACATTGGTGAGAAGTTTGTGCGTAAATGTAAACTTTGACTTTCAGCACCTTCAATCCATGATGGTTTGTGCTGTTATTGAGATACAGTTTGGAATATTTGGGGTTTATGTGAATAATCTGGACTGGATAAGGTCAGCACAGGCCAGAGTCTCGCTCCCTTTGAAGTCCTTTCGGTTGCAATTCGGCGCAAAGTGAGTTGAATCGCCTTTCCGTGAGGTTCAGGTGGATTTATGCGTCCAGGAGGAAAGAGGAGGAGGTCCTCCTCTGGGGTCGGGAGGCTGGTCGGGACTCGGTGTGTAAACCACCCCCCCCCCCCCCTCCGCCCCGACCCCCCTCCCCGCCTCCCCCCTCCCTCTCCAGGAGCCGCGCTGCACTGCGGGGCTGGGACATTCCTGGTCTGACGAAGAGCCTCGCCGCTGCCATGATTTGCTGAGCAGCTCCAGCTCGGCTTCAAAGATGCGTGCGTGGAGGAGGCAGCGCGGACACGGAGCGCCACAGCCACCGGAGCGACACTAAGTTTACGGCGCCGTCTAGCGCGCGCGGACCCCCGGGAGAACGCCGAGGAGACCTGGAGGGGGGGTGGTAGGAGTCGCACCTTCTGAGAGAAGTCTCCCCCCCACCGCCTCCCACGTTCCTGCCGTCCCCTCGCACTTTGAGCCCGGCTCTCATGGAGGGGCCCGTTCGGATTTCCCAGCAGAATAATGCGTCTGGCCGCTAAGAGTCCCGACGGTTCTCCGCGGCTGCGCTCCTGCGAGAGAGGTAAGGGGAGTTGCGCACGGGAGGCGCGGCACGGGCGTCCGCGGAGGCGCAGCAGGCCGGCGGGGCTGCGAGCAACAAAAAAGCCGCCGGAGCGCCGCAGTTTGATGCGTCCGCTCCAAGTCTGCGCTGCTGGCGCGGGGACGCGGGCGCGCACGGCCCCACACCTCCCTAAACCTCTTCGAACCTCCACTCCAACATTTGCTCACTTTTAGGTGACCGAAAGACAGAAAAGCCAAACTTTGCTTTGGTGAACAGCCGCACTCACACCTCCACGGCAGACACGCGGCCTTTTTGTCTTCCTGGATAGAATAAAACCGAATAAAGGAGGAAAATAAAAGCTGCTTTTCTGCCCACTCGGTCGTTGTTTGTTGGATCTGGAGGTTCAGCTCTTTTCTCCACAGAAGAAGCTTTGATTGTTTTGGACTAGAGACTCCAAAATGCAGGGTCGGCTCTAAAAGTCTACCTGCTTGAAGTTGCGTTGGAATATCCGAGTAACACAAGGTAAATATGAAGCACTTTAACAACTTAAAGATGCTTTTTGCGCCAAAAGTTTAGGTTTCTTTACTTTTTGGACAGAAAAATCGCGGTAATGGATGCATGGAAGAGCCTTAAACGTGAGTTATTATTCCAAGCAGAAATACAAAGAAAAAGTCCAAAAATGACATTTTTTGCAGCATTTCTGAGACTTTTCTGAATCTGGAGCCTCAGGACACAAAGTTTTGCTGGAACAAAGTATCGAATGCGTGACTTTGCAGTCAGCGAGTCACACTTGGCTGCTCTCAGATAAAACACTTTCAAGTTCAAACAGTGGCTCCTGCATTGTTGGGGACAAGGAGACACTTCCGATGGCTTTCTGATCCTCTGAGGGCCTCTAACTTCCCTCAGAAATCACCTTTTGTTGTTGTTTCAGTTTGCTTGTTTCCTAATTCTTTCTTCTGGATGGGATTCTTGTTTGTTGTTTCCTTTTGGTTCACAGAACTGAAAGTTTGTCCCAGAAAGCAAAAGGTTCCCTGTTTTTAAGGAAAACCAACCAAATTGAAGCAACGCCACTTGATTTCCACCCAAACACAACATCTTGTGTTTGCAGCGTGATCCCTGTTCCAGAGGAGGAGAGGGTCATTTTGGTATTCCCGTTTTCTCAGCGTGTTTTGGATGAAATGAATAAACCATTAGTGACCTGGCGCTTATCGGACAGAACCGCACAAAGCACAGCTCTGCCATTAAGGCCGTTTGAGTAATGTTTGAGCCATTAGGGCACTCGTTAATGCTAAACACATGTTGCTGTAGGAAAACTATGTTAAGTGGGCAATTTGAATGCGAGCATGTGTAATGATACCAGGCCCCTGCTCTCATAATGGTCCTCTTGATTTTTTCTTTTTCTGCAGCTGTATTATATTTGCAAATGTGACAAATGAGTCGCAGAACAGCTGAGGTGAAGCTGTAGAGAGGGTGCGGGCAGGAAATGAGGTCAGAAATGAGAAACAATGTTGACGTTTCTTATACCGAAAAGCAAAAAATCTCTGCGAGGTTTAGGAGCTCGCTAAAAGGTGCGAAAGCTTCCCCGAACTCAGATGTGGACGTGTATTGTCAGTAAAGGTGACCACGGCGAGTGAAGGGTGTCTTCACACCGCGATGGTCCAGAAGACAACGTCAAATTGAGGGGAATGTCACTATATTTCATACCTTCACGTGGTTTGGTTTGCTGTTACACTGCACCCTTGAGAGAGGACCAAACTGCCTGGAAACGTCATTAAACGAAGCCTAAAGTTGGACGGCCAAAGTCTACTGCACCCAACTCTGTCATAAAGACAAATGGGGGATCGGGTGGGACAAAGCAAAGTCAGAGTTCTGTTGAGTCCACCCATGGGTCCACCCACCGGACCATTAAAACAGGGTGCTAAGAAAATCGAAACGGCTCATTTGACAACAACAAATAACTCCTCACAGTCCTCACAAGTACAGAAAAAAAATTACAAAAAACTTCAGTTCTAAGTTTGCTCTAATGTTTGAATTTTTCAAATGGTTGTCAATGGGATATTCTTTTAAAACCAGCCTCTAGTGGACGTTTAAGGAACTGCAACATTTAGTACCTTTGGGTTTGCTTCAAATGTGGAAGCAGAAAAATAGTTCTGAGCAGAAAAAAGTCAAAATCAGAATTCTAAGTTGCAGAAATCTCAAGAAAGTTAATGTTTTGTTGGTAAACATCGTTTATTGACAAGCTGATGGCACATATGATGGTTAAAGGACTCGTTGGTTTCCTTTTTTTCTTCCTCTTTTGAGTTAAAAAGGTAGCAGATATAAATTGGTGTACTTTTAAGCTGGTTTGGTCCACCCTTAAGAGCGCAGTGTGAAGAAAAAAACAAGTTTTAACATTGAAATCAATGGGAAAAAGCTTTGATGGAGACCAGCCCCCAGTGGTTGCTTGAGGACCTGCAACATTTTGTACTTTTGAGTTTGCTTTAAATGTGAAAGTTCTGATCAGAAAAAGGAAAAAAAAAGGCCCTATATTTTGGGAAAAAAGCCTAAATTGTTGCTAAAGGTGATTTAGTAACGAGCTGAAGGCGCATAGTTCAATGACTGACTGATTGGTCAGTCATTGAACTATGCGAGCAGCTGTTTGATTGAGACGGTTACAGAACCAGTGTGCCAGAAGATTGGGACGTTTTAAGAGTGCAGTGGAAAAGTAAACAAAATGAAGACGCAAAGATATTTTTACATCAAACCCGAAGATGTCGAATAATTTTATTGGGAGAGTGTCCAAAAATTCTTCACTTACCTCGCATACTTTTATTTTGGCGGCACATATTCTAAGGTGTAACTCTAAGGAATCCTTTTTTTCTGAAGAATCTCCCCATTTTTTAATTTTAGAGGAAAGTTTTTGATTCTCCTATTTACTTTTCATCAGCTACAAGTTTCCCAAACATGAATGTTTGATCTCCATCCTGACTTGTTTGGTGCTCCAGCTCCCATTCGTCAGGGAAAGTTCTCAGCCTCAAACCCCCTTTAGATGGACAGAGGAGGCTTTTGGGCAGTGTGCCAGAGATCCAGGGGGTGCTGATTGACAACGCCCAGCAGCCCCGAGCAGGAGGGTTGCTGGGAAAAATGTCCGAGTTGAGCCCCGCTGTCTTTACTTTCTGCCTTCAGAGGCTCAAACAGAGAAAACGGCAGGTGAACGGACAGACGGGGAGAGCGGTAGCGGGACGTGCGGCTCCTGTTTATGTTAGTCTGTTGTTAGCAGCGCCTCTTATCTGCCCTGAGCTCATTATCCCCCCCCCACACACACACACACCGTAGCCGCTTTCCCTGACAGCTGATCCAAACACCTCCAGGAGGTTCCAGATAGGCGCCGAGCTTCCTCTTCTCGGAAATGTCAAAGGTGAGCTGGGCTGACGTGCACGCCGCCTTTCAGCTGAGGCTCCGATCGTGTTTCTAGAAAGATTCGGAACCTGAAACTCGATGATGGCTTTCGAGAGACTCAAGAGATGAAATGAGAAACATCGGGGTGTAATTGTAAAGACAAACAAACTGCCTTTTTCTTCTTTTTTTTTTGGGAGCAGCAAAAACAGATGTTGGAGGCTGCTGCTGCGGTGCAGGGAGGCGTTTTTGGGCCACGAGCTCAGCTTCTCTCAGGACGCTTTGCTCTGCTCAAGCCATGAAACTGCAGGCCTCCACTAAACATATATAGACGCCTGTGCTCGCCTGAGTATGATAAGGAACCACACGGATGGCTGCTCAGAGGCGGAGGGCCCTTTTTTTGGTTCTGTTTCTCTTCAGAACTCGTGCTGGACTGCATCCTTTGCTTTGCTCTCAGTTCACGTCATGGAACTGCAGGGGTTCACTAAATACAAATGTCTGAGTTCTTAGTGTGATAAGGAACCAAAGCCACACGCATGGCTGCTCAGAAGCGGAGCACACTTTTTTGGTTCTGTTTTCCTGCAGAACTGGGCCCCGACTGCATCATCTGCTTTGCTGTCTGCAGAGGAACGGCCGGCCTCCACTGAATATATATAGTCTTCGTTCTGAGTAGTATAATGACCCAAAGCCACATGCATGGGTGTTCCAAAGCTGAATGCACTTTGTTCTGTTTCTCTGCAGAATTTGGGCCATTCTGTGATTTCTGTTGTCCTCGATGGTTCTTGTTGCAGGGAGTGCCGCTGGGCCGGCTTGGCTGCTATATTTGACTCCTGTGGTTATAAGCCGGCAGACGCGATGAAGTCTTGCCGGCTGGTTTCTTCCCCAGTCGTTCCTCAGACATCCTCAGGGAGTGAACCAGTGAACCGAACCCATGCCGCCTTTTTTTCCCTTCCTGTTTGTGATTTGAACTCCTGCTTCTCCCCTTCCTGCTCGTGACCCTCTGCCCCGCCAGTCATCCCCAACCGCAGTTCCTACCAGTAAAGCCCATCTTGGGCGGGTTTTCTGCTCGCCAAAACGCAGGCGCTGTTTCAGCGGCGGACTGTGTGAAGGCGAGGCCGGCCCTCCGCTTCAGCTGACAAACAGGCTTCTTGTTTGAAGGGCTGTTTCATCCGACTGCCGCTGCTGCCTGTGGTCGTGGTGCCGTTTTAAGCCTTCCCTTCTCCAACATGTGGCCTTACAGCGAGCACAGGAACCCCTTTTTTCAAAGACATAGCTGCTGGTTAGTCAGTCAGATCAGTTTCTACCGTGATCAGGGATAAAAACCTAACTAGAAAGTTATGACAGAATACAAGTCGTTCCTCTCCAAGGTTTTAGATGACTTTCTGCTTTATTTGAAGGGCCAGGAGCGATCTGATGCGTCGCCACCAACAAGCCGGGAGTGCTACAAGGAGAGAAGAGTAAACATTTAGACAAACCAATTAAAGAATTCACTCTGTTCCTCATCTGTTTGGGAATTCGTCTCGAGGACGCGTGAGGCAGCCGGTTTGTTTGCAAGAGATTTGTGGAATTGGCGGAGAAGACTAATGATATTGGAAGCGCTTTTTCGTGTATTTGTTTTGCTTCAGCCAGCTGGTTGTGGGGTTGAGGGCTTCTGTCACATAAATCCTCCCCTCCACGGATCTACGGCCACCGATTCATCCTATGCTCGGACTACATTCATCTCCCTGACAAATGAAAACTCTGCTCTTCTGTGCTTTCCTTTCTCACGCCTCTCAAAAAATTGTTTTTCCCGCACAGACTCGGTAAAACTCTTGCTAATATCTGTTTGGACACCTTGTCATTTTGTTTTCGCTGCGCTTGTTTAAAAAAATCTCAATATTTAATGCGTGTTTTAGTTTGAAAGTACCTTTTGGTCTGGAGCCAGAGACTTATCTGGAGGAGGCTGAGCAGAGACTCTTGCCTGCGTCTCGGCCGCCCGTTGCCGTGGAGACGCGAGCGGTGATGGAATCCAGGAGAGCTGGGGCGGGACGAGAAACGGAGAAAGGGGTGCAGCTGGATCACATCACCGTATGCCCACACAACAGAATAGAAAAACAGACGTCATCCCGACGGACCTTGCCGAGGCCCGAAGCCTCGCCTGCACCACGCGAGCAAGTTTTCCCATCAGCTCACTAATCAAGAGTGATATGTAGGAATGTGGCTTCCTGTGCCACAGACCCAGCCTTCCCTTCCCTTCCCGGGATGAATCCGGCTCTTGGCACATTCTCAGTGCTTTAACACACCCTGCAGGCAAGAAGGCTGCCTTGTGCATTCCACCTCTCCATCAGAATTACCTTTTCGTCTGAGTTCGTGTTCCCCTCCGGGGCTGAAAGGCCTGTGAAATCAGCTGGAAGGGCCTGGAGTGCCTAGACAAAAGCAGAGGGTTGTTAGTTACATGGGCTTCCCAAAAGGTCTCAAGGTGGCCTTGTGTGGCGGCGATACCCGTGGATCTGTTTCCAGTGTCCGAGGCCGCTATTGAGTTTCGTCCCGTCGCTTAATCCCACTGTTCAGGACCTTGGGAAACCCTCCGTCGCCTCCCTCCTCACAAATTCCCAGGAAAAACAAGACATTTCAGAACAATCGCCAATTAAGATGGTTCTTACATACTGTACCATTCAGTCCCCCCCCCCCACTCTAGCTCTCCGTTTGTGTCCTCGGCCAACAGGCCTTAGGCTGGAATTAGCTCTGTCTCCCAGGTCCCGGCCCTGGCACTTTTGAGGGTCGGGGTTGTGGTGAACGGACGCATTGTTGGGAGGAGGTGGGGGTGTGTGTCCTTGGTAAACAGGCCTTTTGTGGGATGTGACTGTCTGATGCCCCAGGGCCTCCCTTTTTTCATTTCTGCTGCGCTCTGATCCCACACCACGGCGATGCCCCCGGCGTCAGACCGCTCTGGGACCGCTCTGGCCTCTTCATCACCTCCCAGACTAACGGGAGGAGCTGTCTCCGTGTGCGCTGAGGCGCGGCGTTTTTTCCACTCTGGCAGGAAAGTTTAGGTCAGACTCTTGTAATGGCTTTTTGCTTGTTTCTCATAAACAGCTGGTTTACTTTAGTGCCATACTTGACCTTTTTCTACTTTTCCTTAATTTTTATGTCTATTCTTTTATTTGCTTTTAATCTAATGGGTCTTTTGACGTTTTTAATTTTTTTTTTCACTAACGTTTATATACGTCTTTTGTTAAGCACCTTGTGTCTGACAGCAAACGCCACTCTTATACATCAGGTCGCTAAATTAGTCTTTTACTTCGCTCGCTTCGACAAATCAAGCTCCGCCCACCCTACAGCCACGCCCACTCTTAAATGAGCCCGCCCACAATCGCTGGAAAGATAAAATGATTGGCCTGAATCATTTTGTGCTGCAAAACCGAATAGAATACAAGCGACTAACATGTTTTAAATGAAGCACTGAAACCCGTGTTTCCATGCGGTGCTTGTACTACGCCAACGTCGGTACCGGGACCAACTTGGCAGTGAGTTTCGGTACCCATTTTACCACCCCTCCTCCCTTTCCCGTAACAGTGCAGTTAGGCCACCCCAGCAAACTGGTGTTTCCATTCATTGGATGTCCCCTGGGCTGCATTGGTTGACCCGACCAGCAGAACATAATGGTTCCTTAGAGTCCGTTCTCTCTGGAGGAGCTCCTTGGCAGCCATGGATGGTATTATCAGCGGCCTTCTATCTCTAAACCAAATGAGAAGGGGAGGAGAGAGGATTTGGAGCTTGGCAGCGTTCATACCCCCATCTCCTTTTTTTTTTTTTTTGCCTTTCCCCCAATTGCCTCCCATCACTCAGTTTGGATTTATCTCCCATCTCTTTCTGTTGAGAGTCTCTGGTCTTTGTGTCCGTGGTTCTCTGAGTGTGTAGATGTGAGGAATGTGTGCAGATCCTCTGTCAGAGGGATGCGGGGCGAGTGCAGACAGGTTCGGGGTAACGCGCCGGCTTCAGAGCACAGGTCACATCAGACTATTGTACCAGAGTCTCTTCTTACACCTCGCTGATCCTCTCACCCCCCTTGACGTCTCTTTCTTTGGATGATCAGATCACTGGTTTCAGATTCGGGGGCTGTGCTTGTCTGGGGAAGCTGGAAGGTTTCTGAGGCACTAGTCGCGACCTGTTCCTCCTCCACCCTCCAGGTCTTTGATGCTTCGCCCGGCTGCTTTTGTCCCTGTTTACTGAATGCGACGGGGGGGATATGGGCCTTCCCCGCATGGGGGAAGACGGGCTTAAAGTAGCTCCTGCAGAGAGGAGGCCGGAGACGAAAGTGCAGGTGCGAACCCCCCCACCGTCCTCCCAGATCCCTTTTCTGTTTCCTGAGGGTTAGCTTGTCAGCGTGTTTGTTTTCCTCCGTGTCATCGCCAGGGATCCCCCCATGTTCTTCGGATCGCTCCCTTCCTGTGTTGAGTTTTGAATTTTTGACGGCATGGATACATAAAGGTTACAAAAAAGGGGTTAAGAAAACAGATGTTTTTCTCATTTTTACACCCTTAAGCCAAGTGGTGTCAGCCAAGCGTTTCCCCAAGCAGGTCGACCAGCCACCGGGTCTTTGCTCCTACACTCCCTGAAATGCTCGTTTGGTCTGTCATCTTCACAGAAACTAGGGATGTAGAGGATACAGATTGGTTTAAAAAGCAAAAATAGTTTCGATCCATCGATTGCCTATGAGAACTGGACTGAGTGACCCCCCCCCCCTCGGTTACCAAACAGGAAGTACCTGCTGCCTCCCTAAGGCCAAAACTCCCAAAGACTTCCATAGTGAAATAAATGTGTCAGAATAAATATTATTGCTCTGCTACCTTTTTTTTACATGTTCTTGCTAATCCTAATTTATTTCCCTTTTTATTTTCCTGCAGTGCAAATTATTTAAGTTATACACTGACCAATCAGATGCCTCAATAAAAGTAGGTGGTCTCACGTTGAATGTTCCAAATGTTTGATTGACAGGTTTCGTGTAGCCCTAACAAACAAGCTCACTCCGGATTGAGAGTGGTTGCCGTGGAAACCATGACCGACTTGGACCAATCACAGTCCACGGACGATTACTGGGTCTACGAAAAAATGCCGCCCGACACTTCGTCTGTGCCTCAAGTGAGCCATTTTCTGTCACGCCGAGTCAATCCAGTTCTCACATACAGTCAGTGATCACATGATCAAATCTCAATTACAATTGGCTGAAGATGAACCACAGAGGGAGGGATGTGTGTTGCGTGTACAATGATAGCTCTTCTTTTTTTTTTCCCCACAGAACGTCAACCAACACCTGAATAAATTGATATGACACACTTTATTTTAACCACGGTCTAAAAGACCCAGAATGCCAGGTTTTATTGTTGCTCAACAGAACTGCACAAAAAATCGCAGGTTTATCGTTATTGCAATATCAAGCTGTGCAATACGCGTATCGCAAAAGATAGCGAAAATTGCAATAAATGGTTACCTTAAAAGTGCTAAAACAATCTTATGGCAGCTTTAATTATTTAACAAATCGAATAAATACCTTTATGCACTTGACCAATCAGATGCAGCTCTTTTATGTTAGATGCTCGCCTCCTATGTAGACCAGGGTCATTTGGAGCATAATTTAAGTTTTGTTGACGCTCATTTGATGTAAACCATTGTATGTTTTTGATTATTTCTCTATTTTTTCATGTATTGCAACTAATGTCGTCATCACAATATTGATCACTGATATTGCAAGTTTTCCTCATATGGTGCTGCCTTATTGCTTAACATAAAAAGTCCCAAAAAGCATTTTCATGTACAGTTTTAAACGCCAGATGTTTCGTAAATATCTAGATTGTATCCATCTATGTAAAAATCGCCACAAAGTTGGTTTAATCTTCTCTGCGTTGCTTTGTGGACCATGTATTGAGATGTGTGTCGAATCAAGTGAGAGGAAAAAGAACACTGCCCTCAACCTACTTTCACATGTGACAGGCCTGTGGCGTTCACACTGGATGAGGAGGGAAGTGCTTCTTCTTCTTTTGCTTTTCCTACTGTTTACTAGCACACGTCCGCCACCACAGCTGGAAGAGGCTTGGTGCAAGATGGCAAAGCGGTGCAAATCTGGTGAAACTTACGCCAGACTTTTTCTTTTATAGCTCTGTTCCGATATATGCAAGACTTGGTGTGATTCCAGCCAGGCACAAACGGCAATTCGTAATTTCTCCTTCATGATCAATTTTCAAACGGTTGACACAGTTCCGTGAAAAAAAAAGGAAGCCACCCGCACGTCACTACCAGAGACCCGATTGGTCAAAGTTGGACCTGGTTTAACTTTTGACGTGCCTTTAACGGCCTCACATTTTGTACGGTAGTGGAACGCATGAGAGTGGGAGTTTTGGACGTGGAAGCCCAAAATGCGCATTCACTTTCCTTTACATTGACTTTTCATTGGAAGTGGCCGCTTGAACGCGTCTTTCCGAGGGCGGTGTGAATGTAGCTTTAGAGAAACCCAACATTCATCCACACAAACAGATCACACATAAAGGGAAGAAACCTTTTCTTTTTTGCAGTCGGAGTATTGTGGCGAGTCTGTGCGGTGAAGGACGCGAGACACACCAAGAGTGTCTGTCTCCACTGGGGAGGAGGCCGCATGGTGGCGGATGTCGCAGAGCTGATAAGGAGCAGGAGCGATGCTCGTGTGTTTCCTCGTTGTGGCAGATCGGGGGCTCCGATAGGCAGCTGTGCGTGTGTTTACACAAGACCAACCAGTCGGAACTTCAGGAAGATATTTGATCTAACGGGTCCCAAAAAAAAAAAAAACTGGATGGAGAAAGGTTGATGGTTTCTCACTGTTCCATCTGCTGGAGTGCCCATGCTTGGCTGCGCGTCGTTGTAGCTCTGGTGTTATTATTGTAATCATATATTATTATTCCGGCAGTGAGAACGATAGTTTCCACTGATGACATGAGGGCGGCGTGCGGGGCCTGTTGCAACTCGCAGCATGGAGAAACGCCAGGCTGCGAGAGGTGGATTTGATCTGCCTGATGGAGCGTGCAAACCTTTAAACCTGAGCCCGAAATGCTAGTGGGACATACGGGGCGTGACCTCATCCTAAAGTGGCGAGGGGCTCATTCATGGTCGAAACCTCAGCAGCTCTGGCGAGTGTTTAATAATGTGTAAAAATGTGTTGCTACCCCAGTGGAGCGGGTTCTTCCTCTCCTTCCATCCTCCCTGACCTCCGACCTTGGAGTGAGTAGGGGGCGTGAGCCAGGAGCTGGAGGAGTTTATTATTTCCTGCCACTTCTCTCCTCCTCCTCCTCCTTGGATGCCCCTAAAAGCTCCACGGAGAGGCTGAGCGTGAGCAGGTCCACAGACATTCCCTGTACTGTCGTTAAACCCAGATTGGAGAAGCGAACTCCTCCGCCTCCACTTCCCAGCATCTCTAGCATCTTCGTACACGTCGCAATGAAAGCAATCCGACCCATTCTGATCAAATTTGTTTTTTTTAAATTAGGCCTGCACAATATACCGCAAATTTATCGTTATCGCAATATCCAGCTCTGCAATATGTATATCGCAAAAGACGGCGAATATCGCAATAAATCGCAAACCCAAAATGTGTTAAAACAATCTTCTAGCAGCTTGAAGCATTTAACGAATCAAATAAATCCCTTTATGGTTTGACCAATCAGATGGACGCCTTCCCATTGTTGACCAATCAGATGGAGGCCTATTATGTTAACCCTGGTCCTGAAGAGCCTCAACCCTGCCCGTTTTCCAGCTCTCCTTAACCAGCTTGCTGTTCATTGGCTGACTCAAGTGATTTCACATCCTGATTGACTGAACACACCTGATTTTGGTTATCATTATCGAGCAGTCTAGGGAGAATTGGAAAACAGACAGGGTTGAGGCTCTTGAGGACCAGGGTTAGCCACCCTGACGTTTGTCCCCCATGTCGATGAGGGTCATTTGGAGTATAATTTTTAAACTGTTGCAATGAAATGGGAATGATGTTTTTGTTTATTTTTCTATTTGTTTATTTACCGCAAATTTATCGTTATCGCAATATTGATCACTAATATCGCACATCGCAAGTTTTCCTCACATCGTGCAGCCCTATTTTAAATGTTCGTGTGGCTTGTTTCTCATGATAAAAGACACGTAGAAAAGATTTTGATTACGAAAATTCATTTCTGAGTATTTCTTTATTCAAATTTTCGTAAAGCAGGAGCAGACCAAAGTATGCTGTTTGGGTCTGTTTTTTTTCCCCGGGGTTCCCCCCTCCTGGGCGGGGGCGGCGGGCCCCTGCCTCGCTCCTCCCTGGACCAACCGTTGGCCGGGCGGATGGCTGCCTGGAGTGCGGAGTGGGTCTCCCTTGGGGGGTCCTGGCCCGTACCTGGGGTTGGGGCGGGGGGATGCCCGGAACTCCTGGGTGGTGGTGGGGTGCTCGTCTGGGGCTGTGGGCGTCCTTCTCCGGTGGGGCCCTGCGTTGGGTTCTCCCGGCGCGGCGGGGGGGCTGCTCTCCTGGTTGGGCTGGGGCGGCGCCCTCTTTCCCTCCGTGCCTCCCTGCTCTCTGGCTCTGGGGGCCTTGCGGCGGCCCTGCTGGCCCTGGCCTGGGTGGCGGGCTTGGTCGCCCGGGCGGCGGTTGTTCCCTGCCGGTTCCCGTGTGGTGTTGGGGGGAATCCGGCTGCCGCTGCTGGTGCGGTGGGGGTCTTGGGGTGGGGATGGCTGGGCACTCTCCCTCCTTCTTTTCACGTTCCACCATCCATTTTAGAAGAACATAAACACTCACCTGAGCACAGGTGTCAGCTCAACAGACTGAATGACTGAAATATTTCACACTAGTTGGTTTTAAGGCATAAGTATGCGTGTGAACACTATCTGTTTTGTGTACATGTCGACAGGTGGACATTCTTGCAACTAACAGGTGTGTTTATAACATTTGAGTGTGTGTGTGGACAGGCTCCGCCCTTTTTTTTTGTTTTTTTTTACATTTGAACCTTACCATAATGATTAACAACCAGTAAACTTGTTGCTTTATGCTGCTTCATGGTCTTATCCCCCTTCCCCTCCTATTATCACCCCCTACCCCCCCTCTCTCTAACGTCCCTCTTTCTTCTTCCCCTCTTTCCTTTTCCGTCCGGTCCAACACCAAAGATTTTCAGACATGTTTGAAATTAATAAAGTTTGGCCTCAATTACAAAAGGGGTTTATTCAGACATACCTTTGGTTTGTCTGAAGATTAATAACCCCTCTTGTTAAAGTAAAATATGTCCAACCCAAGAGGCCCTCAGCTCTCATCTGTCTGCCTAGCTGTTGGACAGGACAAGTTAAAAAAAAAAAAAAAAAAAAAAAGTATGCTGTTTGAAAAAGATTGTATTTGCGACGCTGGGCTCTTTGCTCCGCCCCTTTCTGATGCACCCGTATAGACGACTAGATCCATGTACATCTTTGTTTTCCTTGTCTGAGCTGGAATCTGGATCAGAACTGTATGGCTGGATAGCTCTAATACTGCTGGACATTTTTGTTGTAATGTTAGTGCATGTAAACGGAGAACTCTCAGCAACGGAGAGGGCAAGGGGGGCAGGGTTGTCCGACCCACTGATCCCGCTGATTTGGGATTTGGGCTAAAAACAGCATAATCATAATTAAAAGACAACTAGGAATGCTTAGAATGGAGATAAAAAGATGATCAGAGTGGGACTTTACAGGTTTCTGCCCAATAAGAGTAACTTTTGGGTTTGTTTACGTGTTTTTTGCTCAGATGTTACCATGTTCCAGGAGGTTTCCAGGAGACTTATAGTAAATCCCCGTCCTGAGTGAACGTGCAGCTGCTGAGGACCAGGAGGTCAAAAGGTGCTGCACATGTTTACCTGTACGCTGCAGTTAGCGCCCCCTTGCCTGTTTTGGTTGTTTAGATTTTAACGCAGTGCGAGGAAAAGACTTTCTGCTTTGACACTCCAAGTGCAGCACGTTTGATTTGTTGGTTGTAACTCTTCCTCAAAGGGAGGCTAACCAAACTGACCTGAGCATCTGAAACAACCCTTTGAGCCAGAGAATGAGGGTTACAAACCTGCTCACCTTCTGCCATCCCACCCAGGCAACGCGCTTTCAGTCCCGGCGCTCCTGCAAGCCACTGAAGCGCCGGGACTGAATGTCACAGCTGGACGGCCATTGTCCGTCCCGCCTCAGGCTCCAACTCTGGCTACCAACCAGGAATCGGGGATCAAAGCTTTACCCGGATTACTCTCAGGGAAAAGGGGGAGGAGGCGCTGCCTTCAGAGGGGGTCTGGTTGAAAAGGGTAGAGGAATTCTCCTAATTACGTGCCCTCCACTCCTTTTCTCCCTCTCCTCTTGTTTCCTCCTGCGTGTCTGGCCTGCACTTCAGGCTACAGTGAACCTAAGAGAGAGGGCAGCACACTGTGACAAGAGAGTGATATTGGGGGAGAGCAGGCCCTGCTCCTCAGTTAGCAGAGGTGGTTGTGGGAAAGGAGGAGGCAGGGAGGCTGCTGGGACACTTGAGAGGGTGAGAAGAGGGGTCAGAGGACACGCTGGGGAGGGGAGATCAAACAGTGTGAAAAGGAGGATGTGTTTGGGAGATCGGGACTGATGGACAGGATTATATCACAAACCTCGTCTCTCTTTTAGGGATTGTTTTCGGAGCGTGATTGCCTCTTGCATCCCCATCCCCACGTTGTCACGGTAACCTGGGATCTCGTTTGTTTACTCCAGGTTTTCTGGAGAGACGAGGACGTAGGAACCGGACAGTACGGCTGCTGGCAGGGGTCAAAAAGCACCATGGACAGGGGCCTGAGGGTCCTCCTGTCTACTGTGCTGTGTCTCAGCAACACCCTGCTCATCAGCTGCTCATGTAAGTTTGATGTTTTATCACCTCCGCTCCTGTTTACTCCTATTTTTCAATGACTGAGCTTATTTTTTTCAATTGGATTCAATTTTTTTTGCCTTTATGGCTTTAAATTTATTGATTTTCTTTATTTGTTTCACCGAAACTGTTGCTCTTTTAACCAAAGAATAAGTTAAAAGTATATTCCGTCTCATACTTCATACTAACTCCTAGTTTTGGTGTTTATAAAGGTATATAACCAAACATTTGCATTTTATTCATATTTTTCATATTTTAAAAAGGGAATCTGACAAAGTGCGTAAAGTTTTAGGTATATTAAAGTTTTTAAATAAAAAAATCATTTTCTGGGTATTTCCAATATTCTGCACGGAACCACAAAGTTGTCTCAGGCTGCTTATAATAAACGAATAAAATGAAAAACCTTATACACCTGTACCCATTTTAGTTTGAATTACAGTTTAAAATGCTGCTGTCATGCATGAGAATGTAGGTTTGGAATGCTGTGGAGTTAACCATCTAATTACATTTTCCCTAAACTTAAACAATTATTGTTGCTTTTTATTACAAATGATTTTTGGATTTCTACAAAAAAAAAACCGAACATTTTGTTTTGTTTTCTTGTTCGTTTTTCCTTAAAATATTACTTGAAACTTTTTCTATTTTAATACAATTTTCACTTCTAGCAGCAGAAACCACCAATGTTTTCTGCTGTTAAAATGATTAAGTTTTTGCTAGGTCATATATATTTAAAATCTTAGTTAATAACACAAATAAATGTCAATAATAATATTTTAAATAGCATTTTGAAGGTAAAAAAATTAGTTGTTTGGTTTATAGGAAATGTGTCAACAACTGTAAAAGGTACAACCCATTGGTTCCAAAAGGTAGTACCTTTTGTTTACGTGTTCCTTATAATTTTTTTTTCATCATATTATTTATGTAATGAATGTTATTCAAGTTATAAACTGGGCAATCAGATGCCTCAATCGAAGTGGGTGGAGCCTGCTGGCTGCCACATCCAACATTCAAACCGTTTGATTGACAGATTGTGTGAAGCTCACGTTCAAGTGAACTTCCGACAAGCTTAGCCCTGATTGGTGAAAGTGGTTCCAATAGAAACGCTGACTCAGTTTGACTCGGGCTCATCCCTGCTTACTGATGACGTCTGGCTCTGACACAGCGGCGTCCGTATCCTAAAAGAATGGCGACTGAATTGACTTTGGAGTCGTAAGTCAACCATTTTCTCTGAGTCACGTCACACCTGCTCGGTCCAGGTCTTATTTACAGTCAACAGTGTCGACCTCATGTTTCTGTCTTACATAAACCTAAGGGCTGAGTTGGGTTTTGTGACTCCTCGCAGAGCTTTTGCCACCAGTACCACAGAAATACACTTTCAATGGCCATTTTAAATAACTGAGTAAATGAATAGATGAATGAAATACAATTTCTTGGAGAAAAAAGCCATAAGAAAGTACTCTTTTCAACCCAGCCCCTGATTTCTTGTTCCAGCCCCTGATTTCTTGTTCTGAAGCTGTCCTTTTGTTTTTATCAACAGCTCAGTATCTGTCTTTCCTCACGGAGCCGTCCTCTCTGGTTCAGGGTCCGGGCTCTACTGTTCGTCTAAAGTGTCTAGTTAGTCCTTCATCTGCGGCCGTTTCCTGGCGCTTGCAAGGCCTCCCCCTGGATCAGAACCTGCTGCCTGGTGTGGAGCTCAGACGGGGCTCTCTCATCATCTCCTCGCTCACAGCCAGCCACGCCGGCGTCTATCAGTGCGTGGCACGCTTAGACCACGGGCCGGCCATCGTCAGCCGCCTGGCTCGTGTGGCCGTAGCAGGTACGGATGCAGATAATCACCCCTCTATGTGCATGCAGCTCACTACAAAGAGCGTAGAAGAAAGAAAGACAGGAAGCGGCCTTGAGAAATGGAAGTGTTGAGCGCTTACGAAGAATGCATATTCCCAGTCGCCCTCTGCTGAGTGGCGGCGGGGAAGGAAGTGGTAGGAGTTTTGACTTGGGCAGCCGTCCAGACACCTCTTGACTGGTGTCCTTAATGAGCTTTGGGCTTTCCTGTGTGTGAGAGTGCTGTGTTCCTGCTGCTCGCTCGCTCGCTCGGCAGTTGTTTTAAGAGGCTGACTCGGATCTGCAGCAGTATCAGGCATGAACAGAATCAATCTCTGCAACAATAAACAAACGCAGCGATCCAACACAAACAGCTCAGCTCGAGCAGAACCCATCACGCTCCCTCCTGGCTCAGAACGTGTTTGATATCTGCTGCTCTGCTCAGAAAGCAATTCAAAACCAAGCTATATTTGTTTGTTTGTTTCTTTTGTTTCTGCAGAAATATTGCAATATAATGATGGCCAACAGAAGCTGCTGTCCGTACAGGAAGGCAGCACAGTCCGATTAGACTGTCCTCTACCGCACAGCGTCCCTCCAGCCCATCCCAGACTGAAAGTTCGAGGGAACTGGATGGAAGCCTCAAAAGGTGTTTGACAGACCCTTATTTGTTCGCCCTGCCATCAAGACTTTACAAAAAGGATGTCCTTGTTTTGTAACTTTTGTTTTTTTAGACACTCACAAAGTGAGAAACGTTTTCAAACACACTCTTAGAATTGACGTAACCCTTTGACCATTTACGCGATTAATGCAATTCCAACGGATTCTTAAGCTGAGAAAAGTACATTTATATGCAACACTTTACAGAAGTATATACAGATGACCTCTATATACCTGCACATCTCTTTCCCTGTTTATTTATCAGAACACTCTTACTTTTGTATATATTCTTTCAAATGTGTGTCTGTCTAACTTGTCATTACTGTCTGTACATACTTGTGCCAAACTCCATGCTACTGTGACAAGGAAATTTCCCATTCGTGGGATTAATAAACAAATCTAATCTAATCTAATCTAATCTAAGTACTTTACACTATACATATGTACAATGTAAAGTACTTCTGTAAAAAGGGCTATTTCCTATTATCGGCGACAATTCCGGCATTTAAGGGTAAACAGGTGTTGTATTCAGACTGGAAGTCTGTTGGTCCGGACCGAGTCCTGAACCTTACGTTTGATCTGCATTCAGACTGCTGTCAAAAACATTTTCCTGTTTTGAACCAAAGCTTGTAAACAAAAATACTCTCTTCAGTCATTGGCCAGGAGTTACAAGGGCGGGGCAAAGCCCTTGTAACTCCTGGCTCCTGAACGGAGCCTGTTCAGACTGAGGAATCTCAGAGCGAACCGAAACTCAGTCCGATTAGAAACAAACCGAAACGCACCTCAAACGATAAGTCCAAGACCTGTTCCTGGTGCCGGACCAGAGTCTGCTTGGGTGTATTCAGATTGAACATTTGTTCCGGATTATTGGGGGAAACTGACTCTGGTTCACTTTAAGCAGACCAAATTTGTCCAGTCTGAATGTTTGGTCTTTGTTGTTCCAGGTAAATATTTAGTCCTTCCATCGGGGAGCTTGCAGATCATTTCTGTCACAGCACAGGACCGGGGCGTTTACAAATGTGGTGCCATCAACCCTGTTACCAAGGAAACGGTCCAGTCTCATGGGATAAAGCTGTCAGTCAAGTGTAAGTGTGGAGCGTTCTGGTGTGAGCTGTTGTTGCTGCTGTTGTAGTTAATGTGGCCTCTCCACTCCTTCAGCTTCGCCGGCATCTTCCCAGGTGCGCGTCGAGTACCCCACCGCCCCAAAGACGTTTTCCGTGCAGCGGTCGCAGCCGCTGATGCTGGAGTGTCTCGTGTCTGGAAGTCCGACACCCACAGTCCAATGGTTCAAGAATCGCAAGGAGTTCACACTGGAGGCAACTCACAGGCGGCGCCACAACAACCTGGAGTTTCTGGCGCTGGGGAGCGCAGACGAAGGGACGTACGCCTGCGGGGTTGACACCGAGATGGGGATTGTGATGGGAGCCGACTATACAGTAAATGTTCTTGGTAATGAAAACACATGTAGGTTCTATTACCCTGTCTGCAGAAGATAAGGAAGTCAGCGTTTTATTCCCTCTTCTTCTGTAGAACCCGTCCACATCTTGGAGAACCTGGTGGACCAGCACCTGCCCGTAGCCTCGTCTGCCCATTTCACCTGCGTGGCTAAAGGAAACCCCTCCCCAAACATCACCTGGCTGTTTAATGCCAATCCCATTCCACCGTCGCACCGTTTCCAAATATCCGGATCCTCGCTGGTTGTTACAGACGTGACTTCTCAGGATCAGGGAATGTATCAGTGTTTGCTGGACAACGGGATTGGCTCAGCTCAGTCACATGGGATACTCACAACACAGTTGGGTGAGTCTGACTACTTCAGACTTCAAATATTTGTACTTTTATGGACAAAAAACCAAGAGAGAACAAGGTGCAATTTAGAGTAAGCCATTAAGTGACGGTATACGGTTGCTGGTATTTGCTCTCTAACATCATAAACAGGCGGCTAAAGATGTTCTGTTTACCGGTTTTGCAGATGTGGGACAGTTTGCTAAAGTTTTTTGCTTTTTAAATGGTCAGAAGACACGTCACTGCGTCTGAGTTTCCTCAGCAGATGGGATCTGCATGCATAGTTTCTGCAGAGCGTCCTGCTTTCTGTGTGTTTCTCTGCATGCCGACAGATGAGGCCTGGCCAAGCCCCCCCCCCCCCCCCCCCCCCCCCCCAACACACACACTGCACCTCCGGAGCCTTGAACTGAGCCTTGAGCGTGAGAGTGAGCTTTGTGCGCACCGCCGGGGATAGGCCCCCGGACGCTGGAATGTAAGGAGTAGTCGTGGAGGGTTATGACGAGGACCAGACCACCCTGCTGTCAACATCGTACACAACTCCCTTTTATTTATGAACACATCCCAACCCTCCTCCTCTACCAGTCTCCCTCAGGATCTCCTCCCTTTCCCCCGGCCGCTCCACGCCAAGGCCTCGGCTGTATCTGCAGGAAAATTAATGCTCGAACTTTGGTTAGGGAGGAGGAATCAGGACGATTCACGGCAGAAGAAGAATCTGAGTACTTTTGCACACAACTGCTGATAATCCAGATGATCCCAGTTGAGATAAACGCCAAACGTTGATGTTTTTGGTACCTGGTACGTGATCTTACCAAACGTCCTTCAGAGTAAACAGCGTCTATGATCTGTGAGGTCTATTGTAACTCATCCTGAGACTTTATCTCTGATGTTTTCTGCTTGGTGTGTTCCCTCCATCCTCAGGACGAGAGTTTTCGTGCTTTTATTTTGGTAGTTTGATAAAAAAGCTTTGATGCTGGCTATGTAAATAATCTCATCGCTTTGTGATTTCTTTACTTCTCTGCGTAGATTTAACTGCTTTTCCAGACTAAATGATTTATCAAGCAGCATCCAAAATACCTCCAGAGATCAGTCTGTCGCCGAAGCCAGACTTGGCAGCCGGTCGGGACTGTGACAGATTGTCCAATCAGCCGAGCTCTGTCCAAACGGGGGACGGCTTGTCTCCGCCTGTAATCCTCTTTGATTTACCATCGCCATTACTCCCAGGTGCCTCCCTCTAATGGACTGACCTTTCTCTAGGAAGAATCTGGCAGGACATCTCCATCCAGGTGTAGTAGCACTTACTGGAGATATATCACTGCCTTAATCAGAGCGGTGAGGCAGCCGTGGCCTGGCGTGCCCCCACCCCTACCTTCCTGCATGGGTGCAGTTACCCTAGCTGTGGTTGGAGCTGTGGATATAGCGCCACTCTCTGATTCTCGCTGGTATTTTAACGGCCGGTGTGTGGAATGCGGCCGCTGGCTGCGGTCCCCGGATCGGGTCTAGGGTTTCCAGCATCAAGCCTGTTTGTTTTACCAAGTGAAGCAGGACGCTGCACCATTTTTGGGTCGACTCCACATTCACCTGCAGCTGCAGACCATATTACGGCTATGGGGCCGTTACAGCAACACATTTTTAGGCAACCAGTGTTCATCCTGTAACCCCTAGACAACAGGATGGGGGGAGTTTGTCGTTATTTTCTGACATTGTTGCTTATTGGCAATGGATAAATAATTAGGAAAACACAGTTTTATTCTGCATGGTGGTGTAGTGGTTAGCACTCTTAAGTGAGAAGGACCCAGTTTAAATCCTGACTATTTCCTTTCTGTGTAGAGTTTGCATGTTCTCCTCATGCATGGGGGAGTTTTTCTTCACACAGCTTAAAAATAGGCTTCATGGGTCCAATTTTGACCCCAAATGTGTCCCTTAGGTGTGAATCCCAGTATGTTGTTGTTTGTGGATGGACTGGCTTGGGGACCTGTCTGGGGTGAAACCCATTTTCACCGAAGAGTAGCTGGGATAGGCTCCAGCAACCTTATATATGACCAAGTGAGTGAGTGAAAGTAATGGATGGATGGATGGATGGATGGATTGATGGATGGACATAAATTTCTGTACTATTCATCTTCAAATTAAGATTATTTTGCAAACATTTGAAATGTTGAAAGTAAGCTACGCATTATGGACTGCAACTTCAGACCTCCAGGTTTCTTCTCCAAACCCAACTAAATCCAGAAACTTCTTGGTTTTCCTTGTCTGAACTGGCATCAGGCTGAAAACTGTTTGGCTGGATAGCTTCAATATTGCTCACCATTTTTGTTGTACCACAGATGTTAGATCGTGGTTTTGAGGGGCTGTAAGCTAGATAAGGGATGATGGGAAATTAGCACAGGCTAACTCCCCAAAACCTGTCTTGCCCACAACTCAGTGGGCGACAATGAAATAAATTACTGCACGTACAATTTTTTTTATTTAGGCTAAAAACAGCGTAATTGTAATTAAAATACCACTGGGAAAGCTTTGAAAGAAGATCCAAAGATGATCAGAGTGCGACTTTAGGAGAAAATTGTGTGGACTAAAACAGTGTTTTTCAACCAGTGTGCCGCGGCACACTAGTGCGCCGTGGGAGATGGTCAAGTGTGCCGTGTGAAATTGCCCTCATTAACTGATCTAAAAACATTTCCCATCTCCAGGATTTCAGCTCTGTGTTCATCCAAACAGGCCCTGATAAAACACTGAGGAGTTAGGAATATAAAAGATCGTAAAATACTTTTTCTTTGCGTTTATTTTATTTTATTAAAGACTTTTTGATAAGAATGACCGTACCGCGATTCAGCTGCAGCTCCGGCTGTATTTAGGAAAAGTCCCGCCCCTTTACCTGTCTCCACCAATCATTCTTGAAGGCTTAATCACATGTCATCAGTCTGACCAATCAGAAGTGGTTAAAGTCTTCACTTCCTTGTCCCGATTTAGCTCGTAAAGTCGCTCAGTTCTAACAAAAATACCAGCTAAAGCTCGTCTTTAGCGGTGTAGCTTTCCACAGAATCCGGTATCAGACCGTGGAACAAGTGAACAAAACCATGAAGCTCCGAAAAGCGATCTCCGCCGGCCGTTTTTATGCACTACATCTCCCATGATGCATTGGGTTGTGAGAGTGACAGCGTAAAAGGAGTTCTGTTGTTAAACGTCTTGAAAACAACGAACACACTTCAAACTTTTTTTAAATCTTCTAACTTAACTTTTATTACATCTTTTAGAAAAACAGCTGCAGTTTCCAGCTTTTTCTGCAATAATTATCACCCAAATGCATGTGAGATTGTGGAGGGGCTGTAGATCAATACAGACTATGAGTTTCTCCTTTTTTTTTCATTTCTGGATGCTGGTGTGCCGCAAGATTTTTTTTAAGCTTAAAGTGTGCCGCGGCTCAGAAAAGGTTGAAAAACACTGGACTAAAAGAACAGAGAGGCACAAAAGGTGTAGAGGTAAAGCAGAGAGAGAAAGAGAGAGATAGTAACAATCCCGAAAGATAGATAGACTTTATTAAACCCGAAGGAAATTTCAAGTGTCCAGCTGCCCACACCTAAATAATACAATCATTCTTAAACAAATAAAAACACAGTAAATAGAAAAAAAAGATAAAAGGATGAAAAGCAAATAAGAACAATTACCTAAAATCAAGTTTCCCAGAACATTTCAGTCCGATCAAATAAAAAAATATAGCGGTTATCAAAGCTCTCTTGTGCTAAGACAGTGTGTTGTGCAGTCTGATGGCTCGTGGGACAAAAGACTTTGGGAAGTGTGGAAGTGTTCTTGTGCAAGGTACTAAACCCCACACTGCTCCTGGTGGTTACAAGTTGCCGTAATGTCTGGCCATAACCAAGATAGAAAAGTGTAAGGATGCGCCAAGATAATGTGGCGTTTCCATGGTCAGTGATGGTTTGGGACATGTGGTCATCTGCCGATGTCGGACCGCTTTGTTTTTCTGGAGTCCACAGTCAGGACAGCCATCCAGCAAGAAATTCCTGCTGCTGTTTGACGGACGATTATGCTGAATTTATTTCTGAGGAGGACTCGGCTCCTGCTCACACTGTCAAACGTACCAAAAGCTGCTTCAACAAACACGGTGTTACTGTGTTGGATTGGAGAACCTCACCTGACCTGAACCCAATAGAAACTCTTTGGGCTAAGAGATAAGACACACCAAATCCAACAATGACCTGAAGGCAGCTATCAAACCAACCTGTTCTTTCTTTACACCCATGCAACGTGCAGATCGCCATAACCCTGGTGCTATCCTAGGCACTTTAACATTGGGAGTTGGGTCATATAGACCCACTAGACAGTGCGCTGAACCTTTTTTCTTCAATGATTTGTGATCTTCACTGGTGTCCATGGATTACATGAAATCTTTCCACCTTTATCCACCTTTGTCATGGTAGGGAGAACACGTCAATGTAAGGGTGGGGTTATAGGACAGCACAAGGGTTAATGCCACAGTGCTTTGAGGCATTAAATGGTCCAACCAAGTAAAAAATACATAGAAATTAACATACATTTCTGCTGAAAACAGCCACTTTTGTCATGGTTTGGGTTTCTCTGCCTTAGTTTTAGGCCTCCATTTTTTTCTATCATTTTTGAGTTCTGTTTTCTGTTTTATTTTGAAAGTTTTGGTGCATGTTATGGTTTTGAGTCTGACTTCCCTGGTCCCAGTCTCTCCTGATTGTTGTCACCAGTGTCTTTTCAGTTCTGTTTGTATTTAAGTCTCTTTGCCTTCCTCTTGTGCTGGTCCAAACCCTCATTTCCCGTTTTGTCTGTCTACCTGGTTAGCCCACAGTGAGTTTTGTTTGGTTTCCCTTCTCGGCGGCGCTTTCTGTTCTGTTAATAAACCCCCGGCCATGGAACCGTGTGCCTCCTGTCTCTGCATTTTGGGTCCTTCAGGCTCATTAAGGCCTCTACCTGAAACTTTTATTGATATTCTGATGTTCTGTGACACTAAATTCTTGGTTTTCCCTATCTACACTTTTATTTCTTTTTAAAAAAAAATTATTATTTAAGTTGTGCTTTGTATGCATTAAAGAGCAATCAAAATATTCAGCTCTCCAACAAACCAACACCTGTCAGGCTTGTATGCCCTGCCTTTTTGCACCTTTTTAAAAAGTGTTGATAACATCGGGGTAAAAACTGGGTTTAAATGCGCCCCCAGCAGCTCACCAAAATGACATCATCCTTACATTTTTATTGAATAAAACCACGTTTGCCTTTCTTCTTCAAAAAAGTGCAAAATCCAAATATTCCATTGTTTCGGTCTTTGAAGGCTCCTGAATTTTGTCAAATGTGAAACTATTTTATTGGATTATTGCAGCCTGTCAGCTAAATGTATAGCTCTGCGCCTCAGGGTGTTAGTGTGAGGAGCCACAGCTCTAGACAGTTTAACACACACAGAGATTGTCCACCTGGAGCTCTAGAATGTAGAACCTGAAGGAGCATCTGTTTTCTGACAGATCCAAAGCTGGGCTCGACAGTCTCCGCCCTCCCCGAGGCTTTGCCGTCACTCCACCCGATACAGAGCGACGAAGGCCTCGATCGCTTCGACGAGGACCCGCCGGATGACAGAGACGACGACCGCCCCACTCCGGAGGCGCCTATTATTATCAGCCCGCCGCAGACCCACAAACCTGATGTGTACGACCTGGAGTGGAGGGCGGGGCGGGATGGAGGCAGCGCCATCAACGCATACTTTGTGAAATACAGAAAAGTGAGTGCAGACGAGCTTCTCGGGCTTTCAGGGAGGAAGTTTGCCTCGGAATGAGACCATGTAAAAAACTGAAGCTGCAGCTTCCGCGGCCTTGGAGAAGCCCCGAACGGCGCTGGAAGGTATCCCACTCTCACACTCTCCTTATCACTCTCACTTTGGGTCTGTGTGTGTCAGGTGGACGAGATGGGGACGGTGGTGGGGAACTGGCAAACGGTTCGCGTCCCGGGCAGCGAGAAAACCCTGCGGCTCTCTGAGCTGGAGCCCTCCAGCCTCTACGAGGTCCTGATGGTCTCCCGAAACTCGGCAGGCGAAGGCCAGCCGGCCATGCTGACGTTCCGCACCGGAAAGGGTCAGTGCAACAAGCAGCTTGAATTCCACTCGCCTCCTCTCGTTTTTTCTGTTTTTCTGTAAGATTCTAAACTGTTCAGGAAGCATCAGTGTTTCCAGCAGAAATCCTCAGCTGGTTGGAACATCAACAGTAAATGCCAAGATTTGTCGGCGGTTCCTCTGATTTAGAGGAAATCCAGAATTCAGGGAAAACATTCAGATAATCAAGAAAGAAAAGCTCCCATGTGGAGAGCACATTGGATTTTCTAGAGACTTCTGAAATGCAGGTAAACTCACCTGAGATTCCAGAGGAACCCGGTTTGGTGCGACTAAACGCCCTTCAAATGAGCCACAGTCTAATACTTTACAACAAAAGGTTAAGACCACACTTCCTGTAAAGAACGTTGGTTTTTGCCTTTTTGTCACAAAATATCTGCATACATGTTTCTCTCATTAAAACTTGGAGGGGAAAAGGTTCCCTGGTGGGTGTGACCTCTGACCTTCATGGAAGGCCAATGCTATATCAGTTACTCCAAGTGACTCTGGCTGAGGTTTCCACATTTTTAGGGACATAAAAGAAACTTTTCCTGTTCAGGAGTACATTAAATTCCATCCATTCTACCTACAGTCATCAATTCAGAAAGATTTCTAACATAAAAAAATGGTTTTAGGTTCACAAAAATCCACACAAAAATTGTTAACATGGTTATTACATTTTAACAAAGAGATGATTATCCAGTATCAGACAAGAAAGGACTTTTAGACACTGAAAGTCAAAGTTTTAGATATTTTTCTGCAGTTTCTAGTCAAACTTGTTCCTGTTTCATGTCTGGATTAAGAAAGAACTAATTTTTGCTCAAATCTGAACCTGCTCTGTTGGTTTTCTTTTCTGCTCTGTGTTGGTTTTAGAAAAAAGCACCTCCTCCAGCAAGAACCCCTCCAAGCCTCCTGTCGTCTCCATGCCACCCAAAGCTCCGGAGGACAGAACCGTCAACACGCACTTCGGAGTGGTGCTGGTCCACCCACACAACAGAGGTGGGCATGGACCCCCCGCAGAGCCCGGCTGCTGCTGGACGCCACTCTGTGACGAAGTCGCGCAACCCCCTGGGACGTAAACCGTCCCGGTGTGGTCCGTGAGCCGACAGCTCGGTGTGTTTTGAGGCCTGCTTTGTTTCCGAGCACAAACAGTCAGAGCGTAGGTGACACCCTGTGATGACTCATGGGAAGAAAAATGCTGTAAGCAGACGGCGGCGCACAGATCGGGGGTCACGTGTCGGCGCGGTTCACTCACTTTACTAGCCGCCTTTTCTGAGACTCGTGTTTCCACTAACCCTCTCCTCTCTGTCTGTGTCTCCCGCTGTCTCTGACTTTGTGCCTCAGAGCCTGAGCAGTGAGTATCCACTTCACGGTCACGTGTTTGATTCCTCAGTCTCCATTAAGCACCACGTTTCGCATGTTTGAGCCTGAAGAAAACTGGTAAAAGCGCAGGACCGGATACGAACCTCCCTGATTTGTGTCTGTTTCCAGTGCCGGAGGCTCCGGACCGGCCCACCATCTCCATGGCGACAGAGAGTTCCGCGTACGTCACCTGGATCCCGCGGGCAAACGGCGGGTCTCCGATCACGGCTTTTCGCGTGGAGTACAGGCGCGGCCGCAGTGCGGAGTGGCTGGTGGCGGCAGATAATATCTCCCCTCTGAAGCTGTCGGTGGAAATCCGGAATCTGGAGCCGGGTGAGTTTTCTCGCCCATCGGAAAGCTTCTCAAAAGTTAGATTTTTGCTAAAGGTAACAAGACGTGTGAGTCAGGAATAGACAAAAATTTCTAAACTGACTTTGTCCTCAAAGACTTCAAACTTTAACTTCCAGACTTTAAGTGAAAAAAAAAAAAGAAAATCCATTTTCCATTTTACTTGGAGTCTGTCTTTGTGGTTTAGTGCAGTTAAAAGCGTTTTTTTAGGATTATTCTAACTTCTGAAGAACTTTTCTCTTTCCTGCCGTCTTACTTTAGGCTCCATCTACAAGTTTCGGGTGGTGGCCATCAACACGTATGGCGAGAGTCCCCACAGCATCCTCTCCAAGCCGTACCAGGTGCCGCACTCCAGTCCCCGCCTGTCCGAGCGGCCCGTAGTCGGACCTCACATCTCGTCCACGGACGCCATCAGCGACACGCAAATCATGCTGCGCTGGAAAGTGAGTTCGCAGACACACGGCTACACACAACTTTGTACCTTAAAGTCCCACTTTGATCATCCTTTGCTCTATTGTGAAAGCGTTCCCAGTTGTCATTTCATTCTGTTTATGCCATTTTTAGCCGAAATATAAAAAAACGTGACATCTTCAAGGACATAGTTTCTGTGGAACAGCAGTAGTTCATTAGAAACTCTGACTTGTGGGAGAGATTGTTGCCGTGGAGCAATCCTTGCTGAGAGCTCTCTGTTCGCACTCTCTGCTGCTTGCTTACAGCCCCTCACATCCCCAACCTTACACCAAAATGGCGAGCCAAATCTGAGCTTTACAGCCGTACGGTTTTGAGCCGGATGCCGCTCAGACGAGGAAAACTAAGTCGAACATTGATCCGGGTCAAAACAATGGACGCACAGCGGTCACACTCTGCAGTTGCTGCCGTCTCAAAACATCTTAAAACACAACCTAATCCAAAATTACTGCAAAAAGAGAGCTGACCGTAGCCCTGACGAAACACCAAGGAACAGGGGACAATGACGCGTTGTCTGTTACAGTCACGACATCTGAACTAGCTCAGCTTCTGGAGCTAGCTAAAGAGATCCGGAAACTCTGAGCCCAGAATGAACAACAAGACAACAGGATCCATGTACTGGAGAAAAGAGTAGACGTCTTAGAACATCAGTCCAAAACGAACAACGTGATCATTTCTGGATCACGGATCAAACTCCAGTCAAAGCTAACAGGGCTAATGCTAACAGTGTTTCAGACTCTGAGCAGGACGGCAGCTCTATGGACCAACAGGTTGAAGCTTTTTTTCAAGGGATTTCCCTGGATTTAAACAGCATGGTGACCTGCCACCCGCTCCCCAGGAGAAAGGAGACGGATAAACCAGCAATCGTCTTCTGGTTAGTGAATCGAAAACACAAACTACCTCTGATGAAGCAAAGAAAACATATGAAAGGATCTGACTGACCAGAGGGATTGCCAAATTTGCCAATACAGTGCGGATTCTAAAGAATCAGGAAAAAAAAATAACACCTGGGTGAGAACCTACACAGACCAGACCACCGGACCGGTCAAAGGTTCTGGTTGTCAACAATATGGAAGACTTTGTTGGCCGTTTGATCACAGATAGAAGAGTAAAACAAAATTTGAAGAAAATCCTGGCGGCGGGTTTCTATAAAAGTCGTCTGTAACCCTGAATTTTAACAGAGAGTTCTGACCTGGAGACAACTGGACCTCGGCTTATTCAGCAGTGATAACAGCTTTCAGGAGGAAAAGGACCCTGACCAACACTGTCTACAGACATTACAGCCCAGAGAGCGTTTTAAACTCTGTTCAAACCAGAAGGATGGCTGTCAATCAGACAGCAGAAAAAGGAAAACCAACTTTGGATAATTGGCAGAATATGGACCTTCTCAAGAACAACTTCGCAAGAACACTGACTTTAACTATAATAATAATAAGAAGAAGAAGAAGAATGAAGAAAAATGAAAAATAGAAAGCTAGTAGATCAATTATTAAAGATTATTTCTAGAGGTACTGGGAGATTGTAGCGTATTTTCTACGTCACAAACATTGATCTTTGTTAAACTGCATTTTTTTCATCTGTTCCTGATTCACAATAATACAATTTTAGTCTTAATTTTTTTTACACATGTCCTCCATCATCAGAAAAATGCCACAGGTTCCTGTTAAAAACACCAAAAACTCCATTTTCATCAGTGTGGGTCTTTAACTGGTGATTTAAACTGTAAGGTTGTGATTTATTTTACATCAAAACTAACAGGTAGTGGTTTTTGCTCTAAAAAGGACTAGAAGTTGCCCCAAAATATAATAATTTCTTTAGTTTTGCTGCATTTTCCTAAATGAATTGACTTTTTCAACCCAGTTTAGAGTGAAAACAGCTTAGTTTTTAGCCAAAAGCAGCTGGTGGATTAATTTCCGTGTAAATTGTCGGCTTCACCTGCAGCCTGTCTGACAGTAAACCCCCAAAGTAAAAGGCCGACACAGCCCAGCCAAAAGCGGTGAAAGAGTCTCTCTGCCCCACAGCCGTTGGAGCTGCAGATGGCTGCAGATAGTTCCCCACATTTACTGTGCTCAACCTCAGACAGCCTCATTACTCGCCGGCTTCAGACAGACACGGCAATCAAGGATCAGGTCTGCAGTTTTTGTACATCTGCTGATAACAAGGCCCGCCATTAGCCGCTGGAATAATTTCCTCTCTTTATACAGTAATTGCTCTCCAGACTGCTGGAGTTTAACAATCTGTTTTTTTCCATCCGCATTCCAGTATAGCCCCTCCAGTAACAACAACACCCCCATCCAGGGCTTCTACATCTACTACCGGCCCACAGACAGCGACAACGACAGCGACTACAAGCGGGACGTGGTGGAAGGTAACGCAGAGGCATGTTTGGTGCTTGCAGAGCGGGTTCAGAGTGCGGACGGCCCGGTCCCGCTGTGACTCCACGCCTGTGGCGTGCAGATTGGCAGGGAGCCTGCAGTGTAACGGATACTCCGGGGTTAAGAGGGGAGTGGTGAAGAGGGGGCACTTCTGCCCTTTGATTTATGGAGGGTGCTCTGCCCGGGCAGAGGGGTTTCTTAAATCTGTTTTTCATAAGCTAATGGTTTGGAGATGTAACGTGAGGCGAGGCAGAGGCGGGGGGGGGGCTCGGGTAGCCTGGTGGAATGCTAACAGTTGAGCTTGTTGCAGGAAGGGAAAGAGGGGCACCCGTTCAACCAGCATAACTCTTCCGCATCGGAACGTTTGGCTCCTCAGCACCGGGGGGGGGGGGCAAATGTGAAATGCTACCCCCAGAAAAACTTGAAAAAACTGGAAGTTTATGTAATTATAAAATAAGATAAAGGCCGTCCCGGTTACACTTAGAAAGATGCAAAGGTTGGAGGCGGCTGAAAACGTCAAACCAAAAAGAAATTCTTTTGTTGCCTGAAAATGGCTTCATTTAAATGCAAAAAGCTGATTTAAAGATTAATTAGCAGCTTTATTCTGGATGAAATATGAACTAAGTGAACAAAAATACAATATAGCATACACAAACTGAAAACAAAAAGGGGTTTTCTTTTTCAAATATGATTTTAAAATGGCCTCATTTAGACACAAAAAGAGGATTGAAATATCAAAAATTAAATGTATTCTGAAAGATATAAAAATAAGTTAACAAAAACACAGCATTTTGAACACAAACTGAAATCAAATCCAAATTTATTTCTAAAATTAGTAAAAAGAAAACACATTTAAATGCAAAAAGCTGATTAAAATATCAATTAACCGGTTTATTTTTGGAAGATTTGTGAAAAGAGTGAACAATAAAACAAGATTTTGTAAACAAAACCAAAAAAGATGGATTCTTCCCCCGAATTTTGATCAAAAAAGACAAATGAATGAACAAAAATACAAGTTTTCAAACACAAAGCAGTTTTTACAAAGATATACAACATGGAATCAAATTCAGACTATCAAATTTAAGTTGTTACAAATGTATAAATGACAAACTGTTGGATGGGATTTTAGGAAATAATCGCGAAGATAAAAGTAGAATAATGTATCTAAAAGTTTCGTTTTTAGATTTATTTTTTTTATTATTGTTTTGACAAATGTTCACGCTTTTAGTGTCAAGCGTATACATTTGTTTTAAATAAATAAAAGTACAACCCAAACATCAGCAGATTTTATATGTGTGGCTTTGTTTGGTCACTAAAACGTCCATGTACATTCTTAGACCGATGCCTCGAAGCCTTAAAGTAATTTTTTTTAATTTTAGTAGATATAAAAGCTTTAAAATTTTATATATTTTCTTGTACTCCACTGTTGCTTTTACTAAAATCTACTAGAATCTTTCATTAAAAAATTAATTCAATTTTTCGTGTTCTTTGTGTCTGTTCCGCCATATTCTTTTTCTTCTTCTATGGTTTTGCAAAACTTCCTGGAATATAGCTAGCATTAGCATTGCTAATACACTTTAGCAATGTCCGACTCTCCTTCCTATTCCCTAATTACTAAAAAAGCTACATTGTGTGGGAGTACCTTATGTCCTGGATTTGCTCACTAATTTTTTTTAAACGGCAAATATGACATCACAGATTTCACAAAGTAAATACCTCGTAACTAGGAGCATTTTACAAAGATGATTTATTAATCCACTGTGTTCTGATGATGAAAATGTGGATGTTTATGAATAATTAAATTATTGAAAATACATTTTTTGACAAAAAATGTTTAAATGCAATGCATTGTGGTCTATATTCACCAGTCTAGTGAGTATCGGTGCTCTCTGGTTTGTCGCAGAGACTTGTGAGAAATTTCTCGGGCACTTAATTTTGGAACGCAGAGTGGTGAAGGAATTTGGACACAACCTTTGCCTTTTATTGTTGAAGGTTTTGGTTTTTTTTTGTTATACTTGACAAACGTAAACTTAGGTTAAAAAAGTTTTTTAGTGTCAGACTTTGTGCTAAAACATGCACAAACACACTCTGTGATATGCTAAGTTTGCGCGCTCCATACAAGAAGCTTCTTCTTTTTTCTGCCAAAACCTGCTTGACTCCAGTCAGAGGAGATACGACCAAATGAATGTAGGTGAAGTCAGAGGCTTTAACTTTGAAATGGTGTTTGATCTGAACTCAACCGACCCCCCCTTCGCCTGCCTCTCCGAAAAGGCTGTTTTTTTCCACAGCTGCGCCTGTGGTGATGTCATAGCTTTAATGTACCTGTCATTCCGCTTCACAATAGTTTGTGCCGCTTCTTTTCAAGACTCCCACGACTTTTTTTTTTCAATTCAGACGAGAAAGCTGTGTTTTATGTCCCGATGAGTCAGACAGCTCGCAGGAGTGGGAGGAGGATTCAAAGGTCTGGACTCTGGCAATCATTCTCCATAAGGAGTGTGTGGCGCTTTTTTTTTTTTTTTTTGTTAAAACGCGACACTCGAGCTTCGGCCTCTCCGATAACGTCTGTGCATTCTGTGCAACACTCCTCCCCCTCCCGCCGAGAAACACAACAACATGTCAGTGGTGTTTGTTGGAAATGTAGATTGTTGGAAGTTGTGTGTTTATGTGTGTGTAGTGGGAACCCTGGAAGGAAGCCAGAGCAAACATGAAGCTGCCATATATGGCGCTGCAGTAATGCAGCTGTCTGGGTCTTTGTGGAGCTGACAGAAAGGGCTGGGGGCGGGGGTTGAGGGTAGAAGTGGCAATAGCGGCGTGGTAGGGGCCTCAGGGCGTGACCTCAATCTCCTCCTATTCTGCCCCTTCAGGTGCAAAGAACTGGCACATGATCGGGCACCTGCAACCGGAGACCTCCTACGACATCAAGATGCAGTGCTTCAACGACGGCGGGCAGAGCGAGTACAGCAACGTCATGATCTGCGAGACCAGAGGTGAGTGAGTTCACCGCAACTCAGCCGCCGTGAGGCGTCCGCCCTCCGTGCCTGATCGCTTCTCCGCTCTGCAGCGCGTCAGACGCCGGGGTCACCCAGCCAGCACCCCGTCACCCCCCCAGACCCACACCTGCCGGAGCCCCCGAGCCCCCCGGGAGGACTGCTGTACTTGATCGTGGGCTGCGTCCTGGGAGTGATGGTGCTCATCCTGCTGGCTTTCATCGCCATGTGTCTGTGGAGGAACCGGCAGCAGAACAGCATGCACAGTGAGTGTCCCTCATGACACCTGCTCCCTGAAGAATTGTAGATTCAGACATCACTTCGAAACGGCAAACGCACTATACAATGCACTCTGTAGAATCCCTATCTACTAAGAAGCTATATAGTGCACTCTGTAGAACCCCTAACTATGAAACAGCTGTGTAGTGCTCACTACTTTTTACAGCCTTTTGCGACGATCATTTATAAGCCCACTGTGTTCTGAGGATGAAAATGTTGATATTTTATTGTAAAAATACATTTAAATGCATTTTCTTTGTAAAAAATAGTTTCAGATGCAATGCATTGTGGTCTCATTTGCTGATCTAGTGAGCATTGATACACACTGGTTTTTCGCAGACTTCTGGGAAATTTCTAGAGCACTCGATTGTTTGGAATTGTAGGCTACGTCCGAATTCCTTCACTACTCACTACACAGTGAATGATATAGTGCGTTCGCCATTTTGTAGCGCTGTCCGAGTCTACAATTCCAAAATCCGATGACCTATAAATTTCCCAGAATTCTCTGCGAAAAACCAGTGTCCATTGATGCTCACTAGATTGGTAAATATAGACCACAATGCACTTTACAGTCATAAAGAGCACATACATTGAATGTTTATAGTTTAAAACTACTTACCACATTTACGTATACCAACTGATTCTGAAATTGAGAAAAGCGGCTTGACGCCGCTATATAACACTTAACAGTTGAAAGTTGAAAGTTGCTTTTCTCAGCTTCAGAATGACTTGAAATTACGTTATTGCGTAAATGTTCAAAGAGTATTTTGGAGAACATGTTATTTCCTGTTGTCTTCTACGTCTCCGTAGAAGAGTGCTAAAAATTGTAGACACATTTTAGCTCATAGCGATGTTTTTTTTTTTGCTCTAAACTTAACTTTTCAAACAAACTGAGTCTGATTTCTGGTTTCTGTCTTTGGTGATGCAGAGTACGACCCCTCCAGTTACCCCCCCAGCATGTACCAGACGTCAGACATGAACGGCCACGTTCTGGAGTACACCGCTCTGACGCCAGATGCTGCCCACATCAACGGCGGCATCCACGGCGGCTACGGACAGATGCTGCCCCAGGGGTGCCACCACCTCCACCACAAGCTCCCCGACGGCCTGGCACTGCTCAACGGCTCCGGCGGCTTGTTCTCTCCAGGCCTTCCGCACGGACACGACGGCGCTCGAGACTGTGCGCATTCGCACCCCCACCACCTCTTAAACGTGAGAGCGGCGGCTCCTCCTGCAGGTCGGGGTTGGTTTTACACGCGCCTGACGCTGGTGTTGTCTCCTCAGGGTGGGGGCGTGTACACCGCTCTTTCTCAGGCGGAGTCTTCGGACTGCATGAGCTGCCAGAACCTCTGCAACAACAACAGGTAAGAAAACAGGCAGGAGAAGGATCTGGGTTTTTTTAATCAATATTTCAGAAGACGCAGAAAAAACGAAAAGCTTGGAAGCGTTTTTGTTTTGGTCCAAACGCTCTCAAAGATCTGCTGTCCTGCTACCACTGTTTATGTACTTAAGCATCACAGTTTACTCAGTGTTCACCCAGCCAGCAAACCTAATGAGCCCTGTGTTTATTTACCTCCGGCTGCTGGGAAAAACAGGCGGCGCCGGCACAATCTAGTCGTGTGCAGATAGAGAGACTTTAGAAAAAGTCCAATTCTGTTTGCTTTCCCAGTAGATGCTACAACAAGACCAACGGCACTTTCCCCAGCGGCACTCTGCCTCTGATGCACCGCGCCGCGCCCTGCCAGCAGGACGGGCTGGAGATGGTTCCTCTGGGTCAGGCTTTGCCACCGCGCCACGGCCCTGACCACGAGCACGACGAAGGAGGCGGTAACCACGGGGAGTCCCCGCCCTCGCAGCATTCCTGCTGTCCTAACACTGAGGACACGACGAGCGACGGCTCGGGTGAGAAACGACGTGGTGCACACCATTTATTATCTCTTTTTTTAAAGCTTCCATGTAAAATGACCTCTGAAGCGTATAGATTGTCCTCAAATTTATGAACAAGACTGCTCGACTGCGTAGAGGAACAAGCATGCAAGTTGAAAAAGGTTTAATAGTTTTATTCATAAATATAACCTTCCCTATTTATGAGGATAAACTTCATTACTAAGAAAATCAGATTTGTTTTCAAGAACTTTATTAATCACAACGATCCAATACAATGCAGTGCAATACAATAACAAGAAAAGAACATTAAGTAAAAAAACAAACAAAAATTAACAGTTATTAATACAGTTATTAATACTTGTTACATACATACATACATGTTACGCTTTCCTATTGTCCCAATTTTTAATTGTGGTCATGTGTTGTTTGACCTCATAAACCAAGATAGAGAAATGAGGGGAAAGATAATTAAATTTGGATTTATGAATGGACCATTTGCATAAAATCAATATGACAAACAAAAAATGGCAAACATTAAAAAAATACAACTGGTTTTTAAATAAAAACAATATCAAACAAAACATAAAATGACTGTAGAGGGCATTAAATCGCCCTAAAGCCGTGTTTCCACAGACGGTCCGATCCAGTATTTTGACTTGTTTCCATTATAAAATAGACCCATTAAGTTGGACTGTACCATACCATTCTTAGGCCCTCCTTTAGTTGGAGGTCCATAGTAGAATGGAAAGAACTGGTTAGGGCGGAGCAACTGTTGATACCTCTTGATTGGCTCAAGGTCACTTTGACTGAAGAAATGAGCTGTATTCCTCTCTTGTTGATATGAAGAACCAAAAGTCAAGTGAAACAAATGAGGGACTGGATGACCTCCATTGTTGTTGTTTGCTTCACCCCACATGCACCGTGACGGTCCAGTGAATAGCCTGGACCGGTCTAAACTGCAGCAAATAGTTGCCATTGTTGTTGCTCCCAATAGTTTTTTTTTTTTTCATGTATAGGTTCATTTATTAAATGTTGATTTTGTTTTTTTGGGGGGTTCCTGACTGGGTCCTGTCCCCTCAGCAGCGGACGAGCCCGAGTGCGTGGACGTGGAGGGGCCGGTGGTGTGCTGGGAGAGCCTGGGCCTGCCAGACTTGGACTGTGACGTGAAGCCCGTCTGGATCTCCGGCAGCGGTCTGGCGGCGGGGGAGCTGATCCAGCCCGGCCCACGGGAGGCCTGAACCCCTCGAGAGGATTTGGCGTCAGAGACACTGTGTGATACGGCCACGGCCACAGAGACCGGGGATGTGAGAGAGACACAAAAACAAAAAACGGCATCCCATCGGAGGAAAGACTCACAAAACGTTTTAGATGACCTATTTATTTTTTGTAGTAGTAAAGTATTATTTCATATGAATGTATCTGTTAAAAGAAAAAAAGTTTGTCTTTTATAATATTTATGCCTTTTGGATGAGAAATACTTTTTATTTTTGGCAGTTTTGTCCCTCTGTGTTCCACTACAGCGTGAAGATTAGCAACTGTCTGTGTAAAGTTTTGTAATAATATAAAAAGAAGATATGGAAGGGTCAACCAGAGCCCCCCCCTCCTGCTCCTTCTTTCTTCGCCTCTTTCATGTTGGATGAGCTTCCAGGCCTGCGCTCCAACCCATCCATATTTCTGGCAGCTCTTTGATGTGGGCAGTGACCCCTGAACCAGGGAACACTCCCTTCACTGTTCCCATTAAGGCCTCTGCTCTGTGCTTCATTGAGTCCTCCATAGCTCATCCCTTTACACCAAACGCCCTTGTTGGCCAGAGAGCGCCGTCGACCCGCCGGCCCAAATCTGTCACATTTGAGAGCAAACCCCACTGTGGCCGCCGCCGGAGCAGACGGGCCGACAGGAGCGGAGAAAATTACACGCTCTCTTCATGGAATCCAAACCGATTCTGTTTGCTTGGTTTGTTTTGAAAAGGAAGGAGGAAAATCCGTGGAGCACGAGCATTATTATTATTATTCCAAGCGCCACACTCGCTGTTTTGAGTGTAAAGCTTTAAAACAATGTGTGCGCTCAAAAAAATTATTTTGGACTTGAAACAGAAAAATGCACTTGAAGCTTAAAAATACGTACAATCAAAGGAATTTTCACTCACGAGAAATTTGATGTCTCTTCTTCGTTTAAGACAGAGCAGGGCACTGCGTCACAAATATGCCATAAAAAGCTAGCCAATGACATTGACATGAAGATTGATGCTGATTGGTCAGAAATTCGTCCAATCAGCTCATAGACTGGATAAGGTTTGATAGAATTTCTGACCAGTCAGCATGAACTTTTATGTCCGTGTCTGTGAAAAATGATTTTGATTGCTTGTACTTTTTACGTCTCAGAAGTAAAATTGTTTGGTTTGCACATGTTTTTAAGTGTCAAGTGTGATTTTCTGTTTCAAGTCCAACATCGGGGTCCGGATGAATCTTCATGCTGGCTGAGATGTGAAATATGAGACTAAAACTACCTGCATGGCCACATACCTACCTGTACGGGCCGCACAGGAAATGGTGTGTAGTGATTTCTGTGACCCTTTAAGAACAGGAACGTGTTTTTGGGAAAAACTGATCCGTCCCTTCTCTCCAAAAGCCCAGACCCCATGTTGGTTTTGGGATAATCTCCTTGGCTGATTGGAGTTGATAGGATTGCAGCGGGCACATGACAGGCCCGGCTGTGCTTCACTGAGGCTCTCCATGCTTGGTGCCGGTCTGCCTGCGTGATGGCGGTCTTCAGGCCCCGGCTCGTCTTCCCTCGATGCCGTACGGGATATTCCTGGCACCCGGATTTACCCTCTGTGCCGGCGAGGCGTGGCGCTGCTTCTTCCGGCTGGTATTTTAAGTGCCGTTCGTAGAATTCCTTTTGGGCCTGTTCTTTTCCCAGGACTAGACCGCCTCGTCTTCTCAGCCCCAAAATTCTCAGATCTTTTGATGGGATTTTTTAAAATTTTATCTTAAGATTTTAACCAAACACAGTGGACCAAAACGGCTCTTTCAAGTCATATTTTTTCTTTTTAGTTACAAAAAACAAACAAATGGAGCCGGAATAACAAAAAAAAATCTCTGCGGCAGGACAAGGGATGCTGACAGATACGGCTGGGGAGGATAAGGGCAAGGTTGTCCCTAAATGAGCCTCTTCCCTGTCTCCCACGTCTGTCAGTGGGTCCTCCCCCTCAGTTCTGCCCTGAACCCTCAGCCTACGCAGCTACACCCCTTCATTAAGGAGCCCATGGGAACAGGGAAGCCTATTGTCAACCCAGGAGGTTTTTTTTTTGTCAACCTGTTAACACCGGCCCCTCTTCCCTCCACCTGCCGTTCTGTGGCTGTGACTCCCCTGAGTCAGACGGAGTTTGTAACTCCTGTTACTCCTGGAGATGTCACAAACCACAAGTGCAGCATGTTGTCCTTGGATGAAGAACAGCATTCCGGTGGTTTCCTGCTTGGGACACACTCACACACAGGCGCACTGATACTGCAGTTTACTCTCGAGGATAACTTCTCTGCAAGATACCACAGTTTTTGCTTTGTATTTTTATATTTCTGAAACTGTGTTTGTCTCACCTGTTTTACTTCTTTTTTTTTGCTCATGCAGGGGTTTTGGGATGTCCCTTTTTTTCCTAAAGATTTTTTAAAAATTGTTTTCAGAAATGCTGTTGTTTTTATCAAGACTTCCAAGTTTAGCAAAAGTGCATTAATATGCACACACAGCAAATTCTGCACCAAGGCAGGAAGCAACATTCAAAGTTTGTTTTTTTCCAGACGTCTGTCCAGTTTCAAACTCTTAAAACACAATGAACTTATTGTCTGTTGCTGGCTTACAAAAAAGACTTCTATGACCTACTGACTGTTAGCTCAACTCAAGGACATCAGGGTTACATAAAGGTGAATATATAAAGGTACCAACCTAATGCAGTTCATAGTTTGATTCTCGAGCAACAGCTGTTAGCAATGCAGCAAATGTGTCTCAATCCCTTGTCAAAAAGTACACCTGAAGTTTTTTTATTAAGTATACTTAAGTATAGATAGTATAATACAGACTATGTATGTGTAGTGTAGAAAGTCTACTGACTGAATACTTCGTCAGACTAACTTAAAACATTTAAGTTTACTACGTGGATGGTATATAAAAAGTATACTGCCTCACTTTTACCATTGGTTGAGTATACTTAAATAGACTACTTTTTGGTAAGAGTTAGCAAGGCTAGTTAAAAACACAAAACAAATTAGAATAAAGACAGCTGACATTTTATTTAGTTTGCTTTTTAACAAGGTACCACTTTGGCTCTTAATGCTTGATTCTTTATTAGTATTAGTATGCTAGCAAGTTATCATGGGTTTAAAAAATCTTTATAAGGCTGATAGATTATTGAAGTTTATACCATAGTCTGGGGAAATTCTCGATTCTGATTGGCTACTGGGTGTTCATTAAAAAGAGATAAACGCAACTAAAAAAGAATTTCCGGTCACCTAGCTTAAATGTTCCATATCACAGCGCTGGCTTCTTTAAAACAAAAGTTTGCTTCATCATCTGGACAAATACAAGCGGTAAGAGGTGAAGTTTTTCTCTGACGTGATGCTTTATTGACGATCAGCATCTGGTATATATCGCTTTCCTTTGCCGCTGCAGTTGAGGTCCGTAGCGGCTCAGCCGGCTGAGCCGCTACGGACCTGCACGTGGTGCAGCGCGTTGTCACAGTAACGTGACAACGCGCTGCACCACGTAACAAATAGTCAGTTTTTGTGAAAAAAACGATTCAAACCAAAAAAATAACGAGAATAAAGTACCAAAAACTGGTTGAATATTTATTTCTTTTGTTAGTGACCAAGATATATATATATATATATATATATATATATATATATATATATATATATATATATATATATATATATATATATATATATATATATATATATATATATATATATATATATATTTTCATATATATATAATTTCTGATATAAGTATGCATTATCAGAAATTAACGCAAGCCGTGGAAGCCTGAGCTGTCCTCTGCTTCGCGTCGGATCGCATCAACAATCCACCCTTACCTAAGTCCTGGGTGTGAAAATGGGTGTGAAAAATCTACGTCTCATCATAAACCCTTACAAGGAGGGGAGTGGGGAGCTAAATGCTAAAAGTTTGTCTTTATTATATTTGCCTGAATGCGGTCAATAAGAAGGAAAGAGAAAGCAATACGTTTGTTTGAAAATGCTTAATTGCTAACAGCTAGATTCAGCCTTTTTTCTATCAGCTGTAAAGGGGAACTGGCTTGAGTAGCCCCTCCCCCTTTCCAATCCAAACAGGAAGTGCCTCTAAGAAGCCAAAACAAGCTCTCTCCTGATTGACAAGAGTGGTTGTCATAGAAATGTTGACTCCAAATGGCTTGGATCAATCACTGCTTACTGACATCGTCTGGCTCCAATATGGCGGCATCCGTATCGAAAAGAAATTTCGGCTAAATTGGCTTCATTGGAACTGTGAGTAAGTCATATTCTATTAGTGAAGTCACAGTCTCTCGCTCTCGTTCTCATTTACAATCAAGGTTTTTTTTTACTACAGACGCTAAATTATTGTCCAATCTACCAAAGAAAATCTTATTGTGTTTTTTGCTAAATTCTGTCCGTTGTTTTGATACACAAGTTATAAGTTAAACAACCTTTAACCCTAAACAACTTTAAAATTCCGCCAGATAGCCCTTATTATAGTCTTTGACAATGAGAAATGTTTCAAACTGATATGGATTAAACTAAATCGTTAAATCTGGGACAAAATTTTTGAGGCTTAATAATGTTTTCTATTTTCCAAAAAGGTTTAATGTACTACAACCACAATGCCAACTTTAGATTATTAACAAATGTAGTTGCAAGTCTCTTAGATAAGATAAGACTTTAAGACTTTATTTATCACACGATGGGGAAATTCTTTACAAGTCAATGCTCGGGTTTCTGATACAAGTCTGAGTAAAATCTAAAAATTCTGCTAACTAGTTCAGGTTAGGGTACAAGCTTGTGGCTCGCCCAGCATATTTTCTAATTCACAAAAAATACATTTTGAGCTTGATTTTCTTCATATATGTCCTGTATTATCAGGAAAATGCCACAAGAGCGTGTTAGAAGCGCCAACTGTTCATGGGAGTGAGTCTAAAAGTAAAAAATTTGTCTTGAGTACAAGTCTCGACTCAGTGAACCCGCGGTCAAGTCTGACCTGAAGATGGATCACTAATTTGGTCCCAATTTTACGATGGTGAATTCAATTAACTCGCAAATGTCTCCCTAAATATCAAAGTGAATCTTCTGGTTTCTGTTTATAAGTTCGAGTCAAAAGTAACTCGTCACAAGTCATCATTCACGGGTCACAAGTCCAACTTAGATCACCGGGTTAGGTTCCAAATTAAAACCCAAGTCACTGCACGCGTCTGTAGGAGGAAGCTATAGCCTCTCAACAAAACCAAGCTAAGCGTTTGTCAGAATGACTCATCTGACTAGCTATCCGTGACCTCCAGTCGAGTGAAGTAAAAGGTGATCTTGGCTCCTTCGTCCGTGTCGTACAGAGCCTGGCAGGTGTACATCCCGGCCGCGTCCTCCTTCAGGTCCTCAATGACCAGCGCCGACGTGTTGGAGTTCAGCTGCAGGCGGCCCAGGTCGCTAGCCTGAGGCTGGAGCTTCGAGCCTTTCCCGTAGTTATGGGCCAGAGCCACGTTGTTGTCCGTCCCCGGTTTGGTGAAGCCCCAGAAGAAGATGTCCGGCAGAACGGCGCCGCAGTCCAAGGTGACGGAGCCTCCCGCCTGTGCGGTGACATTGAATCGGATGTATTCCACCTCGTCGGGGTCATGGATCTCCAGACCTGTGACACGTGACGGACTCGGTTAGCTGCCGTTATAGAAACAAAAACCCACGGTGCTGACAGAAGTGCACAAATTTTTCTCGGGCATAGTTTCTGCAGAGCGGCAGCAGTTCATTAGAAATTAGTGGGTGAGGCTGCTGTCTCAGGATGTTATCCCATCATCCCATTGGTTACAGTCTCTGCCGCTAACTTACAGCCCCTCTCACACCTCAACCTAACATTACAACAAAAAGCAGTATTAAGCCATCCAGCCGTACAGATTTGAGACGAGGAAAACAAAGACGCACATGGGTCTAGTCGTCTGCAAGTGGATGAATCAGAGCAGGAAGCTTGTGGCCCCGCCCATCACTTCACTAATACGTTTTTTTCAAGCAGCCTGTTTTCATCTGCTCTTGATTCACGACCATTTAGGAATAAAGACATACTCAGAGATTCAATGTTTAGCTTAATTTTCTTTATATATGTCCTCTATTAACAGAAAAATACACAACTTTTATTGGATTGGGTCTAAAATGAGCAACAAACTGCTTCTGGTCTCATTTTGATCTCAGACCTGATGATAATGACAGCAGTTTGAGGGGAAGAGAGAAGCTACTTGCCCCAACGTGTCGGTTAAAGTCGGCTGAAACACGCCAAGCCTTTACCTTGTAGAGGAGGAGCCATCCAGCAGAGGAGCAGGCAGATAATCGGAACCATCCTCAGCCAGAAGGTCTAGAGTCAGGAGGCGTTTTCGACCCTGTGCTAATCTGTCCCGTCCGAGAGCGAATGAACAAGTCCCGGGACCTGACCGGGAGGAAATTCTGACACTATAGACGACACTAGATCCCCTTTCAATTATTCAGCAGTGTTTCCAGCCCTGCAGAGTGGCTCCGCGTTGCCCGCTCACAGGTAAACCTGAGAGGAAGCTGTCCGGATGACGCCTTCATGGATTATTGAAGACGTCGGAAACAAGAGCAGAAATTCCATCTCGTCTGATCGTTCAGGGAAAAACAGGCAGCGAAGGTCATGACCTCACCGAGGCCTCCAAACAATTCCACCAAGGCTTCTATTTTATGATTGATTTACCTCGGGATTATAGAGTCAAATTTGTAAACCTGAAAGCTGGTAAACTTAATTCAGGAGAGTCTTTTTGTTTTCTCGGCATCGAACAGCCTTCAGAAAATTTGTCTCGTAGCAAAAATGTCCTGTTTTTTTTTTTTTTTTGTATTACTGCTGAATTCAATTTACTTCATGATTTAAGTTTTTTTTAAAAGAAAATCTCACTTTTAATTATCCTAAATTATCTTATCCATCAATTCTTTGCAACTGACTTCTACCAAAATAATACAAAAGTAGATTCATTTCTGTATTTGTTAATTTTGTCTCTAATAAAGCTTTTTAAGCAAGTTTAGACCTAAATTACCTGTTTAGAGCCACCATGAACTTTTATCTGAAAATGTTGCATTTGCAGCTTACTTTGCATTTTTCTTTTGTATTTTTTATTTTCAGCTGCCACATAATAGTTGGAGCTAGTTTAGCTAGTGTAGCACGTAAAACAATAGATTTACCCATCAACAGATGATCCTGTTGTCACTTCTTGCTTTGAAATCATGCCGTCTCACCCACTTTAATACTTGATTTATCTTTTTTGCAATAAAATTGTGTCACTTAAGCTTTTCAGAACATTCTGTCAAATAAAGAAGAACTATCCAGATGTTATCTTTTTGTTTTCTGCGTCTTTTTGGGTCTGTTCTCTTCTGTCGGTAGAAGTTCTTGCTTTTCCTCCAGACCTTCACCAACAAAGGGAGATGAAATCTGTCTGCTTTCATCAGTGGAGCTTGTTTCCACAGGAAAAACACAGTTTTCTAGTTCATTTACTGCAATCTCCAGATCCTCTTACAACTATTCATTTCACTGTAGAACAATAGAGATTAGACCGTGACAGCGGGCGCCGCCAGTGACGCCGTACAGGAAGTTGGCAGGATGGGTGAGGATGATGATGATGTTGCTGCGAAAAAAGGATAAGAGTTTTTTTGTTTGTTTGATTTTTTGAATTTAAGAGCGTGATTACAGTTCTGTAAGAAGTCACACCGATTCAGATTTCAGAAAATTAACACTGGAGAAACCAAGAACTATTTTCTTCTGGGCTTTTTAAAGTTAATGTTGGTATAGCAGCAATTAACATAAAAACAAAAACAATCAAATAAAAAGAAAATACATAAAATGAAAAAATTAAAGTTGAGTTTGACCAAGTGAGCAAACTTTAAAATGATGCTTCAGCAACAAAAAAAAGTTATTATTTAACTTTTATAGATATTCACCTGACAATCCTAACGAGATTATTTTCAGCACTTTTAGAGACAAAAATCAACAGAACAACAATTTTATAGGAATTCTATATTTTTTAAATGAGATACATGGTATGTGCTCAACCTAGAATCACCCACCACAAGAAAATTTAAATAAAATGTAGGACAAAGTCTGTAAAATACAGCAGCTAAAAATGTCTGTAAACGCACCAATGAAGCGAAATAAAGAATTTCTGTCTGATGAAAGTTACGCTGCAACGTTTTTCTCTTCCTTTGTAAATGTTTACTGAAATTGCTTTACTTTTCTAAAATGTTTGTTTGATCTCAAAAATATATGTTATATTTCTAACAAAACGCTTCAGTTTTCCATTTAAAATCCTCCAAAATTGAGGCAGAATCGGCTGGTATGTATGATTTTTATATTTTTTTATTATGATTTTTGGCACAAGAAACTTTAAAAATGTGAATGTTTTAGACACCGTACATTTGAAAATTTCCATTTGCTGTCGTGAAAAACAGTTGAGTGGACAGATTCAAATAAGCCCAAATATTTGCATACGTTAAAGAGTTTGTGCCAAAATGCAGAAGCGGCTCTGCAGCTGCTTCAAGCTGAGAAGACGTTTGCTCCGTTCCTTAATGGCTGCAGAGAGCCGGAGTAAAATTCCTCTGCAGTGAAGCACATCCATTTTAAGAGCTGCAGCCCCGCCACATCTGCTGGCTGCCTGCCTGCAAAGCAGGAAAAAAATGGAGAGGGCAGCCAAGTGGAAAGTGTGAGTTGTTTGAAAACCAAAATGTTTGAATGGTTAAATGGTTGAATGGGGGGAAAAAAGAATCGGCAACAAAGGAAACGTTCCTGCTTATCTGGACCTTTGCAGCCCCCAAAAGCCTTCAGATCCGGTCGGGTCCGGCCTGTTTTGCTTTTTTTCTTTTACCCTCCTTGGCAGCAGATGAGAGAGCAGATCTGCAGCAGCCATTATTGCCACTCTCCCATGTGCCACCGCCCGCCCGGGCTTTATGAGGGGCTGCTGAAACAGGTGGGCTCCCGGAGCGAGCCCTGTGATTAGATAAGTCATGACTGCTGCCGAAGGCCAAGCTCCTCTTCTTCTTCCAGAGGACCACCATGTCTTCCTCACAGCCCCTGCAGGAGATGAAACAATCCTGCGTTTCCACTCACACTTTTTCTCTGACTTTTTGTTTTCTCGTGAGGGCGAGAATTTATTGTTGTTTGTGAGCGCCGCCGTCCTCAGACCTGCGTCGCACGGCGAGTGCAGCTGCGCCTCCTCCTCCTCCTCCCTGCTTTTTCCTCTCTTGACAGTTGGACCACACATCGAGGAGGTGGAGCGGGGCTGTTGGATCACCCTGTTTGCCAACCGTTCATATATTTTCATCGTTTATCTGCCAGGCGATGCTCATAATGGGGCCTCCCCCCCCTGAGTCCGGCCCCCTGCGACCTCTCCTCGCCATGCCAGCCGGGCTCCATCCCAAACCTTCAGCAGAGCCACAGCTGACTGGACTTGGGACAAGAGGGGCAGGAAGAGCCCCCCCACCATTGAGAACAGGGGCTAAAAATACTGTAAGAGGCTCAGAAATAAATCAAAGCAGAAAAAGCTTCTGCTTTTAAAAAATAAACCGAGGAAGATTGTTGGAGGTTTGGTGTTTTCTCCAGACTTCAACTCATTTGTTCCCAGAAAGCGGCAGGTCGTGTAAACAGTTTACTCGGATCAAGTCGTTCTCTTGAGGCGAGTCTTAAGATGTTTACGCTCTTGGACTCCAACAGGAGCAGACGGAGGGGCTGAAGCCCCACCAGAGGTCCTCTGCAAACAACATGTGGAAAGGCTTTGGGGTCTAATGGAGCATGAGTTTTTATGGACCGATCAAAGACTCTGACCGCTGTCCGTCTGAGCGGAGATGACACAAACTCCAGAGGATCACTTCATCTGGCCTCCCCTCCCCAAGGGACACTCAGCTGTTTTCTGAACAGTAGCTCCTGGACACGCCCCCACCCCCCTCCCGTCCAGAGCAGCTGGTCTGTCACGGCCACTTTAGTTTGCTTCGTATGTGCAACACTTTTGCTTTAGACACACTTCCTCTGAGGAGAGTTAGTCTCAGTTAAACACCGTCAGGGAAATGAACGACTCGGTCCTGTGTGGGACTTTAGGATCCAAGCATCGTGTCCTTTCAGAATAAAGGTGCCAAGCCAAACGTTACCAACCTTCATTCTACTTCCTGTTTTCGCGTTTGTCAACATGAATACGGATCTAGAAGTGAGGATGAAAGGTGATATACTGAATGAATGCTGTTCGTCAGAAGAAGCCAAAGCAGATTTTTAAATAATGATTTTATTTTCAGACAGACGACTCGTGCAGTAGAGAACGACTTATTTTCCATATTTTCTCTTAGTTTGGCATAAGGCTCCATTCAGATACAACAAAAAAAAGATCTCCATAGAAAAACTACCCCTAACGGAGCTCACAGATGGAGGCCGGGGAGGATGGTGTGACGACAAACGCAAAGCTTGCAGAAATGGATGAAGAGGGCGTGGCCCGCTCACCTGGTACTTAAGTAGGACGCGGAACAGGTGAGTTAATTGGGCTGAACCACCCGCAGAGAGGAGTAAACAGGTAAACGCACTGCTGAGCTGCCTGCCTGAAATTCTCCCAAGGTCGTTCATTTGATAAACTAACTGACTATTAGTGTCACACCTTCATTTACTTAGGTTGCTTTCACACTGCACTTTTAAGAAGAGACCATCCGTCTATGTCACTCTTGACGAAGGCCAAGGCGCTCTTCTCGGTCACGTGAAAGGATACCGCTAAAATAAAATCCAGGATCTAGCAAAGTGAGTAACAAACAAACGTCTTTGGAAAGTTTCTTTGCCAAGAGAAAAACACCCAGCCAGGAGAGAAGAGGACCCTTTGAATTCGAAAAAAAAGAGAGCTACATTTAATAGACAGTACTTCTTTTTTGCACCATGAGTGTGGGAAGGGGAGAGGATTGTGACACCTGTGCAATGTTCAATGTTGTGCGTGTCAAAATAAAAGCATGGGGTACGTCTTGTCACGTATCTGTTCCCCCTTCAGCGTAGCATTGCTAAAATAGTTCCTAAAAGCGGTTACATTAGCACCAAAGTCAAACATGTTTATAACTCATTTAAAAACATAATATAATGCAGATAAAATGATCAGTCATTTGGTCGGTGGGCATGAGAGTAGAGACAGTTCAGATCAAACCGAAGCAAAAGTTTTAGCAGTAAAGAGGGGAATTTCAAGCCTGAGGCCATGAGACTTTCAAACATGATTAACGGTCATCTGCAGCCTTCACTGTGAGGTGAAACAGCGGCGTTGGACCTCATGTTGATGTCTTTTTTCCCTTCTCTGCAGTCACATGTATTTTGCTGTCAGCGCCAGCCTCATTTTCTTGTTCGAAGCTGTTTTCGAACAGCGTTTGAGGATCACTTTGTGTCATTATGCAATTTATCAGCAGATGTACAACAGCTAATTATCTTGGGAGGGGAGGCCAGCGCTGTGGGATGTCGACAAGTCGAATGTTGACAAGCTTCCATTAGACAAAGATTAGCTTCAGAGCATCCCTCCATGACGGAGAAACGACTGTTTTGTTTCCACTGCTGTAATGGAGTTGTCAAACATAGTTTAACTTCTGCAGCTTCTAGGAAAAATACACCCTGAGTGCAGTTTATGACGAGCACACCGCTGATGTGTCTGACAGGGGTCCGAACGCGCTCGATGGATGTTGACTTAAGGCTGGCAGCTGCTGGAAAGGTCTGGTGGATTTGTCCCGTTTCTGCTCACACTGCTTTGTTTTTAAAGGACAAATGTTCAAATAAATCTTCTAAAATAATGAGACTTTTTGTTTTTGTTTGTACAAATAAATATCATAATTATTGCTAAATATCAATCTGCTATACCAATTCTCAAAAAAACATCTCAGATTGATCGGTAGCTGTGTTTTTGAAATTGCACAAATTGGATTTGCGATGATAAAGTCGCCTAAAGGAAACGCGACCATTTTGAAAAAATCTCGCATTTATAGAGAAAAAGTTTTTGCACTTGGAGGAGGTGGCTTTCGAGGCGTATCAAAATTGACATATTTGGCAAAACTTCAATGGAAACACTTTTTTCAAGTCATGTGACCAACTACCGAATGGCAAGGGGCTTCTTGGTAGAAACTGGAGGCCTCGTACGCCGCACAGCGGGCGCCACAAGAGCTTCCACTGCATCACACAGCTCATCAAATGTTGAGCGTGTCATGCGGGATTGTCGGAATCACAACTCTGTAAAATCACCAATGACCATTTCCCAAAATCCCGTCATCCGTAGCCACCCCCAAGTGTAAGGAGCTCGCCGCTCCATGAGACGCCGACGTCTCCTTTGAATGCATGATTCAAGATGGTTTTTTAAAAGACTTAACACGTGAATTGGTCTGTGTTTATCGACACAGTAATGATTTAATGGAAGTAGTGCAATTGCAAAATAGTGTTTTTTTTCGACATTTCTAGAATTTTGATAAAGTTTTGTGCATATGTGTAATGAAAACATAGCTACTGTAAGCTTGCTAACGTCACTGGCGCTACCCAATCCGTAGTGTCTACCCAATTGGTAGTCCATGTGTGCAAAGTGTGACTTCTTCTGCTAAAAGCATTTTACACCACTTAGTGGTGTAAAAGAAGAGGAGCTTGGCCTATTTCCCCATGTAATCCATGGACACCAGTGAAGATCACAAATCATTGAAGAAAAAAGGTTCAGCGGACTGTCTTGTGGGGTCCAGATGACCCCACTCCCAATGTTAAAATGCCTAGGATAGCACAAGGGTTAAAAATGTTACAATAATTGAAATCATTATTTTAAAAAGTGACGAACCCATGACTGTGCAAAGAATGACCCCGTGGCAGGATCTACCTGATCCGTACCGCCCGTGTACAAATGTTTTCTTCTTCTTTTGTTTCCTTTGATGACAGTTTCCTCCCAGTGTACTAGACACCACCACTTAACGGACACATCATTAACTATTGTTGTATGTTTCTATGCTAATGATTAACTATTGTATTTGTGTGTGCGGGCAGATGGAAATGGGTTGGCTAATGTCTGATAAAGTGTACTTTTCTTGATTAATGCTCCTGTACACGATTGCTGTCAAATCAACTGAACGAAGAAACTCAGACATTATTAAAAATTAATTTGGCTGCAAAAGTGGGTGCAGTAGCACAAGGGCATCTCGGTCGAGTCAAATGCCCTCAGTTTGTGAATCCCCATTGATAACACATCCTGTAAAAAAAAGATCAGAAAAAAGAATGGCTCCAAGCTGTATGACATCACGGATCATTGACATCATCATTGTCTGTAAGGACAACAACATAAGATTGTACAGTGACTTCTTAGGTTCTTCTGTTGTCAGACACGATTGTGATTATTCATATACTATGTAGGGCCCTGGAATTTAAAAGCAATTCGGACACCATGCTTTTATTTTTAAATGGTTGAAATGATGTAATCAATTTCACGAGGTTAAAATCTAATTAATATGACCGTTTTGTGACAATTATTAATGAGTTCACTGTCTTCTGAAGATAAAAATGTTGATGATTTATTAAAAAATAAATGTAAAAACATTTTTCGGCAACAATCATTCAGACACAATGCATTGTGGTCTATATTTGCCGATCTAGTGAGCATTGATGCACACTGGTTTTTTTCGCAGAGACTTCTGGGACATTTCTTAGGCACTCGATTTCGGACAGCGCTACGAAATGGCGAACGCACTAAATAGTGAGTAGGGAGGGAATTCGGACACAACTATGGGGTTTATGCGACTAATGCATCATGGGAAAAAAAGAAATAGAACTCAGAACATGAGGCATAGGTTGAGCAGACATTTATACATTCTGGAGCCACCGAAGAAGAAATGACCGGCGAGTCTGCACATGTTGCATTCTATGGAAGCATTTCTGTAGCATAACTAAAGATAAAAATCAATACCAGAAATGCTTTTTCATTTTCAAAATGAAGCTGCATTTGTTGACTCAAAATGAAAAAGAAAAAGCAATTCGCCAAACCGCTTTTTCTTTTTCTTCTTCGACACCTCTCATTCTGTCACTTCATTAAAATGGTATTTGACTTTTCATTTTCAAAAAGGTCTCTAGTAAATGTGTAGCAAAATTCAATTATAAATATTTAATTTTACAATTAAAATGGATTAAGAGAAATGCTTTTTTTATTTTCACAATGGAAATGCATCAAATGACTCAAAGATCAAATTAAAATCAATCCTTCAAAATGCTTTTTCATTTTCTACTATAACACTGCGCTTTCTGTGACGTCATTAAAGGGAAAATGCAAAGAGGGGATTGCATTTTCATTATCAACATCCATACCGCAAAAAGTGTAGCATAGTTCAATTCCAGTCAGCATTTCCAGGAGGGAGGAGGGGCGATTTTGAAAATGAAAAAGGATTTCTGGTATTGACTTTTTTTTTAAATTATGATACAGAAAGACTTCCATAGAATTATCTGCTTTAAGGTAAAGACATTCAAACATCCCTGTTTTGATTGTTTCTTTAGAGTTAGACTCTGCAGTGCTTTTTCCATCTGGTAGCAGTCGTGCTTGTTGAGAAGATAAAAATGATATGAATCGCTGCTGGCAACTCCAATGTCCAGTCTGGGATCAATTACATAGATGGGATTCAGAGGAGGAGGAAGAAGCAGAGATTCTGTACCATGATGGGGTCTGGCGTTGGGGGCGTGGCCTGAACACACACACACACACACGCTGTGTGACCTGCAGCTTGTGCAGACGCTCTCCAATGTCTGCGTGGATTGGCTGAGGCTGCATGCTGCCACAGCCCCGCCCCCGTTTAACAGGCAACTGATGGCGGTTCCAGATGAGGCCGCTCTCAGCCAGCCGAGATTTCATCACAGCAACAAACTCGTCTTTTTCCCATCGAAACTTTTAAAGCTTTAGACCATCGAGTCAATGTTCACTTTTCAGGGTTCACCTTTTTTTTCTTCCTATTTTCTGCTTTCATTTTCAAACAGTGCAGTAAAACACATCTGCCCTGCAGTCTTGTCGCAATGCATTGTGGGATACTTGAGACAGAGGCGATGAAAAGAAAGGAATATGAATAAGTAAAAACAGACCAGGAGGGGGGAATGGGGGGGGGGGGGGGGGTCCAATAAAATCCAGAACGCTTTGAGCTCTCGCCGTTTCAAAGGAAGCCTCCTCTGTGAGTTCCTTCGAGCAAGTGGAGCCGCACGTCCACAGCTCCGCCCAAGGTCACGCCTCCAGCCCCCACGATGCCTTTCAGGGTCAGGCTGCAGGCCCCATGCTGCAGGACCTCACCTCATGTGGCCCCGGAAAAACTCTCAGGCAAACGGTTCCAGCTGATGAGGATGCAAAACCTCACCGTCCAGAGGCCATGAAGCGGCTTTTCAACAAAAGTTTAAAAAAAGAAACTGTAAATGATGAAAAAGTAACAAACTTACCAGTAAAACTGGTGTTTTTACATGTTCTTGAAGCATTTTTGGGGAAAATGGAGGACATATATTAAGAAAATGAAGCTCTAAAGTGCATTTCTGGCTATTTTTCTCTTCAAATTGTTGTGGAGTAGATGTAAAGATGCAGTTTAAAAAAACGCAGTAGGAAATACTCCCCGGTCATTTTCCTCGTCTGAGGTGGCATCTGACTCAAAAGTGTTGACAGTGTGAGGGACTAACTTAGTGATGGGGAAGGGAAGAGGGGGCGGGGTTGCTCTATGCCTGCAGTTCCGCCCACAACTTAGTAGCAAATTTCTGATGAACTCCTGCCACTCTGCAGAAAGTCATACAGATTGTTTTTATTTAAGCATAAAACAAACGACCCCAATATTTTTAAAAGATCATTAATATCACAATATTTCTTTAAAGGGCATATCCTTCAAAATCAACTTTTTTTTAGCTTTTAGGTGTATTATAATGTTCATTTCTCTTGGAAAATACCCCCAAAGAGGTATTTTGATCCATTTCCACTTCTCCAAATATTCCTCTGAATACCTGGTCCCTGAGCAACAGCCCCTCCCAACCCACGAAAACGACACGGTTCTCACATTGTGACATCACAAAGTGAGGAACCGCCCCTTCCAGTAATAGTCTGCACCGGCAGCTCCGCCCCCAGGCTAACACACACACACTTTCTCCGTGGAGCTAAAACACTTTCATTTCACATCCACAATATGCACAAAATCTTTGCAAAAGTTCGGATGTTGTTTGTTTACGTGGGCGACACGCAGACACGCTGCCGAGGCGGACTTTAGGTTGATGCCATGAAAAGGGTGGCGCCAACACGGAGCGAGATTTAGTCGTCTTACTTCCGGATAGTAAAACGAGCTGAAAAAGCTAATATTTCATTAAAAATCGTTTTTAGTGTACCAAAGGTGATATGTTATCACATAGATGGATATCTTTTACTCTGAGAGGCTTAAGAAAAGCAGGATATAGGCCCTTCAAAGTAATATTTTCACTTATTAAATTATCGACTGATGTTTTTTTTTCTTCAGTTTTGATCTGTATTGCTTTAAAAAAAGTTTGCTCTTTTTCTCCTTTGATCCTCTTATTTGGTCAAATGTGTCATGTATGTATCAGTACATAATGGCATCATTTAGGTGTAGATGTGGATGTTTACGTGTTATTGGAGAAGATTGACGTCACTGAAGGTCCACAGAGGAACTTGGCCGCCACCTGCTGTCCGTCCGTCTGTTTCTTAAAGGTTTGCTTCCTTTTTTCTGTCTGACAGACAAAAGGCATTTTGCAGTTTATGACATTTTTCTATTCATTCACTTCTTTAATTAAAGTTTCCTGCAGCCTAAACTAAAGATAGTGTTCATGACAGAACCAACTGTCATCAGGTACAAATGGGAAACCTGATAACTCGTGTTCCTTTCAGTTAAGACCTGTTAACATTGAATCATGGGAGTTTTAGAGATGGTGGAGTAAAGGAGACGCTCATGAAAGTGTTCTTAACCCTGGAAAACCCATGAATTATTTTTTAAAGTTCATTTGACAGAAGCCAAAAATAAAAACATAAAAATAAAAAGGAATATAGAAATAAAATTGAAAGGAAATAAAAAATAAAACAGCTGCCAAATTGCACCCTGTGCATTCTCCTCGTGGTTCCTATTGAGCTAAAAGTTCTTCCGTTCTTTTCCAAACAGTTTAGTTGAAGGGGATCTGACAGCTGGAAAGTGATGCCATCCTGACACTGAACTGATTAAAATTTGCTGCAGAAACACAAAAACTGAAGAAGAAACTCTCGTCTCTTGTCTCAAAGCAACGCAATACTGCCCTCTAGTGGAAATGTGCTGCCACATCTGCTTTGAACATTTGGATTTGTAAAAAAAATATAAATTTGTTTCTGCGTTTTGTTTTGATATACATCTGTAAATAAGACACAGTTAAAATGAAGAAACGCTTTAATGTTTCATTTTTTCTGCCTGTCACACTTAGAAGATTTAGATCCTTAAAATAATGAAATATTAAATAGAATTTCACGATTTTTTGTTTTTTTCATCTTCTCCCAGTTTGTCCCTTTTGGGGTCACAAGGCTGCTGGAGCCTATACCAGCCAATCGTGGGCGATGACAGGGGACACCCTGTGGCCAGTCTGTCGCAGGGCCCCAATCACACACCCGTGCACACTCACATTCACACTTATGGACAAGAAAACCCACACATGCACGGGGAGAACATGCAAACTCCACACAGAAAGGTCCCCCATCTGTGTTTTTGTTTCAGGTCCCCCAGCCAGGAATTGGACCGGGGGCCAGTCTTGCTGTGAGGCAAGAGCGCTAACCACTGCGCCCTTACTTACATGTAAGTTATCCAAATCTTGCAGACTTTGGGTCAAAACGTTTTTGGCTCATAAAACCTGACATCTTGTCTCCGCTGGGAGCTAAATGCATGAATGGGTTTAGTGCTTTTAACAAACTTTCTTAGAGATCTCTTTGGATTTCCCTGATAAACTGAGTGCTCTTGAGCTTGGCATCAACAACCTGTTTAAGGATTTTTTTCATCTGTAATTCAGAATTTCTGCTTCCACCATTCATTAGAAAACATCCAGAAACATTACACTCCCACCGCCGTGCTTGACAGTTCTTTCTCTGATGTTTATGGAACTATCTTTTTTTTTCCTCCTTTTGGTCCGTCTAGCAGCAGATAGGCCTCTGCCAGGCTGGTGTGTGAAGTGCCTCCATGTTTTTCTTGTTCTGTAAAAACTGTGACTTGGTTACAGAGACGTGTCTTTCATAAAGTCCCTTTTTTTTTCTCGCTAAATATTTGAAAAAATGTTGGAGGAGAAATTCAGTTTATCAAATGTGAGACGAGTTTTTGTACTTTTCTACTCAAACTCTTCGCTGTTTTTGTGTTTAATCTTAAGTTCTGACCGTGAAGATCCACTCCGATCAAAAGTGTTAGAGGTGGTCTTAATGACGACTGTGCCGTTTTTAACTTGTCCATCCCTCGTTACTGAGAGCTGTCTGTTTACACGCCCCCTCCCACTAGCTTACAGCTCCTCCCACCCCCAACCTAACCATCAAAAATGGGGGGCAACATCAGAGCTGTCCAAAGACGCACATGGATCTATTTGTCTGCGAGTGGAGGCATCAGAATGAAGCTTGTTGCCCCGCCCACTGTATTTTACACGTCACAAATACGATAGTGTTCAAACTGCATTTTTCCGTCTGCTCCTGATTCACAATTTGAATTAGGAAATACTCCAAAATTCCTCGTTTTCTTCCTACGTGTCCTCCATCATCAGACAAATGCCAGAAAAACATGTTAAAAACACCAAAAATACCATTTTTATCAGAGTGGGTCTGTCACGGCTGCCGTGTTTGGTTTTGTTTGTTCTGTTTATTCGGTGTACTTTATTTCTATCTCAGAGTGGGACCTCGTTGTTTTTGTGGATCTTTGTGTGTCTGTTTGTCTGATTATTTTCAGGTGTGCTGCATGAAGGCGTGGCTCCCATCGGAGACAGCCTTCCAAAGCACCATGTGGACCTCCAGCCTGGGAGAAGGGAGCTTTGCAGCAGCTTGACACGCTTCTCCAGTTGGTTTAGTTTGTGTTGCACTTTGTAATTCTTTGTGGTGTTGTGTTTAGGCCCACTCTGTAGTTTTGTTTAATTGAAGCTGTAGGGGTGAACTGCCATTTTCTTTAGTACTTGTTTGTTAGTCCTGGGAGGTTAGTGATTGTCTTTGTTTTCCCTTTTCTTTTAGTTCAGGTAAGACTCAGGTAAGACTCAGGTTTGGGTTGTGTTTGTTATTTTTGGCCTTGGTTCACCCTGAAGTCTTTTTGCTTGACTTTTAGTTCTCGGTGGTTCATTTGTAAATACATTATTTATATTCGTATGAGACAACCTTTGGTGTTTTTTGTTAGTCAGGGTAAACACTTTGCTGCACTTTTTTTTTCCCCCCACACATTTGGCTTGCTGGAAGGGTTCTTGTTGTGAATTTCTGTCCGTCGGTGAGATTGGGAATGTTCTCCAACAGTTTTCTCCATCTGTGGACCACCACTAGTCTCAAGAATGATTCACGTCAAGGTTTTTTTTATAGGATTTATTCACATGGCAGCAGGATGTTTCCCATATGTTTCTGCCTTTATGACTTTACGAGCAGTAGTGACATTTTTGCTTGCTTGTTTAACCTGAGACAAATTCAAACATTTTCTTTAAAAAAATAAAAATAAATTAAAGTTACAAGTAGCAAAGTAGCGTTTAGCAGGCCCGAGCACGGGCGAACGCCCCCCCGAACCACGCCCTGCTCGAACCGTTTGGCAGTTATTTCTTCTCCATTCTGGAGCTGCAAGCTACATTTAACATGACAGCAGCGGGTGGGAGGGGTTGTAATCTGTTGGCTTTAAGGACAGACACTTTTGCATATAGCACGAAAAAAAATCTTCAACCAAAGCCTCGTTTAGACCCGCTCATTTTCTCATCAAGAAGAAGGCATTTTCAGATTAAGAAGCTGTCAATCAAGCAATCATGATAATTACTAACACTGTGCCTTAGGATGAGAAAATGGAACTGATCTAATCTCCACTACAATGTCTAGACAAGAGTCGGCTATGTCAGATAACTTGGCCGATCAGGTGGACCGGGATATTGCAAAGTGCAGGTGGTTTAATGTCCAGTGTGATGAGTCTGTGGAAAGCAGCAGTGCCGCACCGCAGCTGTTGGGTTATATTAACATCAAGAGATAAACTTTTGACACAACTGCCCTTACAGACAACTAAAAGAGGAGTTGAAATGTATAACACGGTGAAGGAGTTTTTGTGCAGAAAAAGGTACCATTAGAAAAGCTGGTAGCAGTGACTGCAGACGGGGCACCTGCTATGATCAATAGACAAACAGGTTTCATCACTCACTGTAAAGCTGACCCAGACTTTCCAAAATGTCTGCATTACTGCTGCGTCATTCACCAGCAGGCCTTATGTGCAGAAGTCATTGGCTCTGGACATATAATGACTCCTATTGTGAAAATCATATACAACCTCAGCTGCAAAGCAAAACAGCACAGGATTTTCAAGGTGTTTTAGAGGAGATGTCTGCTGAATATGGTGAATTTGAAAATGAATATGGTGAATCTGAACTTGCATTTTTGACTGATATTACTGGAAAATTAAACCACTTGCACTGCGAGCTGCAAGGCAATGGCAAAATTATATATTTTTTTTATTGAACAGCCTGCTGGAGCCAATGTTTCATGTGGGGATCTTTTCTGCCAGGGCTTGCCGGCTTGGTGGGTGGTTGTTGCTGCAGTTGTTGCCCTTACTGGGGCAGCTGGAGTTAAACACAGCAGCCTCACGGCTGTGAAGTGGACCCAGTTGCTGTCCTAATCTGGGTGGGCACTGTGGCGATGTTCCAGGCTGGCTCCTGGTATGAAGAGATTCCCAAATATAGTTTCCTCACAGCAGAGCCAAAAAAATAAAAAGTTCTGTTTCTAGCATTTACATCCTTTGACTTGAGATTTATTTATTTTGGTCCTTCTTAGAAATTTTTCCACAATTTGTTTTGCTGACGGACCAAATTGTCCTTAAGGCAGACGTGTGGCATGGAACCCTGTTTGCACCAACATGTGAAAGGTGTGAAATCGGCACACGACTCTCTCACGTGTTCTTTGTCCACTTTGAAGGCAGAGATTTTTAGGCGAAGGGCGGACTTGACTTCCCACACTGCCACAGACAAAGACCGGGCTCCAGCTTGTCACCACGGAAACCATTAGTTTCATGGCAACATTCATATCTTCACTGGCCGAGTCTCTCTTATTAAAATGACTGAAACGGGAATGGCGCCAAAGCCTGAATTTTTTTTTTTTTTGGGGCTCCAGAGTCCCCCCCCCCCCCCCCCCCCCCACCTCCTGGAGGCCCGTTAAAAACCATCTTCCTGACACGCCGCAGCAGTTAAGACACACTTTAATTGCAATTTGCCGTCTCGGACTGCCCTCCTGAGCTAATGCATTTTTAATGAGTCGTTTGTCTGGAGAGATGCGGGTGCGCCTTCCCGTCCGGAGTCTCTGTTCCAGGATTTGCCCCACATTCCTGCCCTCTGTTTTCTTTTGCAGGGCTGTGTTTGTGTTGCGTGTTACAGAAAACACACCTCTCCACTCATTTCTCTCTGTAGAGCCATCACATTTCCTGAGGGTAAACCAATTTACATTCTTGTTTTGCTCTTCAGAACTGCCAGTTTCCATGACAACATAGTTTCACTTTCTCATCCTCTCTGTGCCTCAGTCCTCTCCTCTCATTTCCCACTGCGCCTTTTCTTGTGTTCTCTTGACCTTCCGTCAGTGTTTCATTTCTTTTTTTTTTCATTTTCTTTTTTTCATCCTCGCCGTCCAAAAATCCTCCCCCTCTCTCTTTCATTTCTTCCCATAATTGAGCTCGTTTCTCTGCCTGGTACATAACGGCATGATCCACGTTTCAAGGGTGGGCGGAATTCAAAGCATCTTCTGGCATTTTCATCACTAAACACAAAGGCGGCGCGCTCCGCCTGCGACTGTTTGTGTTCTGGCAGGTTGTTTTCAGGCGGGAAAAGACTGAATCGACGGCGTCTTTGAATTGATTTTGGTCTTTTTTTTTCTTTTCTTAAAAACCTGCACAGTAAAACATTTACGCACAACGGTTTGGGCAAAAATTCTCAAATATTTAATGGTTCTTTTAAAATCACAAGTATAAAATATGAAGTTTGTCAGAATACTGTTTTTTTTAATTTTTTTTATCGTATTTAGATCAAAGCAATGTTGTGTGCTGCAACCCCATACTTCATAAATGTTTGATTTTCTTTGTTTATTTCTGTATCATTTAAATGTGAATTAAAAAAAGGAGCAAACAGAACCTAGATCGTGTTTTTACAGACTTTTGACAAAAAACTCAACTGCTTTCACATATTAACGTAAAGCATGAATAAATGACCGGGTTTGCCTTAACAAGGTCCACGAAAATGTGATTATTAACCGGCTGCTGAGAGGTTTGATACCCATTAGTTCAACCCAAACTCATCCCAAAATGTGAGTTAGCTAGGTTTGTCCACAGGGATAAACGTTGCATCAAAAATGTTGAATGATCTTTTATTTGAATGTAAATAAGTTGGGTTTTTTTGGGACAAACTTCACATTTCATGGATTCAATGAGTCACGTATGTGTTTAAGATTTATGATTAAGACTAATTGTTATGGCATTGTTGACATGTGAAAGTAAATGCATGGATTTGTGTCTTTTACTTTTTTATTTTCCAATATAAATAATGACATCTTAAGTTTGATATGTAAAGATTAATATCTCATTTGTCTTCTTTTGGTTTTAATTGCTTTAAATAAATTAATTCCTTCTGTGTAAAATCTGTTTTGGTTGAGATTTTTACAATCATGTTAGTGATTTCCAGAGTAAAGTAATAAAACTTTTTTTTCTATTAATTTCTTGCAGTTTACAAACAAAAACTTTTACAGAAAAAAACGTTTTGTTTTTTTTTACAAAAGTTTTTTTTTGTTATGACTTTAAATCTTATTTTACTTTTTTTTCTGTTTACAAAAAAAGTTTGTTCACAAACAAAATGTTTCTATTTTTTAAGAGTTTTTTCTTCTTTTTACTACTAAATCTTGCCATTTTTACTTTTTTTGGTCTGGGTGCCCAACAACTTATAGTTGGGAGTTTTATTTTAAAGCAATATTTTTTCTTGTTTTTTAAGCTTTTCGCTTAAATTTTTTTTTGCTTTTTTTAATTTTAATATTGACAAAACAAAAGACTGATTTGATGTTGTTTTATGTGAACTCTCAGTCCTTTGTTTGTGGGGATAAAACTATTGATGCCTTATGTTTTTGTTTTCTTTAACTTGATGGATTTCCAGCCGCTCTTGCTGCCCGGGCCGCTAGAGGGCGCATCCACCTGAGGGGAGCAGGACTGGCGGAGCGGCGCCTGGAAGCACCGAGCATGAAGTGTCTGATCTGCCGCTGCGGCTTCAGTCTTTCACTGCCGAGTCCGATGAAATGTAGGTCAAACAGGCCGGCTGGCTTCCGTCTAAAGTGTGGTGCGTTTAGGTGCCCGTGGTTAATTGCACTGTCACGTGTGAATCATTTGAATATTGATGGCGCAGAAGCGTGTCAAACAGACGCATCCGTGCGGTGACATACGGATGCCCGTGTGGCCACACTGATTATTGTCAGATATGGACGCGCACAGAAACGCAGCCTGAACCGTGGGAGTCATGAACCACTGCGAGGTGACGCGTCCTCTGATTTCAACAGAAACTTCCACCTAGACACGCCGATGTCGCTCCTCGGCGCCTGAGCCCCGTTCCGACCACCACGTCCCCCTATCAACGACGCGATCGGGACCCTTTTGGCGCAGTGAGACCGCGGCGGCTGCGGCCACTCCGGGGAATGTCGGCTGGCTGCTGTCAGTCCTGACATCGGCCTCTTCTGATCTCCATATGGGGTAAAGTACACCACATTTCCCGACACTGTCACCGCCGGCCCCGCCGCGTTTCGCAGCCGCCCTTCGGTGCGAGCGGAGCCGCCTAACTTTCTGCGCTTTTACACAAGTCAGCGCGACGCTAACAAAGTTCGAATCCCGGCACGAGCGCGTAGCTTAGCGGCGGATTAGCATGCTAAGTTAGCTCGCGGAGCGGGGCTGGCAGCCCGGCGCCGACAGCCCCAGCAGGGGTTCACGGCGGGGGCAGGAGCGCTGACGGCCCCCAGCAGGACCGCGGGGCTCCCGCATCCGTGCGTGTTAAGACAAATACGTATTAAAAATAAAAATTAGCTCGTAAGCTAGCTAAAGTGGCAGCATTAGAATGTCTTTGTGCTGAACGGGGATGTTTGTCACTGCAGGCACGCGGAGCCTCAAAATCACACCTCCATCATTAAAACTGCCCCCCCCCCCCCCTGCACTCACTAAATGCTGGAAAGATTCATTAACATTTATTTGACTTATTACATGAATAACAGTTCTGACGCACTCCATTTGCTATATATATATATATATATATATATATATATATATATATATATATATATATATATATATATATATAAATGAAATGAAACATTTCTTTTATTGTGTGTGTGTGCGTGTGTGCGCGCGCGCGCGCTGTCCTAGTCTTTTAAAGTACTGGCCCCCCCCCGTGGTGACCCCGCCTGACCAGCCTGTTGAATGTGCTGCGCCTGAACAGGTCTCAAACACCTACAACTTTGCTCTCCTGCTGCCGCGTGCCTGCGCACGCGCGGCAGACACCGCCTGCGCATGTAGATATCCTGGTGGACTATATATAGCATCTTAACAGAGTTTGCAACTTGATCCGAATTGTCTTCTGCAGCTCTTTTCCACTGGAGGTGAAGCGTCTCTGGGCTCCGAGCATCCTACTTTTCAGGAAATGAGGTTTTGTTCTCACGTTTACGCTTCATGTGACGTCACTGAAGCATTTATTTAAGCCTGTTTTGGTTTTGCTTGCTCATTTGAATGTGCTTTGTCTGCACATGTCCTCTTAACTAAAGAGTGGCTGGGGAAGTATGGAAAGCAAAAAGCGACAAAATTCAACGACTTGAAAAAAAAAATCCATCCAGAAAATTTTGTTTAAAAGAATTAATCATTATCACTACAATGTTTTTTTTCTTTTGTATTATTATACTATCATTATATCATTACTCTATAGGTAACAGGACCTAAAGGCCTCTAAAATGCACCACAAATGCAGGCGACTGAGAGAAACGAAAGAAGAAACAAAATAGAATCATTAAAGCAATAAAAAGATACAAAACAAAGGAATTTAAGAGTAAAAATAACACAAATGTATAAAACGTGAACATTTTGTTGACACCAATATTTATTTAAGGCAAATACAAAGAAAATAATATAAAAGCTAAAGAATAAGTGAGCACAGATGCCTAGTAATAATGTTAAAATAATTTAATAAAGTTGCAGGTAAGAAAAAAAGATGACTAATTTAAAAGGAGGAAAAATCTACATTAGAATAGTTGAAAATTAGGAGAAAATATATTTAGAAATATATAAAAAACCAACATATTACTTGTATTTTTACAAAATATTTGTCTTACCGATGTGATTTAAATTTTTTTTTACAGAAATTCTTTTTACCTTTTAATTTAGAAAGGAATGATGCATTGCAGGTTTTTTTAAAATCTAATTTCCATTAAAATTATCTTTGGATACTAAAAGAACATTTGAAAAATATTCAATAGTTTCAAATAAAGAGCCTATATAATGCTTTTAAGCCTCTTGGAATAATCTCTATCCCTAAATATGATCATATATGACCTTTGGCACACTAACGAATGGTTTTTGTTTGATGAAGTAGGAGTTATTTTTGCAGCTCTTTTTCCAACCCGGGAGAAAGACGACTTGATCTCTGAGGCTCCGCCTTTCGCTCCGTGTGGGTGCCGCCCATTTCATGACATCATCCTAACGCCGGCCTCGGCAGCGTGTCTTTTGTTTCGCCCTCGAAAACATCTGAACAAATGACGGCGTGTTGCCGATCACCGCTTGCTGTCCTCTTTGGAAAAAGTTAGGAGAAGACTAAGCAGTCGCGTTCAAGTCCCATTTCTGGAAATTCTGGTAAATTATTTCCCTCCACGACGATGTTTCAGGGCAGGAACTTCATTCTACAATAAAGGCGTTTGTTTGTAATAGGAGAAAAAGGAAAGTTTTACTTTGTGACAAGGCAGGAAAATCTCCAAACGTTGGGATTTTCCAGAATCCGTAGTGTTTTGGAGACTTCCCCCACATCCTTGTTGAGTGGGTGTGGCGGCTCCTTCCCGTCCTCTCCAAGCTCCCACTGCGTCCAAAGTGCTTCTAATCTACTCAGGTGATCTGAGAGCTTTGGGGTGAGTTACAGGGAGCACGGCAAAGGTGAGCCATGAAAGAATAATGTGACACTGAGAGCGTTTCCTAACGACGGGACGCTGCAAGGCGGCTGAATGAAAGCGGCCCTTCTCCCGGCGTTCCGTTGAACACGGTGACCTCGGCGCCGGTGGGTTTCTCTCTTTGGTTTGCCCTGCATAAGCGGAAAGTGGCGTGGATGTGTTGAGTCATAGCAGGGACGTTCAGGCGGACCGGTGAGAACGCCCCTGGTCATTTGAAGTCCATCACGGAAACAGCGAATCAACCATTGAAGCTCGTTTTTAGGAAAAAGATCAGGGGTGCACATTTGTTTCTGCTTCCCATTCAGACAATTTAGAGCTTAAAAATTTCAATTTTTTGAGGGAAAAAAAAAAAAAACTTTTTTGCAGCGTTCCAACAGAACCTTGGCGGTGCGTCCTAAAGCCCCGCTGTGGTCTCCGTCTGGTTGGTCCTCTTTAGCTGTGATGTATCTTTCTCTTCACTGTCATTTGGTGGACGGCGCTGGCTTTGTCACCTGATCACCGGTGCAGCTATAGACTTAGCTGAGAGGTTGTAGAACAACTGTTTTCCTTAGTAGTTGTTTAAACGTTGATAAGAAACACAAACAATAAACTGTTGTTTTTTTGTTTAATACATTTTTGGCATAAAATTATTATTCAAAATATTGTGTAAAGGGCTTATGTCCTGCTTTTCTTAAGCCTTTCAGGGTAAACTATATCCATAAATATGATCGTATATCTTTGGTACACTAAAAGTTGGTAAAATAGGAGTTAATTTTTGCAGCTCATTATCCAACCTGAAGTAAGGACGACTCGATCTCTGAGGCTCCGCCTTTCTCTCCTTATGGGTGCCGCCCATTCCATGACGTCAACCCACACCCAGGCCCCCGCAGCGTGTCTGCGTTTCGCCCACGAAAACAAACATCCAAACTTTCGCAAAGATGGAAATATCGGTTAAATAACTGGAAAGCGTTTAGCCGACACCGCTAGCTTCGCAGAGAAAGTGGGTGTGTTAGCCAGGGGGCGGAGCTGGCAGTGCAAACTCTTCCTGGAGGGGGCTGTCCGTCACTTTGTGACATCACATTGTGAGGACTCGCTTGTTTTCGTGGGTTGGGAGGGGCGGGTGCTTTAGAGGAAGACTAGAAGTGCGAATTGATCCAAATGCCGCTTTGGGATTTTTTTTCATGAGGAATTAACATAAAACACTTAAACGCTCAAATAGTTGATTTATTCTTTTATCTTTTTTTTGGCCTTTTAAATTTTTTTTAGAACTCTAGATTTTTTAAGAAGAATTTACGAGAATAGTACACTTCCTTTGAGCCAGTGTGAAAGGTCACCTAAACTCATCTAAGATGCGGTGTGAACTCTGGTGTCAAAGCGCATCCAGAGTGGAAGGCCACGTAAATCAGGTGGGAAAACGTAATTTTTTAAGAATTCAGAAAAAAGGGAAACAAAATCCAGTTCTTGTTCATTTCTTTCCCCGGGAGTCTGTAGAAAACTGTTGTGACCGATCAGACATCTAGTCGAGGTGTAAATCCAAATCCCACCAAATGTCTTTTGACTGAAAACTGAAAATCCACTGGAAAGCTATAAAGCTTAAATTGAACTTGAAGAACAGAAAACGATCCCGAAAAATTGGATCTTCTGCCCTGTCCGTCCGTCTGTCAGTGAAAACTCTTCAAATTGAATTCAGGTGCTCTGAATTAGAGCTGGCACTAAGGTTTCTTGGCAAATGCTGAGAGTCCAAGCTTCTCTGGACACAGAAGGCCTTCAGCCCGTAGCTCCTCTTTTTCCCATCTTTTTCCACGCATGCCTTGTGTCCACGGTGACGCTGCAGTTCAGCCGCGCTCCTCGCCGCTGTTGGCCTTCTTCTCAGAAAGAGCTGGAAAGGAGACGACCCTTGACCCCCCGGGGAACATCAACCCAGCGCTCGCCTCTCCTTGAGTTGAGACAAACCAAACCGGATTTTTTTTGTCTTGAATTCTGGGAAGTCTTCCTCTTTGTTAGCGTCGGTCTGAGATGAATCGTGTTCCAAACTTCAGTTGGACTGCTGTTTTCAGCACTTGTTGAGTCTCGTATGAGTTCGAGATTTATGACTTCTTTGGTTAAGAACCTTTACTCGGAGATGCTTTTGTTTGTGTACTCTCCTTCACCATAGCAACAACCCATCTTTACTTTCCTGCTATCACCTGCCCCACAATGCACCACAGGATCCCAGATCTTTAATGCTTTTCTCCAAAGATCTGTGGAGGTCTTTCCATCAGAAGGTGATTTGACGGACGATGCGGACTGACGGTTCCGCCCGTCAGAGCTTCTGACTGAGGAGACTGAACCGTGGGCGGAGGTGTGAGCCGCTCCTTCAGCGAAGGTTGGAGCTGTGCGCTCAGACCAACATCCGATCGGTCGGTGACCTCTGCAGGAATCTGATACCGAGCATTGATTGGATCAACCCTGGATGCAGTCCTATTAATAGACCAATCAATATTCCTCAACGGCGTTATCGCTCCGACATTATAAAGACATTAATATCTAGTATCTCCTGGAATCATCAGATCTCACGTTCTGATTTGACTGGTACAGGTATTAAACTCTTCCTTCAGTTCCAAAGTGTCATTAAAGCTGCCATTTTAGCTGGTGTTTGTTCAAAAGCTGGAACTTGATTCATAAAGTTGTGTCAGAGACATTGGCTGGAAATGAGAACTCAGTTACTTCTAAACTGACCAATCGGATGCCTCAAAAGTATTTTTCTAGACCCTTGAGTCTTGTGTAGCCCGCTTTCAAATGGTAGGGGCGTGGACTTCCAACAAGATCACTTCTCAATGGCGAGAGTGGTTGCCATAGAAACAATGACTTGGACGGAGCGTACGGATCTCCGACTCCAACACGGCGACGTTCATATAGTTTGTTATTTTATCACACAGAGGGAACAAAATGGCAAAAAGCTGCATTCGGAAAAATGTAACTTTTCTTGGTGAAATAAAGATTTTATACAATTTAACTTGGAGCCCAGGTTGCACGTTGGTGGAGTGGTAAGCCCTACACTATTAGACTTTTCTGTGTGGTGTCTGCATGCAGGCGGTTTTCTCCTGGCTCTCTGGCGTCCTCCTGCTTCATAGGTTAGGTGACGCCGCTAATTGTTGGGCGCGTCAGTGTGTAGCCAGGCAACCGACGGGCGACCTGTTCAGGGTTTACCCCGGCCTCCGCTGGGATAGGCTCCAGCAACCCGGTGACCCTAAAAGGGATCCAGCGAGTTAAGAAAATGGACGGGAGATTTTGAAATCTTAGGTTCAATCCCCGGTTAAACCTAAAAGAGATGCAGCGGGTTTGGATGGATGGGTTGGATCACCATTCTATTTATTAGCAGTTCACCTCTGCTATGAAAAACACTTCATCTAATAAAATCAACTCAACTTTTCATTAAAGTCTTTTTACTAAGGTTTTTTTTTTAATGTTTAATGTCGGCCCTTATTTTGGGTAAAATTGATGCAAATTTGTAGTTTATTTCCTTGTTTTTCTGTCTGAAGGTTGAACCAAAGCGCTTGCAGTTGTCGCAAAAGTTTCCTCACAAAAACAAAGGTTTGTTTTTTGTCGCCTCATTTTTGGAAGAAGAGCTGTTGGATGAAGAGCGGGCCGCGATGAGACGTCTGGGCATCTTCAGCCCACTGAGGGGAAAGTCTGTGCAGAGAAATCCGGGGATCGAAATCTTCCTGACGGTGTTTGTTTCAGGAAGGACGTGTCCGTTCCTCCCGTCTTGAGTTTCGTCTCCTCCGTCCTTCGTTTCTGCGGTTTAAACTTGAAAAGCTGCAGCCTGTATTCTGACCCAGATTTCAGGGAGGGGTTTATTTCGTTAGCAGTCACACATGTTGTGTTAGCCGTGGCCTTGTCCTGAGTGGGGGCACAAAGTGACAAAGCGCATTCAACTCATTTCTCTTATCTCGGGCCGCGTTCTGACTGGCGCCAAGTGCAAACGCCGTTTTGTTGGCGAGCTCTGAGCGCGTGCAGCTGGAGGCGCTCCTGTGTCGGGACGTCTGAGCGCTTTGAGGATCCATCGTTTTCCCTTTTTGCTGTGACTTTCCGGACTCTATAAATAACAGCTCTGTGACCCACTGGAACTAAATCAGAGCTCGAGTTGTTGCACGCGCCCCCTGCGCTCAGATACCACACTCTTGCAGTCCGCAGTCCTACCTCCCCTTTTTTTATTGGGGAGGGGGGTTTATATCATCCATCAAACTGCAGCTTTGAGCTGTTTGTGTGGCTGCAGGAATGCATGCGTTAAATCCAATTATCACAACCTTAAAAGACCCGGCAGCCCTCGCAAAGAAGGCCTTGTGATTCCTTCCCACTGATTGGTTTAAAGCATAATTCAATTCCTAAATTGAATTTATTCCGAAGTTAACAAACATTTAATTCATCATCAACCAGTTGAACAACAAAAAAACATTTTCAGCTCACAATGGCCTCCGTAACCAGGAGAAAACCACAGCATTTTCTGTTTATCTATGTTTATAGGATAGTGCTATAGGTCGCCCACTGCAGTACTCAGCAGTTAGCAGCGTCTTAAAACGTAATTTATAGAGAATTAATCGCAAAAAGGGATCCGACCGCAGCCTAAAATAAAGACCCAGTTGGTTAATAGTCAGTTCTAATTTATGTTGAAAATGTTACTTTCTTTAAGTCTGAAGAAACTCAGATGTGACATAAAATAAAGCAATAGTGAGTTTTTCTTGGGTTTGGTTGATGCAGCGACGGAGTTTTCATTATTTTCTATTTAGCTGGAATAATAAACTTTTGCCCGTTCTGACGGAACAAACGTGTCCGTGTGGTGAACGCACAGATTCAAACCAGCATCCCCTGCAAACACCGGGACTGTCCGTTGCGATGGAAACACAACACGCGCTCCTCAAACGCTTCAACCATTTACCCATTCAATGCCATTCAAACAGATTCTTCTCTCCACTCCCAAATTTGTTAAAACTATATAAATAGAGAAAACGTTTGAAGCTTTAGCAGCTTTCAGGATCCATTGGAATTATGCTTAGAGTGCAGAGCTCTTTCTCTGTTTCTCTCCAGTTCAGAACTGGTTGGAGTCAAGTTCTTTGCTTCAACAGTTGAAGCTTTTGCTGTTTTTTCTTCACTTCGGCATTCCCAGGAATGATGTTAATTCTGGATAAATGGTTGGAGAGTTGAGCTTCAGTGTTAAAGACTTTCAACAAAATGACAGGGCAGCATCTCTGACTGCTGGTGCGAAATGTGGCCACAGATGAGGGGAGCGACGCACGAAGAGGTGCAAATAATAAAAACGTGGAGAATCTTCATGTGGTGAAGTGAAGAGGAGCGGCTGCTTTTCACTAAACAACAGTCAGGGATCTAAGAGGAGCGGTCGCACCTCCTCTTGGGTTTTCGCCTCCAGCATAGCTATGGTTGGATTTCAGCGTAATCCTCACATATATGTGGAGTCTGAGGGAGAAACCGACCCGGAACTCGGGATCCTCCACGATGACCTAGGGTTTATCGGAAATCAAAGTTTTCGTTTGGCGCTAAAGCTGCAGCCGCTGTGTTTTTCTCTAGAACGGAAAGTCACTGATAATAATGGAAATTCAGGTTTCTATAGAGCCATCCCCTTGGTGTTCATTTCAATTGAAAGGGTTTGAAGTCATCCAACTGAAAATAATTTTAATTTATAAACAAAAATCTGAATATTGGTATTTGCAGTATTTTGAGTCTTTTCGTTTTTTGCCTTGTTGCTGGTTAATTGAACTTCCTCTGTTGCAAAAACAAAAAAACAACAACAAATACAAAGTCAGGCTCTTTTTAAATGTTCTTAATCCAATTTTCCTGTTGAAAAATGTGTGCTTTATTTGGCAGCAGGCTCTCAGACGGTCGCTCTGAGTCTTTTATCTTCATCAAGTCCCAGCTTTGACGGTGTTTGCTTCTGGTTGTGGATGCAGACGCTTTTCGAAAGTGACAGTTCAGATGGTTCAGTCATACTTAGAAAATGTAAAAAAAAAACAAAGTCCTTCTGGGTAAATGCAGAGCTTCTAGTCAGACCAGCCCGGTTCAATCTTTGCTGTTCGGTGAGCACTCCAGCAGGAATCCTAACTACCAAAACAGCTTTTGTCCTCTCTAAAGATGCACCAGTGCTTCAGAAATAGTTTGACATTTTCTGTTGATTTAAAGCGTAAAGTGCACGTGTTTGTTTGAGGGCGTTTAAAAATAAGAAGAAGAAAAAAAAGTTCAAAAACATGTAACAGGAAACTGAAAGAGGTTGCTAAAAATAAAACAAAGAAGTGTGTAACCTGCAAACGCAAAGACTTAAAGGGACAGTACCTGAGACGGGTCCTTTTGGAGGAGATTAAAAGAAGAAAAGTTAGAAAGTGATTTTTTGCTGAATTTAGCTGGTTCCAAACCTGCGTCATAATAAAAGCTTTGATGGATTTTCTCACAAAATTCCGATGTTTTTCCTACTTTCTTCACTCTTTGTGTGTTTACACCAAGCCCATTTTCTTCTTGGAACTAGGAAGTACTTAATGTTGCAGTTCAACAAATGACCACTAGAGGCTGTGTTCAGTTTCAGTTTTAACAACTTTACACCAAAAAGAAACATATTAATGGTCTAGTTTGAAGCTATTTTTTAATCATTATTGGTGTATTTTTGTTAGAACTCTGGGGTGTTCTTTAATTTTATTTCTTTTTTCATGATTTTTGCGCTCAGATGGAGTAACTTCACTGATTCCATCCAGTAATTGTGGGTTTTGAAGTTCTGTTTTTTGTTTTTTTCTTTCGCAAAGATTATTTGCACATTATAAAAAATGTAATGCAAAGGTGCAATGTAAACTGTTTTAAATACTCTCTTGATATACTTTTTTTTTTAAAAAGCCGCGTTGCTCATCTGATGCTAAAACAACTTTTCAAACATTCTTAGGGGCTGAAATACAGAGAAACTAAAAATATGTTTTCCAGTGGTTTGATTCTAAAAAGATGATTTCCAGAAGACTATTTCCTCATCAATCCCAGTTTTAGGACTGGTTGACATTTCCTGCTAGGAGGCTGAACTTTTTCTAATCTGACCCCACTCATGCTGAGTGTCAACAGGGTGGCATTGGGCATTGTCCTTCTTTTTAGAGTCTTTTGTTGTGGATTTGAACCCACAACAGTCTCAGGGCAGACACTTTACCACTAAGCCAGCAGGGTGTTGCGTCATTGGTGGAACTCATCTGATCCGGGTGGTCAGCGGCTGAGGTGGAGAAATCCGTCAGCAGGACACCAACATGGGGACTGAACTCCGCTCAGTACAACTGGTTTGCCTTGATAAGTTTGGTCTAAAAGCAACATTTTTATTATTATTTATTTTTTAAAAACTAGAAAAATTTGATTTGGCTTCTCAATTCTTCACTCTTTAATCTGATCATCAAACTCTTGGATGTGGAAGTCCACCAAGTCCAACCCCTAAAGGTCCAGCTTCTGAATTTACTCACAGCAAAAGAACCGGATGCGTTATCATGAGGAAACCTCTTTCTTCCATTTGAATAACATTTCTTTCTTGTAACTATAAAAATAATTGGATAATAAAATGGATATTTAAAGTAAAGGTTTACCATTTAAAAACGTGATTTTTCTTCTTCTTCATTTGCTGTGTTTTGTTGCTAAATAGAAATGGATCTGGGAACGTTGCCTGCTTTCTTAGCCCAGCAGACTTTTTTCTGAATTATTGATGGAAAATCTGTCGTCTAGAAACTACAGGAATCTTTTCTTTCTTTTCGGTGTGAGGAGCCTGGAAATGCAAGACTGCTGCAGTTGGTTGACATGTAAGCAAGAACAACCAAAACGAATCCAATACTTCATGAATCAAACATTCTCTTTGTCTTTTCTGACCAGGTTTTGATGCAACATCTGTGATTAGAGATGTTGTTTTTTTTTTTTTTTTTACATACTCCGCTTCTACATTGTTTTAGTCTGTAATGGTCATCATTTAAACACTTCAATTGTTCTTCACTTTAATTCATCGTTTTTTTTTTATTTGTATAATTTATTAGTGTAACAATAGAGAAAATAAGGATTTGGTTGATAACAAAACTTGTAATGTAATCGGGATTTTCAGATGTGTCTTGTAGGTTTTAGCAGGTTTAGCTGCTATTTCGGTCCATTCTTCCACGCAGATCTTCTCTAGAGCTGTGATGTTTTGGGGCTGTTGCCGGGCAACGCGACCCTCCGCTTGCTCTACAGATTATCTTTGTCCAGAAGCGGGCGAGACCACTCTAGAACCTTGAAATGCTTTTTATGTAGCCACTCCTCCGCTGACTGGGTGATGGGTTTGGGAACAATGTCACGCTGGAAGCTCCAGCCGAGTTTCATCCTCAGTGCTGTCACTGATAGAACATTGTTTTTGCCCTAAAATCTCACCATACATGGATCCATTCATGCTTCCCCTCATATGGATTAGTTCAGCTGTCTGCTTTGCAGGAAAGTAGCCCCAAACCATGATGTTTCCACCCCTGTGCTTCACAGTTTGTATGATGTCTGCAGTCTAACTCCTCCAAAGTGGCGTTCATACCAAAGAGTTCAATTTTGGTCTCTTCTGACCACATGATCTTCTCCCAATCCTCCTGGATCATCTAGACGTCCTCTGCAGAACTTCAGACGAGTCTTAATGTGTGCTGGTTTAAGAGGGGGACTTTTTGAGAGCTGCAGGATTTGACCCCATGATGATGTGGTGTGTTACTATAGTAACCTTTGTTACTGTGGTCCCAGTTCCCTTCAGGTCACTGATCAGTTCCCTAGTGTAGTTCTGAGCTGCTTCCTCACCGTTGTCAAGATTGTTTGATCCACCAGGATAGATCACAGGGATATTGCTTTTCTTTCATTTTCTAATGATTGCTCCAACAGTTGATGTCTTCTCATTAAGATGCTGCTTATTGTAGATCGGTTCATTCCAGTCGGGTTCAGGTCTACAATCATGTCCTTGGTGTCCTTTGACAGCTCTTTGGTCTTGCTGGAGAGGTTGCGGTCTGACTACAGGTGTTTTTTATACAATTCAGTTCAAATAGGTGTCATTAATACAAGTGACTAGTGGGGAATAGAAGAGCTTTTTAAATAAAAAGGAACAGGCCGGTAAAGGACGGAATTCCTGCGTATTTATTGGTCCGAATACTTATTTTCTGCACCTTTTATAGAAATGAGTTCTTTAAAAATCAAACATTGATTTCTTCATTTCTTTTTCTACATTGTCCCTAACACTAGAAATGTTTCTATGAGCGTTACAGACCAAAATGATTTATTTAAGAATCTGTGACCGACAAATACTTTTATTGCACCCCACAATCCAGATTAACCAAAGTCAGAGGTTTTTCTTTGCATCTGCTTATTTCATATCTAGTCTTACGGTTTTTATGTGGGCAAAACTCTCAGATATAAAAACAGGAGTCCTCACACTCGAGTATGCTTGTGTCTCTCAGACAGTTGTCAAACCGCAGAAAATGGCATCAGTCTGCCAGGCCGCCTGGAACAACGAGAAAAGCTGGAATGAATGAGTTCAAACCCACTTTGGCAGACGCAGGCCAGATAAGATGGGTGGAAAAATGAGTGTCTTCCTGAAGGGATATTAACTTTGGTTTTACAACCCTGATGTTATTGTAAATTAATTGCACATCAGCCGAGCTGATTGGATTTAATGCATCACTGAAATGTCACCACAATTAAGCACCAATTATTCCTGGAGCCTCCCCATTAAATCCACTCGTGAGTTGAGGTCAGGACGTGAGGAAAGCAGATGGCACCAATTAAGTTTAGTGTTGCTACTCCAGGTGTGGCTGATCAGCTGATGGGTTTTTATCGGTGGAAATTAGAGCTGGTGGCAGAAGGGGTGGCACGCACCTGTATCAGATATTTAAGCTTTTTTGCTACCAATGAAAAATGCGCCCCTCCCCTTAATTGGGAACCAATGTAAACTCTAATAACGTCAAAACAGTTGTTTTAAACCTATTGGCTGTATATGAGAACTGGACTGAGTGACCCCACCTCCCTCGCATTCCAAACAGGAAGTACCTGCTGGCTCCAAGAAGTCCAACTCCCATAGACTTCTATAGAAAAATAAACAGTTGTTTCTCACTCATTCTATTGGTCAGAATAACCATTCTTGATCTGCTTCCTTTTTTAAAGCGTTTTCGTGCTAATCCTAATTTTTTCATGATGTTTTTTCTTTATTCCAACCTATTCAAGTTATAAACTGGCCAATCGGAGGCTTTAACAAAAATAGGTGGTACCCACTGGCCCCCACGTCCAACGTTTGAGATATTTAACATACTACGGAGCGGAAGAGATGTGGACTTCCAACAAGCTTACGGTTAAAGAAGCGATGACTCTGACCGACACGGACCTATCACTGCTTACCGATAATGTCTGGCTCCAACATCGCGGCGTTTGCAACACGAAAAAATGGCAACTGAGTCTACTTCATTTTGTTGGAGCCGTAAGTAAGTTCTCAGATACAGTCGATGTTTAACCCTTTAACACCGGAGATGTTGCCTGCATCATCTCAATAACACGCGCTCTCTGACCTACCGTAACTCTGACCGTTGGCGCAATCAACTCAAACCGGCGGAGAAAAGCAGCTTTTTTTTCTCCACGTCAGAATCAGCTGGAAGTAGCTCAATTGCGTGAACGTTTGAAGAGTTGCGATAGCTCCCCACTGGAGCTAAACCGCCGGTGATAAACCCTTAGAAAGAAAACCCTTTTATTTTGGTCTGTCTGATGTTTTAGCATTGGTGCCAACATAAAGCTGCCACCATTTATCTGAAGCCACCCTCCAGTGGTCTTTTGAGGAACTGCAACAAAATAAATGATATATTGGTTTGCCTGAGCCTATTCTATCTTTTATATGATAAATTGGTTTACATGACAAAAAAACAGCCTAACGGTAGTCAAAAACATGCAGTTTGTCAAAATGCCACGCCCCTTTCCGTGCCATTCCATCTCCAAATTGTTATATTTCATTAAAATAAATGAGGCTCATAAATATTTACCTTCAGCACAGTTGTTGTGGATGTCTAATCGTAGACGTGAAGTTGATTTAGTAAACTGGACTTTAAGTCAATGAAGTTAACCTGTTTCACATTGGAGTGAGTGGGAACCAACTTGCTTGTGTAACCAAATCAGTTACTCTACTGAACTAACTTGACTCCTGCTGCTTTCGGTTTTGAACCCACCTTCAATAGGAAGTCAAAGCTTCACACCAGCTTGATGTTGACAGGAAGTGACCTCATAGCAGGATCGCATAGGAGCTGTTTTGAAGGGGTTTTATTGGACACCCGTCATGAAAAGCTGCTAGTTTGGGTTTTCTTTGTTAACATTTGTGGTGAACCATCAGCATGTTTGTGGAGTTGTGTTTAAACTCAAACACTCATTGTTCATTCTTGCTATGTTGAGTTTTCTGACAAATGAGCCTAAATGCCCTCTGGGATGGGGTTAATCTGCTGACATGGCCGTCTTGTCCTTTGATTTTTATCTCAGTTGAATTGGACGGCTGGAAGGGGGGAAAAAGATTATCAGGGATTTTGCTTAGTTTTTTATTACACGTAACAATAATAAAGGGCCAATTTGAAATAAAACTTGACTTAAAAGTTAGTTAGCTTTGGTGCAAAAATACAGTTTTTAAAGTTGCAAGTTTATTTAAATTTTTTTATTCAAATCGTCGTGAATCAAAAAAAAGAAAAAATGTTGCTTTGAAAAAAGTTTGTATTTGTGCCACAAGCTCCCGGCTCCGCTCCCTTCTGATTCGTCCACTGTGTACGTCTTCATTTCCTCGTCTGAGCTGGAATCTGGATTAGGATTGTACGGCTGTATAGCTCCCATATTACTCACCATCTTTTTTTTGCACCGGTAATGTGAGGTTGAGGTTGTGAGGGACTGACTGTAAGCTAGCTGGAGAGCGGGGAAACGGAGGGCTTTGGGCTACAGTGAGGGGATAAGGGTCAGGGTTGCTCTGTGAAAACGGCCCGTAACCCGGAGGCGAATTTCTAATGAACTCCTGCTGCTCTGGAGAAACTATGTCCTAGAAAATGACGAATTCTGGCTAAAAACCACAGATTTAATACTTAAAAAAAACAGTAATGCTTTAAAACTAAATAAAAGTTGATTGAGTGGGACTTTAAGCTAAAGCTACATTTCTGTGCTCTTAGACACACAATTCCTTTATTTCTTTGGGTAAAAAGCTATGATCAATATAAAGTTTTCAGCAACTACAAACAAAAGCGTAAATATGTACAATAAACAAAAGAAGCTGCCTTCTTCCTCCGAACAACACTTCCTGCTGAAAAGACCATCAGGGATTTCTGAGTATAAAAACATTTCTAGAAATGTATCAACTGGAGCTGAGGAAGAAATCCTGTTTTCTTTCTCTAAACTAAATTCTCTGCAGGCTCGTCTGCGGCAGAAATGGCCGTGAAGCTGGCATTGGCTGGAGATAAGCCTATCTGTCGGTAATCGCCCCCTCGAAGGTCAGCGTCTCACCATATGATTCGTCTGCCCGCCTCCCAGTTTGTTACACAAAGCAAAGTGAGTCACACTTGGTCAACAGGAGCCGCCTGTCAGTTAATGAGTGACCAAGTCCTCCGGCGCCAAACAAGTCGCCTCTGTGTGTGCCGGTTAATGACTGACCGCGTCTGTTTACCTGCCCAGGTAAACCTCTTTCTGGAGTGGGCGGGGCTTTCTGCTTTGACCAGCCATTTTTCAGCAGAGACACGTGTAAGGGGGGTCTTGTTGAGACTTGTGTGTGCCCTTTTTTTGGGGGGGGGGTCAGAACATGGGTCCAAGAATGCAATAAGCTCCTCTGATTTTTTCTTTTCTTTATTTCTTTTTTTCTTCGTGAAATTCTGCAGTAACGTTTGTTGTTTCAGGAAAGCTAGAAACAGAGAGCCAGGGCTGGGGGGGGCACCTTCGGGGTTGGATAAAAATAGATCAAAGGTCTAAAATATTGTTTATGAATAAAGTGAAATCCATCATCGGAAGTAAAAAGTAGCGTTTTGGGTTTTTTTTTGTTCGTCAGACTGCGAGGGAGAGCCGGCGTTTCGCTTCTGACAAACGTCTGCTGGAGTTTTTGTGGTTTGCAAAGTGTTTGGTGTTTAGCGGGGGGGGGGGGGGGGGGGGGGTGTGTCTGCAAATTTCAGCCCCCCCCCCCCCCCCCCCGACCCCCCCAGCTGCAGATGCGTTTTGATCTCTTAAAGGGCCAGGTGACGGCCTGTTTGGCCTCGCCGGCTTCCCTTCTCCCTGAATTTGCCCTCACAGCTGATGGGAGCAGTTGCCCCCCCCCCCACACACTCATGGTTGCCCTCTTGTCCTCAGGTGTGGGGGTCCGCAGTGGAGCAGCGTGGCTGAGGGTCAGCTGGTCGTCTTGCTGAGAAGAGGTGAGGATGAATGGGGATGGTCAGAATTTTTCAATTTTATTCTAAAATTTGAAATAATTTTAATAAAATGTAAAAAAAAAAAAAAAAAAACAATGTTAAACAAAAAAAAAACAACAAGAAAAATGAATAAATAATAAGACAAAAAAAGTAAGAATAATCTGGATTTTGTTCTCCATCAGGCTTCTCAGCGATGTGAGCTCCACCACCAGGCTGCACTTCTCCACACAGAAACCCGCCTCCATTCAAATGCACACGGACAACACACTGGCCAGTCATGGCAAGCAGGTCAGCAGCGACAGCCAGGCCCAGATGCCCGGCGCCACCCAGCAGCCTCAGCTGCAGGGGAGCGCCGCCAACGCACACCTGGGCTCAAAGGGAGGAGCCAAGGCCACCCAGATGTCCCACAACAGCTCCGGGCTGAAGGCCAGTGGCCAATCGGTGGGCGGCGGTGGGGGCGGCGGCGTTGCAGGGATGCTGAAGCTCAAATCCAAGCGGAGCGCCTCCATTGACTGCGGTGAATCGAGGAGCGCCGCCCCTTCGGTCCTGGAGGCAGACGCCAAAGGAGGTAAGACACGTGCAAACACAGAAAAGTGTCAGCATCTGCCCCCACATCGCTTCCCTGAACTTTTATCAGGCAGATCTTTACCCGAATTACCAGACTACGTGCCTCCTCCACAGCAGGAAGTCATTACGAGAAATGAGAGGACAGGCGAAGTGTTCTCTCCCTCAAATGTCCTGACCTTTCGCTGAGGCTTTAGGGTTTCCCCCCCTGGCTTTGATGGCTCATGCCTGCAGTGAGGTTGAGATTGAAACTATGATTCGTCATCCCGGCGTGAGCGCTGCCAGGGTGTAGGTAAATATCTGTGGTTCTGCTGGAGGTGTCTGATTTGCATTTGTTTGCTGTTGATTATTCAGGAGCTGCTGCTCTGTGAAACTCCTCCAGGCTTCCTGTTCACGACTCCAACCTTTAGGCGGACGTGAGCTCTCGCTCGTTCTAGCACCAGTCACGCCTAGCCGACCGACTGAAGGCCCAGAAGAGCCAAAAACTCGAACCTAAAAGCTAAAAAGCTCGTCTGGCTCTTTTTTTGCGTTGGAATAAATGTAAAGACGTAACCCTTTAGAAGTTTTTGACGTATTGCAGTATTTTACGCAAAGTTCTAATAACTTACCTTTAAAGCAGTTCTTTGTGGCGATTGGTACAAGCCCATCTTGTTTTTCTTGTCAATACTTTTCATTATATTAGACAAAAACTTCACAATGAATCTGAAACTGTACAATAAATAAAAATTAGTTATTTTTTTTACTGAAAAAATAAAAAAAATTCAGAAAATAATGTTTTTATGTCTTATAATAAGGATCAAATGTGTATAGATAAAATATTAGTGTACTTATCCCCCAGAAAAATTCAGAAAGAAGCTCAAAATAATATAAAAAATGTATAAATAAACTTCAAGTCCTGGATGTTTTTTAGCTGTGCTCTCTTTCTCTTCAGCACAGAAGTTCCTTGTGCGCATACATGAAAAAACCTGCAACAGTTGAGTTTTATTCTCAAGTCTACTTTATCTTTAGTCCATATGTTACAGAAAATCAACTGAATTTATACTTACCATGTTTTCTGGAGTATAAGTCGTATAATTTTTTTCTCATTATAGAGAAAAATAACACCCCTATACACACACATAGAGACACACATATTTATGTGTATATATATATATATATATATATATATATATATATATATTACAGTGAGGTCAATAAGTATTTGATCACCCTGTGATTTAGCAAGTTCTCCCACTTAGAAAACATGGAGGGGTCTAAAGTTTTCATCATAGGTGCATTTCCACAGTGAGAGACAGAATCTGAAGAAACATTCAGAAATCACGTAGTACAATTTTTTTTAAACAATTTATTTGTATATTACTGTGACAAATAATTATTTGATCACTTGATTATCAGATAGATTTCTGACCAGCAAAGACCTGCTGTTCTGCTTTTAAATAGTCCAACTCCACTCTGCTCATGATTCTAAATTAGTTGCACCTCTTTGAGGTCGTTAGCTTGCATAAAGGCACCTGTGCAAATCAGTGAGAAGTCTAACTAGCAACATGGGCAAAACCAAAGAGCTGTCAAAAGACACAAGAGACAAAATTGTAGACCTTCACAAAGCTGGAAGTGGCTAAGGGTGAAGCACGGGGGGGGAAGCATCATGCTCTGGGGGGGGGGTTTCTGCACAGGGGACAGGACGACTGCACTGTATTAAGGAGAGGATGAACGGGGCTCTGTATTGTGAGATTTTGGGCAAAAACCTACTTACCTCAGTCAGAGCATTGAAGATGGGTCGTGGCTGGGTCTTTCAGCATGACAATGACCCGAAGCACACAGCCAACAAAACCAAGGTTCTGGAGTGGCCTAGCCAGTCTCCAGACCTAAATCCAATAGATAATCTTTGAAGGGAGCTGAAACTCTGTGTTGCTCAGCGACAGCCCCGAACCCTGACAGATCTAGAGAAGATCTGTATGGAGGAGTGGGCCAAAATCCCTGCTGCAGTGTGTAGAAACCTAGTAAAGAACTACAGGAACCATTTGACCTCTGTAATTGTTAACAAGGGCTTCTGTACCAAATATTATTGTTTACCTCAAGTGATCAAATGCTTATTTGTCACAGTAATATACAAATAAATTGTTTAAAAAAAAATTGTACTACGTGATTTCTGAATGTTTCTTCAGATTCTGTCTCTCACTGTGGAAATGCACCAATGATGAAAATTTGAGACGCCTCCATGTTTTCTAAGTGGGAGAATTTGCTTAATCACAGGGTGATCAAATACTTATTGACCTCACTGTGTGTATGTGTGTGTGTGTATATATATATATATATATATATATATATATATATATATATATATATATATATATATATATATATATATATATATATATATATATATATATATATATATATATATATATATATATATATATATATATATATATATATATATATATACATAGATGTACATATATAGATATACATATATATGTGTGTGTGTAAATATGCGGCCGACGAAAACAAAAGGTCGCCTCTTTTATGCCGTCTCTTTGTGACAAGGTGGCAGTCCGCCTCCTGCTGACATTTTGTCTCCATTGTCATAGCAACTTTCTCTCCCGAGTGCACAGTCACCGGTCTGCAGTTATGTAAGCTCATCTGTTGGAAGGCAGCACAAACGCGGCTCCGGACCGGCGCTCCTTCCAAATTATTTTACACTCATCAAATTCAGAAGCTGTTTGTGGAGTGTAATCTAAGTCAGGGGATTCCCGGTCCGGATCGGACATATAATCCCTCAGCTCTGCGGTCCCCGCCCTGCTGGAGGAGTCCTGAATACCTCCCTTGTGAGGGCTTGAGGTGGCGGGCTGGTGAGATGCTTAGATCGCCATAGCCAGCCTCGAAAAGCAGCTTTTCCTTTTCAGTGTTTGGAAAACTCACACCAGTTAGTTGTTTTGGTGCTACACACAGTTCTGGTGACACATCTGACATCGATCTGAAGACCAACAGTTCTGTCCAAAACGAATAAACCTCCATTTTTGACTAAAAACAGACGGAAAAGGGAGGAAGAAAGCTTTTTAAACCTCTAATTCTTTGTTTTTTTCCTTGTGATCAGTGTCATTTTTCTTATCTCTGAGATGTCCTCATGCCGTGGCGTGTAAGCACTTCTCAGCACTCCTGTGTTTTCCAGAGGGGGTTCAGCGCAGCAAACGCCGCTGCGTTCTGGCAAAGAAACAGCCGTACAGCGGCGATGAATGGTGCTCTGGACCGGAGACGGACGACGAGGACAAGCCGCACGCCGCAGCCCAGCGTGAGTCTCACTCCATCCTGAACCTCACTGCCACCAGAGTAATTGCCGTGGCAACAGTGACCCCCCCTTCTTTTTGTTTTAGTTTTTCCAAATGCAGTAGCAGTCAGATCCTTACTAAAAGATGCTCACCCCTTTTCTGCTGTTTGGTGCTTTAGCTCCATCTAGTGTTGAGCTGCGGCAATGTTTGCACCTCTTTCAGGTAAAAGGTCTTTCTGTCTGCAGGTGAACGAGGACTCGCGGCTTCCATCCAGGGTCTGTCGGAGCGCCTCTCTGTCGGAAACGGATCCGAACCCACCGGTCTGCTGGTGGGGTGTGGGGCGGGCTCAGGGTTGAAGGCGGAGCCTCCCCAGCCTTCACAGCAAATGCTCTACGTGTTCTCCACCAGCCTGGCCAACAGGTGAGAACTGTGTGTGCATGAGCGTTTGTTTTTGCAAAGTTTTTTTTTTCCTTTTGTTTATAAAAACCTTTCTTCACATCACAGTGCTGCAGAGGCAGTGATGAAGGGACAGGCTGAATCCATCCTTCACTTTCACCAGCAAAGCTCCCCACACTCTAAGCTGGAGCAGGTCAGACGTTTAAATTGAAGATGTTGTGACCACCTCTTGTTGATTTAATTCAAGAATTTTCCCTCACATTTACCAGAGTTTCTACTTAGATTAAAAAAACTTAATTTTGGCCATTTTAGACCCACCTGAGGAAAATGGTGTTTTACCATGTTTTTGTGGCATTTTTCTAAAGGTGGCGGACATATTAAGAAAATTGCGTTTCTGAGAATATCTGTATTCAAATGGTTGTGAATCTGGACCAGATTAAAAAAGTGTTTGAAATGTGATGTAGAAAATACGCTGAGCAGGCCACAAGCTGCCTGCTCACTCCATTCTGAAGCATCCACATGCAGACGACTAGATCCACGTACGTCTTTGTTTTCCTCGTCTGAGCTGGGATCTAAACTATTCAAATGTTTATTCTGCTGCAGGGCCAAACTCCAGGAAAGCCTTCTAGCCTGTTGGAAAAGATGAACACTAGCACTTCTCCGCGCACCGGAACCCCAAAATCCCAAAGTGGAACTCCACGTCCAGCTTCTGCTGGAGTCGTAGCTCCTTCTGCCGGGACACCCCTGTCGGCAGGACACTCTGATACTGAAGGCAGACCAGGCACCGCCCCACACAGCAGCATAGCTTCCCACAGGTCCGACGGGGGGAATAAGGTTACACCTGCAGGCCCTGAACCTGGAAATCGAGATGGCTCTGGAAGCATCCCATCTGGAAGTCCTTCCATCCTGTCTGCACACCTACAGGGGGATGCAGTCCAGATGAGCGGCGGTGGTCTTTCCAAGGAGCAGCTCGAGCACAGGGAGCGATCTTTGCAGACTCTGAGGGACATTGAGCGGCTGTTCCTCCGCAGTGGGACGGCCGGAGGTCCTGGAGATGCAGGAGGCCCCAACCATAATACTCCTAGTAACTCTTGCAACCTGAATAATAATGGTGGTTGTGATCGGAGCGGCGTTGAGGACTCTGGTAACGGTACGAACAATAATTGCACTAGCATGTCTTCAGCTCTGGTTTCAGCCGAAGGCCTGAAAAAATACGAGGAACCTCTTCAGTCCATCATTTCTCAAACCCAGTCTCTTGGTGGTCCTGCCCTTGACAGCCCTCAGATGGACCCCCAACACCAGATGTCTTCACCTGGAGATGACATGAGCCCCTTGCCAGGACCAGAGGGGCTCACGCGAGAACAGATGGCCTGGAGGAAACTTCAAGAAGAATACTACCAGGAAAAAAGACGGCAACAGGAAATGCATTCTGGGCCACATCCACAGCACTTTAGAATGAGTGAGGTGGGCGTGCACGGGGAGCTAGTGATGATGAGAGGGCCCCCTCCTCCCTATCACAGCAAGTCTGGAGATCAGCAATGGGGTCCCGCCAGTATGATGGCAGGAGGAATGGGTGGAAACGGAAGAATGTTGGACATTCACCAAGAAGGACCCCGTGGCCCACGGTTTCCTGGACAGATGCAGAGAGGGGGAGGGAGCTTTCCTGGTAGTCCAGGTGCGGTTTTACCCATGGAGGGTCTTGGGCCTCAAAGGTCCGCTCGGCAGGGGATGATTTGGCTGGACGATATGCCCAACAACATTGGTGGTGGGAACTTCCACGGTGGCTACCCGGGTGGGCCTCCACAACATTTGCAGAGCGATCCAGAACTGCTGACCCGGGAGGAAATGTTTCGCATCATGGAGAAGCGGCACATGCAGGGTCTCCCCAGGTATGAACTTGAAAGACTAGCTAAACACCAGCAGCAAGGAAACCTGGGACCAAGAATGTTGGAAAACCTCGCTGGCCCAGACTTTCCTAATTTAGGAATGGGTCGGGGTCCACTGACCAATCGAGGGGATCCTATGGACTTTCCCGGTCCAAGGGAGATGATAGATTCTTCTGGGGGTGGTCCTCAGATGAGGGACTTGGTGAATTCTCCACTAGGGTGTAACATCTCAATGAGCATGAATCCTCAAATGAATATTCAGCAGCAGCAGCAGATGATGCTTTTGCAGAGGCTAAGAGGAAATCATCCAGGCGGAGGATTTTTGAGCGAAATGTTTGGCGCCGGAGAGATTTCACGAATCAACGCCTCACAAAATGGAAGAGTGTCAGATAAGGGAATGGTCCCTGGATCCTTCCAGTTTCCTAATCAAGCTCCCTTCCCTGGAGAACAGTTGGACCGACGGTATCTTCAGCAACCGGGCGCTGACATGTTTGGACCAGACAACCTAGATCCAAATCAGATGGGAGGCACATCGCGGTTGAGCCACATGCCGCTGACCGGGGGACTTAGAGGCGCAGACCTCAGCTCGAGGCACACCTCGGACGTACAGGCGGATCTAAACCCCCTGACCTCTCCCTCTGTGCCTCCTCATCCACTCAAGTCCCCATCTTTCAACCAAGAGCCATCGCCTCTTCTGCCCTCCCCTTCCGCTCCAGCACTGAAGTCACCTATCACTTCTGCAGGCCATCGCCATGCCCCTCCCTCTGCATCAGGCGCCGGGACCCCCTGCTCTTCCTCAATGAAATCTCCTCAAATATTGGGGTCTTCCAGCCTTGGTTTGCACTCTCCCTCAGCCTCACCTGGACGACTCAAATCTCCAGCCATGGCTCTGGCATCTCCAGGGTGGGCTTCTCCCAAAACAACTCTTCCAAGTCCTGGAGGCCCAACAGGTGGGAAGGCACTGGGCAATGGAGGGAGCACTTCAACGGAAGCAGGTGGGTCCCATTGTAGATGTTTCCGACCAAGATTGTCTCCTGTTGTTGTTGAAGCTTTACCATGTGTTGCTGTCTTCTTTACAGGTCAACCACTTCCCCCGCGCAGTTCAAACTCCACCCCTGTTAGCCAACCAGGCTCCATGAATCCCAACATACCGTTTACCTCCTCCCCTGATGCCACAGCGGCCCAGAATCCTTTGTCCCTGATCATGTCTCAGATGTCCAAGTACGCAGTGCCCAGTTCTACTCCCCTCTACCACGATGCAATTAAGACCATCGCCACCTCTGATGATGAGATGCTCCCAGATCGGCCCCTCCTCTCTGGCGTCAGCATTGGAGGTAAGAAAACGAGGACAAGCCCCCTCGAACAGATGAGATGACATGAATTGTTCTTTCGAGTTTCTTTTCATGTTTGCACTGAATGTGTTGTTTCTCTGTAGGAAACATGGGGAACGCTCGCATGTCACAGGGACTCGGACCTCACAGTAACCCTCAGAGCCCCATGGGCTTGATCAACCAAGGCCAGCTCTCCCATGATGGCTCAGGAGCTGTGCCTTCCCCCCAAAACCAAATGGCCATGCCGGCCATGAACACTGTAATCATGAGGAGTGGGGGGCATGCTGAAATGGGGCCAAACAACTCATCCTCGTTGTCTCAGACCCAGATGGCAGGTTTTCCCCGCATGCAGCCACCGCCGCCGCACAGCTCCATGCACTCACCGATAAGAGGAATGTTGCAAGGGTTCTCTCAGTCCAACGAAGACACTCAGGCTCATCAGCAGCTACAGCTGCTGAGCAAAGGCCCCCCACCTCAGCGCCCCTTTCACCGCTCAGACTCCTTTGCCTCTCTTCCCATGAGTGACGGTCCTGACCTGAGCGAGGTCATTCGGCCCACCCACACAGGGATCCCCGAGTTTGATTTGTCCCGGATCATTCCTGCCGATAAACCCAGCAGCACCCTTCAGTATTTCCCCAAGAATGAACCACATCAGGGGGCCCCGCCCCAGCAACACGTTCCCCAACAGCTTCTCAAGCAGATGCCTTCGTCTGGCCTTCATCACGGCAGCAGCCCTTCATCCAACCCCCACCTGGCAAGCCTGCAGAACATGGCTGAGCAGCAGCTGCCACCCCACCCCTCGCCCGGGGGAGTACGCCAAAACATGGGCATCTCTCCAGGGGTCTCCAGGGGGATGGGCCCCATGTGCCCGCCAGGACATATGATGGGAAGGACAGGCATGATGCCTCAGCCACAAATGCAGCAACACCAAGCCATGATGCCCAACAGCCTTCTGCCTCACCCTCCCAGTCAGTACGCTGGCATGATGGCCCCCAGCCCCCATAACATGATGACACAACAAAACCTTATGATGATGCAAGCAAAACAGCGAGCAATGCCAATGCCGGGGGAGCCCTTCGGACACCAGGGGCCCGTGATGGCCCCGCCCCACCCCCAGGCCGGCATGATGCTCCCACAGTCTCTCAGACAGCGGGGAATGTCTCTGGATAGTCCTGTGGGCTACGGCTCTGGAGGAATGGCCAACATGCCGTTCTGATCCAGAAAAAAAACGTCTCATTGTTCCCATCGTGTCCACGTCTTTTCCATCGTTACTCTCCTAATTGGTTAAAAACAAATCAGTGTTTATCACGTTTTTAAATTACAACCAATTAAAAAAAATATATTTAAGAACCATGTTGAATGAACCAAAATTTAAGCCATTTTCTAAAATGCTGTAAAATGTGTACATTTGTTCTTCAAAAAAAAAAAAACTCAATGTATTTGTGCGTGGGAACAGAGGAGTGCCTACAATTTCTATTTGCTTTAATATCATTGATCTATTTTCACCAAATACCAAACTGTTGTGCAGAGATATCAAATCAAATGTGTATCTGCTGTAAATAAGATGCGATTTGTGATTGTTTGCAGTTGTTCTGTAAAACTGTGTTTTAATAGAAGTCTACCAATAGAGCAGCGACCTCCGAGTCGGGTTGTCGTCTGGGTTTTTTTCACAAAGAAATGGAGAAACACTTGAAAGATGAAGATATGAAGTCTTTATTGAATCAGTAGTACAAGCAACAATTAAAAACTGCCACAATTTTCAAGTTTAAAGCAAAAGCTGTGAACAGTAATGACCCATGAGGCCCAAAAACATCAAGGGTCTGCGGTTGGCTCCCTCTGTAGGCTCACCATGAGTAAAATAGTCTACACTTTTAATGGCTTTCCAGTTGCATTGTGTTGAAAAACGGCTGCTCCATTGACGGTTTTGGGCCCTTATATGATAGAATAACATATGTGCCAAACATTTTTCCAGAATTTACCATGGCAACAATGTTATTTTATTGCCCTGTCCTAATCGTTAGACGTAGTTTCCCAGAGGCTTTCCGTCTAAGCTTTAGCAACGTTCGTCTGAGGCGCGTGTTTGTTGCATCTCGATTTCTTCTAACCGTTGTCCGAATAAGTGTGTGAAAATCCAGGCTTTTGTTTTTCTAACGTTCTTGAAGGTCTGATGCGACGTACACTGTGGACAACTTATTTTTTTAACATGTAGATCACATGTTGGGGTTTTTTTGCAGTCTAAGGTGAAAACTTTGTTTTCCATTGGGAGTTTTTGAAATGGGACATCATGACACTGATTCATTTTTCTTTTATTTATGCCGTGATTTTTTTCATTTTTAGAAGTTGAAATCTCCTATACTTGGAGACAGTCTCTGGATTGCGAAAAGGCCATAAAGGTTTAAAGCACAGGAGCTTAATAGATGAAGGTGGTGCTGTTGGTGGTTGTTCTTTCAGAGATAGATGCAAGGCTGTGACCCTGACCTCTTACGCCGCCTCTGCCGCAGCCCATCTTACTAAGTAAGTTCACCAGCTCGCTGCGAAACTGCGCCCCAACGAAGGCATAAAGGAAGGGGTTGAGGCAGCAGTGGGACAGGCCCAGGCTCTTGGTCACGGCGGCGGTCTGGTTCAGCAGGGTCAGGAATCTGCAGGAGTCGTAGGTCAAGACGTCTAGGTCTACCATGGTTCTTATGAGCAGGGCCACGTTATACGGGAGCCAGCAGACGCAAAAGACGAGCGTGACGAGCAAAGCCAGCCGAACGGCGCTCTTCTTGGCTTCACGTTTAGGGCTTTTCCACAAAGTGAACACCAGAACAGTGTAGCAGTAGCTCATGACCACTAATGAGAAGAAGAAGCTGATGTGATGCAGGACTCTGTTGGCCAGGACCCAGTTGTGCGCATGAATGTCGTATCGGTAGTAGTAACAATCAAGCGAGGAGTTTCTGTGCTTCGCCACAGAGAGAAACACGGCATTCGGGGTCGACAAGAGCAAGCAGATGAACCACAACACAGCGCACACTTGGTGCACTTTTCCTGGGCGTCGACTTTGCATGCTGGGGATGGCGTGAACAATGGCGAGGTAGCGATCAAACCCGATGCAGGCGAGGAGGAAGCTTCCGCACAGCAGGTTGAGGTTCTCCAGCACGCCCTTGGTCATGCAGAGGAAGTCTCCGAAAACCCAGCCGACGGCGACGCCGATCATCTCAAAGGGAAACGTGAGCAGGAGCAGGAGGTCAGTGACGGCGAGATGCAGCAGGTAGATCTCTGTGATGCGCAGGCGGCGCCGACGCCTCAACAGGACAGTGGTCATCAGGCCATTTCCTGCCAAACCAAGGAGGAAGATGATGCTGTAGAGCACAGGCTGGACGATGGAGTAAAAGCTCTGCAAGCCCAACTCCTCATCGTCGCAAATGGCGTCGAAGGGCATGGATGGGTCTGTAAAGTTGTCGTACTCTCCCATGAATGCCGTCTGCAAAGCACAGAAAATAAGAACATTATCATGGGGGTGGTCAAGGTAACGCAGTTTGACCTCCGATCAGAGGACTGCAGGTTTGGGAATGTGTCCTTTGGCAAGACGCTGTACTTCTGGTGGTTCCTGGTTGGCGCCAGTGTAGGTCAGCACAGCTACTATTAGTGTGTGAAACCAAAAAAAGGTTCATAGCGACCCGTCAACGCAATAGGTTTGAGTTCAGAAGCCTAAGAAGCACATATGAACGCATTTACATACATTTCATTGAAAGTGGTGGCTTCAATCCGCGTTTTCCGAGTCTGGTGTGAGCATAAGCATAGCATAAAATCTAGCTTTATTTTAAAAAATTTATTTAAAAAAAAGTCATGCTATGAGCAACTTGAAAGCACTTTGAAGTTAAAAACAAACTTTAAATCTAAAATTGAAATTGAAATAATTACAGTCATGACAGCAGGACTTAATTTTTAAAAAACGTATGTCTCGGCTCTGCTGTAAGGAGACTGTATATTGGGAATCCGTCCCAATGGACAATGCTGGACCCCAGCCGCCCCGGTGAGGGCAATTACTGCGGCACAGTCCAAGCCAGAGCACATTCTCACAGGGAAACCCTGGAGCTAAAATAATAATAAGTGTACTGCATTTACCATGGAGTGACAGTGTGGAATATGAAGAAATTCAAGCACATTTAAGATGACGCTCAATCATGGCTTGGGTTGTTTCTATTGGTCAGAGCCAACAGGAAACGCTGAATGCACCAGATACTTCTCAGTTCCTGTTCGTCGCTTTGAGGTTATTTTTGGGGCAAACCTGGTACAAAATTCTAATTTGTCATTTTTAAAAAAATGTAATTTTAACAATTTTTTAGTTTACCAAACCAGTAACTGAGATACTGAACATCCTGTAAAGCTTAAAATGACTAATTTTCAAAAAAAGTTTAAAAGTCATCAACACATCTTATTCTTTTTTTTTTTACAAGTTTGACAAACTAAACAATCCGACAGATTGGTTTCTCCTTTATGCTGCTTGGTGAGACAAAATCTGGGATTTTTGCATGACTTAAAGAAAGTTTTAGCCTTTAAACCTAAAGTTAATATTAAAATGCTTTTAGCTCCACCCGTAACTCTTGCAAACATAATATTGATGCTTACACATTTATCAGTAAATGCTAAAAACTGCAGTTTAGGATAAAGGCCCCAAAATGTTGTTTTTGTTCATATGAACCTATACAGACTTCAAGAAAAAAAAAAAGGTTTTTCTATTTTTTAAGAAAAGAGAAGTTTTAATGGAGTCTTACCTCAGAAAATGTGTAGGTCACCATTATATCCATGCTGGGTGATGGAGCACATTTGAATGTTTGTCTCGCACTACTGCTGTGAAGTACATCTGCTCTTCCTCTTTGCCTCTTCTCTATATTTGCTTGGTTTCCTCCTGGAGGATCGGTTGCATGAGACCTTCAAAGCACCTCTGCAGACCTCATGCAAGAGCAGCAGAGCATGTCCAGCGAATGGCCCTGCCAAGATTTAGAAACTAATAGTAACAGATTTAGTAGTACTTTAAAAACAGTAACACTGCTTCTAGTTGTTTTGTCGTCTTCACCTGTAGGTTGCGTATTTTTTTTTAAGCATTGTCACATAAAAATCTAGTTTTGTACGACGCAGCGGTATGAGGCTAGAGGGCCTCACATTTGCCTAAAGAAAACTTTAAAGATGCAAAACAAGCCCAAACCATTCTCCTCGCTCCACCGTGCGTACCCTCATTCATCTGCTGATGTGATGCAGATTTTATAGATACTTTTATTTGTCATGTTTATGTTTACAACAAGCTTTTGGTTTCATTAAAAAAGACTTTGCAGCGTTTTTGCAGCTATAACAGTACTTTATTCAGTCATTTAAATAAAAAGCTTCTAAATGGTTTGCAACTAACGAGTCTCTGTGGGCCTGTGCATCAGTGGCTGCACGTCTGCTATTTTCGTGTAAAATAATGCAAAACAACATTAGTTTACTTGTACACTCAAAGAGGGACCTGTGCTTGACGATGAGGAGAAACATTGGAGGAGGATTCCGCAGTTTGATGCCTCAGGAGATAAAGTAGCGCAGCCAGTCGGAGGGCTAAAGCTAAAGGAAGCAGCGAAGGTTTAGGGAGGAAGGAGTTTGAAAGCATCCGATCCTTGGCTCCCGATGGGAAATGGAAAGGCCCTCATCAACAAAACGGATGGAGGAACGGCACTCTGGAAAAAAAATCAGCTCTGTTTTCCTGAGAGCCGTCTCCTGATCTTCACTGAGACGTGGCTAAACCGCCACATTCCAGATGCAAAGCGGAAAAAGGCGGGAGCGCCGTTCTCTACAGAGGAATCTATCAAGAAGAAGCAAAAGACACAGTTCTGCACAAGTTAGTACTTTGTCCACAACTTTGCAGAAAAAAAATGAATTCAACATTTAATTTTAATACGTCATTTAGTACGAAATTTCCCTGCTTAAAAAACTGTCAAAAATACGTCAAGGGGTCACAGGAAAGAGAGATTGTTCAGACTTTCCATGTGTATTGAAGTTTATTCATTTAACTAAAATAAAATAGAACTAATTAAAAGGTTATTGGTCCCATACTGGGGAGATAATCCTGTTATCATAACTTTGTTAAAAATTTAAATAAAACAGATGATAACACAGAGATCTCCACCCGCATTTTGTTGGGGTCAGCCGCTGATCGTGTAAAGAATGCAGCATGCAACCCAGCGGATCGTTTCAAGGAAAACAGTCCAGAAAAAAAGGTTCAAAAAAAGTCAGTATAGGATCAAAATACTCAACTTTCTTTTTTTCAAGGTTATTTCTTTTGAACTCTCGCTAAGGTCGGCCACCAGTTAGCCTACTTTAGCTCCGGGTTAGCTGTCTTGATTTTGTTATTTTCCGTCTATTTTCTTAACCCACTATATCCCTTTCGAGGCCAGAGTGCTGTCCCGGCTTCTGTTTGGCGAAAGCGGGGTACACTTGGACAGGTCCAGGGGCCCCTGCCCTGGGAATAAACTGGCCCCGGCGTCCTCGTTGCTGCCCGCCGCCCCCTGCCACCGATGGCCGGCGGGCAGACGGGAGAGTGGTGGCAGCGGGGATCCCTCCACCGCCTGCTCAGGTTTTTCTTATATTGTTTCATCTTTCTCTTGTTATCATCTCATTTCTTTTGACAAACATGGACTTTCTTTTTTAATAAGAGGGATGTCTGCTGCTCTTTTTTCACACCAGGCTTAATCTTGGGAAACCACACAGGTTTTCTAATCATGATTAAAAAGACCACTTAATACTGCAGCATAAAAGAAGATCAGAGTGGGTCTTTTGGGAAAAGGATTTTAGGATTCAACACAAAACTTTTTTCTTTTTTCACTTTACATTTAAGACATGGTTTAATCAGAATCAGTTTATTGTCGTTTGCACAGCTTTTACACTGACATACAGAAATTACTTTCCAGTGCAACACGAAAAAATAAACTAATAACATTTAAATTATAACAGGAACTAAAACAACATTTAAGATAAGTAGTAAATAAAAGGTTGAAATCTGCAAGCAGGATGGAATTACAATTGCATTCTTTAGGTCCCGTATGTCCCCTTACAGCCTTTCAGCACTCTACAGGCCTCAGTGTGTTCAGTGAGTTAGTTGGGTTCAGCGTCGGCTCATTTCTGTAGTATATGTAAATGAAAGTCATGTGACATTGTGGTTGAAAACAGTGGTCCCCCAGAGGGTGAGGGCCCAAAGCAACCACAGTTTTTTTCTTTTTTAATGTCTGTGCCCAGAGAGCATGTGTCCCAACTTTTGTGTAGCTAAGTCACAAAAACTTTCAGATTTTCTTAGCAGGCAGTTTTTACACTTCCTCCTCTCTCACCACCCATAAGATCACATGATATGACAGTGTTGCAGTTCATTTAGGACACGCTTCTCCTTGTTTTGTTCATAAAGACCAGCACAGACAAATAGTTTTGCAGAAACTTGTGACGTTTTGAGGGAAACTGAAGGACATGATTTGGGGCTAAAATCCTTTAGACAAGTGTGAGAACATTGATCACCGCTTCAAGGTGGTTCCATCTTGTTCTGATATATTCCCTTTTGTTCCCCTTAATGATAAAATCATATAAAACCCAGAGTGTAATTTGTGTAATCTTTGGCACATTTTTCATGTTGGCAGCTCCTTTGACCACAATCTGCTCTGCTCACCTCACAGACTCATTAATGTTTACCATCTCTGAGTTGTGTGTCAATTTCAGCAGCTTTCATCAAAGGTGCTTTGAGAGACAGAAAATAAAAAAAAGAATCCAGAAAAAGGAAATCAGATTGTTTGCTTTTTAAAGAATTTATTTTTTTTATAATAGTAAAGAAAGTAAGTATTTGTTCAATTAAAAAAAAGTTCAACTCAATGATTTATTATGTAACTCTGGTTGGTCTTGTATGTTTTCACCAGGTTTGCATTCATTCACTGTAGCTGTTATTTTGGTCAATTCTTCCATGCAGATCTCCTCAAGACCTGTGATGATGGTGCTGTTAATGGAAAACACGAACTTTAAAACCCACAGATTCTCCATGACAGTGGTCCCCAAGCCCCGGGCCGAGGGCCGGTACCGGTCTGGGGGCCACTTGGTACCGCGCCCAGACAGACGCAAACATTTATAGCGTTTTGTTTATTTTCTGATACTGAAGGAAGTTTTATTTTGGAAAACTACCAGATTCTGTTCACCACATCCACCTGTGACTTTTAGCAGCTGCTCGGGCGGCAAAGTCAGTAGCTCAACGCTCAAAAGCTAAAAAACAAACAAACAATAAATTGCATTTGGAAAGTTTCTTTGGGAAGAAAAGAGCCAGTGTGGAAACTAAATAAGGGTCTTCGACTTTAAAGAAAAACAACGCTGCTATTTACAGACCAGGAGTCTTCCTCGACATACAAATCCGTATGTCGAGGAAGACTCTGGTACATGAGACATTTGTTCTCGCGTGCCAAAAGCTGCTCTGCCTAAAATGCGGCGAATGACTTTTGAATTTTTCACATATGCAGATTATAAATTTGCAGGGTGAATTCATGTTCATCTTTGTATATAGAACTGTAGTTTTACTACAGTTGGGCCATTTAATTTCACTTTATTTATCCATCACACCTTGAAAGTCGGTCGCAGTTAAAGATAGCATCAGGTTGTTAGCATCCACTTTGACTTCTTCATCTTCATCACAAAGTCTAAGTTCAAACCAGCCGCAAGAGAAGGAAGATTAAATCAAATAAAGTTGCTGATTTGTGGAAACTTGTAAAAGGGACAGTTATCAATTGTCCTACAGCATAGAAGAATTATAGGTAGGTCTCTGATAGGGAATTTTAGCCCTGAAAATATTCCTCTGTGTTGAAAATACACAGTGAATCAGGATTTATGGAAAAACAAAATATGATAAATCTTTATGCCCTGAAAGACGATCTGAGGCTGGATGGAGTTCTCAGTGTTCTTATGGTGTTCTTTGTAAAAAAAAAAAACCTCCAATGTTGCTTTTAATGAATTATTTACAAATCAGAAACATTTTCTATAAATCCTCAACTTTGTTTCATTGAATCTTCATCACACGTAAAAAAAACAATTGACTAATGTTTTCACCACAAGAAACTACATTTCTTGTAGTAGCAGCTGAATATAAAAATGAGGTTTTTCCAGAAAGCGGAAGCTTAAAAATATTAAACGCAAACTTCGGCCCTGTTCGGACCGGTCCCGGAAAATATTGTCCAACATTTAACCCGTCTGTGGGCTGAAAATGGATGGAGACCATTTCTCTGAATTGAGGTTCAGAGACTGGCTAGACCGCTCCAGAACTGGAAAGAAGGGGATGTCATTTCTGACCTGATGATGTTGGGAACACATTGGACCACTTTGGTGCAAATACTTTTGCCCCAAATGTTGGGGGTTGGCTGGAGATAAAGAGCAGAAGTGGGCCTCCAGTTGGGGAAGAGAAAATGGTTGGTTGGCGAGAAAGTAGACCGCAGTAGAAATTAGACCAAACGTGTGTACCAGTTTGAGCACCTTCAACATCTAACTTAAGAAACACAAAAATACATATTAAATGGATACTTGGAAAAACTCTTTTGGGTTTTGCATCACGTGTAACAAACTTATCAATTCTACAAACTTGGAACAGAAAGTTTCTAGAATTTTCTTTTCTGCTTTAAATGGATTTTGATTATCTTTTTTGGTAGCATTAGTTCTTTATAATGCTGTCATCAAGATTGTGTTTTTATCTGTAAGGCACTTTAAGCTGCCTTGAATGAGAGTTGTTCCACACAAATCCACATTTCTGACTTTGCCTGTTTGTGAAAGTATGTTGAGACGGTTCTAACGGAGTCTGATTTAACGTATAGAAACAAGAGCCATGAAGCCATGGCGGAGCGTGAGAGTTTGTTCCAAAAACACAGAAACGAATGACGGAAATGTAAAGTTCCAGTAACGTGGAAGAGGAAGCAGCCTTCTGTGCTTTGATGATCAAAGTTTGCTCAAGTATTTGAAGTCAGCAGGTGCTAACATGTTGTTTACTTTACTGCAGATGGTATTGAAGGGGGGCACATGATGGGACACATATATGTATATATATATATATATATATATATACTTTTTTCTTCCACATTTGACAAATTTTAGAAAAAATGTTAAAATGGTACTGTACAAGTGAAACTTGTGAGACAAACAACTGGAGACAAACCCCTTTAGGGACCATAGCTGCTTCTGCTTTTGAACTGCGGGTCTTGAGATTGGGCGTCCCACCTTTACTGATACCTTCAGCTAATTTTAGACTACCCCATAAATCATACACACATCGATCTGAAGCATGAACAGAAAGGATTTACATAACTACACTACTTCTGCAGTCCCAAGATAGGAATTTTCTTCATCTTCTTGTCCACCTCCCACTGAACTTGCTGCAGAATAGACCAGGTCCAAGGTCCAATCTGAGTGTGTTTTCAGACTTGACACATTTGGTTTGTTTAAAGTGTACCAGAGTTCATTTCCCCCAACAATACGGAACAAATTTACAGTCTTAATACACCCAAACAGACCCTGGTCCGGGACCAGGAACCGCTCTCTGATCCATCTTTGACGGTGGTCTCGGTTCAGTTCCAATCGGACTGAGCTCCGGTTCGCTCTGGTTTTTTCTCAGTCTGAATATGTTCAGAGCGGAAGAACTGAACAAAAACGGCCACCGCAGTCTGTCATGACATGATGTAAACAAAGTAGGAAAGAAGCAACTAATCAGCCAGGGACAAATGTAAAGCCACGATTGTCATGTTATCAGACAAAAAATAGGATCTAACTGCTTACTTGTTGGAACATTTTTTTACACAGCTGAAAACATTTCTTACATGCTTTTCTGTGTCTTGTTATGTGACACATGCTGCTGTGATGTCATCCTAAAAGCTACCTTTTAGTTCATGAACAAGAATTCTCCTAAAACCAATTCCCTAACACCACAACGATAAGACACAGCAAGTCGTTGAAATTTGGTCAGATGAATGCATGCTCATTGAAACAACTTTTAACGTGATACAGATTGGTTCTCACTGCTTTTCCGATAGTCTATATGTCAAAAACACTCATCAGTGTAACTTCTTAGCTGTCTTCGACTTAGTAACCGCCCTGCAGCACACCTTCACGGTACACAAGTAGCAAGTATAGAGTGTTGTTCGTGATGTTGATACATGCGTTTAAAAGTACTCAGCAATATAAAGTTTGAACCACAGGACTTACATCATTTCTGCCTCTGGTATCTTTGCCCCACCCTCGCAATTCCTGGCCAATGACTAAAGTAATCTTTAGTCATGTGGTTTTGTTTACAAGTATTTGTTTGAAACAGGAAAGGCTGCTTGACAGCACTCTAAATAAAAACCAAACGCAAGGTTCAGGACTCGATCCGGAACAAATTAAGCGGACTTGGTCTAGACCAACTGACTCCTGAGACCACTACAGTGAAAAGCAACTTCTCGTGTTATTTGCCCAAGTGCTAGATGCGTAAAACACCAAAGAAAAACACAGATTTCCTTGTTTTACCTGCTCAGGGTTAGGTGCAGTGACTGTACAGGGTGGAGTACACTCCTGCCATTGAGGCAACATCTAAAGAGGTGATCATTATAGTTTAAATTGATGACTATAAAAATAAAGTATTAGTGGTGTGGCGATGCCATCCATTGTTTTTGTTGGACTGAACTGAAGCCGGCTTTCCAGCTCTGTTGTTAACCATCCTGGTTGGCTCTGACATCACATACCCTGACCTTTTCAACAGGGTGGAGAAAAACAAACCTTTACGTCAACCAATGGGCACTGAATGATGATATTAAGGCATGAAGTGTGAAGAGACTGGAGTTTATTATCCTCAACCCAATAATAGTAATTAGACAAGACAAAGTAAAGTTGGAACTCTGAGAAAAAATTTAAACATCTGATTATAGTCCCACTGCAATAATCTTTTTATCTATTTTTAAACCCTTCCCATAGTTTCTGCAGAGCAGCAGGAGTTCATTAGAAATTCACTTCTGAGTTGTGGGCAAGACTGTTGGCGTGGAGTAAGCCTTCCCTGACTTCCCATCATCCCTTCCTTTACACTCACTCCCACTAGTTTACAGCCCCTCACAACCCAAACCTACCATTAGTGGTGCAAAAAAAATGGCGAGCAAAACTGGAGCTATCCAGCTGTACAGTTTTGATTCAGATGCCAGCTCAGACAAGGAAATTGAAGTCGTAAATGGATCTAGATACATCTGCAAGTGGATGTATCGGGATGGAGCTGAGCAGGGAACTTGTGGCTATAGCATCTACGTCACGGCTAGAGGCTTTTTCCAGTGGCCCGTTTTTTAGAAGACGTTTTATAAAAGTGATGATTTAGTGGTCAGTTGTCAAAATAAAAATGTTTTTTTTTTTATCTCAAATATCTAATACAATGAGGTCAATATTTACACATAAGGTAATTACAGCTTGAACACATTTGGTAAAGAAATGTATTTCCAGTCATAAGGTTGAACTTTTCAGTAAAATCTTTCAAAGTAAAAGCATCTTTTTGTCAGTTTAATATTTGGATGTTACGGTTACCCACAATGAGGAATCTTAAATATTATTCTGATCAGTTTATGGCTGTTTTTATTGGTTTGTTAACTTTAATCTTCTGATTTTCCTTCTTTTTCCTGCAGCTCGGAGTCGTCCGTTAGCGGGGGAAAGGGGAGGGGGTCGTTGATTCGAAATGGAATCAGCTGATTCAAAGGAGAGAGGGGAGGGGCGGGCTCAAATACGCTTGGAAGCCATCTTGAATGGCCGTGGGGCTCCTTCGCAGTCAGCCAATATTGACTTCGACATACAAACACTGCAAACTGAAACGCTTTATTTCCCCCCTCCTCTCCCTGATATCTAAGGTAAATGTGTTTTTACAGAACGCGTTGAAGGCCTTAGCGTTTTTATTTTTAGATTTTTTTCTTTCTTTGCTGTTAGTCAGGTCAGGATTTTTTTCTCTTAGCCGGTTTCATGATTAACTCGTTAGCTAGCTTAACCACTCGACCGAATTGGTTCGTTTGAGTTACGTGCATTTTTTCTCTGTTTTATTTAAGGGTTTGCTTTAAATAGATGTATAATAATATACATTATGTAGTTTTATTTTTTTAAGTTAGTGTTGATTTTTTTTAAAGACTCTACTAGCTTTGCCTGTTATGCTAGCATGATTAGCACTACTTAAAAGTGATCTGTATAGTTGATTTGGACAAATACATATCGCTTATATTAACTCCTCGTTTCTTTACCAGATGGGGAGTTTAGTTACTTAAGTAACATTATCCTCTAACGTCATTTTTATTTAACGCCAGTTGAGTTGAAGCCCGCTAGCATTAGCCCCGTTGTATGCTAACTTGGGGTCTTGCTGCGTTCTGTTTCAGAGCTAAACGTGAGATTTGTCACGTGACACAATCACAATTACGTAAGTGGTTCGTTTTTGTGATATTTGTCGGTTTTAATTTGTTTTATATCTTTCGTTTCAGGGTTGAAAAGACTTCAGAAAGGACACTTGTTAGGCTAACGAGATGGCTAACTGAGCACTCGGCCAACTCCTGAAAGCTCGCCGAGCCTTCCTGGTTCGCTGTTTTCGAAAACATTTACGAATGAACCCTGTGCACATTTAGTTTCATCGTTGCAAAGACTTACAAGGGCGAACGTATTTTTTTTTTAATTTACCTTTTTTTTATTCTAATGTCGAAGCGACATTATCGCAGAAAAAACTATTGACATTCACGTTTTGTTCCTAATTCGTTTAAAAAAAAACAAGAAGAAACAAGGCAAGCCAGGGGGATTATTATTGCATCTGGAGTGGGTTCGCTTCATTTGGAGACTTTTCACAAAAAGCATTTATTGGAACGGAACTCTGTGGCCAAGTGAACATGAGCACCACCAGGACGGAGAACCCCGTGATTCTGGGCATGTCCACGCAGAACGGACAGCTAAGAGGCTCGGTGAAGCCCGCCGGAGCTCCGGGAGGAGGAGGAGGAGGTCCGCAGCAGCTGAATCAGATGAAGGGCACAATCAATGGTAATTCCCAGCCATCGCCTACAACAAACGCTGTTGTAAAGTAAGTTCTTTCAAAATAAGCCTCTGAATTTTTCTACAAGTCTTGTATTTGATTGACAAAATCCTGTGTTTTTGTTTTTTAATTGTATGTATTTATTTATTTTAGGCCTGGAGATGACTGGAAGAAAAGTTTGAAGTTGCCTCCAAAGGACACGAGAATAAAAACTTCGGTGTGTTTAAAATCTTTTGGTTGCAAATGGGCTTTTCGATGTTCGTTTCCTTAAATGCAGCCTGGCTTTTTAATAAGTCTGTTAGTCATAGGCCTCAAAGTGAATGTTGATGTGTGATTACAGGATGTGACTGCAACTAAAGGCAACGAGTTTGAGGATTACTGCCTAAAAAGAGAGCTGCTCATGGGAATCTTTGAAATGGGCTGGGAGAGGCCGTCTCCAATTCAGGTAAACTTTCTAACAGCAGAAGCTCCTTTTTAGTGAGCTATTGTATATCCAGTCACCTGCAGTGGGATCTCTTCTTTAAAGGTAACCTTGACAGTGGCTTGGTAAATTGTGGGACTATCCTTCTGCCTGGACTCTAAAGAAAGTGAGCCCTGGCACTTGGAGTTGAGCTATTTTTAGCCATGCAAGGGACTTCGCTCAGGGGCAGCACTGTGTTGGTAGCGTTGCTGCTTTTCTCAAGACGTGTGCTGGTTTCACTGGTTCTGCAATAATGGGCCTGCACAAATAACCGCAAATTTATCGTTATCGCCATTTCAAGCTGTGCAATATCCATATCGCAAAAGTCATACAAAATCACAATAAATGGCAAACCTCAAATGTGCTAAAATAATCTTAAGGCAGCTTGAACTATTTAATGAATTGAATAAATCCCTTAATGCATTTGACCAATTGGATGGAGCTTTTTTTAGATGTTGCCCTGCTTATCAGGGCTCCAGACTAACTTTTTCACTAGAGCACTGTGGCCCCCAACTGAAAATTTTAGGGGCGCACACCTTAAATCAATAGTCTAACCAAATCTACTAATTTCCACTGTATTATGAATAAATACTTTAATAATAGCTGCAGAAATTACAATGTGCTGTTTCAAATTCAGTGTCACATTTTAATCTGCACTTTTGAAGATGCAACAAGGTAAACTGACAGAAGGTTAACTGTAAAAGAACGGGCGATGTTCACTGGATATCAGAACAATCGTTAGAGATACCTGAGATCAGAAAGAGGCTCAAAAACTGATGGAAATTCATCTTGGTGACACCAAATAAGTGCAGCCAAGACGCACAATAAGCGTGTTTGAGATCACCCAGGTAGACGCAACGCTGTTCAGATCACCTGGCGTATGACATATTTTTGTTTTTGCTCCAACATCACCTGTCAATCGTCACAAAAATATCACGAGAAAGGGGTGGGAGCAAGGCCCCAACCAACCGAACGCAGCTGGAAATTTAGTGCTGAACTGACTGAAAGCTGGCCTATGACTACAAAACAATGCATTATGGGACATAGGCCTGCACAATATACCGCAAATTTATCGTTATCGCGATATCCAGCTCTGCAATATGCATATTGCAAAAGACGGCGAATATCGTAATAAATCGCAAACCCAAAATGTGTTAAAACAATCTTCTAGCAGCTTGAAGCATTTAACGAATCAAATAAATCCCTTTATGGTTTGACCAGATGGACACCTTCCCATTGTTGACCAATCAGATGGAGGCCTATTATGTTAACCCTGGTCCTGAAGAGCCTCAACCCTGCCCGTTTTCCAGCTCTCCTTAACCAGCTTGCTGTTCATTGGCTGACTCAAGTGATTTCACATCCTGATTGACTGAACACACCTGATTTTGGTTATCATTATCGAGCAGTCTAGGGAGAATTGGAAAACAGACAGGGTTGAGGCTCTTGAGGACCAGGGTTAGCCACCCTGACGTTTGTCCCCCATGTCGATGAGGGTCATTTGGAGTATAATTTTTAAACTGTTGCAATGAAATGGGAATGATGTTTTTGTTTATTTTTCTATTTGTTTATTTACCGCAAATTTATCGTTATCGCAATATTGATCACTAATATCGCACATCGCAAGTTTTCCTCATATCGTGCAGCCCTAATGGGACCTGTGTCCTGATAGTTTTTGTAGTTAAGTGAGAAATTGAAATAATTTAAAATACCAATTGATTAAAAAAAGGCTACATCCATTACAAAACATTCAAATAAATATAAAATGTATAATAACACAAATCATACTAAGGGGGAGAGGAATATTAAAACTAAATTGAACTGAATTGAACTTCAACTTCCTGTTCTCCTTCAGTCTCGCTGCAGATTCGCAGATTATTTCATTTATATTTTACATTACAGAGTTGATCTCCACACACAAAGTGTTTTTCTTGCGCGAGAATAGCCTGTTGCAATAAATTTAAATTAATTTAAAACTCCAGTTTGTTTTTTTCCTGTTAAATGTTGCTTTCTGGTTTCTTGCCTTCTCTGGATCTTTTTCTGAGCAATGAAAATTTCTCAAGATATTTATTTTTCCCAGCTTGGAGGTTTCGGTGTAAAGCATTAATGATGGTTGAAGAAACTGCTTCAGTCATGTGACATGAACATCCTGACAATCAAGGGTGAAAGACGGATGTGGTGGAGAGAAACTGGTAGTTTTCCAAAAATAAAACATGGGTCTAAAACTTAAAAAAAAAAAAAAAAAAGAGGCGGATGATGCATGTTATCTGTTCTTGGTACCCTTTGACCCTCAGATTGATGCTGGGATGTGACCTGAATGTAGGGACTTGTTATAAATGATCACAAAAGGATTTTTAAGCTTTTGTGAGGAAAAGATGCAAAATAATTTTAGCATTCATGACTGAGAAATAAGTAAACTTTTTGAAGAAACGATTCACTTTCTGCTTAATTACTGAATGTTGAATGTTCAAACTCCAGTGTGGTCTGAGGATGGGGACCTTCATAAGTGCTCAACACTTTGTGTGCAGGAGGAGAGCATTCCCATTGCACTGTCGGGGAGGGATATCTTGGCCAGGGCCAAAAACGGCACAGGGAAGAGTGGAGCCTACCTCATTCCCTTACTTGAACGCATTGATCTAAAGAGAGACTGTATACAAGGTAAGAGGAAAACCTTTCACTGCAAATGAGAGCAGACAGAGGAAGAAAAAGAATCTCCTTAAAGCCAGATTTCTTTCTTTAAAACTACTGTAGAGCTACTGACTTAATTTAAACAGAATTAAGTTGATTGACTGAAGAAACAAAACTGTTTAGCTTTCAAGAGTTTTGAGTCTACAAAACAATCTGCAGACGGTATAATTTGAAACTGTGAAGGGAGAAACTTCACGGCATCATTTAGCATCAGCTTCCTTTGTCGACCAAAACCTGTGGTTTGTCGTTGAATTTCCATCGTGTGGAAGATTTTTCTTTTTTTGAGGAAAATGGTCAGTTTTCCTCTGTAGTTTGAGCTTTCCTGCTTTTCCAGCTTTGGGAATCGTGCCCACCAGAGAGCTGGCGCTGCAGGTGAGCCAAATATGCATCCAGGTCAGCAAACACATGGGCGGAGTGAAGGTGATGGCGACAACAGGCGGAACCAACCTGCGTGATGACATCATGAGACTCGACGAGACGGGTAAACGGCACTCAGCACAACCCAAGTCCTGCATGGTCGATCACGCAAATCAGGATGTTTCTGGTGTTTTCGCACAAATACAGATGTTTAAACACCCAATTCTCTAAACAAACTTTCATCTAAACTCTGCTCTGGCGTAGCTCATTATTTTTGTTTACCTATGAGTTTGTAATACAAGATTTTCTTTTTCTTTTTTTGGAGAGTCAAAATATCTACACACAAAACATGAATTGTCTAGATGCTAAAATAAAGTCTTTCTAATCACAGATTCCACTTATACTGAATTAAGAGCATGGTTATTTTAGTCAGTGACTAAAGTTTATCTTGTTGTTTTGCAGTACATGTGGTTATCGCCACCCCTGGTAGGATTTTAGATCTCATCAAAAAAGGCGTGGCCAAAGTCAATCAAGTGCAGATGATTGTTCTGGACGAAGTGAGTCGTATTTGTTTTTTTGTTTTTTCTTCTGATAAAACGGTGCATTGACTTTTTTATTTTTATTTTTCCTCCTCACAGGCAGACAAACTCCTGTCTCAGGACTTTGTGGTAATGATGGAGGAGATCCTGGGCTTCCTGCCCAAACAGAGGCAAATCCTGCTGTATTCAGCAACCTTTCCTCTCAGTGTGCAGAAGTTTATGGTACAGTCATTTAAAAAACACAGAACTCGTTGGTTTTGAAATACTTTCCTTTCCTGACTTCTGTTGGATGGATCTGTAACCTCTGCTTCATGTTTCCAGAATTCACATTTGCAGAAACCCTATGAGATCAATCTAATGGAGGAGCTGACACTGAAGGGCGTGACTCAGTATTATGCTTACGTAACCGAAAGGCAAAAGGTCCATTGCCTTAACACGCTGTTCTCCAGGGTAGGTCCTGTCTGTTCTGCTCGTCTGGTCAAAAGACAGCTGCACACCTGAAGCTTAAACTTAACCCTCTCACCTGAAAAACATGTTTGTGTGGCTTTTTCTGATGGACGTAGAGTGAGAAAATTAAGCTTAAAATTGCTTTTGAGTATTTCTTTATTCAAATAGTTTGAAAAAGAGCTTTTTATGAAGGAACTGCGCTGGACCGTTCAGTAGCTTTCTGCTCTACAGTGGCGAGGGTGGGTGGGGTTGCTTCGCAAACAGTCCCACCCACTACTGAGGCACATTTTTAATGAACTACTGCTGCTCTGCTTTTTTGTGGCTAAAAACGATAATCCTCAATGGGAACGCTTAGACCAGTGTTTTTCAACCTTTTTTGAGCCACGGCACACTTTAACCTTGACAAAAATCCCGCAGCACAACAGCATCCAAAAATTAAAAAAAAAGGAGAAACTCATAGTCTGTATTTGATCTACAGTCCCTCCACAATCTCACATGTTTTTGTGATAATTGTGGCAGAAAAAGCTGGAAGCTGCAGCTGTTTTTTTTTCTAAAAGATGTAATAAAAGTTAAGTTGGATTTAAAAACAGTCTTCGTTGTGGTTTCAATAGTTTAACAAGGAAAACTCATTGTGCCCCCAGTGTGGCGTTAACCCAATGCATCATGGGAGATGTAGTCCAAACAGCCACCAAACGCAGACAGACTAGCGTCTCTGAGCTTCATTGTTTTGTTCACGGTCTGATACCCGATTCTGTGGAAAGCTAAACCGCTAAAGACGAGCTTTAGCTGCTATTTTTGTTGGAACTGAGCGACTTTATGAGCAGAATCGTAACAAGGAAGTGAAGACTTGAACCACTTCTGATTGGTCAGACTGACATGTGATTAAGCCTCCAAGAATGATTGGTGGAGACAGTTAAAGGGGTGGGACTTTTCCAAAAACAGCTGACGCTACGGCTAAATCACGGTACCGTCATTCTTATTGAAATGTTAATAGAATCAAACCCAAAGAAGAGTCTTATGATCTTTCATATTCCTAACTACTCAATGTTTTGCCTGTTTGGATGAACACAGAGCTGATATCCTGCAGATGGAAATGTTTTTAGATCAATGAAAGGCTCATCTCCCACGGCACACCGGTTGAAAAACACTGGCTTGGAGAATGGATTAAAAGATGATCAGAGTGGGACTTTAAAGAAGCAAACTGACATGGTTTGACTTTGGAGACTTTCCAAAAGCAGCTGCTGGGATTTACATGTCCTCTGTCCTTCCAGCTCCAGATCAACCAGTCTATAATCTTCTGCAACTCCTCTCAGAGAGTCGAGCTCCTCGCCAAGAAGATCTCCCAACTTGGTTACTCATGTTTCTACATACACGCCAAGATGAGACAGGTCAGCACCTGCAACCCGTATGAGAAAACCAGTGAATGAAAAGGTGTTGCTCAGAGGAACATCTGTCTGTTCTTTAGTGTGAAGCTTTCTGTGTCCTGCAGAGACGTGATTGTTTAGCTGAAGCATTAAATGAGTTTAAGTTGAGTGGAGGGACTTTGCTTGACCTTCCTGGATCTGAATGGACGTTCTTCTCTCCAGGAGCACCGTAATCGGGTTTTCCACGACTTCAGAAACGGACTGTGCCGGAACCTCGTCTGCACTGGTGAGTGAGGCTGTGCCTCCTCGCTCGCCCAGGCTGCGTTTGGCTGCATCTCCTGAGAACAGACGTTTACATTTTTGTGTGATTTGATAATCTGGTATCCTGATGATGGCAGAGCTATGAGTTCTGGTTTTTTCAGAAGTGAGCAGTGATGTCTTTGAATGACCTGGGTGTCAAATCAACTTTAAAAGGGCTTTTAATCATTGAGGTCAAACTAATAAACTGTGGGGCAGTTGTTGGAAGTTGAACTGATTCGTTTTTAAGGGAATGGATGAAAAAGCTCAGGCTGCTGTGCTTTTACAAGGCAGCAACTTCTTGCCAAAAACAAAATGATTTCAAAGATTTACTTATTACCCAGAGTTCAGTGCAGATATAGTTGTCGCTTTTCTCATTTCGTCTGGTTTGTTTCTTTTAGCCTTTACTTTGAATTTAGAATAAAGAAAATCAGCAGGAATTAGAAAACGCTTGACATACAGCAAACCAGACTTCATTCCTTCTTTCATTTCTTAAATGTTTCTCCTAAACTACAAATGGAATTCACTCGAAGACTCTTGTCAAGGTGTTTCCATAAAGATGCGTGAATGTGCATCTAACCTTTATTTCAGTCTCATATTTACAGTATAGAAGTAGATGAGAGTTTGGTTTGGTCTCTTGTCTCTACACGAGCATCAGTAATCACATCTCCATGTCTGGGTTCATGACATCCTTCTGTGGTTCTGTCAGGACGGTGAAGTTCACCATCCACTGCAGGAGCTGCTTTCAGCGGTGCTTCCATCTGATCTAGTTTGACTTGCTGTCCCGCCGTAGTCTGTAGAGGAAAAAACAAAAGTAGGGGACCTTTGTAGTCGTCTTAACAAATTTGAGCTGAGAACAAATGGCCATTATTAGTTTGTCCGGTTAGTTTTTTGACTCCAGCCGGTTTTCACATTAACTGTACTGAAGCGGAGTTCCTGATAAATTGATGCACTTATATTTTTTTTGGCAGTTAGTTTGCTGTTCATTAGTTAACACTCTGCTGCTAGAAAATTGTGGCGCCAATAACTTAAATGGTGTCCCCGTACCCCTTACTCCATCAGAACGTTGACTGAACACTGAATGTGGTCGTGTGAATCCGTCGACTCTGCATAAGGCAGATACGGTCTGACTGAGGTACGCACGGCGGTGTATTTGGTATTCTCTGCTTTAAAACTCATAAAACTGTACTAAAACTGTGAACCAGGCAGCATCTCTGGATTTTATTGTCTTTTCCTCACCGCAGAATGTGATCCATGTCCCTTTCTCCCCTCACGTTATCCGCAATTCTCTCACTTCCTTAAACACCGGGCCATGCGCATGTCACAACCAGGGTACGCTTGATTTGTTGGTGACACTGAAGGGCGTGACTCAGTGATTCATTTAGTCAAGTAGGCATGTTTGGGTGCAAATTGGAAGTTTAGTTTGCAATGAGCCAAGAAAAACAAGTGATTCTTAGTTTTCTGAACAAGATTAAACCCAATGCAAGGATAAAGGTGAAATGTGTATTAAGCCATTAAGACAACAATGCAGAGATTGTTCAAGAGGAAGATTGCAAGTGAAGATTAAGCTGAAATTGTTTTTTTTTTTTAAAATGTGCATTTCCTGAATTTATAAAGTTCATTAGTACAATAATCTAAACATTTGTCCGCAAAGCCCGATCTAAGTTTTTATTCGTGATTTAATAACTGCATTAGAGTAACGATTCATTTTAACAATTCAAATCCTAATTTGTTTTAAATATGATTCATAGTCAATGAGTTTATTTTAAACTTCACTGACATGAAATTGATCTCGGACAATTTTAGCCAAAACTTCAACCAGTGTGACTCTGGGATAAATACTGGAGAACTGAACAGAGCAGGTGAAGTTTTCCAGATTTCATGCAAAATAATCAAATGTGAATTAAATGTACAAACCAGTAAACGAGGGTTAGTGTTGGGTCAATTACTTTCAAAGAATAATTGATTACTGTACTTTATTTACTGAATGAAATGGTAAAGTACTTTTCTTGTTCCCCAATTTAAAAAGTACTCAACTACTCATTACTGTTTTCCTATTGCATACAAATTCTCAAGGGGATAAAGCTAAATAAACACAAGGCTACACAAGGTCAATCAGGTTTGTCAGCACCACCTCATTAATTGAAAAATTGTAGCCTACATGGTGTCTAGACATGTTGCTCATTGACATTAGGGCAGTGGAAAGCTGTTCATATCAGGACATAACTTGCACTTATATAATATTTTTGTCTTTGTTTTCAACTAATTGGAAAAAATTGGACCATCTCCAGTTGAATGACCTCATCTATTCGTCCACATATTCACGCTCTTTTCATCTTACTTTGACCAATCTCCAACTCTGCATTAACGCACACGCATAAGTAACTGTTTTTTATTCTCCTCCAGACCTCTTTACCAGAGGAATTGACATTCAAGCTGTGAATGTTGTGATCAACTTTGATTTCCCCAAGCTGGGAGAAACGTACCTTCATCGCATCGGTAGATCAGGTAAAAAGCTGCGTTAATAGTTGGATTAAAAAAAACCTTTGTTAAAAGAAATGTTTTAAAAAATATCACCCCCTTGATTCCAGGACGCTTCGGACACCTGGGTTTAGCCATCAACCTGATCACGTACGATGATCGCTTCAACCTGAAAGGCATCGAGGAGCAGCTGGGAACAGAGATCAAGCCCATCCCTGGCATCATCGACAAGAGCTTATACGTGGCAGAGTACCACAGCGAGGGCGGTGAAGAAGTAAAGCCATGAGCCAGTGAGTACCCAGAGGGCACCTCACTGTCCTGTCTGAAGATGCTGACTCATCAGATAAGTGCGGTTGCTAAGGAAACCTTTGGTTTGACGGGATTCTGTTTCCTATCTACAAGCCCAACATGTTCCTGTTTTGTTAGATGAAGGGTCAAACTTGGAAAGACAGTTTCAGATGCTTGTCTAATCTGTTAAACGGTTTAAAAAGCAGTCAGCTGGTCCTCAGGTGTCAGATTAACTTGACATGTAATTAAAAAGTTATAGAAAAAGTTAAAACCTTAGCGTTTTTTTTCTTTTTTTCACATTTACACAAAAAATTCTAGTGCCAGTTTTATTCTGTAATAAGTTCTGTGTGAGAACGTGTGGATTTTAAGGTTTTTAGTCAGTCACACATGTTGTTCATCACCCTTGTGCTATCTTGTGGGGTCCACATGACCCCCACCCTTTGACGTTTTATCCCTACCATGATAAAGGTGGAGAGGATTTCATGTAATCCATGGACACCAGTGAAGATCACATTGTCTTCTTGTGGGGTCCAGATGACCCCACTCCCAACGTTAAAGTTCCTCCAAGACACGTTAACGTCGGGAGTGGGAGATGGCACAAGGCAGGTTAAAGAGCTTCAGTGTTCAACCATCTTTTAAATGAACAATTTGCTGTTTATAAATACTAGGATGTTTTTGGGTTCTTCATTTTGCTTTGGTTTTTCGGGCTCAGCATTTTTGTCATTAAATCAAGTGGAACCATCAGTCGAAAGGTTGATCCTGACTTTTCCTGTGTGTCTTCATAATGGAGATGTTCACCTGCAGTTGTTTAGTTCCGACATATTTCTAGAACCTTCATGTCAATCTTCTCTGCAGCAGACATGCAGTCTGCCGCAGGTCACATGACCATTGAGTAGAAGCACTGACTGTGTACATGAGAACTGGACTGTGTGACTCCTCCCCTTGGCGTTCCAAACAGGAAGTACCCTATGGTTCCAAGAAGCCAAAATCCTAGAGAAAATCTGTTGCATTTGTCAGGAAAAAAATATTCTAGCTTTATCTTCAAGATGTTCTTGCTAGTTGTAATTCATTTATTTATTACTAACTGGCCAATCAGATGCCTCAGAGGTTTTGAGGTCCCACACATCCAACAGTGGGAGCGTTTGAGAAATTACGTGCCACGCGTTTTCAAGTGGTAGGGGTGTGGTTTGCCTTTTCTATTGACGTCACACTCGCTGGGTCCAGTCTCAGATCCAGTTAGTGAGTGAAACTTGATTTTGTTTGTCCACCCGATGAGATGTTTGGTAGAAGCTGCTTCTTCTGAACATCCCTACAGCCTGAAGGTCGCGTCGCACCGCGGCTTTGTACGTTTTCACATTGTCCACGTATGTAATCTGTCGTGATGAGTGATAGTTGTAATTGTGTGCAGGTGTCCTCCGAGGGTTCTGGCCGACAAGTCTTAACGCAAATTCGTTTTTGAGATTTTCCAAGTTTTACGCAGTTTATGCATATTTTACATGGTTTACATGCAATCACGTAAATCTACGATTTTTCCAAGATGTGTACAAATTTGTGGCTCTCCAAGACCGTTCCACATATGTCCAACAGACATTTCACGCATGTACCTCCAATGTATAACTTTTATATTACGTATACAGCGCACATGACGCACAGAACACTAATGAATTGCACATAAGCATCGCAATAATGGCGCACAGTCCAGGGTCTGTGTTGATTTGCGCGTTCTTTGCGTGGTTCAATTGTGGTGGTGTTAACGTGGCTCATTTGTTATAAATCTGTAAAAAATTACACGTAAAGACCACAATCTTTCTCACTTTATGCCACATATATTCATGTATGACTCATTTCCATCCGTGTAATATGCACAACATGTACGGAGCGGCTGTGTGACACGGTCTTAATGAAAAGAACTGAATCCCAACTTTGTTTCTGTTTTTGTTCTCAACAGATAAGTCCACCCCCCCTCCTCCTGTCCCTCCTCCACCCACACCATCTCTGGATTGGTTTTTGTTTTTTATCAACCCCCCCCCCCCCCCCCCCCCCCGCCTGCCTTTTTCTGTACAGTTTTTGTCTTCCTTTTCGATGCCGCCATAACAGAAGTGTTTGGACGCCTTTTTTTCCTTTTCTTTTTTTTTCCCCGCTCTGTTTTTTGGATGAACTCGCCTGCCTTTGAAGGCCGTGCGCTGCACCACTCAACTGAAGACATGAGCGCTGGGGGGGGAAGGGGGCACGGGACCAGGTGGACAATGCTGGGGGGCTCAGATGGAAGTCCAGACCTGAGGAACGACCTCCATTCTCCACTCTGGAGTTTGAACAAACTTCTATCAAGTGCCTTAACAAGCAGTTCATTAGTTCTGAAGTAATAACCCTTCATCAGCCGGCGTGGAACCACACTCACCCTCACCTGTCACGGATTTGAACCAAAAAGGTGAAATCTCTTTCTGTTCTCTTTTCTTTGGGGGTTTGCTAATAGGATTTCTTTGGAGGAAGCTGCTTCTCACTGGCTGAGCAGAGTTGTGGTCTGGCTGATCCCAGGACTATTTGGAATTTTTTTTTTCCTGTGGACAGAAATGTTGGATCTGACCCCCCCCCCCCCCCCCCCCGACCCCCAGGACGCATCCTTCGCCGGCGCCGCAGAGACCCGCCCCTTTCCCCAGTCTTCAGCACCAGAACACTAAAAAAAAAAGAGCGGCAGAGAGTCACCAGACATTCAGTGGAGTTCATCTGAAGAGAGCCCTTTGTCCCCCCCCCCCCCCCATCGTCCTGTTCCTCCCCCCACATCTGGCGGTGGTGGGAAACCTCCCCCCTTATCTTTGTGTACATACCTTCATTTTAATATTGTTTTAAATGTGCGTACAAAGGCCGGCCGACGGACTGAGAAGCCGCCGCCTCTCCTCTCTTGTTAGCACTGGAGGCCCGACCCGCCGGCGCCGCCCTGTTGGCTCTGCCGTTCCGGACTGTGAATTTATTTATAGTTTAAAAAAAAAAAAGAGAGAAGTCCAGCATTTGCACGGCGAGGCTCATGAAATGTTTCCGGAGAGCTCAGTTCTTTAAGCCTCTTCTGATTGGACGGCGCGTGCAATCCTCCCATGATGCACTTCGTGTTTAAAGCCCCCTCTTTTGCCCCCTCCCACCATCGCTGCCAGTGTTAACAAGCTCAGAGCGACGGCTTTCTGTTCAAAACCTTCCGGTCGGCGCGGAAGTGATTCCTCGGCGTAGGTGTGGAAGTACTTGCTGCAGTGCAGCTTCATTGGCGGCTGGTTGTTGTTTTTTGTGGGGTGGGTGGGTGGGGGGGTTGTAGATTTATGCCATCTGTAAGCACAGCTACTATTCCTGACATCTCAGACGCTGCTTTTGCCCCGCCCCCTCCTTTTACTGAATGTTGGCATCAAATGGATCCATAAATGTAGCAGGAATTGATTGGCTGCTGCACAACCGGCCCGTGTTGGGTTGCACTTGAAGGGGAGGGGGGGGGCTCAGCCTGCCTCTGTGACTGGGCCTCTTTGATACTCATCACCTAGGGTGATGGAGCACCTTGGAGCAGAACCTTTTTGGAGAACCGGGTCGGGTCGAGCTTTCAGAAAGCGGACTCTGAACCCTCGGTCTGCTGCTTTGTTTGCCCTTTAGTTGCTTTAAGCTGTGTGTGTGGGGGGGGGGGGGGGGGGGGGGCGTTGGGTTTACAAGTTTTTGAAAAAATGACTTTGTTGGCCTGAAAGTCCCTTCAACCCCCTCGTCGAGTGTGGGCGGGGCCTTCAGAGCAACCGGGTCTCCCCTTTGTTCCAGGCGAGATGCTTTCGGGCTCCAATTGGTGAGAATTTGACTCAAAGATTCAAGTGGAAGCCGTTCTCACCGATCGAAGCTCAGGTCCCTTTTCTCAGAGTTGTGACTTCTTACATCTGATTTGGTCTTTTATTTTGGCGGGGGGGTTGATAGACAAAAGTAAAATTGACTGAAGCACAACTGAAGTAAAGGGGGTCTAACTTTACAGACGTATGGCAGCCGTCTGTTTTGGCAGCGTCCTGCAGAAACCTGAACATCAGTGACTTTTACCTCCAATAAAGTGGGTGGGGCCTTTTATTTTTATTATTTTTCTTTTCTGCAGGGTTGCTGCCACTCTTTTAGCCATAAAGACTGAGACAAGAGCATCTTGCCCCAGATCGGGTATCTAATTGCATATTTCTAGAAATTGTCTCATTCTTTAAGGCCGTCTTTTTTTTTTTAATGAATAAATTTACCGGGTGGTACAATCTGGCTGTTTGCTGCCCTGTTGCAGGTTCCCAACCTCGAGCTGCATCATGCAGCCCGGCGTTGGGAACCTGCAACAGTTAAAGGGGGTAAAGTGGGAGGGGCCTAAAGGCACTTTAAATGGTGATCGGATAATCCCAGGTTTGGTAACGGGTCTAACAAGATTTCAAGAGTTGCCCTTAAGTTTTCTGTTATCAAGTGTTTGAGCGGAGAATCAAAAAATAACGGAAAGATCTCCGAATTTACGTAAATTAAAAGCTTGAGTTCATCATTTTATTTTAATTTAAAATTCGTACAATTGGCAGTTTTCAGTGAAGCACATTTTACAAACCAGTTCAATGTCTTGGATATTATTGGGTCAAGTTTTGTTCTAAAGAAATAAAGCTCACTGAAATTTAACGTGTGGAGTTTTTTCTTGTCTTGTTTTTCGTGTTTGCTGGTTTGTCTGTTCACCAGGTGGCCACTAGGTGGCAGAGGATCCCCCAAAATGTCCCCAAACAATTTAAAGATTCACATTTTACGGTTCAAGACCAGTCAGATTTAAGCTTCTACTCATTTTTTGAATCCCAAAATGCAATATTTTGAATAAAATCATAAATATGGCAAAAAGTAAAATAAAAGGTGATTTAGAGTTTCTTAAAGATGAAATTTCTCATGAGCAACTTAAAAATGCGACTCCAGATCCTGATTGGTACAGACCGATAACAGATGAATCATGCTAATGGAAGACGGAGCTATTTTTGTCTGGAATGACGTAATTAGGGTTTGTAGTTTATCGAAGCATGAAACCACCTTATCTCTAGCAGGGAGGTGAGGAGACTCTGGAACCTTCCAACTGTTCTTCTGCAGCCTGATGGAGGATCTTTCTGCTGTTTTTGAACAAAGTATCTTATGGTATTTTTACAGTAAAGTGATGCGCATTTTTATCAAATATCTAAAATTTCTGCAAATTAAAAATGGGTTTTTCTTTAAATCTTGACGAGTTTTAGTTGATCATTGGTGTCAATGTCAAACAGCCGGTTTCCTGTTGGGTTTTTTCCAAAATAAAGTACAGACTTTTTTATTTCTTTTTCTTTTTAATGCTCTAGAAAAGGGCTTCTTGTTCGTTTCATGGTAAGAAAATGGTTTCCCCATAAAGCGGTGGCGGCTCCCTCCTGTTTATCTCTACGGGGCGTGGATGCTCCGTATAAATGACGGCTCAGACCGCGTTGAGCTGCCAGGATCTTCAGGACTCGACATGAGGACCTCGGTTCTCTGCTGGCTTTTAAGTCTCTCTGCCTTCACGGGGGCTTCTCTGCCTCCACCATGTGACAGGTAAGGTCAACAGCTTTCAAAATGCACGTTTTTGAATGTAGTTTTTAAATCCCTTCATCTTCTACTTCACTAGTTTGGAGGAAAAACTTTTATTTTTGTAATTTTGGGTCATTCTTGATATTTTCAGTCAAATCTACTGTTATGGAGCCATCCTGGATCATATGCAGAGAGCTAAGTTCTTCACAGATGATAAACACTTTGTGGACATGAAGCTGAACTCCCCTCCTGGTGAGGGTCAACTCTAATGTTTGGTCCCTCCACCTCCTGGTGCTGCTGCTGCAAATCTGTCCCTTCTTGCAGATCTTGTTCTGTCGTCCTTCCACAACCTCTCCACTGAGTTCCTGAACTCCATGGTTCCTCCTGCTAAGCTGCAGGAGTTCCTGGATCAGTACTTCGAGGAACCGGGGACGGAGCTGGAGCCGTGGGCTCCACCAGACTGGAACGCCCAGTGAGATCCGGCCGCCCTGACCCTCGCAGCTTCACGCTCTCTTTAGTGGCTTTATTACGGGGACTTTGCCTTTGCAGGCCAGAGTTCCTGACGGGAATCGCAGACGATAAGCTGCGGGAGTGGGCGGGGCAGATACATAACCTGTGGAATTCTCTGGGCAGGAAGGTGACGACTTTCACAATATTTGTCCTTTAAATTGTTCAAGAACCCAGAATGTAATGGCTTCATTTCTCAGACGTGAGACAGGGAAGGACCGTCTTTTACTGGATCAAATTTAGCTTTTTCTGCATCTAGACTGATCGCAATGCTTTCTAATTTTTGGTTCCCAACTTTTTCATTCATAACCGGATTTGTTGTCTTAACAAAATAAACAACCCTACAATAATTTTTTTTTTGTAAGTAGTTAAATGTTCAAACTCAGACTTAAACCTTCAGGTAATGGAAGTTTTGGGATCGGAATTGGTTTATTTCAGGCAACTGAAACAAAACCTAAGCCAAAGAAATACACATATATAGATATATATAGATAGATAGAGATATAGTTAGATATAGATATATCTAGATATATATATCTAGATATATAGATTTATAAATATTTTAACCTTGGAACACTTTCACTATAACGTTACACCATCACTTTTGCCTGATAATTTTTACCTGCTTTGATAAATTGCAAAATTTTACCCAACAAAAAGTACTTTTCATAAATAATCGATCAAAACATGACAAGACGTGATTAATTAGTGGTTTTCTGTTGTATGTGTAGCAAAATGAAAAAGAAAATCATAAAGTTCCTAAAAACATGCTCAAAAATGAGTGAAAAATAAGGAATTTACGAACAGAAAAATGATAAAACACTTAAAAAAAAAAAAAAAAAAAAAAAAGTGGCAGGGAGTCACCAGACATTCAGTGGAGTTTATGATATTGATGATCTTCCTATAAAATGATACTAGAAACTTGGTATTTGGTCCACCCCGTCCTGGGACCTGGGACTTCCCTGGTGAAGGCAGACGCCTAAACACGCAACATATTGAAGTTCATGTAAATAGTTTTGCTAATTAGTCTTGAATTCATTGGAAATATAGAAATACATGTGTGTGTGTATGTTTATCCACATCTAAATGATTCCATCATAATTACTCTCAATCATAGATCCCATTGCATTCATTAAATATATTGTCATTTGTTATTAACAAGTTCTGTGAATGTCTTTTTTTGTTTTTCTAACTAAAGTTAGCTTGGACAGATCTGCACATGTGCTGCTTTTCCAAGAGATTTGAATCGTAATGGTGACTTTGAGGAGCAGAAAGAGAAGCTCTGGAGTCTTTAAAACAATCTGAGGAACTCCAACATCTGAGCCATGAATGAACCTTTTTCATTTACTGCAGCAGTTTTTTTTTTTAAACCTGACCTTCATCCAGTTTGGATCCTCTGAACTCTTTCAGATCCGCAGCGATGTCAAAGATCACCCAGAGCTCTACTCGCTGATCTACACCCCCCATCCCGTCGTGGTGCCGGGGGGCCGCTTCAGGGAACTCTACTACTGGTGAGTGAGCCGTCATCCCGGAGCTGCCTTGCCCTCCTCTGACCTCTGACCTCTGACCTCTGCTCCCCTCAGGGACTCCTACTGGGTCATCAACGGGCTGTTGGTGTCCGGGATGACGAGCACGGCCCGCGGCATGATCCAGAACTTTCTCTACCTGGTCAGCAGGTGAGGCCACAAGCTTCCTGATCGGTGAAGCATGATCTTCCTGAATAAGCAGTTTGGCAACGCTGGAAACACAGATTCCTGCTTCTGGTATCAACACTCCAACTGTTAGGAGGAAGTGAGCGCTTTTATTTTGAAAAGATGCAGGAATATAAACCATGAGCTTTTTTTCTCTTTTGGTCTTGTATGTAGCCGACAAACTTAGGGACCGTCTACAAAGTGCAAGAAAAAAATTCTTTCATAGCACTGAAACAGGAAGTGTTTCTTTGTAGGTACACTACAAAATAAAATACCTTCTTTAGTCATTAGCTTTGACAGTACAAGGTCTCTTCTGACTAAGCTCATCTGCATGATTCAGAAATACCTTTTACTCTTTTTAAAAACAAAACAATTAACAAAAAAAAGACATTATGAAATTTGTTTTTGAATATGTGCATTGGTCATAAAATTTGGTCGGCAGTTTAGGAAAAAATAGTGCCTACGATCACCAAACACGGCATGATTACTTAATATCGGCTCCAGATCCGACTGCGACCAAAAACTTTAGTGGAAAAACATTTTATTCTTACAAATTTAAGGAATATCTGTGTTTTGATGTAGATCATTAGGCCTGCACAATGAATCACAAATTTATCGTTATCGCGATATCGAACTGTGTAATAAGCACTTCGCAAACGAAAATTGCAATAACTGGTTACTTTAGATGTGCTAAAACAATCTTATTGCAGCTTGAAGTACTTGGCAAATCAAAAAAATCCATTTATGCATTTGACCAATCGGATGAAGCCCTTTTATGTTCGATGCTCGCCTCCCTGGTAGACTAGTTTAATTTGGAGTATCATTTAAGGTATGTTGACTCTTTTTTAAAAATTTATTTAAACTACAGTAAAATGGAAATTATGTTTTTGGTTGTTTGTTCATGTATCGCAAGCTATATCGTCATCACAATATTAATCGCTAATATGGCGAGTTTTCCTCGTCTCGTCCAGATCCTAACAGATCCTAAAGGGTTTCTGGATCTATAGTTGTGGAAAAAAAGGCAGTTCAATCAAAACATTTGATGTATGTCAGTCATTCGGTTTCTAATGTCGGGTTTTATGGCTTTCTTCTTCGCCTCCTGCAGATACGGCTTCATCCCAAACGGGGGGCGGGTTTACTACGAGAGGCGGAGCCAACCCCCGTTCCTCACTTTGATGGTGGAGAGCTACTTCAAAGCCACCAATGACACCGAATTTCTGAGGTGGGGTTTGGGTCCTTCAAAATAAAGCAACCAGATCTCACCTGTTTCTGCCCCCCCCCCCTAATATTCTTAGAGCCGCTTTGCCGGTCCTGAAGGACGAGTACGAGTTCTGGATGCAGAACCGTTCTGTGGCTTTGGACGTCGCCGGAGCAGAACACCGACTGAACCGGTTCCATGTGGAGGCGGGCCTGCCCAGGTACGTGTGACGCAAAGCTGCACCGCCCGTCCCCGCCTGCCCCCCCCCTGACCTGCACGCCTCTGCCTGCAGACCCGAGTCCTACACTGACGACCTGGAGCTGGCAGAAGGACTCTCCGAAGGTACGGACGAGGCACAGAAATGTCCCAGGGGACTCATTTAAGACACAAGACATGAAGTATTTATGCTTACAGACTCACTCACTCATGCCCAGAGTGTCAGTAGCAATGAACAGCTGATGGGTACGATCAAAAGACGACTTTAAACATCTAGAAGACAGAAACACATCTGGGGACATCCGGGGTTCTCTGTTCAGTCGAGTCTCAAAGACCCTGGGGTGTTTGATTTCATGTCTCTGGAAGGTCACTGAAAACCTCCATCCATCTTCTGGCGCTCAGGTGGGCCTGGGGTGTGGGGGCAGCAATCTAAACTTCCCTCATCCCCCACCTCCATCTCCTCTGGGGAGACCCTGAGGACCAGCTGAGAGAACAAAGGTCCTACATCTGTGTGTTTGCCATGACTTCAACATCTGTTATTCTTCAGCAGATTTTCTATAGTGCCATAACTCCATTTAAAACGGAGGAAAATAAGCTTCTTCATGTTTGTTTTTTTGCTCCTGGGGGGTCACACAAACCTCCCGGGTCTCTGTGAAGCTCCATCTCTGACGTCCCCTGTGGCTTCAGGGCTCCGGGACCAGCTGTGGGCGGAGCTGAAAGCAGGTGCGGAGTCCGGCTGGGACTTCACCTCCCGCTGGTACATCGACGCCGAAGGCCACAACGGCGGCGCCCTCAAAGACACGCGCACCAGCCAGATCCTACCCGTCGACCTCAACGCTCTGATGTGCCGCACCGAGCGGACCCTGGCCTCCTTCTGCCGGCTGCTGGGTGAGAGGCCAACCCCATCACCCGCCGCGCTCGGCCGCTCCGCAGCGCCGCTTTGACGTGTCGCTCTCTGACAGGTGAGGACGAGCTGGCCGCTGTGTACCAGCAGGCCACGGCCCGGAGGGTGGAGGCGATGGAGGCAGTGCTGTGGGACCCCGAGAGGGGAGCCTGGTTTGATTACAGCCTGCTGTCCAAATCCAAGCACTTGGAGTTCTACGCCTCCAACCTGGCGCCTGTTTGGGCTCAGTGCTTCTCTCTGCCAGAGATGGGGGAGAGGGCCGTGCAGTACCTGAAGGTTGGAGCTCAGCCACAAAAAACCCTTCAAAATAAGAGCTTTGATATCGTGTTTGTGAACATTACAAAAACTTATTTTAATTCAGTTTATTTTCATTTTTCTTCTTTAATGAGTGGATATTTTTTGTCATTCCTCTCTTTGTATTTTGATGCATCAAAAGTCACCTCCTCAGCTGCAGGAGCAATGCCTGCTTCCTCCAGCAGGTGGCAGAAGTGCACTACATAGCGTTCCTCTTTGGTGTTTTTGTTTCTCTGTACAGGAAAGTGGCGCTCTCAAGTTCCCCAACGGAGTCCCCACGTCCCTGAGGGAGTCCGGGCAGCAGTGGGACTACCCCAACGCGTGGCCCCCTCTGCAGCACATGCTCATAGAAGGTTGGAGGAGCCCCCCCCCCCCCCCCCCCCCCCCAAAAAAAAAGCTTGAGGGGGTGAAATAAAAGCTTCTGCATCATCACTAAAACTCAAAACCCTATTTTCAATTATTAACGGAACTCTGGGCTCCAGAAAGTGGAGATTCTTGGAGATTGTACTTAAATTGATTCCACTGCACTATGATTTAATGCAGTAAAAGCGACGGAGAGCTTTGATCCCATGATCATGTGTTTCCATGGAGAATCGGTGTCATTAATAACCCATCAGAGAAAAAAAAATGTTGTCCAGTTAATTTTAAACATTTTAATTATGTTTGGGTTATTAAAAACATAATTAAAATGTTTTTAATAAATCAAAAACAATTCCCAGAGCCCCACCCTTCACATTTCATATCATTGAAAAGCCCAGGATGTCCTCTGTAGAACCAACGTTCATTCAGTGGTACGCAGTACTTGGTGGGAAAATGCTTCCATATCTTTTTTTTAATGCTTCATTGTTGAAAACACATAGAACAAGAATGCACGACAAGAACAATAGTCCTAACAATGGGAATGCCAGAGGATGCCAAATATATCACAAAAGAAATGACATTGAATATGAAATGTTTTTCATATCAATTTTTTTTGTTGGAAACAAATTTCAGATAAGTGGCCACTATGGATCCTCTAACTATGGGATGGTTGTGACACGCTGCCCCCTAGTGGTAGGAGTCTGTGCTAATTAAAAAATGGAATTTGTTTTTACAATCTAAAGTAATTATTTGTAAAGTGACCTAGCTTTTGTTTTGCTTTTGACTAGTTTGAAATGCGGGAAAAAAATCGTTTTTGTTCCAAACACTCTGCTGTCACTGTATTTTTCACTGTGATGAGCTCTGATCCGTTCCCTGAAAACTGGTACTGAACGGGTTCTGTTTCCCTCGTCCTAACTGTCCGTGTGCCTCTGCAGGTCTCTCCCAGCTTCCTTCAGGCGAGGCCAAACAGCTGGCTTTGGACCTGGCGCAGCGCTGGATCAGGACCAACTGGCGGGCCTACATGCAGCATGAAGCCATGTTTGAGAAGGTGAGTGTGTGAGGGGTTCTCGAAGGGGCAGCAGCAACACAGAGGTGTGAGGCTTGTGATTACCCCCCCCCCCCCCCCCCGCATGACAGTATGACGTGAACGGAGACGGCAAACCCGGCGGTGGAGGAGAATACGAAGTGCAGGTACGTCCTTTAGCTGTAAAAACCCTGCTGTCGGGTGGGAAGAGGATTTGTTTGTGACTGAACCGGACCTGTGCTGCTGCAGCTGGGCTTCGGTTGGACCAACGGCGTGGCCCTGCAGCTCCTGCAGCAGTACGGCGCCAGCCTCACCTCGGCGGCCAGCCGTTCGGGCTGCGACCTCCTGCTGCCGCTGGTCTTCACGGCTGCTGTGGCGCTCCGCTGAGTCCCAGGTGTCAGAAAGACCCTGGGTGGGGGGTTTGTTTTCATTTTTCCTGCTTCACCTTCCCTGCATCCCTCCTGTCTGCTGAGCTGCTGCACAAAAACAACCCGACATGATCTGAGAATGCAGAGTGGACTCCTACTTTTTTTGTGCCTCTTCTAAATCCTGAGTGATCTGGATCATGTAATTAGCAGGTTTAAGGGGATGTAATTTATCACGAGTGAGGATTACTCTGATGAATGTTTTTGTATTTCCAATCAGAGCTAAATGATCCTTGACTTTATGAGAAGCTGCAGATCATTTCTGCCCTTCTGGACGGCTGGCAGCTCAAACCTCAGCATTAACTTGTTCTAGATATTGAGCTGCGATTACAGTTATTCACTTAATTAAATTAGAAAGTTTATGGCTTCACTCCCACAAAACCCACTTTGAATGTAAATGAGCGCATGTGAGAAATAAAATGTGAAGAGAAAAGCACTGAATGTGCAACAACCCGTGTTTTTAATATTGGATTCATTCTGAGCAACCGATTCTCTGATAAATCAATTCTTGAGATATGGGAAATGTTTTTCCAGGGAAAATAAAACCTTTTTCTGTAACAGATTTGGATTATTTTTGGGCCACACAGTAAGAGAGGATGAACAAATAAATATATGAGAATGTAATAAAAGAAGTTTGAAAAATGATGAAAAAAAATAAAATTTTGTGAGAAAGAAGAAAAGTAGTACGAGCGATGACGGAAGTCAGTTTCTGAAAATGGTTGTTTAAGTCAGAATTCTTAGAATAAAGGCATGAAATAAATGAGGACCGGTACAGCGACCCAGCAATCCAGTGGTGCGGTTCCCGACTACCACGAGATGCTACGGAGACGTGTCAGCCAAGACACTCCCACAGCATCCAGAGACTTGAGGTACTCGAGGTGGGCCTCATCCACTCCTGGAGGCTGACACCTTAAAAAGCTCCTTCAAAGTCGGAAGAGTTTTTTTTGGTCATTTCTGCTTGCATGTGTGGAGACATTTACTCCATACCATATTTAAATGTGTCCAAGAGAAAAAGGGATGATAAGAAATTGCACTGAATGAGGATTTTGATGCATCTCTCCCCCCCCCCCCTGTGTGGATTAAGCTGCTAAATGTGGCGAGAAGTCGGAGTTCAGTGGAGATGAGGCGGCGGTGCAGCATGTGTGCGGGTTTAGCAACACAACTGTTGACTGCTAGAGCCGCTCAGTTTGCAGCACACGGACTGCGAGGCTGCAGGGTCGGCTGCGTTACACCTTGTCGAGCAAGTAAAGGTCACGGTGCCTCAGGATCACCCACCACTGTGTAAAAAGAAAAAAAACCCAGAAACAAGCATCTGTACATCCATCCATCCATATTTATCAGCCACTAATCAACTTTCTTTATGCGTCGATCATAAAATAAAACCTGTAAAATGTTTAAAGACCCACTCTGATCATCTTTTGAGCTTTTTTACAAGCGTTCCCAGCCGTCTTTTAATTATGATTATACCATGGTCCGGTTGAATACTCGATTCTGATTGGCTCCTGGGTGTGGATTAAAACCTGCTAACCCCACGGTGAAAAAAGAAGTTCCGGTCACCTAGCTTAAATGTTTTGTATCACTGCGCCTGCTTCTATAAAACAACCTTAGCTTCATCATTTGGACAAAAAAAAAGCGGTGAGAGGTGAACTTTCTCTCTTAACTGATGCTTTATTCAACCCATCAGGACGATCAGCATATAGATATCGCCGAATCTTGACTACAGCGGTGGTGCTGCGTGACGCGGAATCTGTGTTACGTGATGCTGCGCTTTTTGTGAGAAAAGCGATCCAAATCTGAAAAAAAAAACAAGAATTAAGGACTAAAACCTGGTTAATATGTATTACTTTTGTAAGTGACCATGGTATAAGCGGGTTAATGGCCTATGAAGTATGCGTCATTACTTTTTAACGCACTTCGCTTCACGTCGGACAGTTCAGGCTTCCACGGCGTGCGTTAAAAAGTAATAACGCATACTTCGTTGGCCATTAACCACAATGGAAATGAATAATTACAGATGGAAACTTCTGTTGTGGAATCAATGAGGATGTATGTTTGCTGCTGAAACCATGTGCATGTGTGTAAGAAGAGGGAGTGCGTGCAGCGCAAGAGGAAGAGAGGGAGCATGCATGGAGTGAGGGAGAACAGTAATAAAAGGTTTCCCCCAGAAGCCCTTGAAGTCTGAACATAGGACTAGCAGAAAAAGTAATTTTTTTTGAATGTGTTTAATGTGTTTATTATAGTTCCAATCACGCACCATATGCAGAACTTTCAAAAAAGCAAAAAAAAAAACATGCAGTGATGCGGTTATCTTCACACACACGTGATACCCGCTCATACCTTGTTTTTCGATTTAGATCACCTTTGGGGCTGCGCGTCGTCACGGTAACTGCTGAGCTGGCACCGACCTCGACTGCAGCGGCAAAGGAAAGCGATGCGCATGCTTGATTCCCAATGGGTTAAATAAAACATCAGTTCAGAGAGAAAGTTCACCTCTTCCCGCTTGTTTTTGTCCCAAGCATGAAGCTGAAGTTTGCCAGCGCAGTGATATAGAACATTTAAGCTATGTGACCGGAACTTCTTTCTAATCCACACCCTGCAGCCAATCAGAATCGAGAATTCCCCCGGACCATGTTTAGCTTCATGAAAAATAAGACAAATTGAATAAGTATATTAGCCAAAACATAAACACAACTATTGAGATAACCATAGCATAATAAAAAAACATGCTAACAGGTCATCTTTAAGTCTTTATACCACTTTAAATCACAAAATCTGTTCATTTCTTCATCTGTATGGCTTTGGAACATCTCTGAATCCAATAGTGTGACGTCATCATTACTGGCAGGCCCTCCAACACTTGTTGCAGGCTGAACAGTTTTAGTAGCCACACCGGCGCTGCTTCTCCTGCATTGCTTGCAGTGGCCGAAACTGTTACACGCCCCTGCAGCGCCCTCTACTGGTTTAGTGGAAAAATACTAAACAAAAAATGAGCCTATTTTTTACAAGCACATAAGTTGCACCTGCGGCCAAGCTACACAAAATACTGTGACGAATGCTTAATGTGGCTGGTGCTACAAAGATGGCGAGCAATGTAAGACACATCCAGCCGTACAGTTTTGAGGCGGACTCCAGCTCAGACGAGGAAATAGAGCGGAGTAGGGAACTAGTGGCCCGGCCAATGTAGCTCTACGTCACAAATACCAATCTTCTTCCAACGGAGTTTCCTTTTGTCTGACCATCATTCACAGTGATTCCAATCAAGAAAAACTAATAAATGTAATTTTGAGCTTTATTTTCTTATGTTCTCCATCAAGAACATTTTCAAAAACCTGAATTTCAACAGAGGAAATTTCTATGAAAGCCTGCTCCAGCCTCCTGCAGCACAAACCTGCTCATTATCCCCACGCCGTACCGCTCTGCCCTGCCAGGATTAGCGCGCCTCCCCGCAGGCTCTGCAGGCTGCAGAGAGGCCGCTCGGCCTGCCATGATGAATCCGAGATGCGGCGACTCCTCTGCTGCCGTGCCCTGATCAATACGTGAAGCCCTGCAGGTCCGTCTGCAGATCAACGCCGTGACCTCTAATCTAGAAGCAGGAGCTAACTGAAGGTCTTTGGCTGCACAAAGAAATATGCGGCTTGTTCCTGATCTATAAGTCCCCTGCTTTTATACAGAGTCTAAAAACCTGCAACAAAACTCTAACTTTGAACGTCTACTTGACCTGATTACATATCGCTATGAGAGCTGAAATCTAAAGTCAATAAATTCTGGTGGATGACCTCTAATTCATGAGCTGGGTTTGCTGGTCTTTTGTCAGAGCTGCGTCAAGATTCTGTGTTTTTGAAATGAAAACACTGATGTTCAAAAACTGTTGCTTGTATAATAAAGTAACTGTGAAAAATAGCTGTAAAATAAAATGTTTTGCCTCACGACATAGAAGAAATTCATTCAGCATTCATTATTCTAAGTTTGATTAGTTACTGTATGAATGTATAACTGATGATTATATTGCTGTTGTGTATTATTTGTACTTAATTGCTTGAAATAAACCATTTCAAATAAAAATCAAAAAAGCTTATTTTTTTTATTTTAACCGACAGAATCCTGTTACCTCAGGGTTCTGTTCTTCAGGGAAACGGGACTTTTATTTTGGACTTTTTAAAGAATTCTGGATATTTAGCTGATTTTCACTCGATCTATACGTAATTACTGATCCTCATAGTTTGTTTTTAGTTTCCAGTGAGGAAATCTGTCTTCCACTTTTGACGGTGAGCCCTTGGGCTCAAACTATTTGGTTCCCAGACCAAACCAGTCCGTCCTGGGGGAGGATCCCTCCTTCATGTTGACACCCCTGAGGTTTCTTCGTTTTTTTCCGGAATCCGTTTTTTTAGGGGTTTTTCCTTACCGCGAAGGGGGGTCTAAGGGAAGGGATGTCCAGTTTAGTTTAGTTAGTTCAGTTTAGAATCTTTCTATTGAATCGTATGTATTCATTAACCTTTATATTTTATGTTTTACCCTACATCTATCTGCACAAAGCCCATCGAGACGACTGTTGTTGCGATTTTCGGCTATACAAATAAATTTGACTTGAATTGATATAAAATTGAAAAAAAAAAAAAGCTGAGTGTCAGGGTCCCACTTGAAGATTTTGGTACAAGCCAACTGAGGATTTGAATCTCAGGTTGGACACTCTCCTACTAGGCCACTAAGCTGGTATTAGTTCCATTACAGAACCATCACAACCTGAAATAATCGTCTAAATTTACTTTTCATGTCTGAACCAGTTTTATGGAGCTACAGTCTGTTTTGAATTCCCCGTGCTAAAGCCCCACTCTGATTAAAAATAGTTTTTTTAATCATGTTCCTGTGGCATTTTTGTCATGAGGGTGGACACGTAAAAAGAAAATTATGCGTAAAATTGTGTTTCGATGTCTGTCTTTATTCAAATCGCTGTGAATCAGGAGCAGACTCATTTATGACTCAGATAAAGGCAAAGCAGGCATAAGTGACCTGCTTAGAGCTCTCGGCAACGGGAATGGGGGCGGTGTTACTCTGCGCCAACAGTCCCGCCCACATCTTTGAGGAAATTTTTAATGAACTCCTATGTTGTTTTTAGGATGAAAACAATCAGAATTCAAAAACGGCTTTAAATAGATCAAAAGATGACAGCAATTCAGCTTATAGGAGGTCGAAATGAAAAATATACCAGAAATGAACGAGTTTCCTTCATTTTTTTGTATTTTGTCCTGTCCGTCAGCTGAGCAAACAGATTTGAGCGTTAGGCCTCTTGAGTTACTGTTACCATACTGAATCTTCTGACACACGAGGAGTATATTTGTGTGAACCCCTTTTGTATTTGAGTGTAAACTTTCGGTTATGTCAGCATTCTTGTTCGACTGGACAGAAACGAGCTTCCAGGCTGACCCCCGACTTGATTTTCAGACGTCGGATCGGTCTCATTCATCTTGGCGTTGCAGCTTCTGAAGCATCTCCGTGCTGCAAACAGAAGCATGAAGAAACCATTGAATTCTCTGTTAACAATTTCAATTTGTCACAACTTTTTTCTCAAACTGGAATGGCAGACATATTTTCGAAATTCCTCTAAAGTCGGAGAGCTCTTGGTGAACGTTTTCTGCTTCAAATCAAAGATTTTATGTCCGGAAAATCATTCAGATCAAACGGGAGGGACGGATCTGCTTGAGCGCGGCGGGCGGCCTCTGGGTGAGCACAGATTCAGGCTGAGCGGCTTTAGTTTGAGAAATTCATCCCGGGAAGTTCAGCTCATTTTTCTGCGCTCGCCGTGGTGGCGAAGGCCGGAGTCACGGAGGCGGTTGTCCTGCTGGAAGCAGCTGCACAGATGGGAACAAGAAAAAAAAAGTCAGAGCACGTGTTGGACGGTGAGCATAAGGAGCTTCCAGGAGAAACATTTGAAACGTTTGAAAACCTCCATCCAGCTTCGGTTTGTCAGCAAGAAAAATGGCAAGAGGAGCCACCTGTGGAATATTAATTCCACAGGAAGCGCCGGGCAGCATATGGTGCAAGATCCTGCAGGGCACAGCGGACGACTTGAAGCTCCAGATGACAAAGGCATCGGATCAGCAAGGACATCCGGGAAGGGCGGGAGAAGATGGAGGAGGATGAAATTACTGGGAGGAGGAGTTGAAAGAGAAAAATATTTATATTCCAGCAGATTTTGTGCTTCGCAAGCTATTATTCCAGCTTTCGTCATTTGTGATTCTGTCCCCCCGCCATTGATAAGTACAGAAGTAATGAGAGGAGAACGGCGCTCCACACTTTTATTGAGAAAAGGCAGCAGGAATCAGGCCACTCCCTCTGTGGCTTTGTTTTGATGAGCGATCGCTGCAGCACTTTTTTTTCTTCCTTTTTTTGGCTTGTGAAATTGCGCTTCAGTCACAGAGGGAGTTTGCATCCACTTCTGACATCAGTGCAGGAATATAGATATAAACATTAAACCCTGCTGAGAATTCCTAATGGCGATCCAGGCGGGAAACACTGAAGCCACTTTTACAAACACTGAAGCCACTTTTACAAACCTTCATGAACGTCAATTTTTTGTCTGCTCCTGATTCACAGTGATGTGAATATAAAAATATTTAAATACAGTTTTGAGCTTAATTTTCTCAACACATGTCCCAGCATCATCAGAAAAATGACACAAGTACACGCTAAAAACACCAAAAATATTTTCATCAGTGGTCGGTTTTCCAGTTCCAAACTTGAATCTAACTTTTCATTTTTGACAGAAGCAAAGATGAAGGTTATACTTATGACTGTAATATCGACCCCTCCCCCCATCTCCCCTTACCACCATCTCTAACATCCCACTCTCTTTTTTCTCTTTTATTTTATAATTCTGTATTTATCCCACAATGGGCAATTTGTTCTCCGCATTTGACCCATCCCGTGGGGGAGCGGTGAGCTGTAGCCAAACCGTGCTCGGGAGGCAGTAGCATGTTAAAGGTGAGGTTAATTGCTCGCCATTGATATGGTATCCTCCCCAGTACCATTGTCAGATTGTCAGTACCCTGGTTTCCTGCATGGTAGTCTTTCACCTTATCAACCGAGCTACCCAGCTGCCGTCTTTCTCCTTTCCTTATCCGTCCGGTCCAACAAGGAATGTGTATAAATATAATTATTATAAAGAAAGCTTAACCTCAAATACAAAAGAGGTTTATACAAATATACTCCGTTTATCTGAAGATCCACAAACCCCCCCGTACCAGGGGTGTCAAACTCATTTTCACTGAGGGCCACATCAGCATAGTGGCTGTCCTCAAAGATAAAACTTATACATGTAACTAAATGTAATGAAAAATAAATGTAACTACTCCTTAATGTTAAATAACTCATTATTTATTTATTATAACTTAATGTGACAATTACAGTTGCATAGAAAACACGTTTGCTTGTTACTCTAGCATACATTCTTTTAAATTTTGTCCGCTTATTAAAACCCACGATCAATCAAACTGTCCAAGTAAATAAAGAAAAATAACAGAATACTGAGCTGCAAACAAAGAACATGTATTATAGTGTAACATTTGACAAAAAAGGCTGCACACAGCCTTGGATCCAACTGATGGTTTCTCTGCATACACACATAAGACCTGCAAACATTGAATAATTAAAACTGCAGCTACACATAAATAATATGTAATCAACTAAAAGAAAAAGTTATTTTAAGAAATTAAAATCTTTTATGCTCTCGCGGGCCACAGAAAATGACACGGCGGGCCCCATTTGGCCCCTGGGCCTTGAGTTTGACACATTTGATCTTTACAGTAAAATCTCTATAACACAAGAAGCCTTCAGCTCTGATCTGTGGCTCAGCTGTTAGAAAATGGAGGGTTATAAATAGTTAGCTAAAAATTACCTTCACAAGAAGGTCTCACCAATGTTGGGTATTTTCAGCACACAAATTTAAAAAGAAGAGTGATCCATATATATCTATATCTATAGATATATATGGATCACAATCACAGACGAACACTAGTAAATTCTTTCCATGGAATGATGGTGATGAGACTTTGGGGTAATTTATATCTGTGTGTCCCTCCGTCCGTCATGATGTGACTCAAGCATTTCATCCGACCAACACAACGGTATTTTATTTCTTTTTCTTAAAAGAACCAGGAAGTGTTCTGTTGGGTCCACATCTGTGTGAACCTTGGCAGTTTCCTTTTTCCAGCTCAAGCAGCATGCGTCTGATCACACGGCTGATTGCACAGGACAAGAAAACGGCTTGAATTGAGCCAGAGATGAGATGTTTTGTTGTAATCCCAATGTGGATTTCTGCAGATGAGGACGCTGAGGTGCTGGCTGTCTCTTTCATGTCCCCTCATTAGGCCGGTACAGCGTTTAAATGTTTACCAAGGTCAGATCAAGACCAGACAGAGATCTGTTGTGTCCCATCGGTGAGGAGGATTAATAAGAAACCAATTTCCTCTTTTGTCAGAGAAGTGTGAAGCATGTAATCAGCAAATCCTGCCAAAACAGCCTTCAGGAATGAAAGAAAATGGGATTTCATTTGAAGGAAATATTGAAGCTTAGAAGCCTTTATTGTGTTTGATTGTCATCTACTCTAAATGAAAATTTGCTGGCTCTTATTCCGTATTATAGGCGAGCGCTATTTTCACCGCACGTCGCCGGCCCCGCATCAGGTTCAGAGAAATGGCCCTCGGTTCTTTTCAGCGACTTTAATATCTGATATCAAAAGTGGGATGGAGAATTAAAAAAGTAATTTTCTTATCAAACGTCACCTTTACTCTTCGCGTCTGAAAGGTACAGTAAAGACGGCCACAAAATCTTCTTCTCTTTTCTTTTGTGATGAGCGTCTCCTGATGAGGGAAGAATTTTCCTCCTAACTTTAGAATCACCTGATGCGGAGCACCAGTTCTGTCTCTGGACAACGCTGGTCCAAGATGGCCAAGATGGACTGGGCTGAGTGACCCCCCCCCCCCATTGGCGTTCCCAACAGGAAGCACCCGCAGATTCCAAGAAGCCAAAATCCCACAGACGTCTGTGGAGAAATAAACAGCTGTTACTCGAGCCTGCTGGCCCCCCGACACCCAAGTGGAAGGGGTGTGGCCTACCAACAAACTCACTGCAGATTGGCGAGAGTGGTTGCCGTAGAAACGTTGACTTAGAATGACTTGGATGAATCACTGGTTACTGACGACGTCTGGCTCCAACATTACGGCGCCAAAATCACGTAAAAAAATGTTTTCGGCTAAACTGACTTCATTTGGTTCGGGCCGTCGTGACCCGATCAGTACCAGAAACACGATCGCCCATGCGTGAAATGCGTCGACTTTAACGGAAAATATTTTAAAGCACTTATTGCTTGAATGCTACAAAGCAACACATCTTCTCTTCAGTCCAAAAAGGTCAGCAGAGAGTTGAGAGGAGGCATTCTACCCTGCATTTTCTTCTGGTTTATTATAGTATCTTCCGCCATTTTTTTGGGTGCTTAACTCCTTCTACAATTTGTCAGCTTTGAAAATGTTCAGCTTTTTAAACTTTTTCCAGCTATGACTTTTGGTCCTTCAAAACCTTAACATTTTCAAGATGTTCCGGGATGATATGTCCTCTCTGTATTTGGAAATGCAGCTCCCTCTAGTTAGTTGGAGTATTTCTTGTGATGTCAACAATAATATGTATCTCTTAAATTGTTTACGGTAATAAAAAACACTTTTATTTAAAATGAAAACACTAAAAAGTTACAGATTAGTACTTTATGACCCGTACTGCGCATGTGAATGTTTTTTCTTCTTTTTCATGTAATGGCAGTTTACTCCCCATTGTGCAAGGACACCGACACTTTACTAACTTACTTACTTACACAGACACGTTATGAACGGTTAATTTGGCAGGAAAGTGGCTCGGACGGAGACAAAACTGACAGGGAAATGCTATGTCTAATTCAAACTGCTAAACTTGTTGCAGTGTTGCAGATGAGAGGAAGTGAAGAAAGACGGTAGCGCTGAACTCCCAGACCACGGACCGCTACGGTCCTACATTTTTTCAGATTTTCTTTAATATCTGATTCAGAGGGAAGTTTTATTTTGAAAAACGACTGGATTTTCTCCACTACATCCGACTCGCTCCTGACGCATGTCAAGTCGCTCACTCACGGGTTCAAGATCCTTCTGCTACTTTTTTTAAGCGGCTGGGCCAACATCTCAATTGAAACCTCCCAAGTTAGCTAATTTAACAAAACACTTTATTTTTATGTAAAAACACAAACGTCAATAAAAGGCGGACAAAACAAAAAGCTGTGTTTGAAAAAGAGCGGGTAGTAGAAACATTTTGTATGATCCCACCCCTTTTTCCAACACCTTATGTTGTTCATGTTTCCATTTACTGTTCATTAAATCGGCATTTAACAAACAAAAACCAGGAGACTTTACTCCAAATATGGATTTCTTGTGACAGTTGTTTCCAAACACCATAACAATAATGCAGAATATTCATTAACCGTTTTTTTGTTACTAGGATGCTGCTAATAACGTTACTCAAACAATATTTTTATTATATTTCGAAAATGCCAGTTTTAGTGACCATTTTATATGCATTTAGGCTGATGATTTTTTTTTCTTGGCTTCCACTTTGACGGTTATGGGTTTGATGGAAAATCTTTATTGCATTTTAACGGTACACAAAATCCAGCGTACACATAAAGTTTAAAGCAGCTGCAGATTTTTTTTTAACAGAAAATTGAGATAAACTTTACCCATTTGAGGCTAAAGTTTGTATGAGTTTAAAAACATCGGATGCCCACTTCAGCCTCGTGCAGGCCGGTCTCTGGAAAAAACTGACATTCAAGGTCCGTGGCCTGAAAAAGGTTGGCGATCGCTGACATATACGGTATACGGATCGGGTAGCGTCAGGAGCCGGAACTAAGCCACGGAAGTCACCCTCGCTCAGTCCAGTTCTTTTAACCCTTGTGCTATCTTGTGGGGTCAAAATGACCCCACTCTTACATTGACGTGTTCTCCCCACCATGACAAAGGTGGAAAAGGGTGAAGAAGATTTCATGTAATCTATGGACACCAGTGAAGATCACAAATTTTGATTTGATTTGATTTGAAATGGTTTATTTCAAGCAATCAAATAGAAGTTATACACAAAAGCAATATAAACATCAGTTATACATTCATACAGTAACTAATCAAACTTAGGATAATTAGACATAATTAATAAATATTGCTTGAAAGGGAGTGGAAGGAAGCGAACTTATATAATTCCACCCCGTTATACTATAACCATTTTATTACATGATTTATCAATATCCGGTTCCTAGGTTTTATCAGACAGAATTAAGAATCATAAGGTATCAATAAGGCACATGCCAAAGATGAATTACTTAAGTACTACGTCAAAAATAACTATTTTAGAAATTAACATGGCAAATGCAGCATCTGAAATATATGCAAATTATGTTACTTTTAAAAATCATTCATATGCTTTAAAAAATAATACTATACCAGTAAAATAGACACAACACTGTTTCAGGAGTTTTCATAGCAAAATTTCATCAAGTATCAAAAGTTAAAAACATGTGCAAAGTTATGCTACATTAGGAAAGATTTTTGAATCAATTTTTCAATTTTAGGAGCTAGTGAAGTAATATCATCAAAAGTCAATCAATTTAACAATTTTCAAAAGTGATTAATCATTTGTTTTACTCTTTTTATATATTTTTATTTTTATTTTTTTATTTTTTTATAATAAAGCAATGCTGTTGGGGAAAAATAAAAAGGGTCCATAACTGTCGATTATCCAAGGTTGGTATTTCTTCTTTTACTGATAACAGCTGATCTCCTGGGTTCAAAATAGAGTTAATAGTTCTCTTCGATGTTATGACTGCAGACATTAGATTCAGGTCCATATCCTTCTTCAGCTGATATCAGCTGCGGTGAAAGTTGAGGTCAAGTTGTCTGCAGGTCAGAACTCTCTGCTGTTATTCAGGTGACGTCAGACGATGGAGAAAGTGATGATTCCTGGTGTCATATTTCTTGAAATTATTTGGCTCTTTGGTTTATTACTCCATGTTGTTTCAGACGACCATGATCAAACACTTCTCAAAGTCTTTCATGGTGCTCACAACCAGAACCTTGGACCGGTCCTCTGGACCGAGCGGTTTGACATAAATCCTGCAGCCTTTAACCCAAGTGTTCTCAATCTGCTTACGCTTCCTGAGAAGCCGTGCATGTTTTGAGATTTCAGCATTCCTCCTGGTCAGATGGTCGTTCAGATAAACAGCCGAACCTTTCAGGTGTTTCCTTTGGTTCATCAAAGCTAGCTTGTGTTTGTGATTCACAAACCTGATGAGGATCGCTGGTTTATCCGTCTCCTTTCTCCTGGGGAGCAGGTGGCAGGTCTCGATGGTATTGAGATCCAGGGAAATCACTTTAGATGTGAGAAATGAATGTATTTGCTGTTCCAGAGACTCTCCACTGACCTCCGTATTAGCACTGCCAGCTACGCTAGCGCTAGCATTAGCAGTGCTGGCTCCAGCTGTATTCAGCTTCGCTTGAGGCTTGATTGGTACTCCAGTGAGAATGACATTATTCATCCTTACTTGCTGTTCCACATCGTCCAGTCTTTTCTCCAGAATCTCGACCTGGTTTTCTCGCTGCTCGTTTTGAGCCCGAAATCTTCGGAACTCTTCCATCATCTCCCAGAACGGTGTTAGCTTAGCCGACACTTGATCCATAAAACTTTTCAGCGTTTCTTGAATAATGTCAAGAGACTTTTTGAGTTCTTCATATTCCTGGGGTTTCTTTGGGGGCATGGTCAGCTCTCTTTTTTGGAGAAAAATCAACTTTTTAAGTAATTTGAAGATAGTTGTAATCGCAGAGAGGCACGCCACGCGTCCTGCTGCTGTAACCCGGAACCGGAAATTTCAACAAATCATTGAAGATAAAGGTTCAAGCACACTGTGTAACCCTTGTGCTATCCTAGGCAATTTTCCATTGGGAGTTGGGTCATCTAGACCCACTAGACAGTGTTCTGAACCTTTTTTCTTCAATGATTTGTGATCTTTACTGGTGTCCATGGATTACATGAAATCTTTCCACCTTTATCCACCTTAGTCATGGTAGGGAGAACACGTCAATGTAACGGTGGGGTCATCTGTGATAGGGTCCAGATGACCCACGTTAAAGTGCCTTGGGTGCACTAGAGAGATACAGTCATTGAGTGATCAGCTGATGTTCTGATGTTCCAGCAGCTCCTGGGTTTGTTCTTTGCCTGGTTGGAAGTTCCTCTCAGTCACGCCTCTGTAGCTCAGCAGGACGAGGATCGGCCTCGGCGTGCTGCTCCAGTCCCGCTTGTCGACACTCAACATTAAGAGGAGCCAGAGCCCCGCTGCTGAAACATGCAGGGAAACTGAGGCTGCTTTTAGTTCTTCGACTCCACTATAACAAAGAAACCGGCCTTTTGGATCAAAGCTGTGGCGAGCTGAAACTTTCCTCTTTAAACGTGTGTTTTGTACCAAGAAAATTTCACTTCATCAAAGGAAAATCTTCAGCCTCTCTTTCCCCGTTGCATCATCAAGGCCTCGGCTCGTCCTCTGCTCGTGTCTGAAGCATCGGCTCACTTTTCAAGCTCCACGGCAGAAGAAAAATGTGGCAGCCGCAGCAAATTTAGTCCGGGGAAGGATTTTTTAGAACCGCTTGTCACTTAACAAGACAGCTTTCTGAAGCCTGCAGCCTGAATGTGTCTCACAGGAAGATGACTAATTACAGTTATTAACATCTGCTTAGCCGGAATATGAGATGCAGAGAGAAACAATTTCCAGAGAGCGCCTAAATACGAGGCACAGACTGAATAATGTGTTTACCAAAAGGGCAAATGACTCACAGAATAAAAAACAACAACAAGGATGGCCGCTCTCTTTATCTTTGGTTTAAGAGGACGTTTGTGGGTCGGGAGGTGATGAAGGATTTCTCCTTCTGTCAACGGCTGCCCTTACTTTAGCCTTTTGGTCACAGTCCGTGGGAGGTGTTGACTTTCATACTTGTATTTGTAAGGATGCATGAAAGTGTCTTACATTTGCATGAAAATATTCTTCTGTCCTGTTTTCACATTTTTTTGCAAAAAAAAAAAGTCATGACTTAAACAGGGAGACCTGCCCGGCTGGGTCAACATCACAGATGGCAAAATGGACAAGAAATTAGAATAAAGACCAGAGAATCGATTTGAGGATGAAATTTAGAAATAGATACTAAAATACCATTCTGGTGAATAATTTTAAAATTCAAAAAGCACAACATTCTGTTTTTTTTTTTAAGATAAAGAACTTTCAGTTAAAACAAAACAATGTGTGATGCATAAATATTTATCTCACGATATATTGAAACCTTTAGGTCAGACATATAAAACTTTATTCAAAAATGCAAACTACCAGGAGCTTAACAGGAAAACTTCGGCTAAAGTTGTCTTGGCAAAATGTAACTGATGGTATATTGTGTTCAATTCTCCATTCATCCATCCACCTATCCCATATACTGTTGGGTGAAGATGGGGTTCCCCCTGTACAGGTCTTTTCGTCTTCATCCATTCATCCAACTGTCTGTCCGTCCGTTCATCCATTATGGTGGCCCTGAGGTGCAAATCACATCAACAAATCGCTCGATGCATAAATATTTTAAAGGTCCCAATGACAATTAAAAATACAAGGTAAAAATTTAAAAAAATAGCGTTGTATTTCAGAAAAACAAAACACAATTCCAGAAACCAAAACATGAAAAAAAAAACGTTTTGGGAAAAGACAGTCATTTTCCGTTACACAAAATGAAATGAAACTCAACGAGAAACCGGAAAAGGTAGACACTATAGACACTATGCGACATCTGATTGGACGATGACGTTTTTCCATCATTTCAACCGATAGTTATACATGAAGCCATACTGGATATCATCATCCAATCAGTGATGTCCTTTAGTGCCTACCTTTTCCGCTTTCTCATTGTGTTTTTTAACATTTCATTGATGATCGGAGTGGGACTTTCAGCTGAATTGGTTCCGTTTTTCTTTTTTGGAGTTGGAAAATAGGTCTAAACCTGCACTCCTGCGTCTGTCTGCCAGTTAAACGAATGGACTCTGGATCTGCTGTTAGCCTCTTTGAAGAGGAAGGTCACTCAGGGAACATGAAGAGGAGCACCGCGCGTCTCTTTTCCCTCTTTAGTCACCTCATTTTTCTTTGGTTTTGCAACCTTCAGGAGGCGACGGTTTCCTCAGAAGAAGGTCGAAAGCGGCTATTTCTAGCAGGACTGGTTGAAGCTAAGCAGGATAGGGTGGAGGTGACTCTCTGTGCATGCTAACGAAGCTCTGGATGTTTACAGAGTGCTGGATTTTGATCGCAGGGACCTTTCCCAGGAACAAACGCCTTTAAGAGGTCCTATTTTTTTGGCCCCCCTTCACTCTGACTGCTAGAACCAGGAGCTAAACAGAGCACTGAGAGAGACATCTGACCCCTTGAATTGGAGGAGGAGTGCTTTTAAGATTACCTGGTATCTTCAGAACGAACATTTCTGACTCCTTAAGTACTTCAGACGCTTTGAATCCACAGCAGCCGGGAAAATCAGATCATTTCAAGTTCAGTTGGACTTAAGACTTCACAGCCCATACAAACCCGAGCTTTGATGGTTGAGCTGAATCATAAAAGACTCAATAGAGCAGATACAGTTAGAACTTGGATGTGAGGTCAATCATACCACTCTCTACGAGACAGAACACGCGTGTAAATAAAACACATGAGGCACAGATGATTGGTTTTCTAGTAAGAATGGCCCATGGGGGACATCAGTCCCTCTAAATGTGGTCTGTGTTTCCAGGTGGGGGTTGGATAGTGGCCTGTGGGGGTCCCGAGCCTCCCTTTAGAGGGCCACCGATCTCTGCTAGTAAAACCAGATCAACCTGTGACTACATGTGACTTTTCCTGCTTTGGTCAATTTACACTTTAGTTTGGTTTGATGTTTCCTGCATTTTGTATCACTTCCTACTAAAGGCTTGGTTGTGAATATTAAAAAAGGAGTAAAAATCAAAGTTTCTTCTTGTTTTTATGAAATTTAACTAAAACAACTCGATGAACAATTAAGTGTTTCAAATTAAAGCAAAAATGTTTTCTGAAACATATTTGCACATTGTTCCTGCAGAGCTGGTTGGTTCTGGAAAGGTGGAGGAGATAGCTGGTTCGGTTCTGGACAGGTGGAGGTGAGAGCTGGTCGGGTTCTGGACAGGTGTGGGTGAGAGCTGGTTGGGTTCTGGACAGGTGAAGGTGAGAGCTGGTCGGGTTCTGGACAGGTGGAGGTGAGAGCTGGTTCGGTTCTGGACAGGTGGAGGTGAGAGCTGGTCGGGTTCTGGACAGGTGTGGGTGAGAGCTGGTTGGGTTCTGGACAGGTGGAGGAGAGCTGGTTGGGTTCTGGACAGGTGGAGGAGAGCTGGTCGGGTTCTGGACAGGTGGAGGAGAGCTGGTCGGGTTCTGGACAGGTGTGGGTGAGAGCTGGTTGGGTTCTGGACAGGTGGAGGAGAGCTGGTTGGGTTCTGGACAGGTGGAGGAGAGCTGGTCGGGTTCTGGACAGGTGGAGGTGAGAGCTGGTCGGGTTCTGGACAGGTGGAGGTGAGAGCTGGTCGGGTTCTGGACAGGTGTGGGTGAGAGCTGGTTGGGTTCTGGACAGGTGGAGGAGAGCTGGTTGGGTTCTGGACAGGTGGTTGTGAATATTAAAAAAGGAGTAAAAATCAAAGTTTCTTCTTGTTTTTATGAAATTTAACTAAAACAACTCGAACAATTAAGTGTTTCAAATTAAAGCAAAAATGTTTTCTGAAACATATTTGCACATTGTTCCTGCAGAGCTGGTTGAGTTCTGGAAAGGTGGAGGAGAGCTGGTTGGTTCTGGAAAGGTGGAGGAGATAGCTGGTTCGGTTCTGGACAGGTGGAGGTGAGAGCTGGTCGGGTTCTGGACAGGTGTGGGTGAGAGCTGGTTGGGTTCTGGACAGGTGGAGGAGAGCTGGTTGGGTTCTGGACAGGTGAAGGTGAGAGCTGGTCGGGTTCTGGACAGGTGGAGGAGAGCTGGTTGGGTTCTGGACAGGTGGAGGAGAGCTGGTCGGGTTCTGGACAGGTGGAGGTGAGAGCTGGTCGGGTTCTGGACAGGTGTGGGTGAGAGCTGGTTGGGTTCTGGACAGGTGGAGGAGAGCTGGTTGGGTTCTGGACAGGTGCAGGTGAGAGCTGGTCGGGTTCTGGACAGGTGTGGGTGAGAGCTGGTTGGGTTCTGGACAGGTGGAGTAGAGCTGGTTGGGTTCTGGACAGGTGTAGGTGAGAGCTGGTTGGGTTCTGGACAGGTGGAGTAGAGCTGGTTGGGTTCTGGACAGGTGTGGGTGAGAGCTGGTTGGGTTCTGGACAGGTGGAGTAGAGCTGGTTGGGTTCTGGACAGGTGTGGGTGAGAGCTGGTTGGGTTCTGGACAGGTGGAGGAGAGCTGGTTGGGTTCTGGACAGGTGAAGGTGAGAGCTGGTCGGGTTCTGGACAGGTGGAGGAGAGCTGGTTGGGTTCTGGACAGGTGGAGGAGAGCTGGTCGGGTTCTGGACAGGTGCAGGTGAGAGCTGGTCGGGTTCTGGACAGGTGGAGGTGAGAGCTGGTCGGGTTCTGTACCGGTGTAGCCCCTCCTCCTCTGAACTATGCGGAGGCCTTGGGTGCAGCAGCTGAGTTTATCATTCCTAACGAGAGCTCTGCAGCCGACCACACTCCATTACACACCAGGCCGATGATAAATTACACCGCCCTCCACGACTTCATGACCCCCCAGGGATGTTTAATTAATCAGTGGCTCCACCTGAATGCTGAGAGTCAAAGGAACAAGCGGCGGGGGCGGGCCTGGACACAAACTACTCTGCACACTTTGCCTCCCAGCTGCCTCACCTTGAAACCAGGTGTGAAGACACAGACAGCCGGCGAGGGGGGGGGGCAGCTTTCAGACCCTGTGGGGGCTTTTAATGGATGGGCAGAGGAGCTGCTTCCACAGCTGTGCTGTTGTTGACTTTGATGTGAGAGAAAAATTTTTTTTTAGTAGCCTTCAGTTCCCAAACCGTCAAAATAGACCCACAACATGAGAAATCCGAGACGTTGAACACATAAATAGAAACTGCAGCAGCGGTTTGGTTTGCAGAATCACACGTTCACTGGGGCTTTAACCAACGTTCTTCTGCGTTCTGCTCATCCACAGATCCTGTACTGATGATGGAAAAGTGACCCAAACCCGACCGTGATGCCACATGGAGTGATGAGCCTGAAGGAGGCTTCAAAACGTGTCGCCTTCCACTCGTTCATTTGTCCCGCTTTCACACTGCACTTTCAGGGGGGGGCAAAACATTGACCCAACTGTTACGCAATTCCAGCTGCTCCTCTGGGGGGCAGTATTGTTCCAAAACTGCATGAGATCAACCTTGTAACAGCAGTGTTGATGCTCTTCGGACCAACTTTTGAACCGTTTTCACACATAAAAGTGGATTCCTAAAAGAGGCTTGACAGTGAAGTGTTAACGCAATCAGCTGAAAAACGCAGCCTTGCGCCGTTATGCAAAATTTAACATAAACATTTAAAATATGCAACACTTCCTCCTAGCACCCTACCCGCCAATTTTAACCGCACCTTAGACATTTAGGGCCCCTTGGTGGGGAGGGTGAGGGGACGTCACTGTGAGTAATCAGGAGACGTCCCCTTAGTGCCCTACCCGCCAATTTTAACCGCACCCCCCTTAGTACACACACCCCTCCCCCCTCAATATATACATCCCAACATAAACACACACACATGCACACACACACTCTCTCAAACACACATACACGCACACACATTTTGCAAGGAAGGTGGGACCTAGGACCATCTGTCCCCTGCCTCTTCCCTGGTGGGGGGTACGGGCCCCTTTGCAACGGCGGCTGTGTCCCCGGGGTGCTGGCTTCCTGGGCCCGGCGGTGCTCTCTCCGCGCGGTGGGGGGGTTCACATTACATCTGAGCCGGGGGTGTTTGTGTCCCTGGGGGGTGGGTTCTGGTCCTTGCTCCTGAGTGCTGGGCCCCGCCAAATTTCCAACTGTGGCCGAGCCTGGTCGGGCCATATTTACAACACCCCTTGTGGGCCCTCTTTTTTCCCCGGGGTTCCCCCCTCCTGGGCGGGGGCGGCGGGCCCCTGCCTCGCTCCTCCCTGGACCAACCGTTGGCCGGGCGGATGGCTGCCTGGAGTGCGGAGTGGGTCTCCCTTGGGGGGTCCTGGCCCGTACCTGGGGTTGGGGCGGGGGGATGCCCGGAACTCCTGGGTGGTGGTGGGGTGCTCGTCTGGGGCTGTGGGCGTCCTTCTCCGGTGGGGCCCTGCGTTGGGTTCTCCCGGCGCGGCGGGGGGGCTGCTCTCCTGGTTGGGCTGGGGCGGCGCCCTCTTTCCCTCCGTGCCTCCCTGCTCTCTGGCTCTGGGGGCCTTGCGGCGGCCCTGCTGGCCCTGGCCTGGGTGGCGGGCTTGGTCGCCCGGGCGGCGGTTGTTCCCTGCCGGTTCCCGTGTGGTGTTGGGGGGAATCCGGCTGCCGCTGCTGGTGCGGTGGGGGTCTTGGGGTGGGGATGGCTGGGCACTCTCCCTCCTTCTTTTCACGTTCCACCATCCATTTTAGAAGAACATAAACACTCACCTGAGCACAGGTGTCAGCTCAACAGACTGAATGACTGAAATATTTCACACTAGTTGGTTTTAAGGCATAAGTATGCGTGTGAACACTATCTGTTTTGTGTACATGTCGACAGGTGGACATTTTTGCAACTAACAGGTGTGTTTATAACATTTGAGTGTGTGTGTGGACAGGCTCCGCCCTTTTTTTTTGTTTTTTTTTTTTACATTTGAACCTTACCATAATGATTAACAACCAGTAAACTTGTTGCTTTATGCTGCTTCATGGTCTTATCCCCCTTCCCCTCCTATTATCACCCCCTACCCCCCCTCTCTCTAACGTCCCTCTTTCTTCTTCCCCTCTTTCCTTTTCCGTCCGGTCCAACACCAAAGATTTTCAGACATGTTTGAAATTAATAAAGTTTGGCCTCAATTACAAAAGGGGTTTATTCAGACATACCTTTGGTTTGTCTGAAGATTAATAACCCCTCTTGTTAAAGTAAAATATGTCCAACCCAAGAGGCCCTCAGCTCTCATCTGTCTGCCTAGCTGTTGGACAGGACAAGTTAAAAGAAAAAAATAAAAAAAAATAAAATATGCAACACTTTACTCACGTAAAGGACCAAGAGGACATCATGTTGCCCTGACATCATTAGCAGTTCACGTCTCGCCCCCCTCCTCCCCATATCGCTCAGAAAATACCCTTGTTATATTTAATAATTTTGAATCTATATGTGCTTTACACGTGTTCTATTAATAAACCACTTTTAGCCTACTTGGTCTTCATTTATTGGGGTTAGTAATAAAAAATAAATAAATAAATTAATGATAAAACCTGATTAGCTAAAATTATTGAACCAAAACTACAAACATATTATTTCTGGAAATTGTTAGTGGTCTTCTCCAAAGCCAAAGAGCCACACTGGAGAGATGAAGGAGCCACATGCGGCTCCGGAGCCTCAGGTTGCAGGACAGCGCATGAAGGGGCAGAAACGGGGGCAGAAATAGTCACCATTGGGGGGGGGGTTGTGAGGCTGCAGTGTCGGCCGCGGCCTCTGTGTGGCAGTGTGCCCTCGTGGTGCTCCTCTCAGCCCCCCCCCCCCCCCCCCCCCCCCTCCTCCGCTCGTCTCATCTGCCTCCTTCATGCTGGGCATCTTCCAATCTGGCCTGAAGTGATGGAGCGACTGGCGCTCTCTGTGTCAGCTCTCCTCAGGATTGTCAGAAGTCCTCTGTTAAATCCCCCCACCGGCTGGCCCTGCGGGCTTCCAGGAAATTAACCAGAAGGGGAGAAACTCTTTATGCTGCAACAGTATTACTCCTCACCGCAGACAAACTGGGTGATCTCTGCTCGCGGTCATTTCAGGAGGGGAAATAAGAGGGACAGAAAACCAGGGAGAGCGTTTGATTTAGTTAGATTTTTGCTGAAAAAACTTCTGCTGCCGGTGACTCATTCTACAAATTATGTGAGCCGAATGAGCCCATATTTGGTCCAATTCAAAGCAGAGAGGATTTTTTTTTGCCTGTCAGTTTTTTTTAAACATTTATTTTATTTTTTTAAAGTCGAGAGCGAAATTTAACCTTTCAGGTAAAAAAAAACAACCTGCAAGCCAGCGCTGGAGAGCAGCCAGAGTGGCCGTGAGGAACACAAAGTTCAGCCAGACTTCACCAGCATTAGCCCAGAGTTTATTTCACACTGAGATGAACAGCAAACAAGCGGACGACTGACTCTAAATAGATCCCGCAAAAGGAAGGAAGCACCGCTTTTGGACGGGGTTTAATGATTTTTGGCCCAAACTTGAAGAGTTTATAGACTCATTCCAATGAAAATTGTGTTTTTAAACATGTTCTGGTGGCTATATATATATATATATATATATATATATATATATATATATATATATATATATATATATAAATATAAAATTCAGAATAAAACTAAGTTTCTGAGTATTTATTTATTGAAATGGTTGTGAATCAGGAGCAGATGAAAAAAGCTTGTAGTTGTTACGTAAAATCTCCAATCGACAGACCACAAGCTCCCTGATCCGTGCATCCTTGCAGACAAATAGATCCATGTTTTCCTCGTGGCGTCTGGCTCCAAACTGCACAGCTGGATAGCTACCACATTGATCGCCATTTTTGTTTTTACTCCTAAATTTAAGTTGGTGGGTATGAGGGGCTTTACGCTAGCGGTAGAGCATGTAAACCAAGGGATGATAGGAAATGAAGGCAGGCTTACTCCGTGCCAACAGTTCCACCTACAACTCCGGGGGGAATTTCTGATTAACTCCTGCTGCTCTGCAAGAAATGAGGTCCTAGAAAATGACACAGGATTTTTTTTTTTAAATTTTGGTTACAGCTAAAAATGGCAAAATCCTAAGTAAAGGGAACACTGGAAACGCTAAAAGAGGATCAAAGTGGGACTTTAAACAACCAGAAGCTTCAAAATATCGATGGGATGCTTAACCAGCTGCATAAAACTGAATTTATTAACTAAAAGGTGATTTTAAGCAGGTACCAGGATTCCTTATGTACTAAAAGCTGTTCATATATTATGAATGAAAGGAAAACAGGAAGGTTTAATCATACTCTGTACTTCAATAATTCATCACATACCTTGCTGTTTCTGTTGGTGATTATCGATTTTAAAGATGAGTGATGATGCGAGCATCTTAACGGATGGACGCCTAAACGCCGGCAATGAAAGCAGCAGCGGTTGTTTAACGTGCGGTGGACTCGGCTTTACGGGCTCCAGCGGTCGGACTTTGATTAAAACGAGCAGCAAGTTTCTGGTCACACAGCAGATGGACTTAAATCAAGTATTTAAAGTTCCACCCTGATCGTCTTTTCTTCTATTTTCTAAGCGTTCCCAGTGGACTTTTACTTATGTGTATGGCCCTTTTTAGCCAAAATCCCCCCAAAAATCCCAGAACATAGTTTCTGCAGAGCGGCAGAAGTCTGTAAGGAATTTGCTTCTGATTTGAGGGCGCGACAGTGGGTGAAGAGTTAGCCCGCCCCCAATTACCATCCTTCATCTGTTTACACCCTCAGCGATATGGGGAAACCTCCGGTTCTGATCGAGGGCTTCCGGTTTTACACGTTGACGTCTTCCAACCAGATCCTCTTGTTTAATGGAGACATCGTAAACCTTGTGCTATCCTAGGCACTTTAACATTGGGAGTTGGGTCATCTAGACCCACTAGACAGTGCTCTGGACTTTTTTGCTTCAATGATTTGTGATCTTCACAGGTGTCCATGGAGTACATGAAATCCTCTTCACCTTGAACACGTCAATCCTATGAGGTCATAGGATTGCACAAGGGTTAAAATGACAACTTGAAGACAAAATCTTTGTAAGTTGGACAATCGTCTCCAAGTCTGGTCCTTTTTCGATTCATTTCTGACAACAAAATAACTATTTTCTTACAAAAATTATTTTCCGTACAGCTCTCACAGGTCGGTCCAGACAAATGTTCGGAACCCCCCCCCTCCACTAAACCAAATCATTTTTACACAAATTCAGTTTCAAAAAGGAGAAAGTTTCTGTTTAAGATGCAAATTGATAATAAGACAGAATTTAAAAATGAGGCCCCTGGAGTGAGAATGGTGATGGATTGAATCTAACAACAAGTCTCTCTGTCGGCGCCCTTCATCAATCACTTTCACAGCACCACACACACACACACACACCCACACACGCACACACAGACACACAACAACACACACCTCGTCCCTGCCTGTGATCCAATCTACCCGGGGACCCCGGAGTAAGCTAAGTGAGGGTAAATGAGAGCGCCTGCGTTGAGCCTCATCATGTCGGGTAAGAGCTCACGCTGCTGGTGGAATATCCCTCGTAAAAACCTGGAATGGAGTTAAAAACATCATTACTGCTATGAAACCACAACGCAGGCGGGAAGCTGATGTTCAGAGGAATGAAAAGAATGAAAATAAAAGAGAAATTCTGAGCAGGATAGTAAAGCATCTTCAAATGATTGTTTTTGTTATTCCATGTTTAGGTCAGATTTGTCCGACGTGAGCTTGAATAAACTCCAAAAGCAGATTTAAGAATAAAGTCTTCTTCCGGGGGGAAAAACTGAACCAGTTGGGAGAGTTTCCCCTCCCTGAATGGAGCAGATCACACTCTTGATTGACGAATCTTTATGAAAAAAATCACGATGCATGAAAGTTCACCAGAGAACGGTATGGTTCTAAAGTGAAATATGATAAGGAAGAACATGAGACGATAATGACTCGCCATCAAGTTGAATGTAATTCTGGTAGAGGGCAAAAAGGCAGACGGTAAGGACTCCGTTCTGCTCAAAGGCGTTGCGTTTTGTCACATAAATCACCACTTCTTTGTGAGGAAAAGTTAAACCTGCCTGCTTGAAGGATTTGTTTAACTTCGCCAAAGTCTGGGAGAAGCTCTTTATGACTCCCGACGGCCAAGAGCGGGAAGATGCCCAAGAATTGAGAACAGCAGTCCGTCCTCTTTATGTCCGTGCTGACATTCAATGTGTGCACAAGACTCCTCCATGAAAGTGGGAGGAGTCACGTTGCAATAAGACCAAAGCTTTCTGGTTTTCTTCATGTCTTTATGTTTGATATTTTATTCAATGATGCATCAGAGCTGCACTGCTGTTTATCAGGACCCCTCTGTTGGTCTTTTAGTGTTTCCACGCCGGTCCCACCAAAGGTGGAAGCAGAACAGAAACAATGTGAAGCCAGGATCATTATCGTCTCATTTCGCTTTTCAAGGCAAAGGTTGACCAACTTTTTTTTTTTAAATTCAGAGTCGCTAAAACTCTCAGGACAACAACAAGACAAACAAGATAAAAGGGTAAACGGCGTGTACAGGACCATGGTGCTGAGGTGGGGCGGTTGCCTCTGGTGAGTTTGGCGGCGTGTGAATGGGACTGTGTTTGTGTGGCATTTACCATTTTATCACGTGGTTTCACTCTGGGCTCGATGATGCGCGTTCAAGCATATTTCGGGCTTACGTGTTCAAAACTCTTGCGTTCACGTCCCACTATGGGGTTCTGTGAATAAAATGAGCAGCAACTGAACACATGTAAGTTAAACCACTTGAACTTTGTACCAATCGGGGACTCGGATTTGGTAATGACGTATGGGTAGAGTCTTTTTCAAAGCCTGGAAGTAGCAACTGCTTGGAAATTCATCATGGATGAGGAATTATCAATTGCGGTTTTTGCAGGAATCCTCTGAAGTCTTTCATTTATCTGAATAGAGCAGTGAAAGAAAAAGTAGGAGTGAGATTCACAACATTTGCACCGCTTTGACATTTCGCACCTGACCTCTTCGATCTGTGAGTACATATGCTAATGTCGGGTAGCGACAGTCCAGTTTCAACACCATATGCTAAAAGCACATTCAGGAACCATTCAGTGCCCGTCACCCAAGCTCACACAGGAACACACTGGCGGCAGCAGAGCTGCCCAGAGCTACAGACACCCCGGGTTTGTGACGCATGGTCCAGAATGCAGATTCTTGAATGCACGTTTAGCCCAAGGCTGTTCACACTGGTCAAACAGGGAGGACCTTCTTTTTCTATTTCTAATGCATGTCCACCACCGACAGCTGGAAGAGGTTAGGTAGGAAATGTCAAAGTGGTGCAAATATCACAAATCTTGCTCTAAGTTTTTCCTTTTCACAGCTCTGTTCCGATGGAATTCCGGCCGGGCACGAACCGCAATGACTAATTTCTCCGCCATGATCAATTTTCAAACGGCTGACACTTCTGTGTTTTGAAAGGGCGCCACTCACACGTCACTATCAAATCCGAGTCTCTGACTGGTTAAAGTGAAACTGGTTTAGCTTTCAACAATGTCAACACTGGAGCTCAGGCTCGGGTGTTGAAGGGTTACTGTGCAGCGGCTCACACAGTCACGGGGTTCGTAGATTTTTCCGCTACACTGTGCTAACAGGCTGCGGCGCACTTCAAGTTAAAAGGAAGAAAAATTGTCTGCCTTGCCAATGACTGGCGACCTGCCCAAGGTGAACCCCACCATCGCCCCACAGTGGCTAGGATAGGCTCCAGCGTCCCGATGATCCTAAACCAGATTAAAGATGGACGATAGTAGAAAAGATATCAAAAGATTTTGTGGGTACCTGATGAAGAGATGGAGTAAAAATGGCGGTCAGGAACTGTTGGCTTTTCTTCTTCATTCTTTTCTGACTGATCATTATGCATGTCAGGCAGTACTGCCCCCTACTGAGCAGCTGCTGTAAGTACATGATGTTTCCTAGCAGTTTAGTCAAACAAAAGAGTAAAGGGAATCCTTCAAATGAGCAAAAAGGTTTGGCAATACAGAATAAAATCAACAAAACTATTATTTGTCAAGACAACAGGTTATACCTTCAAGGATTTATTTGCTCGAGTAAGAATTACAGGCTTAAAACTCTTGAAAAGACTCTTTTAAGGGGTTTGGCTTGGAGGACACCATCTCTATGCCAGCGTGAAAGCATGAGCGTTTGAACAGAACATGCGTGGCTGGATGAAGGTTTCAGCGAGCAGATGAAAGTGTCAGCGTGCGCTCCTCGATGCCCTCCTGTGATTTCAAAACGCGTTCTGAATAGATGTGGGTCTCTGTGAAGCGCGGCTCTCACTTCCAGCTGTTTGGACATTCTCGCCTAGCAAATTTAATGAAGAGTAGTTTTGAAGGGGACGATAGGGAGAGGCAGGGTGGAGGAGAGACGGGTTTTGATCTTGAATCGGGGGGAAAAAAGAGCAGGAGCCCTTCAGGTCTCCGCTTCCTGGAAGGTTCTTGTAGCCTCCAGGGAGGATGCTTCGCTCGCACTCCCCCACCCCTCGGCTCCATCCTTATCTCGCGCCACCCCAGCCACTCAAGATCAATTATGATTGACAAGCACTCCTATTAAGTTGAAACTACCGGATGGAGACATCAGTGGCTCTGCGTCGCTCTGCCCTCTTCCCTTCTTCATCTCCGAGTCTCATCGGCAGCCCGGCCTGTGATCACACAGAGCACTGCAGGGGCCAGCATGCGGCCCCCCCCTCCATCATCTTAAGAACCCAAATCTCAAGAGGACTTTCAATGACTTTTGCCGTGTTTGCTTGCTCAAGTGGTGCAGCAGGAAAAGTCATCCTCCAGCAGGCAAAGGCGGCGATGCTTCCAGGACCTTCCGTCACGTGTTCCTTGGTTGTTTTCAGAAATGTGTCTGAAAATGTGACCCCCCCCCCATTATAAGTTACAGATAACCGCTGAGTTATCCTGCAGCTGCAAATAGTCGGGGATTCTCCCAAACCCTCCCAAATGAGCACAGCGATGAGATCCGTGAACGATGCGGCGTACAGACCATCAGGTCTGACACAACAAAGACCAGGTTCTCCATGCGGCACACACAGGCAGCCCCCCCCCCCAATTTAAAAATCGACGACCGATCAAATAGCTTCATTTGAAGCACAGCATCACATCGAGATGAGGGGCGCAGACGGGCATCTCTAATGAGGGGAACAGAAGCATCTTTCAGAAAAACCTCGCTGGCCATAAATGGGCCTGATGTCTCTTCCTCCTTAAGTTATTATCAGAACTGAAGGAAACGGCTCACAGGAGAGGCTGCAACGTAGATTATGCCGTCAGAAAAAGAAGTTGTCAGTTAAAGAATAAAATTAACATGAAGGTTTTAATAAAATATCGCAGGTTGGTTTCAATTTTATCTGCCATTAATGTTCATTTATTTTGCACAAGAGTCAGTCACTGGAGGTCACGTGACTCTTAACCTTTGTGCTATCCTAGGCACTTTAACATTGGGAGTTGGGTCATCTAGACCCACTAGACAGTGCGCTGAACAATTTTTCTTCAATGATTTGTGATCTTCACTGGTGTCCATGGATTACATGAAATCCTCTTCACCTTTATCCACCTTTGTCATGGTAGGGAGAACATGTCAATGTAAGGGTGGGGTCATAGGATAGCACAGGGGGTAAGGTTTTTTTTTTTTTACAAAGTGTTACCTCGCTATAATGTTTCAGGATTTTTCTTTGTGCAATTTTTTTTTATTGATTATCAACACACTGTATCTGTATCCTTTGTCCCGATCAGAACTGTTGGGCTCTGATCCGATTCTGAGTCATCTGGTTTGGATATCAATACTGATACCTTGATGCTTTTGTAAAACATAAGGGAAAAAAAGAGTTATGAACTGATCCTGGTTGGTCCCTGTAAAAATGAACGACCTTGGGAGTATTTCAGGCAGGCAACTCGAGCAGTGCATTTACCTGGTTACTCCTCCCTGCGGGCGGTTCAGTCTAATCAACTCACCTGTTCAGCGTCCTACTTAAGTTCCAGGTTTGCGGTCCAATCCTTCTTCATCCATTTCCGCGAGCTCTGCGTTCGTTGCCCCACCCTCCTCCCCGGCTTCCACTTGTCAGCTCCGTTAGGGGTAGTTTAATATCCAAAGTTTTCTATGGAGATCTTTGTTTTATGTATCTGAATGGAGCCTTATGCCTAACTAAAAGAAAATATGGAAATAAATCTTCTTTACTGCATGAGATGTCTGATCAAAATGACATTTTTTTGGCCAAAGAGGCAAAGTCGAAGGTAAAAAGAGCTGGTCTGGCTTCTGAGTCTCGGTAGCAGACACCACATTAGATAAATATGGCAATTTGGTTGGTTAGAATCTAGACCAATCAGCATGGCAGCTGTGTCGCGCTAAACTGAAACTTATGAACACAAAATCAAAGATATGGAGATAAGACACAACGCATGACTGGTAGTTTCTGATTACAGGTTACATCTAATAAAAAATGTTTTCTCTTTTCTTTTTTGGTTCATACGTCGTACGTAAGTCAGAGAGGCTTCCAAACTTTAGGTTTTTTTGGTCCACTTTAGGTTTAACTTCCTTCATTTTGAACTCTGACAGCTTTCTAGCAGCGTCGACCGTTATTGACATTAAACTAATTCCAGAACATGTTGTTCAAAATTGCTGGTTGAGCTCAGACTAAGACGTCCCACAGTACTGCTCCCGCAGTTCATTACTGTAAACAAATGCTCCCTGCGAAACCACACATTGACCATTGCACAGAAAGAATTTCCTCTGAACTGATCACTGTGAAATTAACGGTGATAACCAGAGTTAATACTTCTTTCTCTGAAGCCTCTGTGAGCTGCTCTCCGTCCATTCACCTCATTATTTCAGCCTTCCCACAGCTCTGAATGTGTGCTCATGTTACTGGAAGGGATTTCATGGGGATATAAGCCGGGGGAAGTCTTAAATTAGCCCAAACAAAGACTACATTTCTGCACTTAAGGGCGCTGACAGATTTGGTCTTTGTGAAATAAGACTCACACTAAGCTTTGCACTCAGGATACAAAAATCGTGAAACCTAGAAACGCATTCTGACAGTGTTGTGTTTGTTAAACATTCATGACTCTTACAGTTTTGCCAAAAAAAAAAAAAATCTTATCAGTATGGTTACAACTGGAGCCTCAGTGTCAGGTTTAAAAGGGACAATGAATTTTTTTAATGCGAATATCAATATTTCCCATGATCTTGGTGGAGCTCTGCATGTGAATTGAGGGCTGGCTGATTGGTTTTTATTCTTCACAAGAGCTGTGGAGAGGCAATTTAATTTCCTCTCCTCCTCCCTGCCTCCTGGGATGCTGCATGTTTTCTTCTGCTTTCTGCTCCCTGAGAAAAAGAAAAAAAAAAGTCAACACGACTTTGTCAGCTTTCAGCACATTCTCTGCGCTGACAGATTTTACCTGACCCCAATTTACAAAAAAGAAGAACGCATTCCTGCAGTACAATGTGGATGTATTATCACACTGCGTGTTTTATGTTTGACTCTCAGGAATATTATTGAGAAAAACAAACACTTAAATGAGACCAAACCTTTGCTTTTGGATTCCAGGATAATGTGGTAAAGATGCATTTAAACGGATGCAGTCTAAAATAATGGAAGAAAATTGTTAATAGAGAGGAGAGCGAGAACAAAGTTAGGATGCTAGCATTGCACGCATACAGTATGGGGGAGGAGGGAGAGCTGGGTAAGTGTTCATGAAAACATGGACGGATGAAGATTTTGTGGAAGAAAAGAATAGATGGAAAAGACTGGATGAATACAGTTAAGATGAAGATGGATGGATGGATAAACCAATAGAGTTAAGGCAGGGAGGAAGGGTCAGATTTGAAAACTCAAAGTAATGATTGAATAATTAGATTATTATATGGATGGATGGATGCAAAGATGGATGCAGGAATTGTTTTTTAGTTTTTGTTAAATTAGCTGTTTTGATTTCATTAGAATTCAATTACGAAACATTTCAAACGATCAAAGAACAAAAAACTGAAAATACAATAAATGTTTGCACATAAAAAATATGCTTACAAATTAGAAATATTTTTAGACATTTAAACATATTTACACAAATAAAATGTTTACATGTTTAAAAGATGCTTACACATGTTTTTACACATTTAACCCTTGTGCTATCCTAGGCACTTTAACATTGGGAGTTGGGTCATCTAGACCCACTAGACAGTGCTCTGAACCTTTTTTTAAATGATTTGTGAACCTCACTGGTGTCCATGGATTACATGAAATCTTTCCACCTTTATCCACCTTTGTCATGGTAGGGAGAACACGTCAATGTAAGGGGGGGGTCATCTAAGATAGCACAAGGGTTACAGACGTTTACAAATTGTTTACAAGTTGCGTTATTTTTATGAATTTATGAAGTGTACAGTAAAAAAACATGTTTTCATGTTTTGTTTACACATTTTCTGGATATTTAAACAAGTTTACACATTTCAAACTAGTTTAGAAATTTGTTTACATGTTTACGAATTTTTTCAAAGTTTGAAACATGTTTACACATTTCTTTCATTTCCAAACATGTTTACACATTTATTACGCAGTTATCCGTCTTGACACATTCAAGCATGTTGACAAATGTGTTTATTTATGTAATTAAACATGCTTACATGTTTTTGTTTACACATTTAAGACATGCTTACACATTTTTAGATATGTTAACACGTATTGTTTTCACATTTTATTCATGTTTACACATTTGTATACATATTTTTAAGGTATTTACTAATTTTGTTTAAACATTACCAATGTTTACACATTTGGAAAAGGTTTACAATAATAAGACATGTTTACACTTTTGAAAATGTTCACACTAATACAATATCTACATGTTTAAAACATATTTACACATGTATTTATCTATTTAAATACGTCTAGCCGTAAACAAATTGTTTACAAGTTGACATTATTTTTACGCATTTAACAATTTTACAATAATTTTTTTTTTTTTTAAACATGTTCACACATTTTTTTAGATATTTAAACACGTTTAAATTTGTTTACATTTGTTTACATGTTTGCGAATTATTTAAAATATTGAAACATGTTTACACATTTAATTTCTATACATATTTACAATTTTTTACACAATTAAACGTCTCTACACATGTTTATGCATTTGAAATAGGTTTACAATGATAAAAATTGTTTACACCTTTGTTTACACATAAATGCCTACACAATTTTTTCCTATTGGAAATATTTCTATGTAGGCCGTGTTAACCCTCTTGCTATCCTATGGGGTCCAGATGACCCCATCCTTAAATTGACGTGTTCTCCCTAACATGACAAAGGTGGATAAAGGTGGAAAGATTTCATGTAATCCATGGACACCAGTGAAGATCACAAATCATTGAAGAACAAAGGTTCAGAGCACTGTCTAGTGGGTCTAGATGACCCAACTCCCAATGTAAAAGTGCCTAGGATAGCACAAGGGTTAACCCAGTTGAAACATGTCAGTAAAAGTATAAATCCATTTGAAACACGTTAGCATGTTTTGAGACACCAATCATGTTGGAGACGCCTGTCAGGTAACTTGTTGACCTCACTGCCTGCCTTCAGTGAACACAGTGATGCCGTGTTTTAAGCAGAGCAAACAGCCGATCTGGCAGCAGACCGTCTCCTTTTATGGGTGTTTTCTGCCACTCAGAGCAAAGTGCCCGTCAGACACTCTCTGAATCCTCTCCTCAAGAGTTCTTGGAAGACATAAAAGCAGACAACACCGACCTGAAAACCTTGACGAGACAAATCCACGGCAAACCCAGACGAGGAAGCGCGCGCACCTGCGTGCACACAGAGGTGCTCATAAATTGCATTCTGCCGACATCTGCCATCATGTGACCACGAGGCATTCAGATGCAACCCTCCAATGAATATAAAGTATAAACACTCCTCTAAATTCTCCACCCCTGGTCTCTATTTCATGCCATTATCCTGGCATAATAAACACATTAGCTTCTCCCTACCCAATTCCTGCTCCTAAGATGAATCTTTCCCCACTATATAAAATAATTTGCCAACATTATATGTCCTCATAAATATTTCATGGAGGTTCATGGAGAGTTGCGAACCTGTCGGAGCCTGGGGAGGAGACAGCCTCTGCAGATGGACTGTTTCTCTGGGAGGAAAGTGAAGCATCTGCTGAAAAATGATCCACACTCTTCTGCATTCAGTCTTCAGGCCACTGATTCACTCAGACGAGCGTCTTTCACATGAAGACACAGGGTCATCTGATCCATTGAGTCCTAATAATTAGCCCAAAAGTACTGATAAAGTTTCAAATAATTAGAAACAACTCATTTTTCATAGAGAAAACTTTCAGCATAGTGTTGAATATGTATTTTTTGTTTATTTGTCACACTTAAATAAAGACTAATGCAACTTCAAGGTATCATTTTAACCCTTGTGCTATCCTAGGCACTTTAACATTGGCAGTTGGGTCATCTAGACCCACTAGACAGTGCTCTGAACTTTTTTTCTTCAATGATTTGTGATCTTCACTGGTGTCCATGGATTACATGAAATCTTTCCACCTTTATCCACCTTTGTCATGGTAGGGAGAACACGTCAATATAAGAGTGGGGTCATATATTCAATCATTTTTTCCTCTGTATAAGATGTTTTTTTCTTGAATACATACTAACGATTCCTCAGTCATTTTTCTGTCACTTCCTCTTTCCTCGCATTATTATTGTTTCTTTTTTTGCCACGCCTCATTTCTTGCGACACGAATGCTCTTTTCAAACCTGCAAGTCAAACATTACCTAAAAGTTTGCATCCATTTACAGTTAAACGTAAAAGTGAAAATCCGCCTTTTGGATCGGCTGAAAGCTCTGATTCTGCAGATTTATCACTGACTCTCACATCATTTCATAAATCTTGTGTCTTTGTGCGTAAACACGCTTTTCAATTTAAATTTCATTAAAAGTCAAAGTTAGTAGTTCTTCCAAAAACCAGCCGAGTTTAAAAAATCTCTATTTTTAAGATCTTTTTGAGGTTTTTTCCTTTGTTTTTTTTCTCTTAAGTGTCAGCAGCAGTTGAGATGATATCAAAGCACATCAGTAAAGAACAAACTTCAGAGGATAAACCAGGAACCTCCTGGGAGAGTGTCAGAGTTAAGTTTAGCTTTGTTCTGTTTCATTTTTCATTTTATATCTCATCAATCTGAAGTTTCAGCGCCGCGGAGGATTGTCAGGGGAAGAAAACTTTCCTGCAGCAACAATTAAGCGCAAACGCCGGCAGCTTTGTTTGGAGTTTTTCTGTGTATTTTTAAGATTATGGTCGGTAAAAATCAAACACCACGGGTTGTGGGGTGGGGTTCTCTGTTTTTGAATCTTCTACAAACTGCTCCAAATGACATAATTGTTCCAGTCTTGTCATTTTTGCTGACAGTGTACAGTGATATTCTGCTTCCGTGAAGCACCGCTGCACCTTTTTTTCTGCATTTACCTTTTTTTTAAATGTCATTTCTTTGACAACTGTCATATGTGTGAATGAAAAACTGACAACAAATGCAAAACCATATCTTTTATCAGAGCTGCAACATTGAAATGTGTTTTTTTTGTTTAGTTTTTCTTTATGTTAACACATGAGCAACAGAAAAAAAATCCATTCGTTATTCTGACAGAAAGACTTTCTTTTTAGTAAATTCCATCCTAAATAAAATAGAGAAAATATGTTTCCACAAAAAAGGACGAAATGTTATATTAATAACATATTTTCTTTAAAATAAAAGTTTTCATTTAGTTAAACTTTCTTAATTATTTGTGTTTCTAATGCAAAGACTTTAGCCAAATTAAGTGGAATTTATAACACTTTGTATTGCTTTTTTTTTTGGGTGGAAATGTTTCTGTCTTAGTGAAGTATTTCATTTAAAGATTTCGTCCCATGCCTCTGTACTTGTCTTGTGTTTCTCTAACACGTCGTTCACCACTCTTGGAAGGTACCATTGTTGTGGGTGTGGTGTAGTGAAGGATTCCTAAGGATAACATGAGTTACTCGCACTTATGACAAACAGGTGATACACTTGTACGATCCCCTTTTACCACACTCTAGTCCTTAGTAACCCTTGTTCTATCCTAGGCACTTTAACATTGGGAGTTGGGTCATCTAGACCCACTAGACAGTGTGCTGAACCTTTTTTCTTCAATGATTTGTGATCTTCACTGGTGTCCATGGATTACATGAAATCTTTCCACCTTTATCCACCTTTGTCATGGTAGGAAGAACACGTCAAAGTAAGGGTGGGGTCATCTAAGATAGCACAAGGCGTAAAGTGCTTGCGTTGGGTTCTGCTGCAAATGGTGCAGACACGGACTGTGCAGGTGATTCGTACATGTCTGTATGATGCCCGTAAGACGTCCACACAAATGCTCTGATTGTCTAATTTGCTAATGTCTAATACTATGTACACACTGGGCATGTGTCGCGCGTTCAAGAGCATGCTTCTAGCATACAGTGTTTACACTGAACTGTCGCTGCCCGATTGTGGTGCGTGTACTCACAATTGGAAGACGATTGGTGGGAAATGTCCAAGCAGAGCAAATCTCACAAATCTTGCTCCAGGCTTTTTCTTTCACAGCTCTAGTCTGACATTGGAAAGACTTTGTATCCTTTCATTCCAGCCGGACACTAACCACAATTATTAATTTCTCCTCCCCCTTTTGGAACTTCTGTGTCTCCAAAAAGGACACTACCCAAACATCACATCATACCAAATCTGAGCTCCTGATTGGTCAAAGTTGGTCAAAGTTCAACTGGTTTAACTTCCAACATGCAATAAATGGCCACTCATTTTGTATTTAAAGCCTAAAAATGCTCTTGCACAGTTACTATTGAAGGCAAGCGTTTTGAATGCAGAAGCCCTAAAAGCACATATATGTGCTTTTACATTGACTTTTTATTGGTAGTGGCCACTTGAACGCACGTGCAAACGTAGCATAACAGCCAGGCGGCACGCAAGGAGCGCACACTTATCACTTGAACAGAACTATGAAAATGGACAAAATCCATATGTCCTGCCTGCGTCCCACCAACTTCACCCTTTATGTTGCATAGGTGTTCATCACCAACTGCATGGAAACAAAGACATTTTCTGCGGGCCACCTGTTTGACCAACAGCCACCCACAAGGGCAGTTAACACTAATGATGGAACTTCTATTGATGGAACTGCTATTTTAAACTTTGAGAAAAGTTGGACTCACTAAGCTGACTTTAGTTGACTGTCGGACTCCCTTTAGTTGCAGCAGATGTTAAAAAAACTATTTTGTTTTTCCTCTCAAAGTGTGTAAACATTTTTTCATTACAGTCAGTCTCATTTTCACATTTGTAGATGTTTTCGGCTCTGACTCGGAGGACAGAGCAACGTTTGGTTGCAGCCTCATTTAACCTGTTTTTAATGTGGAAGTCAGGCTGCGAAAAACACCCTGTCGAGAAGTATTTATATGCGAGTTTACAAGAAGCAGACGTCAAAACATCCCGGACACAGCCCCCTTCTCTGCGAGCGCCGCAGACTGCGATAAGAAGACAAATCCTAATTGGTTTAACAGCCGTTTCATGTGAGCACTGTGAGACGGAGAGAGCAAACGTGTCACTGCTGCAAAAAGAGATGCAGAGGGAGAAGTGTGAGGATCTGGGAAGGAAGAAGAAGGGGTCCTGGTTGTGGTTTCATCGTGTAAATGGAGGCATGTGACAAAGTGATTTACCCCCTCCAGAAAAGTCAGAACTGCTGGTTAACATTGCAGCCATCTTGGATTTCCTGCCACTGCTCCAAATGAAACTCCAGTCTTTGAGCGGAGACAGAGCATCTTCTTCTGATACATCACGAGAAACTAAGAGGCCTTTGACTTCCACACTAAAACCCAAAACAATAACAACTGGAGACAAGTTGTTCACCAACTAACCTCTAAGGTTTTTTTTTTTGCATGAAGAGAATGATTCCAACATGAACATGTTCTTGATAACCTTCATTAACTTTTCAAGTTATTTCTGCTGTAAAGCCATTTCTTCAAGTTATAAACTGACCAATCAGATGCCTCAATAAGAGTAGGTGGCCTTGGGCAAAATGTTCGAAGCCTTTGACAGATTCTCCTGAGGCTGCTTCAGTGGAAGGGGTGTGGCCTTCTAACATGCTCCCTTCCAAAGTGTGGAAGAAGCTCTTACCAAGCTGGGCATCCAACTCAAAGTGATAAATGCGGCGCACACATTCTACAACGGAACGACAACCCTCCCGATCTCAGAAGAGGACAGAACACCTCGAAAACGCATCAGCAAGACCTTAAACATGACCACCAACCCCGAAGAGAAAAGAAAAATTATCGGAGACACGTTTGTCAAAGTGGCTAACGAAGTAATCGGAGAGATGAATGTTTATGCCGTGTAAACGGCATAAACATAGACACCGCCCAATTTAGCGATCAGGCGTGCGGTGTAAACGCAGCTGTAGTCCCCCTGTGCCCGTCCCCAGCCCAGAAAACAAACAGGGTTGTCAAAAAGGGCATCTGGTGGAAAACTCTCTGTCAAACAACCTGTGCGAATCAGTAAAAACTTTATCCCCTGAAGGGATAATATTTTGAGCATTTTCCACAAATGAAATTTCGGTTTTTCGTGATACATGCGTATCATTAATACTAATTTTTTTAAAATTATTATTATTATTTTTTAATAATTTTGTATTTATTTTTATCTTTTTTTTCTTAAGTTTTTCGTGCGTTCGTCATTCGTCCCTGTGCGCAGATGTCAGCCAACGGTTTTGGCCGACGGGTCTTTACATGAATTAATTTTTGAGCTATTCGAAATTTTTGGTCTGTTGGGAATTACACAATGATTCAATGTTACGTAGTTTATATGCCATTATTACGTAAATCCTAAGAAATGTGTGATTTTTGCCAGATGCATATGCAAATTTGTGAATTTCCACGACCGTTCTACATATGTTTAACTGACTTTTCACACATAGACCACAAATGTATAACTTTTATATCAAGTATACGGCGCACATGTCACGTTGAAATTATGTATTTGACACACGAATCACCAATGAATTGCATACAAACATCGCAATGATCGCGCACGATTCACGTTCTACGTTACGTGTTCTTTGCGTGGTTTATTCGTACTTCTTTCATGGTTTTAACATGCTCAATTTGTGATACATCTGTGAAAATTTCACGTAAAGACCACAACAGTTCTCACAAATATTCACCTACGACCAATTTTCATCTGTGCAATATGCTCAAAATGTACATAGTGGCTGTGTGACACGGCTTTAAGCTAAAAGGTGCTCAACAACGTTTTCCTAGGTGTCCCGCTGCACAAATGCTTCCAGAGCAAAAGGTTTGGATGTCAATAAAGTCAATTCATTTATTTTTAAAGGATTTCTGCAAAGTTTATTGAAAGAAAAGAAAGAAATTGGGGAAAAACTACATTTTTTTTCAAGCGCAACAACATAAAACGTCAATCTGAACAGACCGTAGAGACGAGCGCGTCCATGACAGACTCATCAGAGCTTCTATTCCTGCATTATTATCCTCAGCACGACGCGTGCAGCGTCCTGCATCCCAGATCAATAAAAGCAGACCGAGACAATGGAAGCAGACAGCAGCCGCTCTGGCTGGGTTTGGGCTTACATTGCTCACTTTGCTCTCTGCAGGCCCTCAAAGGGCAACTGTCCTTCTCTGCACCTTCACTGGTTTGCTCTTTGCGCCTCAAAGGCAGCAACTTTCAGGTAGCCGCCGTCTCATCGTTTGTCACAATTCAGAGCAGATTTTTGTGAAAGATCTTGGCTTCCTCAAAGACCCACTTTTTTTCAAAGTTTTCCAAGCGGTCTTTGATTTGGATGTTTTTAGCTAAAAATTACAAAAACTTTCCCCTCCCCATTGCTGAGAGTTCTGTGTTTACACGCTCTCCCACTAGCTTACAGCCCCTCAGAAACCCCAACTGATTTCAGCCCAACCCTCCAGCCATGCCGCTGCCTCCAATGCTGCCATCCTTCCGCCATCCTATGGTTAGAAATCCTACGGCAGCAGCGCAGGGACTTGACAAGGGCTTTTGAGATTTGGCATAAAACTCCCCACGGCGTTGATGAATTCAGCTTTTTTTTTGGTCATATGCAGTATCAACACAGGTCGACAATGCAGTGAAATGCTTGCGATGTTACTCACTGCAGAGGTCGAGAGGTACCCGCCTTGTGTAGAAAAGTAGAAAAGGACAATTATTATAAAATATAATATAGTGGAGTACAAGATTGAAGGTGGATTCAAAATCAAGTAGAACACCTCAAATTTAGTACAAATAAGATAAAATATGTAGAAGTACAGAGGTATAGCAACAGGGTCCAGGTTCAAAATTGATTAAAAAGGTTGAATTTGGGGGTTATTATTGCAGATTTAGCGTTACACATGTCCAGCCTTGATTGTTGAAGCTGCTATTTGGAGTTTAGAGGTCTGACAGTTTGTGGGTAGTAGCTGTCTCTGAGGCTTTTTGTACATGCCGGCAGGCTCCTGTGTCGTCAGCCGGAGGGTAGCTGTCAGCAAAGCCTTTTTTCTGGATGAGTGTGGTCTTTTGTGATGCTGTGTGGCTTGTGCAGACTCCTGCTGCAGTAAATGTCCTGGGTGGAGGGAAGGCTGCTAGCCAGTCTATCCTTTTCTTCTTCTACGGCCGTTTCCGGTGTTTTCCATATTTCTGCGCATGTCAGAACGAGTTATTCCTATAGAAAGTGTGGCGTGTGTAAACGTTTGTCATAATTGGATGAATCAGATCAAAGACATTTTGCACGCGTCTTGTTCACAAAAAGTTTTTCCTCTTTGATTTGTTTTAAATTTGAATTATTTTTAACTCGACGTGATTGAAAAACAGTTTCATCGCACCTTTACTTGAGACAACGCGACAAACACAAAAATAAAATCACAAGACAGTCAGCAAAAATTGAACCATGTACAAGTTTGTCAAAAATTCAATTAAAATCAATGTTCCTGTTGGAGTACACAGAATGTTTTCTGTATTTTTTTTATTTCACTTTAAAAATCTGGATCACCGGTGTGACGTCAGTCACTTTAGATCTTTAGAGGGGTTCTCAAAGTGCGGCCCAGGGGCCAATGGCGGCCCGCGGGAAGATTTTTTGTGGCCCTCAATAAGAGAGCCAGAGCCGGTTCCTTTGAGGAAAAACGTTGTGTTGGCGAGGAGAAAAGGCGCTTTCAAGCTAAGTGGACAAATGCTTACTTGTCGTACCTCACGGGCTGAATAAAGTCCTGTGCCGTATTTGCAAGAAGGTAAATGCAATGCTCAAATAATTGAATAAAAATCGTCACTATGTTACAAATCCTAAAAAACTATGACAAATTTACCGGCAAGGAGTGCAACAATAAGCTCCGACAACAACAACAACAACAAGGCTATGCTGTACAGCCGATGTTTACAAAAACGGCTACATTCAGTGAAGCTGTGACAGAAGCTAGCTACGTTGTGGCTTTGGAAACGGCCCGGCGTGGGAAGCCCTTAACCTTTGTGCTATATATAAATAGAAATACATATATATGAATTATATAAAAGCTTCTTAGATGCCACTAAAGGCTATAGAAAGCATTGTCATGTGGGCGCCGACGACCTCACCAAGATGACGTCGCGCTCCGCCACCGTTGGCCAGGCTTCCCAAGTGGGCGTGTCTCCTCTAGCGATATAACTCATTGATAAACCTAAATATAGCCAAAAGATGCCAAAGCTAAAATGGAAACGAGCTAAACACCAGAGTTCTGTTCACAGAATCCATCGCAATCTGTCAATCATAAAGCAGCGCCCCCTCACTAAGCAAAAATAAACGCTGTTTTTTAAAGAAATCACAAACTTAGACAAAGGTTCACTCCCCCAGAGTTTCCATGACTCAACTATGCAACCATTCTTCTTTCTCTTTCGGCTTTTCCCATCAGGGGTCCCCACAGCGAATCATCCTTTTCCACCTCACTCTATCATGAACATCTTCTACCCTAACATTAGCCAACTTCATGTCCTCTGTTAAGACATCCATATATCTCCTCTTTGGCCGTCCTCTTGCCCTCCGGCCAGGCAGCTCCATCTCCAACATCCTTCTACCAATGTATCCACTATCCCTCCTCTGAACATGTCCAAACCATCTCAGTCTGGCTTCTCTGACTTTGTCGCTAACACAGGCAACATGAGCCGTCCCTCTGATGTACTCGTTCCTTATCCTGTCTAACCTGGTCACTCCTAAGGAGAACCTCAACATCTTCATCTCTGCTACCTCCATCTCAGCCTCTTGTCTCTGTCTCACTGCTACCGTCTCTAACCCATAGAGCAGAGCTGGTCTCACCACTGTCTTGTACACCTTTCCTTTGAGTCTTGCTGACACTCTTCTGTCACACAACACTCCTGACACTTTCCTCCACCCGCTCCAACCTGCCTGCACTCGCCTCTTCACCTCTTTTCCACAATCCCCATCACACTTCCCCACTCAACTATGCAACCATTGATGAAATAAAAACTTTAAGCACCAGGCATTAAAGGGGTTTCTATGATTTTAACATGGGAGTCAATGGACAATTACTCACTCCAAGCCCCTGCCTCTCTGGTTGCGGTACTGCAACGTTTTCTTACTTCCTGGCAGGTTTCACCCGCCCCCCCCCCCCGGCTGCTGAGGTCACCGCTTGACCCTGACTGAGGACAGGTTTTCCTTCTAAGGAAGTTCAACACTGAAGCGTATGATTGCAGAGGCCACAGTTTCCCCACAATCACCTGTTTTTGTCTCTGTTTTATGCTCGCCGGTAAAGTTTCACATGAAATAAATCCCGCAAGTCACAGAAAAACACTGTTATCGAGAGGCAGAGCCGCCAGGATGTGACAAAAGGCGCCAATTTCATTATAAGATATTTCGATGTGTCTGTGACATCGGTGATTAAGGCGGACGGTGCGGGATAAGCAGTAATGGGCTGTCACCGTGTAATCTGGTGTCAGGGAAAGGTGATGCAGGAGCAGGAAGGAGGAGCAGCAGGAGACAGGAAACAGTGGGGGGACATTATCGCGTGGAGGAAGAGAGCTGCCGACAGTTCCATCTTTTTCCCCCCTCGGGGGCAAAAATGTAAAACAAATTCAGAAGCCCAAACTAAACCAAACAGAGAGCAGAAAGACTCTAGAAGCAGGTGGAGGAGAGCTAAGAACCACCAGTCGCTCCCCCTAATTTACTGCAGAGGAAATAGAAATAGACAGACCTAAGAGTGTTTACCTAAAGGTGACAACACAGATAAATGCAGATTTTTTCTTCTTCTCTTATTTACTGCGACACTCCCCCCTCTGGCTCCTGCTGACAGACTGCAGAGGGCCCTTCATTTTCCGCACTGATGTTTCGCCGCTTCCATTTTACAGATGATTTGAGGGTCGGTCCAAGAAAAAGCTTCCAGGCTGCTCCCTAAATCTGCGTGACAAAAGTTACAAAATGAAAGAAAATTCAGCACCAGCAAGAGAGATGTAACCCTTGTGCTATCTTAGATGACCCCACCCTAACTTTGACGTGTTCTCTCTACCATGACACATTTATCCACTTTTGTCATGGTAGGGAGAACACGTCAATGCAAGGGTGGGGTCATCTAAGATAGCACAAGGGTTAACTCCTCACACATTCAAAGGAGGTTTAGGATCTTATTGTGTCATTTAGACTTAAAAATAACTAAAAACAAGGGTGAGAAGGCCTTAAATAATGCTTGTTTTGAAATAAAAAACCTGGAAAAAGTTTGTGCACTCACATGGTTGTGTTTTATTTCCTTTAGTCAGGTACGTGCGGGTGGTGCAGCGGATGTTTTCAAAAACACAAAGCCTTAGTCGCTACTGCTCTTATGGGTGGATACGGGCTGCACTGGGCAGTTAGGTGGCCTGAGAAAAATATCAAAGTGATAGACCACTACAGGTGAGCCAGTAGAGCGAAAATAATCATGGACTTTTATTCTACAGGCATGACGGTCATGTCCAACGACTTTTTGGGTAAAGTTACGCTACATTCACTTTGGGTTCAGAATTGCATGTTCAAGAAACCACTTTCAATGAAAAGTCTATGTAAACACATGTATTTGCGTGTTTTGGGCTTCAACGTCAAAAACTCTAGTCGCTATCCACATTTTTAAATCTGTTTTCGGGCTCTACGTACAAAACATGTAGAAATTGATTGTGTCAAAAGTTAAAGTCTTGGACTCTGATTGGGAGTGATGTATAGGTAGCGTTGTTTTCAAGACGCAGAAGCGTCAGGAAGGAGAAAATAACAACTGCGGAATTCTAGTACGCCAAATCTTTCAGTTGTCGGAATGGAGCTGTGAAAGAAAATGCCTGAAGCGAGATTCGGCAGATTTTTACCGCTTCGACATTTCACAACAAGCCGCTTGCAGCTGCGAGTGCACAAGTATTTGCCACATCGTAACTATTCAACCGTTGATGCAAGCTGCTAAATCAGCGGATTTACATTGATTGCGTAAACGCTTTGTTACGGTAAGGTCCTGCATATTGCTGCATATTGTGTTTCCTTCACTTCAGAATCTGCTGGAATTACAAATAATTGGGTAAGAGGTCATAAAGAGTTATAGCAGTCCAAAACACTGGAGATCTCATGTTTGGAATGGCCATGTGGCAAACGGCCACGCCCACATTTGGGCTTAATTTTGATCAGGAATATAAAATGCAAAAAATGAGTTCCAAAAACACCACAAAAAAATTTAACCACGGTGGAAAAGAAAAAGTAAAACAAAAGGAGCCAAAGCTTCATTCGTGTTCGTTTCTGTTGTGAAGTTGGGCCACGTTACAATAGAATGAATGGAGAAAAGCAGGTTTTGTGAACTGACCACCTGGTGGTTAAATTAGTCTGAAGTGCGCCAGATTTCCAAGTGCCTCAAAAAACAACCTGAGATAGAAGTTCACAACAGGAAGCAGAATCTGCTGGGACTCTGCGAAAACAGCTTGCCTGAAAATAGGAAAACTAATTTTGAAATAGAAAATCTCTGGAAAGTTGTAAAATGATCTGTCAATTCAGAAAGTTATTTTTACTAAAGCTTATGCAAAGATATCAACATCTGGAAACAAGGAGTTCCACACAAGCTTAAAAAAGGGAAAAATGGGCTAAAAAGCAAATTGTTAGAGAGAATTACTTCAAATTCCATATCATACAGCCCAATAAGAAGTACTTTTTTTGCCATTTCCAAGCAAATAATTTGTATTTTTTGAGGTTTTGTGTATCTATGGTTTATTTTGATTACGGTGACAGAAAACTAGCGTAATAAATGGAAGTGACACATTTTGAAACAAAATGTAAACAAAATAAAATACCCTCTTAGTACAAGTTAGCCCGTTGAATAAATCCTCGTAAAATCTAAAACTAGCACTTATCTTAGGACATAAATCTAATTTTTTTTCTAAAGTAACGACAATAGATGCCAGTCTAACTTTATTTATGTAAAATAATGCCTTTAGAAGTGAACCAAAAATAACAGAGCAAATTGAGTTATTATTGAGTCTTACATCAGGAGCAAAAGGATTTTGACTCATTTAAATAATAATTTCCTTATTTCTAAATCCTACCCCTTAGTGAGACAAAAATTCTCAATAGACCTTTTTCACACTTCCGCATTTTTCGACCGGAAATACGTCAATGACGTGTAAAACAACTTCCTGTTAGCGTAGCAGCAGATATGAAGAATGGCAGAGTCGAAGAGTTGCAGTCTCTGTTGCGTTCCAGGCTGTTCGTCTTCCTACCAAAAACAGCCTTACTTTTCATTTCATTATTTTCCTGTGGATCCAAACCTGAAACCCAAATGGATATAGGCGATGCGAAGAGATGAAGGGCATAGTTTTAATGTAAACACAGGTAGCACCCTCTGCTGCCGGCACTTACTAACTTCGCTCCGGATGGGGTGCGGCTGCGTCGTTCGTCGCCTGAAGAGTGGTGTCGTCCGGAGTATTTTCCCTTGGAAAAACTTTACTGCTCCTTTGAGAAGGGAGTCAGTATATGACAGAACCTCAAACGTCAGTCTATGCAGCTATGCTGTGAAGATACTAGCATACGGTGGCTAAGCTAAGGCAGTAAAGATGGATCAGGACTACGTGACACACCCACCTGCAGGTAAGGTTGTTCATAATGTGTTTGGTTAACGTTAGTCAACTATGTGTACCGTTATTGGATAAATGCATTTCTACCTGAAAAAATTAATATTTATAATAAAAGATGTTCATGCTCTCACCTATTTTAATTACATGTATTTAATCACTTTTGAGCATTTTGTCATTTTGTAATTTCCTTAACAAAAATAAATTAAATGTATTTGTAATTAAATACTTAACATACTTTTCAAAACATGATTACTGTGTTGTGTTGAAAGGTAGCATAAATATATTAAGACTGATTTTTAATTTCTTTATCTTCACATGTGCTCTGGATGAGGCTTTGGATTACATCCATGACTTAGAAGCCAAGTTCCTTTGCTGGACCCAGGAGACGATGTCATGGCGGACAAAAGTTCCTCGTTCAAGACCTCCTTACTGACATTGGATCTAAGATCATCATTCCACCTTTTAAGCTTTCAGCTCAATTCAGCAAGGAGGAAAATGAACAAATCCAAGCCATCACCCGCCTCAGAATTATGGTGGAAAGAGTGATCGGTAGGATAAAGTCCTTCCACATCAGGGACTCTCCCGTGCCGCTCACACTGATGGGCGGTGTGAATCAGATCTGGCTTAACCGCCGTGTTTTGGCAAATTATCAAGGACTTTTTTGTTTTGAAGAGTGAATTAATGTTTGGTATGTAAATAATGTATAATGTTCAAATAGTATGGAAAAATTTAGTGTTTCCACATATTCTTAAAATCTAATTAAATATAAATGTTATATTCGTAATATTTTTCTGTTGAAATGTGACTGACTACACAAAAAATTAGATGAACAAATAAAACAATTTTGGTCAAAATTGTGCCTCATTTAATTTTTTGGTATGCAAATAACATCAAACATTTACAATAAAAAATAACATTACAGATCAACAGTAAGACAGAAGGCTGAACTGATTGTTAAAGACAAGATAAGTGTAATTTAAGGTATGCATTCATGCATTTGCCACAATATATATCCAAGTTCTCTTTCATTCCATCTCAGAAACCCATCCAACACAGCCATGAGAGGTTGGGGCTGCACCTGGCATAATCTGCTTCCAGATGCCATCAGATATGGATCTGGCTGTGGTCCTACACAAGAGAAACACAACACACAAAAGTTAGACATAAACTGTCAACCAGGACAAAACTGAAGTTTTAATCATCGGTTCTGAAGACAAGAGAGAGATGATTTTACCACATCTTCATAATTTTAAACCTTCTCCATGTGTGAGAAACCTGGGCGTACTTTTTGACTCTGAGCTAAATTTTATCCCACACATTAAAAATGTCGTTAAGACAGGATTTTATCATCTCAAAAACATTGCCAGAGTCGCCCGTTCCTCTCTCTTGCCAGCACAGAGGTACTAATGCATGCTTTTATTTTCAGTCGTTTAGATTATTGTAATGCCCTTCTCTCTGGTTTACCCAAAAAGTCTCTTTCAAACTTACAACTTCTACAGAACTCAGCCGCACGAGTTCTGACGAGGACCAGAGGGCGGGAACACATTACACCGGTTTTAAAATCGCTGCATTGGCTCCCTGTGCGTTTCAGGATTGATTTTAAAGTTCTTTTAATGGTTTATAAATGTTTTTATGGTCTTGGGCCTTCTTATTTAAATGATATTCTTTTAAAATATGAGCCCTCGCGGACCCTGAGGTCCTCCGGTGCTGGCCTCTTAGTTGTTCCCAAGGTGAGGACCAAAACTTATGGTGAGGCTTCGTTCTGCCATTATGGTCCTGGCCTGTGGAACGGCCTGCCGGAGAACCTCAGGGCCGCAGAGACAGTAGAGGTTTGTAAGAAGAGGCTCAAGACTCACCTTTTTAATTTAGCTTTTAGTTGATTTTAACTGCTAATTTATTCTATTAGTTTTAATATATGCTATTTTATGTATTTATTTTAATTTTATGCATCTTATTCTCAATTTTATGTATTTTTTTTTCTTCTTTTTTATGTTTTTAATTTTAGCATCTTATGATTTTAGCCCCAGTGTTTCTTGAGGGGATCTTTTCCTCCAGGGATTGCCGGCTTGGTCAGCGGTTGTTGCTGCAGTTGTTGCCCTTGCTGGGGCGGCTGGGGTCTAATTTTACAGCTTTTGGGTGTGAGGGGGACCCCGGTGTTGTCCCGGTCTGGGTGGGCGCTGTGGCGATGTTCCGGTGGCCGGGCTGGCTCCTGGTATGAAAGGATTCCCAGATACTGTTTCCTCACAACAGAGCCAAGCCATGCTTGTTTGTTTGTTTATTTATTTATTTATTTATTTATTCTTTTACAGTTACATAGTCATATTTCATTGTACGTGGGAGCCATGGGTCATGTGCTTTAATGGAGGGGAGTGGGAAGGGTGAAGGGTGGGTTGGGGTTTTTATTGTAATGTTGTGTGTTTACTGTTTTTAGTGTTAAAGCGCTTCGAGCTGCAATAAAGTGCATGAGAAGCGCTATTTTATAAATAAAGTTTGATTTGATTTGATAAGTGCATAACTACATTTCAATTTAATTCATTATATCTGCTGTAACCATAATTTGGTTAGTCATAAGATTAGAAAAAAAACAAACTTAACTTGCTCACAAAGCAACAAAAAGTGAATCACCTGTAAATGCCTTGTACAGTGTGGACCTCTGACCGTCCCTGCCAACTGTTTTGGGCTTTTGCACCATCAGCTCACTAACCGGTTCAGGATGGATTCCCTTATAAGTAAAAGGCAAAAAGCAATTACAGTCTGTAGTCACTACTTGGGGTGTTTTTATAATAATTTAGAGTTGTTCTGGATACACATCCGTTCTTAAAAAATAATGACAATATGATCACAAACCCACCTGTGCTCTTGGTCTGTGCCATCTTTGCAAGCCACTCGTGCAGGCCGGGGGGGTGGAGCAGCCTGCAGACCCAGCTGTGAATAATGTGCGCTCTGGAACAGGATGGCAACTATGTGATTGCAAAATCCTTTAGCAGCCACACAACTGCAGAAGAAAGCTTTCAGGTTGGCACATTCTGCATCCAGTGATATCTAGACACAATAAATTAAATAGGTTGAAATTAAGACATACTTATGTTGCTACATCAATGTAAAATGAAACTATAACTTTCAGTAGGGTGACCAGATTTGAGTTTGTAAAAAACAGGAGTGAAGTGAGTTTGTGAGATATTTCATCGAGAGTAATTGGTGTTCAGAGCTGCATAAATGAAGCAAATATAATTACATTTCATCTATGTTCAATGTTATTTTATTATATAAGTATCAAAAGAGAGGACATGTCCAGGAAAAGAGGACTTCTGCTCACCATACTTTCAGAAAAATAATACTAGTAAGTGAAGAAAGTGCCGCAACCGCAGCAAAAAGAATGAAGACGCATTTGGGCAACTTAACATTTCTTATTTACAGCTTCACCAAATTTTTGGGTGTTATGTTAATCTCATGCCTTTTCACTTAAACATACACACAGCATATTCACTGCGATGTGTTATGCCTTATATTACAAATTAATAACACCAGGATTTACAGTTGACGTAAACAAAGAGTTAGCGGTGATGCGGCTATGGCTAAAGCTAGCTGAAGCTTACCTTGGTAATGGTGGATAAACTCTTCGTGGACGAATTTATATCCCTTGTCCAATTTGTTTCCTTTAGTGGACGAATGCATCTTCACACTATTCATCACATCGGTGCTGGTGAACTTCGGAACACAACTCAGGCTCTTCGAAAACACTCTAGGCTCTGCCATTCCTCCGCAAGCGAAGCACAAACCGGAACTAGGTTTACACGTTGATGACGTACTTCCGGTTTTTGCGAAAAAGGTCTATAGGCTATATGCACACGGAGGTGATGACGTACTTCCGCTAAAATCTCAGCCTGCTAAGCCATTTCCGCTCGCGCTGAGGCGATTGTTTACAAAGCGATATAACAGCAACTACAATATGACTAGTAAGAAAACGTTCAAATTTCAGCGAACAATCTATAGTACAGCCGAGCATTGCTGTGTGCCTCTGTGTCAAGCTTCGAGCAAGTACAACAGTTTACTTAGTTTTCATACATTTCCATCTGACGCGGAAATCAGGCGAAAATGGCTTGTAGCTATCCGGAGGGACAAATTCACAGTTACTCCCCATACCCGAGTATGTAGCCGACATTTTAACAAGGGTGATGTTCGTGAGCCCTTATCAGAGACGGGGAGGCGGCTATTAAACAAGGGAGCTGTCCCAGCACTGTTTGAGTGGAACAATTTCACCCTTCCCACTTCACGACCGGGGGTGTGGGAGAGGAGAGAGCGTCCGCCTCCGATGACGGAGGATGACGGCGACGCAGGCGAGAAAGCTGATATCCCTATGGACCACGACTACGCTTCAGCTTCAGATCCTGCAGTTGTTGATTTAGCCCTTGATGACAACATGTCTCTCAGAGATGAGATTCTCAAGCTGAGGGAACACGTCGAGAAGCTGACAATGAATCAGCGCTTTGGAATTCATCGTTTTGCTGCCTCAGACAAGGACATACGTTTTTTCACAAGGTAAGATATCAGATTGTTCTGTAGTAACGTTACTTTTGCAACAACAGATATAGTTGTGTGTGTGTGTGTGTGTGTGAGAGAGAGAGAGAGGGAGAGAGGAAGGCTAACAGAGTTGTATATTTGAAATGCTTCCAAGTAATATCATAGTATACACTGATATAATATTTAAATGATTATATCTGAATTGTATTTATTTAGATTTGCATCCTATGACCTGCTGATGAGATTCTGGGCCTTAATAGAGCCATCACTGCCAAATATGGTCAGTGTGACACAAGCACAGAGAGGCACCTTTACAGAGCCAAGTTCCACTGTAGTAAGTAGTTATTTACATGGCCCATACAATAAAACTTAAAGGGATAGTTCACTTCAAAATTAAAATTCTGTCATCATATACTCACCCTCAAGTTGTTTCAAACCTGTATGAATTTCTTTCTTCTGCTGAACACAAAGGAAGATATTTTGAAGAAAGAAAGAAATTCACTGAGTATATGATTTTCATTTTGAAGTGAACTATCCCTTTAACAAAGATCAGGGCTAATAGAGGTTGAGAGAAACATAACGCAAATTGTTTTTCTTTTGAACAGACTCGTTTCCTGCAGCCCATGGATGAGATGTTCATGTTTCTCAATTACCTGGCACTGGGTTCAAAACAGCGTGATCTTGCTGACCGGTATGGAGTCCACCAGTCCACAGTCAGTCGGATCATTACAACATGGAGCAACTTTCTGTACACTGTGCTAGGGTCTGTGAGGATCTGGATACCAGAGGAGAAAATAAGGGCACATCTGCCAGCTGAGTTTAAGGACTATGCAGACACTACAGTCATCCTGGACTGCACAGAGCTAAGGTGCCAGTGCCCTTCATCACCTCTTCTCCAAAGTGAAATGTTCTCAGCATACAAGTCCCACTGTACTCTCAAAGGGCTGCTTGGAGTGGCTCCTCATGGGGCGGTCACATTTATTTCTCAACTGTACGCTGGTTCCATCAGTGACAAACAGATCACGCGTGAGTCTGGAATTCTCTCCCTTTTGAGACCTGGAATGGCCATCATGGTCGACCGAGGTTTTCTGGTTGATGACCTTGTACCTTGCAAGATTTATAGGCCAGCATTTCTCTCTGGAAGATCCCAGATGTCTGCCTGTGAGGTCAGGGAGACCCAAGCAATTGCACGCCTCAGGGTGCATGTTGAGCGCCTCATACGGCGTGTTAAGGAACACAAGTTCTTTGACACAGAGATTCCACTTCGGCTTTTTGGCAACATTAATCAGCTGTATACTGTTGCATGTCTTCTGACGAACTATGAAAACGGGCCTCTTGTAAAGGCTTGGGCAAAGAATCCAGAGTAGCAGCAGTAGAAAAAAATAAAAATTAATAACCTATGACCATTTGTATAACTACTTTCTTTAAATGTACCTTTGTAAATTACTTTGTATAAATTGAATTTTATAATTAATGTTATGTATGCACTGCTGTACATTGCACATACTCTTTGAATAAAGAACTACTGAATTATTTGCATGTTATATGTACTTTACCTCACCAATGCTTTTAAGCCATCTGTAATATAAGAATAATACTTTCATGCACAGTGAATTATTTACTGAATAACATTTATTTAGGGCTCCCAATTTACAAACAACAGTTATAAAATAATATTTTTAGGTAACCAATTATCAAAAAAATTAATCGGAAGAACATGTAACATGTAATTTAATAATAGATTAGTATTAATACAACAAGAAACATAGTAATACAATTAAGAAAAAATATAAAAACTTGAATCAATATATATGTACAAATATTTTGAAATGGATTGAACTAATAAGAGTTACTGCCAGTAAGAGAAATGGAGAAAAGAGAAATTAACAGCACTCTATAAAGAAGTGTGACAGGCAATCAGAATCTAATTATTTAGGGAAGCAAAGAGGTAACAATAAAAATAAAAAAAATCAATTTTTACTTTCATTGTTTTGGTGATTTCATTGTCTCTGGGAATCCTCTGAATAAACATGTCCTCCTGTGTGTAGACAACAAAGTCACACCAGTCTAAACCAGAAATCAACATCTGGCCCTGGATTTGCCAAAAGTAGGAATGAGATTTCCTTAATGTGTGTGTGCCCTCACTGATCTTAATATATGGGCAGTCAACATAGCTTGCAACATTGGGGCATTTAATTTCAACAAGGCCAAACACTGTCTGCCCCTTTGGATCGTACACAAAGTACCCTGTTAAAAACATTAGTTACCATGGATCTTGGCTTATGCCACTTCTGTTCAGTCTCTGTGCAGCTGTGTGTTGGGGGAACAGAGGTGATGCTAAGCTGGCAATAATGTGCAGTCTGGTACAACAGTGCTGCCACATGATTACACACAGCTGTACCTGCCACACAGGTACACTGGCAGCTTTGTAGATGCACAGGACGGGCATCCCCAAGCACAATCTGAAAATACACAAATCTGTTATAATAGAATAAAAGTGCAGTTTTTTAAAAAGAGAATACATGAGTACAGTGAGAATGTTTAACAAAACAAACAAATTTGAACCATCGACATATAATTATTAACTACTAAAACAATTAATAACTACTAAACAATTTGTATGAGCTAAAATTGTAGCCACAATATTATTTATATTATTATTTATCTCACTTTACTCATCATCCCCAACAGTGGACACAGAACGTGTGTCAATGCAGTGACAAAACGGAACTCAGTTTCTGTGAATCCCAGTGATTAGCGTACATATTTAAATATCGATAAATATTCCAACACACCAGTGTTATTTATGGTATGGTAAATGAAATTTGTCTTTAAAATAACCTTTAGCATTATTAGATGCAATGATTCACAGAAACTTTGATCTGCCAAACGTAACCTGTCTCATGAACCATGAACCAATCTGCGCTGAACCTGCAGTATAACTTTCTCTTACGCTTAAGCTGTGAGGCTTTTGGCTTTTCCTCATAGATCTGTAGCACTCAGCCCTAATCGTTACCTCTCCTGTGCTTGAATCCTTGTTTGAAACTGACATTGACAAAGGCGTTAGGAAAATTGGCTGTGATTGACACATAATAGTAAACATAGCCTACGCTGCACCTGCTGCGCTAGCACTAGATAGCATGCATGCTATGGGCATGTAAACACAGAACACGTCCAGATCTTACCTTCAAAATTGTGGATGTAGCTTGACACATACAATTTGAAGCCCTTCTCTTTCTTGGTTGTCGAAGTGTGACATAACTTTTGTATGATTCGACTCACGTCGTTGACCGTTACCTTTGGGACATCTTGAAGGGACCGAGTGAAAAATGCCATAGTTGTTATTGACGCTATGTGCGCCGTCGACGCCGGATGTAACCTGGCTGGCCGACTTGGAATGCGGAAGTGAGTGTGCATATAGCCTATTGTGTTGATTTGCAGAAAAGTGTGGAAAGGAATAGAGCAAATAGAAGTCAGGAAAACTTCAGATCTGGTCAAATATATTGAAAAAACCAAGTTCTGTGTCTTTGGAAGTAGTTTGCAGAACAGTTTTAAACAGGAAGAAGCTGCTTTTAGCCGCTACAATGTAAAGATGAAAAGCAGCTACATAATAAACCCAAATGTTCCTCAGTTTTATTCAGTTTTAAATCCAGACTTTGCTGTTTTCTGGCGTGTTGCAGCTCCTGCACTCTACCTGTTCCATTTCTTTCTATGCACTTCAGGTTGTGTTTTCATTTCAGTGCTTGATTTCATTTCCACGTTTTAATGCTGCCAAAGCGTTGTGCTCCTCAGTGAAACACTTCGAACTCCCTCTGTGTAAAGAAAGGTTCTCAAACGTCTGCAAATGCGATCGGAGCAAAAAGAACTTGACATTTTTGAAACTCACCAATCAAATGTGAATTATGAGTTTTCAGCATTTCTTTTGTTCTCAAAGACAGAAAATTTTCCGTCATAGGTGATCATTATGAGTCTCTCAAATGTCATTTAGGATTCTTCTAATAATCGAATATGTCTGCAGTGTGGACCTGCACTGCGGGGTGTTTTTAGGAGCGACGAGCACAGAGGAGTGACACGGAGAAGGTCACCCCGGCGTGTGATGACTACACGTCTGCCGCCGCTTGCATCAGGGTTTAAAGGGTTTGGAAAATGGAGTGAAAAAAACGGGGGGGCTGAATTGATCTGTGATTGACAGGGAGGTTGGCTTGAGGTAACGTAGTCACGCTGCATCTGTAATATGGAGAGTGGTACAAAGTGATGCCAGTTTCTCCACAGAACTTTCTATGGAAGTTGAAGATTTTTCTCCTCATGATCCAGACCGAACAGACCCGGTGTCTGAGTGCTAAAAGGTCACTAGCATCATAGCTAATAAGGATAAAGCATTAGCAAACTAACTATCCTGAATGAAACATTCATGGCAAATCCCATCACCAGGAGACAGTTCGCTGGATTCAATGCCAACTGCATTCAACCAATGTTGACTTGGTTTCAAGTCCACTGGAAAGTTGCACAAGCCAGTAATTTTTGACGACCGAAGGCAATAAACCTACGAGCCATGCTAAAGCTAACACGCTAACGACAGACCGGTACAGAGTCAAAGATGGGCGGGGCTTTTTGTCACCTGTGTGGAAGTTGTATAAAGTCTAAGGGGCCATTCGATTGGCTGAAAGCGAGCACATCTGCTTTGTTGATGAGTTTGATTGACACATTCATTAGCCAATGGTGACATTAGTTGACCTGCAGCGTGAAAGGAGTCTCAATAGACCATTTAGGCAAAAACCGGAAACACGTCAATGAAGCGTTGTTGGCGGAAAATAGCAGCTAGAGTGTTTTCGACAATCCTGAGTTGTCTTCTGAAGTTCACCAGCGCCGATGTGGTGAAGAGTGTGGCGAAGCGTTTGTCCACTAAAGGAAACAAATTGGACAAGGGATATAAATTCTTCCACGAAGAGTTTATCCACAATTACCAAGGTAAGCTTTAGCTAGCTTTAGTAATAACGTGTGCATTTCAAAATTAATATTGCACGTTTGCGTAAAATTACAGTTCTGAATCAGAGCGTGTGTATTTGTGAAACAGGTTGTGTGCATTTCTAATTATTGAGACTGAATTAACTCCATAAACATTTCTTTGAGGCTTTGAGCTTTTAAAAATGAAGCTCTAATGTTTCAAGTAGCAAACTATCAAACTATACAGCCACTTCCTGATGAAAGACTCAATGTTACTTATAAACCCTGAAACATGGAGAATCCAAATAAAAAAAAAAATCCACCATAGCATAATCATGGAACAATGAACAGAGAGTGTCCACTGGCTCCGAAAAGCCTAAATCCTTTCAACTTCTATTGAGAAACCAACAGCTATAACTCAGTCATTACATTTATCCGCTCACCGGTCCCCCAGGGAATAGGTCAAATGTAGAGACCGTATTTTACACACCTGGGTGTGTGACAGATAATGGGATATAACTTTAACCCTTGTGCTATCTGAGATGACCCCACCCTTACATTAGCGTGTTCTCCCTACCATGACAAAGGTGGATAAAGATGGAAAGATTTCATGTAATCCATGGACACCAGTGAAGATCACAAATCATTGAAGAAAAAAGGTTCAGAGCACTGTCTAGTGGGTCTAGATGACCCCACTCCCAATGGTAAAGTGCCCAGGACAGCACAAGGGTTACTAGCTGTTGCTCTGCTCTTTTTATAAAATGATAGGGCTGAACCTAAAATTTTTAAATTATAGTTTTTTCTGTAGTTCAAGTTATTGACAAATCACATGCATCAATAAAAGGAGGTGGTCCCTGCTGGATCTGTGAATCCTAACGTTTGAGTGACAGATCACCGCTTACTGCCGTCTTGTGGTTGCAACATGGCGCCATGCACATCGCAAAAACTTGACTTCATTTAGTTGGAGCCGGAAGTGAACCGTATACAAGTGACATCATGCTTACTCGGTCCAGTTCTCACATACTCGCCGTATAGATCACAGAGGCATCGTCAGAAAATGACAGCTTTTCCTCGAAAAGTCATCAAACCAAAACCACAGCGGGCGATAAAAAAACAAGCAAACATTGAATTTCAGAAATATTTCTTCAAGTTGATGCTATTTTGGAAACGACATGTCTGAATGCTCTAATCCAGTTTAAATCCATTTGACTTTTCACATTTGGACTGAAAGCTAAAAGTCTGCTCATCACAGAAAAAGCTTAATTGGAATGAGGTTTTTTTTTTTATTTATACATCGATCTGGCGGCTCGGTAACAAACATGTTTTGTTTACTGCATGAAACACATTTGTGATCAAAAGCTGCCGGCTGGACCCTCACTGAAGTCATGTTTGGATGTGTGAACTTTAAAGTCAGACACCTCTGTAGACAAAAAGGGTTAGGAATTTAAATAAAAATGGAAGATGCATAGCAGGTTGTGTTACAACAAATTAAAAAAAAACAAAAAACATGCGAGCTTTTTTGTTTTTCGCTTCAAAAAAACGTCCTGACAGTTCTCTTTTGAGCGGGTTGAGTGAGCCTTTTTCTTCAGTGTCGTTTGTTTGGTCCCTCATTGCTTTCACACCTTCCCGACCTTTCAGAGAATGGCCTTCCACTCATTTCAGCTCCTGCGGCTTCCCTGTTTGAATTCTGCACAGCGGAGAATCATGAGCAAGACAAAAATCCTAATGCGAGCCCAGAGCGAAAGATCAAATGACGCTCCGAGAGGGGATATGCACGCTTTTGAGTGAAATTCGATCTGAGCTGGTGGGAGAATTGTGGTCCTGTGGACCATTTTCTATTCCGCTGGATAAATCAGCAGATGCAGCTAATGCATTACTTAGAGTTTGCTTTTCACATGAGGGGGAAAAACACTGGAGGGCTTTATTTTCTCAGCAAAGAAGTGCCTAGATGGACATCAGGACCTTTCTGCTGCAGAATGCCTTGATAACAAGAGACTGCAGTGAAGTGGGGAAAATGTGGGCTGTGTTATGACAGTAATCCAATGTCAAAGGTGTTTTTGCAAAGACAAAGGCTTTCGCCCCCACAAAAAAGAAAGATGCATCTTATGGACACACTTGGGAGCAATCCGTGGCCTTAAGATGAAGGAAAATGTGACAGGGGAAAGGAAGTTTAACTTCTTTTTGAGATGTATTTGCTTCTATAAAAACAAGTTTAAACTGATATTTAAACAATAACAACACTCTAAGATAATAAAAAAACTCCCCAAAATCAAACAAATGTTGCTTGAAACTATACAGACAAGTTTCTTCTTCGAGGTGAAATACAAGTAACAGGCAAAATTACTTTGGGAGTTCCCCTAAGATCCACTATAGGACCTCCTATTTTTACTGAATTTGTTCCCATCACAAGTAGAAGAAAAGCTGTGCCTTTCTTGGACATATGAAAATTCTTAAATACGGCCCAGGAAGGCGATAAATAATTATGATTTAAACTGCTTTTTGAGTCTTCCTGTTTGGAGGTTTACAGTCAGTATGATGTTTTCAAAGGAGTTATAAATGTGTTTGACTTTACTGCCAAAGCACCTCCTTTCCCTGAAATCCTGGAGATCTGATAGTTATTATAAGTGTGTGTGCGTGTGTGTGTGTGTGTGGTGGTGGGTTGGGGGTGGGGGTGGGGGTTGCTTCATTCAATCTGACACAGTCATCCTGTTGGAGCCAAGTTTCTGTTAAGGCCAGTTGACTACCGGTAAGTATGTTTTCATTAATTAACTCACTGACTAGAGGGACTTTGAGGAAAAAAACAACAGTTCTTAGCTTTAGCTTATGTGCTGAAAGGCAAGAAAAAGGAGTGTGACACAGAAACCTTAAAGTAATAGATAGTAGTACTTTCCATAACAACAAACAGAATTATGATGTAATTTGAAAAATTACAAATGATGACAAAACTGTTGAATTAGCTAAAACAGGGTTAAAACAGCAATAAATGCTAAAGTAAATGCAAACCATGCATAGTAAATCTGTTTTTGACATTAAATGGGGATACTAGTTGTTGTATTTAAAATATTAACAAATGTTTTTGCAAATATTGTTTGTGAAACAACTATAGAATAAATAGAAGGAAAATGATTAGAACTAAATGTCAAATGTTAGAAAAATATGTTATATTTGAGATTTCAATCATTTTAATATAAAAGTTCAATAATTTCGTGAAAGTGAGAACACGATACACTAAAATTAATAATCCATATTTGACCCCAGGGTGTCTGCCCGGGATCTCGGTTGTGCACCGGAAGAAGCCCATCAAGCGCTCCACATAGATACGGGAAAAAGCGGAGAATCAAGAGGAGCAATCAGTGCGTCCCATGTTGTGTGCAGACAGGCGGGGGGCTGATTACCCTCAGTTGATTTGCCCCAGAGAAGTGATGCCAAATCAATTGACAAACATGCCGTAATGACTTTACCAATCGGGAAAAACTCTTTCAGAGTGTAATCATTCTGGCTCTGGACGGTGTCTGATAGGCGTCAGGACCACAGTCCTGTCTGCAGAGGCTCAGAGGAAGCTTTTGTTTCAGGATTTATTACAGGGAGCCCATTGTCTGAGGTTTCACTGCAGTGAATGAGCACAATTCAGGAAAATGCATTCAAATCAATGACTGGCTAAGATAATGAAAAGTATCTGACCAGGTGGATCTTAAATCTCAAATACAAACTTTCTCTTTAGACTGACATTTGGTGATTCTGGGAGTTAAAGAAGAAAGTTTAGGAGTCCAAAGGAACCCGGCAAATCATTAATTCAGACGTAGTTTTCCTTGTTGTTGCCAGATTTGAGGAAAAATCCAAATAAATGTATGAAGTTGGTAAGTTAGCTTGGGATGTATGATAATACATACATCCCATAATGTCCGCGGCCTCATCATCCACGTTTGATGAAAGGCATGACATCATCACACTGCAACCTCCTTATAAATTGTGTGCAAAAAACTGAATCCAACAGAAATCTCAGCTTTATCTTCACTCAGAGGTGATGCTTGAAATTCTCCCCCAGCTTTCAGGGCAGCTAATCATCAAAGCTGTGCAAACCTCCGAAAAAGTGCTACAAGTTGAGACAGAAAATACAAAATTAGCTAACCAAGAAAGTACTGCAGACTTAAGGATTCAACAATGTTTTTTAAAATATTAAATTACTTCTTTGTTTTTCAAAGAAACATGTGAAAATGCCCTAATCATTCCACAGTTTTCATAGTTTTTGTATTGTCATTGAAAGCTTTGATGTAACCCTTGTGGTATCCTAGGCACTGTAACATTGGGAGTTGGGTCATCTAGACCCACTAGACAGTGCTCTGAACCTTTTTTCTTCAATGATTTGTGATCTTCACTGGTGTCCATGGATTACATGAAATCTTTCCACCTTTATCCACCTTTGTCATGGTAGGGAGAACACGTCAATGTAAGGGTGGGGTCATCTAAGATAGCACAAGGGTTAAAAAGGTTGGTTTTTTTTTTATACTAAAAGGAAAGTTGCTGTTTTTCCACAAAAGTTTCCCTAAAAAAACAAGTCCCACAACACAGACATCACATTTTCTGGGTTCAGATTTTCTTCCTGCTCACTAAACCCGAAGCGTTTCTGTAACCCACTGTTCACACTTTGGCAATTTTCAGCCTTTCTACTGTGAAACTTATAATTTGCTGTTCAAAGCAGCAGCAAATAAACAACTAAAATCCCATTTTCCTCACGCTCTTTGTGTTTGTTGAAAACACGGTTTAATGATAGCCTCTCCGTGCACCAGATGAGTGACTCTGATAAAACATTTTCTTCTTAACTGCTTCTCGCCATAAAGGATCGCAATTATGGGGACACAGAAACGAGCACTTTCACTTGGAGCTCTGATCGAAAAAACCTGCTTTAAACGTCCAGAGTTGGACTCTCGCCACTAATGTTTTAGTCTTTTTCATTTTCTTTATAATAAGTGCGTGTCAAGTGTGACAAACTGGACGTGTTAGGGGTTATTTCAGGCCACTGCGGTCCCATCTGGCGCCGTGCAGAGCCCAGCGTGGCACTGTCTCGGTCTGCAGGAGCAAAAAACGTATCGATGCAGCGTCTCGTCTCCCTTTGAGTGAATAACAGGAAGACAGAGAGCAAAGGATAAGTAAAAAACCGAACAGATGACATGTGTGAAAAAAGTGTGGAAGTTTCAGTAAAAATCCAACCTCGGAGCTGTGGATAACCACGCTGAAGCAGGTGAGGTGGAAGGGAGGTCAGCAAAGACAGCAGCCCCGCCGGGCATCCCGTGATGACAGAGTGTGGGATGCAGCCGGAGGTCCAGCAGCAGGTCACCTCAGCCCCCCCGCTCTGCAGGAGCCTGTTTATGCACCGCTCTTTATCACACCTAACCACGGGGTAATTAATTGGCTTTTCAGGTCAGTCTGGGCCCATCAGGCACGGTGCGCCGTACATTACTTCGTGACAACGGAAAGCAGAGCCCCTCAGACCCCAGGTAATTAATCTTTACATAATTGGAAAGTGCGGAGAGTTCAGAGAGCCAGATATTTATATAAAAATCTGGATCATCTGGATTGATAGGAGACTCACTGATTAATCTTGGGCATTGATTCATGTCTTCTATTAAATGATGAGGCCTTCTTTTATTATTTCTACAAAGAAAATAACGTGGAAGATAATTACAGAGATGACAATGCATGAATTTCTGCTCTGTACCTCATTTATCTCCTTCAATAATAAAAATGTGTTTGTTTTATCTCGTTTTTATCTGTTTCTAATCAAGATTCCTGCACAGACAAGACATAATGTCTTGTTAGGGTTTGGATCAATTAAATGACCATGATGGAAAGAATTTACCTCAGGCACTCAGGGTGGCCCTTTAGGACCCTAAATGATTAAATTCAGTCTAATTCTATGAATAATTAGGGTCAACGGACTCAGCAATGCACTCACTGGGGGACGCCGGCGACGACATGTTGCATATCCAACATAAAAGGAAGAGAATATATGAAATTAGAAACTGTGAGCTGGGTTTGATTCGATGCCGAGCTCTCACAGGAATTACTCTCTGAGCAATCTGTTCATTTAAGGATGTAAACATGCTGTTTAGGAAAAGAATCCACCAATGTGTTCACAGTAAAGACGTATGCGTATGACTGTGGACATAAACCCAAAATAAATGAACATCGATTGGAAGATGGGATCTCAGTTCAGCTGATTCTGTTTTTGCCTCCTGTCTTTGGTTAAATATAAGCATAATTACATGGCATGTTTGTTTATGGGATGTTGTGACATCATTGTGGTTGTTAACCCCTGTGCTATCCTAGGCACTTTAACATTGGGAGTTGGGTCATCTAGACCCACTAGACAGTGCTCTGAACTTTTTTTCTTCAATGATTTGTGATCTTCACTGGTGTCCATGGATTACATGAAATCTTTCCACCTTTATCCACCTTTGTCATGGTAGGGAGAACACGTCAATGTAAGGGTGGGGTCATCTAAGGTAGCACAAGGGTTTGACCCCAGTGAAGATCACAAATCATTGAAGAAAAAAGGTTCAACGCACTGTCTAGTGGGTCTAGATGACCCAACTCCCAATGTTAATGTGCCTAGGATTGCGCAAGGTTTACCCTTAGATCAATAATTTCCCCTCGTGTGAATGCTGCAAGCCTTTTTTACATCCAATCTGCCCACTGTAAAACATCAAACCAGGTGCAGTATCCATATGTCTTCAGAAGCCACCAAATCCAGTAGGAGTCACGATGCTGCAGGAGCCAAAGCTAGCGACTATTGGCTGAAAGCCGAGGACACCCTGAACAGGTCGTCCTGTCCGTCTCAGGCCAGGTGTAGTAAAACATGCTAAATTGTGTCCTGTATAATAAGCTAACATTTTTGGTCTAGAAGGAAAATTTGAAGAGTAAAAAGGTAATTTAAACCTCCTCCCCAAATCGAACATTTATCAGACCCAGAACTGCGCTAACTCTGTGAAAGACGTGGCACACATCATCACAGTTTTTTCAGCAGACTTCTGGCTCCCAGCTTTAAAGAGGAATTTTTCTGGCTAATCCAGCTTCATTCCTCAATTAAAAAAAAAAAAAAAACATTCACAGCAGTGTTTCTTTCAGGGGAAAAAGAAATCCTAATAAATCACTTTAAAAGGTTTTCCATGTCAATATTTTTGCCACCAAACTGAAAACGCTTTGGACAGAACGTGCTGGAAATCCGGAATATAAATCAGTCCTACAATAATGGACCAGGCCAAAGCTTCAGTGCCTGTTAAATAATATAAGAAATACTGTTCTGGTGCCAAATATTGATATTTAAGGTTGTTAAATAAAATGCTCTAACCAGGATGTAAAATATTATTCTTGGCTGACATTGGCTTTAAATAAAAAGGTGGGATGTCAGCCAAAAGGCCCATAACTGCTGTTATAATTTAAATGCTCATCTTCAAATGTCTGTCCACCTTAAGTAGATCCAGAGGGACATGAGTGTAAGGACATCGCGTAGGTCTACCTGCAGCAGAAGCAAAAACACATTTTTCTTACTCTGGGATGCTATTATATCAAAAAACAGCAGTGGGAAAAAATATACATGCAAAATTAATTTAAAAAAGAGTCTCTGACTATCATTGGGAAACACACCTTCATCTCTTTACTACACATTTATACACAAACCATTTTTTTTTATTCATCTTCTTCCGTTTGGTCCCTTTTGGGGTCATGGGGCAGCTGGAGCCTATCCCAGCCACTTCTGGGTGAAGGCAGGGGACACCCTGGACAGGTCGCCAGTCTGTCGCAGGGCCACAATCACACAGCCTTTCACTCGCACATTCACACCTAGGGACAATTCAAAGTTGCCAATGACCACTGAAGCATGTTTTTGGACGGTGGGAGGAAGCAGGAGACGCCGGAGAAAACCTACGCATGCACAGGGAGAACATGCAAACTCCACACAGAAAGGTCCGCCACTGATGCTTTGGTTCCTGTCCCCCAGCTGGGACTTGAACCAGGGGCCTTTCTGTTGTTTGACTTCAGATTATTTTAAGAGACCTGTAATCCCTTTTCCGCTAAATTCAGTGTCAGGATACAACATGTGTCTTGTTCACTGGAGCTGCCCGCTTTTGTCTGTCTTGTCTCTCAGAGTTTCAAGGGAGCTCCTCTTCATGTGTCATTCATTCATTCATTCATTCATTCATTCATTCATTCATTCATTCATTCATTCATTCATTCATTCATTCATTCATTCATTCATTCATTCATTCATCTTCCAATTCGTTTTGTCCCTTTCGAGGTCAACGGGGGTCACGGGGCTGCCGGAGCCTATCCTGGCCACTTGTGGGCGAAGGCAGGGGACATCCTGGACAGGTGATGCAGTGGTTAGCGCTCTTGCCTCACAGCCCCTGGTTCAAGTCCCGGCTGGGGAACCTGAAACGAAACATCAATGGGGGCCTTTCTGTGTGGAGTTTGCATGTTCACCCCGTGCATGCGTGGGTTTTCCCCGGGGTTTCCAGCTTCCTCCCACCGTCCAAAAACATGCTTCATAGGATAAATGGTTATAAATTGGTCTAAAATGTCCCTAGGTGTGACTGTGAGTGTGTATGAGTGTGTGATTTTTTGGCCCTGCGACTGACTGGCGACCTGTCTAGGATGTCCCCTGCTGGGATAGGCTCTGGCAGCCAGTGACCCTGAAAGAGAACAAACGGATCAGAAGAAGAATGAATTATAATTTAGGGTATTTTCAGCACAAACCTGTTACAGACTTCGGGGGATTCTCTCCTTTTTCTAGTCATGCTAAGTACGCAGGATGCAGGTTTCAGCTCCAGGCGAGAAGCTCTGTGGCCCATGTATGTCCAGCCCGCTGTTGTCTTGTTGGTCCCGCCCCCACACTAACACCACCCCTCCCTCACAGCTCTCACTGGGTGGGTTTAGCACCTCAGCTGCAATCTCCTGCCGGCTGCGGCTCCTTGTTTTCACTTCCGTCTTGACCAGAGCTGTCACCCACATTTCACTCTCGCCAAGCCATTTCTTCCCGCTCCTCCTGTCCCACAAGTCATTTATCACCCTGTTTGGACAACTCGCCTCCTCCTCCCCTGTCCTGTAGCAAAAGCATGATTTCTAATTAAACCCTCTTACTGTGAGGTTAAGAGCCAATTTCATGCATCTTACTCCTGATAAATAGGCAGTGGCCCCTTCACTCCTGTGGTCCGTATCCGTCGTGCCCATGCAGCTCCCGCCTCGCCACTCCGTTTCCTACCAGTTTCACTTCTCCCAAATGAGTTTCATCAGTAATAACATCTATTATTCATCATTCGTCACAAATGTCAGTGATGTCGATGGAGAAGCGATGAAGTGAAGCGACGCCAATTCAGACGTTTGTTTCAGAAATAATCTATGAACGACCTCCAGGAGGTAGTTTTGTTTTTTTAACACCATTTTTTTTTTTTAAGTATTAATTATCGGACTCCTATTCATCGATTCCCTTTGAAGGGATGTAAAGCAGGACACAAGAAAGCTGCTCATTTTGTGAAAAGAGCGCCGGCATTGATCAGGCCTTTGTGGAATAGTCATGCCTGAAGGCTCTGTTGGACCTGGGATTAATTACTATCTTTGCTTTGGAAAAGGAAACATTGATCTGAGTGAGTGAAGAAAAAGAGGATTAATGATGGCCGGCTTTATGCTGATTAAGATTAAGTGGGAATATCTGACAGTGATGATTAGAGCTTTCACTCAGCATGTCGGTTTGGAACGGAACAAGGTGGCCACTTGTCTGTCTTTATGCACACAGTAGCAACTCCAGGCCAGATTACATTTACATGTATAATTGCCTTTGATCACTTTGACCATATTTCATTTGTTTGCAGCAGTACAGGGCAGCTTTTGATACATTTGATCTGCATTTTCCACACGTTAGACGAAAACGTCGTAGTCTGAAATTAGAATAAATCAGGCAGAGCGTGGATTACATTAATGGGTCGGATCAGGATCATTTTAAAGTGAATGAAAAACCATCGTAAATTTGAAAAAAAGAAAATTTGATAAAAGAAAAAAATCTTTTGAAAACAGTTTAATCTCAAAAATTTGCATTGGAAAGTTCAAAGATTTTTTGACAATTTAAATAAAAAAATTGTAAATGTAAAGAAATACTGAAAAAGTGAATAAAATCCTAAAAGCTTCATATTGGTGCATATACATTTTTAAAGTTTATGTTTCTTTCAATCAAGTTTTAACTATTTCTTTACATCTTTTCAAGCATTCAGTGTTTCTTTCAAGTGTGTACTTTTCAGTTTAAACTGTTTGTATTTTAAATTTTATTTTATTGGCAATGTTATTATTTTCAATTAGGTTTTCATTCACTTTACCCTCATGTTGATTTGACCCCATTTATAGTTTTAAATAGAAATTATCATTATTTTTTTTTATCCTGTTAGTTTTACTGATCAAGGCATGGAAATGTTTTGAAATATCTAGCAACCATCTGTAGAGTTAGATTTAGATTTGGAATGGGTTCATTTTCAATCATTCAAAACCAAAATAATACTAAAGAAGACAAAAGTATATGCAGCCATACGTCAGGGCTGGCCAACGCTGGTCCTCACGAGCCTCAACCCTGCCTGGTTTCTAGTTCTCCTGGGACGGCTTGATTCTGACTACCTAAGCCAGGTGTGTTCAGCCAATAAGGATGTGGAATCACTTAAGTCAAGGAGAGCTGGAAACCAGGCAGGATTGTGGGTCTTAAAGACCAGGTTTGGCTCTAATGTTATGTCAAACTCTAACTGATGAAGCTGCGTTGACACCAAACGCGAACCATGGGTCAGGGGTGCGTCCAGTTTCAATGTTGAGTCAATATAAAGATGCGATCAGAGGTCCTAAGGTGCAATTTGAGCGTTGAATGCTTCAAATTGGTCCGGCAGCAGCGCAATTTGAGCGCCACATTGCAATTTTAGGATCACTGCCCGATTCAAGAGTTTCAGGCTTATATAAATTGGAACTTTGGCGAAGACTTTGCTTCGCGTCATCCAATCAGTGACTCAGCTTTGGGCATGTGAAGTGTTCAGTGACACAAACAGTGGGTGAAGTCAAAATCCAACACGAGAAGGATGAAAAACCTCCCTTCGTCCCATGATACCTACCTTTTCTGTTTTGTTTCATATTTTAACTTCACATTTTGTTTTCTAAAAATTACTTTTCTAAAATTTCTTTTTTGTATTTTTTGCATTTATTTTCTGGAATTTTGATTTTTTCCCCCCAAAACTAAGGCTGTTTTTTAATTTGTAATATTTGTTTTGCTTTTTATAATTCGTTGTGTTGTTCAAAATGTTTTTGTGTTGAGGGATTTTGTCAATGTTATTTTCACTTCAGGGCCACCGTAGTTTTTTTCCAGATGTTAAAAAATAATAATAATAATAATTAAAATGATAATAATAATTCGTTTAGTCTTTTTAGCAACAAAAAAAGTCTGAATGAACAAAATTAGTTGAAATCACACCTTTTAGCTGACATTTTAAACCCTTTATTAAAAATAAATAAATAAAATATTTAACAACCAAATCTTTTTTTATTTGAGATATGTTTTAGTTCAACCTTACTAATTTATGTTTTGCACTTGCTGATATTTATGAATACTCTAAGACAAATCCAGGTGCCTCAAATTGAAAATGTCATAATCCTGCTGAATTATACAGTGTAGGAAAACTACTTTGCATAAAAAGTAGGGTTTGCATAAAAAGGTAATTAAATTCATGTTACTGGGTAACTGTGAGCGGTTCCACCCATATTTGCTCCAAAATAATCCAGAGAGTTAAATTGCTGGTGGTCCTGACATCACTTGAGGAGCGCAGTGGTGGACATAATGTTCTCTCCAAACGTGGCTTCGTTTCTCCAAATAGCTGCTTGTAACAGAAATGGACGGGTGGAGAACAGCTTGCAGCCATGCAGCAGCTGCATGATACCGGTTCGAATACACGTTACTGGGCGATAATGACCTCCTAGTCATCCGACTCGTGCACAGAGTGCCATCCTAAACCATGAAAAACAAACAGAAACAAACCAAAAATAAATAAATAAACCATGGAGGACTTTATCCCAGATTGCAACTTCTGATTGTAGCTTTACATGACAGTTTGGGTGAGAAAAAGGGAAAAACTCTGCTGTGTTTCTTGTTCTTATCTCATTTATAGAGCTGTGGTAAAGAACTGCTATCTGCTGCAGGAAGAAAGAGGCGAAAAAGGCTTTTCTTTAATCCTAATGCTAATCTTCCATCAGGGTCACTAGTAAAACATCGAAGTTGTTGCTGAAAGCTTCTCCTGCTTTTTCTTTACGGAGTAAATTTGGACGTTTTTCTCCCCTTATCTCACTATGCTGCAAAGAAGAGGCAGAAATGATCATGTAAGTAAACTGACGTGATGACCGTGATGTCTGGATCTTCAAACATCGACCTCTTCGGCTTTAGTATCTGTGCGTTTTTGGGTAGTCTGGGCCTGTGGAGGGTCAAAGAGGGGAGAGGCCACATCTCAAGGGGAGCGTGCAACTCGCGTTAGCCTTACGAATACTTCACAAGACTATTATCACGATAATGGTACGTTCCATTTTCATGGTGTCCTTTGAGGTGACTATGAGCCTAAACGAAGGTCATACAATGGAACATACTGTGCTGATGGTGTATTGAGGAGAAATTAACAATTGCATTAAAGCTGGGAAAGACAAAGCCTGAAGAAAGATTTAAAACATTTGCGCCGCTTCAACATTTCTCACCAAGTCGGAACCGGCAGCCTTGGCGCCGGCTAGCTTTGCAGGACTCTGGGCAGTGGCACATTCCAACTCTGCTGGACCCTGGGCGGTGACACTTTATTTTTATGAACTTCCTTAACATGATTTATGTTATAAAAAACTTTGAGAAGCAATCACGTCTACAAGTAAAGTAGCTGTTTTAAAGTGTCATTCAGAGTTCTGGATTAAAGTGCTGAAATTCTGTGATGAAGCTGAAAGCTCCAGAAGTTTGCCATAATGGGACCTTTTAGTTGATATAAGTACCTATTGAGGCAAAGGACTGTGATTATGTTCTACTTTAAAAACAGAAAAGTAATTAGAAGTTGCAATGAAAACATCTCTATGGCAACCGAGCAGACGTGAAGGGGACAAGCTAAAGGAAATAAGAGAAAAACCCCCACATGTTTAGTCTGATTGAAGAAAAGCTGACATTTTTTATCAGACCCAACTTTGAGTCAGCTGAGGGGATGAGAACGTTTTCTATAAACTTATATAAGTTGGAAGATTTCACTTAAAAGAACAGAGCTTTTAGATAAAGAAAAAAATGCCACACATACAGTTCCTGTTCTTAAACCTTTTTTAGGATTCGGTTCAAAAGTGACCAGGTTTCACGTTTAGGTATGTCAAAAGTACTATTTGCTTTTTTGTCCTGGAACCAGCATTCGTCTTATCCTCAAACACAACTTTGTAACTCTAAAAAATAGTTTTCACCATTTTTGCAAATTCTAAAGGTAAAAAAATAAATTAAAAATGTGATGTTATGGGTCAAACTTGACCCGGAAGAGAATTACTGGCTGTTAAGTGCATCACGTGACCCTTGTGGCTATCCTATGCACTTTAACATTGGGAGTTGGGTCATCTAGACCCACTAGACAGTGCTCTGAACCTTTTTTCTTCAATGATTTGTGAACCTCACTGGTGACCATTACATGAAATCTTTCCACCTTTATCCACCTTTGTCATGGTAGGGAGAACACGCCAATGTAAGGGTGGGGTCATCTCAGATAGCACAAGGTTTTTAAAAGCTCTGGGTTGGCTTGTGGATCAAATGCGGCTCAACCGGTCCACAGCAGTCTCTCACACACACACACACACACACACACGCACCTGACAGGTGCTGATCAAGATCATTGGCTTCACCTGCCAGGTGAGCAGAATGAAAGGGGATGCAGCAAAGCAGCAGCAGAAAGACATAACACCAATAAACTTACAGCAAATATTCAAAGCAGAGACGGGGGTTACAATCTAAGAAAACAACTGAATTTCAAAAAGCAGTGCATTCGCACAACAAAAAAGAAAATGTGTTTATCAAATTGTGGTGTGGATTTATGAAACAGATTGGATGAAGTTTTAAAAAAAAGCAAAAGTTTACAAATATTCAAAATAACCTACAAGAAGTCACTGATAGATCTTTATAAGGCCGGATCGATTAAAAAAAAAGTCACTTTGCACAGTTGCCATGGAAAAATTTTACCGTGAACATTTTGTACATATATGCAAATTGAATTGTGCGCATCATCAAGTGTTGCAAAAAGGGGTTGGATCAGACAAGATTCCTCTTCAACCCACTCCTTTTCAAACACACTGTACTGTCTTATGTCTTTTAAACCACTGTGTTGATTTTTTTCATTTGTGTTTGTGTTGTTTGAAAAAAAGAAAGAAAAAAAAGAAAGGTTCAATGAATGTATTGATTTTCAGTTTGCACTTGTAATTCTAAATGGAATAAATGTGGTTTTATGAAAATGGATTGCCCTTTTGTCTTCATCCTACCATTTTCTATACTGGCTGTTTTTGGCCCATAACATCACAGACGTTTAATCGCTAAATGGGCGTCAGTACTGAACCACTAGTCTCAGCTATGTGACAGACCCTTGGCCGTGGACCCCGCCTCTGTCTTGCACCCCCAGCCGTCCCCCAGCTCCATCTGGATGAAGACCATATGCTACATTATTCAAACATGTCTTTGTAGGGTTAGATAAACACATTCTTCTTTAACAATGCTGGTACATCGCCTGTCCATCCTGGGAGAGGATCCCTCCTTCATGTAAACATCCCTGAGGTTTCTTCTTTTTTTTCCTGGAATCTGTTTTTTTTAGGGAGTTTTGCCGTACCAAAAAGGAGGGTCTTCAGTTTAACTTAGTCTGTTTAGCAATTATTATCAATCAGCTATCGTATTTTACAACTGATTTTATGTTTTGTAAAATTCCCGGTGTGAAGCCCATTAAAACAACCTAGTCGCGATATTAGGTTATATAAATAAAATGAAATTGAATTAACATACTTGTTTGCATTCTTAATCTGCAGGAATAACCTGAAAACCTGATCAAAGCAGAATCCAACGCCTCATTTAGTCTATGGTAACAATGTGGGTGTGGCTTTTGTCACTGCTGGTTGCCAAGGTAAATTGTAAAACACAGCATTTGAACTGTCAAACATCGACCTGCAGAAAAGGCAGATGGGTTTTTCTGGAGGACATCACCGCGAGTCAAAACCCACCTTGCCACCATTTTTCTCAGAAAAACTGGAGCTTGTCGTGTCAAAGCGTGAGCTCTTTGGTGAGTCAGGAAGTCAGTGGGCTGCACACAGCAAAAGGCACTTTAGTCATCGCGCTAGCAACAAAAAATCCACATCCAAAGAAGCAAAAATGATCCTGAATCTTCACGCTGATCCTGATTCTGCTTCCTCTCCGTTTGAGAACACAATTTCTAGAAAAAGCGTTCACCCTCTGTGTTCAGCAGGGAGGAATTAGAGGGACAGCGTGTGCTCTTCTCATGATGTGCCGATGCAGACCTATTAAACTCAAGTGTTTGCTTCTTTCCAGGTGCATGACAAATCTCTTAGTTAAAAATTTTAACAGGCTGTTTGCCGTGCGGTCAACAGTGGCAGTTTGTTCAATTGAATTTTATCTAAGCAGCCAGCTATTTGCAGATCATTACACAGAGAGTGCAAGCCCCAGATTGCCTCTGGAGCGATGTCACACTGGTGCAGGTTTGTTTGCGCATTCATTTATTCATGCTATTCAAATCTCCAATCCTCCGCCATCCGTTTGGGATGCTAACGAACTGGTTCAAGGTTGTTGTGGAGGCAGAGAGCGAGCGGAGGGGAGTGCTGGAGCTGCACCGATGCCAGGCCGCTTCATTTTTTAAGCTGGCCGGCTTTGTCCACACCCACACTGTGCTGCTGTCATAGAAAATGTTAATTTGAAAAGTGCAACACTGTCAGACAAGGGCTGAATTACAGCCAAGGCATATGCGGGCGGAGCAAGGAGTGAGGAGGTCAAAGGACAGCCCGCCACGGGCCGCAGAGAAGCTGCTGCTGCTGGTTCCACTGCCCTTGGCCAGCTTGACGCAAACAAAGAAACTCTGAACACGGATAAATATTTTCCAGCCTCTTTGAGCTGTGTGTGTGTGGGGGTGTGTGTATGTGTGTGTGTGTGTGTGTGTGTGTGTGGGGGGGGGGGGTTGGGGGCATCTTCCTGACTCCTCGTGGTGCGCTGTCAAAGCTTGAAGCCCTGAGTCACAACCCTTTCCTCAGAGACTCACACTCATGTCAGACACAGACAACATGGAGTTTCTTAAAGAAAGTGTGAATAAAATAAAGAAAGAAAATAGGAAAATCCTCCATTTGGCTTCTTTAAGCCCAAATTATATGCAGCATTTTTTTTTAAAACATCTCGTCTGTCTTAGTTGATAATGTGATGTTCTGAGTTCTTGACCTTGATGCATTAAACTCGCATTCTTTAATGCACTTTCAGCACATTGGACTGCTGCTACCTGATACTAGCTCACCTAGATTTGGAAGAGGCTTGGTGGGACATGTCAAAGCGGTGACTCTTTTTTCTTTCACAGCTCAATTTTCATAGATGAAACACCTGGTGTCATATTTCCAGCCGGCCACAATCTGCACCTATTAATTTCTCCTCCATAATCAAATTTCAAATAGTTGGCCCTTCCATGAATTAAAAAAAAAAAAGCTAGGGTACGTCACGACCATAACCGAGTCCCTGATTGGTCAAAGTCCAACTGGTTTAACTTTCAACGTGAGTTCAATGGCCACGGGTTCTGTTTACACAAGTAGAGCTAAAAAACTGACTGAAAAAAGTTGAATAAAAGAGTTTTCAAGCCCAAAATGCTCATTTACAAACGTCTACATGGACTTTTCATTAAAAGTGGTCGCTTGAACGCGTGTTGAAGACATGGTAAGGGCGGTGTGAACATAGCATTTGACCAGCAAATGAAACTGCTAGCATGGCATCTGTCGAGGGTTTTCGTACCATGTGAGGATGAAAACAAAAAAAGTTAAATACATTTTATACCTAAAAGAAAAGTTTAAAAAACTGAAATTATACAATGGACTATTATTGAAATACAGCGGCGTCCTACTTTAACGTGGTTCACCACATGCAGTATTGCTGTTCCACTGATTATTTTAGACACAGAGGTGGGCAAGGTGGGATTCAAACCTGCAATCTACCAATCAACAGTCAACCGCTCTACCTCCACTCCAACAAACTAACTGGCTGACTGATTTGCTCCAACGTTTTGATTCTAAACCAGACAACAAAGCAATAATTTGTTCCCCCAAAAAAGAAACCTGGTAATTCTATAGATAAAGTACAGACTAGACGTACATAATTAGTTATTGTAATTCAGAAAAAACATCATTTGCAACAAAAACAAAACATTTTAGATAATATTTTTTATGTTTTGGGGGTTCTATAGACCTCCTGGTGAAACTGTGTAAAAGTACACTGGAAAAAAGTGGTGAAAATAGCCGACAGGTCGCCATCCGCCTGAAGTTACAGACAGTTTGTGATGAGAGCAAAAGAGCATGGTCTCAAGCAGAAACACAGCAGACTGTGACCAGCTCCCAGGTGGACCAGACAAACGCCAAGATTCACCCGCTCAAGTCCACCTTTATCTCTAAATCAACTCCCAGAGAGGCTTTGGTGACAGAGTCTGTCTTCAGAGTCTCCTTCATCCAGGTCTGTTCCATCGTAGTCAGGAAAGCTGCTCAAATCTGGAAGATTCATTGTAGGAATGAAAACGGTGAATGACTTTAAAAATAAAAAGTAAACCACTTCTACAGGTAACGGAGCTTCTTAAACCACAAACGCCAAACTGAGATGGCGATGGAACAGTGTCTGTCGGGTTTAAGACATAACTCCCTGATGTAGTGGTTATTTTACGAAAAGTTTAAGCAAATTTAATGGAAAAAAAGCGACACACTAGCTATTAATGTGAGCTCACATTTTGGGGGCGAAGAAGCTGTATAGCTGCAACCCACTTGAGAAACAAGTAAATAACAGACTGCAGGCGAATAGATAAGAGGGAACGAAAGGCTGGCGGTGGATGTTACTGAGGGAGCAGCATTGTGGTGGAGGGCAGTCAGACGGACTTGTCAAGTGCTTCTCGGCACGCCTCGGTGGAAAGAGCTGCCGAATCAAAGTGCTCCACCGCGTTGACATTTTGTCATCGAGAGGGTGGACGACTCTCGCCTTAATAGCAGAGCGCAAACATGGTTTTCTCCACCGCTGGTCTGAGCCAGCTGGGTTCAGCCCTCCTGGGAGGCGAGAAGAGGGACTGACTTCCCCAGCATTCACCAATTTGTTCTGAGACGTGCTCCTGCAGGTGATGCTCTCCACCCAACCAGCACCTTCAGTCCTGTCAGAAGGGATTAGAGAGGCTCATCACAGAGATCTGACACTTGCAGGAGCTGCTGGATTACATTAATCCACACAGAGGTGCAAACGATAATAGTTTTGAGAGGATATGAAGATTTTTCTGCTCAGTCCGATTGCTTAAAATGTCCCACACTAATGAAAATGGTGTTCTTAACATGTTCTAGGACGACTTTAAGCTTTATTATTAAGACAATTAAGCTTAAAGTCACACTTCAATAATATTTTGATGTATTTAAAAATTGTTCCCAGTTGTCTTTCAATTATAAATTTTGTTCATTTTGTCCCCCCCAAAAAAAAAAAGTTTCTGAGTTGTGAGCGGGGTAAACCCGTCCTCATTTCTCATCATTCATCTGCTTACACACCCTCCCACAAGCTTACAGCCCCTCACAACCCCAAGCTAACATGACTGACAATCCAGCCGTACAGTTTTACAGACTTAAGACTTCCATGCATCTATTGGAATACAACTGGATGCATCAGAATGAGGCGGAGCAGTGAGCATGTGGCCACGCCCAGGGTATTTTTGCATCACAAATACAATCTTTTTTCCAATTTTATTTTTAGTCTGCCTCTGATTCACAACGATTTGAATAAAGAAATACTCAAAAATGCTTAATTATCTTTACACAGTTCCTCCATCATCAGAGTATTTCTTTATAGAAATTGTTGTGAATCAGGAGCAGAAGAAAAAAATGCTGTTTGAAAATGATTGTTTACATTAAGTTAGGTTGAGGGGCCGTATGCAACCAGGAGAGCGTGTAAACAAAGAGCTCTCAGCAGCAGAGAGGGGAATGGGGTGGAGTTGCTCTGGGCCAATGCATTCGTGAATTTCTGATGAACTCCTGCCGCTCTGCAGAAGCTATGTCCTAGAAAGGTTTTTCTGCTTAATTATAACTAAAATACCACTGGGAACGCTTTGAAAACAGATCAAAAGATGATTGGAGTGTGTCTTAAAAAAGGAACTACATTTTCTCTATCCACACAGTTAAAGCAGCATTTCTGCCCCAAGAACAGCTTCGCCTCCACCTGCTTTACTCCTTCAAACATTATAAGCTTTAAGAGTCAGAAATCCAAGTTTCACTCAAAGTAACTTTCGAAGGGCTTGAAGGATTACTTCTCCTCTACACGGTGCCCGGAATTAGGAGCTCCTTGTCCCATCAGAGATCAACCTCCAGAGGAGAAAATTACTATCTTCCAGCCAGTTCAGGCTTGCAAATGTGTTGTTGTGCCCCCAGGACGGTTTTTTTCTGCCTCTGCCAAAGCGCCTACACAAGGTGCTGCACACATACGCACACACACAAAAACAAACACACAAACAGCTTTTGGGTCCAATTTTTCTGCGATTGTTATAGGTGGAGAGGAAGAAGCAGTTTACACACATTTAACCCTGGAGAAGAACAGTTTTTAGGAGGGGGGGGGGGGGGGGGGGGCTTTTTTATTTTATTTTTTTATTATTCTTATTTTTTTTTTCTTTTGGAGCTGAAGCAATTAACAGGAGCAATACATGAATGAATGAATACATAAAAACGTTACACAAAAATTTAAAAACAACCAAAAATCTCCACCAGATTTGACTCTGTGGGTTCTCCAGGGTGAAATTATTTTTTGGGAAATGTTTTATTAGCATACAAACATTACATTAGCATACAAACCTCTAAATAATAATGTATAAAAATATGACATTGAATGGAGAAACTGTGTATTTATCAGTAATGTAGAAAAGATTTTTGTAGATTGTTTTTTTTTTTTTAACATCCGCTTCAGTGATGTCCATTATTTTCTCGGGTCGTGGTCGTCTGCAGTGTTTCTGTGCCGTCTCTTCTGTCTTTTTCCACCAAGTGTCACTGTTGCAGCGCCGCAGCCTCCGACCGCCTCCCCAGTGTTTGTCAGAGCAGAGCTGGAGAGAGGCATTGGCTGTGCAGATCATCTCTTACTGTCCCCCTCTCTTCCCTCACCCCCGCCTCACCCCTTTGCCCCCACCCCCCTTCTCGTGGCTCTGCATGCCCCAGAAACAAGGTAGTTCCATCTAATTGCTCTAATGGCGTCCTATCCTCATTAGACTCTTGACCTTGGCTGTGCGTGATAAGAGTAGGTCAGCGTGGATTAGAAGTGCCCCCCCAGGGTCTTTTCAACTCTCCCAGTCACCAGTCGATACCTCAGATTCAGTTCACACACTGACAAAGCTGGAGTGTTTTGCCATTTCAAACTGGGCGGCATTTGTTATTTCTGTCTGTTCCCTGAGGGCGCATGACATCTCGCTCTGCATGAGCCAGCATTTTCCCCTCATAAGGAAGCTAAAACTCCAACAGATGTGTAACTGCTAATGTGTGATCTGGTGATTGACGCTTTTCTACTGTTTTTGCTTCTGGGGATCCTTTGAAGAATGCTTTGTTCTGTTGGTCTCATTGGTAAATGTTGTATTATTAGTCATGTGTTACAAGTACAAATCTGTAAAGTCAAATAATTTCAAAAATCCAGCTTCAAATTTTGATATGTACCACCCATACACAAACACAGGCCTCAATTTCCAATCATTCCTACATTCTAGAGTTTTTAAATAAGGTCATATCAGATTCAGCCCCTTTTGATTAAATATGTCTTCAGTAACATGTAACAGAAGCTGGGATAGGCTCCAGCAACCCCTTGGTTTTGAAAATGATTGATTGTGCTCAGAAAATGGATGGATGTTGTTTTACACTAAGAGCATATTTGCACTAAAGATTTTGGCCTCTAGTTAGTTTTGTTGGTGTGAAGGTCCAGCTTAATGCTCCACAATGGCTAAACCAATCAGAAAATGGTTGGGTAATGAGGTCTAAAGTGGGAAGGACTAATTAACTAGTGTTACTCCGCCCACTTCAACATCTATTAATTAGGCGGGACAATGTTAAGGGTGTTTGACAGTCAATAGACTGAAGAAACCTAAAATACACTTCAGCTCAATTTTAAAGAAATACTTATTTTTGCCACAAAAATTCAAGCGTTTGCTATGAAAACAACAAAAATGTCAAATTCAAACAAACATTTAGGTTGTTAATACATTGTTTTGTGTCTGCACTATAGAAACCAAATACATTTCTGCGCCATCAAACACCACAGTCCAATTTGTTCCTTGTTTTGTTGTGTGATCCTGAATGCTTTTGTAATTTAACCCTTTAGATTACACAGTGTCATCATTATTATGAGCATGGCAGCAATAATGTTTTTCACCTTTCGGCATATCTTTTCAAGGATGGCCATTGCAAATCATCTGTCACTGATCTGCACAGGTGGTTTGGCAGAGATTTTTACTCCGGGTGGCCGTCCTGACACAGTACCGTATTTCTTCTGTTCTGGGGACCGGCACTATGGCTACAAAGTTAGGCAGTAGTGCGAAGGGTCTTGCCCAAGGACTCCCACTGGATGGAGCTCTTTCTGCCCCCTGGGAATCGAACCATAATTTCCCATGTGCCAGTCCTGCACTTAGCCAACTAATGTTTGGTAACAAAAATTTGTGAAAGCATGACAACATAACTGTTGGCATGATGATAGTAGCGTAAACATACTAACATTAATATAAACATCCTTACATTGGTGTAAACTTGCTAACATTACTGTTGTCACGCTAACATTAACGTAAGAAGCCAAACATTTCTGTAGACATCCAAAGTTAGTGCATGCAAATATTAATATCAACACGCTAACAGTAGCAAATGCATGGTTCAGTGAGCCAAATAAGTATTTGAAAACCCTGTAATTCTGGAAGTTCTCCCACTGAGAAATCCTGAAGGGCTCTGACATTTTCATCTTAAGTGCATGTCCACTGTACGAGACATAATTTCATGATTTTTAAAATAATTCTTTGTATGCTACTGCTGCATATAAGTATTTAAAAACCTGTCTATAACTAGAATTCTGACCCTCAAAGACTGCTTAGTCCGCCTTTAAAAAGTCCGTCTCCACTCCACTTATTATCCTAAATAAAATCCTCTTTTTGAGGTTGTTAGCTGCATAAAGACACCTGTTCACCCCATTCAATCAGTAGGACTCCAACTTCTAACATGGCCAAGACCAAAGAGCTTTCCAAAGACACCAGAGGCAAAATTGTAGACCTCCTCAAGGCTGGAAGGGCAACTGGGTAATTGCCAATCAGCTGTGTGAAAAAAGATCCACTGTTGGAGCAATTAATAGAAGATAGAAAAAGCTAAACATGACTGTCAATCTCCTTTGGTGTGGGGCTCCATGCAAGATCTCATCTGGTAGGGTCTCAGTGATCCATAGAAAGGTGAGAACCAGCCCAGAACTACACAGGAAGAGCTGGTCAATGACCTGAAAAGAGCTGGGACCACCGTTTCCACGGTTACTCTTGGTAATACACTAAGACTTTTGAATGGCACAAAAGCTTCCCCTGCTTTAAACCAGCTCATGTCATGGCCTGTCTTAAGTTTGCCAATGACCATTTGGATGATCCAGAGGAGGCTAGATTGTATGGCACTATATCTTTTAAGCTACTACTAAAACTCTGAACATAGTGTTAGACTAGTCTTAGCAGCACAACACAGTGATATTAAGCAGACAAGAGATGCTGTCCCCCCAACAAGTCCAGCTATTCTTCTGAAGAACCTTCATTAGCAATGTTTGCAAACTGAGGCTTTCCAGTAATGACACTGAAAAAAAACATTTATTCTTTTCATTACTGTCAAGTAAATGTAGCATTAAGTCTGAATCTGCTTTACTAAATCATATTCATAAAAAAAAAAAAGAATTATCTGAAGACTAAATGTGTACATTTTAGGGACACAGGCATCAGTCGGGAATCTTTGAGAAAGCTTCACAAAATGGCTTTTAGAAATGGATCAGAAGAGTAACTGAATAGATTTTCTTTTCCTCAGGGAATGACAAATGCAACCGTCTTCATCCTAGGTAGGATCGAGATTTAGAAGATCAAGATACTGTGACCGGCACGTACGCTGCTTCTGGAAAAATAGAAGACGATCTGTTATTTCTTGCAGAAGCACAGAAATGATAAAAATAAAGATGTTTGGGTTCCTGTTGTAGGATGGGTCGTGTGATAAAAGGGATGTGGGATAGATGTGTAATGATCCCTCGCCGTGGAATATGAAATTCACACCTCCTCCAATTCGAATCTCGCCTCTGCACTGATGGAGGGCTTGAAGGACGGCGGAGCAAAGAGAAATGAACAAATGGCAATGAACAAAAATGGTGAGTTGTACCCCCTTAAGACTAAATGTAACAACTACATGAAAAAGACTGCAGTGGAGTTTCTCTGCAGGCAGAACGGTGCAATATTATGGTTTTGCGGGACTGCTATTAGGCCCCTGTCCACCTATGCAATTACACTTAGCCCAGCTAACTCCCTGAGAGAAACCGCTCCTTCAATCTGCTTCTTTCTCAGCTTAGCCAGCGGCCGTGCGTGTGCACGGCGGTGTGCACGTGCATAGCTCAGCCTAGCTCTGTGGGAATGCAGAAGGAAACAAAGAGAGGGAGTCGAAGACACAATGAAAAGAGCACTTTGATCCGCTCCAAATGCAGTCCCTCAGAGTGCTCTTCCATTCCAACAGCACTTCCTGTTTGGAGAAAAGCTCCGCTCGCCGTCGTCGTCGGCGCTTCCAGGCTGCTGGTAAACAAGTGTTACTGTGCTTCCTCAGAGAGAAATTTAGGCTTAATGAAAATTTACTTCCTACGACCAAAGCTGACGAGACACTCGATGACTGAGAGAATGAGTGCCCTACAGCCATCATTATATTATGTCCGACCTCTTTTCTCCAAGCAACAAATATTTTCAAACTAAGAATTAATTAATAGGCTGTGAGCAGGATTTCCTCTGAAGTTTGGGAAGAAGGAATAAAATCATAAATTATCATTTCCACTTTTTCTTGTGTCATTTTATTCTTCTGTCTTGAACGCATGTGAGATCTCAGCAGCTGCAGCAAGGCTTTGCCATATTCTCCCTGTTATCAGATGTCATTTACTGTATTTTCTGTACTATAAGGCACACGAAAATGCATCCAGAATAAAAGAAAAATGGCTTCAACACAAATTGGAGAATCCACCTTGTTCTATTTGGACCCAGTCAGAAAGACAGTGGAGTAATCAAAGGAAATCTGCAGTGGCCCTCACCCTTGTGCTATCTTAGATGACCCCACACTTACATTGACGTGTTCTCCCTACCATGACAAAGGTGGATAAAGGTGGAAAGATTTCATGTAATCCATGGACACCAGTGAAGATCACAAATCATTGAAGAAAAAAGGTTCAGCGCACTGTCTCGTGCAGAGGTGGGCACTGAGGGCCGCATTCCTGCATGTTTTCCAGCATACCCTGCTCTGGCATGTTCTGATTGGCTGGACACACCTGAACCAGGTAATCAGCCATGAGTAGAGCCAGACTATCTAGAAATCATGCAGACACACCGGCCCTCGAGGCCTGGAATTGCCCACCCCTGGTCCAGTGGGTCTAGAGGACCTAACTCCCAATGTTAAAGTGCCTAGGAAAGCACACGGGTTACAGTACAAATCACATCGACAAATCACTCATTGCAAAAATCATGCCAAAGTTTACAACGGCAATTCGAATAGTGAAATAAACAACATGACATTTTAGAATTAAAACTAAATTGTAGATATCAAAACATAACTTCCAATAAACAAAGCCTAATTTTCCCCAAAATTGAAAAAAAAATAAAAAACATTGCAGAAAATAAAAGTAATTTCCAGAAAATAAAGGGAAATGTTAAAGACCCACTTCAATGAAAACTGTGTTTTTAACTTGTTCTAGTAGCAATTTTCTGATGATGGAGGACATATTTTCAGAAAATTAAGCTTAAAATTCCACTTCTAAGTATTTCTTTGGTTAAATTATTGTGAATAAGGAGCAGATAAAAAGATGCTTACGTCTTTGTTTTCCTCATCTAAGCTGGAATTTGGCTCAATCTTTACAGCTGGATAGCTTTGATGTTGTTCGCCACTTTTGTAGCACCGGTAATGTTAGTTTGGGGGTGTGGCTGTAAGCTAAAGGGAAAGGGTGTGAACAGAGAGCTCTCGGTGATGGAGAGGGTTGCTCTGCCCCAACGCTCCCACCCACAACTCAAAGGCAAATTTCTATTGAACTACTGCTGCGCTGCAGAAAGTTTTTAGATTCTGGCAAAGAAAAGGTCATAATCACAATTAGAAGACCAGTGGGAACGCTTTTACAATAGATCATCAGAGTTGAAACAACATCCGAAATCAAATAAGGATGTTATCAGAGGACATCAGAGATTGGAGGATGACGGTTTTTCACCTTTTCAACAGGAAGATCAGTATTTGCCAGTATCTTCTTCTTTTTTTTTTCTTTTTCTAACTTGTTCTGTCCAACAGCTGAACAAACAGATTAGAGCTGAAGGCCTTTTGTGTTGGACAGGTTTCACTATTAAAAAAAGAGGTTATGTATCTTCAAAAACCAGAGTTTAAATTTGTATAAACCCCTTTTTGTTTTGCATTATTTTTTATCTATTTTTTACATTTAGTGTGTGTGGAGAGGAAGAGGGGGAAGAATCTGAGCGGGGGTTGAAGAGAATAAAAAGGAAGAGAGGTGGAGGAAGTGGAGAAGAGAGGTGGAGACAGAAGATGTTTCTGTCACAGGCACTGCAAACTTGTTACCAAAATTTGGGCAAAACATCATTCTTCTTTCACTCTCAAACGTCATCATCCAGTTAGTGATGTCGCACAATACCTTTTCTGTTTCTGGAAATTCCAGTCCTAGTTTTTTGTTTGTTTGTTTGTTTCTGGAATTTGGAAAAAGAAATGTTCATTTATTACTTGTTTTGCTTTTTTAATTGTTGTTGTGATCTTCAGCATGTTTTTAGGTTAAGTGATTTGTACTTCAGGGCCACCGTAGTTATCTATGTGTATTAGAGTAATAATATAAATCTACAAGTGAGGATTATTGAATAAGCGAACCATTTAGTAAAATAAAAAGCGACAGAAAATTCTCCAAAAGGACACCCTCAGCCTCTCTGTCTGACTCATTTATCGCCAGAGTTTTTCCCCCTTTTTTGCACTGATCCAATTTGCAGCGAGAACAGATCCGATGGAGCAGGACGTCAGATGATCACATCCCTCTCAGATTTTTTTGGAGGTCAGTGTGAGGCCATTTCACCGTGTTTCAGCGTATCTCTGCAGATGGGTGGAATATTAATGTGAAAACGGTGTTTGATTGCAGTCTGGTGTTGGCGCGTGTGTGGCGGAGGGTTGCCGCTCGTGGGTTTGTGCTTTCATGGGTGTCTAAAGGTGTGTGTGCGATGGAGGGAGATGGACAAACCCAGGGGTCCGTTTATCTAAGCTGACAGAAACAATTTACAGCACTGCCAAATAGGGAGTGAGAGCCTCACACACGCTGAGTGAACTGGAGGGGAACCAGACAGAGAAGGCAGAAACTGGGAGGCATTAAAAGAACCCTGCGAGGAGCTGCAGCTACCCACAGCAGAGCAGGGACAGAACTCACAGTCTGACAGTCCTGGACTTTCTGAATTTTAGGACTTCTAATAGATGTTGACACAGAGGCGACAGGTCCTGCTGATTTTATTTTTGTGCACAGATTTAAGCCAGACTGCAGTTCAGCCGACATAAATCCATCCTTTGAGGGTATGCTGCCATTTAAACAAAAAAATGTAGATGCATGTTCATGTTTGTGGAATCAGGTTTTCAAAAAATGTCCAATAAAAATGAATGATCATAGAGGATGAAAATGACTAATGAAAAAAATCAGTGCAGAGGACATTTAATATTAATAATCCAATGTCTTGTATTCAATTAACTATCTCATCCATTAAAAACAGTTTTCCCAGATTAAAAAGCATTGAAGCATCTTTGATGGCTCTGAGAAATAATTCATGGCAAAAGCTCTAAACATATGTTCAATAAAAACATTTGTCATTTCTAAAAAGCTGTTTTTGTGACACCGTTAATCAGCAATAATCAATAAAGTTTTTTCTTCTTCAAAACAGCTCTTTCTGAGCTGTGACTGTTTCTGCGTTTCTTGTGTCAGCAGTGATATTCGTCTTCTCTGGCATCTACTTGGCAGACTTTCAGTGTAACTACGACCCAAATGACTCAACCTCTGCAGCAGGGAAGTGATTCTGTAGCATAATTAAAAATAAAAGTCAAAACCCGAAATGCTTTTTCATTTTCAAAATGAAGCTGCATTTTTTGACTCAATATTAAAATGAAAAAGCAATCCACCAAAAAGGCTTTTTCATTTCCTTCTTCAACACCGCTTTTTCTGTCACCTAATTGAAATGATAATGAAAATGGAATTTGACATTTCATTTTCAAAAAGTTCTCTGGTAAACGTGTAGCAAAATCATTTAAAAATGTCTAATTTGACAATTAAAATGGATTAACAGAAATGCTTTTTCATTTTCAAAATATAACTGCATCAAATGACTCAAAATTTAAATCAATACTTCAAAATGCTTTTTCATTTCCTACTATAAAACCGCTTATTCTGTGTCATAATTAAAATGAAAATGCAAAGAGGGGATTGCATTCTCATTTTAACATCCACCCTGCGAACATTTACGCATTATTCAATTCGACTTAGCATTTCCAGGGGGGAGGCGGGGCGATGACATCAGTGCTATCTCCGTGTGTCCGGCTGCTAACAGACACATGCTAGGAGCAGTGTAGCTTTGTGTTAGCAGAAGAGAAGAGGGCTTTGTGATGGTTGTGAACTTCTGATGATTTTATACAGCTTCTCAGGACTATGTAGCAGCATTTCCGCCTTCTGCTTTCATTGCTTGACTTCATTCCTGCATCATCTTTTGTTCTGGCGACCCACCAGTGAAGCAGAAGCTCGAACCGCTGCTGTCTGCGGGACTTTAGGGGCTGAGTGAGAGGATTTCTTACTAAAAGCAATCACCGCCTCGAGTGCTGTTCAGTAGATCACTTATGTTCTGTTGTGTGCACCTAAAGGGGTTAAAAGGAGCACATTTCAGCCGGAGGTGCCACCGAACAGCCTCAGATGAAACAACACCCGAAGATCAGCAAAACAAACGAGCATCTGAGGCGCGGATGCTCCGACAGGGAAGGCCGAGGCCGCTGCACGGAATAATGAGGAAAAAATGCATCACGTATCGCAGCAGATGCTGGAAAAACTTTGCATAATTAATGCAACGTCTGCTGGAAACAACAGCCAAGTTTACGCTGTCAACTTCTCTCACATCCTCTTAAAAGTCCACAACGCAGATCATCAAGCAAACACCTCAAAGGCGGAGAAGTGCTGCTGCAGCCAAGATCAGATCAAGATAAGAGCGACTAAACACTGCCACTGATTTGAGCGTTCGCACAATGCAGCTGCAGCCACTAACACTGCTGCAAAACTCCTGTTTATGATTCTAACCGGCACAGAAAAGGTACCTTCAAGCTCTGCAGCCTCAGAATTTAAGATCTAATCCGACCCCAAAAATGAAAAAAAAAATTACCAGCAGAGCAACAATCCAACCAAAATGCTTTGAATCTGAAGATTAATGGTCATTTTTGCAGACGGTTTCAGTTTGAATTTACTGCTAAACTGAACGCTAGTAAAAGATGTTTCTAAAGCAACAACAAAAATAATCACAACTGTGATCAACTGTGGAAACTAACGTAAAACCAGATGAAGACAAACATGAGAATCTGATGTCCGATGGACGGTTGTTGGTGGTTGTTGACCGTTTACAGCTCAAACTTTACCAGGAATAAATGCAACAGTTGTACAATATTTATTCAACTGAAAATTTAGAGGTTTTCTTTGTTGAAAAGTTTAAAATAATGTTAGGATTTTGGTCTCCTCTCACTCTTACCGGGAATCATCGCCTCACCTGTTGCCTTTCTCCTCATCAGTCTTCAGCCGACGTCAGTCCGTCTGCTCTCAGCGGTAGAGAATTGACCTACGCTAAGCTCTAGACCACGTCAAAGCCAAGCTCTATGCCAACGCCAAAACCCTTTTTGCGACTTAATCCACTGTTTGTCAGAAATTGCCACCAGCGTCATCCTCACCATTGTTCTCGTCTGCCGTCCATGATCAGGACACAAAGCAAGGCTCCACAAGATGTCACAGTCGTTGCAACCCCCACCAGACCAGCCATTCTTCATCCCTTCAGACGTCCCAGCCACGAGCCGTCAAAGCCAGAACTCTTCACCACCACTGGGACAAAGTAAAGACTTTTTCTCATTTACCCTCTGTTCTGTCCTGTTTCTGGGTCCAGCCTCGTTCCCCCTAACAAAATACAATCCAAAAGTTTCTGTTCAGGTAAAAAAGAAAAACCTCCAAACCTCCAATAATCTAATGATCCGTTGTAAATTCACTTCAAGAGCCAATGTGGCACATAAGAGAACCTGAAGGCAGAATGTTTCTAAGATTCAAAGATAAACACAAACAGAAGTGAATGGATGACTTCAGTTACAGCCTGCAGCTACAGAACCTTTACATTCTCGTCGCAAAGGTTCATCCTGTTGTTTTAGTACTGGAAATAATTAGCATTAGCATTTATAACCATAAACTGAAGAAGTTATTTTTCAACTTTTCAAATAAAATAAAATGTTCAAGTGAAATGTACTTTTGGAGTTGGTTAGTTTTACTTAACAGATGTAGGAGTTTCCTAAATCTGACATTTCCTCTGCTGTCACAAAACCTAACCAGGAAACCTTTATGCCACAGGACACTGTGTCTTCACAGAGCTTCCCCACTGGACACAGTTATAATTACTTTATAACACTCTTTAGGACAGTTTCTAAACTTTAAAGCACCTGTATTGAAGCAAAATCAAGTCACTAGGCAAAAAAGGATGAAACTTTCCATAAAATTTAAATAAAACCAAATTTCTTAGCAAGGAAGCTTCATTGAAATAGAAATAAAGAAAAAATACAAATTCAAAATGAATATTAACGATTATCCTTCTACATTACAGAAACACACAGAGTTTTGTACAACAATGTGTCTTCCTCATTCTTAAAAAGCATCTTTTTTCTGTTTAAAGACTCACAAAGAACCCACCAGAACACAAACAGGGGAATGTTTTCTTCTCATTTGTCTGCTAATTGATCAGGTGAGGTTGCAGCAGCAAAGGAGGGCTTGGAAAATGTCATGAAAGAAGGTGAGGGGTCTCTGAGTGGACCCACCTACTGCTTTGTGACTTAAGCAAAACAAACAGAATATATTAAAAATGTCCATTTTTACATACATGGATGCTAATATGATGCAGCAGAATGCCTGAACATCTCAACAGCCCGTTAAAAGCCTGCACTAAGCTCTATGAACGCCCCTAAAGAGTTTGCCTGATTACATTGGCTGTTTGTTTGCAGTGACGTAGGAGTGACACCATTGAATTCTCATGACACTTTTGGTTTCAAACAATCATACCAAGACTTGAAACTCGTGATCATGATCCCCCCCCCTGGAATAAAACCTTGTATAGTGAAGGTTCACTTTGTTTTTAAGACCAATTTCACATTGTTTAGACTTTGTTTTTGCATTTATACATGTTTCAATTTGACTCGACATGTTTGATCTTTATCATAAAACCCTAAAAACTGTTTGAGCTGAACATTTTTGTGATTTTTGGAGTAAAAAAATTACAACATGTACTACTTGGAATTGAGTTTTTTGGATAGTTTCAGGTCTATTGTGGAATGCTTGTGTGATACAATGAAAACTGTACAAAACAAGTTGGGATTGTACTAAAAAGATCAATATCAAGCATTGACACAGAACAGTTTTAAAGATAAATTAAGACAAAATTGTAAAGTAGACTTAAAAGCTGTTTGCATGAAAAAGGTCTTTACATGAATTAGGTTTTAAGATGTTAAAAATTAACAATTACAGAGTTTATGTGTATCTTACATAGTTTATACGCCACTATTACACATATCTTGAGCAGTTGCGCATGAATTTTGCAAGATGCATGTGCTCATTTATGGCTTTCCGCGACCGGTCTAACAGACTTTTCACACATATAACGCGCGCATATTAGGTTCCAAATTATGGAAATGAAGCAGGGATGACTAATAAATTGCATATAAACAGCACAATAATCACGCACGGTTCATGAATGATTGGCGTATTGTGTGACGTCAAGTCGGCCTAGCAGCTGACTCAGAACTGGTCCGGACCAGGGGAATCTGGCTGTTGCATCTAAATGCAAGCATGGCGAGGGCCCGCGTTGGGTGCTGACCATGGTGCTGACGCAATGCGATTTCTACTAAGTGCTCTGAGTGTCAAAATAGAGATTTTCCTGTGATTTTAACATGGTTTATTTATGATACATCTGTGAAGATTTCACATAAAGACCACACATTTTCTCAAATTTTCCACCTATATTCACGTATGACCAGTTTTATCCATGCAATATGTGCAAATTGTTCGTAGCGGCACTGTGGCACGGCCTTAAGGGTCAAGCCAAACATAAAGAGTCATTTTGTTGCATGTTCTGAAGTTGAGCAGCAGCTCTCTGCACAGCCTCACCCATCATCCTGTTTCCCCAGCTGTCGTGACGCTTGCCCAACATTCGTCGGGTTGTTAACTTTTATAGCTGCTATCAGTGTTTACATCTGTCCTTCCAGCCCTGAGCCTCACAATAATTCCTGGGAAAGACGGGAGGAGGGTTGAGGGGATAATGACCGACACGCTCCTGCATTCAAAAATGGCAATTATAAAGGAAAAATGCCTGAAAAAAGCCTGGTAACCGAAACCAAGGGCCTCCTTGAAGAAGGCGCTCCGGCAGTCTGCAGATGAAATGTGTCAGAAAGAAGCGACTTGATAAGTTTGTTTAAATGAATCCACCTTGTGACCATAAACGACAAAAGTCGCTGCATCTTTTCCATTTCTGTCACAGTAATAGAGTGGAGCAGCTATCGCAAGCTTTTAAAACCATTTTTTTTCTCTCGGGAAGCAGCCTCGCCTTGAATACATTTAGCCTTTCAGATCATGAATATAGAGAGCTAATATGGGACAGCTTCATGGCAAAAAAAAAACATCTGACTGAAAAAGCAATTCAGAAATTGCATTTATCAAGAGCGCCTCTAAAATTATTTTAACAAAAAAATGAACATTTTATGATAGAACAGTTGTTTTCTTGATTTTTTTGCACAGAAAATAAACTAAACATACATTAAATATATTTTCTTGTGGGTTCTGGCTGCATTTTCCAGTCTTTTTTTTCTTTTTCTAAACTTTCCTCTTTGTATATCCAGGTATCCGAGAGTATTTGCCTAAACATGCAGTAACAGATTTCCCGCCATCTGGGGGAGGATGAAACAAGCTGTTCAACATTTACAGGATATCACCTTTAAACATGGAGTTGACAGGAATCAGCCGAGTAGCGAGACGAAAAGCCGACGTTTCAGATGGCAGCCTTCTCCCTACAGCCCCCCCTCGATGTGCAAGCGACTGACGTGCACGCATCACGGCCTGTGGCCTAGGTCTGCAGCCAGCGCCATACACCTGAAATTCAATTAGGCACATCTGCAAGCGAGGCTCCACACAATGAGTGCAGAAAATGTTTGCTCAGCTGCATTCTTAAAGAGACTGCTGGTGGAAAAACTCCGACCTGATTGTGAAGTAAAGTCGCACAGAAACCACATTATTCTCTGTAAAGCCTGACAATGAGACAAACTCAGTGCTGCACCAAAAGAAATGTTTTTTCTGCACAAACCAGACCAAATCTAAAGAAAATTCAGTGTTCACTCACTGAAGTTTGCCTCATGCAAACGTAACAGTTTAGAAAAATCTCGCATTTATTGAAAACACAGTTTTGTGCTTGGAGGAGGGGTTTTTTGAGGCATATCGAAACGGATATATTTCGAATAACTGCAACAGAAACACTTTTTCTAAAATTAAACGAGTCGTGTGACCAAATACCGAATGGCAATGCACTTCTTGGTAGGAACTGGCAGCCTTGGGCACTGCACAGCGGGCGCCACAGCGCCACACAGCTCATCAAGTTGAGCGTGTCATGTGGAATTGTCGGCTTCGCAGCTCCTCTGTATAATCGCCAACCATCATCTCGCAAAATGGCTTCATATGTAGCCACTCCCACATGTAAGGAGCTCGCCGCTCCATGGCCTGAATAAAATGTCGACGTCTCCTTTGATAGAGTTGATTGATAAGTTGGTTTGTATTTATTTGCAAAATTATGATCAAATGGAAACAGCGTGATTGCAATATTGTGTCTTTTCGACATATCTGGAATTTCGATATGTTTTTGTGCAAATGTGAAATGGAAACGCAGCTAATGCGATGTTAATGCATCACATGGCTGGAAATGTTGCAGAAACTCGATGTAAAGGTGTTAGCGGTATCACCGTTCACGATATTAGCAGTTCAGTATAAAAATACAGATTTCTGTGCTTCGTTTCGGACACAACAATCACTTGTATTCTATTCAGTTTTGCTGCACAGTTCTGGCCAGTCATTTGATCATAATGGTGATTGTGGGCAGTCTCATATAAAATGGGTGTGTCCATGAGTGTGGGCGGAGCTTCAGTCAAAAATTTGAAAGGCCAAGAGAGTGAAAGTTTCTCTGTATTTCACAGCAAAAGATTCAAATTCTGCGACATGACGGAGTAGATTGACGTGTACAACGCTTCAAAAAAGACTGTTGTTATGGCGATGAGCAATAAAATACATGTGAAAACAGAGATGAAGCACTGAAATGCAGACTGCCAGAACGACATAAACAAAGCATCTTAGGCACAGTCAAGCACCGGATAAAAGTCTCAGATACAGGCTGTCTGCGGGCAAAATATAGGCAAACGTGCTTTATTGTTCATATCACTATTATTTTCTATCTCTGTGTAGTCATGTTATGTGTCATGTATTGCAGAGCCGGAACCTGGTGAAAAACTGTTTTAAAAAGAGTCAGGCCAAATTATTTTCCACTCTTTTCCTGCTTAATAAATCAAATCAAACTTGAAAGAGGCACATAGATCGCCAGCACAAAAAATCAGGGTCACAGCCTCTTGGTTAGCCTGTATGGATGAAAACATTTGTTTTTCTAGAGTGTAGCATAAATGCACGGTACAACAGCACCACCCATGCCACATAAGTGCATGCAGTTTATGACTTATTGAGGTTAATCCTCGTTTACGTAAGGGTTAATGGCAGACGAAGTATGCATTACCACTTTTTAACGCACGCCCTGGAAGCCTGAACCGTCCGACGTGAAGCGGCGTTAAAAAGTTATAATGCATAATTCAAAGGCCATTAACTCGCTTATACCATGGTCACTTACAAAATAAATAAATATTAACCAGTTTTTAGTCCTTAATTCTTGTTTTTTTTTCCGTTTTGGATCGCTTTGTTCACAAAAAGCGGACTATTTGTTACGTGGTGCGGCGCCTTGTCGTAGTTACTTGACAAGGCGCCACGCCACCGCTGCAGTCAAGATTCGGCGATATAAAGTGAAATCTATGCTGATCTTTCCGGGTGATTTCCGGATGGGTTAAATAAAGCATCAGTTCACAGAGAAAGTTCACCTCTTACCGCTTGTTTTTGTCCAGATGAGGAAGCTAAAGGTTGTTTTAAAGAAGCCGGCACAGTGATACAGAAGATTTGAGATAGATGACCGGAACTTCTTTTTGGGGTGTGCGGTTATCACTGTGAGTTATCACTTTTTAATGCACATTCAGCAGCCAATCAGAATAAAGTATTCATCCGGACCATGGTATAAGTCTCTTTAAAATACGGATGACACAAATTTTAAACAACTGGTAAAGCCACCGCACACCGTAAAATGACTGGGTTGCACCTCCGTTTATCGTTTTTGTTGACAAAAATCAACAAAAACATCTTCTTCTATGACTGGCATCAAAGTGAAACAATGGGTCTGCGCCCTCTAGTGTTCATAGCATGTGCATCTTTTCGATCTAAATGACAACTGCTTCAATGTGTCTTTAAAACAATTATGTATGAAAAAAAACAATTAAGAAGCAATTCTTATAGAATTTTACAATTAGAAAATGTTACTGCATGTTTAGGCAAACATTTACCATACGCGTGATAACCTTAAGGTGGTCGTACGAGCATTATGGAGAGAAATTAGACTCAGTCGGATTTGTGCGTGCGTAATTCTTGATTTGTGCGTAAATTAGGATCTGTGTATGCATATTCTTGCTTTGTGCGTGCGTAAATTAGGATTTGTGCATAAATTTGGATTTGTGTGTGATTTGTTACTCACATAATACGTTTTGTGTATAAGTAAAAAAAAATATAAAATGAAAAAAATACAAAATGCAACTTACGTATGCACAAATTAAGATTACAACAGCTTGAAACTACTTACACACACACATCTTTAAAAAACACGCACAAATCCCTTGTTATGCACACATGAAGCCAAAGTTACGCACGGATCTACCGTGAGACTGTTTTCACGTCTCACAAATCCGTCCGTAAGTGCTGCGTTTAAATACCAGTGGAATGCTCGGTCATTAGAATTTTCCTATCAGCCTTCTCTTCTAAACGTATTTCCTTCAGTGGGTGTAGCAGGGCTTTAAAAAACTTTGAAGGAAAATAAAAATTATCGTCTGAGAATATGACGTTCACTTTTAAACGCTAATATATATGTTGAAAGTATATTATTCTCCGAGACACCGAATTGATGTAAAATGCGTAACAGGAACGACCAGTAAGGGGCACTGTTTTTTTTCTTCTGGAAAAATCAAAGGCAGTCAGACTGAGCGAGTCACGGGAAGAATGGCGGCCCATCTCGGTGGTCAGCGCCCCGAAGTAAGTAGCCTCTATGTTCAACACTAACATCTACTGTCTTCATGTATTGATTGAGTCATTGTCTGGATACGTTTAGAAGAGAAGGCTGATAGGAAAATTCTAATGACCGAGCATTCCACTGGTATTTAAACGCAGCACTTACGGACGAATTTGTGAGACGTGAAAACAGTCTCACGGTAGATCCGTGCGTAACTTTGGCTTCGTGTGTGCGTAACAAGGGATTTGTGCGTGTTTTTTAAAGATGTGTGTGTGTAAGTAGTTTCAAGCTGTTGTAATCTTAATTTGTGCAAACGTAAATTGCATTTTGTATTTTTTCCATTTTATATTTTTTTAACTTATACACAAAACGTATTATGTGAGTAACAAATCATGCACAAATACAAATTTATGCACAAATCCTAATTTACGCACGCACAAAGCAAGAATATGCATACACAGATCCTAATTTACGCACAAATCAAGAATTACGCACGCACAAATCCGACAGAGTCTAATTTCTCTCCATAGAGCATCAACGGGACTGCAAAACAAAGCTGCGCACCCCTGAAGATGCAGCCGCTCCTCTCCATGACCCTCTACACCCCAAGAACCCACGGCACCTGTACGGGTCAACTCCCCAAACAGGTGCTTTTGACTAAAGGCTAAAAAAACAAAGGAACTGCCTGACTCTGAAATACTCTGACCTTGAACCTTAAAAAACAGAAATGTACTTTGATGATTTTATTTCCTAAAATTTTAGTTTCCTAAAAATGTTAATTTCGATGAGGGTCAAACTGTTTTTGAGTTAAGGACCACAGACTCTACAGAGACGAAGCTCTTTCTCACAAACCAAAGAGAGAAAGAGGTTTGGATGTTTGATAATTTGATCTTCATAAACAGACGGAGTCTGACGTCAAAGCCAGATTTGATCAACTTTGCCTTTCGGCTAAAGAGAAGGTTTTTTTTGTGTCTTTTGCTGACCTTAAAAAGGCGGTTTGTGCGTAGTGCCAGGTTGGATTATTGTGACGCTTCAGCCTTTTGGTTTTCTGACATGCTGCTCTGCTCCTGACCATCACTTTCAATATAAACATTTATCTTCCATTCTGTGTTCTTGGCTGTGAGGAGATTACAGATTTAAAACAGTTTTCTCAAAGACCTCCATGATTTTTTGCGCCTAATTTGAACAATGTGAATTTCATGATTCACTCTCCCTGCCTCCAGTGTGGCTCCACTGGTGTGTGAACGTGGATGCATATCCCGGTGATTGTCAGAGTAGGCGCGTACTGGCAGCCCCGCCTCTGTCAGTTTGCCCCAGGGCAGCTGTGGCTACATCGGTAGCTCACCATCACCAGGTATGAATGATACACGTTGAAGCACTTAGAGGATCTGGAAAAGCACAGAGAAATCCAATCCATTATTATCAGTATTAAAATTAGGGGACAGTTTAGTGAGCTGTTCAGTGCAATCCATTTGTACCAGACCAAGACCAGGTCAGTGGTCTTGTGATTGAGTGTCCACCCTGTGACTGGAAGGTTGTGAGTTTAACTCCAGGCCAAGTCATACAAAAGATTCTTGTCACTCGGTAACCACCAAATGGTTCCGGAGTTCAGCTGTGTCTACAGCCCACCGCTCCCCACAGGGCATGGGTCAAATGCGGAGAACAAATTTTGCACACCTAGGTGTGTGACGGGTAATGGGACTTTAACTTTTAAGTGTGTTATCTCCAGTCTCTGCAAGCTCCTCCTGACCTGCGAGCAAAGTGCTGCAGCTTTTTTTCATATGAACCAAACAGACCGAATCCCCAATGAGGCCCAGCATTCTGTCTCATTTACAGCTTTGGCCACAGGTGCTCAGCCTTAAATTTCGCGCCGTAACCCTTGTGGCTATCCTAGGCACTTTGACGTTTGGAGTTGGGTCATCTAGACCCACTAGACAGTGTTCTGAACCTTTTTTCTTCAATGATTTGTGATCTTTACTGGTGTCCATGGATTACATGAAATCTTTCCACCTTCATCCACCTTTGTCATGGTAGGGAGAACATGTCAATGTAAGGGTGGGGTCATATAAGATAGCACAAGGGTTAAACAGTTGTGGGAGAGGATAAAGTATGTAAATGAGCCTGTTTTTGCCTGTAGCCAACCCCGTGACCTCCAGCCTACAAAAGCGCTCGCACTTGTGCTCTGCAACGACCAGGAAATTGATTATTATAAGGAGCTGCAGGGTTTAAAAATAGTGCAGATGGAGGCGAAGAAAAAACAAAACAACAACGACCAAATGCTGTTAATTCCAGCATTAAATATGAATAAAAGCGTCTTCTTAACAGGCGGCTCCATTTGTTTGCTTTTCTGACTGAAAGTTCTTCCGTAACCTCCAAGTCCTGGTGGGATCAGAGCGACGCAGTTGTTTCCTGAGCCTCTTCATTTAAATTTTTATAACAAGATGTCAACTCTTCCCTATGTAATGACGGCATTTACTTTAAAGCAAAAAAATAAAATAAAAAAAAGGAGATTACAGCATCAGAGGGGGGATTATAAAGAGCAAAGAACCAATCACGTCCACAGAATCCTACAGCATCTTAAACCTTTCATCTGCTGTTTTCTGTTTACTCCATGCTGCTTCTCTTTGTGTTTCTCCTTTATTCTATTCTTACGGAGACGGCAGAGGATTAATAAATACGTTAAGCTAAAATAAGCATGTTGTGTGCTCTACAACAGGCGATGGTGTGAGGCTCTTTTATAAACCATCCTCCTCATGCGAGGGAATGTCAAGGGCAGCAAACCGCCCAAAGAAAAAGAGGAACACGTAAACAACTTCCTTCCCCGACAGTAAAAAAAAGCCCATTCAAAATATAAGACAATATCAAGGCAATTTCAGATCAAATTTAAACTGTCCACCTTTCCATCCCCCCCCCTGAAGCAGATAAAAACATTGAGCACGAGCCCAGAGAAAGGGGCAGTGATCGCACTTGACTGCCACAGGAAATGGCGGCGAAGCAACTTCTGCGGCAAAAGGTTTTCCTCTGGATACTGATGTGATCAAAAAAGCCAATGCACTCTCATAAAGTGCCTATAAGACCTAAATATATATATAAAAACACCCAGTATCAACATCATGTCAGCACTTATCATTTCTCAGTGGAGAGGTATAATCAAGAGGGACTTGTCACTTTTGAAGCAGACAGCAATTTAAAAATCAACAGGAAATGAGATGGAGCGATGGGGTTTGATACACGCTGAGCTCAGCCTGAAGAAGAGCTGGAAAAACGGGAAAATTTTCACATTTTCTGGGGATTTGTAAACAAAACCTTTGGACAGAAGAGGATGCTAATCCAGCAAAGACACAAAAAAAACAGTCTGAAAATATAAATGTGAAAATCAAGAGACAAAAATTTAACGCCAACATTAAATATTAACGACAGGAAAAACTGAAAACTTTCCTTGTTATGTTTCATGTTTCATGTTATTGTACTTAAAGCCTCGAGAAATCAGAGCATCTTTAAAAAACGGAAACCTTAAATATTTTTATGTCAATGCTTTCTCCCGTCAGCATTCATTACATGGAAATAAACGCCTGATCAGAATAAAAATGTGCCATGTAAACACGCCGTTCGGAATACTCTGACGCGATCAGACTCATTTGGTTCAAAATTTCGTCCAGAATGCCGATTGTTGATCCAATTGTGGTGCATGTAAACTACTTATTCCGATTGTGCGTCTCTACAGCTCTTGCTCTTGCGTTATGCATAGACGGTGTGGCGCTCCAGAGGAGGGTTTGGAGTGCAAACAGGACCGGTCGCCTGCTTCACCCGTGTGATCCGTGTCTCTGAAGCAGAGCAGCCGGACTCGTCGCTTCGTGTTTACGAGTGGGGGAGGGTGCTTTGTTTCGGTGTGCACTCCACCGAAACAATATATATATATATATATATATATATATATATATATATATATATATATATATATATATATATATATATATATATATATATATAAAAGTACTTTAAAACATGTATATACACACACACACAAATACATATCACATCAAAAGATTTGCTTACTGATGCCTATTTATATAAAAAAAACATTAATGACATCTTTGAACTCAAAATTTTCCTATTTATAAAAAAAATACTCAGGATGCCCATATAAACAGTTGTATCTAGAGAAAAAAAAAAAGGTATATTTTTTAAAAAACTAAAGAGTGTCAGAATTTACTACTTTACATTCTTTCACTGTGTCCCCCAGCTGCTATAACCCCCCTCCCACTGGATAGAGAGGGAGTAGTGGCATCATCCCTGATCCATTCACCCCTAGCTGATAATGACACAAAAGTAACTAAAGAAAAACGGTTTCCCTCTAGTGTTTGTTTTAAACTGTAAAAAAACTGTTTCCTGCTCAGGGTGATAAAAGTTTAAAGGTCTGTTTGTTGAAAAAAAAAAAAAGGAAATTCCCCTGCAAAAATTTTGCCTGTGTTTCTGCTCAGTATTAAATGAAACAGCAAGTGATATGATGCCTGAACGTGCATCTGCAGGTCACGGCAGAGGCAAGGTCAACGAGGACGGAGCTGACGGTAAGTCCATTTCTGGAAGCAGGAAACAATATGAGCAAGAAAGATTTTTGCAAAAACGATCCCATTCAATACCTGTCTGATACCGTGGATGAAATCCAAGCCTGAGCTACAAATGAAAACTGAGTTTATCTGGAATGAGTTAGCGGGTGGCGTAGGTGATTAGAGCAGCAGAGAACACAGGAAGAAGAAAAAGACAAGTTTAATGGAAAGTGTTGGTAAAGCAAACGACAAGGCTACAGTCTAAAGTAGAATTGAATTGAATTAAATTAAATTAGAAAGATGGTCTAGGGCGTTTTCCTCTTGGCAAAGAAACTTTCCAAAGACGTTTGTTTTTTACTCATTTTGCTAGATCCTGGGTTTTATTTTAGCGGTAACCTATGACGTGACCGAGAAGAACGCCTTGGCCTGCGTCAAGAGTGACATAGATAGATTTAACAGGGAATCTGGCTTTTTTTCAAAACGAAAACATCTTTCAGATTTCAAAATAAATAAAACGGCATTAATGTAAAAGTTATTTAATCTTTCTGTGCGGCCAAGGACCAAATGACCCGGGGGTTGGGGACCGCTGATGTATGGTACTGCTAATGCCCGGCGTATGGTGCGTTCACAGAAGTAGAAATTTTACATGTATAGTTCAATTTCACCTCGTAAAAGATAAAAAGTTTAGGGTACCAGGTCACCTATGTGGTAGCACAAAAAAACCCACAATTGTTTTGCAGGCTGCAGGGTTCCTGATCCCAGCACTGAATCATTGTCTAAACTTCCCATAGAAATAGTAAGCAAAAAACATTTGCTTGAACATGGGTTTTACTGTACTGAATTAGTGAACAGTGAACTACTCTGCAATAATTTTTCCTCCATGAGTTTGCAAAAGTGACTTAGGTGGTAGGCAGTGTCCGACACCTCAATCACGTCTTTAATTCCATCCTTTTCAACCATCGACAGAGCCCTTTTAGAAAGACGTTACGGATGCTCTGTCCAAGGGTTGCAGCCATCTCTGGTGGGCACTGGCTCCTCCCTAATCTACAGTCTACGGCACAGACCTGAATTTTGGGCTTCCATATCCGGAACGCCCACGATCGCACACAAGTGTTTAAGTCCAGTCACAAACTCAACGTACATATGTGGTGTTTATTGATCACATGCTGAGAGTTCAACAGGTTGAACCTTTTCACACTGAATCGAGGCAACGCAGCGCTGTGACCAATCAGAGACTCGGATTTGACGGATTTGATGGTAACTTGTGGGTGGCGTACGCTTCAAAACACAGAAGTATCTGCCGTTGTAAACATGATCACGAAGGAGACATTAACAATTGCCATTTGGTTCGGGTTAGATTGATATGACACCAAGAAAGACATTTCCGAGATCCACAAAAACAACAAAGTCCCACTCTGATAGAGACAAGATACACAAAACACTGAACAAAAAGAAGGAACAAAACTGAAACAGGCCACAGCCTTAACATCTGTGACATGAAAGTTGGTGACAATATTATGTTTATTCGTGATCAATGATCTAAATTCACATTCAATTAGTATAATCATGCGAAAAAAAATAAAAACAAAAACATATAAACTGTTCATCAGCGCCTGATTGTTGTCATTGCAGAGCCGTCTCCCCGCCCCGGCATTTTGTCTCTCGTTGTAGTGAATATGCACACGTACTTTGTAGATTCAGTGTTTAGTGACTGGATATAAATGCCTCTGACAACGTAACCTACTATTTACTCTAACAGGAGAAATTATGCATTGAAAATAAAAGAAAGTTGTATTCACAACAGACACGTCAAACGTAGAAACCAAATGTTGCATTCATATTTTTTCACGCAAAGTTGTGCATAAAGTATTCGTTTGTGCACAACTTTGTCTTTATGTATCTGTTCCTTTCTGACAGTCACCTTACCCATTAAAACATAGTCATCTTAAGAAATGCTCCCAAATATACCAATCATGGTTTGTGAGTTTCACCAAGAGGTAGATGATAAGTAGATAAGTAAACATGATAGTAACTCTTTGAATTTCATTTTCCCAGAAGTTTTTCTGTAATGACTGAAGTAAGGCGGGACGTGTCAAAGGGACGTTGCTGGCTGCTCCTCCGTCTGTTGCTTCAATCAGACCTTTTGTCTCTCCGCCTCTTCTGTGGGACACATGAGGTAACACGTTTCCAACTTCCTGCCCCATTACCACTCGGCATCGTTTGTGGGACAGCCTGTGCGCTGGTTTGTGTTTATTAAAGTAGTTTTTCACAGTCGAGCTGCTGTATTCTCCCCTGTCTTCTCTCTTCTGGTGTGATCGCACGTCGTTTTTCTTTTAAAATTATTTAAACTGCAATCTTCACACAAATGGTTGCTTTCAATGGCAGCAGGAAAGTGGAATTCAGATTGCTGTATATGGAGTCATTTTAGCATCCAGGGCAGGCAGCCTGCAAGTAAACCATGCACAGGCCTGCTCCTTTAAGTCAGAAAGTAGAATGCGTAACTATTTTTCTTTAAATTCTTTTGTTGTTTTAGATATAAATGAAAACAAACTCTTTGCTAAATATTTAATGGCTTATTAAATCACAATTTAAACTGGAACTGAATATATATGAACAGTGAAAGAAGAAGCAAAGACAAAGAACGGTTTTGATTTTGTCAAATTCAGATTATGATGCAAATACAAAAAAAGGATTTCGTCTCTGTTCTGCATCCCAGAGAGAAAACTACCATGGAATTAACGTTTCTGAAAAGAGTTTGTGACGCACAAACACTTTATCTGAGGGTCATTTGAAGCCAAATGTGATTAAAGGCCTGGTGTACTTTTTCTCCACGGAGAAGAAGCTCGAGCTGCAGCAGTTTATTTTCAGATCTGTTCCTTAAAACTGGCATCGACTCATGGCAGAAACATTTGCGGCCTTTGGTGGAAAATGTCTGCCTCTAGAACTCTGCCTTACTCCAAACTGCCTGGAACTGAAAGCAGCAGAGGTTGAAGGTCGTACCAAAGGAGGGGAATGAATAAGCTCTCAAAAACAGCAAACAGACGTTTGACAACGTCCACATTCGTTCACATTAAAGAGATTTTTTTCCGTGCTGCAACACATGCAAACACACAGCTGATCGTCATGGAAACAAACAAAGTATTTCCATTTGCTGCTCTCTGAAGTTTATTGTCTGAAACTGACAGACAGTGCATTTTAAAGCCTTAGATGCTGATGATGGCCGCCTGCTGGAGAAGCTGTGCTCCTCTGTGAGTGAGACGAATGGAGACCTGCCGTCTCCTGACTGAGCTAGTAAAATTCTCTGGACTGTCGGTAAGGCAACAGATGAAAGTGTTTGGATCACTGTGTCACGTTCAGAACAAGAGCTTGATGGTGTAACATGCTGAGCATCAGCTGGGATCAAAGGGAAGCCTTCTTAAGTAAAGGAAGTTTCACAGCCACAGATGGAGACAAAAACAAAGAAACCTCTAACTACAAAGCATTGATTCGTTGTTAGTGGAAGTTCTTTGTAAGACCACGATCACATATGCAAATATGCCACCGTACGGTGACCTAAATGCAGGTTTTTTAGCAAACTTAGAAGGTGGTGGCGTCGCGGCATTTGTTGATGGGAGGCGGCAGTTGCAGTTTTTGATAGCCTGATTTCAGACTGTCACCCTCCAGCCACCCCCCCGGCCCCCACTGCCACTGTCCGATTGTTAGAAGTTGTATGGTAGCAGCGCAGGCACTTGTCAGGGTCCCATCAATGACTAGACCACAATCTGGTGATCCCGGATGCCGTCGGTCCAAATGGGGAGACGGCGTTGATGCTGCACAAAACTCATCATGGTGTTAATAGCACCACAGTGACTCTGACACCTGATCATGACCAACTGCGGTTGACAGACAGAACATTGTGCTGTCTTTGGAGGTATTGGTAGATTTGTAAATTAACAAGATAATAATGTGTGTTCTAAATCTGCTGGGAATGACCAGTGGTCATTTTTAATAGCGAGATGATTATTTTCAGTTACTAATAACCAGAAAACAAAGGACACAATGTCTTGGTATTCTTTACAAATGATACTTTTCAGTGAATTTCTGTTCTTACTATGGAACCCAGGGACAGAGAGGATGTTGGTCTTTCTTATAATCAATTTTTTGTCAAAGTAATCGGTTTTCCATCAATCTGAGCGATCTGGCCAGTCCTTAACTGAGGTTTCCACATGTGAATTTGTGGATCAAGTCAATATTAATTTATTCTCACGTTTCCGTCATAAAAAAATACCTTTAAAGATTTATGCATCATTGTGGGGAAACAGGAAAATATGTATTTGTGAAGGATTCTAGTTGATGAACTTCATGCATGTTTAATGGACGGATGCTTCAAATATTTATGACGCAGAAAAAAAAAGGGCAAAGAAATTCTCAAAGGAACCTTGATTAATGGATGAATTCTGTTATAATTTCCCTACATAGGACTTTCTTATGGGATAATAACTGAGATGCTTGGTGTAACAGGTCACATGGTCACATGTAGGGATGTGCTTGAGTTGGACTGATCAGAACCAGAAGTAGACCTAATCACTTCACAGCCTGCAGTTCCCGTTCTGTGTGTGGAAGGAGCAGAAACGTAATGGATCCCGCTCCTGCTGTAATTAGCTGTGAGGTTTTGGCATTTTAGTGACATTTGCCTCGTTGTTTGGCATCTTAAGCCGTCTTCCAGGTGTGAGCTGAATGGGAAATTTTGGAAAGTCGACATAAAGCTTAACAAATTTCTTCTTTTTTTGATCAAGTGATGTGAAATTTCTAGATTTCCTTCTTTGCCAATTGTGCGTATTTGTCACAAAGAAATATTAAACAGCACAAAAATTAATAGAAAATGGTGCTTTTAAAAGTAATGATTTGGTTTACAGTAAAAATTACAGTAAAAATAAGCTATGCCTGAAACATGTAATATCTGGCTGTGGCTTTTTTGAATTTAAACATCTGTAGTAAACCTGTTTCCTATGTTTGTGCAGGAATTGTGTTTCTTTGCAAAGAAGTTTAGACACTGTTGGGTTTTGTTAGGGGAAAAAAAACAATCTTTAAGTCAGATTTTAGTCATAATTTTGCAGAAAAGGTTTAAAATTGTGACGTTTTTAAACATTTTTCAAAGGTTAAAAGATAGCCTTGGCGGGTTTTGATCATTGTTCCTTCCTTAGAATTTCTTTCAGAATTTTCTAGACCCTTGTTTACAGAAGTTTTTGCAAAGCTGCTCTCAATTTGGCTCCAGCTGCCATTGGTCTCACGTCCAACGTTTGATTGACAGCTTTCATGTGGTAGGGGTGTGGACTTCCGTCAAGCTCACTGATTTGTGAAAGGGGTTGCCACAGACCACCGGGACCATCCTGTGGAAACATCACACAGGAGAGGTAAACCCCCATTTTGCCACACAACCTCCTCAAGCTTGAGGTCCAAACTGTAGTAGGGGAGGGCAAGAAAGTCTGCATGGCTTCCAGGCTGAATGGCTTCACAAATGAGCCGAGAAATTCCGAATGTGAGGAATGGAATAACGGTGTGGGTACCGGATCGACTCGAGCTGCCAGATGTTCTCGGGGTCCTTCGGGGTCCTTCGACCAATGATGACGTCACACTATTTGATTGGCTGTAAGTTGCCACGACCAATGAGTTGACATCGCTAAGTTTTTTTTTTTAACTTTATTGACAGTTGAGGTATCATACATTAAATAACGACAATAACAATGTAATCAACATTACCTCGAAGATCAGTCACCATTGCCAAAAATAACATATTAACACAGAAAATAAAGAATAGAGGGGGGAAAAAAGAAACAATGAACATAACATACAAATAAATAAAAACATAAGTAAAATAAAAATAAAATAAAGGAACATAGAACCAATCTAAATAGTCTAATACTAGTTAAGGGTACTCGTGAAGTTTGTATTTCTGAACAAATCTAAGCAATTTCAAGCCATTCTTCTTAGTCATATAATGAAGTGATTGAAAGTAAAAACAGAGCTCTTTATAAAAGGTTATAAAAAGTGGTTTGGTCGTCAAAAATTTATTTTTGTGTATATAAAACTTTTTTTGCAATATCAGGATATTAAGAACTGTATTTTCTGGTTTATCATATGATATCACACCCAATAAAACATTTTTTGAGTGTAAATGAACTGGCATTGCAATTTTGGAAGAATACCAAAAGCAAAACTCATCCTAGAGTGTTTTTATAATTCCACAGTTAAAGAATAAATAATCCACCGTCTCAATGTCATTCAAACAAAAACTGCAGTCATTCTCTTCAAACCCAAAACGAATCCTCAAAAATTCCTTAGATGGGTACGACGTCGCTAAGTAGTAAAATCGCTAAACGTAAAATCGCCCGCTAAGTAGTTTGTCCAACTGGTGTTACCGTCGAGAACATCCGGCAGCCCGAGTCGATCCGGTACCCACAACGGTCCGGTGTTGTGCCGTCATTGAGACGCCAAAAATCCAAGCATAGGGGGCCACGATCCATCTGCCTTAGGCACCATATGGAGGAGTGACGCCCAGGGGCTGTTAGAGCACCTCACGATAACCAGACCCTCCAAGGTTGCAGACTCCTCCTCAGCAATTGCCAGTTGCTGGCAATCGAGGTGATGTGCCCGTGCAAAAAACTGGCGGGCCCTCCATGGGAATGAAATACTCCACTCCGTGCTTAGCCACAGTGGAGGAAAAAGATGGAAACTCAGCTACTAAACTATGAAAAATGTCATCGCATGACTGGCCCAGTTCCCCCAGCCGCACATGGGACAGTAGCAAAAATGATTGTGTCAATTAGCCTGCGGTTAGCGATATCCACTGAATACCCATTGGCGCACAAAAAATCTGGATCGATAATGGGAACAGACACAGAGGCAACAAAAGTTCCTAACTGAACCCACGTCCATGAAAACAATTTGGTTCCATGAGTTTCGATAGCAGATTTGTTAGCTGCAAATCTGCTATCGAGCGGCGGACCACTGGTCAGAAATGCACATGGCGGGAATACAGCGCTTTGCCTTTTTGCTGAACCTCTGACGGAAACGGAACAGGGAGCTCCCGTGGCGCGCACCCACACCGTCCGGCATCGGAGGCGGGCAAGTCACCTCATTTACATATGGAACAATCAGACCACGCCCTCAGCAACTGCAAAGCCTGTTGCTGAGTTGAATGTCAACTGTGTTTAAGGACAGCAACGACTGTCCCCTTTGAATATACAGAGTGGCTGTTCATCAAATTTGAGTGTCATCTGCATTTGATTTGTGCAGGAATAATCTTTTACACACACGCTGGGATTCCAAACACATCGACAGTAAAGGCAAACCCTTCATCATTCCCTCCACACACGCAGTCCTGTGTTTATCTGCGTAATTGAACGTATAAAAAAAACGCTGCAACAGTGGCTCTGACAGTGGGAGACAAGTTTCTTATGAACTGGAGAAGCAGAATGGCTCCGATTCTGACAGAAATGGGCTTTTAATTTGACGGGCTGGGAAGCTTATATATTTTGACTGACATAAAAAGCTTATTTTGCTCTTGAAGGAAGAAAAAAAACTTGTGTAGCTGTGGTTTGATAGACAAATAAGATATGAAAAATCATCATCCGCTGCTGCAGGATATGCAAGAGGACATAAACAACATAATAGTTTCCGTTATGAAAGGAGCGAGCCGCCAAGATGACTTAATGGAGTCTGCATTAACAGATAAACAGCCGTGTAAGCAGACATGCTGCCATCACACATTGCTCACGTAAGCATATTAAAGTCCACGCGCTGCATGTGGGGCTACTGCGGCTCCTCCGCTGTCTCATGTTGCAGCGAAGAAGTCTCCTGCAATTTATCTATCAAGCAACTCCAGCAGGAGGCTTTACAACAGCACAGTGGTGGAGCTGGGAGGGAAGGATGGCAGCAGATGATGTGGGCCCCCCTCACTGTCCCGATCTCCAGTCTGTCTGGGATTACACCAGGATGGAAGCCCTACATCCACAACAAGAAGTGGAGAAAGTTCTGATTGGAGCGCTTTGAAAACCATCTGTAAAGTTCAAAAGTTAGTAAAATAAAAAAATAAAAAACTTTGGCTGAATTTAAAAAGTTCTCATACTTTCCGTCCAGTCTGTTCCCACCTGATTTAGTTGCCTGGTTTAAACCTTTTCCAGAGCTTTACCCAATCTCAGGTGGTGATCAGGTCACATCCAAACACCTCCTATAACCCCATCAAATGCTTTTAAGATACCAACGCAAGCCACGCCCCCACCAGCACCTGCATTCAATCATTCCCCTGCAGCATGTTTTCGTCGTTTCATATCCTCTCTCATTTCCTCCGCTCTCTTACATAACAGCAAACAAGACACGATTCCTAAACCAATCAACAAAGCAAATTTATCCGAGTCAGATCTAAGCCCATTATGTGAATGGAGCTGACAACAGCCTCCCTGTTGTAATGGAAATCTTAATTACATGCATTAATTATGCCGGGATGAATGCAAAAGAAATTATACAAGAGCTGTTATCAGCCGGTAAACGCGGGCGGATACAAGCAGCCCCACATGCACACGACTCAAGAGGACTTTAAAGATGGATGGTGGAGCCAACCAAAGGCGCCGCTCACCGACGGGCAAGGCAGGAAAAGGTCCAAACCCAGGAATCGGGGGTGTGTGTGTGTGTGTGTGTGCAGAAACATTCCTGGCATGCCGATTTATCAAGTGTCAAACCGCAATGGTTTTGGCTAATCAAGACGTTTAGCTGAAAGACTAGTTTGAACAAGTAAGCTGGATCAGTTCCAGAGTCAGCCACCTGGTGGATGTTGTACAAGACTCTTTCGATTACCATCCAGCCACCTAAAGGTCGGTTTATACTTCACAGCGATCAGCCATCGTATCCAACAGTCTAGTCGATACTACAGTTGGTTGGCTTTGCTTGCGACTGTCCGTGACAATGGCGATGAACTTCTGAGTGGCATTTATACTTTTTAAGCGATGCCATCGTCTCCAGCATTTATTTTTAGCAAGAGAAACATCCTGCTCTGACTTGCTGCGTCAGCGAATGCACGGTTGAAGGATGAGGCAGAGGAGGAAGTGGTGAGTTTGTCCTGTAAACAGAGGCAGGCAATACAGAGGTAAAAAAAAAAAAAACAAGGTTAAATAAAGAAACGGGGCGAATTCCATTCTCTAGTCCTGCAAGATGTGAGGCATATATTTCCAGTAACTGTGATCTGAAAGTGATCTATTTTCTATATGTCTACTATACTATGCCATACTATACTATACTATACTATACTATACTATACTATACTATACTATACTATACTATACTATAAAAAGCACAAAGGTAAAAAATTGCAAGTCTTTGTTGAGGAATTCCTGTTTAAAGTTATTCAAAAAAGATTCAATTCGATCAAATTCTTGTTTGTAAAGTGCTGAACACTTTATTTGAAATTAAGTCTGTTTTTCTATGAATACAGGAATTAATATAAATAATTTTAGTTTTAATATTACCAAAACATTTATGCTTGACGATTAAGAAGCTAATTTCCGTGTTTCCAACTGAATTGGTGAGCCAAAAATATGCTAAATGATGTAAATCTGTTTTTAAAACCGTTTAAACTGAAATGTCTCAGTAGACCTTATATTGCACCATTTTCATCAGAAAGAGGTGTTTATGTTTATATTTTTTTGTATTTCGTATATTCGCTCACATTGTGGTTGAACTTTTTTTTCAAAAGAATCTTTAGATTTTCTGACATAAAAAATGTTACCAGCAGTTTAATGGCTGCGCTGTGACCACATTTCTATGAGGAAATTGAAAAAAATGGTGTAAAAAACATGGAGGTGATTGAAAAACTATTACAGCAGTTCCAATGAAAAACTTTTAAAAGTTCAGTTAAAACAAAGCTTAAAATTTATTCTTACTTTTCCTCATTTGACATGAAAGTCAATGGGTAAAACATGTGCTTTTAATCATCTATGGGCCATCTATAAGTGACATTTATTAACCCATAATAAACTGTTAAGTCATGTATAACTCAATAATAAACTCTTTATTAATGTTTTTTAACTAGCATTAACAGTTATAAAATGTTACCACATATGGCAACCCAAACATTCTAGTTTTTCAGAAAAAATGAGTGATGGATTCATGGCCCCCCCATGAACATTTTTCTTTTATGCCTTGGGCCCCCACAGAATCGAGCAGCGGCTCTGAAGTTGATCCAGGAGCTCTTGGATCCTCAGGCCTGCGCTCTGTTCCCATCAGTCTTCCCCTTCTCCCATGATGGGATTTTTATCTGGAGGCCTGAGGGAGGGATCTGTTTGAGCGGAAGCCTGACAGGCTCCAAGATAGCCGTCCACGACCACCGCGCTGCACCACGACAACCATCAATCTCCACAAGTTCACTGTTTACAAGCAGGACAGTAAACCGGTCATGAGCCGTCGGCGCTCAGGACGCAGTCAGAGAGAAATGAGGTTTGCTCACCTCCTCCGCCCATCGCCGGGGAAACTCCTAATCAACCTCCGAGGTGGATGTACTGTGAGGGACTGGAGCGGCGCAGTGGTGGAGAGGCTGATGTCAAAACCAGTTATTACTTTCAACATTGTTTTCCCTGATTGCAATCACGTCCCGGTTTTGTCTCTAACAAGCTCGGAGGCTCAGAGATCTTTGTGATTTCTTCTGCCGCTTCTTTACAAACTGTCAGATGCACCTAGCCCATCTGATTTCCCGCTGCCATTCCAATTCATTCTCTTTAACAGAACAAGATTGCTGGGTTCCTTCAATGCAACCCTGATGAGATAGGTCAGTGGTGGTTTTGCAGCCTCGGAGAGTAATCTTTCTCTTTCCTATTTTCTTTCTCTTTTTTTTTTTTTTTTTGGTTTCCCTTAAGAATGTGGTGCCTATATAAAAAAAGTTTCTAATTCACATGTGCAATAACTTCTACTGACAAGACAAGGAATCACAGCTTCTGGTAGAAAGAGGATCTTTAGGATTACCATGCGCAAGAAAGAATATAAAGGATGGGAGGAGGTCGTTTCTATGGTTACAGGCAAATAACACCTCATCTTTTTCTGCATAAATAAAGTTTCCCTGTTTTGTTTTTGCAGGTTAGGTTTGTCACTTTTTTTGCGGTAACACATTTTTTATCTGCACTTTCCTTTTTGTGTGTGTTCCTCTGCACTTTTCTTGTTTGTTTCTTTTCGTCGTTTGATGTTTATGAGCAATAATGTCATCTCATGTTATTTCAGAGGGACAGAAGGAAGCATGCTGAATGGAAATTGTTCCGACAATCATCATCCTAAGAGATGGACTGCACTCAACAGGGCCCCGTTAAAAAAAGAATAAAGCCTCTTCATCAGAAATGTTCCTGTAAAAATAAAGACATTTGATTTTAGGAAAAGTTTTTATCAAAAAAACTAGTTTTCGATGTGGTTCATCCTGATTAAGCAGATAAACACATCTAGATGACACTTTTTTATCAAGATGAGGTCTGTTTTTTAACCTTATATACTTACAGTCACTTTTGTTTTTTAAAATCAAAGTTAATTCTTTTATTTTAATCTTTTTTCTTGTTAACAATCCTTTTTTCCATTATTTTTGGACAAGGACCACTTAATTGCCATGCGATCTACTTTTTAACGCTTAGATAACAGAAAACGTGCAAAAATTACTTGATTGGAGTTTTACTGATTCTATTAATTCAGGGTTTGTTTTGTGAAATTCTATGCATCTGGAATGTCTGATGCTTTAAAGAGTCTACAACAACCGAACATTTCCTGAGATTTCTTTTTGAAAACTTTCAAAAATGTTCCAGATTCCTGCAGCACAGGAAGCAGAAACTGTCAGCAAACATCCAGACATTTTCAAATTCCCCTCATATTTTGTTACAAATAGTCTCGAGAGGAAGTAGACAGCAGAACCGTCTTCCACACATATTGAATCCCTTTTTGTGTCATGGGGTTGCTGGAGCCTTTCCTAATTAATGTTGGGCGAAGACGGGGTCAACCCTCAACAGGTCGCACAATCACACTCAAGTGCACACGAAGGGGGAATTTAAAGACAGAGATTGAACTAGGAAACATGTTTTTGGAAGTGTTCCCGGAGAAAATCCACGCATGCACGAGGAAAACATGCAAACTCCACACAGAGAGAACCCCGCTGGGATTTGAACCAGAGCCTTCTTGCTGTGAGGCGTGAGTGCCAGCCACTACACCATCATGTAGCCCAAAATGAGAACCAGTATCATTACAGACTTTGATAAGAACATTTTTTTGTGTTAATTTGATTATTTAAATTTAAAAATCTACAAATAAAAGGAAAAAAAAAGGAACCAATACCATTGAAATGACACATAAACGACGTCATGGTTAAGACATTTTTTTTTTTGCCACAAACCACAGACTTAAAATTCAAATTTCTATCAAATATTCATGATAATAAAATATGACCACATTCGGTGCAAAAACCTACTTGACATTTGATTTTAGTCAAAATATCTTTATAAAAAATGCACAGGGTGATTTTATTCATCTGTTCACTTTTTTTAATTCATAGAGGACACGCTAAAGTAGAATCTGGACTTCAGTGGTATAGAGATTACAGCAAACACTAAACATGAAAACAAGCCAGATAAGAGAAACGGAACATTTAAAAAAAGAAATAAATAATCAATTAATTGAAAATTACATTTAATTTATATTATAAACAGATTTAATAAACCTGTTGTACAAAATATGAAAAACTATGAGATAAAATAGATGAACATGTACTTTGAATTTTAACTAATTCTTTTTTTTTTTTTTTTATGACTAGATTTCTCTTTTTATGATATTGACTCTTTAATGTTTGAAGAATTAACCTAAAGCAGAGCGGAGATGTGCATCTGGAAAGGCCATTATCCATTACTTGTATACTTCACGTTTTTAAAAGTAACAATAATCGTTTACCCTATTGTCATTTTGCATGAACCGATCACCTAATTAATTTTTCTAAATTCTTTAAATAGCAAACCATTTTCTGTGACGTTTGTATGTGAACGTGTGAACCTTCCCCTCATTGAAATGACATCATCATTCAATTTGGAGGCATTATTAGAAACTCACACCTAACTTCAGCAGAAGCTTCCTCTCTGGTCGTTGGACGTCTTGGTGCTCTAAATATAACCCTTTGAATCCGCCTTTTCCACTCGGTGCATCTCGCCTGTCCTAATTGCTGTGGTTTGTTCCCAGCAGGAGCCGGGAGACGATGCCGGCTCACCACGGCTGTTTCTGATCGCTGCAGGCACCACGGCTCATTATGCAGACGAACCAAGGATTTCTAATGACTTTCAAAACAAAACACGGATTGTAATGAGCTTTTCTGCTCTATTTTTGACTTTAGCTGGCTTTAGTTGAACTAGGAATAACCAGGTTTTCCTGGGCAGCTGGGTGATTCTCTGACTGTCGACTGGGATTTTTCCATGTTGAGTTTGTCATTTTTTTTTTTTTTAAACTTGTCCTGTCCAACAGCTAGGCAAACAGATGAGAGCTGAGGGCCTCTTGTGTTGGACATATTTTGCTTTAACAAGAGGGGTTATTAATCTTCAGACAAACCAAAGGTATGTCTGAATAAACCCCTTTTGTAATTGAGGCCAAACTTTATTAATTTCAACCATGTTTGAAAATCTTTGGTGTTGGACCGGACGGAAAAGGAAAGAGGGGAAAAAGAGAGAGGGACGTTAGAGAGAGGGGGGAGTAGGAGGGTGATAATAGGAGGGGAAGGGGGGTAAGACCATGAAGCAGCATAGAGCAGACAGGATTACTGGTTGTTTATCGTTACGGTACGGTTCAAATGTAGTACAAAAAGGGCGGGGCCTGTTCACACACACTCAAATATTATCAACACACCTGCTAGCTGCAAAAATGTCCACATGTCAACATTTTTTTGAGTTTGTCATTTTTGAGTCTGTACGGGCAAAAACTGTCAGCGTTTGGTCCCATGGAGTGTATTTAAACAGCAAACCCCACAAGGAATCTTCAACGTTTTAAACAGAGGACTGGAAGAAGGTTTTCAAAAAGTCTTCTAGAAGGAGGTTTAACTTTAAAATACCAGGTTCCTCGGATTGTTTTTAAGCAAACGTGTCTTTCCGTTATCAGAGTAAAACTTCACAACGGTCATCAAAAGAAATGTTAAAATATTTTTCAATTTGAAAAAATGTTCAGCTGGCTTTTATATATTCATATATATATTGTGTGTGTGTGTATGTTTAAATATATTAAAGTAGTTTTATGGTTTGTTGTGAATTAGTGAGATAAGGTGTGAAGGGGATAAATGTTGATTATAAAAAATTGTCAAGTTTTTACCTATGCTTTAATAGGACAGTGTTTGGCAATTTTCTTCTAAATTAACTTTCAAATCCATAATGTCAGGAGATGTGACCACACGGTTCATCTCAATATTTCGGTAGAACAGGAGCCCCAGACCATGACACTAACACCACCAGATTTATCTAATCCTATTGTGTCCTTGTGTAAATGTAATCCTTATTCACAATGAGCCAAAAAACTGACAGATTCTGCAAGATGTCCGTCCTAAAAAGATGAGATTGGTGCGTAACATTCATCATCGATACACATCTTTTATGAGAGACAAAATGTAAAAGAATGAATCCAGAAAATCACATGAAAGGATTTTTAAGCAATTTATTTGTTTATTGGTGCAGAAAAAGTATTCGCACCAATAAATAGGCGAGAATTGTGTCCCTCCCCACAGACTTGTTATTTCTTAAAGATGCTCTTTTATCCTCAGCTTGTTTCCTGTTTTGATGTCACCTGTTTTTACAGGATATCTGTGTAATGGTATGTTCATACAGGGCATGTCGTAGTTGTGCAAATTGAACAAATCTTACTCCGGATTTCTTCGTTCACAGCTCCATTCTGATATATAAAAGAAGAGTGTCAAATAATTCCAGCCGGGCACAAACCGCAATTATTAATTTCTTCGCCATGATCAATTTTCAAGTTTTTGGTACTTCTGTGAATGAAAAGGGACGCATCCATCAATCACAACCAAATCTGAATACGTGATTGATCAAAGTTCAACCTGGTTTAAGCTTTAATGTGCGTTCAATGGCCAGGCTTTTTTGTAAGTAGCCTGTAGTGCGTGAACATGAGCGTTTTCAACACTGAAGCTCCAAATGCGCATATCCACACATTTTATCCCTCATATAAAACAGGTGGTTAAAACTGGTTTTTATCATCTTAGAAATCTGGCTAGGGTCCGCCCACTACTCTCTCTTGGTAATATGGAGATGCTAATGCATGCTTTTATCATGAGTAATATTGATTACTGTAACGCTCTGCTTGCTGGTCTTCCAAAAACCAACATCAGGAACCTTCAGCTTCTCTAAAATTCTGCTGCACGAGTTCTTACCAAGACCAGGAGGCGAGCTCACATCACCCCAATTTTAAAATCCCTGCATTGGCTCCCCAAATGCTTCAGGATTGATTTTAAGATACTTTGGACAGTTTTTAAATGACTTAACGGTCTTGCGCCTTCTTATTTATCAGATGTTTCAGTAAAGTATGAACCCGTTTTTATGAAAAGGCTAAAGACCCATCTTTTTAACGTGGCTTTTAGCTAATTTTGTATTACTTTTATTTATTTATTTATTTGTATTTATTTATTTATCCATTTTATCTTGTTTTAATGTGAATCACTTTGTGTTATATTTTTATATGAAAAGTGCTTTATAAATAAAGTTTTGATTTGACATGATTTACATAGACTTTTCATTGGAAGTGGTCGCTTGAATGTGTGTGGGTGATGTGAATGTAGTTTGAAAGACACCGATCTATGCCCTTTAACAGTCATACTGCAACCCTTTCCACCAAGACCAACGAGCTGTCGAAGGACACCAACAATTGTAGACCTGAACCAGACTGGGATGAACCAATCTACAATGAACAAGCAGCTTAATTAGAAGAGATCAATAACAGGAGCAACTATTAGAAAATGGAAAAAATACACGATAACTGACAATCTCAGACCACCTGTAGCTCCATGAGGATCTCGCCTGGTGAAACAAATGATTTGCAGAACGGTGGGGAAACAGTCCAGAGATTCATGAGGGGACTGGTCAATGACCTGAAGAGAAGCTGGGACCACAGTCACAAGTGGTTACTACAGTGACACGCCATGGGTTAAAGTCCTGCAGTATGGATTTGTGTGTTTTCCTTCAAAGTATTTCCTCTGCTTCTTTTCATCAGATGGTTTGATAGTTTCTTCATTCACCAGGTTCAATTGGGTCATTTGAAAAAAAAAAGTTTTTTTAAAGTGAATCTCATTACATTTATGACTTAACAATTTGGAAAATTTTGATTTTTCTATCTTTCCTTAACAACATTAATAACTTGATTGTGTTTCCTTAAATGGACCTTGTTTATTTTAGTCTGATGATATGTGTATGACAATAACAGAACATATTTTCACAGCTTCCAAATGTCCCTTTAGAGTTGATTGGGCATTAGATTTCATTATTTGCGGCATCTGACTCACCCATTACCTTGTTTAATAATCTATATATGACAGATTTTTTCTTCTTGGGTTTTTGGACAATATTTTTAGAAATTTCGAGCTGTTCCACTTTTTGTTTTGATAAAGCAGTAAGGACTTGTCTGTCCAGAAAATGTACATCCTGCAGTGTGACGGTGTTCAGATGTTGACGGGTAAACCATACATTATGGATTTTTCATAAAAACTGCATGTCAAAACAATTTAAAAAGGAACATCTACTGGAGGTTTGATGTGTCTGATCAGAGCACAACAGCAAAAAAGCAAGTGAAGCCAACAAAGACGGACGGGAAGAAAAGCACTGGATCCTGCTGGCGGAGTAAGAGCACACTCAAAATTAAAGTTTCATTAACTTAATAATTGCAAAATGAGTCCCTGTCACTCGAGATTTCATGTGAAACTAAAATCCGCAAAAACGTATTTTGATTTTTAATTGAGCTGTCTTGTCATCTGAAGGTTACAGAAAAGGTTAAACACAAGTAATCTCACAAATTTGCCATCATCTCCCAGGAGCGGCGCTCCACTTTCCAGGCGTCCGGCTAAACTGCCACCGAGTGATGGTCTAATTCTCCCCAATCATTCTCTTCTTCTGCTCCTGTTTCTATTTCAGAAAGATGTCCCATCTGGCAGCTCTAAACAACAATGAGCCTTCATTTTCTCTGTTGTTAAATAGAAATGAAGCTGCTCCCATCACAGGTGGGAAGCACACTTAATTGACTCGTGTTAACATCTTTTCATGCCTCGTACACCTGGTCTCTTTCAGCATGCACATTTTGTCCCTGGATTCATTTTCCAGAGCTGTGATTCGGCCATCGAAGGCAGTGATGGACAGTCAAAGCGCATCAACAAACTGCTCAGACCTCAACCATGCCCTGGGAGGGGTTTATTCCAGATGTCAGATCATCTAGACTTTCTGTCATTACATCTCTACACTGCAAAAACAACTATTTTAATACACTTGATATAAAAAAGTAATGATTCGATTCATATAATAATTTATGGTTGACAACACGATTCTTAGTCGATATTAGTTCATTTTGAATGATTGGATGCATTGACCTAAAATCAATCCAGATCATCTTTAGGCAAAACTTCAACAAATGGGAATCAGAGTTAAATACCTGGGTACTGAACAGTGCATTTCTTGCTACGTTGATGAAGTTGACTGCCCCCACAACGTCAGCGTCTATCAGGTCGCCCACGGACTTCCCTTTGTGCCCAATATCATTGTCGTTGTTCGTTGACTCACGAACAAAATAAACATTTCATACCAATATTTGAATATTTTACTTTGTGGTCTGTAAATAAAGTAAGCAGGTCGAACAAAAGACTTGTCATATTGTGATGAGCACATAAACAAAACGTATCATATCTATGACATGGACACATTGTGGCTGTGAAGAATAGTTAGAAACTGCCTTTAACTTTTATTACACTAATGGTTTAAACTTAATTCACTGAGCATGTATTGTCATCTCAAAATTATATTACATTTGAAGAAAGCACAGCCAAACTATTGTTCTAACAGTTTCTTCCCATACTCCCTCTTTTCTGTGCATGTTTTCTGCTGAGCAGGCCTCAGACTTATCTTCACTTTAGCCTTGGAGTTTCTCTCCAGCAGTAACCTGTGGGCGTGATTTTCACACGAGGTCCATCGGATGATCTTCTGAATATGCAAATGCAGGGTTTTTATACCAACCCCATCCCTGAGCTCGTTGGTTCGGACTTTGAATGTACCATGTTCATCTGTCTGTCCCCTTCGTGTTTGTGCGAAGTAAAACCTCCACAAAAGCTAAGTGACTGTCTCTGAGTCGTTATTCATTATTTCTGTGTGTAAGAAACTGACGGGGTTACGAACCTAAAATTTAATACAGTCCTTTCTAGAAAATCCAGTTTCTTCACAGTGGCTTTTCTACTTTTAGTTGTTGCCCATCTAATAGTTTTAATGAGAAGATAGGTGCGCCGCCTTTTTGCAGTTATTTGTTTTTGTAGTTCATAAAAGGATTGTGAAGAAAATCCTAAGAAAGATTTGAACCAAGACCACCCGTTTAGTTTTCTTAATTGAATGCAATACGCTTCCATAGTAACGCCATCATTACCTGTTTTTAAAAATTCTCTTTTCTTTATGTGGACATTATAATACATGAAACAGCCCAAAAGCATTTGTAAAATTGTATTACTACAATAAAAATTACAACAATGTTTAGCAAAGAAAAGTTTTTGCATCACGTCCGGTAGTGAGGGTATTACCTTTCTGTTAGCTGTCCTGTTTTGCCCGCCGGCTGCTTAACGGAAAGGGAATAATGTCCTTAATACCGGGCATGATGCAAAAATGTTACCTTGCTAAACATTGTTGTAATTTTTATTCTAGTAATACAATTTAAAAAACTTTTTTGGACTGTTTCATGTATTTATAATGTCCACATACATAAAACAGTCATAAATAACTTTAAAAAAACCAGACACCATTGGTTTTATCACGTCCCTTTTCTCTTAGGAGCCGTATGTGACGGAGCCGTTCCGTCACATACGGCTCCTAAGAGAACACATACACGCACACCCACACAGGTTGGTGCGCGCGTCATAATCAAAACTCTTCTGTTGTGAAACCATAGTTTCTTACAATTCAACCTTCATTTTTAAAGTTTAGACCTCGGATGCAGACTTGGTCATCAGTAGTTTTCGGCATACACACACATAGAACCGCTCACTCACGGCAGCCGGGCAGCAGCTCAGCAGCAGCCGCGTCTAAGGCCACGCCCCCTCCGTTGACAGCCAAACCGAGGGATTTGTTTTTTCTGTTTATATATTGTTGTCAATCTTATGAAACAGCAGTTCCTAATTTATCTTGTTTTTGTTTCTTGTTTTTTCTTTGTATAGTTTAAGGGGAATTATTTGTGGTTGAAGTAAATGTGATGAAGGACTTTATTGAAAATATTATATTGTGGACGGAAATATGAATTGTTTGAGAATAATTTTCTTTCTAATTTTCTGAGTAGAGTGCCTAATTAGGTGGGAGTGGAAAAAGAGGTACATAAGAAGGTGCCTCACTCTCACAATGGGAGAGGAAGCCTCACTCTCATCATGGCAGAGGGACTGAGAGTTTGAGAGAGAGAGAAATGGGCAGAAGGAGTGCCAGCCTGATGCAAACACAATGAAAGACTCTATTAAAAGGGTAAAAACCCTATGAAATCTCTCCTGGCTTGCCTACCAGTTTTTGTTTTAATATTTTTCTGGATTTCCTGAGAGAACCCCGCGACAACGTATCTCTGCTTTCGTTGTAGTGTTTCTTGATTTAGTCATTTGTAACGGGGTTCTGTAATTCGGTATTCGGTCATTTGCACCCGGATTTGCTGCGGTGTTTCTGTGATTTGCTCTTCTGTTTTAGGACTAAGTAATTTGTTCCTTGATTTGCTGTTGTGTTTCAGTATTTGTTCATTTGTCCCGGGATTTGTTGTTGTTTTATCTTAAATGTAGACATGTCTTGCACCTCTCGGCCACCGCAGCTTTCACTTTAAGACCTTGATTTGATTTAATCACAGAGAAACACAGAAGAAACATCAAAGTTACAAGGGGAACACACAACATTAATGAGCTTCACCTCCATGTTGCTTCTGGACTCTTACTTGCTGATGAGATAATCAACAATGTACTAAATCAATCAATCAATCAATCAATGTTTCCATGACACTTTTCATACCTGGTAACACTTGTGCTCCACACCAAGATAAATATTATAAAACAAGCGTTCTTCCCAGCCAGTGAATCAAACTCACCCGGTAGGGATCAGTGGCCAACTCTGCCCCTAAATGTACCCCAGTGTCCAAGACACAAGGCCGAAGGCCACCTGAAACGACTGCAAAGACAGTCATGGATCTTCTGCCAAGGGTGTCCTGGTGCCACTTGTATTGATGGACACTCTTGTGCTCCAACATGGTGTTTGTCATGGACAAAATATGACGAGCACAGAAGTCAAACAACAAAATACCACTTAGATCAGAGAGACCATTGCTTCCATTCACGGCTCTCCAGGTGCCACTGTTGTTGCCCACGTGGGCATTGAATTCCCCAAGAAGACAATGGAGTCCCCCTGTTGGAGCACTTTCCAGTACCTCTCCAAGAAGGCCAGGTACTCCATAGTCCCACACGAAGGCAAAGGTACATGACCCTTTCATCCACCGGGGTGAACACTTAACGGCTGAGCTGGGAGCTCACAACTAAGTCCACACCTACCCGCCGCCTCTCACCCTGCACATCTCAAGAATGGTAGAGACTCCAACCCCTCTATACGGGCTGGATTTCATAGACAAGGCTTTGTGGAGGTAAGCCCTCTTGTTATTTCTGACTGAATTTAGGGATTCTGAACCGCTCTTAGTCTGACTCGTCACCTATAGCCCGTCTGTCGTGGGACACCATGCCATTGACTTTAGCCCTGGACAGATTAGCTTCTAGGATCACTCGAGTGCGCAAACCCCTCCACCACGTTAAGATGGCGGTTCACGGAGGGGATAAATTTAGTGTTGCAATTCTTTCTGATTCTACTTTTTTTATGTTTTCTTTATTTTTTTTTCCTGAATGAAATAAATTTAATTAAAAAAAATGATCCGCTTAGCAAAAATTTTACACAGGAACTATTTTTGGTTGGGTGGGGGGAACTGAAGTACTCAGAGAAAACCCACACAAACACACTAAATGGTGTGTCGTCCTTTTTTTTTAAAAGTTCTGCCAGATTTTGACAAATTAATTAGTCAGATCTTATTTTTTTATTTTTCTTTATCGTGTCTGTGCAGGTTTTTTTTTTAAATTATCTACCAGCAGAAATAATTATAAAAAAAAAATTAAATTCACAAATTTCAATTTATAATAATCCTAAAAACATTGTAATCTGGTTGGGTGGGGGGAACTGAAGTCCTCAGAGAAAACCCACACAAACACACTTATTAGTGTGTCACCCTTTTTTTTTTTTTAAATGCCAGATTTTAACAAATTAATAAACCCATGTTTCATGCCGGGAGATGGTGTGTGTTATGTCTGCATGTGTCCGGTAGGGGGGAGAAGGGCCTTTAAAAATGTGTCCCCCCCCTCAGGTCTCCTCCCTAACAAGTGATGTTGCTTGTTAGGGAGGAGGACACTTAAGTGAGGGGGGGTATACATTGTTAACCCCCTCCCCATCCACCAAACACACACACACACACTCACACACACACATTTTTATACACCATAAATGTCACAAGGAAAAAAATATTTTCCCTTCTTATGACATTATTTTTATCCCATTTATGTTTCTTTGTTTTTGCATTTCTGCCTGTTTGTGTCCTATATACTATGTACTAAAAATAAAGGCTTTTCCCACGTTTTACCCAATTTATGTTCTTTATTTTCCCTATGTCCCTATTCTAAACATTTGAGTTTTTGCCTTTTTGTGTCCTACTATGTCTAAAAATCATGGGTTTTCCCAAGTTTAACCCCAGTTCAGTTTCTTCCCTATGTCCCTATTCTAAACATTTTAGCTTTTGCCTTTTTGTGTCCTACTATGGACTAAAAATAAAGGCTTTCCCCCATTTTAACCCTATTTCTGTTTCTTCCCTATGTCCCTATTCTAAACATTCAATCCTTTTCTTTTTTTTAAGTCTTTCTCCTGATTAGATTTGGAGAAAACTCTGGATTTTCGCTCTGGTTCAGGATAAGATCTGAAAACTTGGTTTTCAGATCACTTATCAGGTCTTCCAGGTTGAAACTTTCCCTTTTTTCCGTCAGGCAGTTTTCATGTACTGCCTGTTTTTTCCTGACGTTGATCCTGCAGATCATCAGGTTCTTGCTGGAAAATGTATTTTTGCTGCTTCAGAATCAGAATCGGTTCATCAAGGTTTTGGATGTTCTTTTAAAGACGCAGAGTTTTCCTCCTGAGGCAGATCTTCCTTCTTTACAACAAAGTCCCGTTTTTCCTCCACTACCGTCTTGTTTCTTTAACCTCATCTGTTCTTTCTGAACTTGCAGGTCTTGGAGTTCCTTCTTGAGAAGGTCCTGTTTCTCCTTTAACTTGAGGTTTTCCTCCTTTGCTTTTGAGACATTTTCCTCCAATTCATCCAAATTATGAACCTTGTTCCGCAGATCAGCAACTTTATTTTGAAGGTCCAAGTTTTCATCCTGTACAACGTCTGTTTCTGCTGTAATCTCATCGTATTCAGTCTGCAGTGTCTGACGGTGTTTCAGCAGATCTCTCAGCATTGTTTTTTCATCTCTGAGGTCCTTTGTTTCTTCTCGAAGAGGTCCCAGTTTACTCAGTACATGGTTGAATTGAACAGCCAGTTCACGGACTTCATTCTGCTGCTGTTTCAGTTCTGAAACTTCATCCTGAAGCTGCTTCTTTTTGTCTTCAAGTTGGGATTTTTCTTCAGAGATTCTGGTAAATTCAGCTTTCACCTCTTTTACTTCCTTGTCCTTCCTCTGGAGATCTTTGATTTCCTTCTCTAGAGCAGCAATCTCCTGTTTTGGAGCCTGAATCTGAACTTTCAGGTCTTGGAGTTCCTTCTGGAGAGAGTCATGTTTTTCTTTTGCCTTCAGATTTTTCTCCTTTGCTTTTAAAATTCTGTCCTCCACATCTTTCAGATTTGAGAGCTTCTTCTGCAGATCATCAACCTCTACAAGGAGGTTAAAGTTTTCAGCTTCCGTTTGGTCTGTTTCTGCTGTAATCTCATCGTATTCAGTCTGCAGTGTCTGACGGTGTTTCAGCAGATCTGTCAGCATTGTTTTTTCATCTCTGAGGTCCTTGGTTTCTTCTCGAAGAGGTCCCAGTTTACTCAGTACATGGTTGAATTGAACAGCCAGTTCTCGGACTTCATTCTGCTGCTGTTTCAGTTCTGAAACTTCCTCCTGAAGCCGCTTCTTTTTGTCTTCAAGTTGGGATTTTTCTTCAGATATTCTGGTAAATTCAGCTTTCACCTCTTTTACTTCCTTGTCCTTCCTCTGGAGTTCCTTCTGCTGCTGTTTTAGTTCTGAAACCTCGTTTTTTACCTTCAAATTTCTCTCCTTTTCATCATTAAGTTGTTCCTGCACCTCATCCATGTTTGAAACCTGGTGCTTCAGCTCTGCAACATCTATGTTCAGCGTGAGGAATGTTGTCACCAAGTGGTTAGTTTCTTCTTGCATCTCCTTGTATTCACACTCCAATGCTTCACGGTGTTGCAGTTCTTCTGCCAGTGCATTTTTTTCTGCTGTGAAGGCCTTCGTTTGTTCTCGGAGCAATTCCAGTTCTCTCCTTTCCTCCTCACGTCGAGCAATCAGCTGACGTGTTTCCTCCTGCTGCCCTCTCTGTTCAGAAATCTCTTTTCCCAGTTGAGCCCTCAGAACTGTCAGACGTAGCCATTCTTCTTCCATGCTAGGATAGTTGCCTGCCAACCTCTTTTGTTCCTTATTTTGGTCTTTCAGCTCCTGAAGGTTTTGCCTCAGTTCTTTAGTTTCTTGTTTCAAAGCCTGGAATTCATCAAATTGCTTTTTCCAATAAGGTTCAAGGTGTGCTTTGCGGGCAGTCTTCTTTTGGAGTTTCTTCTGTTGGGATTGCAGATCTCTGTTCTCCCGTTCTAAACGTTTACGTTCAGATTTCATGCTGGAGATTTCTTCTTCCATTTGTCGCAGCTGCTGAAGTTTGGACTGAAGAGCGGCCGTCACTCTGTTCAGTTCTTGGTTACTTTCCAAGGCCTGATATGTTTTTGTCCTCTCTTCTTCACACACTTTTTCCACGTGTATCTGCTTTTCCACGTCCACTCTTAGACTCTCCAGCCGCTTCACCAGTTTTCTGTTTTCCTCGATAGCAGCTTTTCGTGTCTTTTTCAAGTTTTTGCATGAAGCGTCCAAATCTTTCCTTTTGCGTAAATTCTTGGAAATTTTCTCCAGATGTTTTCTCAAAGTGTCATTTTGCTGAAGAATGTTCTCTGTGACGTTATTTAATTCTTCCATGGAAACGTCCATCTGCTGAAATTCTTTGCCGTGTGACATTTTGAACTTGTTATGAAATCTCCAAAAGTAGATTTATGCTCAGTTCTTATTTCCGAAAAATGTGAAACCTTCCCGTTTCTCTTTCTCTCGCGTGAACTCTAAAATATCTCTCTGCCAAAGCTCTGACAATGCCTCATATTAGTAAACTTAGGGGATAATATCAGATGTCATAAATGATGTCATCATTTATGACATCTGACATCATCATCATCATCATCTGACATCATCATCATCATCATCTGACATCAAATAAGAAGTGACACAATCCACCTGCTGATGTCAAATGATGTCATCACTCTGAAGGCTCACTGATGATGTCACTCTGCAGACTTTTCTTCCCTTTTTAAAAAAATCTTTTGTTCTTTCCAGCAGCTGAAACAGACATTAAAGGAGGAGTCTGTTTTTTCATACAGGCTTTGTTTATAACTAACATACTGATTACTAATGATGTTCTGCTGTGTGAACGGTACCATAATCAATAATAATGATTTAACGAGGTCAGAAACTTGCATATATCAACACGCCACTCTTTATTTCCATACATCGAATCACTTCTACGTATTTTCATCAGTCACTAAGAATTTTGAACACATTTTTTACTACTTATTTGTGCAGATAATCATTTTTCCAGTTTTACTTATCTAATTACCAACCTAAAGCATTTTTAACATTTACATGCTTCCTCTGGGGAATGCCATCAGAAGCCACAACATCTGCTTTGAAAGCTATGCTGATGATACTCAGCTGTACATCTCCTGATAACGCAAGACCAATAGAAGCACTTCTTAACTGTATTTTAGATGTGAAATCATGGATGGCAAATATTTTTTTTCAGCTCAACCAGGAAAAAACAGAAACAGAGGAGCTGGAGGAAGTGGCTGGGCCAAGGGAAATCTGGGCACCTTTGCTTAGACTGCTGCCCCCACAACCAGGTCCCGGATAAGCGGAAGAAGATGGATGGATGGAACACTTTGTGTTAGGTTCTAAAAGAAAAATGCTACATAAATAAAGATTGATTTGATTAGGATCCAAGTCATCATAACTTTTATTTAACCATCCAATTCATATGGCCCACCCCTGATGCCGCTGAGATCCCCACAGCTAGAAAATAAGGAGGGCAGAAGGAGGCTTTGCTCATCCTGCAGAGCTGCGAGAGGTTCCAGCTGCATTAATGAAGGAGGGAAAAAAACCCTGAAGCATTTCTGTTTGATTGGCTGTCTGAGTCTGCATCGCAGGTCTTTAAAATTAACATCAGCTTCATCTCATCTGTTGCCTGACAGGACTTAAATTAGACTGCAAAGAGAATTCAATGACAGGAACCTGCACAGCAACGCAGAGACTCGACACAATCGTACAAAAATTCCACCTGCGTCAAACCTGCGACTGAGTGGAAAAGGGTGATCGATGAACAGAAAAAGCAGAAAAGAATGAAAAAAAAACATGAAAATGTGAAGACTTTCTTATTCTCTGAGTCGAGTGGTCACTCGGTTAGCTCCATAGGCTAACAGCAGGAAAAATTCAAACATTTCTGACTTCCTGTAAAGCAGCTTTTACACTGAACGCAATTCGCTCAGCAGAAGCTTTAATGTTAAATATGTGTACAGACGTGATCGGAGGTCCGGCATTCTTTGAGTTTCAGTAGCTGGGGTCCTGTCAACATCAATCTGGCGTTGATCATTCGATTAGTATGGATTCCCAAACCAATATGGAGGAAAATCTGATCATTCTTCTTCTGAACTTCATATTTTTCGTGATTGTATCGAGACGAAGGAAAAAACAAAGGTTCTCTAATTTGATTCTAATGTCCTGGGACTAATGTTGAGATGGCATGCCATCAAACTGGGTCACAGGGAGACGGAGGTAGCGCTGAAAGTGGTCATCATTCAGACGCAGCTCCTGCAGTAGATGGTAAAGCTCAACGTACTGGCCTTAAGCTTCACTTGAAATGGGTCTAAACATTTTTACTCCAATTAAAGTCATTTTTTTTTAGTCAGTAGATGATTCCAGCTGTTAAAAAGATGAGCAATTTTGTCTTTAAAAGGTCCACGTTTCAAATTTGAATTTCCTTTTTAATGCAATTCAGGGGCAAATCAATCCATCAACCAATGAATCAACATGATTTACCAACCAGCCTTTAAAAATGTTTCAAAAATTTCAAATATTCCAAACTTTACGCAGATTACTGTTTTATGTTAAAAGTAATGTATATTTATATGTGCTTTTATTTTTCTTCAGTACCTCTTTTAGTGGGTAAATAGTAGATGATAACTCTTTATGCTAATACTTTAGCTTTTACTGTTGTGGTTTTAAGACTGATTTAAACAAAACATATAACACCTTAAGGCAGATAGCTATTGCTTCACCCCGTATAACCCCCCACACACACCAGTTCAAATCGTTAAGACTTTCAATTTGAAAACCTGCCTAGAAAAGTATAGGAAGAAGATAAAGATATGCAGGAATCGATTTCCAGACTGAAACTGGACTGGAATCAGGGCCCATTCGCAGAACCTTCTCACCCCCCCCCCCCCCCCCCCTCTGTATTTTTATGCTGTTTTCACATTCAGGTGCTTGAAGTCCAAAAAGTTGAGAGGCAGAATAAACGACTGCCTGAGGAGCCAATAAAAACCCACTTCATGTCAGGTTATGTAAATCACAGGGGTAATCATTGAGACGGTTTAAGAACTGCCCTTTGTGCTCCATGATTATGCTCTGAAAAAAAAAGCATGTGATGGAGGGGTTGTTCTGGTTCGCTGGTCTTTTTAGATCAGGAAAGTGGTTGGAGAAAGAAAACCTGTAGCTGGAGTCTTTGATCGATGCTGAGTGTTGGGATTTTCTGCTCCACCATCTCTTTGAAGTACCTCCTCCCAAAGCCGAGGTTCTGCTCGCTCTTTGAGCTTCACTTGTTTATTATAATTAATCTCCCTGGATGCGTCTGAGGTAAAGTTCATGATTATTACATTCCAGTATGCACTTATAGTAATCTAAATAAAGACATTTTTGAGTGATTGGTGGAAAAACGGGGTCTTTGATGACGTCTTTTTATTTTGTTTGAGCGTTCATCAGATCCAGAGGCGGGTAGAGTATTCAAAGATTGTACTCAAGTAAAAGTAAAAGTAATAATCATTCAGACAATTACTTCAGTAAAAAAGTAAATACTTCGAAAACGACTAAAGCTACGGACACACCGGGCATGTGCTGCGCGCTTAATGCAGTTCTTGAACAGGCATTTAGCCCATGGTTTTCTCAATGGGCAAGCAGGGAGGGGTTTCTTTTTCATTTTAAACTGTTTACTAGCACCAGTCCGCCATCTACAATTGAAAAAGAAATGGAGCAAAACGTTGGAGCAGTGCTCAACCCACGAAAACAAGTGAGTTCTCACATTGTGACTTAAAGTGAGGAACAGCCCCTTCCAGGAAGATTGCGCTGCCAGCACCGCCCCCAGGCTAACAGACACGCCCACCTTCTGCGTGGAGCTAGCGGTGATCAGCTAAATGCTTTCCTTTTACATGCACGATAAGCAGATCCATCTTTGCAAAAGTTTGGATGTTGTTTTTTTTCCGGGCGAATCGCTCTGAGTTAACATCATGAAATGGGCGGGACTCACAAATGAGAGATCGAGTTGTCTTGATTACCTAAAAAATAACTCATATTTCATTAAAAAATAGTTATTTAGTGTTCCAAAGGTGAGATATGATCATATACATATGGATATAGTTTACTCTGAAAGGCTTAGAACAGCACGGTATGGGCCCTTTAATACTTGATCCTGTTTATACAGGCCAGTTTTATTGATGGAGCCCAACTGGACCAAGTGATCAATGCTGTAGAAAAATCATTCACATGAACATTGATTCAGTTCCATTCTTTTTTTTTTATATAGCCCAATAGTACAACATGGTTGTCTCAATGGGCATCACTAATTGTACAAAACATAAAATCTGTTATAAAATACAATAGCTGGTTGCTAAACTAAACCAAAAAGACTGATCTAAACAGGGCATCCCTGCCTTTAGACCTTCCTTCTCTGTAAGAAAAAGCTCCTAAAAAAACCAACAATAGCCTGGACTTCTCCAGCATTCAACAGAAGCAACACACATTGGAGTTTGTACACGTCCAGCCACACTGTAAACTATCCCCTTCGACACCCAGAGAGGGCGGACTTCATCCAAACAACAGGACTGAGCGCCATTTGTAAATACTGTTTTGTCAAAGTCTCTGTTCACTGTAAATACAATCAGCAAGTGAGGTTTGCTTCTATTCTACACTTCCACTCCCTGAAACGAGCCTGCCTAGCCCAAATTAATTTTCACAAGTAAGGCGTCAAAGTGCTACATTGGGAGTTAACGGTATCAGTCTGGTTTTTTTACATGTTGCAAACAAGACTGGGATTTATAGCTACTGAAAATACACAAACACGGTTAATGCTTCCAATGCTGCTAACATGTCACAAACAAAGTCTAGAGTTACTTTCAACACATTTAATAAAGTCTGACTGACAGATGGACTTTTCTCTGACTCGTCTGTCTTGCTTAATGTCTTTTTATTTATGTTTAATTTATGTCGTCTTATTATACGACATGAATTTGAAAATAGACCATTTATTGACGGTGTGCCTTAAAGTGCAGAAAACATGGTTACAAACCTCAAAAAAGGAAAAACTTTAGTTTTCAGTAGAAAAAAGAGCAGAAGTGGATGGAAACTGTCATTACGCGACCATATTGGACATTATTTAACCTATTCTTTTTTAAGACAAAAGCCAAGTGTTTCTTGAAAAAAAACGGACTTTTTGGATTTTTGTTTTGAAATATTTTTTAAAAAAAGACAAAATCGTGACAGCCTTAAAAAAGCAGCATTTGAAGCCCGCTGAAAGACTAAAGCAGAATCGTTTTATCTATATAACTGGGAAAGTGGTAAAATTACTTTCTGGAGTTATAAAAAAATTATAGTTTTCAGACTTCAAAGATCCTTGAGAGCTCCTTCGCAAATATTAAGCTACATTTATGGAGTTATGCTGAGGAGCTGCAGACACGGCATCTTCCCCATCTGGAGGTTTAAATGATACTTGACTATACTTTACATCAAAAGTCTCCTCAAACGCTGGGGCCCTCTCAGATTTATTCAGCATGTCTGATTTAGGCTTCATTTTAAAGGTTGCTCCAAGTTTAAGTCAAAGGAAATGTCATATATTATTACAGTGAATTTTTGCGGCACTGCACATTCGCAGTTTTGCATGTTTAACTGAAATCAAGACGAGAATCGCAGATAACACAGAATAACAAAGATCTTCTTCAAAGCCAGAGAAGAATATGTCCATTTCAATGGCAAGGAACTACAATGAGGATGAAAGGATGGTTTTGGGATAATATTTGCTGGGTTTGATGGATTCTGCGAGATGTTTCATGTTTCTCCTTGCGGGCCTGTCTGCGGGCAGCCTCTCAGACTGCAGGGTGGATGGAATTTGTGAACTTAAAGTTGACTGACTGATGAAAAAGCATCTTCTCTTGGAAAAGCAGCTTTGAAACTTGCCCCCCCTGTTCCCTTGGCAACCCGTTACACAACAGCTTCTGGCCTACATAGACACACAAGTCCTGCAATATTACTTATTGACTAAAAATGAATGCTAGAAAGTACCTTCAGTGTTGGGACTGCAGTTTTAACCAATTAGTTGTATTCATTTTAATAATGAAGTCTTTCCCCTTTCTGCAGACGTTTGTTGTCTCAAACACAAATTAGATGTACTTTGCCGACACAGACAGATGTTGGCTTTATTGTTCTCAGATTTGGTTTTACTCTTTATTCTGCACCAAAAGTAATTTAGTTAGTGATAAAAGTAGCGAAAGCTTTGCAGGGAATGTTTCTTTATAAAATTGTTGTCCATAAATGAAATTAGACCTGCTTAAGCAAAATTATTAAAGATGGAACATTTTCTCCAAAGGCCTTGGAGGTGCAACCACTTCCTGTGTGTTGAAGGAACTTGAGCTAAAAGACTGTTAAGTACGAGACAACACAGTGCCCTGGATTTTAACACAATTTGGACACCATGCTCACTATTTTTGTTAAACGATAAATATGAACTCACCCATTTGCCGAAGTAAAAACATATAAAATATGAACTAAAGCTATTTATTAATACACTGATATAAGATATCGTAATTTGAAATAATCATTTGAAAACATTTTTTTCATTTGACAAAATTTCTACTCTCACTGTCAATGTTGTGCTATCCTAGGCACTTTAACGTTGGGAGTTGGGTCATCTAGACCCACTAGACAGTGGTCTGAACCTTTTTTCCTTAATGATTTGTGATCTTCACTGGTGTCCATGGATTACATGAAATCTTTCCACCTTTATCCACCTTTGTCATGGAAGAAATAACACATCAAAGTAAGGGTGGGGTCATCTAAGATAGCACAAGGGTTGCGAACACCTTGCTAGTACTGGGTTGGAACCATTTTTGCCTTCAGAACTACCTTAATCCTCAGTGGGATCGATTCAATAAGGTACTGGAAACATTCTTCAATGAGTTTGGTCCATCTTGACATGATAGCATCACACAGTCGGTGCAGATTTGTCAACTGCACATCCATGATGCCAATCTCCTATTCCACCAAATCCTACAGGTGCTCTACGGGATTGAGATCTGGTGACTGGAGGTCATTTGAGTCCAGTGAACTCATTGTCATGTTCAAGAAACCAGTCTGAGATGATTCCAGCAGGATGACAAGTTTCATCAATGCAAGATGTGTGAATTGAAGCCTTGGTTTCCTGTTCTTAGCTGACAGGAGTGACACCCGGTGTGGTATCCTGCTGCCGTAGCCCATCTGGCTCAAAGTCAGAAATGTTGAAGTGTGTTCTTCTGCAGACCTCGGTTGTAACCAGTGGTTCTTTGAGTTCATGTTTCCTTTCTATCAGCTGGCCATTTTGCTTCTACCTCTGGCATTAACAAGCCCTTTCCGCTCACTGTACGGCTGCTCACTGGATATTTTCCCTTTTTTGGATCATTCTCTGTAAACCCTAGAGAGGGTTGTGGGTGAAAATCCCAGTAGATCAACCATGCCATGATCGAGGTCACTTCAATCACCTTTTCTTTTCTAATTCTGATGCTCGGTTTGAGCTCCAGCAGATCGTTTTGACCGTGTCCACATGCTTAAATGCATTGAGTTCCTCTCAGGCTTCTTAAAAGTTTGTGTTTATGAGCAGTTGGAAAGGTGTTCCTAATAAAGTGGCCAGTGATTGCATATTTGCCAATCTACTCAGATTAGATGCCCTCTAGCTTTTCGCAGAGACGTCTGGGAAAATTTTCAGGGTACTGGATTTAGTTGTAGATTCAGACAAAAAATTGGCAAACTCCCTAATTGGTGCACTAAGTAGTGATGGAATTCTGAGATAATGTTGGTCTATTCTTCTTTTGCTTACAGGAAAGCTCATATGAACATGATAGGAGTGTAAGAGTCTGTGATCCATTACTAACCCTCTGTTTTTCCCTTTGTGAGCAACGTTCAGCGTTTTTTTTGTTTCTGCCTGGCAAACATGCGATGCTGGGGGAAAAAGGACCCAAGTTGTGTGAGTGCACTGCTCCATGAGAGCGCTTCAAGATCTTATTTTTGCTTTTCAATGCCTAAGCCTCTTGTCTCTAATCTGTGCTACTTAGTGTGTAGGTGTGCACCACTGTGAAATGCGCTTTTCTTCTGTGGCTCCGATTTCACATTGTTCCTGCCAACACAGAGAGAGAAACTGTTTGACAGGACCTAGCACTGATTTTTTTCTTTTAACCAAACAAAGCAGGTTCGAAAGAACGAGAGCAAGAAGAAGCGGCACAGCTCTGAGCACTGGCTGGCTTCCGGCACACCCTGACATCATCATTACATGTTTATGAGCTATTGTTTCGGCCACACAATAGACGCCAGGATGTGATAATTGTGGCTTCCAAAAGAGGGGGCGCTTCAGGTCTCACAGTGTTCAAAGAAAATGAATATACTGGCTTCTCTGAATTAAGGAGTTTATTCTGTGAAAACAGTGAAAAAAACTTTTAACTTCCAGATTGAAGCTGATTTTTAAGCAAAGGAAGAGTAACCAATGCACAGTTCAGCAGACATTTTACAAATGAGTGATTGGGCAAAATGGAATAAAGTAAGAGTATTGCTGGGCCCATAAAAACCCTCCCTTCATAATAATGAAAGAACACGTAAATCAACGTAAAAGCCAAAGTTCGTCAGGGGTTAGTGCATCAATTACGTAATTTGAATGTGATATCTGCTAGTTCTACATCATGTGTGTGAGTTATACATCAGTGGTACACGCTTAAAGAGCCTGTGAGATATACGTAGAACAGTCCTGAAAAGCCACAAATCTGCGTGTGCATCTAGCAAAAATCAAATACAGTTGTGTAAGATTCTTGTAATAATTGCTTAAAAACTACATAAAATATACATAAACTGTAATTCTAAACCAAAACCATCGACGGACATCTGCAGACATCGTCGTATGATGCATGCAAGAAACACATAAGGATTATGTATCACGCCTGTATCACCAAAGACCAAAAGTTCATACATAGAAAATATTTAAAAGTAAGGAGTAGCTGTGTGACATGGTCTTTATGTCCAGAAAAATACAATATGTATGTTTTCAGTGTAAAGTTGGAGTTTCCGTCATGGGGTTAAAGGATATTGTTCCCGTTTAAAATCAGCCTCTAGTGGTTATTTAAGAGACTGCAGTACGTGGGTTTAAATTTGGGAGTGGAATGTGGGGGCTGAGTCAGACTCCTAACTTCAACACTAAATGTTCCTTTCAACAAACATCTAAAGTCAGATTCAAAAACCCCAGCTGGCCTTTGTTCTGAGTTTGAACATCAAGAAGTTATTTCGTTGTAATCTTAAATCCTCAGTTTTAGTTTGCAGCTTTTTTGTCCAGACCGTTTTGTTGAAAGACAAAGTGGCCGATGATCACCAAGATGGCAACGACCACAAAGCTAAAGATAAGCCTTTGCACTTTATTTTTACGACTGTCATTTCTTTTTCTTTTGAAGATATTGGCTTAAAGTTAATAAAGAACTAAATTCAAGTACTTTTATTTAGATAAAAAGGACCAGAACAGTATAAGATGAAGCCTTAAGAAAACAAAATACCAATTACTAAAAGATATTGAGGGAAAAATGGCTTTCCCAACAAAAAGTTTTTTTGTGTGACTGTGTTGAGTTTGATCTCCTTAGAAATGACAGTTAAACCCAATTTGTGTTTGGACTGTTTATCTCTGTGAGCCATCAGCGGCTGCTTTGTTGAATTCATCAGTGGCTCTAATTGACATCCCAATCGGAGAGTAAGGAGGCTTTCTCCTTAATTAACAACTGCATCAATTAGATCGGATCAATCCACAGGATGTGTACTGCAGGATTTTAAGGTTATCTGATTAAAGCTTTGGTTAAAAACATTTTTTTAAAGGAATTTTGAAATGTTTCTTTATAATAGTTTACTGTAATAATGTGGAGTTCTTCTACTCAGATTCTAATCTACTGTGCTGCTAAAAGTGGCTTCTGCAGGTTTGTTAGTTTTCATTTATTTATACATTTTTTCCATTACCAGGCCAATTTACACACTAAAGTCATATGGATATACCAAATAAATATAATACAAATTTAAATCCATTAAAAATAAAAGAGATAAGTTCATTATTTCAGTTTTCCAAAAAGTAAATATGTGTTAACTTTTTTTAATTACAGTTAACTTTTGTTCCACCTTGAATTTTAGAGATGTGCAACCTCTTCATCAATGTATTCACTGTAATTGGATGGATCACAAACTGGCTTTGCTTTTATCAGCAGAGAAATCTGGTTTCTCGTGGCTGCAGTGCCTTCACGAAACGGTGTGAAATAAGCTGAAAGGTGTGAAATGTTGAGGCTCCCACGAAGAACAATGAAGCCCTGGGCAGGTGACTTAGCTCTGTAATCCTCTCCCCACATGTAGGACCGCTGCGTAAATTACAGAAGCAATGTTAAAGCAGAAAACGAAACGGGAGGATTTTCTACGCAGCCGTCAGAGAGCGGGCTCTGATCTGCGCTTTGGCTCGTGGGAGTTCTCCTTTAAGGTTTTGGAGTTGAGATCCCTGTTCTTCTGCTCCCTGCTGCTGGTGTTTTAATGTACCGGCAGATCTTTACATAGAGTCCTGGGACCACTGTGTTGAGGATTTCAGCTTGAAGATCCATAGAGTCTCTGAAGTGTTTGTGCACATTTCCTGGCTGCAAAAGTGTTAAAATAATTCAGAAAAACTATAAACAAATGTCAATGTTTTAATTGTTATTTAAGGTTTATTAATCCTTCCATTCCAAAGAGTGATGACAAATTAAAGCTGATTCTATTGGTTTGGTTCACTAATGTGAAATGATTCAACTGCAGCCTTTTTACTTTTTTACAGAAATCTGAAGAGTCTTACTGTTAGAAAAATAAAAGCAGCCGTCTGGATGAAAAAAAAAATCAATTAGTTCTTTGAGAAAATGCCTTTATAAGTGACTTTCAGAAAGTTTTGATGGTTGCTGAAATTGATTGTACCCTTCGTGGATAAAAGATTGAAAAAGCTTTGGATCAATCTAATTGCAGCCAAATTAAGAACGACTGACGGTCAATACTGCATCAGATGTCAAAGCACTTTGGAATGTCAACGTCTTCCATTATGAGAGTTTTTGTATGAAGTCCAAGTGTCTCAGTGCCCCAGAGTTCTGAATAATTGATAATCACTGGTAGCAACAAAGAAGCTGGTGGCCTAATAACAGAATCAAGAACAAACTAGAAAAGGACCAACATTTCTAGAGATATGAAGATGAAGACTGAATGAGCAGCTGTGTCCTAACAGAATTAGGTCTGCAAGAGGACAACTTCCAAAGTGTCCAATATTAGGGAACAATATTGCAATGGCGATATGATTACAATACTTAAAAAAATGGATAAAACAACTAATACATAATTTCCATTCCACTGCAACAGTTTTATTCAGATAAAATTCAACGTACTTTAAATTATACTCCAAATGATAAGGGTCAACATAAGAGGGAGGCATCTCACTTACGAGGGGTCAATTCGATTGATCAAATGCAAAAATGAATTCATTAGATTGATCTTATGTGTTTGGTGTGAGTGCAGTTTAAGAATCACAACCGATCTGTAAGGACAAACAAAAATGCAATTTGTTGCACATGTTTCCATATATGCACTATTTTTATATGTGACATTTTTGAAAAAAACAAAGTAATTGTTTCATTGTTTCCCACTAGTTTTAATCTTTACTCTTCTGTTGTACATTGGAAAAAAAAAACATTTGTGATTTGGAAACAAGTTAATTCCCTAAAAAATGTTCACATTGTAAATAAACGACCACGACTAGAAAACAACATGCGGGCTTTGATGACGATGCTTTAAAGAATTAAAATGTGTTCATGAAGAGGTTCAGAGATCAGAAGCGTCTTTTGTTAAAATAACAAAGCATTTCTTTAAATCTGACACAAGTTGAAACTTTTCAACTATTATTGCTTCTTTTTTTTTAGCGAAAAAATAATCACCAACTGAAACTTTAACTTCACTTTGACATTTAACAGATTTCACCAGGTTTGAAGCTGTTTTCACTTCACTTTTTGTTCGACATCTTTCCAAGCTTTTCTCATAATCTGCACTATAGAGATCTAGAACTACTTACCTGCATCCGCCGAACACACGAAGTCAAACCAGTTGAAACCGGTTAGAGTCTCGGTAGTGACGTGTGGGTAGTTTTCTTTTCAAAACAAGGGAGTGCCAACTGTTTGAACAATCATCAAGAAGGAGAAATTAACAAATGCGGTCTGTTCCTGGCTGGAATTCTACGACACCAAGTCTTTTATGGATCAGAATAGAGCTGTGGAAGAAAAAGCCTGGAGAAAGAGTTATGACATTTGCACCACTTTGACATTCCGCCCCATGCCTCTTCCCAAATGCAAGTAAATGCGCTCGTAGCACGTACTTACAGTCCAGTGTGAAAACCATATTTAGCGTGTTCTTGAACAGGCATCACATGGCCAGTGTGTGTGTTTAATTCTAATGAGCTTTTCTAGCTTGTTTTTCACCTTTTGAATGCTTGTGTGGAACTCCTTTTTTCTGGGTTTTCATGTTTTATTGTAAGACTGTACAAATGACTTGCTGCATGGACAGGTCCTTTTACTACTTTCTTGTGATTTTCTTCTTAAGATTAGCGTTCTTCTCCTGTTTCTAGGCTGCCTCTTTTAGCCGTACAGCTCATGCTTCCCGTCTTCCATCAGTGAGACGTCTCCAATCAAACACGACTTCGTTCTCCTTTAAATGCTGCTTTCACATCTGTGTCATAACTGGAGATTAGGAAACACCATAATTGTGATTCAGGCGAGTTGGAAATGACGTGTGGTCTTAAAGGAGACACAATAAAACTCAGAAAAATGCTGATGTTCATTAGTGAGCTGACAGCGAGCAGATGATCCAATCGAGTGAGGACTTGAGAGGCTGCATAGAAAAGCCAGGTGCGAGCAGGTGTGCTTAGTGCGATCAGATGGGCCTGTGCTCCTGCTCTGAACAGCCTCTTTGACGCGATCCTCCATCTTTTTGAAACAGTTTCCAGCCAGAAATACAACCCCCTCCAGCAGCGATGGATCCTAGAAGGCTCCTCTGCCCTTCAGACAGCTCCGGCTGTGCCAGATAATCCATCCAACCGTACCACCTCCGGGGAAAAATTCCCTGAAAACATCCGTTGTTGTTGGCTTTTCACCAATCTCTGTTTCCATGAGCCGTAAATTCATAGAAAGAAGTGCTTTCCGAAGATGCATTTTTGTGTTCAATTGCAGCACTTTACCCCGTCTGTGACAGTAATGAGCCTCAGTGTTCGCTGCCTGAACAAATGGAATTCACGCAGCTGAATTAGGTAATGAAATCCATAGATCAAGTTAAGGCTCCGCTTTTGTCGAAGAGGGGAGGGAGGGAGCGAAAAATGTAATATTGTTTGTTGAATTATCGCCCCTTTATGGATAGATCTTTAAAGCACCGCTGAAGGTTTGATTTCCCTCCACTGTGCCCGTGTTTATGCACAAATGTTTATTTTTAAAAGCGCAGCAGAAGCCTAGAACCCCTCTGTGTGGTCCAAAACAGGCGTGCCATAAAAACAAAAACAAAGACGGCTCATTAAAGAAATGGCTGCAATAAAGCTGTGACGTTGCATTACTTTTCCTGAGAAATCTGATTGGTCAACCGTGAAAGACGACCCAATCGCACCTTAATGACAAGTGGAGAGGATTTTAAGTACAGTCACCCGTGTGTTCCAGCTCTGTGAGGGAATTGCGCCTCAAAGTTCCACTCCGATTGTATTTATGTCTGTTTTCAAAGCGTTCCCAGCGGTCTTTTCATTGTGATTGTGGCGTTTTAGCCAAAATCAAAAGACGTGTCGTTTTTTAGGACATAGTTTCTGCAGAGTGGCAGGAGTTCTCCAAAAATTCCCCTCTTCAATGTGGGCAGGACTGTTCCTTAGTTTGCACTTTGTTTACACCCTCTTCCACTAGCTTACAGCCCTTCACAACACCAACCTACCATCAGGCATCAGGCGGCCGTGGTGCAACGGTAGGGAGGTCGACCAATGATCGTAAGATCGTTCGATTCCCGCCTTGCACGCAAGACACTTGGGCAAGACACTGAACCCCACTTTGCCTCTGGTGGGAGGTAGGCGCCAGTGTTTGGCAGCGGCATCGCCACCATTGTGTGAATGTGTGTGTGACTGGGTGAATGGGTCTGTGACTGTAAAGCGCTTTGGGCCTTGTAGGTAGAAAAGCGCTATATCAGTATACGCCACTTACCATTACAACAAAATTGTGAGCATGTTGAAGCTGTCCAGTTTTTAGCTACATACCAGCTCCATCCATTTGTCTGCAAATGGATGGAGTAGGGAGTTTGTGAGTGACTGGTTGTTGTGACTGATTGAAGATTTTACGCAACAACTACAAGCTTTTTCAAATGTAATTTTTCATCTGCTCCTGATTCATAATGATTTCAATAAAGAAATACTCAGAAATGCAAATTTAAGGTCAATTTTCTTCATACATGTCCTCCATCATAAGAAAATGTTAAAAACACCATTTTCATTTCACTTTTTTTATACGCACTGAAAGAGAGTTTTCATTAACGGCTACTGAAATGCCCTTTAGCAAGACGGCCTGACCTCCCACTCATTTAGAGAGTGAGCATATGCTAAATGGATAACACTGTGTGGGAATCTGTAAGAGGAGCACCTAAATGATATAGGTGGTTGGTGCTGAGGCAGAATAATTGAAAGTCTCAGGTGGGCAGGAGGAAGGTGTGGATATTTCCCACACACACACGCAGCCACGCACACATACACACACACATAGATTAGCTCTAATGATGATGGAGATTCATTTCAAGCCGCGAAGTATAAAATGAGGTAATAAGTGCCATGCGCTCATGAGCTGTTCAATGAAGACTTTAAGACAGATCCTCTGCTTGATGACTTCATGCGACAAAAAACATTAGAGTTTCCGAAAAACAAACGAGTGTGTGGCTAAAAGGAGCCTCCAATTAGGGGATTTGCCATCATCAGTGAGTTAATTAGCTTCAAAGAAGATTTTTTTTTTTAGGATTTTCTTATATGGTAAAAGGCTTCTATTTGTATAGAGCTTTTCTACCTTCCTCAAAGGCCCAAAGCGCTTTAGAGTCACTGTCCCATTCACACACACATTCACAAACTGATGGCGGCTTACTGCCCTACTGCTGCACCACAGCCGCCCCAAAAATACATATAAAACACCATGTTTAATTGGTGGCGGATGCTGCCACAATGAGTTTCTGTGGATATATACCAAACAAAGATAATCATTTACATTTTTTAGGGGCTGCACAGTGGTGTAGTGGTTAGCACATGGTTTGAATCCTAACTGGTTCTCTATGTCGGGTTTTGCTATGCTCACACCAGGCTTAGAAAGTGCATTCAAAAACAAAAAGTCTATATAAATGCATTATATGCACGTTTCGTGCTTTGGCATTCAAAACTACACACGTTTATAACCCTTGTCCTATCTTGTGGGGTCCAGATGACCCCACCCTTACACTGACGTGTTCTTCCTACCACGACAAAGGTGGATAAAGGTGGAGAGGCTTTCATGTAATCCATGGACACCAGTGAGGTTCACAAATCATTGAAGAAAAAAGGTTCAGAGCTCTGTCTAGTGGGTCTAGATGACCCAACTCCCAACGTTAAAGTGCCTTGGACAGCACACGGGTTAAGTCTGTTTTTGACCCCTATGTACAAAACACAAGGTCATTGAATGCACATTGACAATCAAACCAGTAGGACTTTCACCAATCAGAGACACAGATTCGGTTGTGACGAATGGGCAATGTTGGGGGTAATGGATTACAAAGAAATTAATTACTGTAATTTCATTACTTTTGACTGTAATGGTGGAATGTAACGAATTATAGTTCAAATATTGGTAATTAATTACAATTACTGAACTATAGAAACACTTGTTACTTCGTTACTTTGGTCTTGTAGGCTCTGACATTTTCTCTCAGTTAAATGAAATGAAACGGAGGTTAATTTAAAGAAAACACTGAGTTACTGGCGTATACGCAGACGCATGCAAACACAATGTTTGGTCGAAGTACAAATATACCCTCATTGCTGCTGTCACATTGCTTTCCAAATTGGTTCAAAGCAGAGATGAAAAGAGTCGCTACAAGGAGTCTTCTCATCTCAGAGGAGCAGCAGGAGCAGCAGAGCAGAGACCGCTCTGTGTACTGATGTGCTGGTTGTGAGTGAAACAACTCCACAGCTGGCTCTTTGGTGTGAAAGACACGAGCTGGGTCCTTCCTGGAAGTCGTTTATTCTATAATATTTCACCATTTCTAATTTTATTTTTCTCTCTAAGCTGCCAGTGACTGCCTCTCTGGTCAATATGAGTTAGCGCTCAATACTCCACAGAGGGGGGTAGGGGATAGACCGGTAACTAACATTGAATAAAAGGCAGACGTAGAGAGAGAAAGGTGCAACTCACTGTAATGGAAAACCTAAAGTCAGCGTAAATGAACATGGAAGCATTAAACAGTTCTTTGTATTTTCAAAAGAGTGGGTTCATTTTAGATTTGATACATAAGAATAACGGCATAACAGGTTCATTTCACTTTGACTAGAGCACAAGTATTGCAACTTATTTTTGTGGCATTTTTTACACTGTTTTCTGATTTCTGATGAAGGCAGGTTAGGTCTTGAACCAGGTTCATACTTTGCAAAAGGTCATTTCTTTAAAATTAAAGCTAAATGAAAGACAGGAGGATCTTGTTGATGCTGTCTTCCCCTTGAAAATTTCTATAAGAAAGGAAAAAAAGTAAAGTAACGTAACGAGGACTGAATTACTTTTTCAAATAGGTGATGAGTAAAGTAATTTAATTAAAATTTTGATCCAGCAACTAAGTAAATAATCGATTACCTTTTTAGAAGTAATTTAACCAACACTGCGCATGGGTAGCGTCCTTTTCAAAACATGGAAGTTTGTGCCAGCCAATTGAATATTGATTGCGAAGGGAATTTATCATTGCCCGGCTATAATTATACCAACTAATAAAGTCGGAATAGAGCCTTGAAAGAAACGGCCAGGTAGATTTACGAGATTTGCTCTGCTTCCACATTTTGCACCACACCTCTTTCATCCCCGAGTACATGCGCTAGTATCGGGGAGCTACAGTACAGTGTGAAGACCACATGCTAAAAGCGTGTTGAAGAACGTCTATTTAGCAGGGTGTGTATGCGGCATCTCACAAAGTTAGAAAGAAGTATTAAAAAATGACCATAAGAGACACTCAAGCAACCAACCCTCTGTTAAAATCTACACATAACAAACGTCAGGTAGAGCTCTCCTGTCTATTTTATTCATTGACAGGAAAAAGCAGATCTGTTAGCTGAATTGGGGGGTGGTGGGGGGTGGTTGCAAGGTTAATTGGCAACGGGAATAATTGGCCAGTGGGCTCAGTTTGTCCGATGGGAGTAATTGGAAGCCAATCTTTCAGTGTTTGGAAGCATTCCATGCAATTCCTCAAAGGAGACATCTTTATCTGATGCTCTCCGCTGGAGTTACATCCTCCACTCTGATCCGGCGCGCCACAAATGGCTCTGCTGGCGCTAAATAAGGAATTCTGACAGCAGGAGTTGGCAAAGTTACATCAAGGATCAATATTTCTAAAGATCTTGCGTGCTCTGAACAAATTTAGATCCCAGTGTTGTATTTCCCTGACAGAAGCAGAACACAGAAGTTGTAAAATTATGTTGGGAAAACTAATCTAGTGTGATTAATACGTGAAAACCCAATTAAAGCAGATATGGCAGTGGGTTTAGTCACTCTGAACCTCTCGCATTGCAGTGGTACTTGGTTTTTCAGGCGGGTTCAGCTTCTCATTGTATCTGATCTCCTTCATCGCACACCCCCCCCTCTTTTTTTTTATTTTGTAGCTGCTTGCTAAGCACAGCCTTTTTCTCAAGGGTATGATTTGCTTCTCTTTCTCTTGGTGTCTGTTTGTACCCACACAGACGGGATCAACAGAATTAGCATTTAAAATTGATTTTTCTCCCTGACAAAAATGCAAATGAGGCGGTTCAATGATTTTCAACTCAAAGCCAATGATGCAAATTTAATGGTGTTTGGGCCCCCTTTTTGTTCTCCGATTTAACTCAGACAGCCTAATTCAATGACACAACAAAATGAGAACCATGGCAGTTCTGGTTCTGGGTGCTCCGGCTTGGTCTAGAAAGCTTGAGTGTTTGATGGGACATTTTGGTCCTTTAGCATTTTTTTCAGGGTGGAGAAAGAATAAAAAAAAAATGGATAAAAACAGAATATTTGATATATTTGATTTTGATAAAGTATTTTACTGGTTTTTTAAGACCTTTGAACTATAAAGACTTCACAGGTCGACTTCCTTCTCCTCTACCAAACTTTACAGCTGCATATCATCGGAGACATTATCTTAGAAAGTAATAATAAATGACAAAAGATGACCTGAAGATGAGGCTGTCACTGCATTAACACAATTGTACCAGTTAATTGCGAGCTCTGCGCGCTGCGACGTTGTATTTGGCGGACAGCAAAGGTTAATGGCACATTCAAAGTGGAGGCAGCTGTTTATATGAGTGCTAACAAAAGGTTGTTACCAACTGGAAAAATAAATACAAATAAAATATGTCCAAACCTAGATGCTCTCAGATTCTGTTTGCTCAGCTGTTGAACAGAACAAATAGGTATAAAAACAAAGATAAAAAATAATATCCATTCATTACCGTTCAGAAGATAACGTGGACACAGAGACGGTTCAGCTAGAGTTTGCTTTGAAATACAGTTGTGCTGCATGTATTATAGTCACGTGTGTGACGGGTCCTATTAGTTATTTATTTAGGCCTCAGTCCCAACTGCCCTTTATAGGTGGATGCAGGCTGTCTATGGGAGAAAAACTGGGCAAACCTGTATGGCACATTGGTGCCCCATACAGAAGATGGGGGCACCAGAAGACGGGTAAGATGGTAGACTGTTTTCAGTATAAATATTCCTGCTAAATCTTTCCTACAGGCCTACTGTGGGTGACACTTGTACAACTAGAAAGGGGGAAGTAGGCGAGTTGCAGGCACATTGTATGGATTTTTCATTTTAGTTAAACCCGATGAAACTCTGCCTGCTGAACAAGGAGTCTGTTAGTGCTACTTTAGTAAGTTAGTGCTAGTTTTCACTACTATTTCACCCTGACAGTTACAAATGAGGAAATTAAACAATCAGAGCATAGATTGTGTGGCTGTCCAACGGTTACTCACGTATGACATGCACACCCCATGCATACGGCATTTGCAAGTGATCAGTATACTTGCTCATTAATTGCGACTAAAGTGTAGCATAAGGACACCGTACAGCAGCATCTCCCGTACATCATGAGCACATGTAACTTACATTATCCTTACAAATACCTGCCGGTACACTCATGCCTCATTTTCACGGAGCGGTACAGTCTGGTATTTTGAGCGTTTCCATTATAAAATGGACCCGTTAAGCAGGACCAAATTGGGATCCGTTGGTTGTAGATCCATAGAAGACTGGAATGGACTGGTTTGGGCGGAGCTACTGCTGAAACCTGTTGATTGGCTAAAGGTCATTATGACAAAAGAAAAGATCCAAGAAAGCAGCTGTATTCCTCTTCCATGCCAGCAATGTTCTCTCAAGTAACAATAAATACTTTGTAGATACAAAGTACCAAAGGCCAAGCAGGAAAAAATGAGCTGAAGGATGACCTCCATTGTTGTTGTAGTTGTTTGCTTCACCTGCATGCTCTGTGACGGTCCAACTGTGAGTGGAAACGCTCACCTGAATTGCCTGGACCATTCTAAACCGGACTAGACCTTCCTACTCAGTGGAAACAAGGCATTACTGAATGTACGACAGTGGAAGCTTCCATTTTCATGACCCGCATTGATCTGGCCATATGAGTCTCAGGAGAACTGCAAGACACACCTAAGATGCACCTGCTCCTGTCTATGACCCTCCACAGGCCCCGACAACGCAAAAACCAGCAGCACCTGTACGGTTCAACCCCTGTACTTTAGGCTTAAAGTGTTATCAGCAAAAAGATACATTTATTTTTAATGTGCAACTCTAGTCTTGTTTTAAGATGATTGTGGTCTAGAAATGGGTAAATTGGATGATCTTGCAGGAAAAGGCTATAAATATACATCATTTTAAGAAATGAAACTCTTTTTTTGAAGCAATAAGTGGTTGTTTTAAGACATGTTATCAATTGTAATTGAAATACAAATGCCTAAAAAGGAGTCTGTATAGCTAATTTTAAGAAATTATTTTTTTAAAAGGGCAAAGATATCACAACTTGTTTTGAGAAAATTTACCAAACAAAGTTTTCTACTTTTCTGCTTTCATTTCATTTTTTTTAGGCAAAAACATCTTGCATTCAGTATTTTTAGCTTTGAAAAGGAGACGTTTTCCTTAGTGTTATAAAACAGGAGCTGCTGTGAAACAGCCGAATACTATCAAGCTGCATTTGAACCAATTCCTAAACTACTCATGTCAAACCGGAGGAAATGGGAGTGGAGCAAATCCCTTCAGCTTCGTGTATCTGAGCTTTTTGCACCAACACAAATTTGAAATAAGGTTTATGAGATGAAAACAACTTCATATTGACTCTTTTAGAATTCAGCATTTTGCCATTCTGGCTCAGCACTAATTTTTTCTGCTTCACAAACAGTCTTCCAAGTGTGAAAGAGGTGTGAGAATGTTGACTCCGTTCTATGATGGTGTAATTTACACCTCATGGCAGAGTGGCGGTCAAAAAGTTATGACTAAATCCGATGTTCCTTCACTGCAAAAACACACAATCTTACCAATTCTTTTCCTTCATTTTTACTTTAAATATCTTATTACTTTTAATCTAAGACAAAACTAAATAGTAACTATTCAGAGAAATATAAAGATTTAAATCAATAAATCTGGAATATCTTGATGAGTCATTTGACCTTAAAAAACATCTTATTTTAGGCAATATCTCTGCATAAACCCTTTAAAAATGTATTTAAATAATGAGTGATCTAGTTTCAAGAAACTATAAATTAAAAATGTATTGTATATAAAAATGTTTTAATATTATTATTATTATTATTATTATTTATATTAAAAATGTATTATATATCATATATATATATTATTATATTATTATGTATTATAAAATGTATTTAAACAATGAGTTATTTAGTTTCAAGAAACAGACTCGCTTGATTTGGGGAAACTGGAAAGTTTGATTTCACTCACAATAATTACATCTTAATTTAATCCTAAAATGTGTCATTCTAGTATAATTTTAAGATTATTATAGTCAAGAAATTATAGGTTTTGGACTGATGCAGCACCTAAAATAGGGGGAAGTGTATAAATTGACCAACCTTAAATTCAATTTCTTTTAGTAATCCACAACTGTTTTAGACATATTTCCAATTTCCCAGGCAATGAACCTAAATATGAGAGTTTAGAGCTAAATTCAAGAGCAAAATACAACTTACTTCAAAGTCCAACTCCAATGAAAATCATGTTTTTAGGTGAATTTACAATGTTCTTGTAGCATTTTTGTCCAGGATATAGGACATATATTCAAAAATTTAGGATTAAAGCTGCATTTCTGCGTTTTTTAATTTTAATCCAGATTATTCGGGGGAATATGAAGAAATCAGTTTTAAAAAGCTCTCAGGTGTGATGCAGCGAAATAAATGGGCCGGCCAAAGCTTCCCTGCTCTGCTCCATTCTGATGCATCCACTTGTAGACGACTAGGTTCATGTACGTCTTTGTTTTCCTTGTCTGAGCTGGAATCTGGATCTAAACGCTGGATAGCTGGATAGCTCCAATGTTGCTCACCATTTTTGTTGCATTGGTAATGTTGGGTTTGTGTTGTGAGGGGCTGTAAGCTAGCGGGAGAGAGAGTGTAAAGAAAGGTATGATGGGATATCAGTGGAGGCTTACTTCTGTGCCAATAGTCCCGCTCACAACTCAGAGGGGAATTTTTGATGAAGTCCTGCTGCTCTGGAGAAACTATGTCCTAGAAAACGACACAGAATTTGTTTTTTTTTATCTAAAAAACTGCATAATCATAATTAAAAGACCACTGAGAACGCTTGAAAATAGATCAAAATATGATCAGAGTGACTTTTAGGAAACAATAGTTCTATTGGCAGATATTTCTAGCTTAAACAAGGAAAAACATATTTTATTTATTTTATTTAACTTGTTTTGAGACAGAGTTCTTTCCAGTGTTGGAAGTAGAAACTAGTTCCGCCAGCTATTGACCTTCTTTTGTGTTGACTGTTTAAATCAGTAAGTCAAAGGTTTAAAACAGAAAAAGTGTGATTTTCATGACATTAATAAAGCTTTGCAGGTTAGGTTCTAACAGAGACAGAATGAGCACGAACAGATTTAAATGCCAGAGGGTTCAGTTCTATTTGCAGCAGGGAAAACACTGAAACCATAGACCTGATCTGTTTGGTTACCTTTGGGTCAGGACGCCTCGCCACGCTTCATACGGCAATGAACTTTTATTTAGACCAGAGTGTTCTTCAGGGGAAATGTCAGAGGAACCTTCTGTGGACTGAGACTGAGACGGTGAGTCAAGCTGCATGACAGATACTCAGAGGAAACCACTTTGTCACTTCGGAAAGCTAAAAATGACTCTGCCTGAATCTAATGTAAATGTTGTAGCTGACCCAAGATGACCCCAAGCTTCTGGGATTCTTGTAAACTAAAACAGAACAAAATTCACCTATGAAAACACTTTAAACCATTAAAGATTGGAGAATTAAAACCCTGTTATGAAATGTTATAAAGATTTTTTTCTTTTACTTTATCATTTCTGGCAGCTTTTAATTGCTAGGCAACCATAAATGTTATGACTCAGCACAAAGATCCTGTTAGATTAAGCTGGAAGAAATTCATTTTAAATGCACAGATATCTTTTATCTCTACAAAAATGAGAATACAGTAAATTTTGATTTTTAGGATAGTAAAAGATCAGACAGTAACAGTATTTCTATTTTAATGTACAGGGATTCCAAAGATCTGGTTAGAGCACATGGACTGGGGGATGATTTGATGATATAAGGTAGCAGGAATAAAAAAAAACAAAAAATCCACACCGGTGGGTAAATCCAAGCATCAGCTCATAATTGACAGTCCTGCTTCCGGTGGGAAGCGTGGAGTTAATTATCAGCCGGGCCTCCTGTTGTCAGTTTTATGTCCAGAGCTGTGTCAGCACTGCAGAGGACTCTGGCTGCAGCTCAGGAAATGGAGCAGTGTCTGCCAATCAGAGGGTTAGTGGTTTTACTGACCCGAGGAATCCATCTGTGTGCGCGGGATGAAAGCACTTTGGAGAATATTAGGGATCGGTCTGAAATAAAAGGATTTGTGCGGGCAGGCAAATGTTGGCATTGGTCTACAGTATGTTACATTATTTAGGTAAAAAAAAAGGTTTTTCCTTTTTTTTCAAGTAATTAATTATAGTTCCACTCCGAGTGTTCCCAATTTTTATTAAGTCGTTTTTAGCCCAAATCAAAAATCTGTGGTTTTTTTTCTAGGACATAGTTTTTGCAGAGCAGCAGGAGTTAATTACAAATTCGCCTCTAAGTTGTGGGCGGGGCGTCCCTTCTTCCTATCTCTGTCAATCAATCAAGCTTTATTAGACAAAAAACACAAGTGCTTTCCATGCATTGCAGCTCATGTTAAAAACACCAAAAACATCAGGTACTGCAGAGTGGGTCTTTAAAAGTTGTCAGAGTCTGAACATTGAGGCAACGAAATGAGCAACTTGCAGATCTATATCTGACTTTTCAAGAGTAGGAGCTCTGATTTACTCGCATTTCTATCCACTCCATTCCAACTGCAGGAAATGACCTTTGATTTCACAGGCCACTAAAAAAACAGAGAAGCGGTTTTTGCCTCTACCTTTAAAAATGTCTGCCATATTTATATGTACTTGTACAGTTATCAGGTCAATGTGACTCAGACTTTGACACAAGTATTAGTACATAAAGTATAAATAACTGGAGAATTACATTGCAGTTTACAGTAAACTTCTAGAAAACATTTTCTTCTAAATGTGCAAATAAGTAACAGGTTTCCCCTGGAATAACATGTAACTGCACACACTTAGTACTAAAATCAACATCATTCTCAGATTTCTCTTCAAATGTTCTTAATTTTTCCCAAAAGAATAATTTTAAGACATTATAAGTTTCAACATATTTATATACCTCAATCCTGGAGAACCCAAGAACATTTTCTTCTGGGCTTTTTTGACTCTGTTTTTGTTTGCTCATTTTAGGAAGTGGTCAAAAAAATACTAAAAAAAAATGAATAACATCAAAAAATGTTGGGAAAAAGAAAGCAGCCAAATTTGACCCGGTGGGTTCTCCCAGGTTAAAAAATAAGTCAAATGCAATTTCTCACTAACAGTTGGAGATCAGTAACATGAGTCTGATTTACCTCAGTTTTTCCAAATTATTTAGTAAAATAAAATCAGCTGGTTCACACTTTTATTAACTTTTTTTATTTGCTGAAACAAATAACCTGTGACTGTCTTCACCTGGAGTTTTGTGAAAATGTTGCTTACAGTTCTGCTCTGTGACTTCTTCTCCCTTCTCCTAAAATACACTGGCTCAGATCTGAGAAGCATATGTTGTGGAAATGTTCTCTGCTCTTGCAAATCCATAAGCTACTATTTATGTTTTGAGCCACATTTTACGTAACAACGTCTTTTTTGTATTCCGACATGGAAGAGTGCCAAAGCACAGTCGACCGGTCGACTATAAATATGTGCAACCATAAAATACATATGTTTGCAACTGTTCTGTGTGTTTTTGCGATCATAAACAAGTGTTAATTTGGATTTGAGCAAAAATCATGCATTTTTTTATGTAGGAGATTGATGGCAATTATTGCGATCTTTCCTTCTTGTTCTCTTTAATTTAATTTACTCCCCCCTGTTTTCTCTCCTCTTCCCCCAAATCTCATTCACTCACAGTCTCTTCCAGTCAAAGTTCAAAGAGTTAAATCATATTTATTTTTTATCGTTTCATAAAAATGTTTGTTTTTCTTGCTGCTTATACTGATTGTAGTTTTTTTTTAATAAAATTGATATTTTAAAAGAAAAAGGTAAAATTAAAGAATACACTTCAAATTGAAAAAACACAAACAAAAAAAAACCACCAGGAAAACTAAAAATTGCAATAAATATAAGAATGTGTTTTAAGCATAATAAATTTGGTCAGCCTTCAGCCTGAGATGCTTGTCTGCTCCTCTGCACACACGTGTGACGGCCAGAATACTGTGGCCTACTTAAAAAAAACCTGCAGAAAAACAGCTTGAAAAGTGATTCCTGAAGAGTGTGACTACCATGTGGTGTCAAACGCTAACAAGCAGCAAAACTGGAGAGCTGCGGACTGAGCATGTGCGAACCTGGGTTGCTCTTTTTTAACATTCACTGCAAAAAGGAGAAAAAATAACACACAATATATTAAATACAGATTTAGTGTAAACAGATTTAAATAGTCATGTTTTTATTGATATTATTAATGATATTTGACTTTATAATTGAACAGGTTCCTTTGTGAGTTCTGTTGGTCTTTTGGATTTAATGTCTTTTTTAAGAATCTAAACCATCGACCCTTAGGGTTCAGACTGGACACATTTGGTTTGCTTAAATTGAGCCAAAGATTGTTTTCCTTTATTATCCGGAACAGATTTTCAGTCTGAATACACCCAAGCGAACCATGGTCCGGGACCAGGAACCCTTCTCAGGACCCATCTTCAGTTCATTTCCAATCGGTTCTCTCTGAGATTCCACAGTCTGAATACAATCCGTCCTCGGAGAGGAACAACTGGACCAAAACGGCCACCATAGCTGGTCGTCACGTGATCTAAACCAGTGTTTTTCAACCAGTGTGCCGCGGCACACTAGTGTGCCGTGGGAGATGGTCAAGTGTGCCGTGGGAAATTGCCCTCATTAACTGAAAAATTAAACATTTTCCATCTCCAGGATTTCAGCTCTCTGTTCATCCAAACAGGCCCTGATAAAACACTGGTACACTCGTAAAGTCGCTCAGTTCTTACAAAAATACCAGCTAAAGCTCGTCTTTATCGGTGTAGCTTCCCACAGAATCCGGTATCAGACCGTGGAACAAGTGAACAAAACAATGAAGCTCCGAAATCCGATCTCCGCCGGCCGTTTAATGCACTACATCTCCCATGATGCATTGGGTTGTGAGAGTGACAGCGCTCAAGGAGATCTGTTGTTAAACGTCTTGAAATCAACGAACACAAATCAAACTGTTTTTAAATCATCTAACTTAACTTTTATTGCATCTTTTAGAAAAAAACAGCTGCAGTTTCAAGCTTTTACTGCAACAATTATCTAAAAAATGCATGTGAAATTGTGGAGGGGCTGTAGATCAATACAGACTATGAGTTTCTCCGTTTTTTTTTTTTTGTTTTTTTTTTTAAATATTTGGATCCTGGTGTGCCGCGGGATTTTTTTTTAAGGTTAAAGTGTGCCGTGGCTCAGAAAAGGTTGAAAAACACTGATCTAAACAGATGAGCCGCAGGCAAATGTAAAGCAAGGATTGTCATGTCATCAAGGAGGAAAAAAGGGTCCACATGCTTACTTGTTTAAACGTTTTTTTTACACAGCTGAAAACATTTCTTACATGCATTCTGTGTCTTGTTACGCGGCATGTGCTGCTGTGTCGTCATCCTAAAAGCTATCTTTTAGTTCTTTAACAGAATTTTCTCAAAACAATGCCGTAACACCACAACGGTGCGACAGAGCAGCTCATTGAAATGTGGTCAGATGAATGTAGGCTCATTAAAACAACTTTTAGTGTGATTCAGATTGCTTCTGACTGTTTCCCCCACAATCTATATGTCATAAACACTTATCAGTGGACCTTCTTAGATGTTTTTTTCCAGTAACCGCCCTGCAGCAAGCCTCAAAGCAGCAGAAAAGTTGTTGAGCCTGACGTTGATACAGGTCTTTAAAATTTTCAGCAAATATAAAGTTTGAATGAGCTACCCCAAAAAAGGACTGCAGACCGCAGGACTTCCATAATTTCTGTTTCTAGTTGCTTTACCCCGCCCTTGTAATTCCTGACCTATGAGAGAAGAGATTTTTATTCACATGGTTTTGTTCATTAGCTGTGGTTCGAATCAGGAAAGGCAGCGTGAATACAGACCAAACGCATGGTTCAGAGCTCAATTCAGACCAAATTAAGCAGACTGTGTACGGAGAAAACAGTTTTTCCTGTCTGAATGTACCCTTAAAGATCAAAATGTCTGCTGCTTTTACAATACACGGTGCCCTAAAAACACCTAAAAGAGTCAAATTCTGAAGAACTCTGCTCTGCAGCAACTTGAAGGTGCCAGCAGGATAAAGGAAAAAGGAAAAAACAAAGTTTAAATAAAAAAGATGAATCCATTAAAAGATACAGCTTTAGTTTCATCTTAAAACGTAGAAACTGTTGATATTTTCTGCCCCGGGAGAGCTGTCGGAAGATTCAAAGATCAGGCTGAGGACTTTCTCTAACTGGTCATACGTGAATATACAAGGAAAAAGTGAGAAACATTGTGGTTCTTTATGTGAAATCTTGACGGATGTATCATAAATGAACCACGTTAAAACCACGGAAGAAGTACAAATAAAACTCCCAAAGAACACTTAAATCAACTAAAAGCCAAAATTCATTAGTGACTCCTGCATCAATTACGTAATTTGAACGTGATATGTGCAAGATATAAACCATATTGTGAGTCATATGTCAGTGGTTCTTGCGTAAAAAGTCTGTAAAGCCACAAATTTTCATATGCATATCGCGAAAATCATGCACAATTGCTTACGATTTACGTAATAATTGCGCTTAAACTACGTAAAATCTGCATAAACTGCAGGCAAAAATTTCAAACAGCTCCAAACTGAATTCATGCAAAGAGCTGTTGGCCAAAAACCCTTGTCGGACATCTCCACACATTAACGAATGACGAATGCAAAAAACACTTGAATTACCTGTTTCACGCATGGATCACCAAAGACCAAAACATTCATACGTGGAAAACACCCAAAATGTACGTAGTGGTTGTGTGACACGGCCATAACATCTGCTGAGATGAAGCCGCCCTGCCCTGATATTGGATGAGCGAGAATGCCCTGGTTCAAATCCCGGCTGGGACCCTTTTGCATGGAGTTTGCATGTTCTCCCCATGTTTGCGTGTTTCACTCCAGCTTCCTCCAACAGTCTTAAAAGGATGCTTCATTTGTTAGTTACTCTAAATTGTTACTAGGAGTATGTGTGGGAGTGATTGTGTTGCCATGCAACAGACTGACGACTTCTCCACACCTCTGCTTCACCCAACAGTAGCTGGGATAGGCTCCAGCAACCCTGTCGCCCCAAAAGGGATTCAGTGGGTTAAGAAGATGGATGGATGGACGTCAAACCGGATAAGCGTGTGCCGTCTTTTTTATTTCATTAGACCAATGAAGGATTGCATCATCGGCTGCAGGTCAACAAAGAAGTCATCAGTTCAGCTGCGCGTCAGTGCCGTGTGCGGGGAGCCGTTTCATTCAGAGTAAGCAAAAGGTAACGCACAAAGCCCTCGCTGACAAGAATTAATTTCACGCATCGATCAGGAAGGGAGGGGGGACAAATCCTCTTAATTTGTAATTAAATTCCTGAGGCACATTTTATGTCCTAGATGTTTTTACTCTTATTCCACAATCCAGCTGACAAGACATTAAATCAGATAATTGGATTCAAAACAAAGTTGTCGCTAAAACGCACGTAATTTAGCTACTGCTCAGTGACGACTGATGATCTGCTTTCTGCCTGAACTACGGGTCAGCTGGTTCGCGCAGAAAAGATGTAGCAGAAAAGGGAAAAATCCTTTTCAAACAAAACATTAAAACTGATTTTGAGATAGAGATCTTTTAAAACACTAAAAAATAGAGGTATAGCAGTTATTTCTGGATAGTCCCCTGAAAAACTGTGAGGACTGTCAGAGTGGATAGAACGTAGAGAGGTGTGTGGATTTTAAAATTTTCTCAATGTCATCTGCCTTGTTGAGCCGTTGGGTTCATCATTTCGGATCAGACCATGCGCTGTAACCTTTCGAGAGGGAAAAGGCGCTCGGCTAAACAATGCTTCCCCAATCGTTACTGAGGCTGCGCCTGCAGACGAGCTCTCAGGGTATAACGCACCCGTCACAGTAATCATTACTGACAGGACATGCAGCTGCTAATGATCTTCTCTTAATCACACTTAATCAGGTAATAATGATTTTGAGGTGAGAGATGAAGTGCTGGCTCTCTGCTTTCGCCATGCAGAAGCCTTGTTTCACTTGACTGCGTTTGATCAAATACTGCCCCCCCCCCCCTCAATTCCAGTTAATTGATTATGCCAAGGTTTCCTCAACTTGGAACTTTTCGGATGGCAAAGACGAGAAAGACTTTGGCTCAAAAGTCTTTAAAATACAAACAATACGAAGGATTTCAACCCTTTTTTGGCTTGAAAAAGCTGAACTTCCTATTTTTTGTAGCTTTTCCTTTTGTGTTTGGAACAACAGCAGAAAATAAATATTAAAGTCTGTATATGAAAACAGGTGGAGGAAGGATTCAGGTGTGATGTGTCAGCAAGAATGAAAGGAAAGGTGTGGAAGAAGGTGAGAGCTTCCATGTTGGTGCATGCTACAAGTACAGGCACTACTGCCACCATGCAATGGGGGCATCGGCAGAATAATCAACAATTCATGCCACTACCTTGTTTTCTTTGAGAGCATTTGGAGTGGTCATGACTGTAGATGGCGGCAGTCAGGCGCGACGTCAGGGATGACGTCATTACAAAGATGGGTGACAGCAGCTCTGATTGGATGATGTGTGAATGTCGTGGGACGGTGGCCTTCCATATCAAGTGCCATTGGCCGCTTAGTAGCCCAGTGGTATGTAAAAAGCGGGCCATTTGGCACCAAAGTTCATTCGTAACTCATAAAAAGTACAATGTTCTTTGTATTCTTCTCAGTATCAACCCCAATTGGTCAATATACAGGTGTCGGAGTCGCTGTGCTTCTATCAACGCCATGTTAAGGTCTCTTTGCGGTATCAACGCCGTCTCCTTTTTTTGGACCCACGGTGGCTGGGATAAGATTGACGTCCAGTCATCGCCGGGCCCCTGGCACATGTCAACTGCCCTTGTCAAGTGCCCGTGCTGCTACCATAAGATTTCTAACAATTGGATGGTGGCAGTGGGACGGCAGCACAGTGGTGACTGGAGGGTGGCAGTCTGGAATTGGGGAAACAGATGATTTTGGGAACCTTGGAGTACCTGTTGCTGGACTGCCTCTGCGTAATCTCAAAATGTGCCTGGGCGGCCACTGAACGATGTCAAAATATTGTCCGGTCGCCGTAATTGTCGCCTCCAAATTACAAATGCCGCAGCCAAATATACCTGGCATATTTGCTGAAAAACCTGCATTAGACCATTGTCTTAGAGACTCTGACGCAAAGACGGGGGCAGAGCTGATGATGTTGATGTTCTCTTTGGGAGTGGCTGGGATGGATCAGGAATGAACAGCCAATGGTAGATGTTTCTGTGATAAATACAGAGAAGCAGCATTGAGATGGTTGAGAGGAGGGACAATGAGGATGTCGGTAAAAGGATGCTGAGGTTGGAGCTACCAGGAAAGAGGCCTAGAGGTAATTCATGGATGTAAAAGAGGTAGCTGGTGTTAATGAAGCCAATGCAGAAAATAGATAGAGTTAGACGGAGGCAGATAATGTACAGCGGCAGAAGCTGTACGACAAAAAGGAAGTTATAATCCAGTTAATCACAAACATTCCAGATTAAAGTAATCCAATTAAGTGTAAATTATCTTAATAGTAAATCTTGGCCTATATGAGTGACCAACAGATTACACGGAAGGTTTTTTAGTCATTCTTGTTCTGACCGCTCAAAAGAAAGGCGACTCAGAGGTCTTTCAGCTGTTGTAACACAGGAGTGAGAGGAACCACACTACAAACAAAAAGCAGGGAAAATTTGCAATTTACAATGATGGAAATATGGCGTTGAAGATTCTCATTTATCCCGATGACATTGCTTTGAAGTTGAGTCATGGCGTCTGGACTTAAAGTCCCACCTGATCATCTTTTGTTTCATTTTTCAAAGCGTTTCCATACAGTTTAGATCCTGATAGCAGCTCAGACGAGGAAAACGAAGACGTACGTGGATCTAGTCGTCTACAAGTTGACACATCAGAATGGAGCGGAGCGGGAGGCTTGTGGCCCATCAATTTCTTCGTTTGCTCCTGATTCACAACGATTTAAATAAATAAATACTCAGAGATTTCATTTTAAGATTGTCTTTAGGGATTACCTTCATCATCAGAAAAAAACAACAACAACAGCATTTTCATCAGAGTGGATCTTTAAAATCTTTCTTCTTGAAACCTTTTGCCACTCATCCAAGTGGCTTCATCAGTCTGAGTGGTGCTGGGCTCAAGCCATATATGAACTCCAGGAGGCCTCAGTCAAGATCCGTCTCCGGTTTAGCATGCAGCCCTGTCATTAGTGCCAAAAAGGACCAAAACTCCAGCACAACCACACCCAACCATTCAGTTATGGTGAACAGGAGGCGTTATAATAGGAGAGGGTTTTTTCACTCCCTTTTTTCTTCTTTGATGTCCTAATGAGCAATTCAATTGCAGGATTGTGGGTACCCCACCTGGTGGATCTATATGTGGCTGGAGCCCAACACCACTCAGGCTGATGACGCCATGTTGATGGGTGGTGAAACGTTTCAAGAAAGATTTTAAGCGGAGCTGCCAGGACTCAAATTCAACACTATAGAAGTGAATAGGAAGTTGCAGAAACTATTGTTTAAGGCAGCCACCTCTCTTCTAATTATGGGGTTCAATCCTTAAAAATTACATTGTTTTTTTTTCATTTTGAAGTTCATCATTTGATTTTGTTTGTTTTATTTATTTCAAGCATTAATTGTAGTTAGTAAAATAAAAAATAAAAAAAATCACACAGATTTCTCAAACTCATTGCAGAAATGATGAACGTGTAGATTAAACAAACAAACAAACAAAGAAACAAAAAAGACACACTTAAGTCACATTTGCTTAGTTAAATATAGTGATGATTAACTAAAGTCACGCTTGATTTATTGCTTGAAAAGAAGCGAGTTTATATAATCCCACCCTTACTGAGTTAAATCATTTTATAGGTTTACATAGTTTTCTGTGAAGAAACTGGATTTTCTAGAAAGGACTGTATTAAATTTTAGGTTTGTACCCGTCAGTTTCTTGCACACAGAAATAAATGAATAACGACTCAGAGACAGTTACTTATCTTTTGTGGAGGTTTTACTTCGCACAAACACGAAGGGGACAGACATGAACATGGTACATTCAAAGTCCGAACCAACGAGCTCAGGGATGGGCTTTGGTATAAAAACCCTGCATTTGCATATTCAGAAGATGGTCCGATGGACCTCATGTGAAAATCACGCCCACAGGTTGCTGCTGGAGGGAAGCTCCAAGGCTAAAGTGAAGATAAGTCTGAGGCCTGCTCAGCAGAAAACATGCACAGAAAAGAGGGAGTATGGGAAGAAACTGTTAGAACAATAGCTTGGCTGTGCTTTCTTCAAATGTAATATAATTTTGAGATGACAATACATGCTCAGTGAATTAAGTCTAAACCATTAGTGTAATAAAAGTTAAAGGCAGTTTCTAACTATTCTTCACATTTTCGGAGTCGGGTTCTTATCAGATAGATTCTTTTCAAGCAAAAAAATCAAGTGGATATTAATGATTAATAATCTTCAGAAAACATGAATTCATGATTCCAGTAAACAGTTACGGGAATCACACACCATGTAACACAGGTAACACAGGGGTCGGGAACCTTTTTGGCCGAGAGAGCCATAAACACCACATATTTTTAAATGTAATTTTGTGAGAGCCATACAATATGTTTAAAAGTAAAAACACAAGTGATCGTGTGCATTTTATGTAATTTCAACACTTTTAAAGTACAATAAGTCTGTGGATTCTTTTTAATAACATTGTTATTGTAGCGGACTGAGTTGGACTGGGTGGCTGTTGTTCCGGAGTTCATTGAACGCATCAAGCAGAGATGCTGGTTGGCCCTCAGTTCTGTCTCTCAGCCTGTCGTTGGGGAGTTTGGACCAATGGGGTTCAGCTATGGGCCGAATAAGGGAAATAGGAGGGGGGGAATAAAAAGTTGGGGGAGCGCTCTCGGCAGGAGAGATTCAGAAGTTGCTGAACAAGTTGTACGCAGTTGGTTACGGCCTGAAATTACCAGAATAAAAAACCTTAAAAGAGGTCAAGTCTCAGTGCCTCAGTGTGGGAAAGGGACACTACATTACGCTGTTGCTAACAAATGTTGAGTATTTATTAGCATTATGTGACTTCTGGTGCTGCGTGGTGGTTTTGCTGATGGTCTTGTCTGGTTGATACGTGGTGAGTTTAAGCTTCATGCAGGCGTTGAGACTTTCATCCGTTTAATTTGATCGTAGGTTAATGTTCTTTAGATGTGAGAAAGACTGCTCACATGCATACGTGGAGCCAAACATTGTCAGCACGCACACCCACGCTGCAGTTTTGTATGGGAACGGCAGCGTGTTCTAAGTCCTGACAGTCAGTGCGCCGTTTCACCTTGCTGCCTGAGCCCACTACCCCTCCCGTTTCCCTCCACACACATTTGCAGCTCCTTGTCAGAGACTGGAGCATCTGCAGGGACGGCAATTCGCAGGTTTCAGCCTGGTACAAACTGATATAACAGATAATAGTAAACTGACAGTGCCGCTGATTTTTTCTCTCCAAGCACCGCTACTACTTTGTGCCCCCCTGGTTTCGCATCGCGCCCGAGAAGGAATGGTCTAATGAAACTTTTTTTTTTTTTTTTTTATAATTAAAAGATTTGTCTGCGAGCCAGATGTGACCATCAAAAGAGCCAGATATGGCTCGCGAGCCATGGGTTCCTGACCCCTAATGTAACAGAAATGTAATACTCATTGATTACAGTTTCTCTTTCTCTCTCTCTCTCTTTCATCCTAATAATACTGCTGTTTTGCAGTCCACATGTTATTTCTGAGTATTTCTTCATTCAAAGCTTTGTAAATCAAAAGTAGATCAAAAACTGCCTTTAGAAAAAGATAATATTTGTGACATATCCATAGAAATCCATTCTGATGCATCCACTTAGAGATGACTAGATTCGTGCACATCTGCATTTTGCTCGTCTGAGCTGGAATCTGGATCAACACTGTAAAGCTGGGCAGCTCAGATATATCTTCCACTTTTGTTGCACTAGTAACGTTAGGTTGGGATCTGAGGGGTTGTAAGCTAGAGGGAGAGAATGTAAACAGAGAGCTCTCGGCAACAGGGTGGGGAAGAGTGGCAGAAACTATGTCCTAGAAAGCGACGCAGGTGTTTTATTTTGACTTAATTTTGCATAATTACAATTAAAAGACCACTGAGATTGATTTAAAATGGAACATTGAAAGGTGACAAATTAGCTTAATGTTTAATGAAGAAAATTACATAGAAAATAAAACAGCGGATTCTCCGTTTAATCTTTTTTATTATACACTTCTATCACTTTCTATAACTTCAGCAGCCACTGAAACAGCTGCAAAGTTTGCATCAAACTCTTCGGTCGCTATTCTTAGATATCTGTCATGGTGCCTCTGTCAGACTCCACCCCCTCTCCTCTCTGCTTGGTTCCCTGATTCAGCCCAGCTGCCACCACTCAACTCATCACCACCTACCTACTTAAGGAGCTCCTGGACCTGTATTCATCGCCAGTCCGTTGCCCCTGATGGTGCTCATTTTGGTCTTACGACTAGTAGTTCTTGCCAAGCTACCTTGTTCCAAGCCTGTACCTAACGTATCTTCTTACCTGTCTCCAGGAAACCCCAAACCACGGGTGGTCGCCTGAATCCGTCGCTATCTGGAACCCTCACTCAGTCTGCTTCACCGGTCTCACCACGAGCCTCTGCCGATCATCCAACTCCACAGGTCTCCGCCGACGCTGCCCTACGAAGGGATCCACCAGTGACGCCACAAAATCCAGTCTCTCGTTGGGACCACACAGAAACTGCTCACTCCTTAACTGTGCTGGCAATTAAATCTTCTTACTCACCTCACCAGCTTGCTCCTGTGTTTGCTTCTGGGTTCCAGCATCTGGGTCTCTAATGTTCTGAAATCATGACAATATCTAGTCATTCAACTTTAAAATATTGAAATTTGCCAAATTTCTTTAATTAATAGTAACATTTCTTTTATATTTCCACAGTCATCAATAAATGAGAAAAAAAGGAACTAACATTAATGTCTGTTTTTAACTTAAAACTATTACAACTTTTATTTATAAAAGGAAATTGAAACAGTCACAAAAGAAAATCAACAAAAACCTATACATATACGTCTAGTTTGGGCTTCAGGACCCCATCTGGAACCATGTTGGTACATCATTAGACCTGCAATCCCAACATAAGATTTCCTATAAAACTTTCATTGAGAGACATTTTTCTACAGCTGCCCAAAAAATAAAATAAATAAAGCAGAGTAAAACCACCAGCAAGTTTCCCCTTATCAAACAATCTTTAAGATTTGCTACTCTCCAGTCTTGGCTGGGTTTTCGCAGCGAAGCGTGGCCTTTACTAATTGTAAACTCAATGAAGCATTCTTAACAGATGCTGGTGGAACGGCTCCATTAGGCCTTACAGACGGCTGTCACCCTCATATCAAACCCATGAAATGTCAAACTGTCATTATCACACAGCTCAAACTCCATCCATCCACCCGCCAAATTAAGACTGATTAAATGCACATTATAAGTGGAGATGAATGGTTTTGGTCGAGTGGAGATGTGGCTTTGGAATGACTTTTGGTAGGACACGCGAGAACGGCCAATTAGTTCATGAGTTTCTACAATGGCAACCAAAAAAAAAAAAAAAAAAAAGAGACAAAATGAGCCCACTGACGGACATATGGAGCGTGTACAACCAAATAATGGGATGTATATGAATTTGATGGATAAAAAGGTGATGCGGATTGCACTCAGGCTGACTGTAGAGGGGAGGCGAAGCTGTGGCGGCCCTGTTTACTCTGCCAGCCTGAACTACAGCAAATGCACATTAGGAGAAAATGGGCTTTGGCCTGTGTGATGCAGAGGTTACACCGGATGACAGCTGGACCACAGCTTAGTTGTTTTTTTCACACACAACAGAAGAATTAATTAATGCCTCTGAAAACCACAGAGGAAGCTGCATTCCGAAGATAAATCCACTGTTGCTGCTGAACCCCTGAGGTATGAGCGAATGTTTAGTAAAGAGAAACAAACAAATAAAGCAAATACATGCATTTCTTCTTTAATTAGCCTGGAATGTGAAAAATTTATCCTGTAAACAAAGCGAGATGAGCAGTTTTGATGGTATTTAGTGCATGTTTAATGAAGACAGTAATCAGGATGCGGTAACCACTTAGAGTTCAGCCATCAGAAAGTAATCAAAGGGATAACAGCGTCCTTTAAAGTGTGCATTCAAAGGCTTTAGGAGCTCTGTGTCTGCAGGTTCTATGCGCCATCAACGCTGACACCAACACTTGTTTCTGCGAGAAGGTGCAGTGCACGCCGCACACGTGTTTCCCAACAAACCAGGTGCTTCTGAGGGACACTCCTGCCTGGAATATTCATCAGGCGCCCGTCCCAACATCATCAGCACACGCGGCGGCGCTCGGCTGATCAAAGAAAGCTCATTATCGGCCCATGGAAGCTGTTGAAGAAACGTATCGGTTAAAGCTTGCAGGGTTCTCGCCTCTCTCTGCTTGTCTCAGCACATCGTCTCCTTTGGCTGGCAACACTTTTAACCAAATATAAGCCCATCTGCTTTGCTTCCTCTTACTCAGTGTTGATTCAAGTGTCTGTTCAAAGAGGGCCTTTTGATTGCACTGTCTGGGATCTATCTCTAATGTACGTTTGATTCTCTGTCCCGATAATCAGTCTCTTGAAACAAGTGGTCACGTGGTTTCTCGAGATGCCCCCTCTCTTCACATGCACGGGATGGAAGAGCAGCAAATGTAAAGGCCAAGATTTGATCCAAATGAGCCACTTCTGTCTGATTTACTGGAAAAAAGCTGCTTTGTGAATATCAACCAACCTCCATTTCTGTCAGACAGACCTGCACACAGAGCAGGTGAGTTTTTAAAAACTCGTTTTATCTGATTTGTTGTTTTCACACTAAAGATCAAGTCAAAAATCAAGGACAAGGACAAGGACAGGAGGCAAAAAGCTCACAGGCACAAGGCAGATATAGGTGAAAAGATTTATTTATTTCAAATAACTATTGATATAAATAATATCAGACAAAGTGTCTTGGTCGACCAAAGATCCATGACTGCACACCTCAGAATTCTAACTCCTGACCCAAACAGTCAGCTGGGTTGAGCCCTCAGGTTGGATGTCAGAAGCACTATCAACCCATTGAAAGTCCGAATGGTTATATGAAAACATTGTAGCTGTCTGAAGCTATAATTCCCCAACTACTGAAAGACTATAAAGTGTGGTACTATAGTGCCCTGAATTTGAGAAGCAATTCAGATACTATGCTCACTACTTTGTTTCATGTTTTAAACAGCAAATATGACATCAAATAAATACGAACATTTTATGTATGTAGGATTATTTATGAATCCACTGTGTTCTGATGATGAAATCTTGGACGGTTTATAAAAAAAAAGTTAAAGTACATTTTTTTTACATGAAAATTAATTTACTTGCAATGCATTGTGGTCTATATTTGACCAGTGAGCATCAATGGACACTGGTTTTTCGCAGAGATTTGTGGAAAATTTCTAGGGCACTGGATTTTGGAATTGTAGCACTACAACATGGTGAACACTCTATAGTGCACTAAGTAGTGAGGGAATTTGGACACATCGTGCTTACCTGGAGTTCCCAAACTATGATCAAGACCAAAGAGCAAAAGAAACAACATTTTGTGTTTTTTACATTATGTCTCTCATAGTTGAGGTATACAGTACCTATGATAAAATGTACAGGCCTCTCTCAGCTTTTTAGGTGGCAGAAACTGCATAATTGGTGGCCGACTAAATACTTCTTTGCCCCATTCTATTCTAAAAAATTCCCAGTGGTCTTTTGATAATGATTATGCCGTGTTTAGGCAAAATTAAAACCTGTTGATACAGCTACATGTCTGTTTTATTAAACAGGATCCACTGCGAGCATGCGGGGAATTATTGCCATTGATGATGAGGACAACTATCTGTATGTTTCAAGATGGTTTATTGAGTGTATTATATCTATGCTTTGTTTGCACTTGTGATGGCAGCGTTTTGATGACAGGCTATGAAAAGGCGTTACTTGAGCCATGTTGAAGCGTTGTCATTATCGTAAAGCAATAAAGTAACAAATCATGTAAGTGACAAAGCATTTAAGCATATGGTGTCATCGTGTCCTAGCATTAACGTTGTCAAAAATACGGGGCATCCCCGACTCACTCACTCCAACTGGGGTTCCTTCCACCTGAGCAAACAGATTAATCTCATTCATATAATCACTGCTGTCCACTAAAGTGACACACCTACTAAACAAGTGTAAATAAGAAATCACTCGTAGTCAAATGGACACTTTTGTCACTTAAACCTGTGTTGTTTTCTAGGACATAGTTTCTGCAGAGCGGCAGGAGTCGTTGCATCTTTAGTCTGCTCCTGATTCACAGTAATTTGAATAAAGAATTAGTCTGAAATGCAATTTTAAGCCCAATTTTCTTCATAAATGTCCTTCATAATCAGAAAAATACCTCAAGAACCCGTTAAAAACACCAAAAATATGATTCTTATTGTAGTGGATCTTTAAATAAGAAGAGTAAACTTGATCACTTCATTTTCGGCGTCTCGTTGTGGGGGAGGGCAGCTACAACAGGAAAGAACTTTTTTATACTAACTTTTCATTTAGCTCACCCATGAAGCGTTTGCCTTGATCCTTTGACATGTTTATGTCATGAAGCTTCATTTAAATCTTTCGGGATCCACGTTCAAACACTGCGATAGTTAGGGGCCTTCTCATTGATTGGACTCATAAAATAAAAAAGTGTTGATTGACAAACTGTTCTGTGGGCGTTCCGGCAGATGTGGATTCACCTGTTCTCAATCTGAAACCAAACACAAGGTTCTTAACAAAAATGCCCTGCTGGCATTGTTATCTTTCATGTTGGTGCTCAAACAAAGCAACAACAAAAAAGAAGGCTCAGGCTGAAAATACGAGCTTCCATTGTAACGGCGGGCCAGTTTTACATTGACTTGAATTGATTGTTTATATACCAACACACAAAACCCAACCTGACAAAAAACCCGACAAAACTGCATCTCGAAACAACAGAAAATAAGAAAACTCAAACCCTTCACACAACTAAACACAAACATAAAATATTCAACAGAATGATCAAGTTTGTGTTTATTTTTATGCCTTTTTTGAAGCGTTACTATAACCATATAAAAAAAAATGTCATGTTTCTTTTTTCTCGTACACTTCTCTGATCCGTGCTTTGATTCTTGGGCCGTTGATTCCTCGTCTGACATCAATAAATATTATTTACTCCGTCTTTCAGTCGGTATTTAAAAAGCTTCAGGCTAAAATAAACTCAGCAATGATGGGAAGAGTCTCATCTCTGAGACAGAAAACTGTGGAGCTCCGACTGAATGAATGTCAGTGCTGACTGATGGACTGTCAGACAATGAAATGAGCATTTAAAAAAAAAAAAACATGTCTGTGTCTCCTGTCTGTGGAACCAACTTCAAATTTTGACACACAACATTCCTTAAGCCAAAAGTTGGACTTAATTATTTTTTAGACTAATGGAAAGAGAGCCTCAAGCCCCCTCACTTCCCCCTTCAGAAACCATTTTAAGCCCCTCTGTCCCTTTTTAGGGCCTAATTTGACAGTTTCCATTTTTATTTTTAATTTAGAATACCACCTACCAGTTGAATACTATAAGGTTTTATACCGGTTTTCTCTTTTAAAAGCATTTTTTACGGATCATCAGCTTTAAATTGGCTGGTCTGTTGCTCGAAAAGAAAATATAAATACACTCAATATTAGTGAATCTATAGGATTTTTGGTATTTTTTCTGGGATTAAGGTAAATATACTTTTTTTATTCTTCCTTTTTTTGCTTGTTCACACATCAACGCTGCATCCTGGTGTCAAAGGAAGTGTGACCGCAGTCTGCTGACCCGTCAGCCGCGATAAAGGTGATAAGCCGTAAACAAGCGATCAAATAACAAGAAAAAGTATAGTTGCCGTGTTTGTAGGAGCTGCGACCTTAACAACAAACCTTTGGGTCACCAGTCAGCTGAAGGATCTGCTGAACCGGAAGAAGCCGGCCTTCAGACTGAGCGACAGGGAAGGGTTGAAGAGGATACTGTCGCAACAAATATTTATACTGGGGAGGAGCTGTAGGACAGACTCATGCAGAACAATATCTGACGTATATGGAAGGTCATGAGATAAAGTCACAGGCTTGTCCTCCAAAGGACAACAGCTGGAAGGCATGAAAGACAGGGCTGTAAGAAAGGAAGAGTAATGCTTATTCTTTTAAGACTAAATTGCGCAAATGAGCTGAATTTATTCTTTTCATCTTCACTATGGACTGTAGACCTCTGTTCCCGCCAACCCCTCACTGCTCAGAATAAGCTGTAGATTTTCACATTTCCAGTAGCTCATTGCAATGATAACATATTGCTGCCAACATGGTGACTTTCTAAATATTTTTAGTACATTTTCAGACCCCATATCTAGAGTAGTATTCAGAGATGGGACTAGCAACAAATGTAGTGACTTTCCTGGTGTTATCGCAGGCCTTTCATGATGTAAAGGATGTAAAGGAACCTACTGCTGCCCCCCAATAAGGAGAGTGAATGACTTGTCTTTGCAGGCTGCATTCAAAACATCCTTTTAGTATTTTTGATCTGGCAGAGCTACCATACATGGTGGTACAGTTGGTGATGTTATCTCCTACTATGACCCATCAGACACAGCATGGTTTAAATACGTCACCAACAGGGAACCAGTCAGGTTTTCAGCCCCTTCAATGTTAAGCTCAGGTCCACACCCCATATGCGCGTTTTCTTGCCATGATAACCGGTTTGTTTTGGGGTCACGGGCAATGTATTCTCGCTCAATTGATAAATCACCCTTTTCTTTGGGGTAGATGTGCCACAAATCAAATGTGAATAGGTCCTTACAGCGTCTTTGGCAAGAAAAAACAAAAACGACAAAAGAAAACGTGTAAATGATGTTGCACATTGTGTAGGTAATGGAATGTCCTCCGTCAGGAGACTCACATTCAGTAATGAAGATGTTAACTGGCCTTAGTTAAACTCAAACTTTATTTGTTTATATAGCGCCTTTCATTTCAGTTAAAAACACAAAGCGCTTAACATAAAAGCAGATAAAATAATCATAAAAAATGAAAATTATTAAAAACAGACAACACAGGACAATCACACAAAGATGGGACGCCTCCCTCACCAGGTTCCTCCCCCCACCCACCCAGTTCTCCCAGTAGAACCCTGAACAGAAACCAAGAACTGCAGCTTAAAGAAGGTCTGGCTTGGTACTGCTGTGGAAACGATATCATGGGGATCCATTCATTCCAAGGCCCAGCCCGACCCTGTGGGTCATCACTACAGCGCCTGCCAACACAGAGCAGCCTAGGGCCCACTCTACAGCTATTAGGCCACAGAGCGGGACCCTAGCCAGCCCACTGCAGTAACAGCGCCCCCTACAGGTGAAGCCAGTAAAAAACATACAAAAAAACCAAGGAAAAGAGATAAATTAATAAATAGATAAATAATAAAAGACACAAGCAATTATGAAAATCATGTGAAGGCCAGACTAAAAAGGTGAGTCAACGTAAAAGCCACACTTTAGGCAAATCGTGCATGAATCGTGCATGGTTTTGATGCTGCTTATATGCAATTCATTAGTGATTTGTGTGTCAGTTAAGTAATTTTACGTAATATGTGAAACGTATACACAATATAAAATGTATAGATCTCTGGGAGATGTGTGAAAAGTCCTTTAGACATAGATAGAACGGTCATGGAAAAAACCACAAATCTTTTCATGCATGTTGCAAAAATCACGCACAACTTCGACTAGATGTGAATTCATGACTTTATGAGAAACTAGTAAGAAGTGCATTCTATATGGATTTGACTTAGGGTTATGACAATGCTCTAGAACATTATCTAATTAGTTCTGAGCTAGATAGCATCCTGCAGACACAGTTGGCAGCTTAACTCTCAGATGTTTTGCCTTGTGTCACAGATGTCTATTCGGTTTCCTTACTGCAGTTTAGACACCACAAGGAAAAGTACAGACAAGGTAGCGTTTGATGCACTTGGACTCATTAAAAAGCATCTGTGTGTCTGTAGATGGCTCATAACATTTCTCGTGTTGTGACCCGAGCAGCAGGAGTTAATCCATCACAAACACCAATCTGCCGTTTTACATTACTCCAGGACTTCTTTTTGACTGCTCCTGATTAACTCTGCATTGCTTGAACCAGTAGGCTTTTTATTATTGTTTATTCTCCTTAATTTAGTTTTATTTTCTCAGTCCAGTCAGCCAACAGTTTTCAACATTCTCCCACAAGCTGAGGCCTCCAGGGGAGTTTCAAAGTAATTTGGTTCCACCTGAGAAGACACACAAGCCGGATCGATTTTGAAGAGAGGGCGAGGCCTGTTTCTAAGTAGATGTTGCAGCCTGGAGATAATAGTTTAGCTCGGCTGAAACGGGTGGACTACGGTGGTCACTCTTGACATTATTAATGACCTGGAGAAGCTCTTCCTCTCCGCTTTGCCGCTTTTATCTAGGTTATTTATTTAGCTCTTCTTAGAGCTTCGCCATCATTGGTCCGGAATCCGAAAGTACTAATTTCAGTTTGTTATCTTTACTTTCTTTAAATGTTTTAGATATCTGAAACAAATGCAAGTTGCTAATTGCTCAGAACTGTCATGTTTTACGTTTTTACGACTTAATGAGACGATCACAGATATCGCTTAGATCAACAATTTAAATCAAATGACATTTTCCAGCTAGTGTTGTAAAGATAGTTCTAGTTATGAACATATGCCAGTGGGAATTGACTTTGACGTAATAAGTGAAAAGAAACTTGTGAATGCTATCGTGTGAGATAGAATGTAAAACATTTGTATCTTGCCTACTTGGTTTAAAGATTCTCATGAAGTGTGTTTTTAGCTGCAAAGAAAATGTTTGTTTTTAATACCCAGAAAGAAGTGGATGTATTTTTTTTTTGCGTAGGCAATTGTGAAAATCCTTCGATTGCTTTGTTTTAATTAAGGATGGTAGGAGAATGAATATGTTGTTAAGTTTCTTTTCTAACTGTGAGTTTAGTATCTGACAAAGGGCTTTGTTTACAAAGGTCAATGAGGGCGCAAAGTAGAAAAACTTTACTGTAAACGACTGTATTCATAAAGAAAATGTTGTAGAAAAGAATGGGCTCTGCACACACAGGTTCACACTGTCAAAGAACTGGGTAAAATACAGCAATGTTTTGCTCTGTGGTGTCGTAAAATAACTATTACGGTCTAAGATTGTCGTGGTGCCATTAACGTGTCTGCGGCAGTGAACGCGGACCAGACTCTGTTATGGGATGGTCAGTTCTTCTAAAAAGACAGGACGTTTTCAATGAGAAGTGAATAAAAGCCTCATCATGCAGAACCTCTCCGGATTGTCTGCGGGTCGGAACCAGGCGAGCTGCTCGTCCCTGGGGCAGCACAGGCCTGTGCTGACCACTACGATCGGCAAAGCAGTAGACAGGAAAGGTTCATAAAAATTATTTGAAAAAAAACAAACAAAAAACGAACGGGCTGAGTATTAGGTTTAAAAAACAAATCTAAATGTAGGCATTTTCTAAGTTCTATGTAACTATCGACTTGTGCCACCACCACCACGACTCCCACCGGCGTGTAATCCCAACAATGATGGAGAATTTTGAGATAACTGAAGTTCCTGATGATGAATGAATGATTAATATGTAGAGAGGAATTGGCAAAAACAAAGTCTCAAATGTCGTGAGACCAAAATAAACACGCAGTCCAATAACATCCTGATCCAGATGAGAAAAAAAGTAGTTTTGTTGTCAAAAATCTATTGGAGAAGCGGATAAACTGCTAGTTACTGATGATATATTTGCTAGTTTTGTAGCCTCTCGGGAAAAAAGTTCTCATCTGAACCCAATAAATGAGAGAGGGTTGAAAAAAGAAACGTGTGTAATTATGGCATTCACTGGAAACAGCAGGTTTTCCAAAGGGTGTTGCGGCTTCCTGTGTTTGAATTTCTATGGGAAACTGACCCAAATGGCTCTTTGAGTGGTAAAGGTTGCTGACCCCTGGTTTAGCCCAAGAAATTCAAATGCATCTGATACCAAATAAATAAATGTAGAATCATAACTTTACAGAAGACGACTCACATAAACCGATATGAAAATACATTTGCCCATGTGTTTCATTTCTTACACATCTGCTGTACTCTGCAGTTTAACAGGATTTGTGTCAAAAAGAAGACCAGGAAGAGGATGCACACTATGAGATGAAGGGTTGTTACTCCAAAGGTATATTTTTAATGAAGGCAAAAGTTCTCCTACACATCTGGTTCACCTGCAGGGACATCAGAGGTGTCGTGGAAGGCTCTTCTGAGATGAATATGGATGCCATATCGGGAAACAGTTACACTTAATGGGTTAGATACTCCTAACCCATTAGATACTCCTAACTCATGACCCATTAAAATAAATAGAAAACATTAAACTCAGACGAGGTCTTGGCCCTTCCCCCTGTTGATGAAGGACCCACTTTTAGAGTTTTGTTCTAAAACCAAACAATTCGTGCGTATTATGAAAGAGAAAAAAGAAGCGCAAAGAAAGCCTATGCTGGATTCCAATAAAACATTTCACATCATACAGTAAACGTTTGCCAGCAATGAGTAACGATTATCACGTTTGAAGCTGAAAATGTCAAAAAAAATTAGGAAATGCCTTGTGCAAAAATAATAAATAATTAAATAAATAATAATGATTCGATTTTAGAAATCAAGAACATTCCATCCAGGATCTTGATGCGTCCATTTTTTTTATTTTTTAGCGTCTTGAAAAACTGCTCAAACACAGCAGATCAACCTCATGTGACATCTATAGGTTTTTATTTGAATATGAACATGTTTTTAAGATGCAACTGAGAAACCACAGATATTTTTTTAATGGTCCTTATTCTTTGTATTGATATTTATACGTAAATTCATAACTGAAACTTTCTTCTCATTCTGTGGTGTCCCCATATTGTGGTAAAGTCTTTTTTTTTTATTCAGATGATCAAATAAAAACAAAATTATGCAAGTTTAAGAACTCTCAAGTTAATAATAGAAAATGTATTTTCAGTCTGGATTCTGATATAAATAAGGGTATAAAATATAAATAAATAAATATATAGTCTCTTCTAAAAATCTGTTAAAGGTTAGTGGATGACTTTTCATTTGCACAAAGGAAAGTTTTCAAAATCAAACCAAGAACACAATCTTCCAGCATCCTCACTAAGTCTTAATAACATAAAAAACACAAATATAAATTCAAGATTTTTCCTTTTTCCTGCCCAGGTTTCCCTGTGAGACTATTTTTCCGGCACGTTCTCTCAGGAAAGGGCATATGGATGCGTTGTGTTTGCTTTCCATGTCTGCATTCAGTCCCTGCTGTGGATTTTTGGCACGTCTGGAGCCTCACTGAACCGTGCAGCAGTACGCCCGGCGGAACCACAAATATTGTCTTTAGCAGAGCAACTCAGGTGACCGAATCGATGTTGGAAAGCAGAGGTGAGAGCCCGGTATTGACAGCACAAATCATCTTTTAACGTTACTCTCTAAGTACAAAAATGTCACAACAAGAACACAAACAGCATTTTATTTTTTTTACTCATCAAGACAAGGATGAAAATTAAAATCAATGCCCACCACGAGCAGATATTTGGAATCTGACAGAAGCTTCAACGGTTCCCATCACGCTGCAGACAGACAGCATGTTTAAAGGATGGGCGGCAGAGACTAGCCTTCCCCACTTCATGTAAATCAGTCACTGGAAGCCATCGATTGTTCTGTCAGGGTCACACTAAAGCCCTCACCTTCACTCACCACAAACCAGTGAACAGTGGGAATACAGGAGATCCTATAACACGCATTCAAATGTGTGATTTTTTACATTAAAAGGACTGAATCTACCCAAAAACAGCCCAGTAAAACACATTCCTGGAAAGATTTCTTTCCTCTCAAGGGTATGTAAAGGATTCCGCCAGAGCGTTATCTCGGTTTTGCATTCCCAGCCTGTAGCAGATGGGGAAATTATGATCTGCTAGTCACAAACCCACATTTCTAACCTTTAGACCTGGGATTTCTAGGATTTCTGAACTGCCAGGATTTTGCTGCTTGGCATGACACACAACACCCCACAACTCGGCCAGCTCACACTGTAACAAAATCAGGCAAAAAGAGGCCCAGTCAGACTTTAAATAGCCTCCAGTGAAAAAAACCTTAATATTACACAGCTTACAGTAAAACACTGGCGACAGTCTAATGCAGCATGAATTCTCTCCAATTAAATTCATTTAAATCAAAGTTTTCACACCAATAAAGCTTATTGTGTCTCAATAAATGCATGTAAAATCTTTTACAACCTATTAATTTTAGTTTTATAAATTTCTGTGGTTTTAATGGTCAACAAAGTAAAATAATGTAAAACAAAAAAGAATAGACCATAAAGATTCATTATCCATGCCTTTAAAAAAAAAAAAAAAAGGTTTCGGGAACCAACACACAATGTCAGAAAAAATGAAAACACAACAATGTCCACATTTAGCTACATACTAACACAATTAACCCTTGTGCTATCCTATGACACCCCCCCCCCCCCCCTTCCATTGACGTGTTCTCTCTACCATGACAAAGGTGGATAAAGGTGGAAACATTTCATGTAATCCATGGACACCAGTGAAGATCCCAAATCATTGAAGAAAAAAGGTTCAGCGCACTGTCTAGTGGGTCTAGATGACCCCACTCCCAACGTTAAAGTGCCTAGGATAGCACAAGGGTTACAACACGTGGGTTAACAGGCCAACAGGAACATGTAGCAAAACTCATCAAAAAACAAAAAAGTGTTAATAAATAACAATATATATATATAATAAGCAAAAAATGGATTATGATACATTTTCTATATTTCACCGGAGAGAATATGTTTTATGAGTATGACTATGGCTCAGACTTGAGCTCCCCCTTAGCAACAATAGGTGGAGGAGGTAACACAATCCAGTAGTTTCTCGTCAGCCTTATTTCATTTTACTTACAGTTGTAGTTTTTGCAAATGACCTGTGTTTTATTTTGTACTTCCATTTTTGTTTTGTTATATGTACATATGGTTTAGTCCAAAACTCTGTGGTGTTCTCTTAACCCTCGGAGGCACGTTAACGTAGGGAGTGGGGTCATCTAGACCCCACAAGATAACACAAGGGTTAAGTAAAGCTAAATAAACCTTTCATAACCGACTTTAAAAAAAAAAAAGATTGGAATTTGACCACTGCTATTTGTTACCACTCAACGCTGCACCTGAGCAATCATAATTTATCATTGAATTTCAATTTTAACAGTTCTATTCTTTGACTCCTCATGCCAATTTCCATTTTTCCAAATGCCCCCCCACCCTGGATCCCAGAGCCCCTGCAAACTGCATCCTGATAAATGCCCATTTAGAGCGGGATGACATGCCAATGCTGGAAGCTGCTGATGGATGGGACTGATCCAGTCTAAAAGCTCTCAGCGCACACGGCATGTCGACAGGTGAGGGTAAAATCCTGTCACTCAGCACTTCCTCCTCCATTACTTATTCAACACTTCTGCATTTGGCGAGCGCAAAAGAGACAGACGGGGATGGGTGGAGGTGCTGGTTGAAGACAATTAATGAAGCTATCTCTTTAGGATTAAACAGCGCAGCGCGCACAGCTTCCACTACAGATGCCTGTACCTTAAATAGATTCCTGCTGTATAATATGGCAGCTTCCTCCAAGCTCAGCTCGTGTTATCTTGGTGGGAGAATGCCTGGAGGATAAACAGTCTCCTCGGCCCTTCAGGCAGAGCTTATTTTTCAGCATTTGTTTCAGGATGACTCAGTCAACACCACTGCATAGTCGGAAGCGGAGTCTCAGCCACCGTAATGTATAAGTTAGGTGAGATTGTGTTCGGGCTGTAGGTGTGAGATAAGACAAGGCCAGTTTCATATTTTCAGTCTGCTGACAACAGCCGGCGAGTTTTACTCCTTTCATGGAGTTAACTTATTGCTCGTGTGTCAGAAGCAAATGAACACATTTTAGCAACTTTCTCTTTCCTTTCCTTTCCGTTTATCTCTTTCACACTGAATTGGAATTTGGACGGACATCGAAGCGCACGAAAACAATTGAAAAATGTAGAAGAAAAAATAAGCATTGATCAGACAAAGTCATTGAACATTTGTCTTTGCTCACAAAACGTTTTTTCTTCGTCATGAACCAGGGCAAATGTATTTAAGAATCACTTTAATCTGTTTTCTTGCAAAAACTTGAGTCATTGAGTCTATTCTGAACTTGTCTTTGTTATGTGGTGCGGTGCGTTGTCATGGTAACGACCTACGATCTCGACTGCAGCGGCAAAGGAAAGCGATATACAGTATATGCTGATCGTCACTATGGGTTAAATAAAGCATCCGTTCAGAGAGAAAGTTCACCTCTTACCGCTTGTTTTTGTCCAGATGATGAAGCAAAAGTTTGTTTTAAAGAAGCCAGTGCAGTGATACAAAACAATTTAGCTATGTGACCGGAACTACTTTTTTTATGTGTGAATTAACACTTTTTAATGCACACCCAGCAGTCAATCAGAATCGAGAATTCACCAGGACTATTGTATAATGACTATGAATCGTATCGGCAAAAACAAATTCTGACATGTTGTTAACTACACCCCTTAAGGGAACGGTGGCTGGAACGCTTTTCAGTGGTTAGTATGACTTCAGTTGGCCTCTAGATTTTTTCTCATTTTTAGGGTAATATGTTAAGATTTTCTTGTTTTTTTGGCATGAAGTTGAAAGCAAAAGCTTCAGTTTTATGTCTTCAATTCTCACTATAACCTATTTTAGAATTGAACACAATTTTCTTTGACTCCATCAGCAGAGCTTTAGCTCCAGTGTTGACATTCTTTCGACTACACTACGATTCAACTGCTGATGCAAAGAAAGTCTAAATTCTGTTTCAGAGAAAAGTGTCTCTGCGCCGTTATGCAACACTTCATGGACACAAAAGTGTTGCCTGTGCAAAGTCAATGTGTAATGCCGCTTTTCTCTTTGCAGAACCAGCGGATTCACGTTGATCGCAGTAACTGTCAAAGGTTTACGGTATTTCAAAGAGTGTTTGCTATTTAGGTGTCGTCAGCAACACCTCAGGTGTCTTTTCGTAACACGAGTTTTAAAATTGAGTAGTGGACGACAAGATATGCAAGGAGCTGTGGTACTGTATGAGGTCGTCTGGAGTGGCAGAGAAGTATGTCAGAGTAGTTCAGGACATGTATGAGAGAAGTATGACGGTGGTGAGATGTGCTGTAGGTCAGACAGAGGAGTTCAAGGTGGAGGTGGGACTACACCAAGGATCAGCTTTGAGTCCCTTTTTGTTTGCTATGCTGATGGACAGGCTGACAGACGAGGTAAGACAGGAATCTCCCTGGACAATGATGTTTGCGGATGACATCGTAATTTGCAGTGAGAGTAGAGAGCAGGTGGAGGAACAGCTAGAGAGGTGGAGGTTTGCTCTGGAAAGAAGAGGCATGAAGGTCAGTCGTAGTAAGACAGAATACATGTGTCTGAACGAGAGGGATCAAGTTAGAAGCGTTATGTTACAGGGGGCTGAGGTGAAGAAGGTGCAGGAGTTTAAGTACTTGGGGTCAACAATTCAGTGTGATGGGGAGTGTGGAAAAGAGGTGAAGAGGCGAGTGTAGGCAGGTTGGAGCGGGTGGAGGAAAGTGTCAGGAGTGTTGTGTGACAGAAGAGTGCCAGCAAGACTCAAAGGAAAGGTGTACAAGACAGTGGTGAGACCAGCTCTGCTCTATGGGTTAGAGACGGTAGCAGTGAGACAGAGACAAGAGGCTGAGATGGAGGTAGCGGAGATGAAGATGTTGAGGTTCTCCTTAGGAGTGACCAGGTTAGACAGGATAAGGAACGAGTACATCAGAGGGACGGCTCATGTTGCCTGTGTTAGCGACAAAGTCAGAGAAGCCAGACTGAGATGGTTTGGACATGTTCAGAGGAGGGATAGTGGATTTATTGGTAGAAGGATATTGGAGATGGAACTGCCTGGCAGGAGGGCAAGAGGACGGCCAAAGAGGAGATATATGGATGTCTTAACAGAGGACATGAAGTTGGCTAATGTTAGGGTAGAAGATGTTCATGATAGAGTGAGGTGGAAAACGATGATTCGCTGTGGCGACCCCTAATGGGAAAAGCCGAAAGAGAAAGAAGAGTGGACGGCAAGATATATTTGAGGCTGACAAAATCAATGACTTTCTTGCAGCTCAGTTCCTCAAAAAGTAAAAGTTTTGCATCTGTGTCAGAGCGATTTCCGAGCTAACGGAAAGGTTTTCTCAGCTGTTTTCAGAGTTCCTTGGTTTTAAAGAACAGGGAAGAATTGCAGCAGCTCTGCAGGACTTGGCCCTTTTCTTTCCCCTGGATCACTGACGGCACTCAGAATTTCGGATACAGGAGACCGCCAGAGAGGCAAATTTTTTAACATCTCTGTCAGCAGCTTCTTGGGAAAGGGATGCATTGATCAAAAGATGAAATAAAAGGTGTGCTCATACATACTAAATCAAATGTGAAATGATTTCCTTTCGAGTCGGTCGGCAGAGGCAGCGCTGCAGCTGCTGAGCTCCGTGGCAGATTTTCAAAGACGGATGCGTGGAGCACCCTCCAAGCCGCTCTGACAGGAAACAGAATCCACGCAAACACGCTCGCACAGATGATTATTTACAATACAGGCTGGATTGGCAACTGTCAACCTGGAGGCAATTACAGATGAAATCGAAGGCTTAACCCATCTGCCGCGCAGGGGTGGGTATGATTACTTACAGGTGTTGAATCCGATCCAGCTTCTGCCTTTCAAAGATGATGCGTTCGTTTGGGCTTAACAAGATTGCTGCATTGCATTGCAGAAGAGCGGAAAGCCCTTCTATTGGCACTGAAAGAACATTCTGTCATGTTTAGATTCCCAGACTAACAAGATTCCTGAGTTTTCTTGTTGCAAGTAAACATCATTAAAACAAACTTTTTTTTAGTGATTCAAGGACAAACAAATAAATGAAAGGCCTCGCCATACCTTTAATTGTGATGTCAGGTGTCGAAAGCCGAACCGATTTTACATCAGATTTAATGGGAACTCAAAGACGTTGTTCTTCAAAACACTTCAGCTGTTGGAAAACATGCATCTGTTATTTCAGTCTGAAGGGGCAACACCTTCCCCTCCTTGAAGCTCGTTTGAACCCAAATTTAAGAGGAGCCAATGCAATTCCCAGAGTAGCCACTTGGGGGTGGGGGGGTGGGGGGGGTTGTATCAAATTAGGCATTCCCTTATTTTCTGTAGAGTAAATCATCCGAACTCCACAGTGGAAATACGTTTGACTTCATGACCTTTTTTTATATCTAGCCCTGCGACGGACTGGCGACCTGTCCAGGGTGTCTCCTGCCTTCGCCGGTGATAGGCTCCAGCAGCCCCGTGACTCAGAAAGGGAACAAAAACGGGTTTAGAAGACGAATTAATCTAACCCTGAAGAACAAAGGGGGGCCGTTTTTTATTAATTTTTACATTGCGTACTGCAGTCAATTAAAAGAAGCAAAACGGTGATCTTTGGATTTTGTCTGCATCAGAATCCATGGGCATTACTTTGTGTAAACAGTCAGAGTTACGGTAGTTCAAACAGCATGTGTCCTTTAGCTGTTCTTCAGCACCATCTCTGGGGTTTAAGGGTTCAACAGACTCTGTAACAGTTCGCCATCACGCCACCGTCCAGATTAAAACGTATCTGAGGGATAGAATGCCAAACGAAGTGGGTTTTATTCCTTTTGGTAATTTTGGTAAAAAACTGGACTAAAAGTCTGAACCTTTGATTTTTTTTCTGCTGCAGCTTTAATCCTAAACCAATCAGCTGACTAAAGTCATGAATAATTCTCGTTTATTCAGTGACAAAAGAAAATACGGTGGTGCGAGTTCTCTCGTGGCCAGACTCCGTGCTGCTCTCTGACTGGGGCAGGCAGATAAGGTCTGGCACTGCGATTGTTGATCTATGCTCCAGCAGGAGCTGTCGGCGCATTTACTGGATCTCGCCATCTTTCTTTTGAGCCGACCCCGTGGGACTCCAGTAAAAATGTTCCGATCCAGAACCGGCGGCGCTCATCGCTGCTGGTCAGCGGCCTGCCGGACATGAATAAGGAGCAGACGTTTGCCATTTTCTGACAGAGGTTCTTCCTTTTAAAGTCCTAAAGACACAATCCACTGTTTATGTGTGACAATTGATGACAAGAACCTCTCAAATGTTTTTCATCTCACAGACTCAAGAGAACAGTTGTGTAATCAAACCTCACTGTCGAGAGCTCATTTGGCTTTTCACAGACTTGACACAAGAGCAAAGCATCTATTTATTAGGACAAAAGAAAAATTGCTACGTAAGACAGAAAGTAATTATCTCTTCAAATCACCAAAACGGGTTGATGGAGGACGTCTTTTAGGGCTTTTGGAAAAATGTGCTGTGAGTGATCTTCAAAAATCAGCATCTGAGTTGGAATTGTCTCTTCTAATCACAACAATTTCAAATTTGAAAAAAAGAAAAAAGAGCGGAGCGGAGTTTGGATGGAAGGCTCATGAATGATGTTGCTTTTTTATCTGAAGAAAAAATACTTTTAAACTTTATTAATGACAAAGTCATCAGAGAACAAAGGGGGAAAAAAGAGAAATAAGAAATCAACTCCAAAAAGCTCTCAGTTTTGCTCCATCGGGCATAAAAATATTTATTAAAAAAACAGGATTTATTTTTGAACAGTTAATGAAATTTGGAGCTCGTCAGTTTTACTGATCTTCCTGCTGCACGACTTCTCTTTACTCCTAAAATCAAAGCTTTGCTTTCTTTGCTTTTATTTGGTTTATTCATAACACAAACAGCTGAAATCTGCCATGTTTTCAATTGTTTGATGTTTTTTTTTCTTTCTTATAAAGGAATATGACCAGAACTAAAACTAATGAACACAACCGTTGCTCGACGGTGCATCTCTAGAGAATAAAATACATTTTATAAAGGAATCTCAACAAAAAAGATAAAAAAGGCTCTGCAGCCTTTTATGATTCCAAAATTGAATCTGAAATTTGTTTAGAACATGAATTGTCGTGGGTGTAACCCCACCTTTACTTTAAGGCACATGTGTGAAACTCAAGGCCCGGGGGCCTTTTTAATTTCTTAGAATAAAAAATAAAAATGGGTGTGTTTTTATTCATATCTAGAGGGAATCGGACTTAAAATATCAGATTGGGCAACTATACATTTGGACTTAAACACTGTCCACATAACCTAACCTGACAGAACCTGACATGAAAGGATTTATGCTAAAGTAACAAGCAAACATATGTTTTCTATGCAGCTGTTATTGTCACTTTAAAATGTTATAGTAAATAAATAATGAGTTATTTAACATTAAAGAGTAGTTACATTTATTTTTCATTACATTTAGTTACATGTATTAGCTCTATCTGGCCCTTTGTGGACAGCCGCTATGCTGATGTGGCCCTCAGTGAAAATGAGTTTGACAGCCCTGCTCTAAGGCATCTAGGATAGGCTCCAGCAGCCTGGAGATCTGCACTTAGATGATGGCCAGATTTGGTTGTTGACAAGTCCTGAGGAGCAACACGGGGAGGAAAGTGCAGACAAAAACAAGAATGCAACTTTTGTTTTATAAAGTCTAAAAGTATTTTCTGGGAAAAAAAACAAACAAACCTGTTTTAAGTCGTTTTTAACCCTTGTGCTATCTTAGATGACCCCACCCTTACATTGAGGTGTTCTCCCTTCCATGACAAAGGTGGATAAAGGTGGAAAGATTTCATGTAATCCAAGGACACCAGTGAAGATCACAAATCATTGAAGAAAAAAGGTTCAGAGCACTGTATAGTGGGTCTAGATGACCCAACTCCCAATGTTAAAGTGCCTAGGATAGCACCAGGGTTACATTGCTTAATAGGAAGCAGCTTGCCATTAAAAAAAGGGGAAAAAAAGCCCCAAAAGCATGACTCTTCTACCCTCTATTGTTGCTCTGAAGAAAAATATATCTATGATGAATTTAAGGATTTAAGGGAACTAATTTAGGTAGATCTAAAGCCCAAAATTCAAATACAGAGAAACACATTGGTGAGAAGTTTCTCTAAGCTTCGCTGTTTTATTAAAATGAGTTTAAAGCACGTCTTATGTTATGCTCCACAACTTCTTATAGGAGGAGAAATCAATGAAGTTCTATTTATATTTTGGTTGATAACAGAAGTAAATCGGGGAAAATAAGGATATCTCACTAAGGCAGATTTAAAGTATAGCAAGAAAAAAATGGCAGTTTTGACTTGTGTTTATTTTTTATGTGTGGCTTTGTCAAAAGCAAGAATACATTTTATATTTGGAAAACTCAAGCTTTTCTTCTATGTGTTTCAATGTTTTATTCATGAAAAAAAACTATTTTTCATGTATATAAATCATATTAACATGAATGCCAAATTCTAGTAATTGACAAATCAACTCAATCAATGCATAGGCTGCTACAATGTCAGATAAAAAGATTTAAAGGGAGGAATGTAGACCAATCAGCACAGAGCAACTTGTCAGTGATTGGCTGGTTTGGAAGCACATTTGTAAAGCCGAGTTTAGAGGTGAGAAAACACACAAAAAGGAAAGTGAACTTCAATAGAACACGTCAGAAAACAAGGGTGTCAAATGACAGCTTAAGCAGATTTATGAAGCCAAAATGGATTTTGTAACCAAAGAAAGATTCTGCAATTAAACATGTTTTCATAAAGTTAAAATGATAAAACTACCGTACATTTTTTTCCATTTGGAAAAGTTTTTATTTCCAAAACTATGACTTTTGTTGCTATTTATTGGCACACATATTATTTGATTATTTCTCTGCTAAAGTGCCTCTTTTCCATAGATGTTACTTATTCCTCCACAGATGTGCTCTTTGATTAATTGCACATCAGTGAGGCGACACATGAAGCTTCACGCTTCATTATGTTTGTTTTGTTTGCAGGTTTCTGTCCATGATCTGCTGGACAATCTGGACAACCAAGACGTTCAGCAGTTTCATCATCTGACGTCTCAGCTTCCAAATCTCAGCAGAAACCAAAACTGTCTTTTACTTTGATAATTGCAAACTTAATTTTATTTCCATTCAAAACTATCCATATTAACTATGGATTTTTTTAAATAGATATTTTATTCGATTGTCTCATAATTGTATTTTCACTCTCCATCATTTTTAGCGATATTTTGACTTTTTGTTTTAACAATTTTAATATCTGTCTGGGGACAACGGATGAAAAATAGCCGCTGGGCTAATTGTCACTCATTGCAGTGATGCTTCTTCTGTGCACCGTACCTGAGGAATAACAAGTTGATCAGATACTTGCTCATAAAAGGAGCTCTGTTGGACCTGCTGAGGTGAGCTGGAGGCAGAAGTGGAAGCACTGCTGAGACAGATGCTGCTGCAGCCAGAAAACATGCATTAGGAATTCATATTTTAGCTATTATTGCTCACGAAGAAGGCCCAAATTAGGGTTTTTAAAAGGTAAAAGTCTAAAAGAAATGTATTTTTTCCCTGCATGTAGTTGTCATTTAAGAAGTTTTAGAGTTTTTTTTTTATTTTATTTTATCAACAACCACTTTTGTCATCTGCAGATAAATTGAAAGCAACAACTTTGGTGTTAGCCACACTAACACCAACTATGATTTGTGCATCAGAGACATCAATTTTCAGTGTTGGGTCAATGTACAGACACCATCGGGGGTCTTGCGGCGCCCTTTTAGAGGCGGGCGCAGCGTGATTAGTGCGTTTTGGCCGGCGTGTTGACAATTCTGACGCCAGCTTTGGCGAAGAATTTGCATAGCGTCAACCAATCAGTAGCTCAGCTTTGACCAGTGACGTGTTGATGATGTAATAAGTGGGTGGAGTCAAAAACATCCAGCTCGAGGAGCATCTGCTCATTCAAATCCTGAACTTTTTTGTATCAAGACAAGAATAAAAATAAATGTCCTCTAAATTTATTTTTCTTTTTTTAAATTTCTCCTCGGACTATTGCGGGACCGCGATTAGTCAGACTGGGTCACAGAGAAACGGAAACGCCGCTGAAAGCAGCCGTCATTCAGGTGCAGCTCCTGCAGTAGATGGTGAAGCCCACCGTATACCGGCAGAATCTCTGAAAGATCTCATAAACCCAGACGTGGAGATGTGATTACCAATGTTCTTGTAGATCTCTTTAAAATAAATAAACCTGGTCTCTCAACATCATCCGTGTCTTCAATTATGTAGATTTTGGAGCCCAAATTTGCCGCACGCCTAACCAGAGGCAGAGGATGCCGCGTTCGGTGTGAACTCATCATAAGAATTCACTTCCATTGAAGGGAGTGGTAGTGCAGAAATCGTTCCCCTTGCATCTGTATCTATCCGTCCTCCCACTGACAACTCAATGCAGAGTTTTTGCAGATTCCTTCACCTAAATGCGACATCCCAGAGTTCGAACAACGGCCGTTTAACCAGCTTCATGTCGTTTTTATCGATTGCCTTTTTTGACCTTTGTGTGCCGAGCTGTGTACAAAGCAGGGCAAGCCTCCCCCACTGCAACCTCCCTGGAGCTGCTGAACGTTTGAAAGAAATCTCGTATTGGTGGAAATTTCAACGGCCCCCCTGAGCTCGGTTTCTGGAGATGCTCTGTGAACAATGTGCCACCAGCGAAGAGAAAATTGCTTTCATTATAGGAGGCACTGAAAAGATGCATTTTAGATCTGTTCCTTTAGTCCCAGAGGCTGTTATTGAGGTTTGAAGCGGTGAAAATGGGGGTAGTGCTTTGTCTGGACAGACTGGTACAAACAGGTAGACGTTTTTCTCAAGAAAAGCCCATTTCTGAACCCCATCCCACCTTAAATCAGCTGTGCCGGCACATCTGTGCGTCAGTGTGCTGCTGAACGTGTTATTTCACAGACTCCAGCTGCTTCAGGAAATCCCAGCTGTGACGGTGACAGCAGACTCCACTGAGGAGATCTACTACCTTTTGCACAGGATCTACTGAAGCTCATTCCAACTGCTCCTATGAAAACGAGGAGACTTCATTTTCTACCCATCATGCAACATTGGCTGCACCTGAGAAGTGGAGCGAGTGAGTGAGACGGCACCCATAGGAAATGACTTCCAACCAAAGGACGCAAATTCTGTCCCCTTTTCTTCGCCGTACGGACGCCGCTGGAGGGAGTAGGGGCGGGATTATTTAAGTTCAATACATTAAACTCCTTAACTTTAGTTAATTTGATTTAATGATGTGTCCTAGGTGTGTCTTCTATGCGTAACTGCAAAAATCTCTTTGATTATAAGACACTTATTTTCTTACATTTAGGTTCATTTTTCTTTGTTTTTTTAACCCTTATGTGGTGTTCGGGTCTGTGGGACCCGTTTTCATTTTTTATCAAAAGAAAAATTATACAATTAATTAATTTTTCAGACTCAAACTCACTGGCCTTGGCTCATTTTCTGTGAAGAACATATATCAGAATACATTTTTAATGACCACACACCGTATACCCCCCAACACATTTCTATTACATATAAGATGTTCGGGTCCACTGGACCCGGGGCTAATAGAAGTGTGGAAATTTATGTTTTATGTACCTACACTCTGTCCTCCACCTGTCTGGGCCTGCTATGTGTGTGTGGGTGTGTGTAGGTGTGTATGTGTGTGTGTGTGACCACTGAGAAAGAGAGAGAGAGAGTGGCAGAGAGAGAAAGATTCACTGTAAATGTGAGTTCTGTTTCTGCACCTGCGGTTCCCACACAAGGTTGCAACATTGTTAGAATAATTCAAGCATCAACTCTGTTTGCTCTCGTTCTCCCGCACATTTGACCATTTGACTTTCTTGCGGGAATCTTTAATATCTCGCTCTTTATCTGCTACAAATTGGAGGCGGGACACGTTAAATATAGCTTTGCCAGTGTGGTTTCTTATCACAACTGATCAAAATGGCCAAAAGACTTTCTGCGCAGAGTTGATTTTAGAAGAGAGAGACGTTTTTGATGATGATGTAGAGGGAGACGATTCAGAAGAGGAGGTTTCAGAATTAGAGGATCACATTTCTGAAAATTCAGAGTCTGACAGTGACTCTGAAGAAGTTGATTAGATTGGGGCGGCCGTGGAGCAGTGGTAGGGCGGTCGACCCATGATCGTAAGATTGCAGGTTCAATTCCCGCCTTGCACGCCCATGAGTCCTTGGGCAAGACACTGAACCCCACCTTGCCTCTGGTGGTAGGCGGGCGCCTGTGTTTGGCAGCGGAGCCGCCACCAGTGTCTGAATGTGTGAGTGAATGTGTGTGTGACTGGGTGAATGGGTCTGTGACTGTAAAGTGCTTTCTTGTTGGAAGAAAGGCGCTAAATAAATATACGCAATTTACCATTTAGATTGAGCATCAGCCAGTTCCAAAATGAAGCCATCAGCACCCAGCCACAGGACCAGGCCGTCAGCAGCCAGGACCATGTGTTGTATAGGCTAGTGGCTAGAAGGCCATGTGTTCAATGGGGCTGATGTGTTGTCTTGACTAATAGGTTTACTCTATGTGTTCAGCTTGTGTTGTGCACCTGAATGGGTTCAGTTTCTGTGTTCAAATAAATAAAAGTCAGTAGTTTTGAAAACCCTTGCTTCACTTGAAAATTTGTTTCCACTCATATCTTGATTTGAATTGATTTTCTTTATCACGTTTTAGGTAATGAGTTATGAATGTGATCTAGCAAAGGTAAAGGGCAAATATTTACCAAATATACTGATTGTAAATGGATGAGGTGAACATCTGTCGAGTATTTTAACATCAAAGTGTTTGATTGTGAGGCATTAAAAACCACAACAAGCAACGGGTCCACCAGACCCACGAACACTGGCTGAGTAACAACAATATGAACACCACACAAGGGTTAAACAATGAATTTCATTATTTCTGTAATGAATTGTAATGGGATTTTGTTGTATTGTGTACATTAATGCTTGAAGTAAACCAACAGATCTAATCAAATACTTTTCGCTTTTAACGTTTTAAACAACTTTTTTGATCCCTGCGTTTAACTTTTTTTGCCAAAGGTCCCACAGAAACGTGGCTTTGATGTAAATATAAGACTATTTATTTTATCTAATGAAAACAGATTTAGGAGAACGTCAAACAGTTTCCTGGAAAGCTTTTTTTTAAGCTTTCACAGTTTGGTGCGAGTTGCCTTTGACTGTTTACATCGTTTTATCTCACACTCCTTCCAAGAAAAAGCAAAAAAAGGTTTTATTAACTGTGCTTTACAAACAAACGTTTATCACTAACATATTCTTTGGTGATCTGTTAAAAAATCGTTCCATTGTTTTCACTGTTATTTTATTATTTACATTATCAATCACTGGAGAATTCAAGTTGAAAACCAACCAAATGTCTCCTAATAAAAAAAAAATCCAAATAAAACCCCAGCTTCTTAGCTGCAGATGTGTTTTCAAACAGTTGATTGACAGGAGGGAATGAGCCTGGCTACTATATTGTAAATCTTTACATGAGTATTTTCTTTGATAATGTGGCAACATTTCTTTTTAGTTGCAGTACGGCTGCGACTGATGATTTGACAACTTTTACAAGCCTTTCACAGAAAAACAGCCGGAATGTGTCATTTGTCACCTTGAAAGTTTTTAGTCGCAGAAACATTCTTTAAGAGAATCCAGAAGCCGTCAGGAGATCCTGACTGAGTCTTCATGTGGACTCCAAACTCTCATGTTCAGGGTCATTTATGATCATTTACATATCTATAAATGTCTTCAAATGCTTACTTGGCGCACATTCAAAAGGATTTTATGAGGATTGGTAAATGAGTCGAGTCACAATATCTTTTCCTCCACCTTAATATCTCATTTCCAAATGGATGCTTTTTAAAGATTCAGTCCAAATGTATTATCTGAAGGTAGTGCTTCAATAGAACCATTTCATCTCCTCCTCTTGGAGCACAAAAGCTCCATATGATGATGTTACCCCTTCCATACTTGGAATGATGTTAAAATCTCAAAAACATCTAAACAAACGAACAAACAAACATAAAACTCAACGGGAGAAGGAATCTCTGGGAATGAAGCCCTTCTGCTTTTGCTTTTGCTCATATCAGTCATAGACTAACAAAAAGAGTCTCCATAATTGTCTTTTTCCCCATTAATGTTCCTTTTGATTATTATCCCTAAAGAACCAGAGCGTCTTGTTCCTGAGGATTTTGATGGCTCCCATGCTGTAACAGGGAAAACTGGGGCCTTCGGGCTTTTGAGAATCAGAATTGTGATTGAAATGTTTGGGCTTATTCTTCTGATTTACAGTTTATACAGCCTAACAAAATACTTAGAGAGTCAAAAGTTGATATTCTTGCCTGAGGTAAAAGTTCTGTTAAACTCAAAGCAACTGTTTGCAGTTGCTGGAAACAACATTAACTTTGAGCGCTCTGGGCTCAGAAAAAATACAAAGACTTCCTTTTAGAATCTTCTGTCTCCCACAGACTCCAACCTGCCACCCTTTGACATGTTTCAGCTCCTCATCCTCACTGAACTACAGAGAAACTCACAGCCTCCTTCACAGCTCAGGTAGCCACCCACAGTCACAGGTAATTTTTCCAAAACAGTCTCCATCTTCCATCTGGATAAATCTGGACTCATATTGGTAATTGAGGGCTTTGTGTTGGTGGAACAAACAAATTCTGCACAGTTTAGCCTGAGTTTTTCTGTGGGATTTACTGTGTTGTTTACTGTACTTTGATGTCCGGGTTAGGAGCTTGTTGGACGACCAAATCCAGAGTCTGGGCTGGTCATGACGTCCACGTTCGGACCCTCCAGAACTTTTCCATGCCGGTTCCTGATGGTCCAGTTTTTGCGTCATGGAAGGGTGGTTCATGTGGAACCCTGAAGAGGCAAAGGAACACGATTGAGAATTAAATTCATAAATAAAATATAGTTTAGTATTTCAATTTACAACTCAGAACTGCAAATCATGTCAAAGCATCACAAATAAAGAGAGGTCCAAATCCTTCCAGTAAGGCCAAATTATCTTTGCTTTGAGTGTAAACTTTCAAAGTCACTAACAGTTTAAATCAAACAATTCTATTTAAAGCCGCCCATTTAGATGGATGGACTGAGGGAAACCTCCAGCATTGGGTTCTGTCCCAATCCTACTCAAAAACATGAGTTTGACAAGAAAACCTGTTTTTTCTGTCTACGTTTTACTTTGGCAGAGGAAACACTGGACGTTCATTTCTGAAATAAAAAGCAATAGTTTTCACTCCAAATATTCTTTGGGATTGAAAACATTTTTAAAAAAAAGGAAGTCAGAATCATAGTCCATCAATTCAAAAATATTGAATGTTGAAAAAACACAAAAAGAGAACTCATCTTGACAAAAATGTAAACTAAATGAACTAATTAGGCAGATTTACCCAGGATTTCAGATTGAACACCTCTGTTGGTGCAGTTACTTATAAAAACATTTTTGGTTGCATCTCTGATGTGGATTTAGATCAAAACAATACATGTTTTATGTTACTTTTTCAAGACCACAACCTTCACTGATGAGAGTAAAAAGGAAGAAAGGAGGTAAAGGATTTATTTAAAGAATTCAAGCTTAGCAAACAAGACCTTCTGCTGAATCTGTTTGGTTCAGACAGAACATCAAGAGTCCTCTTCATCATAGCTTTAGGCTTCAGAGGAAATTCCTAGCACAGGTTTATTGTTTGAGCTTCAACAACAAATCTCTTTCATCCAGACTCTCCTGCTCAATGTACAAAAGAAGAATATCTTATTTTGAAGATGTGCAAATTTACAGAAATGTTCAGACACATGTGGACAGAATTCCAAAAGAGGAAGAGTAACAGACAATTAAACTGAATAAAAAGACGAGATAAAAAGAAAACGTAACCCTCATTTCATGTCCAAAAGGTAGGGATACTTAAAAACTAACTTATCAAAGTAAAATCTAATCATGAGGACTGACCTGAAAAATGCCAAAGGAACAAAAAGAGCTGACATCAAGCAGCAGAAGGTGGACAGAAACTCTTCTTCTTCATTTCCGGCAGACGTCCCACTGGGAGTGAAATGCTGCCCTCTGTCTATTAGGTTCAAACAGCACCTCTCAAAGCAAAACCTGTGCAAACCAATGGACCTCAAAAAGTGATTAACCAACTCAAACCCAGCACCTGTACGGTCACCAGACCCCAACGGTGTGGACACGGAAAATCTCCCCAACCCCTAATCATGCAGTGAACAGAACAATATCCTTCCTTCCACTTCATATAGTGGACGGTGCAAAATAATACACACCACACAAACTGCAACACAAATCCACTGAAACACACTAAAGGGAATCAATACAACACATACAGGTGAGATGATTGGAAACTCACACCTGGTGGGATCTGAACCGACAGCAGAACAGACCAAAACAGATTAAAAGAACATACAATCCTCCCAAAATGACCAAAGGGTGGACTGGAAGTTCTGCGGCTCTTCTTCCAGGTTAGCAGCTTCCTTTGAAAGTGAGCTTTGTGAGCCAACGTAAGTCCGTTTGGCTCCTGCAAAGGGAAACAGCTGTTAAAGCATCAGATGCAGCAGCGCAGACGAAAACCCGGCAGCTTTAATAATGAAAGCCTCCATCAGGCAAACATGGTCGAAAGCTGGAAACTCGACTTTCAACAGCGAGGGGATCTGGTGGCTCATTTAGGAAAATAAATGAATAAACTAAGAGATCAAGGACTTTTTAGTGGAACAAGAGATATATATTTCAGAGGAGGGAAAAGTTTATTTTTCTTTTGACATGATGCTGTTTTCCTCTGCTTTTGGAGAAGAAGAAGGAACGCCGTCGCTTGGTTTAGACATTTAAATGACACGTTGGTTCCTCCATTCCTCTCCAAACGTGCAAGCTCAGTCACACAGCTGTAATTTTGACTGAGACCGGAGTCTCTCTGATGCTGATGCTGCTGTTGCTGCAGTCATTTCCTGTTACGAGTGCAGCGACGAGGGACCAAAGGCACTCATTATGCAAACATGTGTTATTTCCTGGAAAATTATCTTTGTTTTCGAGCTGGAAGCCTCACTTGGTCAGACGGCGTTGTCCTCTCAGACGTGTCGTTTGAATTTAATCATAAGCTGCGAGTAGTTGGTCACGATATTACCTCAAAGTTTTTCTTTTTATTCATTTTCTTCAGAAACTCTTCAGACAAGATGGATTATATTAATAAAACAAAACAAAAGACCGTCTTGTACAGGCACATATCACCATATGGTTTTATTTATCACATGTGAAAATATAAATATATATTTTTTTAAACCCCTCTAACACCCGAGCTTTGGCTCCACTGTTTACATCATTTCAACTATTGCAACAATTCAACGTTTACGCATTAAACAGACTTCCAGGGAATTCTATAGTGGACAAAAGTAGCTGTAGGCTGACATGTGACACTTTATGTTTGTAAAGTTTTGCGTGATGGCGAAAGGCCATAACAGAAGCCACGAACAAAATCAGCTGCTTTACATGGATTACGTAGACACTCGCGTCTGTTGGTCAGGTGTCGCTGGCGAGATCTCCAGTGTTAAAGGGTTAAAAGAGTGCTGAAGTTCCCACTGACCACAGACAAAGAGAAATACTGTCAAACTCTGCTGCTGCTGTCGGAGCAGTAATCCATCAAAGGCATCTCCTCTGAGTGCCAGTAAAGGCTAGCGCTTTGAAAAATAAGTCGTCTCACCTGACAAGGCGAGTCCAATAATCAGCGGTGTTTGGGAGCAGAGGGGGACCCGTGGGGACTCATCCCACACACAGCTTGAGGCGCTTCTCTTACAGTGGACTCTGGGTGAGCTGCAGAGTCTGACCGATGCGCCTTTTATTGGAATATCAAAACATTCACATGAATTGCTTTCACATCCAAGCCTTTTTTTTTGTTCTCACTGTTTGCAGAGTAGGGATGAAAAAAAAAAAAGGAGTTTTTCTGTTTCAGTTGAGTTCCCAAAGATTTACCGTCAAACTCTTGACCTGAGATGAATCTTTATCGCTGCCAAAGCTTTAAGCTTGTTTTTCTTCCCCTCAGCACTTTAAGAAGAGGCCTGCTGGGACCTGGAGCCAGAGGGGGGATGAAGACAGAAGGACTGCATGATTAGTGTGGTTATCTGATGGACGGTCAGGAACTGCGATAGGCCGAAGACGAGCACAGATTCTATCGGCATCATTATGGAGCAATTTAAAGACTGAGGATTCTCTCACCGAGCGTTCCTCTGGGGGTTATCCATCAGTTAATCAGCGGTGATGCAGAGCATATTTCAGGCTGCTCTGCTCAGTCTTATCATCCTATTTAAGAACTTGAAAGAAAAAACACTTTAAATATTTATCACTGTAAAGCTTTACGTCATGGACTGTTGCAGCTCACTGAAAGCTGGGAATTGTAGACAGTAGAGATGGGCAGACCCTCACCTGTCTAAAAATGGACGACTGATAGACTGACAGTAAAGCCTTAGTCACAAAATGCCCTTCTGGTTAGATATCCAAGCAGAAATAGGCTATCTGTCTGGAGCAGACAGGTGGCCCACAGAAAAAGCTAAGTGGGATACTCTGTGAACCCCATAGAGCCAAAATGCACGTGTTTGTCTACAGGCATGCTGCGACAGGCCATATAAAACAGTTGCAGCATTGAAGGGTAAAATAAGGTTGAAGTAGGTGAGGCGCCGTATGATTTGCATAAGGGGGCTGATGTGTGTTGCTTACGCAATGTTGGCTTCTTGCATGCAACCTGATTTCTAGAAATGAGGAAATGAAACAATGGGAGTGTAATTTGTGCGGGCATCGTACGGGTGTCTCGCGGACACTTATGTATCATTTGCACGTCCGTTTGTGCCGCATTCAAGCGTTGTCAGCAAAGGCCCAATATTTGCACCTGACTAATGAGTAGAATGCGGCGTAAGGGCATCGTCCTTCCGCATCACCCGGACGTCATAAGTGCATGCTACTTACATTAGTCGTCCAAATACTTCACGAAACACTTAGCACGCACACCACAATGGACCTTGCATTTTTGTTGATGTCCTTTGAGGTGGCTCAAGGGGACTGCTCCTCTCTGAGACGTGTACTGGTCAACCCCCTATATGGATGCATGTGACTAAGGCCCAACACTACAATCTTATGCTGTTCTAAAGCTGTGGATTTGATGGTCATTCATTGATTAAAAGTCCTTTTTGTGCATGATTTCAATTTTTAAGAAAGGCCAGGGTCAAAGAAATTCCTCCCAAAAGATCCATCTTGGATTTTCAATTGAAGGGGAAGTCACTCGCTCCTTTCCTCCTGAAGGAGAAAGAAGAAGTGTCGGCTGCTGCCAGAGGTGAAAAAGTACAAGAAAGTATGCAAAATGTATATCAGTATTCACACCAAATCACACTTGCTGTTGTGCAAATGTCACATGCTGCTGGGAATTATGTGCTAAAGCTTGACTTGGATTCACGTACACGTGATGATTCTACAGTGATACGAACACAAAGTCACAGTCAAAGCGCTTCCTCTCCTTCCTTTCTTTGAATTCATTAGGTCAGAAAATGTTGAATAAAATTCACTGATTGCCTTACAGGTGCTGTAAAAACTCTTGAGATACTTTTTGAAGTTTTATCCCATCAGTGCCGCTGTAGGTACCATAACCATTCGGCCTGCAATAATTGTTCGGGGTCCTTTAGACTGAGGATAACATCAGACTACGGTAGCCCCACTTGGACAAACTACTTAGCGTATTATATATTTTCATTTCACGTTTAGTTTTTGTAACCCAAAGTTCTTTTCCCTCATAAGTTGTGTCTGACATTTTTCTTTGTAGTGTTTATGGAGAGATTTTGCCACAACCCACTTTGTAAAAAGATCTGTGACTGTTAGAATGAACCTGCTGCTCCACACAAGCGAACCGTGTCTCTGAGCAGAGCTGCTGGAGTCTCGTAGCTTCGTGTTCGCAGGAAGGGAAGGTGCTTTGTTACAGTGTGCGGTCCAGAGAAGGGTTCGGAACCCAGTTCGTTTGGCTGCAAATTCGCTTAATAATAATCACAACAATAATAAAAGCACGTTCAGAAGATAATTTCACTCTGTGTCGAAGCTCTGTTTGTTTACAACAAACCGCATAATATCTTCTTCTATGATAGTATCTTAAGATACGCCATCGGACCAACGGACAGCCAATCACGTAATGTGGCGTCTGCTCTAGTCTCAGGACCTTGAACGGTTGTTGCAGGCTGAATGCTTATGGTAGCTAAACCTTGATCAGTTTGTGGCTAACATTGGAATGAAAGCAAATAATGGAAGCAAAAGCCCCGTCAGCAAAAAAAAGTTTACTTGGAATTTTTCTGATCATCAATTATGTTGTCAGATAAACGTAATGAGAATAATTACAGTGAAGACTGATGCTAATTTACTTTTTCTTATATGTGTGTTTCGTTATTGAGACATAGGGTATTAATAAATGACAAAAAAACATTCAGTTTCAATTATGCTTCCATTTACCCAAAAGAAATTTAGAAGTGCAATCATTTGCCTCACACACTAGTCATTTTTGTTTTTGCAATTTATGGTGCGATTGTTGTTTTCATAATTGTAGCAGTTTTTTGCACAAAGTTTGTTCTCAGAATCTCTTCTCAGTTCTTTTTTGCCGTTGTTGTCACCATAATTTCAGAATTGTTCGTGTGATATTTTATTCATTCATTTTCTAATCGGTTTGTTCCCTTTCCTCGCCACTTGCGGGCGAAGGCTGGGGGACATCCTGGACAGGTTGCCAGTCTTTCTTAAGGCCACAATTACACATCCATGCACTCTCACATTAACACCTATGGACAATTTAGAGTCACCAACTATCCTATCAAGCATGACTTCGGACAGTGGGAGGAACCTGGAGTCCCCAGAGAAAACCCACACATGCACGGGGACAACATGTAAACTCCACACAAAAAGGCCCCCCATTGATGTTCTGTTCCAGGTACCCCAGCTGGGACTGGAACCGGCTGGGGGACCTGACCACTCCGCCACAATACCTGCGTGATATTTGTTCAAATCACTTTAGCACAATTGTTGTTCTCTAAATTTTTGTAATTTCTTTAGAATATATATATATTTTTATTGTGTTCATTCTTCATAAGATGGTTCTCAACAATTAAGGAATTTTGAGGCGGTACTTATTATTATCATTTTAGCAGTTTTCGTACTTTTGTTGTTTTTATATGTTGTTATTTTTTTGCGTAATTGTTTTATCTTAGACATTTATGGTGTGCTTTTTGTTCTCATATTTTGTATTTTTTTAATGAGATCATTTCAGAATTTTAGCATATTTTGTGCAATGGTTCTCATAAGGTAAGCAATTTTTGTGGTGATTATTGTTCTCACAATTTTAGGATTGTTTTGTTAAATGCATTGTCAGAATCTTTCTAGTTTTGTGCGATTGTTGTTTTCGGTGACTTGCAAGACAAAAAAAAAGACAAGATTTCGGCATATGATCCTAAATTGTCAGAGCATTTCACCACTACATGTTTTTGTATTTTGTAATAATTCTTACATATTCCTGTTTTCAGCACTGCATTGGTGTTTCAAACTAAAAGAACTGTCTGTTTGACAAACGTTCAAACCATTTTGCCTCTGTGGGTTTTTTTTAGACAGTGATACAACCAAATACTTTAAAAAGAATGTTAAAGAGATTGTAAAGCAGCTACGAGGTTGTTTTATGTTTATGTTATTTTCTCCAACAATCAGCTGATGCTGCAGCCAAAGATGGTAGAGGAGAAAGAGTTAATGTAACATTTATTCTGAATATTAAAATTTTTGGCAGTGTACCCTAAAATAAAAATAATAATATTACACGTTTAACAAAAAAGTACATAAGACCAGCTCTAAATTCCTGTTGCTCTCAGAAGCATTACAGTTTTCTGATGAATCCCATCAATGAGTGGGACTTTGACGAGGTTAACCTGCTGAGATTTTTCATTTTAAACACATCATCACCATACATACCGACTACAGGCTGATAAAGCTACTTGGATGAAAAAATCCTTCAAGAAGAGAAGACAATAACTCCAGAGACCATGACTCATCTTCAAGACTACGTCACCTGGATGAATGAGAATCAACACCTTAAATTCCAGACAAACTCCCATAAAGTGTACTGTCTAAATTAAGACTAAACTTCTATTTGCATACGGAATTGTGGAGTTTGTAATTGTCACCCATTTGTTGCTTTAATTATCTCCTGTTGTCTTAATTCAATCAGTAAAAAAAACAGACAAACACCACAGCTAAACTTTAACGGAATGGTGCTCAAACAAACTCTGAAGCATTTTATTTCATCCAGCAGCAAAAGATCTTTAACTCCTACCTTTTTGCTCTGAACTTCTAAAACGGTCTCAAGAAATTCTATGGCTGTTAGCAACAGTTAAAGGTTTATTGGTAGCTTTTACATTTTAGCAGTGATACCTGGCTGGAGGCTTTATCAGCAGTGCTCTCTGCTCAGTACATGCTCAATAAAACATTGTCTGAAATATTTAGGTGAATCTATTTGGTGTGTTGCAAATGTCAGAGCCCGAAGATTCAGAAGAAAATGTTAATCTAGTGCCAATGTGACGACTATTTTTGGGACAAACGTCTTTTTGTGGGTGATTAACAGCAACAGTTTGTGATGTCGTGTTGCAGTGTTCAGGGTCAGAGCTGTTTGTGTTAGAGAATTTCTACTGCGGTGTCTTTGACAAAGGTCCGACCAAAACTGAGCACGCTATCACCAATCTTTTTTAGGAGATTTAAAATATAAACAAGCATATTAAAGCTACAGGAGACACAAGAAGACCATCTTTGGTCCCAGATTTGCAGTTTCCTATGAGGGAACAAAAAAAAAGGATGACAAATGTGATGCTTTTAGGGCCTCACAAAGGTTTAATTGAGTAAAATCCTTTTTCAGTAAATTTGGTGAGCATAAGGTTTCTTTGTGAGTGTAGTTTTTAATTAAATAAGTGGTCTGGTAGAGCAGCTGATGACCATTTATACTTTTTACCAAATTAATACGAATGAACAAATGTACAAAACAGTAACCTTGTTATTAAAGCAGAACAAATTCTCACTTTATATCATGAATTGAGAAATGCCTCATATTCAAATTTCAGATTATATGGAATAGATGTCAAAAAGAAAAGCACAAATGAAAAATAGAAACAAAACTTGCACAACTGTGTATTTTGGTGACCTATAATGTTTAAAATACCAGAAAGAAAAAACAGTTTTGATCTCCATGTTTCTCACAGTGGGTGTGAAGTTTGACCTGTGCTATTCACTGCTGTGTTAGTCACAATCTGTGGAGTTGTGCGTCCTTGGCGGTGCTGGAGCCTCACTGAGATTAAAGAACCTGCGTGTCACTCTTCTGAGCAGCTTTCTGCCCATGTGTACGCGCCATATTCCAAATGAACAGGAGTTGCATTGAAAGGAATTTTTTTGCATATTTTTTTTAGATTTAGTATGTAAAACCTTTGTTTTGCTTTTATGACCATATTTGAAACAATTGTTTCATGGAGAATTTCTGTTACCTACGGAGCCCCTAAAGGGCCATTGATGAAAAAAAACAAAACTGGAGGAAAAAAAATTTTTTTTTGAAGTAAAAAAAAAAAGAAAAGTAAAAAAGAAAAAAAACTAACTAAACTAACTAAACTGAACTAACTGAACTAACTGGTGCACACCAGTTAGTTTTCAGTTGACATTATGACATTGTCAGTAATATTTCGTGTTTTCAGAAAGTTTACAAGGTCCATATCCTCAACTTTAGCCATTCTCAAGACAACTGTAGCTACTTGGTGCACAATGAGCAAGCAGGTCAACTATCAGATATCTTCTGAAACTACCTGGTGCGCACCTGATACTAAGTGGTGCGCACCTGATACTAACTGGTGCGCACCAGTTTGTTTTTTTTTCTTTTTTTTTACTTCAAAAAAGATTTTTTTACTTCAAAAAAAATGTTTTTTTCGTCCATATTTTTTTCTATCAATGGCTCTTTAGGGGCTCCGTAGTTACCTTTATCAACAGGAACTTTTATTTTCACCCTGCAGGGAGTATGCAGAATAAAACTGTGTTCAGCATTATCGGTGGAAACCAACTTCGATTCCCTTGATGCGAACCAAATGTGTCCATTGGGAATACACCCTTAATCTACATTAACTTCTTAGTAAACCTCTTAAGACCAAACAAATATTTGAGCTAACCTGCTACACACGCAGCCACTCACGGGGACCCAGTAAAGCAGAATGAACTACTGTGGTACATAAAGGTTAAATGTATTTGTGTTTAAACATCATTTGACTTCTTGGACATTATTTGAACAGAACACTTCCATGAACCACCTTTGGTTTAGTGTACAGTACTGAAGCCTTAATTCCTGTTTAACATGGCTTTCACTACAACCCTGCATAATGCTAAAGACTGTTTTACGTCCAGAAGGAGCAAAAGAGCCGCCGCTGCTGTGATGGCATTTCTGTATTCTCCACATGGAATAGTTCCATTTGAGAACTGAATCATGTGTCAACACATCCCTGCTTCCTATCTTCCCCCGGGCGCTTTTTTCTATGCGAAGCTGCCTTTAGCCCCTGCTGACCCGTGTAGTTCTGCAGGAGGATGCTGTTAGCCTTGGGAGAAACAAACAGCAAAAAAAAAAAAAAGGAAAAAAGAAGAGAAACTCTCTCTCTTTCAAAGACTGTCTTTAATAATAATGTTCGCCCTGTGGGTGTGAGTCATTTCCTCTGAGCTCCTGCACAACATCTCAGAATATGGGAGACTGTGGTTCTTTTGAATCTGTGAGAAGAGTTCAATTCATCTTATCCCTGTTAAGACATTAGAAAAAGCATAAATACGGTTTGAAGTGAAGCTATGAGACGATGAAACACTAATACCAAAGACAAATGACTTATCATTAGTTGTGATAGGTTCCCAGTCCAGCTAATAAAATGACTCTGTCCACATGTCAAGGCCTTACAGCTTGATTAAAATCACTTTAATGCGAGTTGAGACGATAGAATTCCCGTTTTTCCGGAACACGAGCGATGAGTTATTGTCCGTCTCATCGCAGAGGACGGCTACGTGCTTGACTTTGGGCAAGGGCGCTCCGGAACGCACCGGCGCCACATGGGACTCGTGGAATTTCACACTTCCTGACACCCATGTGTAATCGACAGCGACAGCCCCTGAGTGACGGCATCAAGCGCGAGCCCGAACGCTCAGGTGGACAATGATTCCTCAATCATCGCTGTGACTGAAGCAGATCCCTGTCCTTGCTGCGCGACAGTAATACTTTAGTCACACGGGGAGTCTTTTCACTGCATATTGTGCCGCACGTTTGCTTTGTTTATCAGGAGGTGGCAGGTTATTTAGGAGGCGAGTGACAGCTGCGTTAAGACGATAAGGATTTCATGAAAATGAAATCCTTCCCAATCATTGGCCATCTCTTCTCATATATCACACGTGTAGATCAAAGTCAACAAAGACAAGTCTTACAGGAAAAATTTATTGCAGCCATAAATATAATCCTTAATGCTGCAGTTTCTTTGGCTTCCATAAAACCGGAGCATCCGTCTGTAATAATTTTTCCTCTGATTTAAATTTTCCATCTGTGACCTTCAGAAGAACCTTTTTATATAAACTAAGAAATGAGGCAACATTCATGTTTTGATTGGTTTGTTTCTCTGCTGTTCAAAAAAGCAATCTGAACTTGAAATGAATTTCTTTCTGGTACTTTTACCAAAGCAGGTAATCAAACAGCACGATTCCATGCTGATCACAATAAAGAGGCATGTGTGAACGGGATCAGATGGATGAGGGGTGAGAAGAGAGGGTGCTGGAGGAAATGCAGCAAATCCTACCCACAGAGTATTATGTATGCCTCCTACATGTGCTAATATCAGAGGTCTGCATGATAACCTGGAACTTTATTGACCTGAATGTGAAAGAAAAACAAACAGTGAGAGAGCAGGAGTCACAATATAAGAAAAGAGTTTTCTGTTGTTTTATATAAGAAAACATTTGGAACAGAATTCTTATAAAGCAAAAAGTATATTAATATATTTGGCTAAATTTAGCTCTACAAATATGTACTATAGTTTGATGTTTGGTCATAGTTCCTTCAAAGGTCTCCTTTATGCTGGAAGGAAGACCCAAACATAACCAGAGATGTCTGCGAGAAACAGAAGAACATCAGCTCTAATCCTTAAGAGAAGACCGCCTCAAACTGTTTATTCTTAAGAACTACACAGAATTCAAAGTTGAAGAGTGAGGGGGACGAACAAAGTCAGGTGCTCATGCAGGCATCACACTTAACACTGTAGTAACTTAGAGATTCGTAATGCCTGACTAGCTTGATGAACACCCAGAACAGCACGAGGAGAACAGCAATGTCAACTCTGAGTGTATGGAACCTTATGGACGAACTTTGTCCCGTGTTGAGAACTTCACTCTCAAGCCATGTACACACCGAGCATTTAATGCCCATTCCTGAAGGTGCATGTAGCGCATTCACACTGGATAAGCAGGGAGAGGCTTCTTTACTATTATTCTCCTCTGTTTACTAGTGTATGTCCACCATCTACAGTTGGAAAAGGCATAGTGCGAAGTGTCGCACTTCAGCTTGCAACTAGTTTAACGTTCTATGAACGTACTTTTTGTGTGTAGAGCCCAAAAAACGGTCATGAAAACTGGCATAGGTACGCTTGAACACGAGAGTCTTGAGTGTGAAAGCCTGATATGGCATTTAGGAGAGTTCACATGGACTTTTTGTTTGGAGCGACCGTTGGCAGTGTGACTGTAGTGTCATAGTTCAGGATTGTTAGAAAGAGGAGCATAGTTATTTTTCTATCAGACTGCTGTTTCTGAGCCACTTCTTTCCATCAGCCCTTTTTAAAGAGTTATGTCTGGTCCCTTGATGGACTGATGAACCATCCAGGGTGATCTCCGCCTTCACCCAACAGTGACTGGGACCGCCTTCAGCATCCCTGTGATTCCGAAAGAAATAAAACAGCTTTGTAAAATGGATGTGTGGATGGTTGAGCCTTTGATTTTGCTGTTCTTGGTTTGCTCTGATAGTTGTCATTCTATGCAGCGATCGGTGTCTGTCTGCAAACTCCATACTTCATTGATGTTCTTCATCTCATTTTGTAGTGTTTCTTCCTCGTCTCTCATCTTAAAACAAGAGCTTCAGTCTTTCCGAGGGTTTGTTTGTTCTTCTCCTCCGTCCAACAATAAGCACTCAAACATGTTCAGTTAGTACCATTTTGAAAGTGTTGCTGGAACAGTTTTATCTAAAACTGAAATAGAAAAGAATCACCTAAAAGGGCTTTCTTTGATGTTTGATTTTACTGATCAGCACCCTCAGATGACCTCGCCTATAAAAAGCCTCTTCTAAAAGAAAAACTGAACTACAGTTCTTTTAAAAGTCAATATCTCTTTAAGACAAAAACCCATGATTCAGCAAACATTGATGTTGAATAATTAGCATCTTAAATTCGTCCTTGCCATTTAAACTAAACAATTTGAAATCAGTGTTGAAGTGAAAAGAGAAAAAAAAAACATTCAGCTGAGTTTTAAAGTCAGTTTTCATGACACCATGTATAAAGAAAAAACTTTGATATTTTTATTATGACTCCTAGAATAGTACGTAGGTGTATTTGCTCTTAATTTGAACTTAAACAACTGAAAAATAAAAACTTCACTGAAAGTCTTTTTTTTATATTTTACTCATATGCTGAAAGTTGTTAACCATGTTTTACAAAAACATTTGAGGTCAAGGCTTAATTTGCCAAAACGGTCAAATTTTCAGAGGATTTTGATCACAGAACTGAAACATGTGAACTTAATCTGTTGAATGTGCAGAACTCCTGGCAGCCCCCTTTGGTTTAGTTGTCCAAGTCTCAGTGTCTGTGCAGTTTTCAACCACAGCAGGTGGCCGTGGTTCTCTTTAGGAGCTCTTTTAATGTCTTCTGTTCATTAGTTCCTCAGCACCAACCGGACGGCACACATGGTTTGTGACTGTGGTGAACACAGCAGAGCATTTAGCAACTTAACGCAGGTCATTAAAAGGAAGACAGAAGATCTGATTTGCATCCAGAGATGATGAGAAACCGCAATGTAGCTACATGAATGTCGATCATGTCTTTTAACACAATCCTCTGACTGTGTGGGGCTGGGTATCCAACTTTGGTGCCCTTGTAGCTTCAAACAAGACATCCAGTACTTCCAGGCATTAACTGTGGGTTTCCTGTGGCAACCGGAGTGTTTAAATGATCAATGTGTTTTTGCGTGTGCCCTTGTTTTACTTTTATGTCATAGTGTGAGTCTGCATTAGAGGGCATCCTGTGTAAAAATCTCTACAAAACAACCTGTGAGAAAAAGCGAAAGCTGATACGCTATGGTAGCTTTTGAAGGGATAAGCCGACAGGTGAACAATGTCAGTCTGCATTAGGTTTGGGTTAAAATTGTTGCAAGATACTGCTTATCACGCCTTTTCTGTCTAAATGTTTTTTAGGTGTGTTTTGAGAGGTACATTATGGCTTTCTCTGAAGGATTTATGCTTTACTTGATTGTCTCTGTACTTTCAAAGTATTTTCTTAACAGTTTGCAGTGTGTCGTCTAGCGAGGTTTCTGTGAATGGGGGAATGACATCATTCAGAAACTGGGTTTTAATTTCTTTCCCTTGTTATGGTTTTTAATTTGTCCTGCCATTTCCAAGCATGGATGTCATTATTTCTACCAAGGCCTTTGATAAATCGTATGCTACCCATCCATTCCTATCCAAAATGGGGCGTAGGGGAGCCTTTTTTTCATGGAATTTAGGGTGTAACATAGATTTTTGGGGTTACGCTGGCTGTGGTTGTAATGTTATATTCTGGTGGTGCTTTTCACAGAGTTTTCAGGTTTTTTTCTCCTTCTTTTTTCTCAAAAGTAAAGAGAACGTGTTGTGTTTGTCTTCCATATTTCATGAATCATTTTCTTCTTAGGTTAGACCAAAGCAGGTTAAAGATTTTAGTGACCGTATCATTTTCTAAAGAAGACCACAGACCAGTGTTCACATCGTGTTAGTATAGATTACTTATTAAAGTTACATTTGTTTTAAAATAAGCTAATTTTCATTTCAATCGTTTCCAGCTCCTGTGGATCTGTCCGTGGTGCTGAAATCGTTCATGTTCTGGTTAACAGTCTTTTATTTCGACTAGATTTTGGTTTCTTGTCAAATTTAAGATCACGAAGAGCCTCATTTGGTTTTGGTCGTGCCTGACCTCAGGAGGCTTTGCTGTTTTTATTGCTTTCCAAAAGAGAAGGGAGCTAAATTTACACGGTGACTTTAAGTGAAAGGAACGTTAAGTTGCTTTATGAAGGCAGTGGAAGACCACAATAACATAAAATCTGTCTCTACAAATTTCTTGGAGATTACGAGCAGCAGAGCAGCGTTCTCTGATCAAAGTTTTTATTACTTGGAAAATATTCAGAGCAGCTCCAGCCCTCAAAACTTTCACCTTAGGAAAATGCCAGCAGGCAGCTCTAATTTTAGAGCTTGTAATTATTAGGGATAGGAAATTTATGAATTCTGTTTTGCTGATCAAGATGCCCAGATTAGGAGCAGATCCTCCCCCGGTACATCCGCAGAAAAAGTCTGTTTATTAAAGGGAGTCTTTCTTTGTCCAGCTTTCATTCTGCGCATGCTAATGTGAAACTGACTGGAGTGGACAAGCACAGTGAAGGAGATGCATATCGCCAAATGCCAGATTATCAGGCGTGATATGTTAAATTAAAAGTAGAACGAATCAAGTAGGAGTCTTTTTGGTGTTCCATTGAATATTAATTAGGTTAATTAACTGAGGTAAATTGCAATTTAGAGTGTAATTGGTAGTGGGATGACTTTTGAAGTTCAAACTGGACTGAAACGCAGTCACCCCTAACCATATGTTAATGGAATTTTCCTAATCTTTAGCTTTGCTTTTGCATAGATTGGATTTTACTGTCCAATTAGTTTTTGACCAAATATCTTCTGGGTCAGAGATAGAAGTTTGAATGCTGATTTAAAGATGGGGTGCAGCCAAACAGGAAGTGAGTTCATGCACTAAATGTGACTTTATGTGAAAGCAGAGGAAATAGTAGGTAATACAGGGGACAGAAAATGGAGAGTGTGAAGGTACCAGGCATCAAAAGCATCCTCTTATATAGTAGAAAGCTTTCTGCTTACCTATTGGGGTAAGCTTTGAGCTCTTCCTCACAGAAATAAAATTATATACTGTGGAGCTGTTGTACCGCCAGCACAAATGTATCTCCTTGTACTCCAATCACAAGATTTTGGGTGGTAAAAATAATTTTTTGTATGCTTTTTTGGCATGAAAACAGGCATAAAAAGGTGAAGAGAGCTTTCAGTTTTTAGGGCCTTTTTATGAACCTTTATGACATCTAAAATCAATCTAGATTCACCAAACCACGAGAAGGATCTACACCAAAACAGAAAACATCTGTAAGACAACATTTTCGGAGAAATGACTGTTTTTTATATTAAAAAAGACACTTTCAACTAACATTCTGAAAACAACCATCTATCGAAAATTAAGAAAACAACACAGTTTTAAGAATGTTCAAGATCTAAACATGCGGCACTCAAAAGATTCTTGGGTAAAAAAACGTTAAAATACATATTGATGGAAAAAAAACTTCGGCTTGATAAAGAAATCTTTACCGCTAACAGGATGAACGACAACCTGCAGACAAATGAGGAGAAATACATATTTTAATGTATGTTAAAAAAAAAAGGTTTTCTCTATTTGCTTTTATATCTGCATTGGCAAAGTGGAGTGGTTTGTCTCCTAAAAGAAGGAGATCTAAGGAAGTGTTTTCAGTTTGCACAGCCCTTAACCTGCTTGGTAATATCTTTATCCCAGTTTTAGAGAAGTGAGTCCAGCTGATAGTCAAACCTCAGATTCAGAAGAACAGTGAAGTCTTCGTCATGGATGTGAAACACCAGACCAGATTTACATCCTTGCTGGAAGCAGAGTCTCTTTAGGAGTCTGCAGATCTGTTTAAATAAAGATTTGGAAAGCATGTAGGCGTTAATCAAGAACCCCTCTAATGGGAGTTGTACCTCAAATCCCTATAGGAGAAAAGGAAAAGTGAGAAGGTTTTTTTTTACAATAAAAATATGTACTAGCTGAGCTTTCTGTCAAAGATTTACGCCAGTATAAATGTTCATCAGGCATAAATTAGCCGTCAATTCATGGTATGGTTTAAAATATGTCCTCTTCCAATGTGTGTTCAAAAAAAAAAACACCAAACAGTTTCAACAGTGCTGACGTTGAGCTCTAATGAGAACCCAGCAATAGTTTCTGTTGCCTTCAGAAGCACGAGGACTCATTTCCCTTATCATTGTTCACGACACAAATGAGTTCAGGAACCTGCCGGCTCACTGGAAACAGATCCTGCTGCTTAAAGAGCAGCAACTGCCGTTTTACACTCACTCATAAACTCTTTCCCTGGACAGAGAAAAAAAGGTTCTTTAGAGCAGCAGCATATTACTTTTTGGCATGATCCGGAAAAAAAAAGTGCTCTCATGGCTTTACTGACAATTTAACACTCGGCTAGTGTCTTCTCGTTTTCTTTGTGTTTCTGGATAATGAACAGTGTCGATGACGTTGCAACCGGCATATCCATCTACGTATCTCTCCATCCGTTCACCCATCATCTGCAGTAACAAGTCAGTTGTGAGAACTGTCTCGTGAAAAGTCCCTGTGGACAAATCGTCTTCTGCGCAGATTTGTTTTTCAATCCAAAAAATCGGAGAATTTTCTCATCCAAATGTCTTATTGATACACGATGATTGTCCACTTCTCTGGGAGCAATCAAAGCAGGTTTAACTCCAGGGGTTTACCCCATGTTTTCTGGAAAAACAAAGACGTTCCCACCCTCTAGCATGATAGGAGTCTGACACAGACCCTTCTTTCAGCTGGAGATGCACTCATTGGCTCATTGAGGTGACATTCTCCATGTGGAAAAGGAACTGTTTGGTGGATGAACCTTCAACTGGTCTAATTTGAAATAAGACGTGGATTTTTCCTCCAGTGATTCAGAATCTGCAGGAGGAACCGTATCTTGAGCATCGGACACAATTATCCACAGACTTGGGTTTGATGATCTTTCACAATTTAATTCATAGCGTCATAGCTTTTCTTTCAGGCATCAGGAGAGCCATAAAGCAAAGGAAACAGTGGCGTAATGCCTGACTTTTTGTTATGTATAAAGGTTACGTCGGCTCTGCAACAGACTGGCGACCTGCTCACGGTGTACTCCGCCTTTGCCCAACAGTAGCTGGGATAGGCTCCAACAGCCACATTTTCCCAAAAGGGATTCAGAGGATTTAGAAGATGGATGGATGAATAAAGGCTGAGTCATGCCTGTTAGTATTTTACTTAATTTAATATATTGATTCTGATTATTAGTTTTCACAGCAAACATCGACAATTTAAAAGTTGGTTCTAATCTTTATGGTCAAAAATGATGAGTATTCCATCTTTAGGGACACCACTGATGTTTGTCACTTTGCTTCAGGGGTTTGGGACCTTCTTAGAAATGTCTGTTGAAGTCTTTCAGGACTTTCAACATCAACAACTTTGTTTCTCACAAGATCCTGACTTTTAGCAGAAAACAGCATCATAGTTTTTTTTTACTGTTGTCTTTGTCAAACGGCCTAAACTGTGTCTTGATCTAAGAGGCATCAGGCCTGCGTGCGGCATCGACACAGAAGCTTTTCAAAAAGGATTTCATACTGCAGCTGTTTATGAGAGGTTTGCACATTTCTAATTAGGGGTGTTAAGATTAATCGACTTAATTCAATTATTTTCCTACCATCCAACCAGAGCGATCTGTCTGAGGCAAGTTGTTAATCGACTCGGCCTCTTCCACAGCGGACACACGCATGTGCTGGCAGCAAAACATGATCAAACCCTCATTCCAGTCCAGTGTGGAAACAGAATTTTGCTAAATGTGACCACACAGTGTGCTAGAATGTTCTGATAATGCTCCATAGATGTAGAAAAACAACAGTGGACTGAACTTTAGGAAACTAAAATGTGAATGGATTCACCGTTAATTCTTGTTTACGTTTTTTTTACATATATTTAATTACTCTTGATTAGGAAATACAAGAAATCTGGAAAACTTCACCTGCACTGTTCAGTACTCGGATACTTAACTCTGAGTCACACTGTTACGACTAAAGGTGTCCTGGATCGATTTATACAGTCATTTGGATCGTCAACCACAAATTTTGATATGAAGCAAATCGTTGTTAGAATAAATTACAGCCATGTTTCTAATCACTTTTTTCTTTCTATTTTTTTAACTGCTGTTTTTCCCTCCCCCCGACTATGCCTTTTGTTTTATGAAATTGACCTAAAAAGGTTAATTATTTTATGAATCCTACATGTGGTCTTATTCAGCAGATATGGATTCCTACCGTGGCCTGGATATTTCACTTTTTACTAAAGTGCCAAAACACACCAAAATAATGTTTTTTTTTTCATTTTTGTAAGTGTCTTTTAGTGCTCCAATTAAAGAAAATGAAAGTTTTAGTGAGGATGAATAAAGGTGCTCCTCCACATCAGGATGAGCTCCTTTAATCAAATCCCTTCCGTTTCAGCCTCGCCTGCTGCGACCTGCTGGGTTTGGGAGAGTTTCAAAGAAAGGAGAATTGGAATATAGATTTCCTTTTTTATGAAAACATCATCAAAGGTGACAGCAGACAGCACAGGACAGACAGGCAGTCAAAAAACGTTGAAAATGTTCTCCATCCATCTCAGAGTCATTGAACAGCGTTCATCATAAAACACAGCATGACGGCATTAGCATCTATGCTCTAAACTTCACATATAAATTATGTCTCCCAACAAAAATCACACAAATCATCAGTGATTGCATTCAGGAGCGCTTTTATGACTTTCAGCCCTCGTGTTGCAGCAAATGTTGCAACAGCCCTCCTCTCAGATGACTCAGCCTGAAAATAAATCTCAAATATGCGCAGGAGTAACTGTCTCGAAGAGCGCCATTAATCTCCAGCGCAGTCTGGCGAAAGAAAAAAAAACACACAAACATGCAGAATAAGTCACAGTGCGAGCATCAAACAGACAAGTATGCACGCCTAAATTTAGATTTCTCACATCATCGCTGGAACGGTGAAGGGTAAACGAGGCAGCAAATGATACTCGGGCGCCAGATCCCATCAAAGCCTCATATGTCCTTGTTTTATATATATTTATAAATGGTGTGGTGTTGATTTGAAATGCTTGAGGTGCCTCCGAGCAGAAAAAAAAATCTCCAGCAGTCCCTAATTATCTATTAAAACCACAAGTATTGCTGAGTGGCTGCGAAGGCAGAAGTGGCTGCTTTCCTGCAGGCTTGTTTCAGTTATTTCAGGTTATCTTACAGCAAAAAAAAAAACAAAAAAAACAAGCAGCGCTGGAAAGAAATGCGCTTCCTGTTCCGCTCATCAAAACTAACAGGCATTTTCGTGGGCAGTTAAGCCTAATCCCTTTATCACAGAGCCGTTGTTTAAAATATTCTGCCACACACTTCTCTTAAATTGAAAAAAAAATGCTTCCTAATTCATCTACAGATTTAATCTGATGTTTGTTGCATGTAGTGCAAAGCTTTACAAGCGCTTCACCATTTAACACGTGTCCCCAAAGAGTTCCCTGCTGAGATTAAAGGCTCCATAACAGAAAATAATGCAAACTAGATTCCCTTTTGTCTTGTAAAGAGGTAAACAAAAATTCTTTATGTCACAGGATGAAAACACGAGCATGTAGATTGCTGGAATAGCTCTGCTCCTTGTGATGACTTCAGGAATGCAAACTAAAGAAGAGAAGTGGATCTTATTCAACTGAAGGTTAGGAGGCGGTGTGTTCCTAGGAAACTGAAAACCCATTCAGACCAATAGCAAGCAAGCCCAGAGTTTCACTAGTGTGCCGTGAGAGATGGTCAGGTGTGCCATGGGAAATGATTCACCTTCATCTAACTGGTTTAAACAGCATTTACCATTGCTCTGTGTGATTACATCTGTATCCTTCTTATTTGTTGGACTGGGCGTAAAATAAGGACAGGATAGAAGGGAGGGATGTTAGAGACAGGGGGGGGATACTTTTGACCCAAAAAAGTTTGAAAAATACTGAGCATTCTATTTATTTAATTTCACATTTCAAGTCTATAAATTACAGAACTCATTTCTTTGTTAAAAACTTACCCTTATTAAATAAACTGAAAGTTAAATCAAAGCTACATAATCAAATAATTTTTCTGCATTTTCTGTCTGGAGTTACTGAAATACTCAAAAAAAAAATGACAGCAATAGGGATCTTCTATAAAAGAAAAATAAAGATATTGGAAAATTAGAGAACATTTCTTGAATGACCAACTGATACCAAGAACATGAAACCAAAACCCAACAAGGACTCATCCAGGAGGTCATGAAAGAAGCAGAACATAGAAACAAGTGCCGGCCTCACTTGAATTAGTTATAGTCAGAGTTCATGATTCAACAAAAAGAGACTGGACTATAGCAGAGTTCAAGGAGACAGATGCTGTTGAGCAAAAAGAACCTACAAACTAATTTTATCTCTGATAAAAAAAAAATGGAATCTTCCCACAACGTTTGTACAAATATTTTGTAGACTGATGACTGCACACTGTGTTCTGCATCTTGATTGGCTCCTCTGTGTCTCTTTGTCAAATCTAAATAATTTTCCTTCAGGAGCAGATCTTGCGTTTGTTGCATATCGGCTTCTCTACTGTAAAGTGTTGCATACCAGCATAAAGCTGCTTATCTCCACTCCAGAATGCATTAGATTTGCGTTAGTTGTGTATAAGCGGTTCTAGAGTTCCAGTAATTCAAAGAACATCAACGCTAGAGCTGAAACTCCAGTGTTGTGGGGTTCCCGTGCGACAATAAACTTCTGGTGTTATTATATGTAAACATTTCTGCAGAGAACATTTTCTGAACAGTCTTGACAGAAAGATAAAGCAATTCTCATCACTTTGGCTTTTCTATTGTAAAATCAGTTTTAACTGATCTAAAGATTAAAACCTACCAAAAGAAAGAGAAAGTTCTCTTAACTTCTTTACACTATATGTCGCTAATTTGCAAAAAGTCATGTAAACCCAAGACAGTAACAGAAATTCAGCATGTCCTAAGAAGGAAAAAATAATATTTATTTTCTAATAGTTGACTTTACCTAATGAAATGATCTTCTGTAGCGGTTTTTAAAAATAGCATGAAGTTGGTCGTTTGCCTTTTAACAAAGTAAACTTCCATAAATGAGACCTTAAATGTAATTAGCTGTCAGTTAAACTTCCTCTTTCAACCTTCCTATGTATAGGATTTGGGGTTTGTTTATTTTACGTCAATGCAAATGACATATTTCATAGTGTTTGTTGGACGAAAACATGTCCTTCATTGTGCCACTTAGATAAAAAAAATAAAAGAAATTGCTCTACAATGCTTAATATAGAACCCGATGTGCAATTACGGCTGACACATTAATCGGTAATGGAAATAATGCATAATTGCAGCTCTATATGCATTCTGACACTTGACACCAGATAATACTTCAGCTGAATATTGCCAGCTGTGAACAAAGAGATATGTCTGTGTTTATCAGGATGGGGCACTTATGCTGAAGTCTACATGGGAGCTTTATAGCAAATAAACAGTTGGTCTCCCCCGCTGTGATTATCTGGCCTGTCTGCGAGATGAATGATGGTGATTATGCACGGTCCCTTGGAGACGGTCTGAACCGATGACTATCAAGGGTGACACTCGTTGACCCCCTTTTTGCCGGAAGCAATGCCAGAGAGCACCTGGAGCGGGCCGGGGGTCAACGTGGATCAGTGCGAGGGTGGTGCCGACACGGTGGCTCAGACAGGTTCTCTGAGTAATTAGGTGGGAGATGGGGCCTGCAACGCTCAGCCAGCTCCCTCCACCAGCCTGAGCCTTTCCTGCTCCAAAGCGCAAAGGGGATATAAAATCATCAGAAGGAACTCGATAGAGTTGCTGATAAATATCTGTGGCTCAGGATTGCTTTGCAAAGTACTGATTGGGAGCATTTCTTGCCTTTTCCACCACTGTTTGCACAAGGGAAACTCCAACAGCCACAGTCATTGATTTAACTTGTCAGCTTTCTGAGGTGTGACAAAATCTGTGTAAACGTTTACGAGCATCAGCTCCAAACATCAGCTTGTGATACTCTAATGAACTTCCTTTGAGCATCGTTAGCGACTGTACCAACAACTGCTCATCCACACAGTCACCGACATGGATTCATTACTTTATTTCTATAATTAAGTACTTTTTCCTTAACTTTTAACGTCTCTACAAATTATATTTTTAGGAAAGCAAGCACCTACTTCTGTTTTTCCCAACACATATCTTCATATCTTCTTTAACCCTTAAACATCAAAGTTTTAGCTCCAGTGTCTATGTTATTACACCTATTGGGACTCTTAAACCGTTTAGGCAATTAACGTAATTCCAACGGATTCTGAAAAAGCACCAATTTACAGCAGTGAAGTGTTTATGCTTTCAACGTACATCAGTCGATTTGGTTGCAGAGAAAAGCGGCTTTGCACCACGCTTCATTATGGTACCGTGTCAGAATCAGCTAATAAGTTTGGCACCGGCCCCAGATAATATCCAAACGGTACCCATCAATAATATTGACATTGACTCCGTTTCTCCTTTTTTATAATAGAAATAGATATTTAGCAGCAATTGGCTTTGCTTGACTTGGTGCTGAAAAAAGAACACTGGCTTTTGTGTTTATCTTAACAGTAAAGTCACCATTTAAACATTTAATCTATATTTATTCATAGACAAATGAATGTAACTATCTACAGGCCACAACCAGAGGGATTCAAGGTGCTACTACTTGTTACACACTGCAAAATATAAAGATACACAAGTGGAAACAAAGAGGGCAGATAGGGACCAAAAGTAAAACTCGAAACACGACACAACACAGGAAACCCTACAAAATAAAACAGGAAGTGAACTCCAAACATGAAGAAACAACTACAAATAAAAAACAAAAGTAAAGACACTAAAACCGTGACAGATATTTGCTTTTACTACATTTTTATTTTGAAAAACAAACTTTTGAACAAATATTGTTGCAGCTTCCGGTTTCTGCGGCATCACATTTCTGTGGACCAAATGAAATGTTTTGCTGAATGGATTTTTTTGTAAGCAGGTTTTGCAGAAGACACGATCTGATCAACATTTATGCTTTCATAGACTTTAATGCTATTTTTATCAACACCAGTTAGAAGAAAATATATTTTATTTGATATGAATCCATTGAACTGCCTGCTCACGCTTCTGTGTGTCGTGCTCGGCCATGTCCAAGGATTGTGGTTTTCAGGGGTGGCCTTAGTGATTGAGGTTTTATGCCTGTTTTTGTTTCTGCTTGAGCTTTTAAAGTCGTGTTCCAGCAGTTAAGGCTCTAAGTCCTCAGAGTGTTGACGCTCATAATTTCTTTGATATTTGACACAAAAACATTTTTTAAACTCAAGTAATTTCGGATAATCATTGGGCCACAAGTCCACTTGACTGAGAGAGACCAACACTTTGATGTGAACTCCTATCCAACCTTGAAACTTTTCACTTAGTGAGATTTTCTTTTACTAAAATCATGTTAAAAAAATGAAACTGAAATAAAAAAAAATTAGAAGAAAAAGGGGTTGAAAAAAATAGATACACGGAAAACAAGCTAATGTCTAAAGTCAAAACTGCCCTTACAGGATACGGATTGTCTGCAGGTGAAAAATGGGCAAAAATGTTAATTTCCTTTTTCCTATATGTTGTGAGCAACAGGTCATACTGAACACGTATACAACATACAAGAGTAGTGAAGAGTGAAGTAGGTGAAATGCAGGCTGGTCATACAATTTTTCCATTTTTTCTAAAAAAAAACACCAAACCCTGCAAAATGCATAAGGACCCCAATAGTGTGTGCTCCTTTGGTGCAGCCAGACTGTTAGACATGAGGAAACTAGACATTAGAGCGTAGTTTGTTTGGGCATCTCATAGGAAATTATGTATCACGGGCACACACTGAGTGTGCAGTCAGTAATGAGCCAGTGGACACACCTTACAAATGACTAGAGTCTGGCATAAGGGCATAGCATGACAGCACCACCCCACAGGTCATAAGTACGTGCAACTTTCTTTTGCCTTACGAATACTTCTTAATCGACTTCCCACATGCATGAAAATGGCACGTTCCATTTTTGTGACGTCCCTTAAGGTGACTGTACGAGCCTCAAATGTACTCCCCTTAAGTTGCTCCTGCTCCTCTCTACGACCCTCCAGGGGCCCGGAAAACCGAAAAACCAACCACATCAGTATGTCCGCCCTGAGTGCATGTGAGTGAGGCTTAACGGAACCCAAAACAAGGGTCAGTGGAACATCGGTAGAAAAGAATAAGTGAAATTTTAAGGACTAGTAAGTAAACTGGATTCTTAATCGTAAAGTAGCATTGTTCAAAAATATTCCGGGCGTAAATGTCTGGCTGGTGCGCCATGATGCTGGAGGCAGAAACATGACATAACAGACAACTAGAATGCATGTATATTTATAGCAGCTATTTCCTTAACACTGCAGACACACACTAGTCAGTCTGCTTTGAGATGACTGAACACTTTTGATGAGAAGCAAAGCCGCATCCGAGCAGACCTGGGGGTGGAGACACGAACCTGTCATGATTAGACATAAAAGAAATAAAGGCAAAGCAAAAATGTTCCATAAAATCTTCTTGTAAGTTATTTGTTCCAGCGTAAATATTCATTGCTGCAGATCCGTGAGGATCAGTCAGTGTGTCTCACTGATCCTGTGACCTTTTCCTCAAACTGTCTTCCTCCAATTGAGACAGAAAAGTCCAGACTAAATCTTCATCATCTGTCACAACAATGAGTTTTTATGGAAAAGTTCAGTTCAAATTTAGAAAAGAACTTTAGACTTTAACACTTGAAAACAAGAAAATGTAAATGAGCTTAAGAGCTCTAAACTCCTATTTGAAAACAAGATTGTTTGACTTTTGTCATATTTTTTTATGAAAATGTGAGTATTGTCTTCTTTATTGGTTAAAATTCTTTTGTTTAAATGAAAAAACCGTGCATAGCGAAGGTAGAACGCTAGAGTTTTAAACACGGAAGCCCGAAACGCACGTTTACATAGGCTTTTCATTGAAAATGGTTGCTTGAATGCTGCAGAGGGCGGAGTGAATATACCTTTAAAGATAAACATTAATGGGTAAAGTCAGTATTTCTGAGGAATCTAAATTTTTCAGGCAGTTTATGACAAATCCAGTATATATTTTTTCATTGAAAAATCACTTAAAACATAAAGTGTGCCACTCTAATAATAATTTAATATTCCTCAGAGCAGCTGCAGGTTTAAACAGGTTCCCCGATTAATTATTTAATGTAATACTTTTTCTTAAAACTCATTCTTACTTGAAAAATTATCATGTTGAGAGAATTAGAAGTCTAATAATGTTTTCTTTTTCAGAAATTAGCCAAGCTTTCAGACAGAAATGGCCTGTTTGTTAACCCGGAGGTGTGCCTGGCTCAGACCTGCTGGGAGTTTCTCGAGGTCACATGGAGACGCGACTCCCGCTGCCTTTGCCCGCTCATAAATTCTCTGTCGGCTTGGGATGTTCCCTTTTTATCTGGTAACCCGAATCCCCTCTGCATATGATTCCAAGAAGAGATTTGTTCCTAGAATGTACTGTAAAAGCCAAGAACAGCAAGTATCAACAAAACGTAGATCAACACAGGCTTTTGGTTGGTCAACTCGCATGTCAATCAAGTCCAGCTAAAATTTTACAACCAAATTAACAAACGTATTTTTTGGTGGACCATTTTCTCCCTTCTACCCAAAAATATATAACCAATCATCAAAATATCCTCAAATTCTACTTGTGTATTTCATCAAGAGGTTTAAAAAAATAGAAATAGAAAAAATAATAATAATAGAAAAAAAAAGAAGAAAATATTTTCTGTCTGTTCTTCGATCTAGTGGGTTTTACAGGGATAACTAAAGGCACTATGAGTCACCATATGTCAAAACTAAAATATAAATAAAGATTGATTTGATTTGTTCCTACATATTAACCCTGAGTGACACATTCTACAAAACCATGTTTTGTTTGTTTGTTTTTGTCACAACTCCGATAAGCAACATTAATAGTGTGGACATGTAGGAATCTGAATTTACAAAGGTTTTACTACAATCTACCGTTTCCGTTTAAATAAATAATTAGGTTTTGACATTATTTAAATAATGTGCAGGTTGTTTGTTGATAAAAAAAGGAAGATTAAGGAACCCAGAAAAAAAAGAGACGTACAAAAATTACAAAAAAAACTAAATTTAAAAAATAGAGGCAAAAATAACAAATAAAAAATAACGTGCAAGTTTAAATGCCCCCCTCCCACCCAAAAAAAAAAAGTCTAATGAATAATCCCAAATAAATTAAAACTGCATTGGATTTTTCCCATTGAGTTTGGTTTTGTGCCTATCCAGTTAATGAATGAATGACCTAATTGTGGACCAACAGGTTACATTTAGAAACTTTATCAACAATTTAAAACAGGCTATGTTAAAATAACAATTCTGTTACATTTCTACCACACACTTCAAAGCTCTTTTGCTTTGCATTAGTGTTATTCTGGAAACTTTAAAACATATTATTCTGGAAACTTTTAAACATATTTATAAAAGTCCTGTGTAAAAAACCCATTGTAGTCGCTCCTGTGGAAATTACATTTTGCAATTGCCGACAATTGTCCTGCTGAAGTGTCCTTGATCCACATAGAAACTATTAATGAGACTCAAGGATGTCTCCTTTTCTCTCTGCCTTGGAAGGATAAATTCTGCAAAGGATCAGGGGGGGAAAAAAAAAGACTCATTTGCAAGGTAGTTCATGCAGTAAAAGGTATGATCACTCACTGCCTTGTGCATGAAAATAAGAATCGAGTGCATTACTAAAAAACTATTTTGTGCTAAAGTCCTTTATGAACCACTGATTACACCTTTTCTCAAGATAGAGACACTTTATTTTTCCTTGACCCAGATCCAACGGAAATCAAAAGGTGGTCTCTGATCAGAGCAGCACTCATTAAAACAAAGAAGTTACAATTAAGAGTAGTGATAAAAATATTTAAAACAAGCAGACCTAAAAACATCTCTTCGTCATACACAGCAATAATAAAAATAAAAAAACTCGACTAGATTTAAACATGCACTCTGATGAAAATTATGTTTTTGTTGTTTTTAACATGTTCTTGTGGCATTCTTCTGATAATGGAGATCAAGTTATGGCGAATCAGGAGCAGACAAAAACAATTCTGCTGGAAAAAGCTTGTAGTTGTGATGCAGAAACTACAACGGCTGCCATAAACTCCCTGCTCTGCTCCATTCTGATACACCCGGCTGTGGACGACTAGATCCAAGCTCATCTTCGTTTTCCCCGCCCAACATTGCTGACCAATTTAGTTTGGCTGGTAATGTTAGGTTGGGGGTGTGAGGAGCTGCAGCTGGCAGTAGAAAGTGTCAATAGATGGATGATGGGAAATGGAGGTAGGCTTACTCCAGTCCTGATCACAACTCAGAGGTCCATTTCTAATGAACTCCTGTCGCTCTGCAGAAACTATTGTATGTCCCGGAAAGTGACAGGTTTTTTGATTTAGGCAAAAAACAAACAATCATGCTTTTAAAAAAAAATTAAAATAAATTTGAAGCACTTTGAAAATGGATCAAAAGTTCTATCTCTAGTGGTAGTTAGTAAGAGTGGGCGCTTTATGACCCTTTGACATATTTTTGACAGTAATCTAACAGAGACAATGTTATTTTCAAATTAAAGAAAAGTCATATTTGAAACACTAAAAAACATGTTGCATTCATTTATTTTTGCTTTGAGTATACGATTAATTTCAAAGTAATCTTACCCTAAACTAAAGCATCTTCCCCCACCTGCATCACTCTGGTGCACCTGTGCACAACCAGACAATGTTAGAAATGGGAAAGAAGAGATTTAGTTTTAATATAATTGACCTGGCTATACGGTGGCGCAGTGGTTAGCGCTCTTGCCTCACAGCAAGAAGGCCCCCAGTTCAAGTCCCAGCTGGGGGACGTGAAAAATCAACGGGAGTCCTGTCTATGTGGAGTTTGCATGTTCTCCCTGTGCATGCGTGTGTTCTCTCCGGGGTCTCTGGCTTCCTGCCACTGTCCAAAAACATGCTTCATAGGTTAATTGGCAACTCTAATTTGACCATAGGTGTGAGTGCGGGAGTGAATGGGTGTGTGATTGAGGACATTCTACCCTGCAACAAACTCAACTTGTTCAGGGTGTCCCCCCTGCCTTCGCCCACAAGTGGCAGCCCCGTGACCCCAAAAGGGATAAAACGGTATAGAGAATGAATGAATTGACTTTTTAAACAAATATTAAGAGAGAAAAAAATCTTTGAATGAATGCAAAATGATCCATTCTTATCCATTGCTCAGGTGAAGTGACTGACAGACCACAAACACGAGAGCTGCCTTTGAACGAAGCAGCTGCTTCCACATCTGATGAGGAGTCCGAATTAAAAGATTACAAGAAGGAATAGAGTTGTGCTTGTCAGCCTGTCTGTGTTCACTCGTACGCCGAAATGTCAATTCCACTATAAAACACCAAAGTGTTTGGAGCTTTGGAGTGGCTGTAAATGCTTTGCTCAGAGCTTTAAAGGGGCTGCTCCTGCAGAAATCCAAAACGTCTCAATGTGGGCATCAGGTACGGAAGTAAAGCAGTTTTCCCGCCTCTTTTTTTTGTTTTGTTTTGGTTTTTGTCACAGTTTGAGTTGCTTGTATTGTTGTAGGTGTCACTTCTTTCTTGCAGTGTTGTGCCTAATAGTACCTTAAAAACAGTGCAGCTTTCACCTGAATGGTTTTGAAAAAAAGCTTGCTCCACGTTCATCCTTTTAGGCTGCAACAGTCATGAAATTCTCACAAAATCCTTCAGGGACTAACTAACTAGCAAAGAGACTTTCAATAAAGGCTTGTCAGCAGCATAAAAGCTGCTTCTTTAAGCAGGCAAAGTAAATTAAAGCTTCAGCTTTTATTGCAGGATGAGGTTTTGACAGTCTGTAACACTTCTTACCTTTTTTGTTGTTCATCCCTCTCTTTGTTCTGTCAACCAAACATTTGTTCAAGAAAAACTAATTCACTCCTCATTGCTGGTTTCAGTAGCATAGAAGACACTGTGATCCCCATGTAAAAGTGTTTAAGTGATGTTTCTAGTAAAATAATTAACCTAAATTTTCTATTTCATTTCCTCCTGTGTGCATGTTTGCTGATAGTAATCTGAATTATTAATGTGGTTTTGAAACTGTCCAGGGCCGTGCTGACATTGAAAACAACATGTAGCCTTCTCTAGCTAAAACTACTACTGCTGCCTGATTACGTAAAAATACTATAAATAAAAATACCACAGCAGCAAAATTCCCATGAGCCTTTGAGCAGCTGACTAAAATACAATTTACAGGCCAAGAAGTCAAACCCTGAAGGGGAAAATGACCCTGTAGTCTTCCAGTAACACTTTAAAAAGTTAATCAACCTGCAGCGTTCAGGTTTTTCTTCTTCTTCATTACTAATAAATATATGTGAAATATGAGGCAAACATTTCAACTACAACTACAACCGCGTCAGCTTTTCGATAATCTTACAGCTCAGTCTCACAAATTCACACTTTTAGAAGTTCTGTAACTAAAGTTTTATCCATGCATTTCTTTTTTTTCTTCTCTAACTTGTCCTGTCCAACAGCTGGGCAGACAGATGAGAGCTGAGGGCCTCTTGTGTTGGACATATTTTACTTTAACAAGAGGGGTTATTAATCTTCAGACAAACCAAAGTATATATGAATAAACCCCTTTTGTAATCGAGGCCAAACTTTATTCATTTTAATCATATTTGAAAGTCTTTTGTGTTGGACCTGACGGAAAAGGAAAGAAGGGAAGAAGAGAGAGGGATGCTGGGGGGGGGGGGGGGGGGGGGGGGGGGTAGGATGGTGATCATAGGAGGGGGGGGAATAAAACCACCAAGCAGCATAAATCATCAAGCTACTGTATTTATCATTGCGGTAAGGTTCAGATCTAATACAAACATCAAAGGGGGGGGCCCCTCCCCACACACACTTAAAAGTTATAAACACACCTGCTAGCTGCAAAAATGTCCACATGTCAGCATGTACACAAAACCGATAGTGTTCACACACGCATACTTATGCCTTCAAACCAACTAGTGTGAAATATTTCATTCAATCATGCAAACTATTAGTGCAAAGGTGAGTTAACACCTGTCCTCAACTGAGTGTTTATGTTCTTCTAAGATGGATGGTGGAATGTGAAAAGAAGGAGGGAGAGTGCCCAGCCACCCCCACACCAAGACCCCCGCCGCAGCGCAGCGGCAGCCGGAACCCCCCCAACGCCACACGGCAGCAGGCAGAGAACAACCGCGTTCTGTTGTTAGGGTAAAAAGAAATTGCTGTTAGGTTATAATCGCCTTGACCTTTGCTCCCAACAAGACTAGCTTGATTTCTTTTGACTGAAGAATACACCAAAACAAAGTCCCTGCAACAGACTGGTGACCTGTTCAGGGTTGTACTCTGCCTTCACCCAAAAGTAGCTGTGACAGGCTCTAGCAACCCTGAGACCCCAAAAAGGGATTTAGCAAACTTAGAAAACAGATGGACAAAACCAAGATAGAGAATCCCAAAAACGATTGGTCTACCATAGCTTTTGTCGCCACACACATTATGAAGGCACACATAACGATAACGGAAATCTTACCTACCAAGTAATTCTGTTTGACATTTTAAAAAAGTCACCAGTCTTCAGTTCCTATTCATTCTCAGATCAAACAAATATTCACACTTGGATCCACATGGCTTTTAATGCCTGCATGAATGTAGAAATCTGCTGTTGAAAAGAGCCGTCATTGCTATCAAAAACACACATCGTCTGAACAAAACATGCATTGTGTCTTTCACCAACTTTAGAGATGGCATCTTTTCCCTTCATCATTTCCATCCACAGTCAGTCAGCTGGTAAATACACCATTTAAATCCATTAGACACTGGCTCATAAAGAGTGTAATTATTTGGAGTTCTGTGCCTCCATCCGGTTAGTGCAAGAGTCAATTAGGGCGAACAACTGAATGTTAACTGGCTCATTAGATGGTGAGAAACAAGTAAATGCCACATTTCCATGGGATTGCTGCCACTTTGCTTTGAGAGAAGTTCGCCAGAGAACTTCCACGGCAGTATATTAAATAAAGTGGATTTCCACATAAAAAGAAAACACCAAACAACTCATTAGATTTAAAATACAAATGCTTTTATTTTAATCAAATTGAGTAACTTGTGTTTTTTTTGGAGAGCCTTTTTTTAATTGTTTTTATCCACCATTCAGCAGAATCCAACTTTAGGCTTCAAGGGCTATGGTCCTACTAGTTATCCAGATGTCTTTCCCATTTCCATAACAGAAAGTTTCTTTAGCAAGCAGCAGGTGCTGTAATTGACCCTCCTGCATTCTAAAACATGTACAGAGACTGTCAATAAGAACAGAAGTCTTCTTGCTCAAACCAAACTAAACTAACAAGCTATTAATGTCTTTAGCTAAGCCTTTAATACAAACAATCCATGGTTTGTCCATTATACAAACCCTCGTAAACCCAAGCACTTCGTCTGGGGTTACTTTTCTCCATTATGCTCATGCTGGCAGCTGCAGGGCCTGAAGGAGGCTCCTTTCCGGTACATGCTTGTGCAGTGGGTGAACAGATGTTTCATTTTCTGTTAAGTATTACTCTTTGTTTCTGAAGGTGTGTATAATAGCAGGTGATAATGCATTGATTACACTAGCTTTGCAATCCAGAGGTGGAAAAGATAATACATAATTATGGAGCTAAACACAACTGTTTTCTCCTGTGGCCTCAATTTCTGGTTCCTGGCTGCAAGTTGGTGTTGTTTTCTTAAAAAAATGTACCTTTTTAAAAACAATCTTAGAATAGATTTAATGATTTCAAAATGTAGAGGGTTGTCATGAATGTATATTCAAGGAACTGATGTTTCATTCAAGTCACACTTCTGGCACCAATAAAAACATCAGTACAAATCAACACTGACACGTCATTGTAAGACCACATTTTGAGAACCTTTCATAGAGTTCTGGGTTTCAGAATTATGGCAAACACGCAGTTGTGTAACCTACAACTATATTCTCAACTAACCCAGATCGACATTTTATTTATGCTTACTTCAATTAGAGCAGTTAGACCATATTCAGCAGTCCTACAAGAAAATAAGAGTTGGAATCTTTCAGGGTATTCGTAATGATTTTATATTCATTTAAATTTTACTTTACATTCACCTAATTTTTGAGACGTACTTGTATTTTATTACAACCTCTTTGTTTTCAATAATGAAAACCTAAAATTTAGTGTGTCTGAAAATTAGAGCATTTCAATCAATCAATCAATAAAAAATGATGCTTTGAACACAAATGTTAGGCTTCGGAAAACTAGTCATTTCTATGTACTCATTATTTGTGTGGACCTTCTTTTACATAAATAACTGCATCAACATTGTGTAGCATTAAGATGATCAGCCTGCAGTCCTCTGTGGATGTAACGGAAGCCCAGGTTGGTTTGATAGGTGCCTTCAGGTCATCTATATTGGTGTTTCTCGTGCTCTTCTTGACAAAAGCTTGGGTTCCACTTAGGTGAGTTTGTCTAATCAAACACAGTAACAATGTGTTCATTGAAGCAGCTTTTGGTAAATTTGACAGTGTGAGCAGGAGCGAAGTCCTTCTAAAAAATAAATGTTGATATTTTATCTAGTTCAGGAGTATAGTTCAGGAGTAGTTTGAGAGGAGGAGTGCAACATCCGGAGCACATGTCTAGTATTCGTCTGTGTGTGGTGTCTGTTGATGCACTGCCTTTGGCATAAGTCCACTCCATATGATATTCCTAACTCTGCAGATGGAAGTCCATGTTTTACTTCTTTTTATATGCTTAGATACAGGACTCTATGATCAATCAGCTTGTTTAATACAGAGCTTAAGTGGCTTGACCACTGTTAAGAAAAGCGTCAATGACTGTCTTCTGGACATGTGTCAAGTCAGCCGTCTTCTCCATTTTTGTGTGGCCTACTGAACCCCTAAAGTGAGAGACCATTTAACCCTTTAACAAAAGAGATGTCCCCGGTGACAGCAAAAAGTACACACGCTCCCTGAACTACCATAACTCTTCGATTGAATATGCAAAAAATGTTCAATATCATTAAGACTTCAAGACAGTAAACTGTTGCATTTCAGTGCAAAGCTGTTTGTCTGAGCTTCGGAAAATGTTGGAATTACATTAATTGTGTAAATGTTTGAAGAGTTACGATAGTCAAAAAAATGTCAACACAGAGGCTAATGTCATGGTGCCTCTGGCAGTCTACCCTCCCCTCTCTGCTCTGCTCTCTGATTGGAACCAGCTGTGGACACTCATCTCATCTGCTACCAGCCTCCTTAAGGAGATCCGGTCCCAGCATTTATCGCCAGTTTGCTGCTCCTAATGGTGCTTATGTCTGGTCGCCAGGTTAACTCTTCTATTCAAAGATACCTAGTTACTTACCTCGCCTTGTCGCTCCACTCTCAGGTTCTTCACCACCAGCTGGTATCCTCCTCTCCTCGATCCGTCTTGCTCCAGCCACGCTACTCAAGCCACTTCCTGCCTTGCTCGCTCCTGCCACGCCACGACTCCAGCCAAGAATGACATCAGCCACGAAATCCTCACGCCACGCTTCGTGTCCAGCTCCAACGTCAATGAAGCATAGGCAAGACTGCTGAATTCCTTAATTCATTCTACGAACTCGTACTACGCCATCACCTTTACGTCCTGGAAAAATAAATCTGTTGATCAACCACTTCGCCTAAGTTTTCTTCTGGGTTCCATCATCTGGGTCTGCCACGTCATACATATCATGACAGCTAAAGCTCTGACTTTAAAGAGTTAATGGCTCAGGAAATCTTTGAAGGCTTTTAGAGGGATTTGGCTCATTGCTAACACTGACAATTTCACATAATGACAAATTTTACAGTTTTCTAATTTTCTAAGACATTGAATATGAATTTCATGATCTTCATTATTATTGAAATTGCAAGAAACAAAAGGCTTGAAATTATTTATTCTATATGTATTGGTTCTTTTGATGCATCTTTTAGACATTATTCTTACAAACCTGGATCAACCAATTACCAAACTGAGTCCATAGCATAAAAGTATTCTCACATCAAAATTCCACTTCTTTTTTTGGAATAAGATCATGTCTTGGATAAAAAGCTGCCTGAAGTGAATAAAATATTGATGGTATTTCAATTTGAAGGTTTTATTTTTGCATTTTATTTGAATCCTCTCTATCTACCTAAACATTTATAATCACATTTTATTTATTGCCTGAAATAATGATGCAACAGGTTCTATATAAAATACAGGTTTCACTTTATTTAATTGAAAATGCATTTAAATTGTTTACGATATTCAATTTTTTAGATGTATCTATCTATGAAAAAGTCCAAAAACAATAGTGTTGCTGTAATTTGCTATCAGTATTTTGTCTGGCAGAACTTTCTAGTTTCTGTTTGGTAGTATCTTATCTGTGGCAGTAATAGATACAGCTGGACAAGCAAGCCGACATCACACACACCCACATGAAGAGATGGATGATACAGTCTGCCACATCTAACAAGCAGACCTTTGGGGTGCCGATGAAACACAAAGAATAAGAAGAGATGTCACTCTGGACATCAGAAGAGCTGCATTTCCTTTCAGAGTGGAAAAGGAAGCAACACTTCAGTGTCCAAACCAATGAGCTGACTGCAACAATACAGTATGCATTTTTAGCCAGCAAAACACCAGGACATCGCAGTGATGAAAGCAAAGACGAACAGAGGATGCTAAAAAAGTGGCAGTGTTAAGAAATGAAAATCAGACAGAGAAGCTGGTGAAAACACAAGGTATGAACAAGAAAAATGTTATTCATTTTTCCTTCTCATCTGTCTGTGTTTTACTGCTTTCCTATTGGCAAATGCAGCAGCGCTTCAGCAATAAATCATGAGCTGAAGCTTTAGCCTGCTAGCTAATCTGACATGATTCTAAACAATTGGATTTGTGGGTGTGCGCTGGTGTGTTTGTGCGTCTGTGAGACTGCAGAACCACCAAACTGAGTTCTACCACTAATAAGGCACATATCAATACAATTCCAATGTAACAATCGCTCTTTTATGATGTGCTTGATAAACATTTTGCATGCTTGTTATCCGTCATGAGGGAGCCACAGTGAATTCAGCTGCATTCATGTGTGCAGCTCCACGCACGTGCCCCACAAATCTTCTTTACATGTAATGCAACTGAAAGCATAGCAATTGGACCTTCAAGCAAGGTAAAGCATTTGCAGCTGTGTCCTCTGCCGGTGCCATTTCATTCTCCTGAACCAAAGTGTCAGAGGTGTTTAGTAAAAGGACACTGTGAACAAACAAAACAAAGACAAAAAATAATGCTAATTAGCAACTTGAAATTAGATTTCGGCTGGCTGGAAAAGTGCCCTGAAAACATAGCACGCTTCACACAACCAGAAATGAAGCGAGGATAAAAAAGGAGGAAGGGAGCAGGAGTTGGGGTAGGTGTGAACAACAGCTACTCAAAGAGTTTTGAAGAGACCGTAAATGATCCACATGGTGAAATGGAAAAAGAAGGCCTCATTATGGTGAGCAGTTACCAGATATAAAAGCTCTCATAAGGGCAGGCTGCCCAAAACTCCACCATTTTTGTTCAGTTTGGCATAAAGCAGCCTAAAAACAGCATGATGCAGAAGGAAAAGGCTTTTGGTACAACTATGACAGTTTCACTTCAGAGAAAACCCCAGAAATCCTTCACTGTGCTTCGTCATTTGACTTTGGATCATGTTTACACTTTGGACTCACTTAAGAATGGCAATAAGGTGCGTGAAGCTGCGTGTCTGTCCATGTGACAGCAGATGGGAAGCAAAAGGGCAACAGAGCATGACAATATAATGAATCTGCTAATCACAGCATTCAGCACTGCAGAGAGCGCCAGCAGTCCCAGTATTGGCTCCTAAAGAGACAGAAAGAAACACAAAAATCTAAAATCTTTTCAATTAGAATCTGGCACTTTCCCTGGTTGATTTAACAATTAGCATTTCACTCTGAATTTTAGTTACAAACGGTGTGCTGCAGGATTTTTGTCACAGAAAAAGCGTACCTTGTCACAAAAAAGGTTAAAATACTGCTTTAGAAGACAGCTAGGTAGTTTAAAAAAAGTAAAATAGATTTTTTTAAACCTTCTCTTTAGTATTTTTCAGCATTTTTACCAAAACTGGATAGGTTTTAACCAATTGAGTAACGAGAAATTACACTTATAGCACCTACGACGATGCTTTTAAAAATCCTATTTTGATCTATTTTATACAGTGTTCCCAGTGGTCTTTTATTTATGATAATGCCATTGTCATTTTTTAGGACAAGAAAAAGTACCACTAGAACCTGATAAAAACATACCGGGTCTTTAACTATTCAGCTTTTTAAAACAATCTATATGAGCATTATTTGCTTTATGGTTTTATTTTTGCAACAAATCTTGTTATTTAAAGTTCAGCCTTTCACATTTGTGCTTTAAAGGTTTGCTGCAATAATTGTGTTTTTTTTATTAAATGGTAACAATAATAAAACACACATTTCTCATTTTCCCTGCTCAATTATTTCTTTATCTTGGACAATGTTGTTGTTATTGAACTCTTTCAAAATGATTAGGAAAGATGATTTTAATTTCAAAAATGGGTTCATCTTCACAGAATGACTTAGTCTGTTCCAGATGGATCATTAAAAGGATCTGGAGCAGCAGGACTGTGGTGAGCAGGAACTCAGCAGACAAACACGTCTGTCACTGAGAGTCACACAGCACACATCTGGACCAGCTCCAGTTCATCTGCCAGCATCAAATAAACCCAATCTATCTTCAACATGTGATGTAGCTGCAAAGGCCAGCCTCCCTGCTAGTATGGGGTTCATCAGAGAAAGACTTCAGAGTCTATGTTAGCAAATTTAAATAATCTTGGACAATAAACATGGGCTGTATAGTTTGTATTTAGATTGTAAGCATTTTCTTCGACAAACTGAGTTTTGATGAAGGTTTGAATTTGTCATTTTAACATTGTCACCTTTTTCAACAGGCATTTATTTATGGTTGGGGCATTTCTCCATCAAAACAGCAGGGGGTGCTAAAAAAAAGTCATGATGGTTTCTCAGAGATGAGTGTGCCTTTAAACCAAGTACCTTCAAATGTATTCTACTAAAAATATGTGATCTATATTTTCCTTAAAAAGTTGTGATATTAGTCTTACAACCCTCCATCAATCAGTTAAAAAAATTATGAGTCATTAACATAAAAAATGACAAAGTGAAAAATGTCTCCTTACTAATTTTCTTTTAAGATTTCTTGCATAAAATTTGAATAATATTTTTTTTTCTTTAATAGTGATTTATTTATTTATTATTATTATTATTTTCTTTTTGCATTTTCCAAACCTCCATATGTGAAATGAGATGAGCTCAAATATTTGGTTAAAAGTTGTCTGAAGTACAAAAATGATCCTTTTTAGTATTTCAGAATGAGATTTGTACTTTTGCCTTTTTTAATTAGCTCCATCTACCTAAACATCTTATTATCACATCTGTATATATTGAGATCTGGCTTGAAATAATGAGCGCCGTGATGTTCAACACCACTTCAGGACCAAGGACAGCTCTTTTGAGGAGAACAAACAAACCTGGAGGACCCTTCTCTGCCTCTTGCCAATAAACAGACAAAATGATTACATGTTATCTGTATTTCTGCTCTGGATAAAATATGTGTGTAATTATTTTTTAAGGTCATTTCAGGTTCAATGCACGGTCACCTTGATGGGTCACAGGCAAGACAACTAATTTCTTTCAAATTACGACAAAACCCGACTGACAACTTGAAAATTACCTATTCATCTGTTACCTTGGGGAGTTTTTTTCATCTTTAATTTTTTAGGATGATATAATGCAGAGAAGGTTAAACTCATCAAAATAAGAGTTATTCACACAGTGAAAAAGAAGCTAAAAAAAGTGCCATTCACAGTCTGTTTGTGTAGTTATTGTTTTTAGCAACACGAAAACAGACGAGCCAAACATCCTCCTGAATTCAGCCATAAAGTTTGACAGAATATTTGTACCTCAGATGTTCCTGATGCAAGTGTTTTGTAGTTACATTTACTTCTTCAAGGTCCAGACAAATATACATCAGTCACAGATGCTCAGCCGTTGAACTGAACGCAAACAGACTCTGGATTCATGACAGACTTCAGTTGCAAACCAGAATCTTTGTTGGCAGCTTCAAACGCCGCTAATTGGATTGTGAAAGTGCTAAGCTGCAGAGCCCCACATCTGGACAAGCTTCTTCGGCGTGTAAACATGTTTAGCGCTTTAAATGAGAAACAGGAGAAAACAATTGATGAAGCAGTTGTGTAAAACGATTTGTGTGATGGTTTTAGTTATGTGTCTGTTTTGAGCGATTGTAATTTCCAAATGATTTCCTCTCCCGTTTGGTTTTGTCAACTATGGGTTTATCTACAACTCAACTTTATTATTGTATTATTACAAAAACTCAGGTTCTAACAATCCTAAAGACAATTAATAAATACTATATTTTATGTCTTGGCACCTTTCATGGCTCCCAATACAATTATTGTATTAAAACAGGCACAAAGACCAACAAAGACAAGTCCAGTTGAAAATAAATTGCGTTGTCAATAAAAGTTTACCGTTGCATAAAATCAGATTAACGGTTGTTGATGCCAGTTCTGAGAAAAGGGTGAGGAAGAATGGGGAGTTTAATTTTGTCAAACGCAGCTGTAAGATGAGTGTGGACAGAAGACCAGAAAAAGCTCCCAGAAGCAAATCAATGGTCATTTTCGTCATGGCACTCAGAGTTCTGTGGAGTGAAAAAAGGCAGCTTGAAACAAAGCTGTTTATGGAGAGAATTATCTAAAAGACGTTTCTATGTTGTCCTGTATTTTTCAGTAAACCATTCGATTTTTTTCATTTAGTGTCAAAGACTTTACCTGAATATTTAGTAAATCTTTGAGCCTAAGCTTCAAGTTATTTTACCGTTTATTATTTCTTATTGAGGAATAAAAAGAATTTGATCAAAGCAAGAAAAGTACCTGTACTGTTGAACAGATTATCCATTTGGAGTTGAAAGGTTTTTGGCTTTTTTTCTTATGAGTCGTTCGATCTTATTTTCAGAGTGATAAAAAGCTGTAACTCATGGGCATGTTGAATTGACCACTGGAAAATGTTGATAAAAACTAAATCTGTTTGTGCCCTTGTACTTAAGAAAATGCCTCTGGCTTCATAATTCTTTATTTTTTGTTTACTTAATAACCATGTTAGTCCTTCAACACCAATATTTTATTTAGTCAAATGTATGACAACACAGCTTTACTATGTCTTATTTTAAGTACTTTCAGAGCTTTTTGCTACTGTTTGTGCTAAAAGTGGTCCCATTATGCAATGCCTATTTCCAAGTTGATTATGCGGAAAGTTCTTTTAGTTTATGCGTAGGATTGTTTTTAAAAGTGATAGACCGCCTAACATGGCACTTTTGCCAGAGGCACAGCATGCAACAAATTAAAGTGACTATTTTTTGACATCAGTGATGAACTGGATCCAGATATCGTCTTATTCTGGCTTGGATGAAGATTTCTTCAGCGTCTTTGTTGCTGGGAGCTGATCCTGAGTGTGAGGTCACTGATGTTTGTGTGTCTGTGCACCAGCAAGAATTCACAAAACCTACAGTATCAAACTAAGCCTGATGATGCTTTTTAGGGAGCTGCATTAGAATACAAAAGAAGTCCAATTCCCCAATTTTACCTAATGTATTAGTCGTCCTTGGATTCATTTTGTATGATTTGCTGTATCTTTACTGTATGAACAGATTAATTTTTATTTTGTTTTCCATTTTCTTTCTCTTCTGTTGGTGAACTGCTCATTTTTTTAATTGTCTTTTTTTAGTGTTTACTACTCACATAAAAATACATGTTTTACCCAGGATCTCATCAATGTTTTTGTTATTTGGATATCAACATTTCTCATCTTTACCAAAAATACCAGTTAGAAATAAGTTATTGGGCATAAATGTGCAATAAATGGCATAGAGGTCAAATGTATAAAGAAAACATCCTAAACTAAGAACATGATGTACTCATAATTTCTTCTTCTTTTGCACTGCAGAAGAGTTTGATGTGGCCAATCTATGCTGTCATTTACTGTGAGATTAGTTATCACACAATTAGCACAAATGTCAAAAACTTTTGATAAATGCTGAACTAAATATAGGCTTACATTTAGACAGATGAGAAAGTTTATTTTTCCGTTACTATTAAAAGGATAACATAATGCACTATTTTTTTGAACATGGACAGTTTCCTAAGGGTGTCAGAGAAACGTGCGTTTCTTATCTAACCACACTGATTGTTCAAATATGGAACTTCAATGATAACTTGAATAGGAGTCATTTGCACCTATTCAGGAGGTATAAATAGGTGGTGTTGGTAACACTGGTAATTGGGTCATTTGGTGGGTTAATATGTCATGATTCCTGTTTTCATCTGCTCAATTTGCTTTGTTCGCATTATTTACACTCTTAATCTCTGCAGCATTTTGCTGCAACTTTGGGAGGGTAGTGGTGCAGACAAGTCCAAAAATATTGTGGGCTCTACTTAAATATGTTATAGTTTTATGAGTGTGATATTCATGGACACACTCTGCAGACCTAAGAACTACAAGCAAGCTTTATAATTAAGCCAAGATGCTTGTTTAGATTTGCCAGTTTAAAGCATGTTGCAGTTTATGATACAATAGATAGCAAAATATATGCTCATTATTAGACTGCAAAGCTCTGGTTTGAAATGTTGTGCAAATGCAAATAATAGACAAAGTATCACTTTTTAGTCATTTAAGGGTGTTAACTTTAAAAATATTATCTGGAACAATCTAAAGGAAAAAGAAAAGCTGAAGGAAAATTTTATGACATAAAATGCTACCAAGTAAACCAATCTAAGCATTTGCAGAATGTCAAACAAGTAAGTTAACATTTTGAGTTGACAGTGACATTAACACATGGATGAGTGTGTATAATCAAATATCCCCAGTCACTGGCAGACTGTGGGACACACACTGTACCTGCGCTGTGAACATTTGGCACAGTGGGAGGGGCCAAGTCACTGACTGAAGCACTCATTGCTTATAGAGAATAAAAAAGCTCTTGCTTTACATTACTGCCTTTATTATTTTCTTATGACACTAGATAACATTTCTGGTTAAGTTACCAGCAGTGATTTCGGTAACACTTTATATTTAGTCTCTTAACAAGCTTTGTTAACGCATTAACAAGCATTATAATAGAATTTTTAGGGTTTTAGTAAGACATTTATTAGTACAATAAGTCTAAAGAGGTTTATTAACTTACTTAGTTAACACATTTACAAGAATTATTATTAGGATGTTTTAAAGATGCTAATGATACATATTTTGGCATTATAGATGCCTAACAACTTTGTCAGTGTTAATAAGATTAATAAGATTTATTAACAACCTTTGTTAACAAATTAAGAAGTATTAGTATAATTGTTTGGGGTTCTAGTAAGACATTTATTAGCATTATAGATGTCTCACGCAAGCCTAAGTGGTTTAAGCCTAATAAGTTTTATTAACTAATTTAACAAATTAATAGGCTTTATTAATGTGTCAGATGCTAGTAAGATATCTATTAGCATTATAGATGTCTTCCAAACACCTGAAAAAGCAATTCTTCAAAATGCGTTTTAATTTTCTACTTCAACACCACTTTTTCTGTCACTTAATTAAAATGATAATGAAAATGGTATTTTACATTTCATTTTCAAAAAGTTCTCTGGTAAATTTGTATCAAAATTCCTTTAGAAATGTCTAATTTGACAATTAAAATGGAATACAGAAATGCTTTTTCATTTTCAAAATGTAAATGCATCGAATGACACAAAATTAAAAGAAAAAATCAATCCTTTAAAATGCGTTTTCATTTTCTACTTAAAAACCCCTTATTCTGTGTCATAATTAAAACGAAAATGCAAAGAGGGGATTGCTTTCTCACATTCACATCCACCTTGCGAACACTGTCGCATAATTCAATTCGACTTAGCATTTCCAGAGGGGAGGCGGGGCGATGACGTCAGTGCTATCTCCATCTGTCTGGCTGCTAAGAGACACAGACAGGTCTAGGAGCAGTGCGGCCAGGTTTGTAGCTTTGTGTAAGCGGCAGGGGAGATGGCTTTGTGACGGTTGTGCACTCCTGATGATTGTACACAGCTTCTCGGGACTTCGTAGCAGCATTTCTGCCTTATGCGGTCCGGAGTTTGGCACCACAGCCTCCTTCGAAAGCCCCGTTGTCCGCAGCCGGATGCACCAGCTAGGCCTCGGATGGAGCATGGGCCCACGGTTCAAAGCTTCTTCCTCGGACTAGCTTTGTTTTTGGACGGAGCTAAACCTTGCCCGCTAGCCCAGAGACAAAGCTAGTCCGGGGAAGCATTTTGATTTTGCTGTTCGAGGACAGCTGGAGCCCCATCAACAGCTATAGCAGATTTCACCACGCTAAACTTTTTGCTGGTTGCACCAACACGTCTCTTCTAAATGTCCTTTTATTACTGTAGTACTATTTCGGATGTAAATATGTGGGAATTACATCAGCCTTTATTTTGTCTGGACACCAGTGACGTGCGGTGAGGTTAATGGCTGGTGAGGCACTGACGTCATCAGTCAGATTTACAAACATATGAACCATGAGTATAAATAACTGAGTAACTTATTCACCATTTGATTGACAACAGTTAACGTTTTGTTTTAAATATCATTTCAACGTGTTTTTTTTTTCATATACAAACTGCAGCATAGAAAAAAGCACAAACGTTATTATCGTCTTATCTTTACTTGTAAATAAAGCCCATACGCCGCTCCTTCTGAAGAAAATGTCTTGCCGCTTGCCATCACTTCTTCTAGTATTTTTTAGCGTCATAATCTCAGGGCTCACCGGCGCCCCCTAACATGAGGCACGAGAATGTCTGGCCTCACCCAGCGGCTTTTTTGCCGGCGTTTAGCGCTCAGCACAAGAAACACGTCCCTCACATACAGTTATTTATAAAAACAAACACTGTGCATCATATACATCTGCTAAATTATGTAAACTCAGCCCATACAGTACAAGTGATTGAACCGACATACAGAGAGACAGCAGTACCGTCTGACTGCATAGGTATTGCGCAATCCAAGGTGAGGCTCAGCGGGCTGGTGCCTCATCGCACGTCACTTAGTATCTGAACGGTAAATGCAGAAATTCAGCGATTTTGAAAAGAAAAAACACCCAAAAATGGTACATTTAAATGGAAAATGACTGCAAAGCACAAATTACTGATTAAATATAATAATTGAATTATTTTTTTCTCTTTTCTTCCCATAATGACAGGTGAGGCACAGCCTCACCTGCCTCTCCTGACTGCACGTCACTGCTGGACACCACTGGAAACACAAATTCATATGATGATTTAGAGGAGGGGTGTAAAACTCCAGGCCTCGAGGGCCGACCTCCTGCTGCTTTTTCAGAAATCCTGCCTCATCTGCTGTTGATTACCTGGATCAGGTGTGTTTAGCCAGTAAGGAGCTTCATTGGCAGGTTGGTTAGAAAATATGTAGGACCCCTTGAGGCCTGGAGCTTGACACCTATGATTTAGAGTTTCTCAGATCTGCATAGCAGCACTTCCGCCTCCGGCGATCTGGCTGCCGGTCCGAAGACAAAGCTGGTATGGGGGAAAGTTTCGACAAACCGCGGTGAGTCCGAAGGAGGACCACAGAAGGCGGAAATGCAATGTATAATTAGACATTTCTAAATGAATTTTGCTACACATTTACCAGAGAACTTTTTGAAAATGAAATATCCACTGCACTGAACCATTTTCTTCATCATTTTAATTAGGTGACAGAATAAGCGTTTTTCAGGTAGAAAATGAAAAAGCATTTTGAAGGATTGCTTTTTCTTTTTAATTTTGATTAAAAAAATACAGCTTCATTTTGAAAATGAAAAAGCTTTTCTGGTTTTGACTTTTATTTTTAATTATACTACACAATCGTTTCCAAATCAGAGCTTCATGTGAGAAGTGCTATATTTAGCTAAAGTAAAACCAATCATTTTAGGATTGAAGACTCCCATCCGCCTTTTGGTACGAGTCTGTAAATTAGTTTACAGCTTTGAACCAACAACTTCTAAGGTTAAGCAATTTCCTAAAATGCAAAAGAAGCAAGCATTACAAGATAACGAGGACAATTAGTGTTTGTTGAAATGGCTATGTAAGCTGTACGACAGTAATTGGGACACACGGTACAACAGAAAAAAAAATGAAACGTGTTAATCCTCACAAATGACCTTGTTAGTATGTTCAACCAAGAAGTGGGAGCAAAGCAACTTTGAGAGCTACACTAAAAAAAAAAAAACACACTGGTCACATGAAAATTTTACCCACGCAGCAGGAACCAAAACGTGTCTTGCTGCTGACCAGAATATCAAACAAAGCAACAGGGATAACACTCACCATGCGTTACTAAATAATGCATTAGTTTGCCCAATTAATTCAGGAACAGCATGGGAAATAGAATTTTCATCTTTATATAGCTGTATGGAGGTGGCTTTTTCCTCAGTTATGTTCCTATTTATGATGATGAACTACTATAATGGAGACATTATGGGAATTGGAGCAAAATAAACACACCACCCTGAGGGTAATATATATTTCATTTATTTTTAACTTCATTGTAGGCTGTTTTCATGTTCTCATTGCAAACTGATGATGCAATCTATGGAGTTGCATACAGTATTTGGCATGTGACAGAAGTCTGGAGAACTTGCAGATCAGGTGAAACCAGTTCCTCACAAGCGGAGGAAACAAACAGAATTATTTATACGTCTGCAATATTTATCTGAGTTCTGTCTGTGGCCCCAATTGCTTGAAAATAACATAGGTTATTCAGCAGAATAACCCAGGGTGGAAAAAGTAAAAGATTAATGCTCCTACCCTTTGCTGCTAATATAAAAATATTATTTCAGGGCTTTTGCACCATAAAACCGTAATTAAACTATGAGGATACAGTTTGTCTCAATAATAAAGCAGTAGCTTTTTCTACAGTAGGTAATCCAAGTAACCCAGAACAAAGACAAAAAAATTCTAATTGCGCACAGTACAATTTCTGTACTGTGAAGAAAATGGAAATCATTGTTGGCCTAATATTAGAATGCTTTGTCTGCAAAAATGCAGAAAAACCTTTAAATGCTCACGTGAGCTTCTGAAACCAATTAAAATCTATAAAAAGATCTCAGTACAGCAAACATTACATCATAGTCCTTTGATCAATAACCTACAAAAACAAAATAAAATTCACCTTTACAGCATCAATTTATGATAAAGTCATGGTAAGAACTTATATAGAGAAAGTAAACAAGTTTTATGTAATTGTAAAAACAATTTAATTGAATACGAGAACATTCCAACATAATTGGAATCTAGTTTCAGTTTGTCTGTGTTTTTGCAGCTCTGCAGGTTGAGTGCTAGTCTGGTAACTTGGAAAAGTGATGTTGAACGCTGCCCTCAGCAGTTAGAGGCTTTGGGCAGTGAAAAATGGTTCATGGTTGCCCAGCCCTGGTCCTCGAGATCTTCCACCCTGCTGGTTTCCCAGCTCTACCTACACTCCTTGCTGCCGATTACATTGTGTTCAAGTCAGTCAGACTGCAATTCAGTCGGGCTGGGTACCGGCACAGGGGGACCCAGACTTTGGCCCCATTGCGGCTACACAGTGTGGCGGTAGCTTGAATGGCCTTGCCCAATGACCCAAACTGGATGAAACCCATCGCGCTCATCAAACCCTGGTTTCTAATGCGCCAGTCCTACACTCAGCCAACTACACCATCCAGTCACATACAGGTTAAAACAATAATGTCACAATAAAATTAAATTAAACTGATAATTTTATGTTTTGTAAAAGTATTTGAATCATCTCTTAAAACAAAGCTGTGAGCACTCAGGGTTCATGGGAATATGAATTTACAGTTATAATGTATATTATTGATAGTTCCCTTTTCCATTTGCTATTGATAACTAATTACTTCAGTCTTTAAAGTAACTAAACTAAAGATTGTTAAAAGTATGAGTTAGTAGGGAGAGTACTATTCCCCAAGTTTCTTGGCAAAATTTGCTCAACTGCTTATGTGGACAAAAGTGTTATGGCAGCTGTTGGAAAATAATTTAATATTCAAAATGCCCCCAAGACGGTCCTAAAAGTTCCTTATCTGGAAACATTTTGTAGATATCAAACTGCTGAGATTTTCCAGCACATGACCTTCTGAGGAAAGTTACCTACGAAGTCTGCAGAAGATGCAAAAATCTGAAGAGCTTCAGGCTCCCAATCTGGTGCCGTCACTGCTGCCTGTATAATCCACTGCACTGAACCGAGAAGGACACCGAGGGTGAAAAACAAGACGGATGTCGGCCCAGACTGAAGATCACAACAAGGCAAAGGTAATGTTTGGAAACAAAAAGCCTTTTAAAGATGAGACAACCTTTCTGTCGGCGCGTTAAAATGGAGATGGAACGGTGCTAGAGCTCTTAAATGCAGTGCATTACTTCCTCTTTTTGTATTTTTTTTAAAAACCGAATACCATTAGAAAAATAACATCCTAAGTAAAGAAAAACCTGCTGTTACTGCTCCTCTGGTAAGAATTAATTTTTTTAGAAGATCTTGCTAGAAACTATCACAGGGTAAAAAGGACAGTATATAAAAGGAATTCTGAGGATTTCGAAAAATTGGGTCTTTTTTTTTACAAAGATTAACTAATTAAGCCACATAAATGTCAGAGTTGAGATATTTTTACAAATTAATTAAAAATCTCAGACTTTTCAGCTTGTGAAGCATTGTCATTTTTTTGTGGTAATTATGACCAACATCTTTCTTTCAAAAAAGTCTTTTCATGTTCAGAATAGATGCTAATGTTCACATTCAGTGTCTTCGGAAGCAATCAGGGTTAACAGCAGGTAGTTTGGGGGCACTGACAGGAGCTTTTGAATTCAAGATCTCAAAGATCGAGCCAAGTAACAAAAGGTTAAAAGCCCAGCATGTACTCAGGTAGTTGTCGTTGTAAAACTTTAAAAGCTAGAACAATTTTTTTTTTCTCTTAACTTCACAGCTAATCAGTGCAGATAAAACAGGACAGAGGTGTTGGGAGTCCTCCTCGTTTTTGTTGAATCCTTCTGAATCATCTGGAAAAGGAGTTTGGTTGAAATAAAATTAACAAAGTTAGTGTCGACACTGAGAAGCCAAAGGCTTTCAAAAAGCCTAAAGAGACTTAATCATAACCTTATGATGGACCTCTAGAGAAGCGGTTATGCTACATTCACATCAAACATGAGTTCCATGTCAAATTTGCATCCGCTGCATCTCTGTTGACGCGCGTCAAATTCTCTGCTGGACGCTAGTCCAAAAAGGTATTCATAAAAACTTTGCATGTGGGAGGAGCTACTGTCCAAAGATGTTTGCCTCAACGCTACATTGGAGCATTGACTGTATACCTACAATGCATGCAAGACATGACTTTGGTCTCCCCCGCTAAATACGTAATTAATGCATCATAGGCCGAAGTTGAGTTCCAGATTGATTGACACGACGCAAATTCTTCTCCAAATATCAGCTATTTTACCTCCAGCGGCCAAATATTTACCAGGCATTAATATTTTTTGCTGTGCTGCCCAAAACACACTACAGCCAGATCGCAATGCTCAAAGCTCGCATCTGTACAAAAAGTAGAGGAAAAGACAGCCAACGTCTGGGAAACATTGATCTATTTGAAAAAAATAAGACAGCCAGAAACAAATTTGGAGTTTTCTCAATATTGACAGCATTATGTGGCAGTTTGAACAGATCCTGAAGGTCATATAGGATTAATAGAGACAAATTTGTGAACTATCATCTGATGTTGTAAACAATCAATGGTTGGCTTGAGGTTTACAAAGAAAAAGAGACAAATCAGGTAAAAAGAAAAGTCAGCCATATTCTAAATATGCCCTTTGGTCTTTGGTAAGTGGTATGAAGAATCAGCAACAACTAAAACCTTTTAGCATGATACCTAAAGTAAAATGAAGCACAAAGCATAGCTCAATATGTCAAGAAATTAGAAAAAGCGATCAGAGAAAGTATAATAGTGGTCATAAAGATAACACTAGAGAAACTACAAAAAAATTTAATTCAATATTTAGTTGACAAAGATGTGAGAGATGAATTTTATCTTCCGTTTGCAGAACTGGTTAATCATTATACCATTACAGTCTTCCTTTGTAACTCGCAGCAGTTGCTTTGTGGCTAAAAATAACCTACGACAGGTGAAATCCATGAAGCAGGATTATAGATGTTTTTAGGCTGAAGAACCCGTCACTACACACTTTTCTCAGCCAGACATGAACATTTTCACACTTTTCTCACGTTTGAATTCTCAGAGTTCAACCCTTTGCAGAAAAACAAGTCCACTTTTATAGAAGGAAATCTGCTCCTGATCAAAGATTTATGTACGTTTGGCAAACTGAACGACAGCAGGCACATCATGGAGGAATTGATTGACAATGGTCTAGAGCCAATTAGGATGCAGGACACAATGTGCTGTTAAAAAAGTAGTAGAACTCCACAAAACAGTGAGACCGCAAAAGATAAACCGCGATAAACAGAACACTATATATTTAATTGATCCGTGCAGTGCAAAGCCTCCAATAACAATACAAACTCCTAAAATGTGTGCTTGTAGGTTTTTTCAACCCATGTAGTGATGATTCAAAAGCATTTAAATCTGTTTCTTTAATGAGTAGAGCTTTATAATTTAACTAAACTGAAATCATCAGAGAAGAATGTCAGAAAAACTGTGACTAACAGCTACAACATTGACAATAACAAGCTGAGTTCAGAAGCAGACTGCAGGTAGGAGTCTCTCCCAGGAATGATGTGCTGTGCAGATCTCAGTACTTTTAAATCTGTGTGAAATATATTTTACCATGAAAACCTTTTCTCTCACTTAAAATGATGAGCATGTTCTCTTTTGTATCATGAGTAAGCCATTAAGGGACCTTTCAAGCATCTTTATCCAGCTGAGTTGGTCAGGTTATTAGGATGACATTTCCCTGTATTGAACATGCCCATTATGTTGCTGTTTCCTGTCCATTCTCTTTGCCCCCTGGTCCCGCCTGTCATCAGAGGGAAAAAAAGTGCTCTATTTCAACCTGTAACAGTCATGAAGCGTCTGCTCCATTTGTACTTAAAATGAAGATGTTCTAGTGCACTGAAGCTTCCTCTACCTCAGAAAATACATATCAAGGTGGTAGCATAGAAAAAGTAATATATGGAAGAGTGGGATTCAATTTCAAATGGTTATATAGAGGAGAAATATAACAACGGTAACGACAAACTGGAAACAAAAATGAAGCTATATTGAAAGGAAAAAGTTATTGAAGCGGCCTGCCTTTTTGTTTGTTGCTGATACAGCAGCAGATTTTAAAAAAGTAGGATTGCATAGAAAGAAAAAAAAAGCTACAATGAATGGGGATGACATATATTAATAAACAGGATAAATAATAAACAAAAGAAAACAGGAAGAATACTCAGAAAAAGTGTGTTCTGCTCCCTGCTCCCTTTCATTTTTATATTTGAACAAATTATAAATATTTATTTACACTAATTTATTGTTACAAAAAAGCCATTAAGAGTCTGTATAATGGGGATATTAGAAAAGGAAACTGAATTTATAATTAAAAAGGAGTCTTTCGCTCCCTGTAGATGCCGCCCATTTCATGACGTCAACCTAGAACCGGCCTCGGCAGCATGTCTGCGTTTTGCCCACAAAAATAAAAAACATCCAAACTTCTGCAAAGGTGGATGTCCATGCACTGATATGGTGCCGCTGTCAGACTCCTCCCCCTCTCCTCTCCACTTGGCTGTTTCTCCATCCCAGCTGCTGCCACTTACTTCATCACCTCTTCTGCCTTCATAAGGAGCCTCTGGATCACCAATCTTCGCCAGTCGGACTGGCCAACATCCCGACCCAGCTGACCCGGAAGGACTCAGATTTGCCGTGTCCCAGCAAGGCGTGATGCTCGGTCGCCAGGCGGACGCCCTTTCGCAAATGGCCGCAGCCCAACAAGAACTTTTCCAACGTCTCGACAGTATGACTCAAACCTTACTCGAATTAACTAGACAGACTACCCATGCCTCGGCTCCCACAGCTCAAGCCCCCAGTGATCTTACCGCTTCCGGTTCCGGATCTCCTTCCGCTCCGGAAAACTTCCGACTCCAGCCGGAACCTTTCTTCGGGGATGTGGAAGCCTGCGGAGGATTTTTATTGCAGTGCCGACTGATATGTCAACAAGCCCCCCGTTACTACCCAAACAGATCACAGTAAGATAACTCTCGTTGTAAACTCTCTTCGCAATAAAGCACTCCAGTGGCCCCAAGCCTTTCTCTCCGCCAATCCTATTAGTCATCTCACGTACGACCGTTTTATCAGAGAGTTCCGTTTGATTTTTGATCAACCCTGCAGACAGGAAGAAGCTACCCGGCGTCTCCTCGCCCTTAAACAACGGAATCGCCCAGTTATTGATCATGTGGTCGATTTTCGTATCCTAGCGGTGGAAGCAGGATGGCCCGACGTGGCCTTAAAAGGGGTTTTCTACCAATCCCTGAATGAGCAGATCAAAGATCACCTCTGCTCACAACCCGAAGCGCGCACCTTCGAGGAATTGATTGCCGCGGCGCTCCGTTCGGATCTCAGACTTCGGGAGCGTCAAAGAGAGCGCAACCATCCTCATCCTCGCCCCATCACCAAGCCACCCAGTGCACCACCTGCAGATCACGGTTTTTGCTCTGAAACACCCATTTCCATTAAGTGTCCGGAGGAGCCCATGCAGATTGGCCATTCGAGGTTATCTGAAGAAGAACGCCGCAAGAGGCGCGATGAAGGAGCGTGCTTCTACTGCGGAGCTAAAGGCCATTTGGTTTCCTCATGCCCTATTCGTTTAAACTCCCGAGCCCCTCGTTAAACAACAGGCCCCGAGGGGAACAGCTCTCCAAAGATTTTGGTAAAGAGTTTCTACTAATTCCTGTCAAGTTATGCTATGATCTTCTTGTCCACGATTCCAATGCTCTCATAGATTCTGGAGCTGAACAAAGCCTTATCGATCATCGCCTTGTTAATTCTTTGTCTATACCCACAGAACCTCTGGACACCCCTATTGAAGCCTCTGGTCTGGGTGGCCAACACCTCGCGCGCATCACCCACCGCACTAAACCCATCCTACTCGTCGTATCAGGTAATCATAGGGAGTCCATTAGTTTCCTCGTCACTCAGTCTCCCCACTTTTCCATAGTGCTGGGGTTTTCCTGGCTCAAGTTACATAACCCTCATTTTAACTAGTCTCAGGGGTTAATCAATCAATGGAGCCCCTATTGCCTCGCTAACTGTTTGCTCTCAGCCGTTCCCAATGTTTCCCCCCAGCAGGTGGAGGATGCTAGTCCGGTCGATCTTTCTGCCATTCCGCCGTGCTATCATGACTTAAAGATCGTTTTTAGTAAATCCACGGAAGTTGTCACCTGCTGAACAAAATTATGATGTGGGGAACCGGGAGCTTTTGGCCATCAAGCTGGCGCTAGATGAGTGGCGTCACTGGTTGGAGGGGGCCGAGCAGCCATTCATAGTATGGACCGACCACAAGAACCTGGCTTATCTCCGTTCCGCCAAGAGACTGAATTCCAGGCAAACTCGATGGTGTTTATTTTTTGATCGCTTCCAATTTACTATCACCTACAGACCCGGATCTCGTAATGTCAAGCCCGACGCCCTGTCCCGAAAATACAGCCCCTCTGAACAACCCACCTCCACTGTCCTTCCGTCCACCTGCATCATTGGAAACCTGACATGGGACATCGAGACTAAGGTACTGCAGGCGCTCTCTAAGGACAATAATCACCCCCTGTCCCTAGGGGTACCTTGTATGTGCCACCTGACCTTCGTTCTGAGGTAATCACCTGGGGTCACGCTTCCCGAATGGCCTGCCATGGCGGAGTACACCGGACCCTCAACCTCATCCGCAAGCGGTTTCACTGGTCAAACATTGACAAGGATGTACGTGAATACATCGCGGCCTGCACGACTTGTGCACGGTCTAAAACGTCATCCTCGGCTCCTGCTGGGTTGCTGCATCCTCTCCCCACGCCCAACCGACCCTGGTCACACATAGCCATGGACTTCGTCACTGGATTACCACCATCCCATGGGAACACAGTCATCCTCACTATCGTCGACAGGTTCTCGAAAATGGCTCGCTTCATTTCACTCCCCCAGCTCCCCACTGCCTCCGCCTTGGCGGAGATCATGGTCAATGACGTTTTTCGCCATCATGGAATTCCTGCGGACATCGTCTCGGACCGTGGCCCCCAGTTCATCTCTCAGGTCTGGAAGGCCTTCTGTACGGCCTTGGGGGCCACGGTCAGCCTCTCGTCCGGTTACCATCCCCAGTCTAATGGCCAAGCGGAGAGAACCAACCAGGAACTGGAGGCAGCTCTCCGCTGTCTGGCGGCACAGAACCAACAGGACTGGTCCCGATTCCTCGTCTGGATTGAGTATGCCCACAATACTCACCCTTCATCTGCCACCGGGATCTCTTCTTTTGAAGCCGCCCTTGGGTACTCACCACCTCTGTTTCCGTCACAGGAATTGGATCTGGCAGTGCCTTCCGTCCAACATCACCTCCAGCGTTGCCAATGCATCTGGACTCAGACGAAGGCCACTCTCCTCCGCACCAAGGAGAGCAACTGCCAGATCGCCAACCGTCACAGGGTGGTGGGGCCCGACTACCAGCCTGGTCAAAGGGTATGGCTTTCGACCCGTAACATTCCTATTCAGGCATCCTCCAAGAAACTGGCTCCTCGGTACATCGGACCTTATGTCATTGACAAACTTATCAATCCCGCCTGTGTCCGTCTCCGTCTGCCCAAAGCCCTGAAAATTCACCCGTCATTTCATGTCTCTCAAATCAAGCCTGTTCGGGACAGTCCTCTGTGCCCGCCCTCCGCTTCCCCACCACCCGCCCGGGTCATCGATGGCGCTCCGGCCTACGACGTTAACCGGATCCTGGATGTTCGCCGTCGGGGTCGCGGATTCCAGTTCCTGGTCGACTGGGTGGGCTACGGTCCGGAGGAGCGCTCCTGGGTTCCCCGTTCGTTTATCTTGGACCCGTCGCTCATTGAGGACTTCTTCCGGGCCCACCCGGACTCAGACTCCTCCCCCTCTCCTCTCCACTTGGCTGTTTCTCCATCCCAGCTGCTGCCACTTACTTCATCACCTCTTCTGCCTTCATAAGGAGCCTCTGGATCACCAGTCTTCGCCAGTCCGTTGCCCCTGATGGTGCATAGTTGGTCCTCTCGTCTCGTTCATGGTGTTCTGTCTCGTTAAGCCCTTGGCTAATTTCTGTCTCTGCTCATCTCCAGGGATCCATTGTCACAAGTGGTCGCCTGCATCAACCTCTGTCTGGAACCTTCCCTCCGTTCGCTCCCGCTGGTCCCACCTCGAGCCTCTGCCGTCTTCTGCCATCTCTTGGACCCCCTCTGACGTCAACTCCTTCCGACAGCCTGCAGAAAGATCCAGCAGTGACGCCACTCGAGTTCGATCTTCACTCTCTCTTCTGTCTGTTCACTATTAAACCCTCTTACCTGCCACTCTCGTCCTCCTCTGTGTTTCTTCCGGGTTCCAGCGTCTGGGTCGAAAAGTGTTCTGTAGCCATGACATGTACAGTAAAATAAAAGCCATTAGCCAATCACCGCTAGCTCCGCTGAGAAACTGGGTGTGAGTGTTAGCCTGGCCAGACTCTTCCTGAGAGGGACTGTCCTTACTTGTCTACGTCACAATGTCAAGACCCGAAAAATACACTCAAAAGCTCAAAAAGTTGGTCTTGCGTGATACAGGCCCTTTAAGTTATCTTAGTACCATCCTAAGATTTAGCTGACAATCGAAATCCTTCAAATGTGACAAAAAGTTAAAAAAAGCTGGACATTAAAATACATTTTAACTCTACATTGCAGACGTGATTATTCATATAAAATAAGTTTTTAACCTCTTAAGACATGAGCCAGTTATTAGGTAACCCTCTACACACGTAATCACAGGGCTCCAGTAAAGTACAATTAACTACTTGGGGAACATCAGGTCTAAAACAGGAAAACCCCAAATAAATATAGTTCTCTCACAAATCAGGAAACAAAAAAAAACAAAAAAAAGAAGACAAATGCAAAATGAGACAAAAAAATTCATGGCACTTTTCTACTATACATTAGAATAAACATATTCTAGCAAACATTCTACAAAAGACACAGGACAAACTACTATTGACTTTTTCAAACAAATTTTTTATTTAGCAATACTGAAAAGAACTCGATGCAAAGCTTAACAGCACTGACATTAAGGAGCTAAATATTGGATATAAAAAGAAATGCCATAAAAAGGATCTAATATTCATGTTCCTTCTCAACATTTATGGAATGGCACTAAAAAGAATTTCATTTTCATATTTTATTCTCCTCGTGTTCATGTTTAATGTATTTTCTTTGTAGATGTAAACTAAGAAAACCTCAAGGGATCTCTGTTTGAATGACTGCTGCTGTCATGTTTGGGTGGGGGGGTCAAATGTGACCCTCCTGCTGGCTATATCTTATCGTACTGTGTTTGGACTCCTTTCTCCAGCTGGGTGCCCCCCTGGTCTGTCGACGTGCCGTCTCCTCCGGCTCGGCTGCATCATTAACAGGCGATGCTGCTCTCTCCTCCTCCTTCTCTTTCAGCTTTCCGTGGTTCAGAAGAAACATAAGCCTTCTCTGCCATGCCTGGCAATCTTGAAATGTCAGGCAAATTGTCCCGAGGCTTTCCAGCCTGTTAAATTAAGCTAGACATGCAAAACTGAGCCATTAATGAAGTACATTAACCTGGAGCACCCGGCATCCATTTGCAGCATTGTGTTGTTTGTTTACAAGCCACCATGGGGAGAAGAGCACGAAGGGAGGAGGGGTACTTGACAAGCTTATTGACTGAAAGAATCTGCAGCGACTTGGTTGGTGGGACTTCACAGAAACATATCTGTGTTTTCTATAAAGGACAGAAAAGTTGAAGTGCTTTGTGCAACATCTCTGATGTCACAGACAAAAGGAGGAGATGGAGAACACAAGTCTCCAAGGACCACATTTGTCTGGGTGACACCGCCAATGTGCCCGCCGATTGCGGCGTCAGAATGAGTTATGGAGTTCGCTGCTTTTTGGAAAAGGCTTTGAAAATGCCTTCATCCGGTCATACATTTCAGATGATTCAGTTTCGCTGACATTTTGTGCAGCTCAGACATTAAGGTTTGGAAATCTGTCATCTGTGGCCGGAGAAAATCCGCTTCATAATTGATAAAAAAAAAAGTCCCTTCAGCTGGGTTTTTACTCTCTGATGCACAAAAATGGACATAATAGATTTGCGGGGTTCAGCAGTGTTTGGCAGAGACGCTGAGCGATACCAGTAACTCAATGCTCACTGGGCCAAGTCCTAAAGTTCTCTGCCTTTCACTAAATCTCTTTCTGTTTGCCATTGCTGGACGAAGGCTTTGGTGGTACAAGCCAAATGCTGCGATACTGTCTTTATGCCAGAAAGCAATTTACAAGGATGCCTGGTTTTCATTTTTTCTAGCTTACTCATCTTATGTGAAATGTGTCTTTAATTGCATGTCGCCTTTAGATGAGCCTTTGACCTGGTGTTTTCATCCAAGTCTAATTCAGGAAGTAGAATTTAACATTTTCATATATTAGTGTGCTCTTTACATCACTTATAGAATCAGCATAAAATTTTTCTACAGTTGTGCTCATTAGTTTACATAGCCTGGGAGAAAATAAGATGTCTTTGTCCTTTTTCGTAGAATATGAAGAAAACAAAAACTTTTTTCCACTCTGTGGTTGGGGGAAACTATTCATTGTAAAAAAAAAAAAAAAAAAAAAAAAAAAGTCTGTTTACCCATTTTAAATCATAATTACATACAGATTACTCTTCATAAAACTGAAAATACAAGGCAGAGGCTTCACAGTCACCTGCTTCTGAATTCTTAACGGTTTAGATACATTTTTATTCTTAATTAGCGCTGTAACAAGTATCCAAATACTCTGATATTCACGACCTGTTTCTGAAAATTTCAGTATGATTCACATTCTTTATAAATCTTATGAAGTGTAGTAAAAATACTTTAATGTAATTGCTAGGTGTGTCATATAATTGCATTAATCACAATAATAGAATACAGACAAATTAGTGCCTTTTTTATTGCTTTAAGCCAATTTTTAATCTATGACTATTGTTGTGTAATCAAAAAAAAAAAAAAGCAAAAGGTCCAACCGTTTACTTGCATGACCGTTTTGTTTGAACTTAGCTATCTGTGTACTGCCGTGTAACGCTGTCGCGACATCGTCAATATGAGACATTGTAGTTCATTACAGAACTAATGCAAACAGGCCCCAACACCACAGTGATTATCTATTATGTTAAGGCTAAAGCCCGACAAGGTGTCTGTTATCATACATCAATGATTGCATGGGACGGTAAACTATTATGGTATAATAAGAATCTTGAGGTCAATTTTGTTTTGGATTTCTGTTAAATTTGAGCACTCTGAACCTGATGTTTTGTTTTTTTGTTTAACCTTGTCTGTGTAAAAGTAAAGCTGGACGTCTTTTATAATAGAAAAACTTCATAAAGCCAGTTTTTTTTGTTGTAATTTGATCTTTTACTGCCACAGTGTCACAAATTTAAATGAAAAAAATCTCAAATTAGGCTTTTTACAGCAATTATACGGTTTCAAATAATAGCAATTAAAAATTGATTCATCAAAATAATTACAGGCCCGATTAATTATTCAAACAAAAATATTAATCGCATGACAGCACTAGTAATTATCATCCTAAAATGCAGAATTATGTTGTATTTTAGGTATACAAGCTAAACAAACCACATGCACTACTGCAATGCGAAGTAAATAAAACTTTAGTGTAAAGTGTTGGTGAAGATTTTTATTTTTAAATTAAACTAGTTCACGAGTTTGTGTGTTTGTGCACTGACATAGCTATAAAAAAAAAGAAAAAAAAGAGACAGTTCAGTTTACTGAAAAAGTCCTGGGAGAAAAAAAAGGAATTTGTTGATAAGAATAAAAATAAAAATAAAAAATATGCTAAATATGGATTTACTAAATTCTTGTGACCAATTACTTCTAAATGTGAAAAAAAAGTCAGTAAAACACATCTGTTGGAAACAGTCAGTTTAGAATAAAAGAGTGTTTCCTAGTTGTTACAGTCATTTTTATTGAGGTGTTACTGTGTTTTCCTTCCCTATCTATGTTATCAAACTATTGAAACTGTAGTCAGCTACACCTCCACATTTGCAAGATTTGTTGTAAAAAGGTTCAAAGCCGCAGTTACATTTGTTTTTTTCCTCCTGAAGTTAACCAAAAAGTTGACAGAAAAACTTGTGAGATTGTTTAAAAGTGACAAATACCATTTTATTTCTTTGTAAATATATGTTTTTATCCTAAATTTCATTTGTCCAGTAAAAACACACGCATATAGCAAATGTATTTTAGGATTAAATAGTAAGAATCGTGGTTTGATCTGTGAATCATTGATCTTGATTGATGAATTGAATCAGATATCTACCCAAGTAAAACGCCACAGCCTTAGGATTGACAAAAAGATGTGTTACAGATGACTTTCCAGAATATTCTAACATTTATCAACTTCAAAATAACGGGCCTCAGAAGATACATGAGAGTGTTTAGCATGTCCTCTCATAGTTTTGTGAATGTCCATAAACTGACATAGTGGGTTAAACAATCTGTGTTTTTAAATTAGGTAACACTGTTCATGAATTCCAAGAAGATAAACATTATGGCTCCACTTGACAGCCTAGTCACAACTGCCCTTACAAGTGGATATGGGCTGTCTGAGGCAAAAAAATGGGCTACCTGTTTGGGACACGCAGGTGACTATCAAAGTCGTATACCGTTCAGTGAGCCTGTAGAATGGAAATGTTCAAGTACACTTTTTTCTACAGGCATGCGGCGAGTGACAGGTCGTAGCGAATACTTATAAAACACACAAAAGTATATAAGGGGGGAAGTAGGTGAGATGCAGACATATTGTACAGATTTTTTTTCAACCCAGGCAAATTCTGCAGACTGCCCAAGGAGCTGGAAGTGTCTGTCACATGACATGTGCATGGTCATTGTATGCCTATTTTGCACACGCATACAGCCCTAGCTATAAGGGGAGCTGTAATTAATGCTTTAGTAACAACTAGAGTGTGGCGTAAGGCCACTGTAAGACTGTCACCAGTACGTCATAACTTACATAAGCCTTATGAACACTTCATGATACACTTACCACATGCAATTGAGAGTTTTCAATTCTCAATGAGCCTCAAGGGAACTGCAGGACAAACCTGCAATCCCCTTAAGATTCACCTCAAACACACTTCTTCCTAAAACGCTGCATAAAAGTAAAAATCTGCTTTTTATCTTTCCATCCTTCTATACTGGTAATGATTAACCACTTCACTTAGTAAAGATGCATTTTATTAAATACAACATATACTGTAGCATGATCGTTTTTTTGGTCAGGATGACTGACTGTCGTTGCCAGAAAGCACTGTGACATCATTAGATTTATTTTTATTTAAGCAACTTTTTTTAACCAGGTTATTCAGAATTTCACTTCACCCTCTTTAGTTCATTTCTACTAATGCTGGAGCACATAAGACAGTGAAGTCAGACTATTGCAGGCTGTAATAACTAAGAGCTGCTAAAAGCCCAAAGATTCTTTAGAAAAAATCTGCTTTTTGTCTTCAAAGTAATGGAGAACCATTTTTAAAATGGTCCTTCAGAAGTGATGCAAATATGACACTAAGAGGACAGTCTCATTTTCCCTCTGTTAGCAGGATGCTCTGATCTGTACCCGTCTGGTGTTTCAAAGTGTTCTATAAGGAAAAAAAAGAAAACACTTTTTTTTTAACATGTTAGTTGAAAAAGCTGAATGTCAAGCCTCCTTTACTTGGTGGGTTCTACTCTCTTTTGGCACAAGAAGGAGTGGCTGCTCAAAACAAGCTTTAAAACAATGTTTAATGTGCTCAGCTGCTCATCAGGTCTCTGGGAATGAAAAAATACAAGATCAACTCATGTAATTACACATAAAACTAGAACCTTGTTTTTTAATGTTACACTTTTCTCTATTTATCCAACTGTAGTTGCCTTTTTTTCCTAACTCGGCAAGTTTTGCTATACAGTAAACCCTTGTTTTTCGCGGGGGTTACGTTCCAAAAAGAACCCGTGATAGGCAAAATCCGTGAAGTAGAAACCTCTATTTTTTCAATTATTATACAAATAAATACTCTATTATACATTGAAAAGAAAGAACAAACCATTTTACAGGCTCAAGCATTTGTTTCACGAATGAAAGTACTTTATAAACATTTTTTTCAACAAATAACGTCTGTACTGTACTGTCAAATAATAATTTTAATCATCAATGTGAACAGAAGGCTCCAAATCGCGGAGATTAGCCCCGCCCACCGCGACCCGAGTATTGGATTAAACGGGAGAAAATTTAAAAAACAGTTATGAAAAAATTACAAAGTACAGTGGACAAATGGTGACTCAGGTGTATTTCACTGCTCTACAGACTGAGCCGCTGCATCCTGACTCCACTCTGCAGTGTTTTCTTCTTTTGAAGCCCGCAGTGCAGCTGTGTTTGTTCAGGAGAAGAGCATAGTGATAGGCAGTTGTTGCTCTTTTTTCTATGGGTTTTAAAGAAACTCGAAATTGCATGAGAAGTTGCACTTACGTGCTGTAAATTTGTCAAGCTGTTTTACGTGTGTGAACTGCAGCGTTATTGACGCACAGGTAGAGAAGAAGCGGAGTGACTTTTTAGCCAATCAGAATGCAGAACACGACGCAAATCCGTGAAGTAGCGAAACCGTGAAAAGTAAACCGTGTTATAGCGAGGGATCACTGTACTCTTACTTTTTTTTAATTGAATGTGTGTTGTTTGTATAATAACACTGTGCACTGTGTGAGATTTTGAAGTTATTCTGATTGTGCCATAGAAAAGAGATAGACCCAATCTGGACGAGTGAAGAGCCTCCAGCAGGTTCATTTCCCAGAATATAATCTTTTACTTAAATGGTCTCTGGCCTCATTAAAGGTGTTGACATATAATTGTATCCATGAATTATCTGTGATTCCACACAGGTCAAAGGTTGGATACACCTTACATGTCTTCCAATTCCCAAAAGTATTGAGGATGTGAGAGAATCTAGACCTACAGATGTCTTTAATTTAGTTTCTTCACAAAAACTACACAACTTCCTGCATTTTTATATCGTCTTACAAAGTCCGCTATTAAAACACTCGTGCATTTTGCCAAACTTCTAATAGTAAATTGCCTTTCTCTATATACCTTGTGGCTCAGTTTTCATTGTGTTGGGTATAGTTTGCTGTCATGTCTGGTAGTTGTAAAAGTACACAACATCTGGTCATTGATGCTCCTCAATCTGCTCCCTCTCATTGGAGATGGATTAGTGCATAATGCACAGTCTGCTAATGTTACACACTTCTTGCCGTGAAGAGTGCTCTAGAACACAGAGCCTGTAGCTGAGGGACTGACATCCCTTTCAAGCATGTTTTTGCAACTTCTTTTACAACAGAAGGTTTAAGGGAAGCAGTATCTTTTCAAGGCATGCAGCTTTTTAAACTAGAGCAGCACATTTTCCATTTGAAAGGGTACAATGAATAAATTACGTATATATAAAATGGATGTGACAGTAGCTGAAAAACTAGGGTCAGTGATATAGCCTTTGCGTTGTCAAATAACTTACTTGGTTAAGTACTTAGTTTTAGAAGTTAAAAACTTCAAAGAAGTGACAGGGGTGAATAGATGTGGAAGTTCAAAACCACTTAAAGGACTTAGATACTTTAAAGCACACGAATCGTTTGGTAAAATATTTCCACTTACAAATAAACATTTTTTACAACCTATTTGAGATTCAACACATAGTGATGGAGACGAAAATGTAAATTGTGTAAATACCATTTGTACATGATGCATCCTAACCTCATGTTCTAAGGAGTAGGACTGTGCCAATTCTCTTTTCGAAAATCGATAGGTATGAAGGCCAAAGCCCTCGAAAAGAAATACAACATATTTTTGACTACTTTGGTCTGGTGTACTCTGTAAACATTGATTGTACCATAAATTCAAGTGTTGACTGTTTAAAATGCTTTCAATCAAAACATAAGATGGAGTTACAGTTTTCCTTCGTTTGTCGCAGGGGACAAGTTCCAAAAATAACCTGCGACAAGTGAAATCCACGAAATATGATTAGAGATATTTTAAGGCCGTAAACATCAATAAACACTTATTCATTTTTCTCAGACAGAAATGAACTGAACATTTCTGATCTCTCTAGTTTAACCTCTCAAAGTTCAAGCCTTAATATAAAATAAGTTCAGGAAGAGACTGACAAGATCAACAGACAATCAGGATGCAAAACATAGTGTGCCGAAAATAAATGGATGAAAAAAATAAGAAAAAAATGAGCAAAGTCATGCTCACAAATGGAAACAAAAATATGAAATACTCAACTGAAATAGAGCAAGTGAACACTGTACTAAAAAATAATGACAAGAATATTTAAAAAGATATGCTAAAGGCAATCTATTGTAGCTTTTTAAGAAATAGTAGCTAGCTTTCCAGTTTGATGTCCTTTTTTTACTCTACAGACTGTTCACCAGTCTGTAGTGGTCTGGTCCAAGTGTAGATGTAGTAACCGTACTGATTACTTTATCAGAAATGTATAACGACTCCTTTAATTGGAGTTGCTACAGAACTAACAATTTGGAATTTTGTCCTTCGGCTTTTCTTAATTTCTGATGAACTGTTACCCGAGTCCAGAATGAGAGAAATTAGACATTTAATAATGTCATGTGAATTAGATATTAAATTTTCTATTTTTAATATATTTATAGTAGAGAATGGAAGCAAAGGGTTACAAGGAGTTGAGAAAAAAAACTGCCCTCGCTGTGGAAACTGAAGAAGCGGGTCTCACAGTAATGGTTTAAAATGGCTGCCAGTGCAACTCGAAATTAATTTAAAATCCTTTTCACTTCGAAGTCTTCACAACATCACCTCTCCCCGTCTCTCCGATCTCCTCTAGCTCTATCCACCCTCCTACACTCCAAGATCATCCTCACATTCTCTCCACTCCATCTGCTCGTCTTTCCCCCATGGGGTCAAGAGGATTTAGCAGATCTGGTCCTCACCTCTAGAACTTTTTAAAGCATGATCAGCCAAGAAAATCTGCAGCAACTCGTCTGAAGACAAATTTCTCAATTTTTCTGTCTTTCTAGATTCCCACATCCACCGACAGCCATGAGATGTGAGCTGGGTAGAAGTTATTTAAACTATCTATGAAGGTGGAAAAAATTAGCTTCTTTCTCAGCATTTGTGGGGTCTCTGTTAGAAACAGGGAGAAAAGCTCATTCATCCAGGAAGAGCTTAAAGAAGAACTTCTCCTCCTCTAGTCAAGAGGAGCCAATTTAGGTGGTTTAGATATTTGGCAGAAATGCTACCTGGAAATCCTTTCCTGGTGAGAAATGTTCAGTTATGTTCAAGTGGGAGGAGAATCCATGGCAAACCAAAACCGTGCACAGGAGATTATCTCCCAGCTGGTGGGGGAACATCTCAGCGTGTTGAGGGAGCAGAAAGAGGAAGGAAAGGAGGAGAAAGAGGGATGTGCAGGCTTTTTCAGACTGCTGGCCATCGTGTCTCAAACATGGCTGGCCAACACACAAAGGATAGATGGTCATTTATAGAGGCCAAACAAATCTGGTGAAAGATTATGCAGTATCTAAACCATGGAAAACCTAGTACAATTTCAGCACTGCCAGTCACATTAAAATCATTTCATAGAGCGCACAAAAGAGGGATCTCAGTGTTCTGTAAAGCAAGTACAAAACCGGCTTTAAAAAAAGCATACATTTTTGTACGATCTGTTTATTACAACAGGGTTTCATCATGTTTTTGTCTTTGCTTTAAGGTTCCAATGTATTCTTTGTTTTTTTCTTTCTATTTTCTGTCCATTAAAACATTACACAAGCTCCCTGCATGGGACTGTTTTCTTAATCCCACTTGCTCGCTTAGACCATTACTGCCTGGCCCTGCTTTCTGTTTACACAACAGCTCCATTGATTTTTTTGTGCATTGTGTTCTCCTCCATTTAAAGTGGTAACATGTTTGCAACAGACAAAGCTGCAGAGACAAACAGGCGAGAGACGTCTCAATAAGGAGAGTGAATGTGTGGAAGTAAACCAGAGACTCTCATTTCTATCTAAGCTTTACCAACAGCTTAAAACGACAGTTCAACAGATTCAATAGATGATTTCCAAACAATCTGATGTTTCTGATTTAGAAATGGAAGTCAGTCTTTAGTACTTGAGACAATCAGGAGCACAAAAGGATAGAGAGTGGATTGGAAAGGCTGAGTAAATTGTTGGTGAACTCCGACAAAACTACAGAACATATGGTTGAAACAGATCACAGTGTCTAAAAACAAAGAGTTCCAGCAGTGGGGTGCAGGTCATAAAGTACCACCAGACTCTAGTCCTCCCCTCCATATAAAAAAAAAGAAAAGAACTAAAAGTACTTCACTATTGCATGAAACTATTGCTCTGATCCAACCTTAAAATGCTGCAAACTTACTCAATTGCATTTTTGTTGTCAGCTGAACAACAACATCAATACTTCACTGGGAAATCCCAGCTTGAATCACCACAATACCCAACATGTTTGACAGGGTTAAGCATCTGGATGTCTAGAAATACAAAGTATTTTCCTAACGCTATATGCTTTATCAGGTTAGACTTTTATTTGAAACTAGAAGCAAGTAAAGAAAAGAGTAGATGAAGAGGTGGAGCAGGGTTCCAAACTGATGTCAGTGCTCCGTTTGAGGTTTGATGTTTAGATTTGAAGTTTCAAAACAAAAGTCCTGGTCAGGTTTTCCTATTATAACAGCAAACCTGAAAGAAAACAGAACCCAAAAGTCGTAAAGATTAACTAATATTTTAATAAGAGGATGCCGGATGATAAGTAGCCATAGGGCACTGGTTATATTATTAGTATGTACATCGCATCTATACTTACTCTTCTCTAACACCCAATCTATGCTTTCTGACTGTATTGAGAAATAGACGCTCACTGCCAGTCATTTTACTTTTAGAATGTTGCGATTGTCAACAGACCCACAACTGGTCAGGCTGGAGAACCTAAAAGAGGTTTAGGTTCATGAAATCTGTTTAGGATCATGAAATCTGTTAAACTTAAATGCAGATTTAGGCACGATATCAGGTCTTAACAACTGTGGCAGAAAATCTGATATTTACATCGTACATTCTACCGACAATAAGACCAACAAATACCACAGAGCAGGATTGAACAGAATAAAGTCGAAAGTGCGCATTTTTATCAAAATAATAATTAGAAAGGCTGTAACGAGCATCCAAATACTTGGGAATTCACAATCTGTCCAGAATAAACTAGTCTAAAATTATTCTAAGTAAAGTGTCGGTGAAGACCCTTTTTCAAAGTAAAACTATCAAATGTTTTTCATCGAAGAAAGAAAATGAAACTCTAGTTCAGTTTTCTGAAATAAGTTATGAAAAAGCAATTTTTTTATATAGTTTACCAGAGAAGAGAAGTCATACTGGAATGTGTTTGTAAAGTGTTCATCTAAAGTTCTAAGTTGGGAGTTCTTTGACATTTCCGCTAAAAACGAAAAAAGTCAGTTTTGTAAACCAACTGTTGGAAAAACTGTTGTCAGTTTAGAGAAAAGGGCTGTGAGTGTTTTCTAGTTACATTTTTATTTAGCTGTTGCTCTGTCTTCACTTACCATCTTCTTGTCATTGATCCACTGGAAGAAAAACATTTTCAGGATTTGTTCTAAAATGATCCAAAGCAATAGTGACCTATTTGTTTGTTTACTGCTGAAGTTAATTAAGAAGTTGACAGAAAAACTTGAGTGTGACATTGTTTAAAGTGAAAATCACATTTTTTTAAATCTTTGTGTGTATATTTGTTATGCTTTCTTGATTCTGATCTCCTATTCTAAATAAAAGGTATAAATGATGGTAATTAAAAACATTCTTTTGATTTTTATACATCCAGTAAAAGACATCCATCTAGCAACCACTCAAACATCGGTCTTCACCCGCCTGGTCCTTTCAGGGCGGCCGGGTTGTGGGTATCCTGTCGGCTGCAGTAATGGTCAGGCATGTGGCGCTGGGGGGGGGTCGGTCGGCCGGAGGGGGTTACTGCGCGGCGGCGGGGGGGGCGGGGGGGTAACCAGAAGATGGTGAGTATGTGTTCAAGAGTGCATGGGTGGGACGGACCTGGGGGCTGGCTCGCTGGGATCCTCTGGGGCTTTCCCTCCCCATCACAGAGCGGGAAGGGCATTGAGGGGGTTGGGGAGGGGGGCTCAGATAATATGGCGGGGGAGGACGGTTGTTGTGGGTAGGGTTATGGGGGGTGGCTGTGGGTGCGCGGCGATCTCTGGGTTGCTCGGGTCGGGTGCCGGGGCTGGCTCGCGGACACGGGGCGCCGGTCGGGTGGTGGGCAGCTCATGGGTTCTCGGGGCCCTGGCTTCGTCCTTGGCCCTTGTCTCGGTGACCGGTGCCTGGTGGCCCCCATGGCTGCCGCCTGGTACGGCTAAGCGCTCCTGTCATGTGGCCGGACGCCAGGTTCGCTTATGCCTTTGGGCGTCGGGGGGGCCCCTGTAGGGGGGCCTTCTCTGCGCCTGGCTGGGTGGGTGGGCAATCCCCTCCTCCCCCCCTCCCGGGCTACCTGGGTCAGGATGACGGGGGGGCTCCTGGCCTGGGGGTCTCTCCTCCCCTCTCCTGGGGCCTCATTTATAAAACTTTGCGTAGGATTTGCGTCAGAAGTGGCGTACGGATGAAACATAGGACGTGCGTACGCAAAGAAATATTCGGATTTATAAAACCGTGCGCACGCACATCCTACGCATCTTTCCCTTAATAAATCACAACCGATTCTAAATGCAGCGCAGCTTTTTGCGGCTTCGTGACACGCCCATATTTGTCCATAAATAGTCCGTGAAACGCCCACAAATGAATATTCATTGATTGCGAAACCATGGCAAACACCGAGAGGAAATCAAAAAAACGTATCTTCACTCAATGTGAAGTAGAAGTTATTGTTGGCGAGGTGGAAAAGAGGAGAAAAGTGTTGTTTGGAGGACACAGTGTGGGCATTACTAATGCCAAAAAGGCACGTGAGCGGCAAACGGTGGCAGACGCCGTAAATGCTGTAGCCTCACAACCATCCGAGGTTGTGAGGCTACAGCGCCCCATCGGGGGGGGGGGACCGGAGCGCTAGATGCATGCGCCGGGGGGACCGGAGCGCCAGGGGGGGGGACCGGAGCGCTAGATGCATGCGCCGGGGGGACCGGAGCGCCAGATGCACCGGGTGACACGCGTGGTTCCTCCGAGTGCTCCTCTGTAACGCCGGGCCCAAAAGCCCGCAGAGGTCCAACAGGACGGCTGGAGGAAGTCAGAACCGGCTCATAAGCCACTCGTCCTCGTTTGCCAGCAAGTCTTGTTGCTGTCTAAAGATGCGTTCACTCCGAATTCTTCCATTTGCCACATCTTCTATTAAGAGCGCAAGATCAGCCATTGGGCGTCATTACGCATTGTGATGGAGCATTTTATTTCCATCCATTTAATTACATCTGACCAGCTACAGATGTCGGCAATAATCCATGTGGAAATGGGAAATTGTTCAGCGCAAATGTAATTTCTTGTTGCTTTCTGAATGTTTGAGACATACGCCATACAATGTTTTTTTCAAAAATAAAACTAACTAAAGGCATATGCATGAATACCATAATTCCATAGCTTATGAAGAAATGTTTTAATATGAAGACAAATTTCCCCAGTGGACAATTAGTACATCTGTCCGTCCGTCCGCACGCCCGCACCTATCTGCTCCGCCAGACGGACACATTGACGAGAATATCAGTTTTGTACATTATTTCGTTCTGTTAACTATATTATTTATGAGGATGAATTGCACAACATGCCAATATTGCAGAACATATTTCACTTTTCTTTCTGCAAATATGTGTTCATTTGAATTTCTTTTGTAATTTTCGTTTGATCTTTTTTGTTTGTTTCACTGCTGATCGATCAAATGGGTGTTCGTGTAGGCTGTCAATTTTGAGACTTGCTTTGTGAAGTCTTCATGTTATTTCTGAGAGGCAGTATTGTCATTTTCACTTTCACGTGTTTCTTCCATCTGCCGACGGTGTCGCCGTTTCTCATTTAACCCGTTTTTGTGCGTACGCCTGGGTCAGAGCTTGCGTGAAGGACCGCACATTTTCCCGTCAAGTTTGCTTTTTATAAATCTCAACTATTGCGTAGAGAGTGGCGTACGCCTTCTTTTGTGCGTACGCAACGTTTATAAATGAGGCCCCTGGTCTGGCTGGGTAGGATCTGGTTCACCTTATGAACACACGGTTCACATCAGCAGCGTGCATGTATCTCCACCCCCACGTGCACGTGCACACTGCCACACTGCTCCCTGTCTGCTTCATCCCTCCTCCTAACCCACAGTGTATTGATGGACAGATATTTTCCACTCATCCTCGTGTCAGATTTTCACCTTTGATGTAATATTTGTCTTTCCAGCAGATCTGGTATAATTGTTACAGCTTAAAATAATAACTTATTCAAATCAGTACTTGTATCCCCCACTTTCTCGCTTCTTTTCCTTTTACTCTCTTCCACCCCCCCCTTCACCCTTCACATTCTTTCCCTCTCCCTCCCCAGACACACTAAATGTAACAAATAAATAAAAAATAATACAACAAAAAGGGGTTTTTACAAATCTACACTCTGGTTTCTCGAAGCTATATAACCTCTTTTTATGATAGTAAAACCTGTCCAACACAAAAGGCCTTCAGCTCTAATCTGTGTGCTCAGCTGTTGGACAGAACAAGTTAAAAATAAATAAATAAAAAAACATTACATATTGAGTAGTAAGAATCATAGTTTGATCTGTGATTAGCTGATCTTCGATTTGTCAGCTGAATCAGATCGCCACCAAAGGACGACCTGCAACCCTACTAATTTAAAAGACATAAAATCTATTACATAAGGTTATAGCTTTAGGATGTAAATGATGGTTAAACCTTACTTAGGAGTTGCCCATGAAGGAGGCAAGTCAAAAGAAGAAACTCTAAGAGAGCTTTAGCTTCCGTGACTAGACCAGAAGCTTCACTTCGGCAAATTATAGCCAAGATAAATGTGACTCCATGTGTGAGATTCCTGATTTGTAGCTCAGACTTCACAACAACCATGATCACAGCAAGGAGTCTGCGACAGAGCAGAGAAGCAAACTGTTCAATATGCTGGAGTGGCCAAAAGCCAAGAAGCCCTGCCAAACCTTTTTAATAAACTGAAACAATGTGGTTAAAAAAAAAGAATGCTAAAAACTCAGTACTGCCAACACTGCTTCTATGTTTGTCTTAATGCTTGAGGTAACGAGTGCCATCAACCGCGCTCTGGTCTGCTGATGCAGCATCAGTGGCAGACGCCAGCAGGCTCAATGACCTCATTCATGGGAAATCATTGGACTAAAGCAGGAGGCATTTGAGTCGGGAACATACAGGAAGCCACCAAACAAATTGCTACCCATCCTGGAGCTAGGGTTCCACACAGAGTAAAACTCATCCACCAAAAAAAGAGTGTCTGCTAAAAAAAGAAATGCAACTTTTTCACAGCGTCACTGTGTGGATCTCACCTCCGTTTCATGGCTGAATGCATCACTGCACTCCACATCTGTTTACACTTCTGCTATAAATATGCAAAGTCTTGCTGCATGATGGGGCTTCTCACACACACACATCTTTACACTTCTACACAGTTTTCTCTGGGCTGTTTACATTGATACATGTAACAATAGAGTGAATTTAAACTAAATACTGGTACAAACATTTTTTTTGATCCAATGACAGTAAAGCCCTAATAATCTTCCCACTTGAACGCCAAAAAAAGGACACAGAGCAGAGAAAATGATCATAAGCTTCTACTGCAGAGTCTGTCCACCCACTGGACAGCTGAGAAACTCCTCTGAAAGGCACTTTCACACCAAGGACATTTGAGGACTTTCATGAGTCTAAGAAACCCCTGAGGAGCAGCAATGAGAGCATCAAACCTTAAAGGGCTTTTGGGTTTGCATGTGTACAGTCAAGTGGATCTGTTCCCAGGTAATTGAGAACACAGAACTCATATTAATGCGTCTTTAGAACCCTGTTTGACAGTTTTACGTGACAGAAATGTGCGTCCTCAGCTCATTAAACTGAGTGAAGGAGCAGGGAGATTAAACTGGGGGAGGAGGTATTCACAGCCCCCGTATTAAAAAGTTATTGGCTGTCCTCGCTAAATCATCAATGAACTGATTAACCTAACAGAGAGAGTTTGATAAAGTGGAGAAATCTCTTTTTGTCATCTGACGAAAATTAGAAACAAGGAGAACCACTATGAGAGACATCATCTACAAATATAGAAAACTCGAAACAGTGGAGAACTTTCAGGAGTGACCAGTTCCAAGAACACAAGGACGCATCCAGTTCATAAAGGGACTGGGTCAAAAACTGATCCATGCAAAAGTTCAAGGAGAAGGACACTGAGAAGCAAAAATAACACTAAGACATATTTCTTACTTGACAAAAACAGCTGGATATAATACTGGATATAAATAGGGCCATGTGGGCTGATGAAGGTGTGCATGTCGTTCATTGACTGTACATGAGAACTGGACTGAGAGTGTGTTGTCACCATTAGAAAATGGCAGATTTTTTTTCGCAATATGGACGCTGCCATGTTGGAGCAAGATGTCAGTAACAGTGATTGGGCCAATCTATTACTGTTCATTTGAAGAAATTATTTTTGCAAAAATAAGTTTAAAGTGCTTTTTTTATTTAAATAGTTGTAAAAGTGAAATATTAAAGCTTTCCTGTAAATATCAGAAATACTATTTTTTAAGTTTACACAGGGTCTTGAGTTCATATTTTTCCACCGTCCTAAATCTTTTAATTTTTTTTGAGCAAGCAGATCAGAGCTGAGTGCCTCTTGTATTTGACAGATTTATTGTTACAATTGGGGTTTATGGATCTTCAGACAGACTGAGTGTATATTTCTATAAACCCCTTTTGTGTTTGTGGCCAAGCTTTATTTATGAAAATTATATTTGTATGCATTCCTTGTTGGACCGGACGGAAAAAAGAAACAAAAGAGGGGAGAAAGAAACAGAGTGGGATGTCAGAGATGGGGGATAAGGGGTTAGAGTGGGGGGTAGTCAATATTACAAGGTCAAAACATAAAAGTGTTGTAAATAAATTAGTTTACATAACTTAGTTCACACAGCACAAAATAAATAAATAAATAGTCTGCTCACAACTATTTACAGGTTAGAAGTATAATCATGCAGTAATCATTGATGATTTTTCTCCCAAGATTTCTGCACACAGACTGGTACACACAATAATCGCATTACCAATATTCATGAAGAGGGGTGTAGAAAAAGAGAAAAAAACAATACCCATGCCCGTATTTGTGCAAAGGTGAATAAGTGGGTGGGTTGAATGAATGTGTGCCTCTTAGAGTGTACCTTGATCACACTGAATGCTCCAGCAAAGGCAGCCGGTCCAGCCGGCCCAGCCCCCCACAGCCCAGAGCTAGGGGCAGACAGCGCAGCAACCCGGCCAATCTGGGCATCCAAGAGCCTCACCGTCAGACAAAGATCCAGGAGCAACAAACCTCCCGTGCACCTCACCCCCATCACAGAAACGGAGGTCATGACCCAGCAGCCCCCCGGCCGAAGAGTAGGAGGAACAGAGAACACGCAGAGCCGGAGCCCCGGCAGGGACCCGTCCCACCCCCAGGCGCACCGGGCGCTGTCCTTAACCTTTAGGTTGCTAAATTTAGTCCAGGTTAAAAACACCTAACAATGAAAAAAATGCAATTAAATAATAATAAGAAAGTTCAAATAAAGATTGAGTGATTTAAACTGGTCCAGCTTGACATTCATTAAAGGTTCATTCTCAAGCTAAAATACTTAACTTCCTGTTCACTTTTAAATTCACAGATAGATTCACCTTAATGATAATAATGACAGTATTTTTCTGCAAGATATGTAGAAGCAATTTGAAATCTATTTTTCCCCTTTAGAGAGTCATCTCCTGAGGGTGTACAACAGTGGTTTCTTCAATGTGAAATCCATGGAGGCAAATGGAGCACAAAGATTTTTTTTTTTTTTTTTGGAAAAGATGCTGATTATCTTAATTTTGACACCCCGGAACATATCTCAGTTATTTTCTTTGAAGACAGGATGTAAGGCAGTTTTGTTCGAAGCGAGGAGGTGACAGTCTTTGAGGCACAAGTCAGGGATAATGAGGAAGATAATAGTACAAGGAGGTGAGGAAGTGACCCACCTGACAGTACTTCAGTGAGCTGTCACAGTTTTTTTTTTGCAGTACAGCAGGAAATGTTATAAAGAAATATAAAGATAGTTCAATAAAAACGATTTGAGTTTTGCTGGAACTTAGCTGTACTTTATCTGAAAATGATCAATAGTTTTTCTTCCCTGAAAGTCTCTTTGAACAGATCAGCCTCTAAGTGACTGAAGGTGACAATGATGCCGTGCATAAAAAAAGGAGAATTTTGCCAGTTTCAGCAGTGCTGGTGCTGTAATACTGTTGCATAGGAAGAGTTTGCACGCATGTAGAGGGGTTTGCACATCATCTTTCTCTCCAATGTTAATTTAATATATAGAGGGATGCAGCTCCTCCTAATTAATTTGACTTTAATCTTGACTCAGTTTGATCATGATGAATTAACCTCAGTGATGAGTGGCTTAAATGACTTGGTGGCTAGAAAAAAAAAGTCAAGTTCCTGTTCAGCTTTATTATGAAAATGACGGTGTTAAGGCCCGTTCACACCGGGACGAATTTCGCCGGCGATTTTCGCCAACGTTTAACGCCTCGTGACTAAACAAAGGGCACCAATGAGCGTGTGCACACCGACGCGAAAAAACGCCACGCGTCAAAGCATCAAAAAAAAAAAATGCCTCGGATTTTTTTTTTTTGGACGCCTCGCGTCGAAATCTATTCGACCAATGAAAACGGCGCTTTTGCACACGTGTCTGGAGCTTCTGAAGTTACCCCCCTTGGGGGCGCTCAAACACAAAACTGCCTTGCTGAGCACACATACAAGCGAAGAAGATAGACGCCGAGTAGCGTCTACACTGCCGCGAAGAAATAATGACGGACATTCTAAAATATCCCCGAACCAAGCAACAGTTGGAGCTACTGGTGCTTGAAATATTCATGTTTTCTTTGTATTATTCTGACAAGCGCGTAAATACTTGCTCTCTTCTTCTGAGTGAAAAGCGACTTTAAGAAGCGTAAAGTTGCGCAGCCTCACCTTGTGTACAGGAGTATTTCTGTTTTACATTAAGCGCCATCTAATGTCAGGGAATGAAATTGCATGTTCGCTCGGCTCATCGTCAGTGAAACTCGCCTGGGTGTGAACACAAAAAATAACGCCTGGCGAATATTCGTCCCGGTGTGTACGGGCCTTTAGAACATAAATTAGTCACCATTCCAAAATGTATTTTTATGAAGTCAAACTGCAGTTATGATGTCCTTAGAGAGACAGGAAGGTGCCTAACTATCGCCTTATGCTATAATCACATGCACATGTACTGGAGGTTGACCCGTCTTAAAGGGAGTGCAGGTGTGTCTTGCAGTTCCCATGAGGCTCATGCCGCCACCTTAAGGGACGTCACGAAAATGGAACGCAACATTGTCATGTGGTAAATGTATTGTGAAGTATTTGTAAGGATTATGTTAGTTACACGCACTTACAACGTACAGGGGACGCTGTTCGCATGGTGTCCGTATAAGTCATTGGTGAGGTACGTACAGGGTGTGCAGGTGATACGCTCGGACCGTCTGATTTCCTAAATTGTGACAACCAGACTGTGCGCAGGGTGTGCACTTATAGCTTAAACAGGACTAGCGGGTTCTAGCAGTGTGCAGAAATTGGAGGGTTGAAAACAATAAAAAAAAAATCTGCAAAACATGCCGGCGCCTCACCTACTTCACCCTTACGTGTTGCTTAACCTGTCGCACGCAGCATGCCTATAAAATATATATATATATATATATATATATGCCCCGAGTGCATGGAGCGCCACAATCAAGTGGCTGGAATAATATACAGGAACATGTGTGCAGAATATGATCTGGAAACCCCAAGGTCAAAATGGGAAACACCTCCGAAGGTGGTAGAGAATGAGAGGGCAAAGATCCTGTGGGACTTCCAGATCCAGACTGATAGGATGGTAATGGCAAACCAACTAGGGTTGTGCCGATGGACGATATCATCGTCCATCGTGATGGGAGACTGACATCCCGATGGAGAGACCACCATCGTGATGCCACGCCCCCGCCACGTTGCGCGTCGACACCATAAGCCGCGGTTACATGTACAAAATATCTTGATGGGATCAATGGTCGGATTAGAATCCAACCGTGTACATGGGCCCAGAAAAATGTTTTCAGAATATAAAAACGTTCACTAAGGTCACAATTTCGGTCGGAATAAATCATTCGCACACGCGCAGTATTCGCACATGCGCAGTTTGAAAACCGGAAGAGGATACAACTTCCGCCGAGCGGCTTTTTTTCCAAACTTTATTGAAGGTAACAATTCAATACAAAACGATAACAGCGGCGAGCAGCTATATACATTGACATGTCAGCTCGGTAAAATACGAGACGATCTTCTAAACGTGCTTTTAATAATGTTACGGTTATTATGAAACACCTGTTCGCTCATCATTTGAATTTTAATCCGTGTGGTCAGTGCTTTTTCTGAACGTAGCCAGGATTAGCAGTATGCTAACACGGGCTAACAACATTAGCTTTGGGTGGCGCTGCATCCTGCGAACAACATCAGCCTTTATTTAGTCGGGACACGACTGGAAACACAAATCCACGTGATTGATTGAATGTTTTCTAAGGACTGAGCGACATTTCTGCTTTGAAGCTCAAACCGCTGTGTGTCTGCTGACGATCCGAACTGTGCTCAGACACACGTTTAGACCCGGTTCTGAGTTCGGTTGCTTGTACCCCTAGAGCTGCGGGACGGATCGCAGTCTTAAATCTCCCACACATACCGCTCATGTACCCCCCCCCCCCCTTCCCATCAAACACAAAGCTTTAAGTCCGCGCTCTGCCGGTCCACTTCACTAATTAAGTGCGGGAGCGACTACACTAATTTTCTATCTTGCTTGTTACTTTTTCTGTTAAAGTCACTTCCCTCAGTTTATACTGGATCATCGCGGATTAACCATTAGTTGGGAAATAAGATGAAAAAAGCAAAATAACGAATAGCAGTTATATGAGAACGAAAAATGTAAAAATACCCCCCCACCCCCCCGACGATGTCATCGTCCATCCCGATGGTTGACAGCAAACATCGTCAACGGCCAAATTAGGGGACATCGCCCAACCCTAAAACCAACCAGACATTGTAGTGGTGGATAAAGAACAGAGGAAAGCCGTCGTGGTGGATGTGGCAGTACCAAGCAATGGGAACATCAGGAAGAAGGAACATGAGAAACTGGAGAAATACCAGGGACTCAGAGAACAACTGGAGAAAGCCTGGAAAGTGAAGGTGACAGTGGTGCCTGTGGTAATTGGAGCACTCGGGGCAGTAACCCCCAAGCTGGAGGAGTGGATACAACAGATACCTGGAAAGACCTCAGACCTCTCAGTCCAGAAAAGCGCAGTGCTAGGAACAGCTAAGATACTGCGCAGGACCCTCAAGCTCCCAGGCCTCTGGTAGAGGACCCGAGCTTGGAGGAGAAACCACCCACGGAGGGTGAGAGGGGCGTTTTTTTTTTGTTTTGTTTTTATATATATATATATATATATATATATATATATATATATATATATATATATATATATATATATATATATATATATATATATATATATATATATATATATATATATATATATATATATATATATATATATATATATATATATATATATATATATATATATACACACACACACACACACATGTGTGACTAAGGCATTAGCAAACAATGGGAGCTGATTGAACAACAACACTATATAATCCTTTATTTAACTCATACAAGGCTCAGCACATCTGCTGTTGGTTTGTGTGTTTTCTGTTTTACTTCTATTTACCCTTTTTACTCCATCTAAACAAGAGGTGCCACATGTCGGCAAAAGCAAGACACATCCATTTTTCTTCCCATAGACTGCAATTATGAAGAGAAACGTGTGAAAAAGTGTGTACATAACACAATTTATTGAGAGGTTAAAGCCAAGTGGATGGTAGAATGTAATTCAGTTTTTATATTTAACCCATTTTACAAACGAATCTCAATGAGAACTATTATTTATGACGTTTCATCCAACAAAATTTAAATAAAGACAGTAATGAACAAATTCAGTCAATTATGTTCCATAAAGTAGGAATTTAACCAATATATTTGATCAACAGAATATATGGAATTTCAAAGTTAACGTCTGCATTTTCAAGACTCAAAATCCTTTCATTTTCTCCCAAAATCAAATTCTGGTTGTTCTTACCGACCTGGAACCGATTTACTGTGGTACACGGCGCACAAAAATAAATGTCCAAATGTTTTATGTACAACTTTGGTAAACTACATAGCTGCACAGTTTGTTGCATTGTTGAAGCATTATGGGTACTGTAATACATCCTGTGCTTCAACATAATGATCTCAAAAAGTGAGAGTTTTATTTTGCATTTTTTGTGTTACAACTGAATCTATTTTGGGAGTTGTAAACAAAATTTGACTGTCGTGTTGCTCTCCTGCAAAGGCTGATTATTGCAGATGAAGGAGACAAACATCTGACCGATGGACTGCCCCTAGGCATTCTGGGTAGTGTAGGAAAATCGAAATATATCACCTTTTTGTTTTGCTTTGTTTGGTGTTCTATAATCCAGCTCCCCTTATGGTCCACAAAACTCTACAAGAACTAAAGCTTGAGTTTTTGCATTGTGAGTCAGTTTTCCCTTGTACAACACCTATAAAAAATTGCTGGTTTTGTTTCTATGCTAATCAGTTCAAATCTGCTTCTGTTTAACCTCTGTTGGAATTATTGTTAACAATTTAAAGGCTGAAACATTTTTGAATTTTTGGTTATTTTAAAACCTTTAACAGAGGCAATGCACAATTGTTTTCATAAAATAATTTTTCAAAACATTTTACTATATTGACCAAACCCTTTAAAGTATTTAATTAAGTTTACATGTACCTAATTGTTAATAAACATAAAATAAAAGTAAAAAACTCTTTAGAAGTCATTGTCATGTTCAGGAAAAGGACGACAGCTCATTTGTCTTTAAAGTTATAAGTCAACATAACATGCTCCATCTGTGAGTCTGGATCTGGCCCAAGAAAAGCTGCACCATGTGTGGAGGATCACATGTGATACTCAGCACAGGCTGGGAACAGACTTTTTTATGTATACCGGTATAGTCTGTCTCTCTTCTTTGTTTTACGTTTTGGGTCTCTCTCAATCATTTCTCCCATTTTTTTCTTATTTTATAATATTTCAGAACTGAAGAAGATGAATGCATGAAATCAATGTTCTAATAAATGAGTAAGAGTAACACATACTTATGCCACAATACTCAATTGTAATTTAAAATCCTAGTAAATAAATTGAATAAAAAAACATCCTTAAATAACGGATAATGGTCTATTTTAAAAAAAAGTATGCTTCAAAATTAACCTGTTTTAATATATGTACTAATTATCTGGTAAACAAGAACAATTCATTTTATAAATATCAAATTCACACTCAGTAAAGCTGCATGATAAGCCCATGGAGCCAAAATGTTCACATAGAAAGCATAAGAAACATAATAAGGTATATAATAAAGCCTAGTCAAAGTGCAAAATGCAATTAGCTATTGTATTTATGACTGATTGTATATTTTTGTATAATTACCGGTGAAGCCCCTTGAGAAAACGGTGCTGTGATATTAAGCTATATAAAAATAATGGAATTAGACTGAAAGACTGAATTAAAGCTAAAACAAACAGAATTTTTTTTCTTAATATAAGTACAGTAATTACACATGACACAGTAATCAAAAATTTAAAGTATTTGACAAAACTTGACAAAATAAATAACAATATTTCGATTTTGGGCTTTGTGTAGCAGTAAATGGAAGCAAGATTTCACCTACGGAAATATCCGTTAATAAATCAATGAGAAACAAGTTACTCACCTCACGAGGTTTAACCAGGGTCTATCTTTTAAAGTCAATGGTTTTAAAGCTCCTACATCCAGAAAATCAATGCGAGGAAGTCCGTTAGCTTTAGCTACCTAGCTTAGCCGGGCCTACCAAAGAACGCCCGCCCGCCAGAAAAGAAACTCAAACCCCGCCCTTCGAGGAGTCACATCCAATCAAATTGCCCAAACACGAATTTTAACCTTGACTGACAGGTAGAGCAAACCTTCTTACTGATGACGCATTTATTGGCTGTAGTAAATTAAATACAAGTTTCTCTTTGCGTAAATCACCAAATAATTTTTTTTATCTTACAATATATATCATCTAAAAGAACAAATTACAAAGCACTATATTTAGTAAGAAATACATGGACAATATGAGCTCGTATTTACCGCAGAGAGTTAAAAAAATCTTGTAAGGGAAGAGGTTGATATTTAATTGTTAAAAGTGTTTTTTATAAAATATTTGTAATTATTTTTGTGTAAAATATTTCTTTTTAAAAATGACTAAAACAAAAGAGAAATAAAACAACTTTTCCCACTTTTACTACATATAAATGGTAAATGGCGTATACTTTTATAGTGCTGTGTACCTTCCTCGAAGGACCAAAGCACTTTACAGAACCACATATTCAAGTGTGACTAGTCTTAGTGACATGGCCTTTAAAACTTGGGAAATTGGGGATTATGCACAGATGAGGATTTAAGAAACGACAAAAAAAAAAAAAAATTAAACTGTTCTCTATAGAAATAATCCAGCAGAGACTAAACTTAAGGTTGTACAAATATAAATTGGCATTTTCAGTGATAAAGAGTGTGTTTGTAGAAAACATTGATACAATATGAAGGTATTGGAAATACTAACCTGTAAATAAAAACGGGAACGTTTGTTTCTAAAATGCTCCAAAATAAAGGGATAACCCTTGTGCCAACCTAGGCACTTTAACACTGGGAGCTGGGTCATCTAGACCCACGAGACAGTGCATTGAACCCTTTTTCTTCAGTGATTTGTGATCTTCACTGGTGTCCATGGATTACATGAAATCTTTCCACCTTTATCCACCTTTGTCATGGTAGAGTGAACACGTCAATGCAAGGGTGGGGTCATCTAAGATAGCACAAGGGTTAAAGTGATAAAAACTTGTGAAAAAAGATTTTTCTCAAGGATGAAATGGTTTAGATGAAAATGGTTAAATATTGACAAAAGTAGTCCTTACACATTCAAATTTTCTTTACTTTTTATGACTATTCTAATTATTTTAAGTGGAAAAAATGCCCTCTGTCACTTAAAAGTTGGTGTTAAAACAGATTCGAATAACTGCATTTAATTGTGGTGACTAGTTGTAATAAAGTGTTTTTAAAAGCTGTACTTTACTAAATAATTTAAGGAAATGCAGATTTTTATTGATATGGAGAGCCAAATTGACAGAGTGAGTAACATTAGGTTTGTTATTGTCTGCCAATGATATTACAAATGCAAAACATGACGGTTTTCAGAATAAAATCCAGACAGTAAATACCTGCGTGGAATATGTAACCTCTTCAGGTGGTACATTTACAAAATCCTAAAAAGTTTGAGTTTTCAGTGGTTCTCTTTAGAGATAACAAGGAAATGGCCTCAAATGGCCACAAAAAACACTTTTTTTCTTTTGCAAACATGCAAGGATGCCAAATTCTCCTCCTCGTGCCGTGGAATGCTGCATTATGAAAGGGCTGCATTTGAAATCTACCAAGTTCTGGCACAACATGAGTCAAAAGCAATCATGACTAACAGATATTTAGAGTCTCATTTACTTGGCATCTGTGTTTGAAAAAGAGGTGTTCAGTTTTCACCAGAGTTTCCGCTTAACAGCAGCAGCTGTTGTGGAGCAGAAGCTGGAAGTGACATTATCCAACATCTCCTGTTGAATCAATAAAATATTTCTGCCTACACGAAGCTGATTTCCTCACTCTGTGATGTCTGCGTGCTCCAAAAGCCACCACAACATTTGTGGGGATCAAGTTTCTTTTTCAAAAGGGAAAGTTGGCCCATATATACATGTTTTTTTTCTTTTTTTTTCTTTATGAGAAAATAAGAAATTACCAAAAAGCATACCTAATAATAAAAAAACATGTAATTTGATACAAATGTTCATCTCTAATTATAAATGCCAGAAACAAAATTTAATTGAGCAAAACAAAATTTTATGCCTTCTTTGGCAAAACTTTTTTCTTCTTTAACTCTGATTTACCAATCATCTTATAATCTATTTTCAGTGTTCCCATGGGATATTTTAGTTATGATTCTGCTTTTTTAATAGTAAATATAAAAAACTGTCATTTTCTAGGACATAGTTTTTGCACAGCAGCAGGATTTCATAAGAAATATACATTTGATTTGTGGGCAGCTCTGTTGGCGCCGAGCAAGCCCGCCCCCACTACCAATATAATATATACCGCCCCACTAAGTGCTCTCCCACTAGTTTAAAACCCCTTCACACCCACAACCTTACCAGTGCAACAAAAACTGGTGAGCATTATTGGAGCTATGAACTCCAAGGAAAACGAAGACGTAAATGGATCTGTTCGTCTACAAATGGATGCATCAGAATGAAGGGGGGAAAGCCCGCTCAGCCTATTTTTTTTACATCACAAATAAGCTATTTTTCAAACAGCATTTAGCTCCTGATTCCCAGCAATTTGAATAAAGAAATTCTAAGAGGTGCAATTTGAAGCCAAATTTTCTTTATCTATGCCCTCCATCAAGAACAAAATGCTGTTAAAAACCAAGAACATGGTTTTTGTTGGAGTGGATCTTAAGATGCAGCCAGAACAGATCATGTGATTCACTCCTGCAAAGCCTACTTTTATTATTTTAAAGCGTCTCTGACACAAAAATTACATCACATCCACTTACCACCCTGGTTTTTTAGGCTTATCCTTCTCTAAATAAGAGCCATCACTAGTAACCATGGCAACTGCAAGACATTTTTTTCCCTTTTTGTTCAAAGAGACTTGAAATATTGGCCAAAATTGTCAAAACACTCAGACACATGAAACACACAATCTGTCAATACATGGCTCCTCCATTGGCTTCTGCAGTGGTTTATAAGAATCCATTATTACAGCGTGTGGAGTGTGTAAACACACACCATAGCTGTTCAATTAGCAGTCGCATTTTCAGCCTAACGTTCTCCATAGAGCAGCATTTTTTCCTGCCTTGTAATTTAATTATAAATACTGAATTACATTTTTGTCGTTTTATATTACGTACAAGTTAAGTAAACCATAATAGGGATGGGATTCTCCACACTTTAAAGCAACAGTTAAAACTCTATTTGATAATCATTTCATTCAATGGATTCTAAGTGTCATACGTGTGTACTGTATGTATAAGTGTAAGTATGTCTGTGGTTAGGAGCAATTATAATCTCTACAAGATAGTACAGCCTTTTATTTGTTCTAATTAATTTATTAATCAATAACTTAAATAGATTTGATAAATATGCATTTCTATTGTCCTTTCCCACTAAATTCGTTTAAAAAAATTAAATCAATCAACCAATAAATAGTATTTTTTTCAATAGACTGATTTAGAACAATAAAGATGCACAATGCAAATATTTTAAAATTAGATATTCAAATAATGTTTTGCATTATAATACACTTAAAAGCTCTAAAAGTTGATTTTGCATGACATAGGCCCTTTAATTTGTTTCTAAGAACTGTTTAAAGCCGTCACGACACTTTCAGAGACAGAATGATTTGTGTGTTCAAAGAAACAACTGATTCAATTCCTCATGTCTAAAGTAGATAAGTGTCTGTTTTATAGCATTTAAAGTTATTTATAGAGAAAGTCTTAGTAAATCTAAGTCTTGCTCTAGACGTTCTTTTAGCTGGAACCAGCTGAGCCGTTCTCCTCTTACCTCTGGCATTAACAATTAACTGGAATTTCTTTTTCCAGACCATTCTCTGTAAACCCAGAGATGGTTGTGGGTGAAAATCCCAGTAGATCAGCAGTTTCTGAAACCCTCTGACCAGCCTGTCTGGCACCAACAACCATGCCACGTTCAAAGGCACTTAAATTAGCCTTCTTCACCATTCTGGTGCTCGGTTTGAACTGCAGCCGATCGTCTTGACTTTTAAAAAATTGGTACATGTTTCACCACACACATTCGTGTGAGGTAACTTGGCAAAACTCTATGAGGTTCCATTTGTGCCAAAAATCTGTTTTTGTGTCCACTGTCTATGTCTTTGGTCGTCTCACTTTGTCGTCAGGACTTAGCAACCGTTGCTACTGTCGATAGCTACTGTCGATAGCTACTGTCGATAGCTACTGTCGATAGCTACTGTCGTTAGCTACTGTCGTTAGCTAGGGTGTTTGCTACTGTCGTTAGCTACGACGTTTCCCCGTGTTTTGTCGTTAGATGTTCTCGTTTTTCAAATTTTGCCAAAGTCGTCAGAAAAGTCCTTTGTAAGGCCGGTAAATTTTTTCCTGTACTACCACGGAACGAAAAAGAAATGTTTATCAAAGCAGACGTCAGGGTTAACCATGACAACACGTTTTTAAGATGAACTTTATTTTGATATTCCCTCAAACGCGTATTGCCAGAAAGGGGGGGGGGGGGGGGGGGCATGCATACAACGCTTGAAACGAAAACAAAGTGGCGCATTACCGCCACCACCTGATCTGGAGGCGAACTACTTCTATTTAACGCGGAGAATGACACATAATAAATATGAACATTTTACGAAGACTATTTATGAATGTGCTGTGTTCTGATCATGAAAAACGTGGTTGATTTATTAATAATAAAATTACAAACACATTGGTGTTGATTTAATGTATTTGTTCAGAAATAAACCCTCAAGTCATTAGTCCATGGCAATATTTATTTTTTTTGCCGCTGAACGATTTACGGGGGCCTTGCAAGGAGGCCTTTAAAATATCTTTGATGAGTTACCTTCTCAAATTTTAGTGGGTCGAGTCACTAATTATGAATATAACAGTCGAAAACTGACTGGTTTTTGAGCTTTTCTTTTTAATCTATTTATGTGACCATGAGATGGCGCACTCGGGACCACATAAGGCTCTTATTAGTCCGTCTGATCCTCGTTTATCCATCAGATTTGTAACAACATATTTTATAAAGATCAGTCATTTTTCAAAATAATTTGAAATAATAGTTTCATCACAAGATTAAATTAAAGCCATACTCTAAATAACTTTAAACGGGAACGTGAAACCGTTGTACGCTGTACCCCCCCCCCCCCCTTTCTGGCAGTGCGCGTTTGCAGGATTGTCAATAAAGGTTTTTTTTTTTTTTAAAGTGTTTTGTTCCGTGATAATACGGGAAACAATTTATCGACCGTACAAAAGACTTCTCTGACGACCTTTGCAAAATTTGAAATACAGCAAGATCTAAGGACACGACATGGTGAAAGAACGTAGCAAACGACACTAGCAACGGTTGCTAAGGATCTTCCTGACGACACGTGAAACGACGTAGCAGACGACACTAGCAACGGTTGCTAAGGATCTTCCTGACGACATGGCGAGACGACGTAGCAAACGACACTAGCAACGGTTGCTAAGGATCTTCCTGACGCCGTAGTTAGACGACATGGGATAAGGACAATGACAAAGATAAAGTTTAAGGATAAAGCAAGCATATACATCACAAAGTTAATACAAAGTAATAATCAAAGAATCATGGGCATGCAGAAGATATTGCTTAGTAATACATAGACATGAACCAATGTAAAATGAACTCGTTCAATAGACATAGACAATGAGCCCAAAGCATAGACAGTGGACGCAAAAACACGATCAGTGGACATAGACAATGGACCAAAGACATAACAGTAGACGCAAAAACACATTTTGATATTTTTGGCACAAATGGAACCTCATAAAACTCATGCAGGATCCAGTGTGGTTAGTTTTGTGTTTGACCAGATTTTAACAAACAGTAATGTTATGTTGAGTTCTCCTGCCTCCCCAAATTTGATTCCTTCAAAGTTGAGCAAATTCATAAATAATTGTAGATTAAGCTACAGTATGATGTTGGTCTACAGATTACAATTTACAGATATTCAGAGGCATCCGCATTTTATTCAGTCAAACGTCTTTGACTGGTATCCCTTTTCTTCTTCGTTTTCATTTTCTCAAAAGTATTATTTTTTAGAAATTATCAAAAATATGAAACCTATTTTGACCCAAAAATGCTACCACCTACTAGCAGCATCATGAAGGTAATTGCAGATAAACAGCCAGAAGGGAAAAATAAACATCGGAATCCCCGATTTTTGAGGCAATGTTCCTTTAAGCAAACACAAAAGAGTCCTAGAAAACAAATAAATGAGCTTTTTGGGTCTGGATTTTCTTTTGCAAAAAGATGAACATTTTCTTCTTGCCTTTATAAAACCAATGTTTGGCCAGGCAAAATAATCAGACTTTTTTGTTAAAAGGCCTTATGGTGTCAGGGCTGTTTTTGTAGAAATTGTTCATAAATGAAACCAACTATTGACTATAGATACAGAAAAAATAAATTCATAAAATCTGTTTGTCTATCTAAGTGGTTCCAATCTTTTGCAGACCATGGACCTTCCACTGTAATGCTAAAGTGGACATCCGATATTTTTTCAGCCTCCAGTTTGTTTTGACGTTTGAGGATAAAGTTTATCTTCATCCTCTGTAAAATACCGGTAACTGCCTTTCCTTCTAATGCATTCAACACACATCATTAGATTCTCAATTCTAGGAAATCTCTGTTTGTTTGAAATGAACCCAAACTTATGCTCTAAATCTATTATTCTGAATAATTCCAGCTCTGTCATTACAGCTCGGCTTTCTTTTCCATGTGTTTGACAGGAGTCTGCATTTTTAACATCAATTATGTAAATAATTTAGTAATCGTTAGGCAATTAGATCCAACATCTTCAACAGAGGAGCAACCTTTTGTCTTTGGTGTTTAGAGAAGTAAAGAGACACCAGCTAACAAAAGATATCTGCTTTAAGTTAGAAGCAGAAAAACATAAAGTTGATGACTGCAATAACTAACGAGCAGAAACAGATGAATGGGGAAAAGGTGCTCACTACCTCATCAGTCTACCCCCCAGAGGTCCGTGGAAGCTCTCTTACAGGGCCGTCTTCTATTGCTCCGATTCTGAACACGATCAACAAGTTCAGATGATAGATTTTCTGTCAGACAGTCATAGCTGGATGATTAGTTTCCAATTCTTCAACTTTGCTTTCATGAATCAGAAGTTAAGAGATTTTTTTTTTTAATGCTAGAAAATCACAATCTAAAATGATAGAAACACAAACACTTCAACACACCGCCACGGGTGCGACAGTGACCTGCCCAGGGGGCATGCCGCCATCGCCCAACAATAGGTGGGATTGGCTCCGGCAACCCCGCGGCCCCAATGGGTTAACAAAATGGATGGAGGTTCAAGACAAAAACACTTGCACTGGATTTGGATTCTACCTGCTGATGGATTCACTGAAAATGTCACGTGCCCAAAGCCAAGACCCTGATTGGTATGCAGCGCAGTGACTTAGCCACAATTCAGATATTTGAACTCTGGCAGTGCCACCCGAATCACGCTGCTCAAATCGTGCTGCTGCCAGACGTTCATGCCAGGCCCGCCGTTTAAATGCCACCACAGGACCTCAGATTGCGTCTGTGCCATTGACTTAACATTATAACTGGCTGCCTCTGCTGTGGAAATCGCATTCGGTGAGAAAGCAGCTTAATAAGTGATGGAAGGAAAGATCTGGGACAGGGCTACTTCCTGCAATGACGTGTTTCACTCTCCTCAGTGCATCCATGGTCTCATGCAGAGGATGATGATGATGAAGAGGATTGTCCATGATGGATTTCAGTTTCCGTAACATCCTCCTCTCACCCACCACAGTCACAGACTCTATGGGACATCCCAGAAAGAGGCCAGATCTCCGCACCAAATTATTGATCCTCATCTTTTCCCTGTCCGCGCTTTCGCCCCCCCTCCCACTAGCTCACTCTGTAGAAGAGGGCAAATGCAGCAACGCCCTCATAAAAAACTCTAAGAGTCCTGCAAATTCTCACAGAACCCAGCTTCCTAAGATTCTCCTTCAATCTCCAATTGCTTCTCCGGTGGCATTTTGTTGTTGCTAAGCGACAATATCTAACCTGCACCTGCAGACACTTTAGACCCTGAAGGGGTGGGAAAAAAGTCCAAAAAGGACCTAACTGCACCCTTTATATGTAAAAGAAGTCCATGCCTGTCAAAGACAAGCCTATAGTTACAGAGTAACAAAACAAAAACAAGTAAGCTAAGATGGACATGTAACGGTTTCGGTTTCTTTGTGTTTTGTTTCCTTGGTTTCCTGTTTTATTTTGTAGTATTTCTTGTTTTGTTGTTGTTTCGAGTTTTACCTTGCCCCATCAGTCCTGAGTGTTTCCACCTGTGTCTTGTTGCCTTGTATGTATTTAAGTCCTGTCTTTCCCTTCCTCCTGTGCCGGTCCATATTGTATTCTGGTCTTCCCCTGTTTCGAGCGTTTCTAGTGTTTCGAGTTTTGCCTGCCTGTTGCAGTGGTTTTGTTTTTGTAGTTTCGAGTTTATGTTATTAAACCCTATTCCCTGCATCCTCCTTCCTCCTCTCCTCTCTGCGCCTGGGTACGTCCCCTATTCCCCCCGTGACATTATGGACCAGCCAAACCTGTACCCAGCAGAGAGGACCTGGTTTTGGTGGACCCCTGAGTGTTCCCAGATGCCCTCAGACTTCAGGGGGAGTCGCCTAGCCTCAAGAGGGGGTCGTCGTCGTCGTCGCTGCCGCCCTCACCGCCCTCACCGTAAGCCCTCCCCTGACTCCTGGATGGAGTGGGACATTCTCCAGCCACAGGCCTTCCTGGACCCTCTGGACCAGGACCTGTGGCTGTGGGAGGACCTTTATCTGGAGGAGGAGGGGGTTGAGGCCCAGTGGGCCTTGAACTGCCCCCAGCTCCCTGCCTCCAACTTTGACGGGAGTCATCTGGCAGTGAGGGGGGGACGCCGCCGACGTCGTCATCGCTGTCGCCCTTCTCGACGTCCCGCCCTGGTTTCGGAGGTGAACCTTGAGGCACCCCGTCCGATTCCAGCTCCGAGGAGGGTGTCCGACCCACCACGACCCGTTCCGGCTCCGAGGAGGTTGCTGGACGCGACCCCGCCCGTTCCTGCTCCTAGGAGGGTCCCGGACGCTCCACGACCTGTTCCTGCTCCAAGGAGGTTGCTGGACGCGACCCCGCCCGTTCCTGCTCCTAGGAAGGTCCCGGACGCTCCACGACCTGTTCCTGCTCCAAGGAGGTTGCTGGACAAAACCCCGCCCGTTCCTGCTCCTAGGAGGGTCCCGGACGCTCCACGACCTGTTCCTGCTCCAAGGAGGTTGCTGGACGCGACCCCGCCCGTTCCTGCTCCTAGGAGGGTCCCGGACGCTCCACGACCTGTTCCTGCTCCAAGGAGGTTGCTGGACAAAACCCCGCCCGTTCCTGCTCCTAGGAGGGTCCCGGACGCTCCACGACCTGTTCCTGCTCCAAGGAGGTTGCTGGACGCGACCCCGCCCGTTCCTGCTCCTAGGAGGGTCCCGGACGCTCCACGACCTGTTCCTGCTCCAAGGAGGTTGCTGGACAAAACCCCGCCCGTTCCTGCTCCTAGGAGGGTCCCGGACGCTCCACGACCTGTTCCTGCTCCAAGGAGGTTGCTGGACGCGACCCCGCCCGTTCCTGCTCCTAGGAGGGTCCCGGACGCTCCACGACCTGTTCCTGCTCCAAGGAGGTTGCTGGACAAAACCCCGCCCGTTCCTGCTCCTAGGAGGGTCCCGGACGCTCCACGACCTGTTCCTGCTCCAAGGAGGTTGCTGGACGCGACCCCGCCCGTTCCTGCTCCTAGGAGGGTCCCGGACGCTCCACGACCTGTTCCTGCTCCAAGGAGGTTGCTGGACAAAACCCCGCCCGTTCCTGCTCCTAGGAGGGTCCCGGACGCTCCACGACCCGTTCCAGCTCCGAGGAGGTTGCCGGACGCAACCCCTCCCGTTCCTGCCGCGGACCCCGAACCCGAGCCGCCTGCCGCGGACCCCGAGCCCCAGCCGCCTGCCGCGGACCCCGAGCCGCCAGCCGTTTGCTGGTTAGACTGTCGATGCCGGACGGCGCTGCCTCCCGGCCGCCCTCCGATTCCGCCTTGCCGGACAGAGCGGTCTCCGGGCCGTCCTCCGGATCCGCCTTGCCGGACTGCGCGGTCTCCGGGCCGTCCTCCTGACCCGCCGCGCCGGACTGCGCGGTCTCCCGGCCGCCCTCCGGACTATGTTGGCCTTTCAGGCCCGCCCCTCCTGGACTGTAGGAAGGAACCTCGGTGCGGTTCCTTGAGGGGGGGGTAATGTAACGGTTTCGGTTTCTTTGTGTTTTGTTTCCTTGGTTTCCTGTTTTATTTTGTAGCATTTCCTGTTTTGTTGTTGTTTCGAGTTTTACCTTGCCCCATCAGTCCTGAGTGTTTCCACCTGTGTCTTGTTGCCTTGTATGTATTCAAGTCCTGTCTTTCCCTTCCTCCTGTGCTGGTCCATATTGTATTCTGGTCTTCCCCTGTTTCGAGCGTTTCTAGTGTTTCGAGTTTTGCCTGCCTGTTGCAGTGGTTTTGTTTTTGTAGTTTCGAGTTTGTTATTAAACCCTATTCCCTGCATCCTCCTTCCTCCTCTCCTCTCTGCGCCTGGGTACGTCCCCTATTCCCCGCGTGACAGGACATATGGTAACTGGCAGCCTATCGTGGTGCCAGTTGAAAAGAAAGTGTATATACATTGATAGTGTACTACTATAAAGTGTAAAGCTGCTTCTCTCAGCTTTAGAATGCATTGGATTTACCTAAACGGTCAAGAATTACGAAGGGTTGTAAAGGCCCAAGAGTTAAAAGACTAAACCAGGACAGCCTTGTATCTCAGATGGCATGTGAAGCTAAAAGAAATCCTGGGGAACAGCAGCTCAAGAATAAAACAATAACTTTCTTTATCTTTGCACTCTTTTTTCTGTCTCCTTTTTTTTTTATTAAACACAAGTTTGCAGTCTGGGAGCTAAAATCCAGAAGTATGTCAAAGTAGTGTTTTCATGGTTGTTCGTTCAACTTGCAAAATTGTTAAACTCTTTAATTAGATGAAATATGTGAAGGTTTTTGCAGCACGTTCTCTGTTCAAAAGCTCAAAGTTGTGGGTCCAAGTTTGAAGGAAAAGCTGGTGGCAGAGAACTTTCTGATGCAATGATTGCTCGTGAATTCATGAATGCTAAGGAAATACCTGTCACTTTGAACACCTCCACCCCCCCCCCCCCCAACATTACTGTTGCCATGCAGAAAATAGACTCACAATGGAAAATCCCATTAAATCTAAACAGAACATTTTTTTCCTATATTGCCTGAGAAGAGCAACACGTCTTGTTTGTTTCGGGTTCGAACTTCATCTTCATCGGCTGTCAAGAAGCTGCTGTCACTCCTCTCATTGACTCCTCTGTGGAGAAAGCAAACCTCAGTGACCACCGAGCCGGAGCCTCCTCCCCGACGTCAAGCTCCACTTGTGCAGTTTCGAGAGCGGAGCCTGTGAGATCTGTAATGGGAGAGGTGCTTTGTCCCGCACCTGGAATTTAATCCGAAATCAGAGGTCAACAGCGCGGTCAAGCATCGGGTTAAACTGTAGGTTAACTCTGGTTGTGGATCACATTCCTTTTTGTCAGTTTGTGTGTGTGGGGGCTCTTTGAATGATTGAAAAGCATCTGCAGTGTAGCTAAATTAGAGAGAAATGACACTGATATGAACCAGTATTAAGAAACTAAAGAGAGTTTATAGGAAGAATTGCTCCATGAAAGGATTTTTGTATTTGTAATTATCTGCAGACAGATAATAGTAGTTTTATTAATTCTAATGATACAGGCCTGGCTTTCATGAGCGCGTGTAACTGGGCCTCAGATAAGTTAATTGAAACACAGTTCTGTGACAGAAGCTTTTCCCTCCCATTTTGTCAATTATGGCAAAGCAGCTTCACGTTCAGAGACGTTATTATTTCTGTCGTTGGCTCTGCTCGGCTTTCTGATTGAAAAAAAAAACATAATTGAGGGTAAAACCATTGGCTGTATATGAGAACTGGACTAAGTGAGTGTGATCTTATCCAAGCCGTTAGGCACCACCAACTTTTGAGGCATCTGATTGGTCAGTTTATAACTTGAATAACTTGCTCTACAGAAAAAAGTATCATGAAAAAAAAACCCATTGAATTAGCAGGACCGTGTTAAAGACCCACTCTGATGAAAATGGTCATTTTAACAAGTTATGTGGCATGTTATTTTGACGGAGCACATATAAAGAAATAAGACTAAAAGTTGTATTTGTTTAGTCAAATCATTGCGAATCATGAGCAGACAAAAAAACATTCAAATGAACTACTGCTGCTCTGCAGAAACTAGTATGTCAGAATCCAAATTCCTTGCATATCCCTTTGGCTCCTCCCATTGCTCCAGTTCTAGGGGCATTAGAAGCTGTAGCCGTGTCCAAACATGTTTTTTAAGCGAGACCCTCCGCCAGTAGGGTGATCACGATCAACACGCCATGAGGAGAAGAAACACATTTCTTCATGTGGGTGTGCTCACAGAAGTTTAAATTGTAAGTAATGACGTTTTGTATGACTTTAAAGTTATAAAACCGATGATGTTATGTATTTTCCAATCACTGGCAGCTACACGCTAACGTGGATGACCGCTGACTCTTGATCAAGCGGTAGAAGTGTTTTTCCACAACTCAGCTAAAATGGATAAATGTAGGGACAGGAAGAAGCCGTAGGGGTAGGGAATGAATTCAGACTTGGCCTTTGTTCAAAAAAATTACATTTTTTTTTTATTTTTTATAATGCGGGCTAAAAGCGGCATAATCGTAATTAAACCACTGGGAACAATTTCAAAAAAGATTTAAAAAAATGATCGGAGTGGGACTTTGAAAGAAAAAAAAAGGTGGTGGAGCCAAAATTGCAATTCTGACAAAGTGAGTAATAACTGTTGACCTCTCAATTAAAGTCTATGGAATTTTGTCTTATTGGAATCAGAGGGTACTTCCTGTGAATGCAAGCGGGGAGGGGGTCACTCAGTCTAGCTCTTATATACAGTCAATGGTTGAAACTAACACTTTTGCAAATCTCTCTCATCCCATATAGTCTGAAGCAATAGTCTTCTATGCAAACCTACATTATGAATTCTAATGGATGACATCTACTGATCGGGTGACATCAAAGTTTTGGCAGACTGCTGTTCTCATTAGTTAACAAGATGCCAAAGAGAAACCCAGGCTTCATTTTCACTCGGCTTTAATAAGCACCTTATTTTTTATTTTTATTTATCTTTTTTTTGCCAATTTCCAATGAATGCTTTTTCATGTCACCTTCAAATGGAGGCATCAGAGTTTAACTGTGATGAAAGCGTTTTGTGCCGTCGGCGGCGGGAGCCAGCGCTCCTGCGGAGTTTGCGCGGGGTGGCTCAGATTGGGCTTTAGACTCCTCTGGAAAAAGAGATGAGCCGCACAAGAACAGACGGATTTAAAGCGACCGTTTCATTTGATCTGGGTGCTGCCTTCGCTCCTCTCCGCTCTAAATGTCAGAAGTTGATCCAGCAACGTGGACAAAATTGCATGAAAAAGAAAAAACCCTGATACCCCTCCCCCACCCCCACCCCCAGAACTGGACCTTTCTTTTTTTTTTTTTTTTAAACTCCACACATTACATTTGCATAAACCATAGAGGAAAATGACAAATATTTGGGCAAAATTGCCTGTTTTCTGTCTCTGTGCAGCATTTTAATCATAAATACTGGATCAGCCATTGCAAGAAGAAAAAAGGTTGGCAGTCCAAACACAGTGTGACTGTCAAGAGGGGAAATATGCAGCCATGTGATAAAGAAACCAGAAAAAACACAGAAAACGGCATAATGTAAGTCGCTTCAGGTGGAAATTGATTATGGAGGTCATTAAATACCTTTATTCTTCAAAAATAATAACTGTTGGTTGCCCGCTCACACACGCTTCAATCCTCTGAAGAGTACTGCATGAAAACGACTTCAGTGCGATGGCGTGCAGCACTTTTCCCATCACCTTATCTCTCCCCGTGTTTTGTTTATCTGCCTCCTTGCCATTGCTCTCCATTTGTCAGCTGGTCTGGCATTCCTGTTAAAACGTCGCCGTAGCTTGTGTCTTGGACGGTGATGGACACAGGTGGCCGGAGAAGGTGTCCGCACAGACAGACCTGAGAGCGGTCCCGAGGCTCTGGCAGAGGCCTTGAAGGCTTATCATCGCGGCACAGAAGTGCTCTTTCATGCTTTTGATCTCACATAAATTAGTTTCTCTGGCTTTTCCGTTAAAGCAATTTTCCTCCCCGCGCCTGTCACAGAAAATCCTGGTGACGATGGGTAAACGATCAGAAACTTATGGGACATTCATTTCCTGCCACCTCCATGCCTGCAGCTACGCCTCTAAATGAAAGACCTAAGAGGCACCACTTAATGACGGTCCAGCAAAAATACCTTCAATTACAGTCCTGAGCATCTGAACTGAAGAGCCACAGCTGATCCTCATTTGTACTGACTGAAACTATTAGAGTTAAGGTGAAACACGGAAATAACTCCTATATTCTGTGAACTTCGTTGACCCAAAATGTAATTTTAGAAAATTATTCTCTCCTTCTGACCACTGGGGATTTTATACGAACATCATTTTGTCCCAAACATTTTTAAAACCAGATTTTTCGGTTTAAAAGGATCAACTAATGTATTCTGTAAATGTTTCTTTTACCAGCCTACATTTAACACCTCACTCCGTTAATCTTTTGATCTAATGTAAAAGCATTCCCATTTGAATTTATCAAATAAAAAATAAACAAATCAATCTTTATTCATGTAGCACTTTTCATATAAAACACAACACAAAGTGTTTTATACCAGAACAAACACATAAAATAAGCCAACAATATAAAAATTAAAATAATCTCTCCATGAGAGAAGATTCGAACCACTTGAGAAGAGTACCTGAAAGGCCAAGACCTCTGGTCGACCTATGATCGGAACATTGCAAGTTCGGTTGCTTATCTTAAAAATAATAATGTTCTCATTAAATTTCAGTAAACATGAATTACATGTCATGTGACAGATATGTGAAGCCCACTGATAATCTTAAGAAAACACGATCAAAATTCAGTAACCATCGTTGCTTATCAAGTAAAGAAAATCGATTGCTTATTTATTGTCATCAGAAAAAACACTTTTACATCATTTTATTATATGAAAAAAAGACTATAAACATTGTGTAACAAATGTAAAATAAAATGTAACAAAAAAACATAGACGTTAACATACTAATTGATATATGTATAAATACAAAACATCTTAAAAAAAAATATTGTATGGGTTTTTTCCTCCCAAGCTTCTACCATTTAGTGAAAAAAACACTTTTGAACCCGTTTTATTTTTTATGTTTCCATCTTCTTTGCATTGTCAGAATTTTTGTTTTCAGCCTAAAAATGTACAACAATGACCCTTGCATGGTGTCCTGATGTTTTATTTTTCTTTCATCGTGTTATTAAAAAAATTTAAAGACGACAGAAAAAACATATAGTCAAGGAACAGGCCACCAAAATCTGTAAATTTCAAACTAAAACCCATGTAACACTTGTGCTATCCAATGGGGTCAAGATGACCATTGACATGTTCTCCCTACCATGACAAAGGTGGATAAAGGTGGAAAGATATCATGTAATCCATGGACACCAGTGAGGTTCACAAATCATTGAAGAAAAAAGGTTCAGTGCACTGTCTAGTGGGGTCTAGATGACCCCACTCCCAATGTCAAAGTGCCTAGGATAGCACACGGGTTAAACACAGATAATCAAGATTCAGCTGCAATCGTTACAACTAAAAACCAGGTTAACGGGTAAATGGAGTTCAAAAATGGAAAAACATTCTCACTAAAAATATTAGATAGAATGTCAATCTTATTAATAATTTCAAGAGTCAGAACGTGCAATGCCATTCTATGAATATAAATGTAACTGTGACAACACAGGAATGTAAAAATATTCATGTTTCTGCAAAACTTAAAACCATCTTTGGTGTCGGTCTGATGGCCTCAGTCAGTGACGTGCGGTGAGGTTGATGGCTGGTGAGGCACTGACTTCTCTGGAGTCAGATTTACAATGAAAGAACTAAATATTTCACCGTTCATCCAACAGCAGCTAACAGCTTATAAAATACTCACAAGAACATATTTGTCCTACAGAGAATATTTCTTCTATAGACACGGATAGAACACTCTTCACATGTATAAATTATTCATATGTACTGTAAACAAATTAAAGTATACAGATGTGTTCAGCAGACATTTGACCCTCAGTAACTATTTCTGGTAATTTTCCAACTTCAAATTCTGGTGCTTTAATCAGTTATCAAATGTTGTCAGTGAAAATGATCATAAAAATAAAATAAATGTTTTACTCACATTTTTTCCACACTTACTCCCATGTTAATTTTAAAAAACAAACGTTGAAAAACATGTTTGGCCTTACTTTTTGAGTCCGTGCGCCGATCCTTCTCCACCAAAAACTCTATGATCTGTTGTAAAAGTTTTCCTTATTTTCCTTTATTTGATATGAGTTTCTCCCTCTCAATGGAGATAGACGTCCTTAGTCTGTTTCTACGGCACCAGTGTAGCTTCGAAGCAGCGGTCAGCTCACGTCTGCCCCCTGCTGGTGAGGCTTTCCTACCCTAAAGCCTTTTCCACGGGCCCACAGCAGCGTTTTCAGCGCACGTCTCTGTTAACATTGAGCCCTGCAGTCAGACATGAGGCACAGCGCTTTAGAGCCTCACCCAGAGTTTCCGCTCCGTCTGTGATCGCGATTTTAACTTCAGAAACTGTGAAAAACGTGTTGAGTTAACTGAAAATAAATATTTAACACAGATCAGTGGAAAATAATATTTACTTCATTTACCTTTTTCTATTTTATCACGATTATGACAGGTAAGGCTGTGCCTCACATGACCGCACGTCACTGGCTTCAGTGTGAAGACGTCAGCAGGAATTAAACCTCCAAACAAAGCAACAATAGGCAACAATCCATACAACAATCCAACATCCATCCATAACTAGTCATTGCAACACATTTATTAATGTGCATGTCTCTTCATTTTGGTCCACATATGCAAACTGATTTTCTCATTAGATGAGATAATTCAAACAATAACCATTTTCTACCTACCATCCAAAACTGCCATGTGCTTTAAAACGCATGTAATTAAGTAATTAAGAAACAATAATTAAAAAGAAATACCCATGTGGCAAACCAATCAGGCATGAAGCAGTTATAATAAGAAGTGGCCTTTTCAAAAATGCTGTCACCTGATTTTTGGTCACTTTCAGGAGTCTGAAAATACTCAAAGAACCACGGTTCTGAACTGCCAATCGTTGTATTATAATCTCTATTTGTTTATTAAGCAAACCAGCGCAGACATGCATTACAGACACTAATATTGAATGAAGGATATTAAATTAGACTCTTTAAAAACCTCGAAGAATAAAGTGATGGCTGTCATGCCTCTCTCTCAATGGATGTCCGATGGTTTTGCCCTGAGATCCCCTTATGTTATGAAATGCTTTTGAGGAAGACAACGCATTTCCGAGCATTCCTTTAAAATCCTGCTCTCTAAGTACTAGTCCATCGGCTAAACGCTTTCCTTTTCTGCACAATGGATGTGCACAATATGCACATCTATCTTTGCAAAATTTAGACGTTGTTTGTTTTCGTGGGCGAGACGCAGACACTCTGCCGAGGCCGGCTCTGGGTTGACGACATGAAATGGGCGAAACCCACAGGAGAGAAATGCAGTGCCTCAGAGAAGCAGTCGTTTTACTTGCAGGTTGGAAAATGAGCTGCGAAAATAACTAATATTTCATTTAAAAATCGTTCTTTAGTGTGCCAAAGATAATGTGTGATCATTTATATGAATATAGTTTACTTTGAAAGGCTTAAGAAAAGCATGAAGACTGTAGTTTTCTTCCATTTACAATATTATTCCCATCATGCTTTGCCTTCACCTGCGAGATTTAGCTCAGTCTCCATCATTTGGTCAGTCTAATTGATCCATTGATGACTCCTAGACTGTAAGTAATGAAACCCCTCAAGTAATGTAATTTTAACAAGAAGAAGTTTGATCGAAAGTACCATGATGGCAAAACAATCAATTCTTGACTAAGCTGTTCCCGTGATCAGTTTCTCCAAACAGCAAGTATTCACTAAAACATCTTGGTTTTCCATCATCTGCATGATGACATCCAGCAGCAATACAGGAACTAACCACAGTTTCATCCAACTTTTTGTAGTGTTTGCCGTCGATATGACAGCATGCCGGATGGTGTATGATGTCACGCAGACACTCAATTTACCACACCTGCATATATACAGTACAGACCAAAAGTATGGCCACACCTTCTCATTCAAATGAAAGGGAAGGTGTGTCCAAACTTTTGGTCTGTCCTGTAAGTGGGATTCTACCAGAAACCTCTCCCAACTTGAAACTAACCAGCTTAAACAACTAACTTCAAGTCAGCCTCTAACTTGTGACTTTGTTTTCTCTTACAAAATAGGACGACCAAAAAAAGACTTGCATTTCTATAGTATTTCTCACTTCAAGGTAGTTTGTTGTTAAATTTTTCCTTATCTGGTTTCCAATAGACAAACCTGAACAACTTTCCAAAAACATGAAGTGCAATTGTGCAGTATTTCAGCCTTTGTATCAACAACACCTTTGTAAATTTAATCTGCATACACTAAAAGCAACAGGATAAAAAAAAAGCCTTACAGTTTATGTTGAGTGTGAATAGGCCTGATTGGTGGTGGCTCTTGTGAGGAAAAAGCTGATTTCCATTCACAGAGGCGTGTCACATGGAGTTTGTTTTCATCGGTGGAAGCTCGCGGATCAGTCAGTTTTATTTATGTGTTCGGTTTCTTTTCTTTGCATCCCAACAAGCTTAACACAATATTAAAACGGCACTGATGAGAAAAAATGAGCGCTTGGCCCATCTGAGCCACTGCCAGCACCATGTGTGCACATGAGAAGAATTAAGTTAGACTGCTGGGGTGTAGAGCTGAACATATTTCCGTTGTATAAATGCTGTGTACATAAAAAAGGGCATTAAAAGGTACAGAAGGTATCTGTTTCCAAAAATGGTTTGCTTATAGGAGAATCTAACAAAAACAAATGAGATGATGTATGCATTTTCCTTTAGAAAATACATTTTTTTTGTGCTTATGGTTCATCCTTTCTTTGATTTCCTGTGGAACAAAGAACCCTGCTTACACCTTTGATGCCTGGAGCTCAGCAGCATAACTGGTGACAGACGTATTGCAGGTGTGCCAATGTTCCACATGCGGCACTCTCAGGTTTTATTAGTGCACTTGTGCTGATGCCACATTGGGTGGTAACCAAAAAAATCTCATCCACTTTCAAACATACAGAAGGAAGCCAAGACACTTTTTTTTGTGCAAAACAGAACCACGAAGCAGTCTACACTCTATAGCTTTATGTGATCACGTCTGTGTTTAACCATTAGGTCGTGCAGGCTGTTGACTCACCACGAGTTGACTTCTGTGTGTCGTCTATAACTGACGATTGAGCAAACGAAGCTTCTGAAGCCTATGACCACTTGAAAGCCCTGCTTTTATTGTTTTTATTCTTCAGTCGCCTCAAACCTGACCAAACAGAACTCCTGTGATTTTACATATCAAAGTCTGTGGAGCCTTTGGAAGTAGAAGCACATGCTTTAGTAAAAATGAAAACTCCTACGCATGTTTGCTGTTGTGGTTATACAATATTTGTAGTTTATGATTCACTACGTCTACACATACAGTCAGTGGTGAGTTAGAAAATGTGTCAAGCTCTTGGCTGGGCTATCTGACAGTGGTGGAAAATGAGGTTACTTGCTGAACTGAATGGTCACTCATGGGAATCAAACCTTAATAAAAAAAACAATTAAACAAGTCATTTTCAGCAACAAATCGATATTAAATGACATAATCAAAAGCTATCTGTCAGGTACTGGGGCCAGGGCGGTTTTTTGTTAGGCTTGTGTTCCCCTTTTAGGGTTGTTAGGCTTTTATTTTGTTGTTTCCGGTTCTCGTGCCGTTTTACCTTCCGCTGTCTTTACGTTCTCCCATCTCCCTTATTGGTTTCACCGGCCCTTCCTGATGTCACCTGTTGTTAATCACTGTTTGTGTATATAACCAGTGTCTCCCCTGTCTTGGTCACTGGTCTGTTTGATTTACTCTCGAGTATTACGAGTTCCAGTACTTCCTCAAATAAATCAGTCTTTCAACTTAACCTGCTGCTGTCCTGCGTTTGTTTCCACGCACTCAATCTGACACTATCATATTTACGAGGTACTTGTTAATGCCAAGTTTGGGAAACGTAAATATAAAGTACATTTATTGACAAACAAATTTAACGCATGTTGCGTCAGTATGATTTTGGGTTTAATTCTGTTTAAAAAAAAAAGATTTTCACTTAAGTTTTGAGTTTAAGTTTTTTTAAGTACTTAGTCAGATGTGGACTATAGGATTCTGCTTTTTATGAAGATGACATTGTCCGGTTGGTCTTACTGAACTGTGACCTGTGTAAAGCCTCAGTCACATGCACCTGGAAGGAGGTTGCAGGTTTTCGGGTTATCCAGGATTGTGGAGGGCTGTAGAGGAGAACTGCTGCGTCTTAAGGAGAGCGCAGGTGTATCTTGCAGTTCCTTTGATGCTCTTTGAAAATGGAAGGTACGATTGTCGAGCGTGAGATAACTCTGTCGTGAAGTATTTGTAAGACTAATGTAAGTTGCACACACTCGTGGCGTATGGGTGATGCCGTCATATGATTTCTTCTGCTGCACTCTAGCATGCAAACTTCAACAGTAAAAGAGCCATTTGAGCTTATTTTCGACTGATCAAAACCTAGTAGGAGCCGCAATGTCTTATTTTACCCTTTCATAAAATTTGCCGCCGCGTTGCATTAATTACATTTGTTTATAGATCTTTTTTGGCATGAAGCAAGTCAAAGCTATGCCATAATTTAGGTAACTTTTCTGTTTTGGCACATAACCTCTGCTAACCTTGGTCAAACATTTTCACAAAGGAATGGGTTGCGGGGGGCGACTACATACCAAGCAGTTGACAGAAGTCTAGTAGTTGTTCAATTTTTTTGTTGACATTTTTTCATCCATTCCCTTTTAATTCCCTTTTAATCTTTCTTCAAAGAAGTGACGCTACAGAATTGTCCATTTTCAAATCCACGCAAAACCAGTCGTTTCCACACATTTCTCTGTATTTTCAATGGATTGTTTGTTGCTGCGAAGGAAGTTGCTCATCAAGTATTGAGTATAAGAACAAACTGGGTTTGTGCTTTCATGCCTCTTTGTGCCAGAAAAAGTACCATGCCTCTCTTGAAGTATGAGGCAGACGTTAGTTTGTTGGATCAATGATCAATCTGCTTTCGCCAGGTCTGTACTGGTCCATTGTGGGAAGAGAGAGCTCACTTAAAAAGGTTTTCCATTCACTGGTCGATTGATGTTTCTGTTGAAGTTTGGAAACTCCAGGAAAGTCTCAGGGTAAAGTAACTGCAGTTACTTATCAGGAGGAGCCATCTCAGGTGGTTTGAACATCTTCCCAGGTTGCCTCCCAACTGACGAGGAGCACCTTCTGAGTAAGAAGCAAACATCCCTTTGGGGGAGATTTTATCCCACTAAATGGTCCTGGACACCTGAGAGTCCTCTAAAGCAGAGATGCCGACGAATGGTGTTTCAGTTTTTCAGGGATGCCTACCAAACCTGCCGCTGACCACATGGATCAAATTACCAAAACAAGCTAGAGGACAGGGTTAGCTAGAAAACAAGCAGGGATAAAGGCTGATTTCCACTTTCTACCACTCTGCAGTGCGTTGACACAAAAATATAGAAAATTCATTAATCAGTCGGAGGTGGTTTTTGAGGCATATTAAAATTGACATATTTCGCAAAACTGCAATGGAAACGGTTTAATTAAATGAGTTACATGACCACTCTGCACAGTTAGCCAGTTTGTAGATAGCAATGGCAATGTACTTCCTGGTAGGAACTGGCGGCCTTGGTCACTGCACAGCGGGCGCTGCAAGGCGCTCCACAGCGCCACACAGCTCATCAAAAGTGGAGCGAGTCGTGTGGAATTGTTGGATCCACAGCTCCTCTGTAAAATCACCAACCCCGATTTTCCAAAATGGCTTCATCCATAGCCACTCCCACATGTAAGGAGCTTGCTGCTCCATGGCTTGAATAAGACGCCGGCGTTTCCTTTGATAGATGATGATGAGCGCTAGTGATGTGGCAGAAATTTGAATGTCTCTGCTGGAAATCACAGTGTTGTTGACCAACATCACCATGTTTTTGAATGGTTTATTGTGTGAGTCAGTTTGTGTTTATTCACATAATTATGTTTATAAGAAAAAGTCATTGTGAAATTTTTTTTTTTTTTTTGGCATTTCTAGAATTTTGAGGGAATGGTGCTGGCAGCGCAGATCCTTCCTAGAAGCGGCTGTTCTCACTGGTCCTTGTCAGCTTGTGAGACCTCGCTCTTTTTCGTTGGTTGGGAGGGGCTGCTGATTGGAACACAGGTTTTTAGTGGACTACTCAGAAATGTGTCAATTGATCAAAATACCGCTTTGGGGTTGCTTTTTGTGAGGAATGAACACTTGAATGCTCAAAAAATTCATTTTGCCCTCTAACACACAAGTTTGCTCTAGAGAACATGTTTTTTAAATTTACTGGGAAAGTAAGTAAAAAAATAAAAAAAGGATTGTTCTGTAACCTTGACTCGATCAACACAAGCCTCTTTCTGTGATCATAACACAAACTCTGAATAATGTGGTCAAATAAAAAGAAAAAAATCATGACACCTTTCTAGAATGAAAAGGATGTGACCTTCTCCTTTGTGCTAGAATATGTAGGAATGCAAGAACTTGTCAAACCTGCTTGCTGGTTCACACTCGCTGTGCAAAGCCTCAAAAAAGTATACTATTGAAACTGCTTGTATCAGATTTTGTTGTATTTAAAAATATAATCCATTAAGGTTGTTTTTGATGAAATCTGCAGAAGCTGTGGAAAAACCCATTAATGTGGCTTGTCAAGACAAATATGGAGGGAAACTCAAGAGTTCTACGAAAGGTCCTGACGAGAAGTTCACTATGTTTTTGGTTCAGAACCAACTCCTAAAAGCAACTTTGCTCCAGATTTTTATGATCTAGAACAACCAGATCTATAAAACACCAGATAAGTAAGATAGGAGCTCCAATCAGGGAGACATCCCGGGTCCAGAAGTCCGATAGAAATGTAGTTCCCCAGGGTGTGTTAGGAGGCCATGTTTCATTTAGCAATTTAGGGGCCTTTCATTGGTTATGTTATGGCAATGAATTAGGTTGAGCTTAGTTTGTGTATTCCTGTGAAGCAAAGATGCAGTTCTCCCAGAAATTATGAATCTACTGAAGCTTGTTTGTCATCGCTTTCTTTTTTTATCATATTGTTTTTTTTTACCAAACACCTGTTCCTGCAACTGAGTGCATTTCTTACTTCCGTAAAAAGTTGCAACCAAGCTGAGCCTAAAGGCCTTGAAAAGTGTTGTATTAGATAGATCATCAGTCAAACAACAGCGATATCTACCCACAAACTCCTTTTAAACATCTTGTAGATGACATCCCAGCAGATTGAGCTGCTGAGACGTTCCTTTGCTTTGGTTTTAACCAGATGAAGCTAATTAAAGCAGTGAAAATAAAAAAAAATAAAAAATGACACCATACATAAAAGTGACACTAAGGATTTGTTCCACTAGACTTCACACAATCCAATCAAGTGGTCTTTCTGGATGACTTCTCCAGCAATTCTTACATGTCTCCAAAGAAACCACTTAAATTAACCTGTCCTTCAGTAATAAGGAAATTAGCTCTTCAAGTAGCACAAGTGCTATGTTCAGCCACATTTTGCAGGACCATTATTGTCCTCAAAAGCTATAGTGGTGAAAAAATATCATAATATTTCCTTTGGTAAAAATGTATTTCAAGTCTGCACACAAAAAGCTAAAAAGCTGTTTAACTTTAAACATAGTTAAATAGGGATTAAAATGAAACATTTTTGGTCTATATCTGACTTAATGGCAAAATAAAAGGTTAATTTTGGAGGAATCTGTGATTTTTTAATAAAAACCTAGAATCATACATTCCAGAAGTGTAAATGTTTGCACAAGCCAGTGCTAGACTCTTATGAGCACGTTCTTTGGTAATTTTGTGTCTGCAGGGATCTAAAGCTGTTCCATCTCTGCTAGACTCTAAAATTTTAAAGATTTATGTGAATATGGCAACAAATCCAAACAGCTGGTTCAATCCAGGGGGTCTCGGTTTCCAGCTTTGAGTCGCAGAGCTCCAGCCTGTGTTGTTGACAATTTTAATTCCACTTCAGGAATTGCCATGACAACTTTTCACTTAACTTGGCTGAGTTGTAGTGGATTTAAAACTGCAGACGAATATATAAAGGTACCAGTACAATCACTATTAATAAAAAGCGAAATGTGATTTTTCTACCCCTTGTGCTATCCTAGGGAATTTACCATTGGGAGTTGGGTCATCTAGACCCACTAGACAGTGCTCTGAACCTTTTTTCTTCAATGATTTGTGATCTTCACTGGTGTCCATGGATTACATGAAATCTTTCCACCTGTATCCACCTTTGTCATGTTAGCGAGAACACGTCAATGTAAGGGTGGGGTCATCTAAGATAGCACAAGGGTTTTAAAGTGACTTTATAATACAAACTAAAATACCAAATCGGATATTTTGGCAATATACCACTTTATCTATTTATTTTGTCACGTTTATTAACTTGTCCTGTCCAGCAGCTCTTGTATTGGACAGATTTTACTGTTATAAAAGGGGGTTTTGTGGCTTCGTACAGGAGGGGTTTATTTGTATAAACCTTTTTATATTTAAAGCTTAAGTTTGTTTAGATTAAATGATTTTTCATTGGTCTGGGTGGAAAAGCAATATACACTTTTTTGTATCTTAGAAAAGTCCAGACAAATCCAAAAGATATAAAACAATTGTTTATGTTTATATCATTTTTACAGCATGTGATTTATCTGCATTTCTCCTGCAAAAATCACAATGCATTAGATAAGAAACTAAGATAAAATCAACTATGACACATTTTTGTCCTTTAATACTCTTTCTGTGTAAATGAGGGCTTTTGAGAGTTATTTTTATTAATTTGACATTTTTTCCGTTTTACTTTGATTTTGTTATTGTTGCAGATTCCAATTTTCTTGCACCTTTATCCCCTAACAATTGTATTTCCTCATACGTATAAATATTTACGAGGTAAATATTGCCTAAATCTAGTATTTTCAAGATGTTCTTTGCATCTTTTAATTCAATGTCTTTACATTTCACTTTTAGATGTATTTGTTTTGTAAATAATTTGCAATGTGGACTGTGGATGCTAGTCACCTTTAAAGTTCAAATCCACCCCAAAATAATTAGAAACAGATTAGATTTAAAAGGAGAATCTGAATGTGCAGAAACTTTGACCACAGAGGGGAACTCTGCCTGCAGTGTGAGGTAGTCATAATGCAAAACAGGAACCCCTAAGGAAAAAACGAGTTTCAATTTTGCAAAAAAAAAAATACAAATCTTCAACAATGTATCACTCACTATATTAAGGAATTGACAGAAAATTCAACATTTTTTTGTAAGATGTTCTTTTTTTTAACATTTTGACAAAATTCATAAAAAAATAAAAGTGTTCAAGTGTCACGGGAACAGCAGTTGGCTGGTTCCAAATTCAGTGGGTTTATTAACCTCAACTAAAAGTCCACAAAGCTAAACAAGGGTCGGGCAGGCAGGGGTCGATAAGAAGCATGAAATCAGAAGATCTGATCCAGAGATAACGCTCGGTAATGCACGCAGAGTGGTACAAACAATACTTTGCACTGAGTGAGTGAATACAGTCCTTAACCCTTGTGCTATATGACCCCACTCTTATATTGACGTGTTCTCCCTACAATGACAAAGGTGGATAAAGGTGGAAAGATTTCATGTAATCCATGGACACCACTGAAGATCACAAATCATTGAAGAAAAAAGGTTCAGCGAACTGTCTTGTGGGGTCTGGATCAGTGTTTTTCAAACAGTATGCCGTGGCACACTAGTGTGCCGTGGAAGATGGTTAAGTGTGCAGCTCTGTGTGTTGTGTAGCTTTCCACAGAATCCGGTGTCAGACTGTGGAACAAGTGAACAAAACAATGAAGCTCAGAGAAGAGAGTCTGTTTGCATTCGGCGGCTGTTTGCACTTCATCTCCCATGATGCATTGGGTTAAAGTGACAGCGTCTCGGCGCACAATGAGTCTCTCCTCTTAACGTCTTGAAACAACAACTAACACAAATCAAACAATTTTAACTCAACTTTTATTACATCTTTTAGAAAAAACAGCTGCAGCTTCCAGCTTTTTCTGCCACAATTATCACAAAAATGCATGTGAGATTGCGGAGGGGCTGTAGATCAATTCAGACTATGATTTTCTCCTTTTTTTTTAAATTTTGGATGCTGGTGTGCCGCGGAATTTATGTCAAGGTTAAAATGTGCCGTGGCTCAAAAAAGGTTGAAAAAGACTGGTCTAAATGACCCAACTCCCACTGTTAAAGTTACTAGGATAGCACAAGGGTTAAATGTAATGTGAGTTATTGCACATGAGGGTCAGGTGTGTGGCATCCAGGAGTTGTGCGCTGGGGTTTCTGGGAGATGTAGTGCATTCAGTACCCTATTTGCTGTCTAAAATTGTATCCACACATTTTAACATGGTGAAACTGTATTAAAAAGAATTAACTATACACAAAGTTTGCAGTCTTTAAACACCAAACAGTCATTTAAAAAAAATGAATAACAACATATTTGTTATTCCCACCGTAAAGTTTAGAAAATTTGTAAAACTTTTCTCACCAAAAGTTTTTTTGAGATTTCATGGAGGCAGCCATTTTGAAATGAGCAGTAAAGGCCCTTCTAGTGCCCCTAGTGGAAGGATGGTGAACTATAAGGGGCATGAGATATAGGTCTAGAACGTGTGTATTGAATCAAGCTTAAATAACTTAAAAAATATTTATACATCTGCCAATGTGGATAGAAAAACGATCTTACCAATAATTCTAATTTTAAGAAAAAAATTCTAGTTAAAAAGAAATGTTTCCTTAAACTTAGATTTTTTTATTATCCAAAAACTGTCTCAATAAAACAATTTTTTCTTGAAACAAGGGTATTTTTATTATCTTAAGATTCAGCTTCGGCAGTGCAGATATGTTGTGGATGCCTGCAACTGCCTGCAAAATTAAATCAGCTTTCAAAAGACAACTTTGTGACTTCACGGAGAAAGACAACAAAGGGCATCTTTCTTTCTAAGAGCACAATTTAGGTAATTATTTGTGTAATCTGAAGCCAACGGGGAGAAGAAAAATAAAAACCATCCACAAAACCACGGATACTTTGTGAAGTTTAATGTTAAACTGCATGACATTTTTTTCCAACACTTCAGACACATTGTTATTAATTACAACAAACATAACCTGAAAAGCAAAAACAAAAACAAAAACATTTTCACATCATTTCATTACTTCAGTTTGGGAGGAGCTCATGAGGCTAATCATTACTCTGCTTTTGTCCTTCCCATGTATCATACAATAGTCATCAAAACAAATGTGCAGTGGGTTTGTATAAATGTAAGTGGTAAAAAATATGAAAAATTAAAGCTACATAGTTCCATTTTACAAAACAACAAGCTAAAAAGGTTAAAAGACAAAAACAGAAAAATGACATTTTAATGACATTCAAAAAAATAATCCAGTGAATGCTTCCAAGACAGCATTTCCACCGATATAATAACAAATAAAAAATACTGGCAAGGAGGGATGTCATGAATAATAAATGTGTCACAAAAAGACAAAGATGTGTTTCAGTGTTTTTCTTTTTCTATACAGTGGGTACAGCAATAACAAACTCCTTCAGTGGTTCAAAGCGGAGACCACTTCTGAAACTAAATGCTAGCACACACATCGAGCCATTGCAAGACAACAAGGTGAGCATGGGAGAGAGTCTCACACTATTTTTTTTACCCTTATCCCCCAAATACCACCACCGTTATGAGTAAACACTAAGTTACCTTTCAACATCGCAAGGATTTTAATTTTCACATTAAGCACAAACACAAGTTTTTAATCTTTTTTTTTTTTACAAACATCTGACATGGCAATAACAGAAATCGTGAACGGTCAGTTTATGAAAATTTGCGGTGTCTGGAGGGCATGTGTGTAGGAGGCAGTATCCTGAAATTGGCTTGTCAAGCACGTTAGCTTATGAATGGTATGAAATCAACAAAGTATATCATAACCTCTAAAAATAAGTGCTATTGTTTTACAGCTAAGCATTCTCTAAAAAAATACTGCAAGCTTCTCTTTTCACTCTTCATTTCTGCGTCTTTTTGCTTTATTAGTACAAATCACACCCCCAAAATAACATTTAAATATAGTAAACATGCGGACTTGTCCTTGAAAAGCCTTTCTCTATTTAAATTATGAAAAGAAACTTAAAAAAAAAGACAAAAGTGACTAATTTCTTTGAAAAATGTGATTGTCTTCACCTTCAACACCTGCTTTGAGGAAAACTGTTGCACAAGATCGCCAATGAAAAGGACCCACACAGAACCTGAGTTTCTGCAACAAACTCAAGCTTTTTCATAAAGATATGGAAAAAACAGCATAAGCTAAAGCGATAATGTAAACTGGGAAAGTGTAGCACAGCGCCAAAGACCAAACTCCTTTTTTCTGTTTCCCACCAAATGAGGTTGTTGCAATGTAAACGCTGGTTTGGAAGCAAATGACTGAAAATGTGTTTTATTTTTCGTAACTACCGATAGATAACGTAATGATCAGGATGGATTATTGTACTTAGGGAGAGAGTCAATACTTCTGAATCTCAAGCCCTTTTTTTTGCTTTGCACCTAATGAGGGTGACATTCTCCTCCAAAAGCCCCAAAAGCCAAGAGTCATCATAGCAGAGCGATCGTAAAGGGGTATGAAGGATTCAGTTGAAAAACCTGCCAATTCACACTTCACATACCAACCCCGTCGTTAACTGTAATTAACTGGGTAGTCCATGTCATCGTAGATTAATAGTCAGTTTTACAAATTACATGACATTTCATTTGCTTTTTTTTCCACCAGATCACACGTACAGTACAGTATATGACTTTCAAAGAAGCAAGCATATGATCGACGGACAAAGAGAACACGAACAAAAGAAGCACGCAGCGCTAAAAGGTGGAAAAGAAAAAGGAAAGAGAACAAAGTGGGTTTCTTTCTGTACACGGTTGGAAGGCTGGCAAAGAAGCAAAAGGAGGTGAGGGAGCGATAGAAGCAGCGGACAGGATGAGTGGGCACGTGAGGGGTGAAGGCAAGAGTGGTGGAGGTGAGCCGTTGGTAGTGACTAGCATCACGGGTGGGGTGGGGGTGGGGGTGGGGGGGGTCCTACAGCACACATCACAGGGGACGGCAGGAGATCTAGGGGCTGGAAGACTGTAGGTGAGCGGTGGATGCTCAGCAGAGAAAGTGTTGGTGGCGCCGTCGAGTTGCCTCTTGAGGAGTTACACGGATTGCTCTTTGGGGAAAGTGAAGGGAGCTCGGGGGCCGTGCGCCGGGAAGCTGGTGTTGGAATACATGGGCTCGTTGGAGGGCTGCTGAGCATAGGGATGCTGGGGCAGGAAGGTAACAGGAGGGTAGGTGGGAGCGGGCAGGGACTCGGGATGGGGCTCCGCATTGCAGGCGCGTTGGTAGCTCATGTATTCAGCTGCGTTCAGCTCCTCTGGATGCCTCCCCGGGTCCTACAGAAGACAGAGAAGATAAAAGAAGTACAATGACCACACATCCATGCTCATCATATTCTGAACAAAAAGCCAGAAAAGAAGATTTTGAAAAACTTGTAAACTCATGACATGTATGACAGGAACATTTTTCAGCTTGGCAAATTAAGTTTTTTTAAAAAGAAAACCTTCCACACACCATTGTATTTGCACCATTCTTCCATCACGTTTGAACTGAACTCCCACATACTCCTCCAACAATGATGAACCAACCCCCGACAATATATCCCAGTCACTGTCTGTATATGAGAACTGGACCGAGTGAGTTTGAAATCACCAATGGAAAATAGATTACTACCGACTCCAACAAACTTCAGTTAATTTGGTTGCCCATTTATTATGATATGGGCATCAGCATGTTGGAGCCAGACAATGTCAGTTAGCAGTGATTGGTCCGATTGGTTTAAATTGTCATTTCAATGGCAACCACTCTTGCCAATCATGTTGGAAGACCACGCCTCTTCCAATTTAAAAGCAGGCTCTGTCTTTTAAACATTTTGCACATTTGATGCAAGACCACATACTGTTATTGAGGAATCTGAATGGCCAGTTTATGACTTGGAAAAACTTGCACTACAGAAAATGCGGATTTGCAACAACAAGTTAAAAGGGTTTGCCGGTTAGAATGCTCATTTTGACAAACATATCCATTCATGAATTTTCTTAACCCTTAACCTTAACTTGTCTTGGGGGTGTCACTTAGTCCACTTCTAACTTACAGTCAATGGTTCAACAATTTTTTCATTATATTTTTTTCTGTATGCAAGCTATTCGAATTATAAACTGACCAATCAGATAAACTCGTTAAAGTCGGTGGAGCTGCTGGCCTCCACATCCAGCGTTCAAAGTGTTTGATTGACAGATTTCATGTAACGACTTCCAACAAGTTCAATTCTGATTGGTAAGAGTGGTTGGCAACAAACTATGTGACTCAGACTTAGACTGACTTGGAAAAATCACTGCTACTGATGTCGTCTGGCTCCAATATGGCGGCGTCTATATTGCAAAAAAATGGCAACTAAAAAGAATGAATTATGAAAAGAGCCGATGGTAAGCCATTTCTGCGGGTGACGTCACGCTCACTAGGTCCAGTTCTCAAACCAGTCAATGGAATCGACTCGTTCCCAACACAACAACAACCTTTGAGCTGAGAACTAATGAGCACCACTTCCAGTGTCTCTGGAAAGTTTGCCACTGTTATCGAACCAAACAGATGGAAATTGGGTTTTATTTATTCTGCAACCTCGGATTCAGGAGGAATTTTCAGGAAGATGATTGCTTGCATAATTTAGATGGATTAACCTATTTGGGTTTTTTGTTTTGTTTTTTAATTCTCTATAATGCTAAAAGATCAAATTGTTCAAGCAATTCATAACAGCAGCAGCTGTGGCTTTAAATGGGCCATATGTCTGCTGAGAGAGAACTCTCAGGCAGCCATTTTTAATGGAAGTTCAGCAGCAACGCTTTAACAGTTACTTTCCATGTCAAACAAGTGTGGAAACAGAGGAGGCTCTGACATCTCAGTCTGGATTTTTATCGGGTTGCCTAAATAATTCATTAAATGATTAAATAGATTCAGTAGAGGAGGGGTGTTGCCGGAGTTTTGTGGTGCAATGGGGACTTCTATGTGAACAATGGCAGAAGCAGCCCTTTATCATCCACATCAATAATAAAATGAAACAAAAAATTTTAGAGCAAAGCTACTGGAAAAGCCTTTTGAATGGGATGTAAAGCACTTTGAAAAGAAGTGCAGCTTCCCTGGATTACTGTGACCTGAATGACTGAGAGCCTGCGTCTTACAGATGCCACATGCAGACAGAAATCTTTGAGGCATTCTTCCCACCAGACTTTGTAGAAGTGACTCGTTTGCATTCCTGCCACAATCAATCTTTGCAAAACAAGAGTGCCCATTGTTCTGCCATTGCATCACAAAGCTTCAAGGGTCCATTGTTTGACAGCTCATCCGACGAGAAGAATGTTGTGCTTCCAGCTCAAATGGCAAAGCAATATTGGCTTTAGATCTTTAAGGAGCTTTGCACGCTGAGTCTCTCAGGGTGTTTCTCAACATGGAGATGATCCTGGGAGTCCAGTTACCTGACTGTAGGACACCAGGGGTGGTTGTCCTATTTTACAGAGCAGAGAAAGTTATGAGTCTCGTGTTGCTGCTGTGTTTTGAAGGGAAATTGTTAAAGACATAAAGGCTGATTTAATGTTATAAATCTTGCTTTTTTAAAATGAATTACGCCCCTGCATGCATCGGTGTAGGAGGGAAGGAAGATTTTCCTGGGATGATAATTGCATTTTTGTTACTTAATTTGCTTCCTCCTCCTTCTTGTCAGAGTGAAATTGGTCATTGAAGGTTTTAAATCTGGGCTTCTGATTGAAAACATGACTGTTGAGCCAAAACCAATGCTTCAAAATCCTTAAAAACACTGTAGATGAATACCTCAAAGCACAGAATTCATTTTTCATTGTTTCAAATTTTGAGGGACAGTTTAAAGTTTCTTTTATAACATCGTGATTTTTTTAAATCTTTTTGTGGTTACGTACCTTTCTAGACTGTTTATAAAAACCTATACCTTTGATTTGAAGATGCTAATCTTCTGTAGAGGGATAACTGTTTATATGAACGTATACTTGCAGGGTTCTCAAAGTTGGAATAGTTACACATGTATCTGTAGACTAATATTTGGTTTTCAGATTCTCTTCTTGCTCATCTGCAATTGTGTACCTAGAGACAACAGTGGGTTCCACCTCTGAACCCTAAACCAACTAAAGCACAGCAAGTGTGTCATGCCCTTGGAACCAATCAGAGGAGGCCTAGCTTCAGCAAAAGTGAAAATTGATCCAATGTGGACAGTTTCAGGCAGCATCCCTTTACAATGAATGCTATGTGACCATTTAAAAAAAACATTCTGATGTAAAAACAGACAAATTTAAGAGAAATAGAATTTGACACTGCATCTTGAGTCAATTGGCCTGACCTGCATGAAAGCTGCAAAAGAAGATTATACAATAGATTTGAAACTATGTTACAGATACCTTTTAACAGCTTTGGACTATAATATTCACTTAATGCTAACTTTGGGGTAAAAATAAGAAGAGCTAAGTTGTCATATAACACAAAGACAGGGTTGTTTAAGAATTCTGATGGTGTACAAGTGACGAAATTCATCCAAAGAACAGAAAGTGTTGGACTCTCAAGCTTTTCGTCATTCTTTCAGCTGCACAGTTGAAGTTTGGCCACAAAAAAGACGTTTCTAAAGGACGCTGACCCCAAACACTCATCAGAAACTGCTGTTATGCTGAAAAGTCAAATAATAAACAGCAGTAGGTCTGCCTGCTGGAAGTATGCTGATAGCATAAACATGTTAAGGAAGAACAGATGAGAGTAACGCATGAAAAAAAAAGTTTTACAGAAGCTTTTGTTTTGAGTTTCTTTGTATGACTTACATTCTGTTTTGATTTCAGAGAAACCACATTAAATGGAAACCTTTCTTTTCTTTTTGAACTCCATAAACTCCTTCCTAGAGGAGACCAGTTCAAAGAAATCCCAGAGAATCTTCTTTTGAAGTATATTTTCAGGAAAATAACCATTAAAGCTTTTTAGAAACCCCCTTACACAGCGAGTTTCCAATTTTAAAAGGTAGAAAAAAAGAACACAAACATCTGTCATCCTGTTTTACTCAACAAAGTTTTCTTCTTGGAGATACATTGCATTTTTTTTTAGCTCAAATAACCAGATGGAATGATGAAATGACTTTAAAAAACGTGCAAAATAAAAGAATGAAAATGGAAGAAGACTTACGGATGTTCCTCAAGCATCTCTACATCTACGTAAACGATGAGTCCGACTCTAAAAATGTGGTGTAGGCAAGAAAACCACAACAAAACTTTAACTTATTGTATCCACAGCACAAAACATGCACTCGTGGATGTCAGTTTAACACACACAAAAAAAAACCTGCCAGATCACAACATGGAGAATATTGAACATGAGGAATGAGTCCAAGAATTCAGAAACTGCATTCAGGTGAACATGTGGATAAAAAAAATGGGTGAAACCTGGTAAATCACACAGTGAGGGATGATAGTGACACGACTACAGCAGAGCTGAAGAAGACAAATGAGAGGAGAGGAGAGGTGAACATGTATGAAGATAAGCTTTCATGCACAGCCACAGATGTGCAAGAAAACTGCACATGATCTGCATTTTGGAGACAGTGAGAACAGCAAAGCTAATTTTTGTTGACGCATGGAGGATCTTCCACAAAAGTTTTGGGTTTGCTTCTCTTGTGTTATGTTTTGAACATTGTTTTGACTCAATGGTAGGTGGCTCTAACTCAACTTCTTGCAATTTTAATTTCTGCAAGTCAGAAAGTGTGTGACATGTGATAGAACTTTATGAGGGCTCATGATCCAAGAACTTGAAAAAGGGCTGATTGACGTCATTGCCATACGTCCAACGTATTTTCTACGAATATTTCTACAAATATTTTTCTTAATCTGCTATACTTCTTCACAGGGTTGCCGGAGCCTGTTGAGCAAAGGGAGGGTACCCTGGCAGGTCGCCAGTCTGTTGCAGGGTACACAATCAATGCCACACACACTCACACACCTAGTGACACTTTAGAGTAACTCATTAACATATAAAGCCCATTTTTCGATGGGGGGGAGAAAGCCGTATTCCTGGTAGAAAACCCATGCATGCACAGGGAGAACATGCAAACTCCACAGCTGAGATTCAAACCAGGGCCTTCACGCTGTGAGGCAAGTGCTGACCACTACACCACTGTGAAAAAGGAAATAATTTGAATCCTTTATCAACCCTAAAAGTTCAACTTTAATGTTTCATCTACAGACTCAAAAGCATCCAGCTGCTGGCACATGAATGACTTGGTTTCATTCTAGAGTTGAGCGTTTCAAACTAATGCTGTGGCTTCAAAGTGGTTTTTATGCAAATCCTCTGAATTGATTTGTTTGTGGTTGTGAGTTTGTTGTGCATAACAACAGTTACAGTAACAATCTGAAAGCACAAACGTTGTGTTTGGTTTGTGTTCCGACAGAAGTCCTTGTAGCTTTAAAGCTAAACTAAGAGCAGACTGCGGTGAACGTTTACTGCGACGACACAGGAGCAGCTATGGTCGTTTGCATTTCCTGGCCCTTTCATTTTTCATCGAAGGAGGGAACATTTGCACATTTCTTAAAATGTCAGGGTAATCATTTATGAAAAATGTAGTATCATGTCGATAAATGGACAGTTTTATTTCACTCCACACAGGGTGACATTTTAGAGATGCTCTTTTAAAGTGCCCATTCTCCAGGTTTTTCTCAGAAGATAGAAAATAAAGAGATGATCTTAGGGGGTGTGGTCTTGAAGTTCGTCTATAAACTAAAGGTTATTTTTCCTTATGTAACTGGGAAAACCAAAGTTTTTGCAAAATAAAATCTCTCTACGGATTAAATGTTTCTATAAAATTTTACAGAGCTGTATCTTCCTGGTTGTGTTCATCAAAATAATTTGAAAGTCTAAGCAGTGCTGTTAGTTGGGTAGCTTTTGTTTGTCCATACATTTTTCATGGCTGCGGTCTGTTTCACCTCCACTGATCCTACGCTGTGTTACTGCAGAGTTTCTCCATAAAAACTCTGGGCAGCGAGCCCAGGCGTTTTGATGATTTAGGTTATTGGCCTTTCTGACAACCTCTTATGGTTTTGAAAAGAAATTAAATGCAAAGAAGGTCTTTAATGGAAGACGTTTGGAGATTTATTCAGATTTCAAGAATTACACCAGCTCCGGGCCGGAGTTGTGATTATCTCTGTCATTATCTTCAATAACAAGAAATGAGCTAAAATGAATGCCAAGAATAGATCGTTATAAAAATTCTTGGCTTGTAGGAAATGAAAAGTAAAAGAAAAAAGAGGGTAAAGAGCTCGACTTTAATGGAAATTCTCAACAATAAATAGTCATAAGACACATTTTTAGGGCATATTTCAGTGAACACATTTTAGAAACAATGTCAACAGCATCAGTGAGCAGTTTAGTCTTTACATTTTTATGTTAAGGTTTGGGCTCACAACAACATATAAAAAAGTTAATTTTAAACACTAATACTGCATAAATATAATAGTTTAATTATTGTCATACAATTGGTAACTGCCTTCGTGTTGTTTCCAAGAAACCACTTTATTATTGATGGAAATAGCTTTTAAATGAAACACATTTTTTTCAATTATCACATCCAACAGGAAATATTTCAGACAAAACCGATTTTCTTTCACTTATAAACTAATGGAAAAAAAGAGAAACACATCATAAGATGACAGCGGTGAGTTATTTTTCATGTCAAAATGTTATTTGTTGAATCGCATTTTTTTAATTTCCTCAGCAGGTTAGGGTGAGCAGATTTTCATGCACTCAATACATATAACGAATAACATTTTATTATGTGTTACAGTCAAGTCTTCATATTTTGTTCCTAAAACGACACAAACTTGGGAAAACACACAGTACAAAATGTTGCAGTTCCGCAAATGACCACTAGGGGCTGGCTGAATTAACTCCCATGTAAAAATTTTATGTGCAGAGGATTTTAAGCTGAATTTAGTTTGTAATTGTATTTATTGTTTTGTTAGGGCAGTGACAGGGTTGGTTGGTCAAGCAGGAAGGGGCTGTTGAGTTGACCCCCTCGCCCCTGCTTTTTTCCCCATTAAAGGGTCTGTATCATGCTTTTCTTAAAGCTTTCAGAGTAAACTATATCCATATTTATGATAATATATTACCTTTGGCAAACTAAAGACTAAAGAGGGAAATAAGACTTTCCCTCCTTGTGGGTGTCGCCCTTTTCATGATGTCGACCTAGAGTCTGCCTCAGCAGTGTGCCTGTGTCTTGCCACCGAAAACAAACATCATCTGAAATGTTTTCAAAGATGGGCATCCATATTGTTCATATAAAAGGAAAGCGTTTAGCTGATCACCGCTTGCTCCATGGAGAAAGTGTGTTTGTGTGTTAGCCTGGGGGCGGTGCTGACACAAGGACTCTTCCTGGATGGGGCTGGTCCTCACTTATCTACGTCACAATGTGAGAAACCGCTTGTTTTTGTGAGTTGGGAGGAGCTGGTGCTCAGAGCGCAGGTTTTTAGAAGAAAGAGCAGTGATGCATGGATCAAAATACTACTTTGGGGTAGTTTTTTTTGGTGAGGAATTAACATTATAATACACTTATAAAAGCTCAAAAAAGTTGCATGTTGTAGGACCTTAAACCTCTTGTCTCCATCTGCAGAACAAACACAAGCTTAAGCTTTATTTACATGCATCGCTACAGGGTTTTCGTTGTCTGGGTATAGATGAATGTTAAGAAGAACAGCCAGGAGCGCAGGATACTCATGTGTGTCTATCATGATAATATAATGTAACTTGCATGCACCTATGATATGAGGATGATGCTGTCGTATGGTGGCGTTATGCCACACTCTCACTGTTGGTAAGGTTTGAATACTGGCTCCCTACTGACTACGCACAAATACTATGTACAGTGTGTGCAGATAATACATAAGTGCCGTGGGTGAGACGCAGACACACCGCCGAGGTTGACGTCACGGAATAGCACCCACGAGGACAGAAAGACGGTGCCTCAGAGATCGAGTTGTCTTAGTTGCGGGTAGGAAAATGAGGTTAACAAAAACTCATGTTCAATAAAAAATGTGTTATTTTGTGTGCCAAGGGTAATTTCGTATCATATATTTGGATATTGTTTAAAATAAAAGGCTTAAGAAAAGCATATAGGTCCTTTGAGACTTTAGGGATTTCCAGTATTTTACAATCTACTGCCAAGGGTGCAACCTAAAGGTGTAGGTTCCTAAATAAGTAAATAGGTGTGTCAGGAACTGGTGTAGGACCAAAAATGCATGAGACTAAACAGAAACTAAAATATTTACTAAAGAAACTCAAACATAAAAAAAAAAAACTATGGAGAAACAAAACCGGTGACAAAGAAAAAAGCAGAAATGATGACCTGACAATGAGGAAATGAATACTAGACACTTCTATCGTACTCTGCTAAAAAATGATCTGAAATTGTGTCAATAATGCATCTTTGTCTTCTAAAAGCTCAGGAGAGTTGTTCATGAGACACCGCATCTCCAGTATGTTCATTCAACAAATCTAGCAATTGCCAGGCCAGGTAATAAATAAAAGGTGGGCAGATGGCCAAGGAAAGCCAGTGTGGCAAACTAGCTAGTAGATGCAGACCTGCAGGAAGGCCTGTCCAACCTGACAAGGAGGTCTGACAAGAAGCAGGCCTGGAGAATCTGTCTGAGGACCACAGCAGCTGGAAAAAGACTCTAGAGGTGGAGGTCCAGAGTAGGACAGAAATGAAAGGACAGCACAGACAGTAAAGAGCAGAACCCCCCCCCCCCCTCCCCACCAGATGTGACCTTCACCTGAACAAACAGCAACAGAACCTGCCAATCTAGAGCAGGACACTGCAGCACAGCAGGAGCTGCAGCGCAGCATCAGACTGAGTTAAATTCCACCGTCACTCCAGGCAAACAAAGGTCAACAGCATGCACATATGTACACGTACAAATGCCAGTGTACATGCAGAAGTGAGCAGGCACGTGTGCTGAGGAGACAAACAGTGTTCCTGAATGTGGCTGCAAAAGAGAGAAGCCAAACACGTCTTAAGTCAGGTTTTTTTTAAGCTTTTCTCCCTGCTGTCACCCTTTGCTTCTTCAACAGGGGAATTTTACAAAAAAACGGTGATCTGTTAGTCACTCTTAAAGACCCACTCGGATGCAATTCGTTTTTCCTAGTGTTTTTAATATGTTCTTGTGGCATTTTTCTCATGATAGAGGACATATATGGCTTCATCCCAAGAGAGTGTCCAACTTTTCAGAAGCCACCTAAAATCCGGCTTAAAGTCAAACAACAAACAGTTTGCATGAACTGCATGAACCCACAAATGTCAATATTGTATGCCACCATTGGATGCATGACTGTTGGAATGGTTCTGGTATTATAATGTATCAATTGACATGTCATTTTTGTGTAGAGACCACTCTATTTTACCCTTCAAATCTTACTGATCCTACTTATTTTGTATTATCAGTCATTCTTATTGTCGGTTTTATGTGTTGTTGTTTGTTGTTGGCAAATCTACAACTTACCCAGAGACTGTGGTATAAAATTTGATTTGCAGCTAACATTGGCACATTTACCAAAATGTTCACTAATGTGTTCTGTCCCTGTTCAAATACAAATTACATAAAAAAAATAAATGAAACTTAAAATTGGATTTATGGGCATATTTTTTATATATATTTGATACATTAGTTATTGTGAAAACATGTAGTCAAAGATCTCCTACTTATGGGTGATGGGAAGGTGGGCGGGGTTGCTTCACATCAATATTCCTGCCCAAAGCTCAGAGTTAACTTTCTATTGAACTATTGCTGCTTAACAGAAAATAAGTCCTAAAAAGGTTGTTGGATTTTGGCTAAAATGGTCATAGTCATAATTAAAAGACGACTGCTTCTACAATAGACCAAAAGATTATGGGAGTGGTTCTTTAAGGCCTGATATTAACCTCCATCAAGAAGAATTGGACATTTTGAAAAGGTCTGAACTCAAGTGGATGAACAATTCTCATAATTTCAGCTCAGTTTGGTGTTGATTGGCCTTTATACCACCTCGAAGCAACGTCCATTGCAAACAGGACCTTTTATGAATAAACCCATTCGAATTTCACAGCTCAGCCTTAACCTGCAGCTGACCCTGTAAATACAGATGACCTGTAAATACCATTAAATATGGTGCTACATAAAGAATGACAGCTGTCCAGGAATTGTTGAGTGCTCTTCTAAAAATCGTTTTCTACCACAAACCAGCATTGACCTTGAATCTCCTGCCCCTGTCAAGGTTCAAATATACATTTATTCTGAGAAACATTATCTGACATGGTTCTGTGTTCAAGGCTCAATAATTGTTTTGCATGTGGCAATGATTACCAGGAACCTCTACTTAGAATGTAAACGGAGAAATCTAAGGCGAAGCCAAAACTCCTGTTTGGACACAATTTCACAGTAATGCAACGAGTTACAAGATTATTTTAAGGATACATTTAAGGAAATTATTTAAGTTTTATCATCTAAACTTACACTGGTAACTTTTTTTATTGATTGTTTTGAGCCGTTATGTCCCAAATTAGAAGTTAGATTTGCTCCTATCTTTAAATGAAGAGTAATTGGATTTATTGACCTCACTCTTTTGATTTATATCCGCACCATCTGAGCTGTGGGCTGCATTCACCCAAAAATCAAAAGACATGTCAGGAGCTAGATGTAAATCAGCAAGCCAATCAATGGGGCAGGTTTTAAAAGTCTCGCTTATGCAAACATTTCCTCGCCACACTTTTTCCACATGTACGTGCAGCAGGCCAACGCCAGAAACCCGATTCTCTACGTTTTCCATCAGCATTGAAACTGTTCTCTGACTAGATTTCCTTAGTTGCAAAAATGAGTTTGAAAGAAAAATGGCACCTCATTTTTTTCTCCACTAAAGTGAACAAACATGCAGACGAAGGAGCTTCAAAGGCTTCATTTTTGTGTTGCACTATTTCTACCGCTGTGGTAGTAAAAAGGATGTTTGTGTCAGTGTGAGCTGGTTTGAAGACCAAGTTAAAGCTGCGGGCGGCATTCACTTGTCCTTGCCTCTGCCAGCCCCCACCCCTGTCAGGCCCCCGAAGCCACAACTGAGGACACAGTTTACAATCCTTTTGAGCTCCCAAGCCTTTGATCCAGCATGAAACTGCTCTCCTTTTGTGTTTTTTGATATCTCCGTTTTATTGGTTGCATTTCCTCTTTGGTTCACTTGCAGTCCCTTTATTTATTTATTTATTTTTCAAAAGTAGTTTCTTGATAATTTTTTCATATAAGTTAGATTAAATATCACTTTGTTGTGTTGGTTATAAATACAGTTGATTCTGTTTTGTTGTGAAATGTGCTTTGTCATGTTTAAATTCAAAATGGCTGCCTTTGTGAGGCTGATGAACTCTGAAGCTATGACTTTAGTGTATTTGACATGCATTTAGTCCATGGTGTTCACACTGGACAAGCAGGGAGGGGCTTCTTCTTCTATTTCCTTTTATACTGTTAACTAGCGCGTGTCTACTGGTTAAGAGGCTTGGTGCAAAATGTCGCAGTGGTGCAAATCTTGTGAATCTTTCTCCAGACCTTTTCTTTCACAGCTCTGTTCTGATATATGAAAGAATTGGTTTAATTTAATTCTGGCTGGGCACAAACCGCAATAATTAAAATGTCCTATCAATTTTTTCACACAGGTGGCACTTCCATGAGTTAAAAGTGCCATGCCACTGCCAAATCCAAGACTCTGGTTGGTCAAGGTTCGACCTTGTTTAACTTGCAATGCATGTTCAGTGGCCACGCATGTTGTATCTAGAACCCAGAAACGGTCGTATAAACATGCATTTCTATGTGTGATCGCGAGAGTTCTGAAAGCAGAAGCCCAAAACAGGCATTTATGAGCGATTCATAGACTTTCCATAAAAATGGTTGCTGGAACGCGCTTTGCCTAGGGGGGTGTGAACGCAGCTTAAAGGCCCGTACACACCGGGACGAATATTCGCCAGGCGTCATTCGCCAGCGTTTTTCGCCACGTTTTTTGTGTTCACACCCAGGCGATTTTCGCTGACGATGAGCCGAGCGAACATGCAATTTCATTCCCTGACATTAGATGGCGCTTAATGTAAAACAGAAACACTCCTGTACACAAGGTGGCGCTGCGCAACTTTACGCTTCTTAAAGTCGCTTTTCACTCAGAAGAAGAGAGCAAGTATTTACGCGCTTGTCAGAATAATACAAAGAAAACATGAATATTTCAAGCACCAGTAGCTCCAACTGGTGCTTGGTTCGGGGATATTTTAGAATGTCCGTCATTATTTCCTCGCGGCAGTGTAGACGCTACTCGGCGTCTATCTTCTTCGCTTGTATGTGTGCTCAGCAAGGCAGTTTTGTGTTTGAGCGCCCCCCAGTGGTGTTTTACTGTAACTTCAGAAGCTCCAGACACGTGTGCAAAAGCGCCATTTTCATTGGTCGAATAGATTTCGACGCGAGGCGTCAAAAAAAAAAAAACGAACCCGAGGCATTTTTTTTTTGCTGCTTTGACGCGTGGCGTTTCTTCGCGTCGGTGTGCACACTCTCATTGGTGCCCTTTGTTTAGTCAGAAGGCGTTAAACAAATTCGTCCCGGTGTGAACGTAGCTTCAGGCTTTCTGCCATTGTGGCATCCTTGGGGCTGATGAAAATGAGCGCCAATAGGAAAAAAGATTAATATCTATACCACAGTAACACTGTTCAAATCAAATATAACTTCATTGCATTTATTTGTTTTCAAACAGAGCTCAATTGTAGCTGAGTTCCTGCTTGTGAAGGGAAATTCACAGTTCTAATCGAGGTCGCCTTAAATTTCAGCGGTCAAATCCATGATTGACATTTGATTAATTCTTAATGTAAACAGTTACACTTTGTTGAGTGACTGTAAGTGAAACTACAAAATGAGATCTTTTTAATGGATGACAACATCACAACCTTTTCTTTAATTTTTTAGCTTTTTTCTGGGCGGAGGGGCACAGTGATTGTGTTAAACAAAAGAACTTTGCTGTTTTGGCCAAACTTTGACTTCAAATGGTGTTTCTAAAGGTCAAAAGTTGAGGTTCTGATGGATGTTGCATTAGATGTCAGAGGTCAAATCCATGATTGACTTATAATTATACTTTAACCTCTTAACCCTTGTGCTATCCTAGGCACTTTAACGTTGGCAGTTGGGTCATCTAGACCCACTAGACAGTGCTCTGAACCTTTTTTCTTCAATGATTTGTGATCTTCACTGGTGTTCATGGATTACTTGAAATCTTTGCACCTTTATCCACCTTTGTCATGGTAGGGAAAACACGTCAATGGAAGGGCGGGGTCATCTAAGATAGCACAAGGGTTACGACCTGGTGTCCACATACATGGACATCACATTTTGGGTTGTATTAGTACTTAACTCTGCTTAACTGGGGCACTGTGACTACGTGTGTAGACGGTTAGTTCCACTATTGCCTCAAGTCTTAAGAGGTTAATGTAAACAACAGTTACTTTGTTTAGTGACTGACGGTAAAACAACATTTTTCTTTAGCTCGAGGATCTCATTGTGATAAGATCCTCTAATGAATGAAGACATCATGAAGCATTTTGAAATTTGAACCACTTGTTTAGCTTTTTTCACATTGATTGTGTTGAACAAGATAAGCTTGCTATAATAGTGCAAACTTTGACTTCAAATGGTCTTTCTAAAGGTCAAAGGTTAAGCTAACGGTAGGCCTTTTGGCGCCTATTAGACCACATCTTCCTCTTTTGCTGTAATCACAAACCAAGACTCAAGATGGCACTGTTTCCAAAGGTCAGAGGTCAAAATCAAAAGTGGTTCTTCAAGTCAAAACTGGAAAATCACACGCCACATGTCGTAGGAAGAGATCAGCCACAACCATATGTGTTTGCCGCTGAAAGCGAACACAAAGGCATAAAAAAAATAAAAAATAACTGAGAGCCACTGCGATCCTCAGAGTGGAAACTCAGATTCATCATTTGCTTTGACGAAACCAAACAGGTTTTGTAACTGAGCCCGCGCTGTTTGCCACAGGTCGACTTGTGGCGGCGGACAGTTTACAAACACGAGAACAATGGCAGAAAATGGTTGGAAATCCAACAAAGTAGCTCACTCCAACAACTTTTAACCCAACTCTGCACTTTCACGGGCCCCTCAAAGAAACATCCGCCCACTCTGAAGAACAGAACCACCGAAAGGAAAGAAAAAAAATGTTTTTAATCCACAAAACTAGAAACAGTGAAATGGCAGTGACCTCAGTCAGAGCGCCACCTTTGCCAAAGCTTTTAGTTTAAATGAGGTCTTTTGTCTGACTGTGCAAATGTGAAATAAAAAGAAAGAACCTCTTGAATTTAAAGAAAATTTTACTTTAAAAATCGATGCAGGATTTGAATGAAGTCTGAGCTCATTTGAATCATGACCTTAGAGAAGCATTGCCCAAACAAGGCTTCATGTTTATTAATGGCAAGCGAAAATATCAAACAAATGTAAGAAAAGGGACTAACTAAAAAGATGCTCAATTTTATTTTTAAATCAGAAAAAAGGCTCATTTAATTCATTTTATTTAAGTATTTCTTTTACATAAAAAGCCAATTCATAACCCATGTTTTGTAAAGATGTGAGATAAAAAAGGAAAATAAAGACTAAATCAAGATTTTTTTTTATTGAAACGTTTTTTCTTTTTAACAACAAAAATTTGAATATTTAACTTGGCTCCAAGAATACAGCGGTGGTTGAAATTCTGCAGAAATTCATGGCCTCACAGCTGCATTCACACAAATTGAAACCCTAACAACAAAAACGGTCTGCAGGAGGGTAGAAAGAGCCGGAAGATTCCCTTATTGTTCCCTTGGATTCTCTTATTTTTTCCTCTTTGTGAAAACCATTTTAGTCAAGTGCAGATGTCTAGTTTTACATTTGCTCCCATTTATCCAGTCCTTAACCTTTTAACACCAGAGCTTTAGCTCCAGTTTTGACCTTCTTTCGACTACCGTAACTCTTCAACCGTACGTAATTAACGTAATTCCACAAGTGAAGCCTTGTGCAGTCATGCAACACTTTACGTTAGTGATGTGTTGCAAAGCCACTTCTCTGCATGTCAGAATCAGCTGATTCACTGTGATTGCATAAACCAGTGGTGTCAGAATCCAGGCCATGACATGTCCAACATGTTTTCCAACCAACCTGCCATTCAAGCGCCTATTTGCCTAAACACATCTGATCCAGGTAATCAGCTGCAGATAAGGTTGAATTTCTGTAAAATCAGCAGGAGGCCAGAGTTTAACAGAGTTAAGGTCAAAGAGCAGGTGTTATTCAAGTATTCCTTTTATCATCTCTGGTGTTAAAGGCCCAAAAATAACTCAATAAGTCCAGAAATTAGAAATATTTAGAGTATGCTTATCTTGAAATGTAAAAAGGCTGAGTTGGAAAATTCAAAATAGTTGATTGGTTGAGCATTTGCAGCCCCATCAAAGTGATAAAATGTGATTTGTGTCAGTAGTCAGGCATTCAATTACTTTTTTTGTGTGAATCAAAATAGGTTTCATTACCAACTGAAGGCTTCAGACGCCTTTATTTGAACTGACCCATCCTCCAAAGAAGACTCAAGGGTCCACCTTCTTCCATGATTCTAATAAAACTGCTTTCGTCTGACACCTCAGATTTTACCCACAAGATAAAATGTCCTTTGGGGGGTTATGTGGAGCCAATATTGACTGTTGTGGAGGGGGGGGGTTATTTAAGGATGCCTGGAGCTCAATTCTTGAAATTTCCCAAACAGACTACTTTAAATGCTCTACTCTTTGTCTTTCTCCAGACTCAAAATGTTGTAATTTTAAACGAGTAGCCTTAACACTGGTGTGTGAACCTCAGTCTCACTTTGCTTCTGTTGCAACCTTTCATGCGCTTTGGAGCATCTCTTGCGCAGTTATACAATTTCTCACAGTTCTGCTGTTGGTGGGACTTGAGTCTGGGGAAACACTCGAGTGGATGTTACAAAAAGTACTGGAGTTTTTCAGTACAACTGGAACTTCCAGCCGCCCGGAAAAGCAACTGAGTGTAAAGTGCTGGCATTTTGTGACCCCCGACTACAAATGAGCCAAAATCTGTGATAAATCTATGACACTATGATCAAAACACTGACTAGAAGAGATGCCGTCATGCTCCTCCACCATGCAGATCTCACTCATCTACTTGGGCCTATCTGTTCTTCCTTGAGTTTGTGCTTCTCACCTGGTTCCTCCTAAACAGAATTCCAGTTTGTGCTTGTTAACATGGTTGCTCCAGCCTGTGTGGAGGTTCAAGTCAGAGCCACGTTGAAGACCATGTTTATGTCCTTGACCACATTTCCTGTTAAGTCCAAGTTACTGCCTGGCTTCCTCCCTAATCAACTGTTGGATTTTATTTCTGGATTTCTTTTTCGTAGATTCCTCCAAAAACCTCAGTGGAAACTACAAATCAGGCAGACTTCTTCATATTCTTCCAGGAGGATTAAAACTTTCCTTCTCTGGATCCAAATTCCTTTTCCTTCTGCCACCATCTTCAGGAGAGATGAGGAGGAAGTAGTAAAGTTAACAGAGACTCAGTGTATCAGTGCACTTATCTCCCATAGTCACTGCACATCCATCCTTAATCTGCCAAGATCCTGTCCATGTCTTTTATTCAGAATCAACATATAGAGCTTATTTGTCTACTGTAACCCTTGTGCTATCCTAGGCACTTTAGCATTGGGAGTTGGGTCATCTAGACCCAGTAGACAGTGCTCTGAACCTTTTTCTTCAATGATTTGTGATCTTCACTGGTGTCCATGGATTACGTGAAATCTTTCCACCTTTATCCACCTTTGTCATGGTAGGGAGAACACGTCAATGTAAGCGTGGGGTCATCTAAGATAGCACAAGGGTTAAGGCTCAGTCATGACTGCCTTAGGGCTGGATATGGGATGTCAGTTGGGCTGCATAAATGGATAGATCTACAGCAAACACTTAGCAAGGGTAATTAGGCATGAAGTAGATAAGATGCAGGACGGATTGTCAAGTTTTTTGATCCAACTCCCAAATCCTACAGACAGCGCAAGGGGCCCATCTATGGTGTTTACGTGATAAGGGCATGTTCCTCACGTGCACCCTGACTGTTACGTTACAGTCACATTATCCACGGCAACGCGTGTTCAAGCAGCAACTTCCAATGGAAGTACCAACCGTTTGAAACTTGATCACAAAGGAGAAGTTAATATTTGTGGTTTGTGGCTGGCTGGAAGTGTATGACACCAAGTCTTTCATTATTGGAAAAGAGCTGTGAAAGAAAAAGCCGGGAGAAGGATTTACGAGATTTGCACCGGTTTGACATTTCACACAAGCTTCTTCCAACTGTAGGTGTCGCTAGTGAACAGTAGAAAAAGAACCTGGACTGCTTGTCCAGTGTGAAAACTACGTGCTAAAAAGGCATTCAAGAGTGGCCGTTTTTACGCCATCTTGACCGTCTGCCGCGTACCCGGTGTGAATGTTGTATCATAAAAATAGGAAATAAGACAACAGAGGCTTAGTTTGTGTGGGCATCCCTGCTGCATTTGCATGGAGTCAGTAAGGGACCAGTACTCATCCTTTACTGTCAAGGGCTTCCTATGTTAGCATCAACTGTAGGTGATAAGCGAGTGCAACTTCCAATAGCCCAACGCATATTTTACAACACACTAACCACACACACGACAATCTCAAGGTCTAACTTCATGACGCCCTTTGAGGTTCTTAAGCTTCAAAGGAACTGCAAAGCACACCTATGCTCCCCTTAAGATGAAGCTGCTCCTCTGCACGACCTTTTGCTTGCAACACTCGTAAGAATCACCCCCATATGAGTGCGTATGACCTAAGTCTTTAGTCCACCTTCATTTGTTCTCAGTAACCTTTTGCATTTTTCAATTTTTGATGCTACACAGACTCATAAAGACAACCCAGAAGCCGTTTTGGCAGCAGGCAGTGACCCAGAGAAAGCGATGCAGCGATGTTTGTTTGTGTTTTTAATTTAATTTGCAGTCTGCTCATGAGACTTTCTCCCCGCTGCATGTTCCTTGTAACAGGGAAATGTTTTTTTTTTCTTTTTAGGAAGTCAATACTCCTGATCCCCCATCAGGATTAAGAGACGGTGCTTGTCTGCTAATTTGTAAAACTGCAACAAACAATCACTGTTGCCATGCTGTGGTGTCATCTCCTATGTAGCTTTTAATTAGCTTCTTTCTCCAAGCAGCAATAGCTGTACTGTTGAAAGTGCATCCTGGACTACTGATGTTCCTTCAGCCATCTTTGATCTAACATGTTTGCTTTTTAGATTAGAAAGTGTTATTAGGTTTGGGGAAAAAGCCCAGAGAATTTTAAGAAAGGATTTTCATTTTGTTAAAATGTAACCTCAAACTGTTTTTCCTTTGAAGTCTAACCTCACACGGTGTTGAGGATACGATTTCCTGAGTTGTGTGCTGCCGTCAAACTGTCGACAGCGTTTGTTTGGCACGAAAAATTTAGCTCATCTCCAAGGGAGCAATTATATTCTGAAAACATCTGCAAATCAGACAACTGTAAGTATGATACAAACCGTCTCCTGGCAACCAGCTGCTCCGTCTACAGCATGAATTAGTGCTTAATTGTCTTTCGTTTTGCTTTAAAACACACCAGTATGAGTATCCACAAGATCAGTTCTGGTTACTCAGCTGTATTACGGTTAGACTGATTCAGAGGGTGTGCATGTCACTGGACTCCAACTTCTGCCTTTTTATGTGAAATTCCCCAAATTAACTCAACAACAATTTCCTGCAAAGCAACACATTTTTACATCTTCACACACAACAGTGCACCTTTACTCCCTTGAAACAAATGAGTCTATAAATGAAAAGACACCTGCTGCTAAAAGTGTCTGATTAACACACAGCGTTATGCTCATTTCTCCACAATCCACTTTGAGAGAAGCCTCCAGAGTCCCCTGCAGAATTGCTCGCCTCGTGGATCGCCATGGACACCATGCCAAACAGTGTAGCAACAAGACGATCTGCAAGCATTAATCCTGTTTTTTGCACATTGTGTGAATAAGACTTGAAGTGGGGGTAGAAGGGTGTGTTTGAGAGCGGCGGATAGATTTTCTTGTGGGGTTTAGGTGACACACAGGAGCTCAATCTTGCGAAAGAAAAGGCATTTCTCTCTGGTATCAATCAGCGCTGATGAGAGGTGTAATCACTTGAGAAAAACCTTTCAAATGTTGGGAATCTTCACGCAGTATTTGACTGGAAATACAGTAACTTTGTGATTTGATGGTGGGTGAGAAAGTATCTGCTTCTTTTCTGGTTGGTCACAAACAGGACTATTTTGTAAACCGCAAGGGTTCTTGCGCAGAAAAATTAGTGAAATTCTACCCAAGTCAAAAAATCTTTCTAAGAAACACATCAAACTGGCATCCAGATTCTGCTAATTCACAAACAGATGAATTAGCAACGTTATGAATGGTTCCTTCCGAGAAGCTATGAAGACATTTTTTGTTGTTGTGGAACCATATCAACTACCATAACAAACGTATAGAGGGAACTCCAGTTCCACCAAGAACTGATTCCAGACCATCAGAAAAAGGAGAGCAGTGTTTGCAACATTAACAACATCTGGTATATTGACTATTTTGTGGATGGATGTAGGTCTCTTTGCATCAGGAGTCAAACAGACAGCATTTCATGTAAAAGCAAATAGTCAGACCTAAAAATGGTGGTGGAAGTATGATGGTTTGATTTTTCCAATCTGAAATGCTCTCAAACTTGATTTGGAAGATAATAATATTTTAAAGTCCCTCTTCGATCATCTTGTGATCTATTTTCAAAGTGTCCTGTTCTAGGACATAGTTTCTGTAGAGCGGCAGAATTTCATTGGAAATTCACCTCTGAGTTGTGGGCAAGACTGTTGGTGCAAAACAACCCCGTCCCCCTTTCCCTTCCCCGTTGCTGAGAGTTCTCTGTTTACATTCTTTCCCACAAGCTTACCGCTCCTCACCCCCCCGACCTAACATTACGGGTGCAAGAAAAATGGTGTGCAGTAACGGAGCCATCCAGCTGTACAGTTTTGAGTCAGATGTCAGCTCAGACCAGGAAAACAAAGACTTAAATGGACCTACTTCACAATTTGAAAAAAGAAATACTCAGAAATGCAATTTTAATCACAATGTGCCTTATATCTGTTCTCTATAATAAGAAAAATGCCACAAGAACATGTTAAAATCACCACAAGTTTAATTGGAGTGGCTTTCTGAAGGAAAATCTCAGACCGTTTGTAACATTAAGCTGAAGACCACTTGGGTTCTGCAAATGGATGATAGCCAAACGGAAATGGCAGGTCCTGCTCTGGTCTAAAAGAAGGTTGTGAACCGGCTTGATCAAAGAAGGATGCTGTTTAATGACCACAGCCAATATAGCTCAAATGCGTCTGAATTTGAACATTTTTGAAAATGGAATTAAAAAAAAATTCCTCCACAACTGATCAGCAAGTTCATTCAAAAATACTTGATTAAACTTGTTGGGACAAAGATCGGCTCAACCAGTTTCTAGAATCTAGATTAAGGGGAATTTCTTTTCTGTGTGTGTAAAAGAAGTATGGTTGAGTCATTAATGAGCAAAATGTTAAGTAAAAATAAAACTTGACTTTGGTTTAATGTTCTTTAATATTTTCATTAGTAATTTAGGCCTTAAAAATGTGTCAAAAATGACATATTTCTTTGGTTAGAAAGTTATTTCCTGTTTCCTATAATCATTCTAATGATGTAAAATAGTAAATTATCAGCATAAATAAACAAATTATTCAACATGATGTCAGATCTCTTGCAAATTAACTTATGTGGTTAAATCTTTCATGTCCTCTTCATCCGCATGCTTGACTCAAGTTTTTACAAATCAGAATTCATAAGCCAGAGAAGAAATAAATAAAGATGAATTAAAGCTGAATCAAATGAGCTTTTTTAAAATCAGATTTAACCAAATATTTGCCCAGATTTATGCAGCCAGTGCACGATGGATCCCCCCCCCAGCCTCATATTTGTGATTATAGAAGTGCACGTCTCTTTCCAGAGCACAACAGCTTTAATCAGACCTTCAACAGACACACAACGGGGGGAACTAGGACGGCAGACAAGGGAGCCGAGTGGATAATGTAAAGGGAAGTCGATGCATGTGAAGGGGTTTGAACAAGGGGGTGGGGGTGCGTCAGTCTGTGTACCTTGAGGCCAAAGTCTGAGGGGAAAGGCCTATAATGGCATGCGCTAGTGTGAGCTAGGCTGGATGGTTGCATACTCGACAAGGTCCCCAGGGCCAGTGAGAGCAGAGCTTCGAGGGCTGGGAGACGAGGCCAAAGCTGCAGTATCCAGCTCCGCATACTGGACATCACAGTCCTTGTGGCCAGAGTTCTGGAGACAAGAGAGGCGAAACGTGTGTGAGGTGTGAGGCAGCCAAACGATGACAGAGTGAGAAAGACAGATAAGCTGACAGACAGAGGCTGACAGCCAGAGCGATGGAGACAGATGAGAGGAGTGTCCACTGAAGGTCGGGCTCGGACACGTCCAGCTCGCGAGGACGGCAGAAGAAACGCGCCTCAGAGCGAGCTAATGTACACAGAAAGCGGCTGATAGAATGTGACAGGCAAAACACAAAGATGGAGATGTTGCAAAGAAAATGAGAAAACAAACAAGAAGTGAAACACAAGGCAAGAAAATGGAGACAGATTTTTCCCGTTTGGACTGACAGTGCTTTTGATTTCAAGTGCAAACGAGACAATTACACAGTTCCAGATGTGTCTGCTACTCAAACGGGCATTTATCTGAATTGTGTTTTAAAGCTGATGGCCATGAAAACCGGATTTAAACAAAGACAAATGCTGTAACTAAACAAGCTGAACGCACGCCGTCTGCATTCACTTTAAATCCTGGATTATGGTGAATGCTCGTCCACACAATGTCTCAGACGAATGCAGTTTAAGTGGATATCATTTACAGATCATGGCTGCAGGCACATGGAGATGTGCTGAATGAAGGTGGTGCTGTGGAGTCTTCAGTCTTTCACGGAAACGCGAAGACTTGAATTCAATCTGTGTATTTCTAGGCTGTACTGAAAACTATTAGTTTCTCTCAATTTCTCTCTCTTTATTGATCCTGAGGTGCACTCTCAGGATCAATAAAGTTCCATTCTATTCTATTGTAATTTAACCTGAATTCAACATATCAGGCTCAAAACGGACTTCAGTACTTTTAGCCGTAGCTGTTTGGTCTGAACCAGAGTTGGATTTCTTTGAAAGTTCTATCCAATCCAAAAACTGCCCAATTTGAAAGAAGCTAAAACATTACAAGAAGTTAATTTGACCAAAGTACCTCACAGAACATTCAGAGACACTATCAATACTGTATGCCTAGCTCCTCTGGAAATAAATGAAAAACATTTTTAAGAAATCAAAACCGTCATAAACCTAAAAAAACAAACATAGAATAACAGGAAATTCAAAATGTATGGAGAGGCGGTTTAAGTTCCATCCTTCTATCTTTAGAACCCACCGAATCCCTTCCATGGTCACATGGCAGGTGACACCTTAAAAGGGTCGCCAGTCTGTTGCAGGGCGACGCACTCACACTCACGTGCACACCTAGAGGCCATATTTAGAACCCCCAATTACGCTATGAAGCAGGTTTTTGAACTGTGTGAGGATGCTGGAGTGCCTGGAGAAAACCCACACATGCATGCACGTTTAGAACATGAAAACAGCACACAGAAAGGTCCCAGCAGGGATTCGAAAGCAGGACCTTCTCACTATGAGACACCGTGCAGCCTGCAGTTTATATTGAGATTCTTGTGCGTGCCAGACAAGTCAAGCAACAGATGACCCACAAAAAAGGCATTCCAGACTTACCATGCCTTCTTATTGCAACAGCATTTAGAGCAAAGTTTATGCTAACTATTAGTCTAGTTTTGCCCGGCAACAATTTGAGCCCAGGAGTCATTTTGACAATTAAAAGTCTGTTTTCTTTGGCACACCTGGACTCTGATGGACCGGACATCTCAAATTCTGATCTACATCAAATGCTACTTCCATTCAAGTCAACTCTCTTGTAGTGTGACAACATAGTGTGAATGCAAATATACAGTTTGCACAAAAGAAATGCCACATCAGGCATGTATCACAGAAGATAGAAATTTCGTATGTGGAATGTACGTGTTAGCCATGTGAGTCAACCGAAGGGCAGATGTTTGTTTTTGCTGTACTTGTTCTTACAACAATAAAGATTCAATTCATACCAAATGGAAGAATGAAATTTCAAACATTTCGCCCTTTTTGTTAATATTTTGGTGTGAAAGTGCCAGTATTGACCTGTCAGGACCAAAATGGAAAGAGGTTTTTCCTGTCTTGGCACATCTGCATGCAGAGGCTTTGAGCCTACTCGTTTGTTGTCTCATTTTTGTGTTTTTTATTGTGTCTTTTTGTTACTTTTTGCCCCACAAGATCGTCTCAATCTGTTGCCAGGCAGAACAGCAGACTTTGCACCTCAAATGTCCAATCCATCATCATAAAGACAGACAATCTGAGACAGGAAACCCATTCACAGTCTACCCAGCTGAACGCCAACATCCCAGATAGAGCTGACTCAGCGCTTTTAGCACTAAAATACATAAGTATTTGGTGAAAAAGAGGGGGAAATATTGGATAAATGTAGGTTGGTGTGCAAAAACTAAATGCTTTCAAATAAGTGGAAAGGTTAAATATTGAATACCTTCTAAAATGTGCCATTCATCATAAAATAGTCATAAAACCATATTTAAACTAGTTTTTATTTTCTTCCCAGACTCCTTTTTCTCATTAAAGGATATTAAGAAACCTTTTTATATTCAATTTAAGGGTTGCAAGCTTCTTTGAATAAAATGCATAAACAGTCTTAGTATAAAAGGGAAAGGAACTGAGGATTTTATGGAATGCAAAACAGAGTGCCTCTCTCTGCTGCACGGGGGAAGATGAATTAAAATTAAAGAAAATTTGTGTTTGTATTATAGAAAAGCTAAGAAATTTAGCAAAAAAAGGACATAAAGCAAAAGAAAGTGGACAAAGTCCCAGAGTTATGATGTAGTTGGATAGGAAATGAACATTTTTGAGGCTGAAAAACCATTTGATTGTTCTCGTCTCACGAAAGATATTAAAAAAATGACCTCGCTTTAAGCTATAATAAAAACATTTTGTAAAACTCTCTTAAAATTAATTTATGACCATATTTGTTGGTTTTACTGCCAATTAAAAAGAGAAAGTGCTTAAATGATTATAGGAGGAAGATGTAAATAACCAGAAGCAGGACAGTGGGAATACTTATGCAGATCAAAACTTCAACATCTTTTAAACCTCAGATTTGTGCTTTTTCAATGTTTGTTTTTGTGGTTTAGCTGGAGGCTGGTATCATTTTATAAAGTTTTAGACTACATCTCACACACTAAATGACATTTTGTTTTTAGTGTCTCTTAGATATTGCCGTCTAAATCAGTTTATATGACTATATTTGTCTTTTTTCCACTAATTTTGCTGCAAGCTCCTCCCACTCCCATTGACCCACTTTGCGTGTCCCCTGTTCTTCTCCAAAGGAGAAGGGGACACTGACCTGAACTGTGAAGGAAGTTTTGTCTTATAGGTTCGATCTTGTTTTTCCTCAATGTATGTGAAATTCTTCAACTTTTGTTTAGTATTCAGACTGGTGTTGAAACTAGCTAACCGATGTTTTGTTTTCATGGGTCTTGGCGTTTTCCTTCTCATTTTTCCTGATCCCTGATTCCTGAATTTATAGTTTGTGTAGATTTGGTTTGTAATTATGTCAGTTTTATCCATTTAAAACCCTATTATATCGTGTAAAAGATCATTTGTATTTCACATTTTTACATTTGTGCTGTCCTATAACCCCACCCTTACATTGACGTGTTCTCCCTACCATGACAAAGGTGGATAAAGGTGGAAAGATTTCATGTAATCCATGGACACCAGTGAAGATCACAAATCATGGAAGAAAAAAGGTTCAGAGCACTGTCTAGTGGGTCTAGATGACCCAACTCCCAATGGTAAAGTGCCTAGGATAGCACAAGGGTCACTGAGACTGGATTCTGCCTACTTGTATCATGACTCCTCCCTTGCAACCTGCGCTCACCTATAGCCTCAAGTGGGGCTCTTAGGGAGTTTTGGAGACTCTGAGAGGGAGGAGGAAAAGGTTTTTTGAAACTGCAAAATAAAATAGAAACCTCAGAATAAAAACACCTTTTTTTCTTGCAAAGCTTTTGCAACATTGACACGAGTCACGAGTCCCAGGTCATCTGGATCTGGTCTTTCGTCAGTTTCTAGAGTCAAAACCAAACTATTGAGATGCTACATTCACCTTCTATGATCCACAGATCTGGAACAGACATCCATAAAGACTGAAGCTGAAGCACTCAGTTTATTCAAAAGTTTACATCCGCACTGGAGCAGACGAAAAAGTGCAGAAGTTCACTGCTCTAAGCTTTCAGCAACAGGGATAGGAATAGATCAAAAGATGATCGGAGTGGGACTTTAAACTCAAATTAAAATAATTTCATTTTTTTTAATGAATACTCCTTATATTTTTCTTTCACATTGTTCTTTGAATGCTCTATGTAATGCAATAACTGCACAAAATGTGCTATACAAAAAAACCTTGCCTCGTGAGACTATCATGCCTGGACTCTCATTCTTTTCTTATATTTCATTGGTCATATTTTGTCTTTTAAACTTTGACTCACAGTAATAGAAAATATTGGGGTATATTTTCAGATTTATGGTGTGCTCTTTGTCTTTGTGTTTCAACTGTAAACAGCTGCTATAAATGACACTAAAAACCCTCACAGACCTTTTACATCACAAAAAAACTCCTAAACTTGAAGGCAGCTGTTGTAAGCCACTGATAAATTCCCTATACATAGGGTTGTACTCATTAATATGAGTGGGTTTGTTTTAAATTTGGATTGATTCATAATAATCTTGAAGCATGTGCACTTTTTGCTAACATATTTGTCCAGTCTGTGCATCTATCAAATATGCCAATCAAAAAAGGGCTCCATTAGGACACTATGGAAGACATATTTATTTAATCCAGCGCACCCCCAGCTGGAAGCGCGAGCGAGGGACCATCAGGCAAGGAAAAGAGGAGGACCGTCTTTGCACTAGTTCCCGTCCTGTCCCGCTCTGCTGCTCGTCGCATGGGGAGGGTTCATGAGTGGCAGCAAATGCCGTTAGCTTGTCAAAACATGCAGAGGAAAAAATAATAAAGCAGCGCTTGGATCGTTATGCGTGCGCAGACAGAGTGATTTCTAATGGCTGACTGGTTTCTCCAGGAGTCATTTAACTGTCAGATCTGTACTCAGGTCCAGTAAAGGTGACGGGACTCAGCTTGTTGAAATTTTACTGAAAAGTCGACTTTGAAGGCTTTTTTTTTATAACAGTTGAATAATACTGAAGCATTTTTCTGTTAAACCAACTTACAAATTCATTATTATTTTTACCAAATTCAACAGCAAATTCAACCATGATGCATGATGTTTTTTTAATTTATTTATGTGTCTCACATTGTTATTGTGATCCACAACAGTCAGAAGTTACTTTCGTAAAGAAATAAAAGGGGTAAAAGAGAATAAGTTCTGAAATTATTTATCTTTAAAATTTTCTGTTAAAGCTCAGTCCTGCTAAAGCTCTCCTGGACTTAATGCAGAAAACGACAAATAAACACATTTATGTTTGAGGTTTAACCTCCCAAAGAACAAAAAGAGTTGATGTTAGATTTTTTATCTGACTATTTTTGGCTAGTGCCGATAAACAACAGATTAAAAAAAACAGATTACTAATACTTTTGAGTTAAGGTCGAGTAAAATCCCAAATAAAAAGTAAAGTCTTAGTCACATGCATCTGTATGGGGGTTGACCCGTATAAGTGCTGCGGGTTTTTGGGTTAGATCCATTGAGGGTCTGGATCTTATGCCCCTACAAATGGATACGGGCTGTCTGAAAAATGGGCAGATCTGTACGGGGCACGCACGTGACCCACACACAATATGTGGAACTTTACTGACCGGGCACGAATGCTGCAGACAAGGGGATGTGCACAAGAGACTGTAGGACTCATTAGTACTGTATTTGGAAGAAAAAAAATAAAACAAATCTGTATGATACGCCTGCGTCTCACCTGCTTCCCCCTTACTCACCCTACTGTAAAGAGTTCACCACGACCTGTGTCTGCAGTAGAAAAATGTGCATGAACATTGTTGCTGTACGGAAATGCTGCAGACGTCTATGATATTTGACAGTTTGCCTTTTTGTTTTTACTGCCTCTGTATGTTTTCCAGGAAAGCCGTCACTCCTCCTGAATGCCTCCTCCTCCTCCATCTCTGTGGAGGAGTGCACAGCACTGCATATTGTAATCAGGGCTATTTAAGATGCAGTCTCTCAATTCTCAATAGCAGCATTTCCATTTAATGCAAAAGTCTAGAAATGTTGAAAAAAAAACATTTTTGGAATTAGATGTTTTGAATATTGATGAACTGCATGACGCTGTGGGACCTCGGGTGGCGCCCGCTGCAGTGACCAAAGGTAGCCAGTTCCTACCAAGAAACGCATCGCCATCTGGTTGTTGATCATTTAATCTGGAAAAATTGTTTCCAGTGCACTTTTACGATTAATGTCAATTTTGCCTCAATTACACTTCAAGAACAATTTTTTTTTAAATTGTGTTTCCATTAGGCGCACTTACTATTGCAAATTTAATTTGTGCAATTTCATAGACAATGGAAACGCTGCTGAAAACTTTTGTTTTTACTTTGCTTTCGCTTTTTTATTCCTTTTTTCTCTTGTAAGATGTTTCGTTTTTTGTTCCCACCTCGTGCCGTTTTTTTTCGTTAAATTACTATTTGTGCAGGCCCGGGTCTCAGCCCGATTCTTCTCTGCACCTAGACTCGACTTTCATCCATGCCCTGTAGAGGTTTGTCCACGTTTCACAGACTGCCTGCATCCATATAAGGGCAGTTGTGACTATAAGGCTTAAAGTGAAAACAAGAATTATTTTGTTGCTAGGCAGAAAAACACAGATCTTACAGACATCAGTCTCCTGACTTCATAGCCTCTCATGTCAGCATCTATGAACTCCTGAGTTTAGAGCAAAAAAAAACAAACCTTTAGCGACAAATTCATGAGGAAAAAGGATCCAAAGAGATGAATCAGTCATTTCCGTCAGTGTCAGGATGTTCTCTGACTGTGCTAGAGAGTGCTAGTCCTACTTTCTTTTCCTTTAATATGGAAATAAAATCAGTGAAGGAGAAAAAAAATGGTGGACTATCTTGTATATGCGTGGAAAGCATCATAGACAGATGGTGAAGGGCTGTGGATGAGAAATCTAATTGGATGATACCTGTTGTGCCCCGATGCACCAATGTACCTTCCTCCCATCTCAGAAAGAATTACACAGAAGTGATTGAAGCTTTTACAGAAATTTTATGTTAATAATTCAAATCTACTTTGCAATCTCCCAGCTGCATATTTTCCCCCACCAGTCACAGTCTGCACGCGGATATTTAAATCTGTGGAATATTTGTCATGACCAGGGTGCAATCGGGGAGAAAATTACAGCCACATCGCCGTCAAAATTGGCAGACAGTGTTTTGCCCCGAGAGAATCACCATTAGTAACAGAGCGCATTGCAATCAATGCACATCCCGCACAAATAGTGAGCGGAGAACCTCCGTAATACCACATTCATCTTAAGTATGGCCCCAAACTTCCATCTGAATTCAGCGTTATTAGAAATGAGACATAAATCAAAGGAAAACCTGCCCTCTGTGTCTACGGACTATCAACACTGAACATCTGGTTGCTCTGAGTGTACCATTAAAGACCATATTTGAAGATCTTTTACATAACTACTGAGAAAATCTAAATCAATTCAGCAAAGGAGGGAAAAAAAAGACAGTAATTGAGTTATTCCTGCATATCTGCTGAGATGGATGAGTCACATCTGAATCATCGATGCAAAATATTATTAAGAGGCAGACCAACAAATGGAAACACATCAGGAGCGCAGAGAACAAGGTATGGAACTTGTAAAAACGTGATGTTCAAAGCGCAGCACTAATGTCTCATCTGGGAAAAAGTTGCTTTCCTTCTGAAAAAAACAAGCAGCGCTAATTGATTTTTCAAAGAAGTTCGACCCCAAACCGAGGCGTTTGTCTGACCTACGCTGGCAGAAACAATCTTGAAAAAGAATTTCAGATGAACTGGTGGTTCTCGCAGGCGACTGTGCGAGAAAAATCCACATGAATGAGCTGCAACATTAAACTTTTACTTAATTAACATTTTGCAGCTATGTCGGAAAAACAGCAGAAATGCTTCCCCCACAGTACCAATGAGGGAAAATGAATAAATAATAAAGTCAAGACAACAACTAAATACAAAATCTGCCCAAATAGTTGTGGTGTACCTTCTAGTCTAAGCCATCTGGACGAGGGTTGACCGGTACAGTAACTCCAGGTTTTTAGGTCTTCCAGGCTCGTGGAGGGTCATAGCGAGGGGCGCCTGCCTCTTAGCCCGCAGTCACAACTGCATTTATGGGTGGATGCAGTCGGGTGAAGAAGGGACAAATCTGCATGAGGTATGTAGTTGATTTTAGAATAACAGACGACCCGCGGATGGACGGATGGATGGACGGATGGATGATGGATAGATAGAAAAAACTCTGTCTTACAAGAAAAAGAATTGTATCAATTCATTTTGAATAGCAAAAATATCTTTATTAAAAAAACATGTACTGTTATAATGACAACATTTTTTTAACATAAAAAATGTATTAGGAAGTTTTTTTTTGTCTATATAAATAAAGAAAGTCAAAATTTGAAGAATCTTTGACTTCTTTCCTGTTTTCACAGTGCTGTCTTCTTTTTCCTAGACTCTCAGCCAACCTCCGTGGATATCAGGGAGTGGACGATAATCTTCTTGGCAGTTTTAATCACCCACTGCTTGGTGAGAACTTGGATTGAAGGTCAGGGCAGCGGGAGGCAAACTGACACCTTCAGGAGGAGTGCTGATGACACTCTTCTGCCTTCACCTTTTCACTTTACTCCAGAAATAAATGCACTTTTGTAGCTTAAAGAGGCCAAATGAAACCTCTTGGTCTGTTTTATTTCAACTGGATTTTCTTTTATGTCAAATTACCCCAAATCCTCACTGCTCCTCTCGCTTTTCACCCCTGTTTGTACCCAGTTGTCTCAAAAGATGCTGATGATTCAGGCGTTTACTTCCCTCTCTTGTGGTAAATATTTATTTTTGGAATTCTTATCTTTTTATGTCGTTGCACTGACCAAGACCCAGTAGGAGCCACAGTCTTCATTCACTCTTTAGAAAATAAAACACTGTTTTGTATTTAAGTTAATGTTACTATTGTAATAAATAAAAATAAACTAGTGTATTTTTGGCATATATTAAATAAAAATATAAAGAAAAAAAATCATTTTCTTTAACAGATTTCTGACACAGGACTTCCAGCCTGAGGCCACACGTGGCTGCAGACCTCTGTCTCAAACTATTATGGTCTGGTTTTTGTTCGAAACAATTCATGGCTCAGGTGGTTTTCCCACCTGAAGCAGAACACAGATGGGGGAAATTTGAATCTGTTCCTTTGCAGCGGCATAAACTGTTAGCATCAGAACATTGAGTTTTGTCTGTTTTGCAGTTTCTCAAAAAAATTAAATCTAATGTTTTGATTTTTGCTTCCATAAAACATTTTTTTAATTTCATTTTCAGAAATAAAAAAAATGGTATATTAACAAACACAAAGGCGTTTGAAACCTACATAAGTAAATTATTTTCCTAAAAGTTAACCAGATTATAAAACATCAGTAATAACTTAACTTAACTAAAAAAGTTTTACTTTAAAAAAAAATTTTTCTTTTCTGTTTTTTTATCTGCTACGTCTTTTTGGATGAACGCAAAAGCTTTAATTTTGTACGCACAAACTGAATCGATGCTGCCTTTATAATTACGATTAAACGCAAAAATACATTAATAAAAAGATTATTTCATAACTCAAATAAATGAATTTCATAAAAAAACTAAATTGATAAATTATTTAAGTAATTAAATAACTGAATACGTCACAAGTTAAAATAGCTGTTCTTTGTTGATGTGTAGCCATTTATTGTCTGCACCGTCTTTATGGAGCATGGTCATGGTTTGTGCCACTGTCATTTTTTAACGACCAATAAATATTTATTCATAAAGCTTAGCAGTTGTGCAGCTCCTCCATAATTTTAAATGAAGCAATCTGAACATTTTTCTTGTCAAAATTAAGCTAATTTTCATTTTGTTTCATTCTTGGGCTCAGATTTAGCAAATGTTGGCATCCAGGGAGGCTGGATGTCAAAAAATTTGACAGACAAGAGCCACCCACATTTCACCATCTGCAGCGGAAAAGGAGATGTTTGTTCCAAGCAGCCTGACACCTCTTACAGTCATTAACATGGCAGGTAGACTCACTAATTCAAAGGAAAGCCTTTCAGCTCCCTCACATGCTTCCTCCAGGAGGTTTTCACATTAAGCAGACACCCGGTTGAAAGGCTTTTGCTCTCTGCTGATGCACACACAGACACGCAGCAGCCCACACACGCCCTCCACACGCACAGTTATTTGTCCAAAAGCAGAAACTCCAGCAACAGCCAGTAAACACAACACCGTCTCAGCAAGCGCAGCACGGTTTGCAAAAGCGCCGGACAAACACTGTAGCCAAATGTGAACTCACAGGGGTGGGCAAATGTGTTGCAGAGCATGGCACTGCAATTCATCTGCACACAGCAGCCAGGCGAACCGGTGTGTGATTACTGTGGATTAGACGGATTGGAGGAGAGAAGAGGCTGAGGGCAGACGAAGAGGTGAGCGCCGGGGTCAGGGCGAAAGATAGCACGGCGAGAGGAAAGGATGCAGGCTGGTCTCGTTTAGGAGGAAGGTGAGAGGTGCTGATGCAGACGACGAGGGGGAAGGAGCCTCGTCAACAATACCCTGCAGATGGTCGGCAAGCCGAATTAAAGACCCACTCCGATCAGCTTTTGATCTTTTGTAAAAGCGTTTCCAGTTTTATGCCATTTTTAGCCCAAATCCAAAAAACTTATGTCGTTTTCTAGGACAGAGTTTCTGTAGAGTGGCAGGAGTTCATTTGCCTCTGAGTTATGGGCAAGTAATGGGCAATCCCGCCCCCCTTTTCCTCCTTGTTGCTCTGTTTACACTTTTTCCCACTAGCTTACAGCCCCTCACACCCCCAACCTAACATTACTGGCGCAACAAAGACGGCGAGCAATATCGGAGCAATGCAGCCGTATAGTTTTCATCCAGATAGCAGTTCAGACGAGGAAAACATGGATGTACACGGATCGAGTCGTCTACAAGTGGATGGCTAAAAACGAGAGGCAAAGCAAAGAAACATCGAATTTAAAATGCTGCTAAAGCATAATTTGAAAACAAAACAAAGGAACGTTTGATTTCAGAGCCCTGTCGACCCATTTAATATATAAAAATGTAAGCTTAAGTTTCGGTACACTTGATACGATTAAACACCCACAACCTGGTGACAATATCTATTTTCTACGACACAGATGCTTTTTCAAACAGCATTGTTTTTTTTTGTCTGCTCCCGATTCATTTTAATAGAGAAATAATCAGACATGCAATTTTAAGCTCAGTTTTCTTACTTCTTGTCTTCCATCGTTAGAAAAATGCCACAAGAACATGTTTAAAAGACCATTTCCATCGGAGTGGGTCTTTAAGCTGCGTCCGTTTCGATTGACTTCCAGCCATAAAAGGCAACAAAGACTCATCCCTTCAGCAGGGAACAGCGGTGTGACGACCTCTTCACAGAGACGAGCCGCTGATCATTTCTACTTACCGGCTTATCAGTGAAGGGGGTGGTCTCAGAGGGGGCCATGTCATAGTAAGGAGGTTGAAGTGGAAGCTTCTGCATCTCGTCCTCCTTGTCCAGGTGAACCACCTGCAGGAAAAAGGTTAGAGAGAGTCAGACGTCACATGTTTTTGGCAGGTTCCCACTTGTTTTCGCTCATTTTTATTAATGCTAATGAGCGAAACGCATCCCTAAACCTTTCAGGGACAGCTGCTTGACAGGTTCAACTCTGACCGCGCTGCTGAACTCCAACGAATTTTGTCAAATTAATCACCTCCAAGTTGCACAAATGGATGATGCAAAGCTCGGAAAGAGCCGAGCGGAAATGTTAAAGCGGCTGCCGCGAGGATTTGAGCTCACATAGGTTAGAATGTGATTAATAAACAGATATGTCAGATTAATTGAAGCTTGACAAAACAGGATTTTGAACACGTTGATGATGCTCTTTGTGATGATTCTGAGTAAGCAAAACAAGTTTATGTTTATTCAAATACAAATGATCAGAATTCATGTGGCTTCCACAGCATCAGGAGTTAGACTTCAAATCTTCACATGAAAATGACATGTTAGTGTTTAGGCTGAAGATTTATTTTAATAGCAATTGATCAGACAGCAAAGAGGCTTCTGATAGAGCCAAACTGGAAAAATATCCATCTTTTAAGAAGTTTCATCATTTTACTAATCAAAAACGTTATCAGTAAATAAAGAAAACTTTTCCACGTTTACTTTGGATTTTGTTTTAATTTGTTGGACATAGCACAGATTTTTTTATTTGAAGGAAATAAGAAAGTTTTTCTTTGGACAAAGATTATTTTATGGTAATAATTGTGCCACTCTAGCCAAAAACCGGTGTCGTTTTCCAGAAAAAACATGAAGTTTTCTGCAGTGCACCAGTATATAAAATTACCTCTGATTAGTGTGCAATCCCGCCCCCTTTTACCGTTGCTAAGGGCTCTCTCTCCACCTAGTTTACAGCCCCTCTCACCCCCAACATACATTAGTGGTGCAACAAAAATGGTAAGTAGTATCATTTATCCATTAGTACAGTTTTAAGTCAGATGCCAGCTCAGACAACTAAAAATTAAGACGTACAGCAATTTAAATAGAAAAATAATCAGAAATGCAATTTTAAGCCTAATATTTTTTTTAATATGTCCTCTATCATCAGAAAAATGCTACAAGAACATGTCAAAAAAAAAAAAAAACACAATTTTCATCAGCCACTAAAGATCTGGCACTATTTTTTTTTTATTTGCACAAACCTCTGCTGGAATGTCCAGTATCTATGTTCTAAAGCTCCAAATCTAACCCCTCTGTTTCTTGATACCTTTACATCTTCCTCTGCAAACACTAATCTCACACAACCGTAATCCTGGATTAAAGTTCATTTAGGATTATTGAGCTGGTTAAGAACCGCTTGTCACAAGTTTAGAACATTTTGTAGACTGTCCCAAAATCTAAAAATAAGAGATTTGGAAAAAATAGGAGCAATTTTTGTTTTTTTCATTTTCCTTGCACAAGTAGCAGTGTCTTTTCCCTTTGTAAGGTGTGTCTTGCAGTCCTCTTGAGGCTCGTGCGATCACCATAAGGGATGTCCTGAAGATGGAACGTACCATTATTATGTTTGCGGTAACTGCATGGTAAAGTATTACTAAGGATATTGCACAAGTTTCATGCACTTTTGACGTACAGGTGATTCTTTTGCAGTGAATCAGATTTTGATAACATTCTTTTTCTTTGTTCAGGTTTGGTTTAGTTTCAAAGCCTCATCTACACAACATTTTGTTGTGGTACAAAATAAATATTTTTCTTGTAGGTTTGTGTAATTAGTATCGCTCATGGAGACACAGCAAGTAGACAGCAGCAGTTAAAAAGATGAAAATAATTTGGTAAATATTCTGGGATGGAGAAATGATACGCAGCGACCCGTCTTTCCCCAGTGTGACTGAAGATGACTCTTCTGCCCCTGATGTCATCTTCTTGCTGCTTCACATTTGTTTTCACCAAAAAAAACCCACAGAAACCAAAAACTCCTGTGTTCATTTTAGATCATCCAACTGCAGTCCTTTCATTTTTGCCACAATGGAAGCAGTGAGTCAGCAGAATGGCTCATAATTTCCCTTTTCACCACACTGTCGATCCCAAACTTTCTTCACCGTGTACTACTAATGGATTCATCAAACTCAGTCCTAATCGCTCTGCAGAAGTCGACACGTCTGACAGCTGGGAGCCTTTTACACGTCTTAAGGCAGGATCCTTACAACTCGCATAAAGGGCTAATGAATATCCCTAAAGCAAATCACGGCTCCCCAAACCTTTATTTAATAAATGTTTGAATGTTGCATTGACAAGAAATCAAAGGAGCTTGGAACAATGGAGTTAGGGACAAAAGAATACGATGTGAGATTCATAAAATACTGTTGGAACAACGCATTTGTGCTTCACACAACTGTGCTATTCAACTAACACGATCAAAAGGCTGCCAAACGCTGTTTGATCCACATTTCTCTTCCTCTCAGTGGTAGCTGCTGAATCCAGAGACCCCAACCCACATCAAAAAGGTGAGGTCTTTTTTCCTACCTGAGAGGACATCCAGGCAGCTGAGACCCAGATGCCACAAACGATTAGGTCAGAGAAATATTTGTTTAAAGCTCAAAGGCTCCAGCCTCCGGAGGGAGTGTGTGTTTGCTCTCAGATTAACACACAGGGAAAGTTTTCGATGTGGAAATGTTTCGGCTGGATTGTCGATTCAGTCATCGTGTTTCTAGAAAAAGCCTTTCGGGCATGAAGCCATTAAACAACAGTGGAGTGTAATGAAGCTGCTGGTTAATCTCTAAGCCTTTACACTACACACACACACACACACACACACACATACACATGAAAAATGGTAGAAAGTATGAAAAATACAAATTGATGTGTATCAATTACTTACTTTCACTTCTCTGCTATTCTCTTTTTTTAAAGATTTGTTTTAGTTCTAAACATTTTTAGACCTTGACTGTGCTTTTAATTACCAGGTGATGTAAAAAATGATTTTTTTTTAAATTCTGCAATGTTTTGCTGAAAAACTGATGATATTTGCAACCAGAGTTGGTTCTTAAAAGTCTCTCACAGCTGATCATGTCCATCAGTCAGTCACTCACTCCTTCTGGTTTGTCAGAATGCGGTCAAATCAGGATCAGCGGAAATCCATGAAAATCTAGACTGTAAATTTGAAAAATACTGTAGACTATGTAAAACAAAGTTTAAAAGCAAATTTAAACTTGAAAATAAACTTTTTTTTTAAAACTCAGTAGTGATGATGCTCTCCCAAAGTTGGTACATCAGCGGAGGGATTTCACAAACGGCGTCAACAGCAGACACTGGGTGGGTGTGACATCACTCAGAGAAAGTGGTTTATTTCCAGTTCCAAGTAAATGAAATCAATTCAGTCATAATTTTTTTTGCCATACGATTGCCGCCATGTTGTAACCAGACGATGTCAGTAAGTAGTGATTGGTCCAGGTCCGTCCGAGTCATTATTTAAATCACAACCTCTCCTGCCAATCAGGAGTGAGCTCGTTGGAGGCCACACCCCTTCCCTTTAAAGAGGGCTGGTAGAATCTGTCAAACATTTCAAACATTGGACGTGGTGGCCAGCAGGCGCCACCTGCTTTCATTGAGGCATCTGATTGGTCAGTTTCTAACTTGAATAACTAACATTACAGAAAATATATCCCAAAAAAAGGGACTATCAAGAATGTCTTAAAAAAGGTATCGGAGCAAGAATGATTATTCTGAATAATTGCTGTTTGTTTCTCTATAGAAGTCTATGGGATTTTGGCCACTTGGAGCCAGCGGGTACTTCCTGTTTGGAAAGACATTGGGGAGGAGTCACTCTGTCCAATTCTCATGTATAATCAAGGAGTGGAAATGACATCACCCTAACGTCTGACACTCCAAATTAATCATGTCACAGCAGCCAATAGGCTCAAAGTCCAACCCCCCATGTAAAATTAGGATCAACTGCAAAAACAAAAAGTCTGAATAGAAAATGGAAAATGTAAGATTAAAAGGAAAGGAGAGAAAAAAAAACGGAAAATACAAAACATCAAATTATTCTCCATTTGGTAACAGTTTTATTTATTATTTTTTTATTTGAGTTTTCAGTATTTCTTTTATATCAAAATATACTTTTTTAAATGTATAAGTTGTCTTTTCCAATTCCTGTGATTTCTTATAAGTTTACAATCTATACTTTTGAGTTTTTAAACTATCTAATTTTTAATTTAAAATGTGGTTTTTCTTTTTCTGTAAGTTGATCCTGGTTTGAATCCATGCGTTGGAGCCGTTTGGTGTGACATCTGTGTTTTGGAAAACCTTTAAAGTTGCTTTTTTTCTACATGAACGTTTCTGTAAATGGGAGCAGCTTCTTGCTACAAACTGAGCTTCCAGTGGCAGCAGCCACAAACAGACTTGCAAGAAATCCGGCCAACGTTTTGACCTTCCTTCAAACCCTCCTTGATGCTGGAGGTTTTTTTGTTGGAGTTTTGATGGGGCACACTTAGATCCTTCAAGATTTATAAAGTGTTATCTTTAAGCAAAAAATTTCAAGGTAATACATGCAAAGGTTTAAAAAAAAAGATGCACAGCTGGAATCAAAGCGGCTCTGTTGCAGCCCGCCCGGTGGCTGTCCACATGCTGATTATCTCAATGTCATTTAGGAAAGCTCTTCATCACGATGACTCAAAAGCTTTGGGCCACAAACTCAGACAGAGGACAGCGAGGACATGAACCCTCTTTTCCTGATTTGTAATGTAAAACTCTGACATTCCCTCCATTTGCATCTTAAATCACGAGAAACATGCAGCTGATAAAGACAGAAAGGTTCATTGTACTGTATGCTGACACATGCACAGCCAGCGCTTCTGCTTCATGCATCAGCTAGTATGAGAATTATCCAAGATGTCAGAACGCGCTTCAGTGTGCTTTTACTTTTGCTTTCCTAAAACTTTCCAGATGTAAGCTTATTAAAAATGCTGCTTCCTCTCAAGCAACAACAGCCACTGAACTGAAAGGATCCTCAAAACGTCCCCATTTTTTGAATTCAGCGCAGCAGATGTTGGAGGGGGCATGATACGGCTTCCACTGAACTTTGCTTTAATTTACAAGTTTTTAATCAAGGACTGTGCATGTGGGGAAAAAAAACACAACATCCAAGAGGCTGTAGTTTTTGGCCAGATACACCAAAAAGTGAATAAATAGTTTGGCCAGATACACCAAAAAAATAAATAAATATCAAATAGTAATACAACCTGGCTTAGAACTGCAGGAAAAACCAAAAGCAGTGACAGATTTTGCAGAAAATTATTATTATTATATGTAAAAAAGCGGGCGAGTATTACAAAGTCTGAAGTGCAATGATTTTTTCTTTTTCTTGCAAAAAGCCAACAAAACTTCTGGAAGGTTCAGCGCTGAACCCGTCTTGACAGGATTGCATTCATAAGAGCAAGGAGTCGTTTAGTGAATCGATTTTGTGCTGAAAACCAGAAGCGGAGAACTCATGCCAACAAAAACACCCACCTCATTTTTCTCCAAAACTTTCCAAAGAGGGGAGTTTATTACGGCTGGGATGACTTTCACTTCAGCGGACTCATAATTCAGCTGCACGTTTGGTCTAATGTGTCCACCAAACTGAGCGGAATGAAGTGAGGTCGGTACATTTGAGTGCGTGGGCTCATTTCAACTAAAAAAGTTTGGGTTCACAAATGAAGAATTGAACTTTACTTATACAGAGAAACTCAAAATACAAGACAAAGAATGAGCTAAAACCATCACAAGAGGTGAGCTTAAAATCTAGCAAAAGCAGAGCAACTCAAAGTCAGAGAGTCTTATGTTAGAAGGATGATGGAAACCAAAATAACAGCTGTGTTTATTAGAATTGAAAGCAGGTGTAAACACCGCAGTCAAAGACTAACAGCAATGTCAACGGTGATTTTAGCATGTTCTTGTAGCATTTTTTTGATGATATATAAAGAAAATTAAGCTTCAAAATGCTTTTGTGTGTATTTCTTTATTCAAGTCATTGTGAATCAGGAGCAGACAAAGAACAGCCATTTGTGAAATGACACTCGGCAGGCCACAAGCTCCCAGCTGCAAGGTCTCAGCAATGCGAGGGGAAGTCAAGGCAAATTTCTAATGAACTCTTGCTGCTCTACAGAAACTATGTCCTTAAAAACCAACACAGTTTTTATTTTTTATTTTTGCTAAAACTGGCATATTCATAATTAAAAAGACCACTGATCAGAGTGGGTTCTAATCCTTGACATTCTTTGCAAAACCCTGACTTGTCAACGGTTATGCAATTAGCACCAGTGGATTTGGAGGCTGAGAAAAACAGCTTTACGCTAATATGCAATACTTTACAGCCATAAAGTATTTAAAAAATTCACAAACACCAAGTGATTTTGACGGTGTTTTGATGCAAAACCATTTTTTTTCCTCGCTTCAGACACCATTGAAATCCCATTCGTGATTAAAGAGTTACAGCAGTCAAAGCGTGTGTTATTTCATGATGCCGGGAACATCTCTACTATTAAAAGTATTAAAAGGTTCAACCAAAAAAGGCCCAAGCTGGAACTGCAGAGACAACTTAATTTGTAAATTAATGTCTAATAAAGCAGTAAACAAATGTATAAAATGTATAATAACATACGTACATAACAAGCAGAGTTTGTTTTGTACAAAATGCTGACCTAATGTACTATTTTTTATAGAACTGGTAAATTTCACATTTTTATAATAATTCAGTACATTTCTCTAGTCTTGATGGTGTTGATAGGTGACCAAACAGCATTTTAACAAACCACACATACATGAAAGTTACTTAAATTATTTGAATAGCTTGATAAGTTCTAACACTTAATATCATTTGCCTTTTTTTTATTTGGGTAAAGACTGATGTGAGATTTTTGTCTCTTCTGATGACAACTCTTGATGATAAAAGGAATTCGGAGATCCATCAAGAGGGTTAAAGGTCCTACATCATGCCATTCTTAACCCCTTCAGAGTAAACTATAGCCATATATATTATATTATATTACCTTTGGTACACTAAAGTACGATTTTTAAAAATAAAATCTCAGTTATATTGCAGTTAATTTTCCTACAGTAGTAAAACAACTTGATCTCTGAGGCCCTGCCTTTCACTCCTTGTGGACGCTGTACAATTCATGACGTCATCCCAGAGCCGGACTTAGCAGCGTCTCTGCGTTTTGCCCTCGAAAACAAACAACATCCAAGCTTTTGCATAAATTGCTGCGCATATTCTGCATATGAAGGGAAAGCTTTCTGGCAATCAGCGCTAGCTTCACGGAGAAAGTGGGTATTAGCCTGGGGGCGGTGTTGGCAGCGGAGACTCTTCCTGAAAGGGGCTGTACCTCACTTTGTGACATCACAGTGTAAGGACCCGCCCGTTTTCGTGGGTTGAGAGGCAATTATAGGTTTAGAGTCTTTTAATAATCCCAAAGTTTATTTATCCCAGGCAGCAGTGGATGCAGTTTATTTTTTTGGACAAAAACATGATCATGAAAGCTTTGTTTTACTCAGATGAGTTTATGGCAACCTAGTCTGAAGTCCTGTTTAGTAAGTTTCTTACAAATTTAAGCTCATCTGTTTTTTTGTGCACAGAGATGGCGGTGGGTCAAACCTTATATGGTCAGGTAAATAAACACCTTGATGAACAGAAATGTCTGTTTCAGGTGTGGCATCATCTACTTACAGGAAGAGAAGCGAGAAGGTCCAAAAAGTTTTAGTTTGCAACATGCATGATTTAAAAAACTTTAAAAAACTTTCGTACAGGTAAAAATCTTGTTTCCTCTTGAGGATGAAGACAGCAATATTTTTCTTCTTTGAGAACATCCTTCTGGATCTTTCTCCTTCATGAACTCTGAGGGAATGTTCCAAAATCCCAACAGCGAAGCTGCTAGTTTATCGTCCTTACATGCACTTTTCATGGAAGCTTAATATAAAGATTGCATAACCGCGAGTGTATGAATTTTTAAAAGCTAAACATAGGAGCCAGCAATGCTCAGGGTGATTTGTTAAATCAATGTGCACAGTGAGTTTTCAGATTTTAAGCCAGGACCCAAAAGCAATTTTTACAAAACAGTGAACACAAACGATCGCTTTCAAGGTCAACGCGACAATACGGCACATCGATTATACACTACAGGGGACCCACAAGTGTTTACAGCACACTTGTTTTTCTGTTGTTGCATGAATAAATTGCAAAAATTAATATTCAATATACACAGTGGTATAATGACACTGGGACTCTTTGTTCCTGGATGTGTTACTGGCACCGCTCCCTGTCTCTAATTAGTTGTACAAAAATTTGCCTTGAGTGGAGCATGAAGTTTAAAAACTCAAATTTAATTACAAATTGCAAACGAAGACTTTACAAAGTAAAGTAATCAATGCATTTTTGGATATGACAGCATGTTTTGTTTTTTTTTTAAACCTGGACAAGCATGCAAACGCTCCCGCATGTACAGAAATCTTTGCTAACCCCACACCAATCCAGAAAAACAGAGGAAATCTTTCATTTCAATAATATATTGATGTCTGACATAACAACATGGCAGAGGGCCTAAATAATAAACTGGATATCGAAGCTACGTTCACACAACCCTCTGTAACACACATTCCAGCGGCAACTTCCAATGAAAACCTGTTGACATCTCATCTCGACCCATGGACGGAGGTAGAAGGCCATTCCAAAGACAGGATCAAAAATACATATTTCTAACATTTTTATTGTTTTTATTTCATTTAAAAATATTGTTTTTGTTAGAGGAGACCTTGCCTTTTAAGCTTGTCTTTGGAACGACCTCCCTTTGTCATTAAGACAGACAGACTGTTGTGTGTTTGAAAAAAATAGTCAGGTTAAGACATTTTAATTTAGAAGAGCTTTTAGTTCATCTAATGTAGTCTTTCATTGGGTTTTACTTTGTTTTTACTGTCTTTTACTACGATTGTGATGTTTTTTTTTATGTATGGTTGTGATTTTATGTGTAATGTGTTTTTAAAATTGTGATATTCATCTGAGACAGGTTTTAATAAACATTTTTTAACTTCACTTACTAAACTTGCGTAAATGAACATTTCAGGCTTCCACGTTCAAACCTCCCACGTCCAAAAATAGCTATGAACGTTTCTTTGACCGTCTTCAGGCTTGTCTAGTGTGAACACCATGGGTTAAATGCACACTCATGCGTGTTTAGCCGGTGTGTCCATACCGTTTGTCACAACTGCCCTAAATGATGGATATCATCTCGGGCGGCCGTGGTGCAGCGGTAGGGCGGTCGACCCATGATCATAAGATTGCAGGTTCGATTCCCGCCTTGCACGCCCATGAGTCGAAGTGTCCTTGGGCAAGACACTGAACCCCACCTTGCCTCTGGTGGTAGGCAGGCGCCTGTGTTTGTGAATGTGTGAGTGAATGTGTGTGTGACTTGGTGAATGGGTCTGTGACTGTAAAGTGCTTTGTCCTTGTAGGAAGAAAGGCGCTATACAAGTATACGCCATTTACCATTTACCATATGGCTTGTCTGACGGCAAAAAATATGGGCAAACCTTAGTTGGTGGCTAGTAGGAAATATCAAAATTGAAAATGTTGGCTTATTTTTATCTACGGGCATGCTGGAATCGACAAGTTGTAGCAAAAACTTAAACAACACATAAAGCCCTGTTCACACCGCCCTCAGCAACGCTCGGTCTATCTACCATTTCCAATGAAAGGTCTATGTAAACACAAGGAAATGCTCAGGCTTCATGGTGAGACAAAGGCACATTGTACAGATTTCTCTTTTTTCAAATCCCCACAAACACTGAGCCTATTCATGCTGTTTGTTGAAAAATATGTGCTCATGAGTTATGAAGATTATAAAATTAGAGAAAGTGCATCACCTGTACACCATAACTAACGTTATCCTTACAAACACTTCCCAGTACACTTCCACGCCCATGGCAAATATAGTTTCCATTTTCACGATGTCCCTTCCGGAACTGAAGCTCCCCTTAACCCCTTGTGCTATCCTATGGGGTCCAGATGACCCCACCCTTACATTGACGTGTTCTCCCTGCCAGGACAAAGGTGGATAATGTGGAAAGATTTCATGCAATCCATGGACACCAGTGAAGATCACAAATCATTGAAGAAAAAAGGTTTAGAGCACTGTCTAGTGGATGACCCAACTCCCAATGTTAAAGTGCTTTGGATAGCACAAGGATTAAGATGCAGCCACTCCTCTCTATGACCCTCCACGGGCCTGGGCAACCCAAAAATCCACAACCCCTGTACAAGTGCATGTGACTAAAGCTTAAGCTCTTCTTCTTCCACTTTCGGCTTCTCCCATCAGGGGTCGCCACAGCGAACAAGTCGCATGGTAAATTTTGGCAATGTTTTACGCCGGATGCCCTTCCTGACGCAACCTTCTCTAACCGGGCTTGGAACCGGCAGAGGTAGAGAAGGGAACAGGGAGCAGCCTGGAGTCGAACCCGGGTTTCACGGATGGAAGGCGCCGCAAACCAGCACGAGCTAAACTGGCCCCCCTGACTAAAGCTTAAGCTAAATTCCTGTTTTTTTCTTGTTCAATTCTAGCCTTCTTAAGAGCAAATATTCAAGCTTTAATTCCTACATTTACACTGTGTTAATACTGATATCTCAAAATGGACATGCATTCAGTTTTTAATTAAAGGGAAATCATTTGGTGCGTGGTTGTTAATTATGCATGTTGCAGGACTCTTTACAGAGAACAAGACATTTCTATAGAAAGAGATTCACAAGCACTCAGCCGAGTGTCAGCTATCGGACTGCTCAACACGTTTTTACAAGCCGCTTCAGACGGCCGTGACTCACGAGGAGTAGAGTACAGACCGGAGAAATGCCATAGAGCAAACAGATCACGCCTAAGCTACTTCAAACCAGACATGAAGTACAGTGTCCTGTGAACTGAAAATACTTTGATGAAAGTAGCAAAGTTTAGGTTTGACCATATTAGCCCCTTTATGTCAATGGGCTTCATTCATCTGGAGCAGCTTCATCTGAAATCCATGAATTTTTCAGGAGGATTTTGAAATTAATTTCTCCTCTGAAATTTCTCCCAAACTGAGAGCAGAAAATTTAGAGGTGACAACTCTACGGTTAGTGTAGAGTCAAATACATTAACTGTACTGGAAGGCAGTATTCATTTTGATAAACTGACTGTATATAAGAAATGGATTAAGTGACTCCTCCCCCCTTGCGTTCCAAACAGGAAGTACCCGCTGGCTCCTAGAAGCCAAAATCCCACAGACTTCTAGAGAGGAATAAACAGCGGTTACTCAGTCATTCTATTGGTCAGATTTACCAGTCTTGATCTGAAACCATGTTTTAACATGTTCTTGTTAATCATCGTTTTTTTCATTATATTTTTTCTGTAGTCAAGTTATTTAAGTAATAAACTGACCAATCTGGATACAGCTGGATAGCTCTGATATTGATCACCATTTTCATTGCACCTGTAATGTTAGGTTGGGGGTTGAGGGGCTAGGAGGAGAGCATGTAAACAGAGAGCTCTTAGTAATGGGGAAGGTGTTGTTCTGCACCTTTTGTCCCTCCCAATACTCAGAGGCGAATTTATAATGAACTCCTGCTGCTCTGCAGAAACTAGTCAGAAAACAGCATAGTTGAAAATGGCATAAACATTATTAAAAGACCACTGGAAACGCTTTTATAATAGATCAAAAGATGATTGCAGTGGGACTAAAGAAAACTAAGAAATGTATGAGTTCACTTAAATGTGACATAAAAACTTAAAAAAACAAAACAAATGGAAAATGTTGACAGATGACACAGGTCAAGGCAAACAAATGATGTTGAATTCCCAAATTGTCCCAAAAGGTTCTTTTCTATTTAAAAAAAAACATTTACGGATGAGGCTCATGGAGCGTTTGCGTTCATCCAGAAAGGATAAAGATGAAGCCTGCGGACGTTCTTACTTGGATGTCATCAGATGTCAGGTGTCCTTTCATGTCGCTGTTCTTCTTTTTGGGTGGGGGCGGGGCCGGCTTGTGGGCGGGTGGGAGGTCAGTCCTGTTAAGAGAGTGAAAAGACAACATGACACTCAGCACCGCGAGGGATTGCCACTCTTTACGTCCCTCACCTTCTACAGCACTCTATAATGAGAGATCCTGCCTGCACTTGCCTTTTTCACTCTTTCCTTGGATTTTGATAGATCTCGTGTTGGTGGCTTTGTTGGAGCGGCAGCCATCTCTGCCCTTTGAAAGGCTCTCGCTGGAGAGACACTGTGCTAATGAGAATGGGCTGTAATTGGACACTGAGGTGAGGACATGGGAATGGAGGGGGTATAGGGGGGCAGGGAGAAGGGCATGTGTGAGTCAAGTCCTCATGGTGGACTGAGCCTCATCCAGGGCGCCAAATGGACGAACCCCCTACCTGCTAGGAAGCGGCTGTTTGTTTGACACAAAGTCCTGAGCTCAGCAGGCACCTTCTGCTCTCCGAAATGTTCTCAATCCCTGAATAAATAAACCCAAATCCCCAAAGCGTTCCACTCTTGTGGTGCTACACCTGGGAAACAACAAGGACTCATCAACTAGACACCTGTTCCCGCCATTTTCCCTTAAATCAACTCTGCATTTTTGCAGCAAACTCAAGATGCTCTCCAGCAACGGCAATAAATGGCAAAGAAGAAAGATGGCACTAACTGAGAACTTGATTGTGGAGAAGTCTGAGGAGCATCTGGATAATTATTTCAGACAGGAAAGCAGAAGGGTTGCTGCTACAGATTGGTTACAAAGAGCACCCCTTCCCCTCAAACATGCTGGCAGTCAGATGTCATCTGTCGCCCGCTGACATGATATTAGGAGTGATCAAAGATAATGAAGTGAAGCACAGACACCGAGCTGTGTACCTACACGCATTATCTCCGTCTCCTTCCGCCTCCCATTCGCGCTGGTTCACATCCTTATTGAATAACATGACCTTTCGGCAAGGCCACGCTGCTGCTTTAATGTGCAGAAAATTTGTGCATGAGTGCACCTCTTAACTCTTTCTTTCACGCTCATTATTTCCAGGCCGTATCACCTTGTCTCCAGACAGGGTTGCCGTGCCACCGCTGGATTCATGTGGCACCGCGCTCAAGCAGAGCTAATGCACAGAAGGCCGTGTGCAGTGCCGTGCCTCCATAACATAGCAATACCGTTACAGTTTCCCTGCAGAAGATAATTACGAGGCTTGTGCAGAGGTGAGCATCCTCACAATAAAAATCCTCCCTTTTTTTTTTTTTTCAAAGGAGTCTGACTGGATTCTGGTGTGTTTAAATAAAAAAAGACAACTGACAAGATAATTTCCTTTCTCATAATTTATGACATTAAACTAATTCAAACTACGAGAATAGAGGATGCTCTAGCTTCACCTTTTCTTTACCTTGCTCAGACATGACTAATGAACTTGTCAAAAGAGATGCATAATATTTACTGTTTTCAGGCAAATTATAGTGTTTTGACAGATTTATTCAAGGGAAAGAAAAATTATGCAGTATTTACGTAGGAGTCAACATTTCAATTCCAATCCACCAGCATTTGTTCTTTAACAGCTTACACTAGATTGAACGGAACGATTGCATTTCATTGTTCAGGTCGTTGGCGTGTTGGGGCCCCATATGCAGAGTGTTTTATTACATCCAACCGAACATAAAAATTTTCCCTCATCTCATGACTACCAGCCCAAGGCGTCCACGTTCTCCATGTCACACCTTGCATTTGTGATTGAATCCGCCGACATTTGTAATCATGTTACACACAAGCACACGCCTCAGGAGGCAGTGGGTGCACGCTGTGTGTTGTCGTCACTGTTTGGCACAATCGTGAAGAAAAAACAAAAAGTAGCAGCAGTTTTTGATGAGGGGCTATGTGTGCAGACAGATAGCATGGCTGGGGCTTCCGTGTCAGGACAAACGTACATCTTTTATGCTGTGAAACTGTGGTTGTGTTTCAACGCTATCACACAAACATTATTCTGGAAGATTTGATTAAAATGTATTGGCTGCTAGCATATATTAGAGATGGCTTTTGTGTATATAACAGAATTTTGGATTTGAAACGGAACCGCATGTCAAACTGTTGAACCCAATTGTGAGGAAAGTAAATGATTGTAAGATACACAAACCGAAGCAAAATCTGTGACCAAAAAACAAAAAAAATCAAAGGTTTGAACCGAATCATAGGGAAAGTAAATCTTTCCATCCATGTTGCATATTTGATCAAAACATGTAGTATCCAGTGCCTCAAAAAAACAAAAAACAAATTTACATTTTAAAAATTTGTAGCAAATTTCTAATTTTCCAGTTGTTGCCTCCTATGGTCCATTAATTTCTTGAACTAATAGGTAATGCTGCTCTTTCAAAGTTAAAAAAACATTTTATGTTTTTTTTTTCTCCACATTCTGATAATCTAAGGCTATGTTTTCTACTTCCTAACCCCTAAAAGACTATAAAGTTCGGCCCTGGATTTTATTGCAGTTCTAAAACATGCTCACTGCTTTCATTCTTTCTTTCTTTCATCAAATGTGATGTCACCCATTTGCTGAAGTAAAACCCTAAAACCAAAGATTGTATGAATCTTCTGGATTCTGATGATTGTACATTTAAATACATCTTTTTTCAAATAACAAATTGTTTGAATGCAATGCATTGTGGGCTATATTCACCAATCTAGTGAGCATTGATGCACATTTGTCTTTTGACTTCTGAGTAATATACAGGGCACTGGTTTTAGAATTGTAGATTCCCACACACTGTAAAAATGGCAAACGCCCTATTTTAAACTCAAACCTCCCTAGAATATAGTTATTTTATTGTCCATCAGTGTCCACTTTTTAGTTTTTATCAAAATTTGCCCCACATTTTCTTTTGAGATGTATTTCTGATTAGAAGTTGCAGCTTTTAGGCTGAATCAAATTATTCACAAAATAAGATGGTAATACAAATCCTATCTGACATGATTATTTTTTAAAAAGAACTCCTAATAAAAATGTATTAATATCGTATAATGAATAACATGTAGCCGAAGGGAGTATTTAAATATGCCCACAAGTTCTTTCACCCTTTAATACCAGCACTGGGGACAGGAAATAACACACTCTTCGAACTACCAGAACTTTTCGACCGTTGGGGCGTTAAACGTAAATCCACCAGATTCTAAAGTGGAGCTCTTTTCTGCTTTGCCCTGCATCAAAATGATTTGCTTTTTCGTTGATTGCACCAAACACTTGGCTACTGTAGAGTGTTTTGTATCTCTGGGTTCAGAATTCGTTGGTATTACGTTAATTGCATAAACGGTTGAAGAGTTGCGGTAATTCAAAGAACGCCAACACTGAAGCCAAAGCTGTGATTATTATAGAAAGGCTGGAAGGCTACTATGCTGTTTGTTTCGTCTTTATTCCAAAGCTTTGGAATGCTTTGGATTCCATCTTTTGAACCTTAAACCCCAAAACAAACCACTGTTGGTATGTTGAAAAATGACAGTGCAGGTTCTGTACAGATCTTTCTTTTTTTTTCCTTCTATATGGTGGTCTTGTAGAGCTCCTTCTAGTCTTCTTTTCCAGTTTTACCAAATCTAAGAAATCCTCCGACTTAACATAAATCTTGGTTTGGTTGAAACTTGAATGGAGGTGTACAAGATGTGCAGGAGATCTCCGATAATTGCGAGTGTCGATAAGACTATACAAGTCCCGATGAAGGCTGATTTCTTCAGGAAATGTTTGTATTGTCATTTTTGCATTACACGTTCCAGATTTATGTCTGCAGTCATCCTAATTAAGGCTTTTTTTCGTTTCAACCAGCGCTTCCGTTCGTCCTTAATGTTAGTTTGAAAAGTCATTAGTCAGACACAGCGGTGCTCAGCTTGATCACTTCATGAGCCTCTCAGCTGTGTGATGGTTGTGCGCTGAATGCGATGCTGGCAGCATGGGGGCATTGGCTCGGCAGACACAAATGAAAGCTGACAAGCACCACAAGCCTGTGGGGAGCAGAAAGCAGTGGGCAGGGAACCATAAGCTACATTCAAGTTTGCACAGTTTCCCACTCAGACATCCACCTTGAAGACCTTGCTCCTCCTCGCTCGGTTGGCTACAAAAGGCTCAGGACAGCTTAGGGGGAGATTTAAAGGGGATAGCGAGGAGAAAACATAACTAATCCTTAAACTGAGAAGAGTAATCTGTGAGGGAAGATTTACAGCAGAGGAAATGACTTTTTCAGGGCTCTCACAAATTTTTTCCTTTTTTTTTTTGCACCAGCAAGAGGTGTTTTTGTGCTCTGACAATCAGAGTTAAGATGTCCATCAGTGCGACAGTTTGAAAGGCCTCTTCCTGTCCTCTTGCACGGTGGGAGAAAGCAAAGTGTTGCATCCCCAGAAGCATTCGGATTAAGGAGCCGGAGTGTAACCACGCTCCGCTCGTGGACAGCAACATGGAGCTGATCCTCGCCGGCTCTCATTGATTTCTGTTGATCGCAATCTTATTTAGCAATTTAAATGCTAATGATACTTTTAATTGCAAGACGGGATAAATGCGATTTGATCTTTGGGAGGCAATTACTTTCATGCTTTGTCTGGCTCCGATCTTGCTCAGAAAGGCGGACAACAATTACTCTGCAGAGCTCAGCTTGCCTTCTTCTCTCAAAAGAGAAAAAAAAATAAAAAAGGAAACAAAGCAGCTTTTTTTCTTTTTGTTCTTTGACAAGTTTATCAAAAACTATTTCTGTTGCTGGAGGAAAGTTTGGTCGCTAAGAACATTTCACTTTACAATTATAAACACCGCCCCCCCCACCCAACACCCTGGGCAAGATTACCAATAAACACACACACACAGCTTTACAAAAAAATAAAAGCACCGAAATGTACGTTACTTCTAGAGACAGTTGTACTACATGGATAACAGTCTGTACAGAGAAAGCAAGCACCGTTTTACTGTGACAGCAACATGAAAGAATAGGAAATTCACAACTGTGACAGTCCATACTGAAGAATGATGACAATCCTACTTTGGTAACAGCTTCAAGCGAAAACGTGTCCAACATCAGATCATCGTTTATCACATTTAAAAACAAACCAAAAAAAAGGTCTTCAGACAGCAAAGACGAAAAGCAGGAAATCCACATGAAAAAAGCAAGTTTCCACAGTTCACTGCAGCTACATCCATCCATTTGTCCCAAAGGGTTGAAACCATCGGGGGCTTAAAAAGAAGGTAGCTGGACGACTGGCTCCACTTACCTTCTTTTAAGATCAAGAACTCAACGTTTAACATCCTTTTTTGTTTATATTATTCTGCATGTGGCTCTTCTCAGACAAAAACTGCTAGTGTTGTTATGTTATTAGGATGACACAGTCTGTCATCCTAATAGTAGGTTCATTTAAGCAGCAAGAAATCGTGAAAATCAACTTTAATGAATTTCTATAAATGTATTTGCTTTTAATTAAGGGGAAATAAGTATTTGAACCCTCTTGCTGGGAAGTCTTAGCACTTATCAGCAGCACAGAGATTAGACGTTTCTTGTATTTGATGAGCAGCTTTCTGCACATAACAGGAGGAATTCTGGTCCACTTTTCTTCGCAAGTGACTTCTAAATCAATAAGACTTGGCGGCAACTCTGAGTTTCAGCTCTTTCCATAGGTTTTCTTTTTACAGGTCTGAGGTCAAAAGACTGGCTGGTTTACTCCTCAATGAACTTGATATTCTGCATCTTCAACCATCCCTTGGTTGCCTTGGCTGTATGTTTTGTTGAAAGACCCATCCACCCCCATTTTAAGCCTCATGATGGAGGTAAGGAGGTTCTCGCTAAGGATCTGGCGGTACATGGCTCCGCCCATCCTTCCATCCACACGGTAAAGTAACCTTGTGCCGAAAAACACCCCCAAACCATAATGCTTCCACCTCCATGCTTGACAGGCAGCATTTCTCTTCCTCCATTGATGCCAAAGAGCTCAGCTTTGTTCTGATCTGACCACAGCACCTTCTCCCAATCACTCTAAATCATGAAGGTGTTCATTGGTAATTTTCAGGCAGGTCTGCACATGTGCCTTCTTATTAGCAGGGGGACTATACGAGCACTGCAAGGTGTTTACTAAAAGTTTTCTAGGTGACTGTGCTGCTTTGAGATCCTCCGGTCATGTTCTCACTGTTCTCACGGAAACCCCACCAGGTGAGATCTGGTTTGGAGCCTCAGACTTATGGGTGGATTTATTGTCATGTTCTTGTATTTTGGCACCAGCAGTTGTCACCTGAACCTCCAGCTTCTCGCTGAAGGTTTTGGAGTCCCTTTTGGTCTCATGCAGCTTTACCGTCCTCTCCCTTAAATCCACGGAATCTCTTTAGCCTTTCCCATGTTGGACAGTTTGGAGTCTGATTCTGTGGACAGGTGTCTTTTCTACAGGTGATTATCAGCAAGGTGATCAAATACTTGTTTCCTTTGCTGTGTTATTCTGAGAACAGCACCTTTGACAATGCCCATCAATTTTGATAATCAGTTGACCGTCGTGCCAGCGCAGCCCCTGGAAGAGGCCGCCGATTTACTGGGATTGACCAATTTCGAGTCGCATCTAGCTCTTCAATGCGAGGGCAAACAGAGGCGTGACTGGTGGTGCAGTCAGGCATGTTATCAAACGCTGAGCTTGATTAACAGCTCATCAACATGCAGAATTAAACAGTCTGGCTAAATGCTTCCCTGACATTAGACACTCGTATAATCCTTTTTTGCAGTGACTAAAGCAACGATCTGCATTCTGATTAGCAGGTAAAGAAAAAACACTTTTTTTTTCCTCATAAGACAGCAAACAGACACACAACGTTTGGATTTACATGTCACTATATTAGTGTTGCATGCTTGTGGGGAACAATAACACTTAGAGAACTGGCACAAACACAATTATTGTCATGCATATTTGATGGGAGTCGTGCATACAGACGGAGGGGAGACAGCAAGTCGGAGGGGAGAGGTTGGAGGATGTGGTCTGCTAACAAAGACATGGTTTTTGAGTGTTAGCTCATGTCAAACAAAGCAATTATGAGCATTGATATGAGTTTGACGCTTCATATTTTTGATCAAACAGAGTTGGATATTTGATTATCCCGATTTGAAATTTGATTCTTAATCTTGTTTGTTCATTAATCTGTGCGTACGAGGCAATTTCCTTGTTTAGAGTCCAGAGTTTCAACCTTTTTATCCTAGCTTTTCTCACAATGGTGTGCTCAGGTATGTCACTTGCAGGCCACCGTTACATGCAGGCAACAAAATAGAGGATTCAGGAGGGCAGGGGTCAGCGGGGGACAGACTGGGGTCAGGTGCCTCTACTTTCCTTGTGGGGGACTCTGGCTTCTCTGGAGCCTGTGTCACACAACTATCAGCAACAGCAGCAACAGCAATGCTGAGGGAGTGGAGCGGGAAACAGAGAGCAGTTACTTCAGACCGAGACAGAAAGATAGATTAGCAAAGAATGGGGTGGGGGGAGAAAGAGAAAAGAGACAGAAAGCAATGGGAGCGGTCAAACACTGTCATCTGTCTTAAAAAAGGTGGAAGCAGCGAGGATTTTGGGTTCCTATGGGCTCAGAGCCGGACCTGGACTATGTGCTGTTGTGTGGCAGGTGGTAGAACATGTTGGCCTTGTTAGTCGGGAAGCTAAAACACTTGTATGAATCTCATTATCTCTGCTGATAAAGGCTGGTGCGCACCCTTAGTGGGATTCTGCTCCCCTTCTGCCTCTGTTGTTTTGGTAATATTCCCAGCTCTTGCACACACACGCCATTCCCACAGGAATGGGGGGTTTGCATCTTGAATATTCAGCATACCCAAGAGCATCATGGAAACCTTGGCAACCAGCAAGCTGTCTTTCAAGAGCTGTGTTTTTGTTTTATATATTTTTTATTTATTTTTATTTTGTAAAAGCAATTAGCAGGACACAGCTTGTCCTTTTTCTTTCTTCATTGGACACAGATTAGTGACTAGTATTTTAAACAAAACTGTCGCTTTATTCACTTTTGGGATAGCAGAGGGAAACGTTTGGGGATTCTCACAGCTCTGTTTTTTTTTAGTTACAACAGAGTTACCCCCCCCCCCCCTTCTGTGTTTATGCAACAGCTGGCAATGGCGGATGACAATGTCTGCCAAATGAACATAATGTCAATGATAGTCAGGTTAAAACTGCTGTGGCCTCTGGTTCAGAGGATAACCCAATTACCTAACCGAGATAAACACAACGATGCATCCTCATCCCAGCATCTCAATTTATTTCATGAATTACTTGGTTGTTTGTATCAGAATTAGCGTTTTATAATAAATCAACTCCTAAAAGCTGATTTCCACCGGTCCGTCCGTGGTGTGTCTCTGTTGCGTTCAGACAAAAACACAAAACATTCATTAATCAGTTTGAATGTTTACATCGCCTCCGTCATGTCTGCGTCTGACGTCCGACCCACCGCTAAGCAAGCTATATGCAGGAGTTCCATTTCAGTTCATTAACGCGTCGATTTTATGGCGAAATATTAGAGAAATGGGGAACAGGTCCGGGTTTCAAAATAAAAACGTCTGTAATACTTTCAAAATAAAAATTCGTAAAATTGAAATTTATATTTACGGTAATGTGCCCAGACGATAACACAAGGTAACACTGCGGATAACACCGGCATTCAATTTCACCATTGATGAGGAAAGTTACATTTTTGAATGTACACAAACAGGAACGCCATGTCACAAAGCCACTGTGTACATTTTCCGCATTTTCTAAGTATGAAATTTCGCTTTTTCGTGATCCATGCGTGACAAATACAATTCACAAGTGTTTCTTGCATTCCTGATTGGATGATGTGCGCAGATGTCTGTCAAGGGTTTTGGCAGACGGGTCTTTACATGAATTTGGTTTGGAGTTAAACATTTTTCGTTGGTTGAGAATTACACAACTGATACATATTTTACGTAGTTTATGCACAATTATTGGGTAAGTCTCACACAATTGTGCATGCTTCTTGCAAGATATATACACAAATTTGTGGCTTTTAACGACCGTTCCACATATGTCCACTTATATCACGTTTAAAATATGTAATTAACACGTGAATCACTAATAAATTGCATATAAACAGTGCAATAATCATGCGCGATTCATATTGACTTACTTGTTCTTTGTGTAGGTTATTCGTACTTCTTCGGTGATTTTTATGTGGTTCATTCATGATACATCTGTGAAGATTTCACGTATAGACGATAACTTTTCTCACTTTTTTGACGAATATTCACGAATGACCAATTTTTATCCATGCAGTATGCGCAAAATGTTCGTAGTGGCAAATGGTGTATTCTTGGATAGCACTTTTCTACCTTCTTTGAAGGCCCAAAGTGCTTTACAGTCACAGTCCCATTCACACACTGACAGCGGCTCCGCTGCTAAACACTGGCACCAACCTTTGTCCAGAGGCAAGGTGGGGTTCAGTGTCTTGCCCAAGGACACTTCGACACATGGGCAGGCAAGACGGGAGTCGAACCTGCAATCTTGAAAGCATGGGTCGACCTCCCTACCGCTGCACCTCGACCACTGAGAGGGTGTGGGGCCTGATTGCTAAAGTTTTGGATGGCCGACTCGACACGGAGGTGGCAGGACAACCACCCCTCCGGAAGCCAGGGGGGCGGAACGATGGACTGGAGACGCAACGGAGACAGTGTAAACTAAGGGACAGTCGTGAAACGGACTCTTAACATGATGCAAGGGAGACACACGGCAAACAGAACAATGGAAATCTGGCGGATAGAATTCTGTGACTTTGCACTTGAAGTATCCTCTAAAATCCACCTCACTTCATGATAAAGCTATAAGTGTTTGAAAGTCCCTCCCCAGAAGAGGCAGCTGCAATCAGTCCTGATTAGAACAATGGACTTTTAATGGAAAATTGGTCCGGTAGAGCCTACATTCTAATCAGAAAACCCTCTTAATAGCCATAATCATTGATTCTATGTGCTCTAAGAGATGAAAACGATACTTCCTTCATTTTTTTTTCTATTCTAGAGTACAATTACAATATTTTTCACTAAAAGAAGTAAAGGAAATTAAATTATTGGCTCCCAGAGAAAATAAGACTAAGGGAGTCACACATTTTGTGGCTTCCACTCACAAGAAAGTGTGTCGTCCCTCTCGGAGCTGACGAGGGCGCACACCTAATCTCGCAGCCTGTCTACCCCCCAACAGCAATATTCTCAGGCACAGGTTCGGTACTCACAGGTCATTATCTGTCTCAGTGTGAGACTTGTGCTGCCGCCGATGAATCATGAAGACGGTAACAGCCACGCCAACGATGAGGCCGATGGCCACGACACCTCCAAGTACCCCGATAACACCACCTGGGGGACCCTGCGCCATTGGTTTCTCTGCAGGGGAGAGGAGAACAACAGCGTCAGGCTGCATTTCTCTGTGTCACATATTTCCACGATTGGACTGAATTCAAATTAATTTCTTTATTAAATTGAAATAGCTGAAAAGAAAAAAAACACAGCAGCCCCATATCCATAGTATTATGATGCTTTTGGCAAAATCTAATTGCAGCATTTTTCTCTACATGTGGTTTCTCTTTTTTCTTTTTTACAAAAGTGAAAATAAAATACCAGTAATAAATAAACAGTTGATGTTAAAAACTCAAAAGAACAATCAAATCAACATGGTAAAACATGCATACAACACTCCTGCTACTGGTGCAACCAAGACTTGATTTGCTTTTCAAAAAGCAAATCTTTAAATCAGTAGCTGCGTTTTCATTCACATATGAGCCAAACTTTATTGAACTTCTAGAAATGTCGAAAAAAAAAACACAACTTTGCAATTACACAAGTGTTGTGCTCAAATGTCCTCAGGTGCCAGTTCATTGGGACATTTAAAAATCATCATAAAAAAATAGTAAATGTAAAAAGTATTTCAATACATTGTGACTTGTTCGGATTGTGACAAAACAATTACTCCATAATACAAGTGGGAAAAGAAAGAGTTTAGAATTAGCCAAGTAAGGCGTTGTCTAAGTCTAAAACAGTTAAAGACTTTCTCCATGCCCTTTGATCTAATGTAAAAGCATTCCCAGTGGTCTTTTAGTTATAATGATGCTGTTTTTATCCAAAACAAAAAAACATGCATTCATTTTTAGGGCAGTTTTTATGCACTGCGTCAGGAGCTCATCACAAATTTACATGAGGTAAGGGCCTGTGCTGATTTCCCAATATCCCCTTTGTTTACACCCTTTCTCGCTAGCTTACAACCCATTACAACCCCAACATTACTGTTGAGTAACAAAAATGACAAGCAATATTGTAAAACTATCCAGCCGCACAATTTTGAGCCAGATGCCATCTCGGACATACATCGATCTATTTGTCTGCAAGTGAATGCATCAGATTGGAGCAGAGCAGAGAGCAACTAGAAGCTTTTTTAAATGACATTTTTTCAACTTCTCCTGATTCACCATGATTGAAATAAAAAAAGTTCAGAGATTTTAATCATTATTTTCTCTATATACATCCTCCATCAAGAGAAAAATGCCACAAGAACATGTTAGAAACAGCAAAAACATGGTTTTTATTTGTGTGGGTCTTTAATGTTTGCAAAACTGGCTGAAAACGATTTCATCATGAAAGCAGAAATCCATGCAGACAGAAAACAAAATGTTAGACGGACGGATGTAAAACCATAATCCTTCAAAATGAATATCCATGAAAGAAAACTTCATAAAGCACATCTGAAAGCCATTCTGAGAGCCTTATGTCAGCATGAGATCATTTGTCCTGCATTTTTTGGCCATACTTCAGTACAATACGGTGGCAGTAACTCTGCAGCAGCTGCTGCAGCTTTTCTAATGCAAGTTCCATCAGCTGTTAAAAAAAAGACAGAGGATTGGTTCAGCTTTGACAGAGAGCCTAAATGCACTCAAGAGCATGACAAAGCAATTAGATGTTGAAGTCCTTGCCAGCTTGAGGTAACAATGTGTTTCCAACATCGCAGAAAGGAAAAAAACGTGCAGTGAAACAATGTGCAGCTGTGAGAAGAAAGACGGAACACCATTTTTTTGGCATTTCAGAATATAATGAAAGATTATTTGCTCCCAAAGTGCTCCTAAAATACAGCACCTGATGTTAACAACAGAGGCAAAACTTCAAGAAAGGAGCAGATAATTGATCCGTAGTGAGGAGCGGTGCAGACGCGAACGACAGCAGATTTTGGTGGTTTAGACCGACGAGGAAGACAGAGACAGTCACAGAAGGAGATTCTGCTCCACATACGTTTGAAATATAGTATTTCCAAACAATTAGGATTCCTCATTTGGCAATGAGACATGTTTATCACAAAAATAGAACAATGATGGCAGGTGCTAGGATTTATGGGAGATGGTAATTCACCCAAAGGTTAGAACATTGAGGGAAAGAACCTGCTTGGGGATAAAAAAAAGGATTTTATTATTGACATCTGTACGGAGGGTTGACCCGTACGGACGATGCAAGTTTTTGGGTTGTCCGGGCCCATGGAGGTCATGAGGAATGAAGGCGTCTTGAAAGGGAATGCGGTGTGTCTTGCAGTTCCCTTGAGGCTCGTGGGGCCACCTTAAGGGACATCATACAAATAGAATGTACAATATTCGTGCAGTATATAGACATATGTATGACATATTTGTATTGTAAGAAGAACGCGCTGAACAGGGGTTCTTGAACTCGCTTTCATGATACTCTGTTCACACTACTTGTCTATGTCTGTAGATATAAAAACAATTTTACTCTACGGGCTCACCGAGTGCTTTATGATTAGGCAAGGCAAGGCAAGTTTATTTGTATAGCACAATTCGTACACAAAGTAATTCAAGGTGCTTCACAAAACAGAAAAATGCATTAAAATCACAATACATCATAGAAATAATCAGAAAATTTACTTTAAAAGAATTGAAAAAAATTTGAAAATTGATTTAAAAATAAAGGAAGGAAAGGAAAGAAAAGTGCAGATGGGACCTTTCAGTCATATACACGGCTAAACAGAAATGTTTTAAGTCTAGATTTGAACATGAACACAGAAGACGCCTGTCTTACGACTTCAGGGAGGCTGTTCCAGATTTTAGCTGCAGAATATTGAAATGCTGATTCCCCTTGTTTAGTTCTGACTCTGGGAATCAACAGGAGGCCGGCCCCTGAGGTCCTCAGAGTACGAGATGGTTCATATGGCACTAACATGTCAGAGATGTACTTTGGTGCTCGGCCATGGAGAGACTTGAACACAAGCAGAGCTGATTAATATTTTGTGTGGGTCACCCGAAGGCACCATAAAGGTGTGCTCATTTTTTTACCCACAGACATCCCATACCACCTGTAAGTGCAGTAATGAATGAGACTTTGGATCAGGGGTGCCCAAATCCAGGCCTCCTGTTGGTTATCCAGAAATCCTGCCATATCTGCTGCTGATTACCTGGATCAGGTGTGTTTAGCCAATAAGGAGCTTCAATGGGAGGATGATTAGAAAACATGTAGGACCCTCCAGGCTTTGATTTGGACACCCCTGCTTTAGATACTGATGAAGGTATAACCAACAACTAAATGTACATGAGAGATGGATTTGAATAAAACTGTAACCCTTCTGCAGGTACAGTACGTTTTCAAACTTTGGATAAAAGGACACAATTTCAGCACAGCAGCAAAGCATGGTGGTAGACTTGTGGTGGTTTGGGCATGACTTTGGCATCTTGTAAACATTGGGAGCATGAGCCCCTGTGCAAAGCAGAGTATGACAGAGCCAAACACAACGCCATCTGTCCTGTAGCAAAGCCAGGCCAAAATGTCGGGATGAAACAGAACCGACATCCAAAACACACGAAATCGTTTCCAGACGAGGGGATGACAAAAGAAATGAGATGAGGCTGTACAAAAATAACCAAGAACAGCCAGTTCTAGACCCAGCTGAAATACCCACTCCCTGAGTGCCCACTGAGGGTATAAAATATTTAAAAGCAAGGAAAAAGAGACATTCACAGTTTACGAGGAACTTTTAAAGTCAGATACTGCAAGCAAATACCCTCAGTCTCACTCAATATTTCAACATTTTCTAATGTTCTAGTTTTGCTTGAATAAAACACACACATTACTTTTGCTCCCATTCAAAATAGGCACTATTTTATCACTTCATCTGATGTAGGATGGAAACACAGAAATCACAGACACTGGAAATTGTAGATATTACCTTGTTGTGACTCCATTTCCTGTCACTTCATCCCTGATAGAGCCATACCACTTCAAAAAAGCCCTAAGGAATGACATTAGATTGAAGCTGCAGCACATTTTCCAGAAGTTTGTGTACCGTTATCTCTTCAATTAACATTCAAAAATGTTTTATTTATTTATTTTTCCGGAAGCGATTGTCTAAAACCATTTGTGACCAGAGCTGGCGGGGATATCTGCTTCTGCAACAGGAAAAATTATTAGTCATTGATGACAATCTATAATTGTTTCCACTAAAAACACTGGAAGAAGGGATTTTTCTGCAGTTTTCCACTATAGGAACTTGTCAGATTCACAGTGATAACAGATGTACAGAGGAGCGCACCCACTCCATCGCTGTCAACTCAGCCCACCTTGTATAAAAGCTTCATCACCACCAACAATTATATATTGTGTCCATCAGATTGTCAGGCTATCTGATCTTGTTTTGCGTCTTCTTGTTTCTGGAACTGACATTGCGTCAAAACTTCGAATCAAACGAAATGTAATAGCTTTTTTCTTGCAGCCTCTATTCCGTCTTCTGATGCATTACAACTCAGTGTGAGGAGGCGGCGGTCTGAAGACAGAGACCAAATGTGACGCTGCTGCATCCAGGGAAAGAGATAAACCACGAGACCAACTGTTGTCTCATCGGCGTGCACACACAGAAACCCAGCGGGCTGAATTTCATGGCCCTAATACAAATGCAAAGACACAATGGTATGTCACACAACAGTAATACACAGAGGAGCGGAGGGGGGATCCAAATGCAATTTCAGTGTCCTGGAGCCGAAGGCGCAGGATTTACACTGTTGCCTCCTTACGTCTGAAGTTGAGGGAAGCATCTGCTGCACCGTTTGGCTGCTTTGTGCACATCATCAAAAATTGAATCTAACATTTTCTGTTCCCCTGTCCCACTGTACATAAAGGTATCCACTCATCACTGCTCTTGATGTATTGTGGGTTTGTTGTGGAGGATGTCACAGTCACAGGTGTGGCAAATATTGTGGAGGCTGATACAAACATTTAAACTGCATGCATCACTGCCTACCCCCCCCCCCCCCCACACACACACACACACACACACTCCTAGCATCTTTTCATATGCTCAGCCAAGACAGTTCAAACTCAGCAGGAGCAAAGACTCTGCAAAGTTACGCTCTAACGGCAATTCTTTAAATGCACTTTGGTAAAAAAGAAGGGGTTGGGGGGGGGGGGGGGGGATAGTTACTGCAGGGGAGGTTTTCAAGGACAAGAATATTGTGGATTAATAATGAAGGTCAGCTGTGTTTACCGGAAGCTTCACTTCCCGTTATGCTGTCTGAAGGCTGGAGACGGAAATTATTAATGTGAATAACCAATTTAACGGCTGTACGGTGGAGCAGTGGTTAGCGCTCTTGCCTCAAAGCAAGAAGGCCCCTGGTTCAAGTCCCGGGTGGGGGACCTGAAACAGAGCATCAATGGGGGGGGGCTTTCTGTGTAGAGTTTGCATGTTCTCCCCGTGCATGTGTGGGTTTTTCTCTGGGGACTCCAGCTTTCTCCCAACGTCCAAAAACATGCTTCATAGGTTAATTGGTCACTCCAAAATGTGACAGTGCACAGGTGTGTGATCAGTGTGACCCTGCGACAGACTGGCGTCCTGTCCAGGATGTCCCCTGCTTTTGCCCACAAGTGTCCAGGATAGGCTCCGGCAGCCCGTGACCCCAAAAGGGACAAACAGAAGAAGATGAATGAATGATCAAATTTAACACGAAAGTTAAGGGAAAAAAAAACTTTCAAAAACGTCTTTAGAGTCGTGACGACTCAATCAAAAGAAGCTTTGGTGTTCACTTTTGAAACACAACTTGACTACCTTGAGACGTAACAGTTTATTACACGTTTTATGTAAATTAAGAAGAAGTTAAACATGAAAAACACCAAATAAAGATTTTAAGCCCAAATTTGCTTTCTGTTTTTTATATTAAATTTTTAGACTTTAAGAAAAGGCAAAAAAATATTTATTTTAAAAATAAAAGTTTGATGACAGTATGGCAATGCTTTCTTCAAAGTTTCCCACCATGAACTGTGTGATTTTTTGTCGTGGACCCAATAAATAAACTGTTACTGAGAGTTGAAAACTTGTCCAAATATGACCTGTGTACTCCACAGTAAAAAGTCCTTAAACCGGGTTATGCCATGGTCTGGGTGAATTCTCAGTTCTGATTGGCTGGGTGTGCATTAAAAACTGATAACGCACAGTAATAATGCACACCTAAAAAAGAAGTTCCGGTCACATAGCTTAAATGTTCTATATCACTGCGTTGACTTCTTTAACTGAAACTTTTGTTTCATTATTTGGTCAAAAACAAGCGATAAGCGGTGAACTTTTTGTCTGAACGGATGCTTTGTTTGACCCGTCAGGAACAAATAGTTCGCCTTTTGTGAGAAAAGCAATCCAAACCAAAAAAATAACAAGAATAAAGTACTAGAAACTGTTTGACATTTTTTATCTTGTAAGTGACCATGGTCAAGCAACCTCCACTTCACATCAGATGGTACAGGCTTCCACAGCGTGCGTTAATTTCTGATAATGCTCACATTATCGGCCATTAACCCTCTTATACCTCTTTCTTGAAGAAAATCGCAGGATATTAAAAAAAAATCAACCAGTTACAGAGTAATACAGAGTATGCCTCCTTTCCTTTGCCTACAACGAGCAACTCCACAAACTGCCAAGAAGAAGCTGGACCAGGAAAAGAGGAAGAGAAGTTGGGCCAGTTTCCAGACTCGACAGACGCGCCCATTCTGTTGTCTGACTGGGTCCTCAGCCGGCCTTTGTTAAATGTTTGAAAAAAGAGAGATCTCTTTGGAATGAACACAAACAGTGTATGTTGGGCCCTGCCACAGACTGGTGACTGGACAGGATGTACACAGCCTTTGCCCAACAGTAGCTGGGTTGGGACAAGTGGCTCTGTGACCCCGAAGACGATACAGCAGGGTCTGAGTATGGATGGATGGATGGATGGATGGAATATATTGGTAACAGGGTCAGTAGCTTCATTTCAAACTACTCTTACCCCTTTCCCTGTGATCACCTGGACGGATTTCCTGGTTTAGGAAATTAGAATGTGGAAAAATGATTAGGACAGTGGGCTTGAGAAGTTGCCCAATCTCATGTATAAATCCCCTCAGAGTGGGTGTAGCTACCCACTCACCAACCCCCCCCCCCCCTTTGAGTCAATATTAATATTATTATTGACAAAGATTTAGAAATAATCAATGCAAGCTTCTTTAAGCATTGAATTGTAATAGGTTTAGGGGATGTCATCTGGACTTGGTTTTTAAAGTTAGAAGACGTTTCGCCTCTTATCCAAGAGGCTTTGTCAATTCTGAATTAGCTGGTCTAAGAGCTGGTATATATATGCGTTCATGGGGGAGGAGTCAGACCTGAAACTGGAGGTATTGTCCACTTAGCCTACATGGTTTCAGGTCGTTAACAGTCCTTTGTCCTCAGCTGGGGATTGGGGAGCCAGTGACTCACTCTCCAAATTGGTCCTCTCTTTCAGCGGTTAACGACTCAGGTGGAACTGGTTTGGTTTGTTTAGGTTTCAAAATACTGCCGTAGATGGATGGAAGAATAAACCTGAGACCACCATTCTTATTAAGAGAAGGTTTATCCTTCTTGACAAAGATGGCTTCTTTCACTCCTCGCTCGAACCATCCTTTCTCTCTGGCTAGAATTCGGACTTCACTGTCCTCGAAAGAGTGGTTTGTGGCCTTCAGGTGGAGATGCACTGCAGACACAGGTCCACTTGGGTTGGCTCTGCGATATTGGTAAAGCCGCTTGTGTAGAGGTTGTTTGGTTTCTCCTATATACTGTTCATTGCAGTTCTCTTTGCAGTGGATAGAGTACACAACATTACTCTGTTTGTAGCTGGGAATTTTGTCCTTTGGATGAACCAGTTTTTGTCTGAGGGTATTGACTGGTTTGAGATGAACTGGGATGTTATGTTGTTTGAAAATCCTTTTAAGTTTTTCAGACAGGCCTGAGATATATGGAATTGAAATACTGTTCTGTTTCGGCTCTTGTTCCTTCTTGTCTTGTTTTCCTGTATGTTGGGATCTGGTGAATGCCCACTTGGGATATCCACATGTTCGGAGGGCTTGGTGGATATGTTGCTCTTCCTTCTTCTTTCCGTCAGAGCTTGTGGGCACCTCCTGGGCTCTGTGTTGTAATGTCCTGATGACGCCTTTAAGCATTGAAAAAAATTACAAGCTATATTTTTAAATGAAATAAAAACAATAACAATAATAAACTTTTAGAAATATGTAATTTTGATCCTTCGATTTGTAATGGCCGCTCTGGTGTTTCCAGAGGTGCGTCCAAAGTCTTCGGCCCCCCCATTTAAAATGTTCTAGCTCTGCCCCTGAATCCCTTCATACTGAGCATGCATTATGCTCAAGGGAAGAGGAATAACTTCTTTCTAACAACAACAAACTTCTAGCAAAACCAAATTCATAAAGAACCCTTTCCGATTTGACTCACTGGGGTCAAAACAAGAGACAGACACTGAAATATCTTCTTAGGAAACGAGACACACAGGTTACTGAAACTAATACTTATGCAAGTATGGAAAAGCACCCGGTGCGTCTCAGAGCATCCCTAAGCTGTCAAAGGGCAAAGTCATGCAACATAACTCAACATGTTTACACTAAAGATGCAGCAAGAGAAGCCTATTTATGAATGTGGCTTTATAGCAGCTTGATTAGATTATTTTAATTACTACAGACAAAATCTCTGTTGTGTTCTCGGTATATAATTTGTTCATTTTTTATTGTAAAAACAATGAAAAAAAGAAAAAAAGAGCCAAAATAGACAAGTATGTACATTACTGGTGTGTTAGTGTAATCATTCAAGACACAGAAAGAAGAGCTGAAATAAAACCATCAAGTGTAAAAAAAAGAAACCTTTTGACCTTTGAGCTTTCAAGTGGAAAATCTGAAAGTCTGACTGAGCTCTCATCGCGTCAAGTCTGTAGTTCAAATACTGTATGTGTTTTAGCTGCCGCCAAAAGATTACTATTGATTTTGGGTAAGTGTGAGGCAGCCATGCGTGCAGCTGCTTTCTCTGGGCTGTCACTCCACCTCTGAGGCACATTTAAGATGACAAACTTGACCTTGGCACTCAGTAGTTCGGGCTCCCGCCTGATATAGTGGCAACCTTCATAGACACATCTGCAGCAGATGTATGTGCTGTTGATGGTTTTCTCCACATAGTCTTTAAAGCATCCATCACAGGCCTCCCAGGTTTTTACTGTTACGTCAACCGGCGGCTAACAGGGAGTCCGATTTAAATGATTATTTGTCAAGCTGGTTTCCACCACTCCAAGGTGACCTTGCTATTCAGTGTTTGACACCACAAATGACGCTTGGACCCACGTGACGACGATGCAAAGTGACGCAGCAATTCACCGTCAGGGTCCGCACTCCTGAGATCACAAGCGCCAGCTGCACGCCGCCTCTGAACCTCTAGTGTTACCAGCACAAACCAGACGGCCATAAACCCCCATTAGTCGCACATACCAGGACAGAAAGAGTTCAGGTGGGAGGTCAGAGGTTGAGCATTCCTCAGCTGGAGCCAGGCCCCAAATCCAATCTGTCATACAACACAGCGATGCGCCTTTTAAATGGAAGCAGGTTTGTCTTGGAGGATCAGCGCCACCAGCCTGCTGAGGCCCAGCGTGTGCCATTACGCGCTGGCACAGGGAAGACAAAGCCTAATGATGCCTTTAAATGTATGGCAGCCCGATAGCAGACACTAAGTGCAACTGCCTTGAAAATATGAGTCGGCATTGTAATGGTATTATGAGGACACTTGTGTAGAGGTGTTTTGTAAACGTGTTCCAGGCATTAGTTTGATCCTTTTCCAAGGCTGGATGTGGCTCCTGGCGCTTCCTTCCCATCCCATCAGAAATTGTAATTGCTACGGTCTCTACAGGGGCCAACATGCTTTCCAGCAATACTGGGGAGTTTTGAAGTGGACAGATTGAGATTCTGGCTTCTAACCCGCGCCAGCTTCACACCACCAATGCCAGTCTAAGACAGCCACCTGTTCCAAAGGGCCACGCCGACCGCTTTTCCTGTCTCGCCAGTCACCCAGCACAGTGAAACGGTCACGTCTGCTTTTATCTCTCTATTCATAAGTCGAGAGGCTACCTTATGTGGAAGTAAATGCCCGGGCTGTTAGTCATTTATCAGAAGGAGATTTTTTTTTTCCAAAACTTTTTCCACATTGGGTAAATTCTGCAGTCCCAATAAAGAGAGAAATGTGGTTTAATGGAGTTCATAAATCTGTGTTTCATGCTGCCAACTCCAAGCGGTGCACGCTGCTTCATCTCCTCTCCTCCCTCCCACCTAGTCTGTAATCTTGTTAAAGTTCAGTGTTTCCACTGCGCTCCCCTCTGGGGGATGAGGTTCTCGGTGTCAGCCTTTCTTCCCACAGCATTGCACCTTTTCCAAGAGGCTCACCTGGATCCGCACTCGGGCAGCGTAATTCTTGCCAACATCTCTGACCCGGGGACGGGTTTGAGGGTGGGAGGGCAGGGGTGGGATTGCCGTTCGACACCACTCCACAGAGGGCAGCACTTCATTAAATGCAAACTGTTAACACATGGGATGTGTTTGCTGTGATGAAAGCCAAGCTTGTTAGAAAGCGTACAGTAACTATCCTCCCCCTGCTGAGCTGCTGTAAAGCACCAGAGCTGTCGGAGCTCACGCTAGTTTTATAGTCTTGTATATATATATATATATATTTTTTTTTTTTCTGATACTTCAAGTAAAGAAGCCGACTGAGTTATGCATGATCGAGTGCTGCCTGACTATCAGCGCCTCTGTTCCTGTCTAATGCCTTAGTTACAACTGTCCTTAAAGACGCTCAAATAAAAATGGTGTTTTTAACATCAGAAATCAGAAATGGTTTAATGTTATTGTTACACAAGAAGCTCGTGGTAACTACAATCCTGGTGCTCTGCAGCTGTTTGGACAACATCAAATAAAGCAATATATAAATATCGTTTCCCCACTTCAGGAAAAATCCAGATCTACATTCTATTTTATCACTCTTTTAATCACGGTGTGTGTATGTGTGTGTGTGGGGGGGGTTGTCAGCATTGTTTGTCATGTCATTTTGTTTTTAAATTTTATTGTATTGTATGGTATATACATACCTACATACATGTATTTCAGTCAGACAACTCTTGCAGTAAGAAATATTTATTTGACATTTTTCCACATTCTTTAAGTTGGCATTCACATATTTTCGTTTGGCATAAGGCTCCGTTCAATTCCATAAAACTTCCATAAAATTCCATAAAATTTCCATAAAACTTTTCGGGTAACAAAACCCCCCTTTACGGAGCCCACAGGTGGAAGCCGGGGAGGAGGGTGGGGCGAAGAATGAGCGCTGAAGGTAAGAAAGAATGAACAACTGCGCACCTGGCTTAAATAGGACGCTGAGCAGGTGAGTTAATTAACTGAACCGCCCTAGAGTATTTACCTGTAAAACACTGCAGCGAGTATCTGCCCGAAATACGATAAATCGTCATTGCACATAATGACTATTGCAATTCCCAAACTGCTAAATTTGCACATGACTGGTTGTTACAGTTTTTTTTTGTAAGGTTCATATTTTGTTTAGGAGGTTGACTGATGAGGGGAAGAAACTGTTCTTGAGTCTGTTGGTGTGAGCCTTGTGTGATCCGCACCACCGGCCTGACGGTAGCAGTTGAAACAGGTGGTGGTTGGGATGATGGGAGTCCTTGATTAAATGTTTGTGTAGCGAGAGCTGGCGATGTCCTCTAGGCCGGGCAGGCGGGGAGCTCGTGATCTTCTGGGCCGAGTTGATCACCCTCTGCTGCGCTTTCCTGTGTAACAGGATTTCAAGGCATTTTTTTTGATGATGGAAGACATATACAAAGAAAATTAAGCTTAAAACGTTCTCTTTTTTTTTTTAACTGCGTTGTTGAGTGTTTCTTTATTCAAATTGTTGTGAATCAGCAGCAGAGGAACAGACTACAATTGGTGGCCACAAGCTCCCTGCTCTGTTCCATTTTGATGCTTGTAGACAACTAGATCCATGTACGTCTGGCTCAAAACTGCTCTGCTGGATAGCTCCAATATTGTTTCACTGGTAATGTTAGGTTGCTAGGGAGTCTGAGGGGCTGTAAGTTAGTGGAAAAGAGTGTAACCAAAGGCATAAGGGGAAGTCAGGGCAGGCTTGCCCCAGGCAACAGTCCCCGCCTACAACTTAGAGGTGAAGTTCTAATGAACTCCTGTCGGTCTGCAGAAATTATTAACTAAATCTAGACTCTTAGGTGACCTTCAAATCTTCACCTCTAAAGCAATCTCATTGGTAAAATTTCAGTGTGTTTGTTAGTTCTGCCAATTCCTATTTTTGGAAAGACAGGGGTTTATTATTAGATCCAAGTTATTAACAACCACAAAGATGAAAAGGAAGCTAGTCTTCAAGATAAGAGAAAAAAAAACCCAGATAAGTCTGCATGGCGTGCTGGAAATCGTCGTCTGGTTCACCCTTGCTGAACGCCCTGATGCGCCGAAGACACGGACGAGTCTAAATATGAGATTTCAAGTCGTCTCGCTGACACTGTCATGAGGTATTACTCCCAGTGACAGCTCCAATAACAACAACTCTAATTAAAGAATGATTGGAAGGGGTGGACCACTGCCTCCTAATGGGGGAATAAACCGCAGAGTCGCTCCAGGAAGTGAATTGTGTTCATCCATTAAAGGCGGGATGCCTGTAGCTGCTGTCAACGTGTAATAGCTTATTTTTAAAGCTACATAACTTTCCATTCATTCTGCCCACTGGTGTGCACTCCAGCAATTTAATTACAAAACAAAACTCCAAACGTGTACCATAGTTTTACAGACCGTCAACGAACTTCTGAGCAGCGAGATTTGATGTGTGCAGAGACGGCTGCAGATGCATGATGGGGCTTCTGGTCTTTCACGGCCCAGCTGAACTCCTCTATGCACTGAATGCTAATCTCAAAACTGGAGAGAAGGGGGTGATGGAACAGATCCCTTCTGTACCCTCTCCTCCTCCTCCTCCCCCTGCTCCTCCTCAACTTGGAAAGAGAAATTGCTTCAGTCCGTCCCCTGTGAGCGCAATGAGGTCACGGCTGTTATTTCCTTTGCCTGGTTAAAAGCTGACAGAGCAGTCAGCCTGGAAATGCTGGGGAGAGGACGTTTCTACTGTAGCAACGCTCTGTCCGGGGAATCTGCAGGTCCCATTCCCAAAGGCCGGCACCTTTTCCTGCCCTTGCTGCTAAGCAAGCGGTACATCTGTAGCACTGTAAATGTATTCAAACAAACACAGTGGAGATGAGTATTTGATCTAAAACAAAAAGATATTTATATTCCTGGGCTGGACTGTTTGTGTTCTCTGTGGAAAATTACAGCTGATCCTTGATACGCCCCAGCAGACCTCTGGATTTCAGAGCTGGAATATGAATTCACTTTTCAGTATTCATTTGCAAAGCGCATCTCTGCTGTGTGACATTTGAATGGTTTATTGTTCCTCCGCTGGGCTCTTTTTTCTCTCTGGGGATCAGTCATCAGCTCTGCTTTTTACATTTTAATGGGTAATTATTAGCTTTTGCGATATCCATATTGAAACGTTTAGTGTTTATCTGTCCATTAACGCAATTAACAATGCGCAGCCTGAAGTAAATGAGGCTACCTGCACATGGCAGCTTAATGACGCGTTGTGAACACTACACATCCTCCGATATTTTAGACTGAGCAATGACAGCTTGTTCTCACTCCTCTCCGTCGGTTTGACATTTCCAGGAATATGACTATAATAGTTTGTCTAATGAAATTTCATTATGCCTGTTATTTAGAGCAAACTATTCTTACTAGGGCTGTGGGCTCATTACTGATGCGGCAATCCGATTCAAGTCCCGAATCAAGATGAACAAATTCACAGATCTTAGAGAAAGGGGTTTTTGAGGTGAATCAAAATTGACATATTTCGCAAAACTGCAATGGAAAAACTTTTTAAGAATAATATAAATCGAGTGACCACAGGTAGCCAGTTTGTAGATAGCCATGACGATGCACCTCTTGGTAGGAACTGACTGCCTTGGACACTACACGGCGGTCACCACAAGAAGTCCCACAGCATCACACTTAAAGCTCATCAAAAGTGGAGTTTCATGTGGAATTGTTGGATCCACAGTTCCTCTGTAAAATCCCCAACCACCATTTCCCAAACGGTCTTCATCTGTAGACACTCGCCGCTCCATGGCCTGAATAAGACGCCGATGTGTCCCTTGATAGATGATGATGAGCGCCAGTGCCGTGGCAGAAATTTGAAGGCATCTACTGTCAATCAAAGTGTTGTGAACATCCATCCTCATGTTTTTGGATGACTTATTGCATGAGTTGGTTTGTGTTTATTCACACAATTATGATTTAATGGAATTAGTGGAATTGAGAAACTGTGTTTTTTCAACATTTCTAGAATTTTGATAAAGTTTGGCGCACATGTGTCATGGAAACACAGTTAGTGTTGCTTTGGATTCAACAAATTCTGAAAATGTTCTCCACAGTTTTTTTATCCTCACAGTTTAGCTGACTAGTAGAATAGTAAATATAGACGCGGCAACACCTAAATAAAAGTGTTACAACTACAAAATACTGATGCTACATGTACACCGGATGCTTGGAACAGCACATATCTGCACTTTTTTAAGCTTACGCGTTCGACACTTTTGCCTCAATGCATCCTTATGCAATTATTTAAGTCCATTTTCGAGGCTCTACACGATTGTCTGTGCGTCAAAAGTGAATCCAGATGAACTGTGACCAATCAGGGACTCAAATTTGGTAGTGATGTATGGGTTGTCCTTTTCAAAACACGGAAATACCAACGTAGAGAGAATAAAAAAGACCTAATTGCTCTGAAAATCCATTTCTGCACAGTTAATGTAGATTTGAGTGATCAAACAGAAAGTGTCAGCATCTTCTTTAATATCACCATTGCTGGTAGATTAGGGAAACTGGAAAAATCTCATAAACACATACAGGAATAGCTGCAGATGTTAGTTACAGTATACCAAGGCGTTGAAAAAGCCATCCACGCCATCCTTGACCTTCCTGTGGACGCTGCTTTGGGCCAAAGGGTTCAACGAAGTACTTGAGCCTCAGTAAACATTGTCTTGACAGTCAGGCTGCTTTTTTTGTGGGCAGCTTGGAAATAGGATCGTTTGAAAATAAATCCCTCACGACTTAGAACTACCAACATTCAGTTAATTTAGGCTGAAAACAGGAGTGAACACCTGTTGCTAGGAAACAGCTGAAACATTACTGTGAGGTAGAGGTGGGAAATTCGCTAAACATATCAAGCTTTTTTAGGCGAAAGAAACTGAATAGTTGCAATTGAGCCATTGCCTTCAAATAAAACTTTGTGACAACACTCCACCCCCACCCCCATAACTGGTGTTTTTAGAAAAGGAAAGCTCCCAAACCTGAAATTAATTATCATCATTATTAAATGGATTGGTTGCTATCAGAGCAATATTATTTTGGTTCTCCCAGGCCCATTAATTACCCTTCTTTTGTGATGTACGTTATATCTGGAATGCAAATAAAAAAAGCTTAAAATGGAAAGAAACTTAATACGGATAATATAAGTATAATTCCACACTGTAATAACTTTTGAAAGCTTATCAGCGTTTGCAGACAAAAATTGCATTACAAAAAAAAGAAAATCCATGGTGTACAGATTATAAATCATGGCTCATATTCCTTCTAAGTTGCTCAGGCAGAAAAATCATAATTGTACAAGAAAATAGCAAGAATTTTGAGTCCCAGGCCAGAAAAGGAGAAAATGTGGCTCATGAGAAATATGTATGTCATGAAGGGAGTGTGGGTGATGACAAAAGATAGGAGGAACTAATAAAATCTTTTAGAATATGACAAAAATGAGTAAAATGTGCTTCAAGATTTCAGGTCATAGGTGTTCCAGATTATGTCATTTGACTGATAAGATCATCCATCGCACATGAGAGAAAACACACCTGTTCGTTTTAAATGATCCATCGAGGAGGCGGCATGAGTCCAGCTGGATCTTAAACCACTGATAATGCAAATTAGAAGGAGAAGCCTTAATTTCCTATGGAGCAAAAGTCAAAACATGAAGCCAACAGTAACAAAACCGTCCTCCAGGCTGTTTTTTTTTCTTCCAGCTATTCCAAACAAACCAGAGAAAGCAGCTTAGAAGAACACAGGGGAGGCGAGCATCTCAGCGATAACCCTCCTGTCCGTCAACATGGGAAAAGCTGATGCTTGTTTATTTATTTTTTTACTTTTCATTTATAAGTCAGGAAAAAACATCTAGATGTATGTTTTCCCCTGTGCCGAAGGGATGTCTGATCCTCATTGCAAAGCAAAAATAGCATCTTCACAAGCCTCATCAAGGCTTTGGAGGCGGCATATGACATGAAGTGTAACACATTTCCTGCAATTATTCACAGGCTGACTGCAGTCAGGAAGAAGTCTATTTTTAGAACTTTATATGATCTATTATCATTGCAACAACTTTCAATACGAGTCCTTGACAACTGGAAATACTGCAGGTGCAATACCCGTCCTAAAAATACCATGGTCTGTTTTGGTTGCACGGGATAGCTTCGTCAGAAGTGAAGTTATGTTCAGCAATGCTTTGGTTGCACATTTATCATCAAAATTTGCACACACCTTGTACCCGGTGAAAATTAACTTTTTGACATAGTAAACAATACCTGCAACAAAATGATGACATCACAGGGGGTGAAACTGCCAACAAGTTGAATGGGGGGCAACAAAAAAAAAAGAAGAAGAAACCTGAATCAAGCAAAACATGGGTCGAGTATGTTCAAAGGAAGTTTTAAAAGTATCATTGGATGGTCACTGGACCTACAGTTTGGTGGCCATTTTGTGGCAAAGTGTGAGATTTGGGGATTTTCACACTTTTGCGCATTACAGGAAAACAATTTTTGTTTAGGTGATTATCATGAGGAGGATGGTCTGTCACAGTAAAAAATCTTCAACAGGAAAAAATGAACAGTAGGGACTTCTAATGTAGGCCCCATCCAGGAGACCAGGCTTAGCCGCAGAAACTTTATAAATAAACGTAAAAATAACACAAAACCATGGAGAAACAAAACGGTCACAAAGCAGAGGAGATGACCTGAGAACCACATACTTAATACAAAACTGAGGATCATCAACACAAATCCAGACAGCTGTGGATGATTGGCAATGAAACCTGGTGAGACTGACAGAATGAAAGTCAGCAAACAAGGTTAGGAGTTACAGGTATTTGAAATATGTTGCATGTTACAAACATGTTCTAGAGTGTGAATGCAGTTAATAAAGTCTGACTGACGCATGGAGTTTATGTCTGACTCGTCTAGTTTAATGTGCCTCATAAATCTGAGAGACCGTTCATTGAGGAAGCATGCTTGACAGTTGACAGTACGCATGTTGTGTTGATTGTGTTAACAGTGGAAGCGCTAACAAAGTGAAAGTGTAAATAAATTGTACTTTTCTAAAGTTGGTTCTTTATTTGTAATAACGTTAGTTTGCTGAATAAAGTCAACAAAAAATAGTAAAAAAGCGATCTTTCAGTGTTTCACTTTGTTATATTGTGCTTCAAATTCTGTACATCAAACAAAAGGAAAAAAAAAACTAAACACAGGAGTACTCAGCTATGTGTTCGACAGAGTTTATTCTGAAACATGGCGGTCTGTGGTATGAAAATTCACCTGCTTTCAGTCAGGAGGAGTCTGCAGGATAATGGAGGCAGAATGAGGCGTTGATGTTGTCTTGTGGTGTGCAGAAATATGCACAGAAACTCAATCAGCTGCTGGGCTGGTATTGAGTCAGAACAATTACAGTTGTAGACACAGCCTCTCTGCCACTGGAGTTGAATGCAGATTGGTCAGAATGGCCACGGCAACTTCCCAGCTTCGCACTTTTCTGAGGAGATGGAAAACGTAGAGGTTTCTACTCTGAATCTACACTAGCGGAGGGGAGGAAACATACAGGCAATTTGTCGGCAATGATCCTCTTAAAATTCCAAACTGAAAAAATTTGGGTTGTGACATGAGAGGAAACAGAAGTAGACCTGACAGGACCCTAAAGCGGAGTTTTTTTTCCAGGTTTTTTTTTTAAGTCTTTGCTGACTTTCAGACACATGTTCTTCCCCACAAACCAGGATTTTATAGCTTAAGTGTTCAGTGAGGAGGGGAGCCGTTTGAGGAGATTTCTGCCATGAAGGGCAGGCAAATGAAATAATCTCATCAGGGATTCCAGTCTCCTTGTCCTTCTAATGAAACTGTTTTAAAGAACCATGCACATTTTTCCAGGAGCAGATTGTTTAAAGGCGCGGGAATCCAAGCTGCCCTCTGAAGTCAGGCAGGGAGCTTAAAGTTAAAAGCAGCAGACGAGAGGGGCGACCCCGGCCGGGGCAACCTGAACTCTTTTGTGGAACGGGGGTGGGGGGTGGGGGGGGGTGACAGTTGGGATTCTGCAGGCGTGCGCTCACCCGGGCTCTGCTCTAAATGACACCAAAGATTGGACGGGCGTTTCATCGAGCTGCTGAAACTGGTTACCATGCTTCCACCGCTAAATACTGCAGAGGAATCTCAAGACTCGGCTGTGGTAGCTGGAAATTATCTGTGGTGGGGAATCAGGGCGGAGAGAGCGCGCGCGGATGACAGGAAGAAGAAAACGAGACCCTGCAGTGGAATTAAGCGCCTACAACTTTTGGAAGAAACTTAAAAAAAGAAGAAGCTTTTTTCCCCCTCCTCTCCATCACTGCCGCAGTAATAAGCTGAAATTTGAGAGCATTACCAGCAGGGGGTGGGGGTGGGGGTGGGGGTTCTGACTTTGACACTAATGCAGTGAATTTCCAAATACTGACACGAGTGTGCGCACACGTTTAAATCAACACTGAAATCTATCAGGATTAAATATTTGCATATTTGCATTCTTCTGCCTCGCTCTGTTGCTTTTGGAATCGGTGGCAGAAAAGAATAGTCGGGGTAGAGGTGGGGGTAAAATAAGCCAATTGGACCCAGTGAAAACACATTTTATTATTCTCAGTGCACCGCCGAATCATGCAGTTCATGGCGGAATCCAAAGCAAACATGGCTAAACTTAACCCTACCTTGACAGCCGCCGTGCTGCTTTGTCACATTTCATCTAGACTAAACGGAGTCTCTCCATGGCTTTTTTTATGCAAGGAAGAGCGGCAGACAGTTTCATCTGTACTTTTTAAGCATCTATGAGACAAAAACATGCACTGCAGCGTCATTTTTTTCTTGACGCCGCGTCAATTACGGATCAAACCTTCGCTCGGCTGGAAGGAAAGATGATTAACGCGAGTGGTTAAGTGGCTCTTTGACTATGCAAGAATCAGGGGCGAAGCGATCTGGAGACAACTTGCTAAATGGCCTTCGACCACAAAATGATTCCATGTGGCGTTCCCCCAGCTCCAAACCCAAAAGCGCCTTTGTTCGGTTTGAGTGGAGCAACTCTGGGCTGGCGTGGAGGCGAGGAGCACGGAAAAACAGATGCACGCCGGATCCACGTAGTGTTCATTAACGTTTGCTTTCAGGTTGAGCGGTTTGTTTTTATGGTGGTAAAGATTTTTAGTAAAAATGAATGAAATTGGTTTTATCGCCATTACTGCCTTTAATTTTGCCTGAAACGTGTATTGACCCGTTAAAAGACACAACAATGCCCAGAGTAATCCACCAATCAGAGACAATTCAAGATCAATCGGAAATCCCGCTGTGACACACAAACACTTGTGCCAAACGGCTGTTTTGTATGAATTGTGGGCAAGGATGTGACGGTGGCAGTAATTTGTTTGGATTGTTGATAGTTGATCTGTTGTTGGAGCACAGCTGGAGAGCGCCATTGTGGAGGGTTTATCTCCACCACATTATCTTTTGTCACAGGGTGGGTGCATTTCTCCAAAGACTCGCCCTGGCAGCTTTCATCTCTGCAACTTTTGTTCTCATTTTGTGGAGAAAATGTGCACAAATCATTTTTCTCAAAAATCATCAAACCTGTTGTGACCAATGGCATCCGTTGTTTGGTCTCTCGGACGACAGACATTCTGCATTTTGATTGCAGATGTTAAACTCATCCTGCTGTAGTGTTTTTTTATGCGGCCTTTGTCAAGAAAGAAATGCGTAAAAATCCTGTCCCCAGAAAGTCAGAGCCCATGGATGAGCTGCTCAGTCTTCAGTCAGAAAGTATTTAGACCCAATATTTAATAATTTACTTCCTTTTTTGTAGAATAAATATCACCAAAGGAAGAAAGAGGAGTTTTACACAAATGCCAGTTTTGTTTTGTTTTGTTTTTTGTAGTCCACTGTCAGGGTTTTACTTATAGTACATAGTGATGCTTACAGTGGCGCCCTAATGGTAAAGTCCATTTTCACCCGGATCCGTAGCCGGTGTAGCAGACCTGCTTGGTGACAGGTTGGACCAAACTGCTTTCATCTATAAAAATGCTGTTATATGTTGGAAAAAAAAAAATCATAAAAACGGGTAGTGACAGGTGGATGGTTGGCTAAGTCCAAAGAATTACACTGACATGAAGAGAAATGAGCAAAGACTTCAAGCTTTTTAGAGCTTTTCATCCCCAAGGGCCATCCTTTGACTTCCAGATTGAAACATGTTTGAAAATAAAAGTAATCAGATCCACATGCAGTTAACCAAGTAACCACTGAGGGCTTGCTTAAATGTACTGTTTCGTTCCAGAATCAATACGTTATTAATTGTAACCATAAGCAGCAGCAAAACTCTAACCAAAAGTTTGACACAAACTAAATTAAACTGTTTTATGAAAAAAAGAGACAATTCCAAATACGTCAAGTAATGCAAAGCTGTTTTTAAATAAAGTAGCACAAAGTATTCTTTTCTTTAACGTAATCAAAACATTGTGCATATCAAATGAAGGTATATTTGTCTTGTTCATTATTGTGAATGGATACATCCTTGGCAACAGACGAGGAAGAGGTAATTGCTATTCCTACCATGAAAATCTGAAAGAAAAATGTTTCAGTACACCAAAAGGGAATGCTCTTCAACAGGTAAAAACACTCATGTCAGGATTTACTGGGTCTTAAAAAAGCAAACTGTAAAACGATATAGGATGTATTTGAGGTTTTAAACATAAGATTTGAAAAAAAAATCTGAAAGGTTTGTAAAACCTTATCAATAAGCACTCCTTTGGCTAGGTTACTACTCTCTACTTAATATACAATATAAGGCATTGGACACTAGACATTTTTGGGGGGTGTCCCTATCTACAATTTCAAAATCCAGTGCCTTAGAAAGTTTCTGATGTCTACTGTTTGTCCTGCCCAATTTCTTATTTTGGGAAAGACAGGGGTTTGATATCATCGCATCCAAGTTATTGAAAACCATAAAGACGAAAGGAAACCGGCTCTGGTAATGCCTTGAAGTAAGGTGAGACACAGATATATCAAACACATTTTTTATATTTTCCAAAATTCACTGACCTTGTGCACAGCGCAAGAGGGTCATTTGTGCTGTTCAAGGGATAGATGCGCACTTCCTTGTGTGCTCTTTGCTCACTGCCTGACTGTTAGAAATTAGGAAACTTGACAATCAGGCGTCCTTCGGCCATTTATGCATCACCTGAACACCCCTTGCACAAAGCACTTGTGTACAGTAGAGGGAGAGTGCTCACGATGTCATAATGACTAGAGTGTGACAGAATTATCTATACATCATGAGTGGGTGTAACATCCATTAGACTTACAAATACTTCACAAATACAGTTACCACACGCACAACGATGGCACATTCCATTTATATGACATCCCTTCAGGTGGTCGCATGGGCCTCAAAGGAAACTTCAAGACACCCTATAAAGATGGGGCATCTCCTCTCTACAATCCGCCACAACACAAAAGCTTGCAAATGTTTGCATGTGACTAAGACATAAGCTTTTGGGTTATGTGACCACATCTGAAGGTAGGTCTTGGCTCATCCTGGAAACCTGCGCCACTCTGCATCAAACTATCCTCAAAGGAGCACCTGTTCTGCCCGAGAACCCATATTTTTGTTTGGGAGTGAAATGAGGCCTCAAAGCTCGGAGCTTTAGGACTCAAAGGCCCGCTGACTCTCAGGGAGCGCCTCGCTGATTAATCCCAACAACAAAAGAGCAGATAGAGAAGCTACAGTATGTTCCAATTAGGTTCACTGATCTCCTCCAAATAAGCCCAATGCTCCTCTTGGATTATCTCTGTGTGACCACGTGGGTCTGATTGTGTAAACCTGTGTGCGCCAAGCGCACATAAGTGTGTACTTTAATTAAAGTTTGGGGTGGACTGGGAAAACTTTGATTCAGCATTGGCAGGGTGAAAAATTGTCTCGTTTTCTTGTCTTCGTTTCTGTGTCTTCTCTTATCTTCCCTTAAGCTCAGCCGCAGCACAGGTTATCTCCAAATTACCAACAGAACTCATTTATTCTTCAATTGAATTAGGTCTATAAGGGAGAGTAGACCTGCACAACCGTCTCTTCTTTATGGAACAACTCAGCAACAGTGGCCCTTCCACGGTTACAATGATTAAACTGCTGCACGACCTGGATCAAAAACCTCAATCTGAAAACACTCCTCGTTCTCCTTTTTTTTTTGTCTCTCCGGCAATTCTTCTGCTCAGCCTCGCTCCCCTTAAGTCTTAACAAGAATCTGATTTTAGCCGAATGTATTCCACAAAGCACACAGCTAAACACAAACACCACCAGGGTACAAATGCATCTTTCTAGAAAATGTACTCATTCATATTTTAATTGAAAAGTTTTATATTTTTGTGGAGAAGGAGGAAAGAGAGCAAGAGTTCTCAAAATTTAATTATTCTGTCCAAATGCGTCCTAAAGACAAAAAAAAATGGTAAAAGATTAGTGAAATGTCGATGTGGAGTCAAAGACAGCCAACATAAGCAGAAAATCCTCACAGGTCACCCCAAAGGGCGGCTTTACCAGAGCTGAACACTCAATTTAAAAATGTCAACAACAACAACTAAATGCTCATTATTATCCAACTTTTTCATAAAAAAAATCCCAAATCACTCATGTCAAAGGCTTTTCTCCTCCCCTGTCCATCTCCAGCAGTGGAATATTCCATCAACAGCAACAGGAAGTCAGATACCCGAAAATGACTTATGAAAAAAAAAATGAATAGAAAAAACAGTAAAATGAAGCGTAGTTATGTCAAAAACGACAAATGCAAAGAGAAAGCACGAAATGTGTTGTCCCACTTCCAAAGTGCAGGAAGAAAAAACATGAGAAATAACAGAATTACGATGCAAAAAGGTTCAAATGTTACCAGGATAAAGTTGTAAACTAAAGAGAGAAACTGAAATAAAGTCATAAAAATACGAGAAAGAAAAGTCTTGTGAGACTAAATTTTATAATATTATAAGGGGAAAAGTGATTCTGAAAGGAAAGGGTCTGTTGTTTTTAGAAAATAAAATATCACACTTGGCTTTAAAGATGTCTGCTTTTCTTTTTTTTTTTTTTAAATGTACATCGTGTCCCCATTGTGGCCCTAATACTCCATTGCATGAAAAAGGGAAAAAAAAAAGTCATTTTGAGTATTGATTCCATTGATGCCACTCCAAAATGTACTATTTTGTTCTATCATTTATGTATTTTTGTTTCTTTTGGCGTCTTCAGTAAAACCTGACCAAAAAGATTAATACAACAGCTGCAGGGGGCCCCCATCGTATTGTTTGCCCATGGCCCCCAAACTGCTAAGTCCGTCACTGGGTAACCCACAGATCTGCAGTTTCCAAACTCTTTTTCTGTGGTTTGTTTTTGTTTTTTGCCTCTAAAGTTTTACCAAGTCTATCATTCATCCTGATGCAACATCATGATGTAAACAGTCAGGACATGACATGAGCTATGAATTGAAAATTAAAATTGCAGCACACTTCTGGTCCAGCTTGTTGAGCTGAAAGTTTCTGTTGTGCAAAAAGCAGCAACCTCACAGAGGGAGAACAATGCACTTTATGTCGGAGTTTTGTTTACTATATTTCAGGTTATTTTAAGCTTCTGTGCATCATTTAAACTTTTAATATCATCAAATTCTGATTGTTTCCTTTTTATAATCTACACCCCAATCACAATCAATCAGACAATAGCAGGGTTAATGCTTAATTGTTTAAAAAGTGCTTTTTGCTAAATTCAGAAGTACAATTTTTTGTAAACCTTTTTTTGAGGGTTTTTGGACACAAGCAAATGAATCTTTCATTGTTTTGTTTTAATGCTGTGATGCTAATATCATCACAGGCAAGTAAATCTTTACAATTTCCCCAAAACCTCTTTGGGTGTGGAATTTTTCCATCTGAACACCACAAAAATGGGAGCTACATCTGTTTTTCCTCCACATGTCACATTCCCAATGCTGCTCAGCTGTGGGAAGCTGAGCCCCCCCCCATCTTCCATGAGAAGACCCCAATCAGGTTTTGTGTGTTTCTGCACATCTAAACGGTGTGTGATGAAGCACAGCTCAGATATTTCTGTAAATTTGTAAGGAGCTGGTGGTGTAGCATCCACTATGCAGGAGGCCAGGATTAGAGGCATAAACTACAACATTCAATAAATAACAACAATTAAAATAAAAAAGTAGATAAAAAGAAACCACACAAGGAGGTGAAAAAAAAATGATCTGACAAGTAAAACTAGACAAGACACTTAAATACACTTAGGGTCATCAACTGAAATGAAAACAGCTGTAGATGATCTTCAAGCTTGACCTGGTGTGACTAAACTAAACTGCACAATCCTCACAAAATAAAATATAACACAGAGAATATTAACAAGTCACAGATGTTAGTCTTTCAAAGGTTTAGGTGTAGCTGTAAGAGAAGAAAAGCAATCACACAAAAGGCTAATTTAACATGATTTCAGATCAAGAAATAGAATATATGGTTTATGGCAACAATTTAAGACTATGTAAAAACGTATGTAAATATGTGCAGTATATTATATATTTATGTGGGGGGGGGGGGGTGTAAAATAAATAACACAACAGGCTTGGGTTTAAATTTAGTTGAATTAAATGAAAGAATTAAAGTTTTTCTTCTTCCAACTCCAATATTTCAAACTCTATATTTGATTTTGTTTAACAATATTTCAATTTAATTAATCTAATCTGACATGTACTATGTACAAAACTGCAATTACATCGATGTATTTCTATGATAAGTAAACAGTTAAATAGATGACATGTTCTTCTTTCATCTTCTTTTATTTCATATTCTATTGTTTTGTTAATGCTGGAAATGAACCCATATAATAAATACAATTAAACTAAAATAATTTGCTGAACACAAACTATCAAAAACACTAATTAATATTATTATTAAAACAATAAATCTTGCTAAAAAAAGTTTTTCGTTTCATTTACTTACTCCCTTTTTAACTTCATGTCCTCTTTGTATTTCTGTTATCTTGAATTACAGGTGTTACAAAAAAAGCCCTAAGTGTCACAGTAGCAGGTTGAAGAGGAGCTGAATGCACAACTGGATAACGAACACAAGATGGACAAGATCACATAACAAGAAAAATAATAAAAACTTCTGCAGACCAGCCTTTCCCGGAGACTGTGAGCATGCATGAAACCCAAAAGGACCAATGAATGGAGGCAGCAGGGGGGAAACCAAATGGATGGAAAAAGAAATTACTTTTAGAGGGAAGTGATGACTAAAATTTAGCAGCTGAGTGTCAGGCAGTAACCGAAACCTGGTGTGAAGCATAAGCGGGAGCATAAAAATGAAATCCTTCACTAAAACAGGACCAAAAAAAAAGCCCAACAACTGACAGCTGCTGCTATAAGACCGTGTTCATTTACACTCATGTTTTCACGTGATTATGTGTCGTCTGAGCGACAAATAAGAGCGTGGAGACAGAGAGCCGAGGCTGCAGGGACCGGCGTCTTGAAAGACCCGCATCGCTGCATCTGTGGCTGCTAGAGCAGAAAAAACACAAAATCAAACCAACAGAGAAAGAAAAAAGCAGAGAGCGGCCGACAGGCTGCGATGACACGGAGAAAGAGTGAAGTTAAACAAACTGTCCTCATGACTCTGAACCCCGGGATGAAACAGGCTGTTCCTGGAGCACGCTCAGAAGCTGCATCACCAACCAAGGGCAGCTTTAAGATTTCAAAGAGCTAAAAAAAAAAACTAAAAAAGGAAAAACCACATCTGTACCAACAACAAATGATAATATTTGATCACAAAAATAGGAGAAGTTGTTTATTTAAAGAAAAAAATCTTTGTTATAAGTTCCCTAACCATTTAAAGCAAACTTCAGCTTAGAAAACGGCTTCCTTCTTGTTCCCATCAAATGATGTTGCCATGTTTTAGCGATATGGACATCGCCATGTTGAAACCAAAAATCGTCAGTTAGCAGTCCGAGTGGCTTAGCATCAACATTTCTATGGCAACCACTCTCGCCAGTCAGTAGTGAGGTTATGCGAACAACACACCCCTACCACCTAAAAAAGCAGGCTAAGGGGGAATCTGTCAATCAAACGTTTCGAATGTGAGATGTGAGACCACAAACGTTCATGAAGGCATTTGATTGGATAGTTTAGAACTTGAATAACTAAATAAATGTTGCATGTTTTTTTTGTTTATAGGCTAGGAGGTAAAGTTTGAAAAAATTGTCTTTATTTTTAGAACTGCTCGAAGTTCCTTCAAAATCCTAAAGTCTGCTTTTATTTATATCCACTGGAGGAAAAACTGTTTTTATTATTTGAAGGGACATTTTTGAGTTTCCCCATCTCAATATGAATGTTTTTTTTTTCTTCTCCCTTTTTCCATTTCCACTGTGGGAGAACTGCATGATGCTGTAAGCTATAATTATTGCTTTTGTTGAAATCCAAGGACAGGAAGTAAGAAAAAAAAACAGTTGGTCTCTGTCCGTCATTTCTTTACAGCAGAACTTCCTTCAGTGAGTCATTTGTGTGAGTGCATTTCTTAATATTGTGAAATGAGCTCTGCGCTAAGAGGCGAAACCATCGCACAGCTGACAACGCAACACATAAATAACAGAGTTAGAGCAATCCTATTCACATTAGAAGAACTCATCTTGCCAGTACAACTTAAATCATTCCTCCCCTTTCCATGTAATTATAATATTAGTGGAGATTTAATGTAGCTCTGCTTGTTTGCCAGAAAAAAATGGTGGCTTTTTGGGCCCTGCCCACTGTGGTTTGGCCCAGCCTATAAAGTTGTCTGAGTAATGTTTGCATAGATATAACCCCACTTGGCTGGTTGCTCTCTACAGAGCTTATACCGCCTCGTAAATATACCTTTAGATGAATTCCTATAGTATGTCTGGTGCTTCCTCCATCCCTTTGCCCCTACATCTGGTTCCATTTTTCTCAGAGAGGATGACAAAACAGTGAAGAAATTCCAAACTGTGGTCATTCTGAGCCCCTCCTCTCGCTTTCTTTCTTGGCAGAATGGCTCGTGTCTCACATCTATTCGTGAAAGCTTCGCCAGGCAGCTGGGCCTCAGGGAGATCCAGCAGGGGAACGCTGGAAACACGATCCGGCCAAGCAGCCTGCGCACGTAAAGACTCCAGAGTCGTGTTGTAATCACTCAACACTAAGACTTATTAAAGATCACAACAACAATTAAAAAAGCAAAACAGACACACAATAAACATTACATTTTAGAGAAGAAACCAGAAACTAAAATGCAAATACAAAAAATGAAACAAAAGCAATTTCAAGAAATCAAATTAAAATGTAAAAAACAATTTTTTTTTACATTTTTTTCAAATGTATCTTTAATGTCCGCAAATTTATAAAATTTTTATGGTCAGTATGGAGCATTTCCAGTCTCACTTCATGTCACATAACTTTTGGTTAAAATGACAAACATCATCATCCAAATAGCGATGTCCCACAGTAGCAACCTTTTACAGTTTCCGTGAAAAAGAAAAAAAAAACATTTCGAAAAAAAAAAGGAATTTACAGAAATTAAATTGAATTGTTGAAAAATAAAACAAAAGAAAAACCGAATCAAGTAGGTACTGTGGGACGTTGCTGATATGATGATGACATCCAGCACCACTTCATGTCAAATAACTTTCAGTAGGAATGTTGGACAAAGGTCAACATCCAATCAGGGATGTCTCCTCCAACTTTTTCCGGTTTCCGTACAAAAAAAAAACATTTCAGAAAGAAATATTTGAAATCGAAATACATGAGCAAACAGATAAGGAAGTTATGGGACATCCCTGATTGGATGATGACATTTGTCCATCATTTCAACCAAAAGTTATTTGACATCTATCAGAAGTCAGAGCTCTGTCTCCCCCCCTGGTTATCGGCGGGAACCATCTCCAAACTTCTAAACAAACTACATCTCCCAGCAACCCCAGCGCACGGTCCTGGATGCCACACAACTGACTTTCATGTGCAATCACTCAGAGTTCGCTTAAGGACCGCACTGAGTCTAACTCAGTGCAAAGTGTTGTTTGTTTCACTCTGCCTGCTTTAACAAATGTTATATCTGGATCTGATCTTCATTTGCTGACCCTGTTTTGTGTCTCACTCCGTTTGCCTTCCGCCTGCCCCAAATCTCGTCTGAATCCTAACTACTCTAGTTTTCTCTCTGATGCTCCTGGCTCATTGTTGACCCCTGCCTGACCCTGATTCAGCCTTGTTTTTTTTATTTTGATTTGAAATGGTTCATTTCAAGCAATTAAGTAGAAATAATACACAACGGCAATATAACCATCAGTTATACATTCATACAGTAACTAATCAAACTTAGGATAATTAGACATATTAATAAATATTGCTTGAAAGGGAGTGGGAGGAAGCGAACTTATATAATCCCACCCCGATTATACTGTAACCATTTTATTACATGATTTATCAATATCCGGTTCCCAGTTTTTATCAGACAGAATTAAAAATCTTAAGATATCTATAAAGCACATGACAAAGATGAATTACTTAAGTATTACGTCAAAAATAACTATTTTTGAAATCAACATGGCAAATGCAGATCAGTCATCTGAAATATATGCAGATTATGTTACTTATAAAAGCCATTCATATGAATAAACATAATACTATATCAGTAGAGTAGACACAACAATGTGGACATTTAGCTGAGCTAATATAACCTGCTGCGTTTGGAATCAGCCATCTGCCCTTTTTTGTGAAAGCGATGTTGGATTTCATCATCCATTCATTGATGTCTCGTACATTTTCCGGTTTCTTATTGTGTTTTGTTTTTTGTCAGTCATTTTGATTTCTGGAAATTACTTTTGTTTAAAAAGTTTTGTTTTCATTTTGTTTAATTATTTTTAATTGTCTTTTGATTTCTAGCCTTTTGTTTTGATTTTTAAAACACTATGTTGTGTTTTTTTTAATCATTTCTTTAGCTTTTTTGGGTGCCGCTGTGATCTTTGAAATGTTTTTTGCGTTGAGTGATTTATTGGCATTTCAGGGCCACCGTAGATTATAACATTAACATGGTGACAGTTTTCCAGAAGAAACAAAGACCTCCTTGTTTTTAGCCAGTGCATTATAGTTAAAAAAATGTAAAAAAAGAGCTGATAAAAAAATAAAATGTCTTTCTCTGCTTCCTCTTATGTCTTCATTTTTTTATCCATCAACACTACTTATTGCCCATTGAAAGAAAATAAAAGCATTCCTAGGATATATGGGATCTATTAGACTGACCATATTGAAAAGTGCCACTGGTGGCCAGCCCCACATCACAGTGTCAAACATTCTCATTCACATTTATTCTGTATAATTTCATCCTCAAAGAGAATGCCTTAAGGGAGCGGATAATTGAGTGGCACATGAACCCAATTTTTGGCCGCGGAGTGTCTCCAGGGCATCGGGAGTGACAAACTCCTTCTCTCACAAGTCTCAAAAGAGAACCTTTCCTTTAATCTCGCTCTGGACTCACATCAGTTATTACACCGGTGGCTGGAATCCTCCTCTTCTTCGTCCATCATGTTCCCTTTGACTGTAAGAAATCATGTTAGCGGTGCTTCCAAATCAAACCCCAGACAGTACAAATATCTCGCAGGTTCAATTTTCTCCGTCCAAAACATTTTTTGGCAGCGACAGCAGCAAGCGGAAAATCCAAATTTAGTTAGGAAAGAGGAAGTGAAGGTGACATTAGACAAGCGGCACACCTGTGCTTGCAGAGACATGCCAATCAAACAAACAGTCCCCAAAAGCCTATTTCTCGCTGATGTTTTTTTATTTATTTATTTTTAAACCAAAATCTTTTTTGACACAGCAGCACTTCCTGAGTGAAGTGGAAACGTTTTGATTGCCTGTTGGTGGCTTGTTGCCTTATGGGTCTAAGTCTGTTTTCATTTGGTGGAAGGAGGAAAGAAAAGCACAAAATCCAAAGTTCTTTTGAGGATATCAAGTAAAAAAATTGTTTTTTAGTTGGAGAAACTGCCTTGGCATTCAGTTTTAAGTTATAAACCTCCACCTCTAACGCAATTTTGGTAAACTAACTAAGGGCCCTCGACATTTGCCACTCTGCCGTTATATATAAAGTCGTACACTTTTCAATGAAAATGTTCACGCACATTGTTTTAAGGCATGCTGTGGACGACAGGTTGTAGTGAATATTTAAAGGTTAGGTAGGGTGAAATCTGAGAGACGCAGGGGCCTGCAACGGATTTTCCATTTTATCAACCCTCCCAAATCCTGCACACCTTGGCAGGAGCCCATTAGAGGTGTTCAAGTGTGTGCATGTGTGCTGCCTGACTGTTAAAAATGAGGAAATTAAACAGTGTGTTTTTGTGTTGGGAATCATTGGGAATTGGGAATTTGTGCACAGTCAGGAAGCAGCCAATACTCAAAACGTATGGGCGTGTCACACAGCCACTGTTTTGCGCATATGACATGGATGGAAAATTGTCATACCCGAATATGCATGGAAAAGGGAAATTTTCACAGATGCTTCATGCATGAACCATGTAAAAAACACAGAAGAAGTACAAATAAAGGATGCAAGGAAAACGTAAATCAGCATAAAATCCAAATCTGGCCCAAAATCCATGCGTTAAATATGAAACTTTAACGTAAAATGTGTGACGTATACGTGATATCAAAGTCCGTTAGACATACGTGGAACGGTGGTGGAAAGCCACAAATTTGTTAATGCATCTAGCAAAAACACACACAATTGCTAAAATATGCATAAACTCCATAATTTTCAACCGAACAAAATATTTGAACAGCTCAAAACCAAATTAATGAAAAGACCTATCAATGGAAATCCTCGACGGACATCTGCGCACATCAATGAATAATTTAAAAAAATGAATTACATATTTCATGCATGTATCACCAAAGACGGAAATTTTATACATGGAAATGGCGCAAAACGTTAGCAGTGGCTGAGTGACCTGGCCTTCATAAATGACTAGAGTGTGGGGTTATAGAGCACTGTACAAAAGCATCACCCGTACGTCATACGTGCGTGTAATTTACCTAATCCTTACAAATACTCTATGATGCATGCATACACACGCCCAACAATGGTACGTTCCATTTTCATGACGACTCTTGAGGTTCTCGCACGAGCCTCAAGGGAACTACATGACACACCCGTGCTCCCCCTAAGATTTAGCCCCTCCTCTCTACAACCCAAAAGCCCACAGCCCCTGAACAGGTCAACCGCCTCTACGGGTCTGTAAGGTTTCCGACTGACGACAACAGTGCAACTGCAGCTAAATTAAATTCCCAGAGCAACAGAACCAAAGACTTCCACCACCTCTGAGGCTAACAGTCATGTCACGCTTTCACTCGGCATTTGAGACCAATCAGTCACATTCTCCTTCCCTGAATCACCAACTTTTTGAAGATTTGTAGTAGATTTTTCATTTTTTGCTCACAGAAACACACAAAACTGAAGCTTTGGGGTTTAGCTAGGACAGGAAAAATACATGCTATTGCGAATGAACCCTTATTTGTGATGGATCTGTTGCTACGTGGAACAGTCGTCTTCCAGCACAGGCGCTGCTCACCTTCTGGCCTTCGGGGTATCACCACACGCTTCCTCTGCGCTTGGATTGGAAATATTTCCAATACCTAAAAGCATGGTGTGTTATTACATTTTACATAAGGCGGCATTAACTTTTAGAGCTGTGTCATGTCAGGAGGGTAAGATTCCAGTTTGCTGATTGGCTGGAGACACCTGATCCAGGTAATCAGTTCTGAAAATGGAAGGATATCTGAAAAATACATCCAACCCCCTTTTCTAGACATTCTTAATAAGTATTTATAATATTCATGATGACAATTTGCTCTTAATAGTTTAATCTTAGTGTTTTTTTGACTGACTTCACTTGGATTTTACTGCAGTGAGCTCCGCAGAGACTGCCAGCATTTTTTTTTCTCCTTGGTGCAGTTCCTTTCAAGTCATTTGCTTGCATCAACCGTGCTGTAACAATTTAAATCAAGCCTTGTCCGGCAAAATTAGTAGCCGTGACTTCGCTTGAATGTTTCCCTGTCATGACTCATAAGAGACATTTGTAGGAGCGTGTCTTTAGCGGCTCCCTCTCCACACAGCTGACAAAACTCTCCCACAGCGAGAGCTCTCAGCTGTGGCAGTGCAGCCGCCGCGATGGGCCCGCTCTTTATGGTGACGGTGGAGCCACGGCGTGATAGACAGTGTCTGAGCCCTACTTCAGCTTCACCTGAACAAGCTTGGCGGTACCAGAGACTCAGGGCTGCTGTCACTGGGAGGGACCTCGGTAATTATGGTGCAGCGTGAAAACGGCGAGGCACTCAAAGAGAATTCTAATGAAAAGGAAGGACACAAAAAAACTTCAGAAGGAGATAAGCGTGCAGCTGATAAAACCAATATCTGGAGGCAAAAAAATGCACGGTTTAGAACAAAATACATCCTGAGCAAAAAAAAGAAGAAAAGGTGATTTATTTTGTGAAGTGCCGCTTGTTTGTCCTTGGCATTCCAGCTTTCACATGATGGTGGAACATCTTTTTGAAAAGATATACAAATGAAAAAGACAAGCTATTTAATCACTCTGCTCACAGCCTGCACTTCAAGACGGGACAAAATAAACATTTAGTCTCTTAGTTTGGCTCACAAAGAAAGAAATTGCATCCTGCTTTCTGCTGTGAGTCTTTTTCAAAAATGTTTGCAGCAACATATGAATTTATTTATCAGGTAACAAAGCTGTAAGTGTCAGATGATGAGCAGTAGATCCACTAGACTATAGCGGTGCCCAAACTTTTTGCAAAAACGGGCAGATTTGGTGGTGAAAATGTTTGAGGGCCAACTCGTTCTTTGAACTATATTAATGACATTAAATGCAAGTAAACAATTTAACAAGCTTTTTTTATTTTTTTTATTTTGCAATGGGATGTTTTCAATGCTTTCACACAAAAAACAAATATTTCAATTTAAAGTTTATCCCAACAAGGATTCCAAAGTGCAGGACTTTCATATTTTCTGTCTCTTGTTGCCTTGCCCCGCCCTCGTAATTCCTAGCCAATGACTGAAGAGCTCTTTTGTCACATGGTTTTTTTTACAAGCTTTGGTTCAAAACAAAAATGTCTGGTTGAAAGTCAGTCTGAATACAGACCAAACGCAAGGTTCAGGACTCGATCCCAACCAAAGTAAGCAGACTTGGTCCGGACCAAATGATTTTTCTGGTCTGAATACACCCTAACTATATATATTTTTTTTCTGTGGCCCAGTACACAGTGACCCATGTGCTGATACCTGTCTTTGGCTGGGGACCGCTGCATTTAAGTTTACAGAACCTTAGAAACTTAACAAGAAAAGGAGCCTTGACATGGGTTTCAACATGGGTTTGACTTCTTTTTTTCTTTAAAACAAATGCACATTGTTCCAGAAGTCTTCAACAGCACAAGTGATGCAATCAGTGAAAATTACTCTCATTGTTTTGCTTCTTCTTCTCCTCCATTTGAGACTTGGTAAACAGAGCCTGCTCACTGTTTACGCTCCGTCTGGGCACTCCAGCCGAGCATGATCAACGTGGGCACCGACTCACAATACTGCAAATTAGGACTCCTTCCTGTGGTCTCTTCAAAGCAAAAGCCTCATCATCATGGAGCGTCTGCTAAGATGAAAACCTGTTCAACTTTTAATCTTGATGAGATTTTTCTGTCATACTGTTTCTTTGCACTTTTTTTTGATACAAATGAATTTTATTTTTACATTAGACCAAACAATCTGGACAATTTCTTTCTTGAAACACTGAGCCAAAACTCGATCTGGCTTAATAATTGCTTGAGAATATCGATATAATGCAAATTCTGTGAAAGCACAGTCATTATGAAGCTCGCCGCCGTCACGTCGCCATATAATGTACCCTCGCAAACTTTCAATACCTTTGTGGCATCTGCTTTTTCTTTTTCCTGCTGCAAGTCGTGAATTCAATAGAGAAAAGGTCCCTCTCTAATACAATAGATCACCTGATTGATGGCCATCCCTGAAAGAACTGCCAGAACAAAACAAGACCCTCAACTCCAATCCGCTCTGAGGCGATGAGTTTTGTCGGGTGTCAAAATGAACAAAAAAAGCGAGCAGAAGCTGATTCATCCTGACCTGAAAAAAAGTTAATGGATGAAAGCTGCTGGAGAGCGCACAGCAGAAGAAGAAAAGACATCACCTGATGGATGAATGGACGCTTAATTTATGAGATAAACAAAATCAAAACAGGGCAGGAGAATGGCTCTGAAAGGCTTAAGGCTGTCATCGCTCTAATAGCCAGACCTGTTCTTGGAAAATGTATCCTTCTTGACTGAATTTGACTGAAAATGAATAGAATATAATTGGATGGAAAATTATTTCCAGTGTTTAAGCTACTTTAGTTGAACTTTTATTTATTTTTTAGATAAATAAATCAATTTGACTGAATCAAATCAGCTATTTTCCCTCTTATGTATCATTGACATTTATACCTAAAAACATCCATCCATTTTCAGAACCCGCTGAATCCCTTTTAGGGTCACAGGGTCGCTGAAGTCCATCTTCGGATTGATTTCTGTTTCAGTGGGCGAGACGCAGACACGCGGTGGAGGCCGATTCTAAGTTGACGTCATGAAATGGGCGGCACCCACATGGAGCGAAAGGCGGTGCTTCAGAGATCGAGTCACCATACTTCTACGTAGGAAAATGAGCTGCAGAAATGACTCATATTTTACTAAAAAAATGTTCTTTCGTGTGCCAAAGGTGGAATATTATAAAAGTTGCATATAGTTTACTCTGAAAGGCTTAGAAAAGCATGATTATATGCCCTTTCATTGCCACAAATTTTTGTTACATTTTTTGCAAATATATCATTAATTTGTGTTTTAATCTGTTTTCTAATGGTTGTTTTCAATGAAAACAGTTTGGCTCTCATCTGCATCAAATCACATCAACTGTGTATGTTTTTTTCATTCATTCATTCATTTTCTACCGTTTTGTCCCTTTTTGGGTCACGGGGCTGCTGGAGCCTATCCCAGCCACTTGTGGGCAAAGGCAGGGGACACCCTGGACTGTCTGTTGCGTAATCACACACACATTCACTCTCACACCTAGAGACAATTTGGAGTTTCCAACTGACTATGGTGGGAGGAAGCTGGAGACCCCAGAGAGAACCCACGCATGAATAGAGAGGACATGCAAACTGCACACAGCAGGTCCCCCATTGATGTTCTGTTTCAGGTGCCCCAGCCAGGACTTGAACCGGGGGCATTCTTGCTGTGAGGCAAGAGCGCTAACCACTGCTCCACCGTGCACCGAGTTTATGTTTTAATGCTGTAATAATATGCCTTCATTTGATTTTCTCCCGCTGCTTTTGTTGATATCTACTGTGTGGCCTTTTCTTCAAAGACCTGTAGGTACCCTCTGTCTTTTCTAAAACGTCAGTCCTTTCTACTATTTAGAAAGCTAAAGAAAAGGCAGGAGGATTTCTATTTGAATCAAAACGGGCTTCGATAAATAAGACTCCCACTGAGACACGAATGTCAAAAACTAGATTAGTGAAGTAAAGTAACAAAATACAGAGTTATTCTTTAAAGCTGACTATTTTTAGGATAATTCCCTTGAAAGTATCACCAAGAACTATTCCAGGCCTCATCCTGCTGAGCAACTGATATTTCTAAGCCTTCATTGATGATGAAGAATTTCTAAACCAAAAAATAGATTAAATAGATTGACTACATCAAAAAGTAAACTGCACACTTCAGAAAAAAACGGGTTTTGAGTCAGCTCTAAGGACTTATCATTCCTCAAACCACTGAAAAGTAGGTCCTGCAAGGCACAGCCCGCAGCACACACTCAAACGGCGCTGAAGATCAGAAACTATCGACGTTTTTGACTGAAGCTCTCTGGAAAAAACTCGCTTTGAACAAATCCGATCGATAAATAAGCCGAACAAACTGTAAAAAACTGTCATGAAGAACAGAAGTGCAGGAACATGAGGGTGAGGCTGTAGCAGTCACGCGTGTTACGGCGTCAGCGTTTAAAAGCAAACAGAACTACAGGAGGCTGGAGATGCAGCAGCAGCAGCAGCAGCAGCAGCAGCAGCAGCAGCAGCAGCAGCAGCAGCAGCAGCAGCAGCAGCAGCAGCAGCAGCTCCAATTAGGGTGCTCACACTTTAGAATCTGCCGCTTCTTCTTGTGCAGGAATGACAGGACTGCAGGTGAAATGTGTCCTAGACTAAAGACGGCATCGGTGAGCGTGTGCGTTAGCACAGCCGCATTTCATCAGATACAGCAGTTTAACTAACACAAACACTCCCTTACGTGTTGTGAAATAACCTCAAGTGCACATGCTCAGAGCCCATTTACCCATGATGAATTTTACATGAAGTCATTCTCCTACAAGTTGAGACATCATGTTGCTGCATCGGAGGTTAAAGTTTTTAATTTGTTTTTATGTTTTTTTTTTTTGACATATCGCCATCAAAGAGTATGAGAGCACGCTACTTGTTAGGCATTGGGGTTGTTTGTGTGCCTCTGGGGAGGAATTACTGAGCGCAAACATGTCCCTGTCACAGGGTGTTAGAACACAAACAGCCTCCCCCATCTTGGGAGTCAGAGGAAGTGTCTGTTTGAAGAAATCGCAATGACCCGACATTGGAACAAACATTGACTTCAATAGAATAGAAGAGCCTCCTTGTGTTTGATAATAAAGGATCACTGTCATCATTGCAATTCTATTTTCCCAAGATTACTCTTGTGTGCTTGGGTCACGGGGCTGCCAGAGCCAATCCCGGCTAACGTCAAAAGTAAAAGAAATGAGATTAGTTAAATTTAGAAAAAACGTACACACTATTGTAATTTTATTATTTTACATAATTTACAAGCTGTAATTCCTTTCTGGTCCCAAAAAACATAATTAAAGTATATTTTTTGCACACTTTGACGGAGGACTTGGTGACTCTTGCTGTGTTTTGGTTCAGTAGGGAATTGGAGCAAATGGCTTTTTTGGTGTTAAAGGTTGGAGACTTCTGGTCTAGTTGGTAAAACCAAGGTGCCACTTTATTTTTTGCAGTTGCCTTCTGGTAGAGACTCCGCCCTGAGACCAGGAGGTCGTAAGTTTAAATCCATGGCTGAGTCATACCAAAAATGGGATCAATTGCTTTCCTGCTTCATACTCAATATTAAGGGGTTGGATTGAGGGGTTAAACCAACAAGTGGTTCCCGAGTCTGCAGCCCACCGCTCCCCCTAAAATGTGGAGAACATATTTTACACACTCAGGTGCGTGACAACTAATGGGATCTTTTACTGTGACACCTCCTTAAATGACAACTGGAGGATGATTTTAACAGGGAGGATATTCACCTCAATGGTAAATGGCATATACATATGTGAGGCTTTTCTGCCTTGCTTTAAGGCCCAAAGTGTCTGATAGTCATAGTCCCATTCACCCATGCACGCACACATTTACTTACTGATGGCAGCTCTGCTCCTAAAAATGGCACCAACCTCAAGCACTAGGAGCAATATGGGGTTCAGGACCATTCAATACATAGACGGGCACAGTAATATCCAAACCTGGGATGCAGAGATCGCTGCTCTACCTCTGCACTCCGTACCACCCTTTTTGATACCAACCATTGACTCCCAAGTGAAAATAACAAGTCAAAATTATATATATATATATATATATATATATATATATATATATATATATATATATATATATATATATATATATATATATATATATGCTGCTCTACCTCTGCACTCCGTACCACCCTTTTTGATACCAACCATTGACTCCCAAGTGAAAATAACAAGTCAAAATTATATATATATATATATATATATATATATATATATATATATATATATATATATATATATATATATATATATATATATATATATATATATATATAGACCTCTCAGTCCAGAAAAGCGCAGTGCTAGGAACAGCTAAGATACTGCGCAGGACCCTCAAGCTCCCAGGCCTCTGGTAGAGGACCCGAGCTTGGAGGAGAAACCAAACGAGTAAGGGTGAAAGAGGCATTTTTTTCTTTTTTTTTTCAGTAAACATGAGTCAATATGGCCGTCCAACTTTAGGATTCTATCAGTTGATTTTAACTTCAGAAGTTATAACTTGGCAGACATGTTGAAATCGGTTGTGGATGTGTTGAGGAATTGATCGTCCTTGTGGCTGTATCTTTAAAGAGAAATTGTATCAACAAGATTTACTGACTAAACCGTTCATACCTGCTGACACTGATAGTTGCATTTGTTTGTCAGTATCTACCACTACTGTACAGATAATATTGTCCATCCATTAAATACATATTTGACTTGCTTGTCAGGGTTTCATTTCCAATCTCCGGAGGCAACTCTCCATCCATGTCACACTGTAGCATAGTGACTAGTCGTCACTCATCAAACAAACAGATTACAAGTTTGATATGATGCAGCTATAGTTTACCATGCTCCTACAGTCAAACTATTACTCTTGTTTTCAAGAAGAACCATCTTTTTTTGTGTGGCTAAAGGCTAAAGCAGTTGAACTCCATGCTTGGCACTCAGCTGATAGATGAGCTTTTGTGCACTTTGTACTTTATAGATTTTTTTTTCATTGGCACAAACACGTGTAAAGGCACAGTTTGGGGGCCTGGGGCCTCACAAGCATCCTTCATGCCTGCCTTTGAGCTGGTGGGGGAAAAAAGCACTCAGTCATCCACTGAAAATTAAAACCATTCATAAATAATGAAAGGCCACACAAATGCTTGCTCTGTATTGACAGGAGGTTATGCATGGAACAGGTCTCCATCCTCTGAATGCTGCTGTATTTCTTATTAAATGATGACTAAGACTGTCGAGAAAAAAAACGTATCTGCTGTAATATTTTGTGGCGAGTCCATTGAATTGGAGGTTTAACATTCAATTCAATCGTGCATATTCTTCACAAGAGATGCTTTGTGTCTAGTTCTCTGCCAGGAAGGCTATTCATTAGGGACACTACTTTCTTATGTCATCTGTTGACATAATGCTTCATGGCAGGTAGTGTTTCTGTTGATACCTGTGCCACCGACTAAATCCGGTTTTCTCTTTGTTCATTGTTTAAAGGACTTTTCCAGGTGTTCCTTTGCTCTGGGGTTAAACCGTCATGTTGTCTTTGGTGAGTCACCAATGTCAACCACCAAACCAGAGGGAAAATAAATCAGGAAAAGTGTTGGATAAACTAATCACACTTGTTGGGAGTGAGTTCAAATCTGAAATGTTTGGAAACTTTGGTGAAAAGGACCTCAAATGCCTCATTGCTCAACGCTAACCTTCCAAGTTCTGAATAAAAATGGAATGAGGGGATGCGGTTACTCAGAGATGCTTTTAAAGGAAATGAACTCTGTAAATCAAGAAAGAAAACCTCTTTAGAGATCATCATCCGACCGGTTCCAGTCAGAGTGTGTAAACAAAAATCAAAAAAGTCAAATTACCAACTGGAACATCTAACTGCAGAAATCTAAAGATTTATACTGATAGGATTGTGTTTTCCCTGAAGCCAGATAAGTCCCAGGTATAATTAAGGTGCTAACATGCTTGATAAGCTGACTTTTAACTGGATCCCAATGTATTGTAAATCTCATTTCTAATGTTATAGCTGCACTTAAATATAACTTACAACGGCCTCAGCGGTTCTGCAGACAGATTTCCACATTCCTCATGGGCTGCATAAAACCTGCAGGCGGGATTTTAATCATCTTTATTGTCACTAATGTTATCATTGTATTATTTTAAGAAACCTCTGATCATGTAGGAGTAAACTGATAGGAACCATTCAAAGTTACAGAGGACGGATGAAACGTGCCTTTTTAAGTAAGACACATGAGGAGAGTTCACAATAAATGAGGTAGATGAGCGGGAAAAGAAGAAAGTGATGAGTTCAACTGACTCGAGTATGGCAGGAAAAATCTGAAACAAGTGCATTTGTTTGACCCCTTGAATCCTATTGATTCAAATATTCATCAGTCACTTCACTCAGGGTCTACCTAAAAGCAAAAACATACGCAATTTTCTTTTTCCATAGCTTGAAATAAATTGCGGTTGCCCTATATAGTGCACTATGTACAAAGTAGTGAAGGAATACCCTCAAAACAATTCTTCAAGGTGGGGGCAAGCGGGCACCACATGCTTTGACTGAGGCATCTGATTGGTCAGTTTATAACTTGAATAACTTGCGATAAAGAAAAGATATAATGGGAAAAAAAAAGATTTAGTAAGAACATGTTCAAAATAGGTACCAAAATAGCAAAAAGGAATATAAAGACTGATTAATCACTTTTTTAATTGAAGTCTTAATACAAACACTTCCTGTTTGGAACACAAGGGGGGAGGAGTCACTTAGTCCAGTTCCTCCATAGAGTTAATACATAAAAACCATAAAAAAACGAAATAAATAAAATAAGCATATTATTATAATGTGCACTAAGCTAAAACAGACATTATAACAGAGCAGAACCTCTGCTGTAAGACCGACCGCTCTGAGTTGAAATCTCACTGAGCTAAAAACACACATTGACATTTTAAAAATTATTTTTTACATTTTCTATGTACGTTTTTCTATCTTGAATTTTATTTAGGAGCCCTTTCTTTAAAAATATCAAAGCTTTCTGCAAAAAGAAACACAAGTCAGTTTTTTTTCACATATTGTCTCATAAAGAAACACCTCCATGGTCACTGTACACAATGACGTTCTTCCTGGAATTATATACATAAAAGAAAAAACGTTTATTATGGCAAATAACTTTCAATTCTCCTTTTGGAAATGTGTCATTCCTCCATTGCCAAAGGGGTTTGAAATGTCTCACAAGTCAGATTTTGCTGTGGTACCATGGATTCACACGCTGTGTTGTGAAACTGTTGTGTTACAGCAAATAACTCAAACCCTGAGGTCAAAAAATGACAAATAAACAAGTTGGTAACAACTTTTCCAAAAAAAGTTGTTTTAAGGATTATTACCAAAGATTTACAGTCAAGTCTTTCTTTTTGCCCCCCAAATGATACGTATGTGACAAAACTGCCCTCTGATAATGTTGAACCCACACCTCTCCTACCCATGGGGTAAAAGGTAAGGTAACGCTTTCTAAAAGACCCTGGACTGCTCTGCTCAGTGTGAATCTTCTATTTTACAAGCCTAACTATAATTTCACAGAAAATTCCCAGAGCTGAGGATGATCTGAAGCTGGCGGCATAACAGTCTGGAGCTTGCAACATTGTGCATTTCTGATAAGCTCTTTTACAACCATCGGATATAACCTGCTGTCCTCGCAACAAAAGAAATTCTGGAATGCAACAGCAAGTCATGTCTGCTCATACAAAAATGTCAGGAGCTGGTGGTGTAGGACCCAAAACGCAGGAGACTGGGCATGGTGGCAGAAACTAAAACATTCAATAAATAAAGTGAAACATGACAAAAACCATGGAGATACAAAGCGTGGAAAGGGAGAGCACATGGCCTAAAAACCAGACACCTAAATAGACTGAGGGTAATTGACAGAAAACAAAAATGGTTGAAGATTTTCACCATGAACCTTTAGTGGCTGATGGGGGAACAGCTCAAAACAAAATCAAAGCCAAGAATACAACTGAAAAGCAAAACTAAAACACAAATTCCTTACAAAAGAACATGCACATTTTACAGAAGTTTGAGTAAAATGTTGCTCTGCTTGGCTCAAATATTGAAGCATTGCGGCACAGACAGGAAGTCGCCACAACAGACAAAAAGCGAATTCACCAGAAAATCAGCGTGGCTGTCAAAAGAAAATGCCACTTCTTTTGGGTAAACTCCTGATCCCACGAGTTTTGCTGACTGGACAGAGCTGTGGCGCTTCTCTAACATGCCCCATGAGACTCACAAACAGAGCAAAACTGCACTATGTAATGTGATGGCAAGCAGTATGAATGGTCTCCTCATGGTCTAGATGTCCAGATCATGATTATCTAGAGTTTAAATCAAAGTCTAGTGGATTTAAACTATTGGAATGGCATGTTTAGACATTTGTTTTTGTGGCAGGGCGTCCATGAGGTTGTGTGGTAGAAAGGATGACAAAGACAGTGTTCTGTGTCTGTCTGAGAAAACTCTATTGTGATGGTTCTTACAAATCCAAATAAAGAAAAAAGAATGAAAACTGCAGCATATTGAATCTTTTCCTGCAACTTGTATTGGTTGATACAAGCTCAGTCACTGACCCTTGAATCTTCTATTGAAACCTGCAGCTGGAGAAAGCCCTCAGAAGCCTGTTAATTGGTTGTGACTCGCCATGCCATCTGACCACGAGTCTTTGTGGGGAATTAATCAGTCCTGGTTGTAAAAAAAAGAAGAAAATCTGTTGGTTTGGATTTTTGCTTGGATGAACTTTAGAGATGCAGTCGCAAATGGTGGTGTAATCTAATCAATGGCTCGCTCCGCTCCAGTACTGGCAGCAGATTAGCAGGCTAATCTTTGTTAGCATTGAATCTGAACCCTTCGAGCCGCAAAAGTTTACAGGTGAGAATCCCGAGTCGCAGACTCTGCAAAATGAAGAACTATGGACTCAATTAAATAGTCTCTCGTGACCCTTTAGTGCCCAAAGATAATTGAGTATTTAAGTCAGCCTCTGCTGCTACTTCAGTCCCTCCTGGTGTACAATCAGATTTTTTTTCCCTCCTCCACTACTTTTACATCTTTGTCTATCCATCTCATTTGCAGCTTCTGGAAGAGATCCATTTGAAAATTGCGGCATTTTAACAGCTAATCACGTCCATCTTTTAATTGGCACATATCTGGCTCCGGGCGGCTCCATACTGCGCTGGGAACATTGGCAGCCAAAGGTGAGTATTTGAATCTCACAGACATCAAAACGGAGAAATGGAGTGAGGTGCAGTCTGGGAAAGAGAAAATGAGATAAAACACTATTTAGTTGTCTGGTTTCTAGGGCATTTCCTCTTGACGTTTCTTCAAATTTTTAATTTAGTTCAAACTTTCTGGCATTAAATCCATCATTGGTTGGTTTAAAGACAGTCTAGGCAGCGGCCTTTTAACAATCCAAATTAAATCCGTGAATGCAGTTTGCTGACAGCCTCAGCTCTGAAGTGATTGGACGAAGTGGCTTCAGTCCACTGGCTCCGCTGATAAGGATTGTTTCTGACAAAGGGTCGCCGGCTCCGAATGACGGCGGACATGCCTGCACGTGCTGACGGGCTGCCTCCTCCGCCATGGTCTGTCTAAATGCAGACTGGCACTGACACTAATGTACACTGATAAAGCTGTACGAACCAATAGCCAAGGAGGAGGCTGAGGGTCCGGGAGACACTCCGTTCTTAATTTAACCCATTTGTCCTGTTTGTCAGAGGAGGGACCTCCCTTGGAAGTGGCAGATGGCTTGTCTTGAAGGCGGGGCCTCTCAAAGTCTGTGTGTACTGAACAGGTATGCAGGGTCACGTCAATGATGAGCTGAAGAGACATGAGACCACGTGAGACCAGACTCATCCTGTGATGCTGTGAGAAGACATGAGAGATCCGCGTCAACATCACCGCCTCAAGACTGGAAAACTGTGATCCTAGGCGTTAGAGAAGGTCACGAGAATGGATCAACTTTTCTGTTGACGTGGGAATACCTGTACAACTTTTATTCTTTTCCATTCAGACACACTCTGTGACTTCTTACAACAAATTTCAAATCGCTGCTCACCTGTTCTGTTGTGTCCAAAGCTTGCACCCGTGAAAGGGGTTGAACTGTACGGGTGTTGTGGGTTTTTGGGTTGGGGGAGGGCTGTCATGGTTTGAGTTTGTTGTGTCTTGTTTTTTGTCCTTGTTCTGTCTTGTTTGTTTCTGTTTCCTGTTTTATTTTGAAAGGTTTTCTGTCTTGTCTGGTTTCTTGAGTTTTACTTCCTTTGGTCCCCATCTGCCCTGATCGTGTTCACCTGTGTCTTGTATGCCCTGTCTGTATTTAAGTCTTGTCTCTGCCCTACTCCTGTGCTGGTCCATTAACTCTGTCTTGGTGTTCATGTCATCCTGGCCTGTCTAGTCCATGTTCCTGTTTCTTGCCTCGTCCATGTTTCATGCCACGCCAAGTAAGTTTTTGTTTTTGTTCTGTGAACCTGCTCTGCAGCGCTTTTTGTTTGTTTTTGCGAAATTAAAACCACTAGTCCCTGATCCTCGTTTCTCCGCCTCTGCATCTGGGTCCTACCGGCTCCCGAGCCAACCCCACACCGTGACAAGGGCAGCTGTATCTTGCAGTTTCTTTAGGGCTCCTACGGCCACCTTCAGGGATGTCATGAAAAGGGAATGTACGATTGTCTTGCATGTGGTAAGTGTATTGTCAAGTATTTGTAAGAATAATGCAAGTCACCCACACACTCATGACATACGTGTGATGTCATCATATGGTACGCCCTACTCTCTTTGTTGGTATAATGCACATACTGGCCCCTTAGTGACCGTGCACAAATGCTGCATGCGTGGGGTGTGCAGGTGATAATGTAAGTGTCCATAGGACGTCCTTAAGATGATATCCTCATTTCTATCAGTCAGGCTAATGTGACAGCCCTGGGCCATGTGAGTCTGCTGCTTGCCCCTTTCCTCCTCCTCCTCCTGCACAGGTGTAGGTGTGTGACAGAGGACAGTGATAAAAGATCTACCGTAGAGTAGCTTCAGAAAGACTCTTCCTCTTGGGCTTCCTGCCACGTCCCGAGCCGTTGCTGCAGCTCTACGCCTTCCCTGCTCCCCTGCATACCTTCATCTGCTTGGCTTCTGTTCGTTTTGCTCCATTTATATACATACGCGTGCATTCCCAGACACTCCTGCAACAGCACACCTTTAAACTTTGTTATTTTGGTTGTTTATTATTCTTTACACATTTTAAAAGTACTTTGAGTGCTAGAACCGGTTTCGTCTCCCCCCCTATTTGTCATGGTCCAGAGCAAATCGTAACACTGCGATTAAGGAGCATGTAAGTGGTGTGCACTTATCCCTTGAGCTGCACTAACAAACTCCTTGCACAGTGCACAGGTTTTGAATCTTTCCACTCTACAGGCTTACAGAGTGGTCTACAATCTTGAAATTGGCCCATGTTTGCCCATTTTTTGCCCGCAGACAGTCCGTATCCACCCGGACGGGCAGTTGTGACTAAGACTTGTAGTTCTGGAAGCTTAGCAATGAAGTTCCTCCAAATTTCATACAAATCTCCAAGTTTGATGCTAGCAAAAGGAACAGACTATTTCCCGGCAGGACCTTGTAGATGAGCGTTGTCATCCCTTTTCCCTGCAGAGCTGCTGGTTCTGTGAGTGGATCAGAAAATGGGAGGCAGTGAATGCAGGACATGTGTGTGTGTGTGTTTATTCATAAGATCCAGGCTATTTGTTTGGGAGCTGTCTGTTTCATAAAATAACAGGCAGTAATAATTTTGACACACTGATCCTGGGTTAATCCACATAACTGCCAATTCATTGCAGACTCTTGTTTTCTGCAGACAGCAGGAACTTGCTCCGTCTGTCAGCTGGGTCTGAACTGCATGCCAAATCGATCATAGTACGCTGCGTCCAAAATATAATCCAAAACAAAGCAGAATTAGGCAAAAAAACGGTGTACTCTCCTGCTTATAACATAAATACATGCCTCAAAGGAACATTGTATAACTAGGATACTGAAAAAAATTAAAATGATTGAAATAAATCCAATTACAAGTTTCAATATTCATCATGAAACATCTCTATTCAATGACATGTCTTGTTATATTGGATTTTTAGGTAGAAACTCTTTCGATGTTAGTTTCAACAAACCCTTTGCAACTCTTATAAAGTTCCATCCTTTTTCACTTTAAATTACTTTTCACTAAACAAGGGAAATTGGTTTTTAAAAGCAAATTTGTAAAAAGAAAAATTGATGTTAATACAGTAAAATTGTACTGCAGCTCTGTGAATCTAACTGATTCAGGATAATGGCAGTGACACTTAGCCCTATAAATAACCATAATTTTTATTTCTGAGTAAAAAAGTTAAATCATTTTTATCTGTAACAGGTCTTTTTTTTGTGGGTTGCACAAGTTACATTTTAATTGCATTATCGTTAAACTTTTGTTATCAGTTCCTGGAACCATTTTAATAAAGAAATACTCAGAGAAAGATTAAGCTTAAAATGGCATTTCTATTACTTATTACTAATAAGAAAATTGCCACAAAAACAGGTAAAAAAACACGATTTTAATCGGACTTTAAGAAAATTACTTGTTTTGAAGTTATGGTTTTGTTTGCATGTGTTTGCTTTGAAGACTGCAGGTTATGGAGGTTAATGCCTGGCAGCGGGATCCTCTTCAGAAATATTATAGACTTAACAGCGTTTGATACTTTTTCCTCAGATATAGGCTTAACGTTGTTTAAAGCTTCCGGCATTACCGTTTTAAAATCTCCAAGGATGATACAGGAGTCCCAGAGGAGCTGCTCCGCTCCCCTGAGACTCCTGTTAAGACCTGGCAGCGGTTTCTTTGATTCAGCCTCAGACGGGGGAGGCACGCCTCTGTTGTTCTTTTGGTTTTTTCTTCTGAGTCCAGTGACTGATCAACACTTGAGTCTGAAGTTCTCACAGAGACTTCATGAGCAGCAAAGTGGTTAGCACGTGCACAACGAGGGAGGATGGAAGACAAAGACGCGGATGAGAAGTGGATGCTGGGACAAAAGGAAGCTGAATGGATGACACATAGCACACCGCCTGTGAACATGGCAGGAACACCCAGCTCAGTGTCGGCGTGGCATTTTCAAAATAACACCTGGGATTTGTTCTTCTAGTTAGCTGGATCCTTCATCCAGGTGCACCATCAGTAACAGCTCAGGTGTCCTCACAACTCTAGTTACACAACGTGTTGCCTCAGAGACACAATGTGAGCAGACATAAACAGCAAACAGAGCGTCAAAATGCCGAAAATTTGAGTTGCATTCGTCCCGGCGTCGGTTTGATCTAAGTCCCAGTAAAAACACCACAAATCCTGCTGGGAAACTCAGTGGGGGTTCAGCTGATTGTTGTAGTGGAGTAGGGTTTGTTTACTGTGGCATCAAGGCTCAGGAAAAATGAACGATACGTTATGTTCCATTCCACATAAATAATTTGTGAAGCTCAATGGTCCATAAAATAAAAAAAGCAGGGATCTTTTAAAGGTGGGAAGCAAGAATGTCAGATTGGATGAGATGGCAAAAAGGAGGCCACCATGTTCAGAAGATAGAATTACATCAATAATATGCAGCTGGAAAAATTCAAGGATTGATTTTGATAAGGGCATTTGAACTCTTTAAAACCTCAAAACAGTTATGTAAGATAGTATTTATGTCATATTTTGCTGCTTAGACTAAAAGTTGACTTTAACAACATCTAACCATTCATAACATTTATAATATGTGCATTTCTGAGACCCCTATCTCATTAGCATAATCCAGATTCTATAAACCTCATTTTATGGAATGTGGTTCATGTTTTCTGCCCTGTAGTTTATTAACATTCCACTAGGGGCAGTAGAGGGACTTTTCCTGCTTATTTCAAAATAGTTGCTTCCATGAAATCATAAAAACACTTTTGGCGGGAAACATTTTGTTGATTTTCAAAACTTTATGGTGAGAGTAACTCCTCTATTATTCCCCATAACATTCATTTTTAACTGACTACTTGCTGAATTAAAAGAATGTAAAATTGTTTCTACTTCTTTATAATACAGTTACACCATGTTGAACATATGTGGATCAAATAGCATTGCAACTTTTTTTTGTGGATTTCATCAAACCGTTTTGAAAAAAATAACTTAATTCAAATTAAAATTCTCTCTATTCTTTAATTGGTGGGCTCTACATGGTTTAAAATCAAACTTTTACTATTCATGAAACAGTTTTTGCTGTCAGGCCTGCTGATAGATTCTGCTAATAAGCTTAGAAATGTCAACTTTTGCAAGCTAAGCATAAAACTGCTGAAAGAAGATTTTTCGACTAAAAACATTTGTTTTGGTTAATTGGTAATTTGGTTAAATTACCATTTGTTCAAAAGGTATGTTGGTTAATGCCAACATACCTTTTGAACTTTTATACATTTACTTCATTTTTTTAATTAGGTCACCAAAAGGCGTGGGTTTTCTCCGGACACTTTGGTTTCCTCCTATAGTCCGATACATGCTTTACAGGTTAATTGGTGACTCTAAATTGCCCCTGGGGGGCACGTGTGAGTGAGTATGTGGGCCCGCATGAAAGATAGACTGGCGACCTGTCCAGGATGTACCCCACCTTCAACAGCTACTGGGATAGGCTCCAGCAACCACATGACCCTGAAAGGGATACAGTGGATTCTGCCAATGGATGGATGGAAACCTTAAGGTCTCAATGTTCAAATGCCTTTAACATTTTTTGACATTATGCCTGATTTACATTACAAAACATTAATGCTTTGTTATATGATCCATTTCAACAAACCCGATGGTTTTCATAGTGAAAATCCTTAACAAACACTAGAATTTCTTGTGGTGTAAGTGACGGAAAGTGGCTTCTAGGACATGCATCTTTGTTTCCTATTGGCCAACAGCCCTGAACTTTCATGTTTCATGTCATCGTGAATTACGTAAACAGCAAAGGCGGACGGCAGACCTGACCTTTAAAGCCGCCTTCCCTCCAGAAAGACACTATAGTGAGGCAAAAACACAAACAAAAAAGTGCATCATAGTTTGATGCGTCCCTCAAAAACATAATTACAAACCTCAATGACAGCGTAGGAGATTATAGACTGATGTATTGGTCTACTTAAGAAACTTCTATACCATTGCAGAGGTCTCACATGAATGGATCACTTTGGTGCTAAACCTTTTATTACGGCTAATTCCAATGTAGCTGTAAACACTGAAAGTAGGCAGTAAAAAAGAGCAGCTCAATGCTTCATAACCTACAAACAACACTTAAAACAGGGTTAATACCAAAAAAACCTAAACAGAAGCGAACTCTTGTGATGAAACGCAAGACAAAGTTACGCTAAATCCTTAAAACAACCATTAGTTTTTAAAAGAAATCCACTATTTCTCTGTCTTCCAAACAAAATCTGTGTGAATTTAACAAACCTGATTCAAAGCTGCAAGTAGAACAGTAAAAATGCACCATATTGATCTTCCCCATCACCCAATAATCCACAAAACCATTCAGTCACGGTTTAATGACTCGTAATATTGGCTGTGTGCGCACGCTTCTGCACTCTTTGCATTGATTAGTTTTTTTTTCCAATGTTTGTCTTATTGGAATCACAGGTTCCTATAGGGCAGCACGTTTTCAAAAATTTAGTCCAAACTCAACTAAAAATCACTGTATAACAATCTATTTACCCCCCCCCCCCACCCCACTTCAAAGGGAGTTAGTGAAGTCTGAACAGCATTTGAATTCTTTTAGCTGTTGAGCAAAAAAGTCACACAGTAAATTTTCAAACTTTTTAAAAAGTATTTGGCCCATGAAAAATCATTTTTTTGTTTTAAATAAAAATCTTCCATACCTATTTCAACCACGACAAAAGTGGTAGACTTTCTCCTAAAATATCCCAACTCAGACGGCCGTGCATGTTAAAAGCCTATGTGGCATCAAAGCCCTTTGGGGCTACAGAGGGCCCTTTTAGCAAATGGATGCAAACAGCTGCAAACTCCGAGCTGTTCTTAATGCAGGCTGTGCAGATGGCTGCACTTGAGCCCCACAGTCTGAGACAGATCTGTCTGGCTCCACACTGGGCCCCTCTCATCATATCACTGCAGCTTCATTAGGCACCCACCTCCACGCCAACATTGATCCGACACTTCTTGATCTCCAATTAAAAAGGGTAAACCAAAACTCAAAACACAGTGAAACCCTCAAAAGTCTCTCGTCATTTCTGTATTCCTTTATCTGTGCCGGTTAGGCGGCCAACCGTCAGGAGGAACAGTAAGCATTTATAACCATGTGGCTTTTAAGGATTTGTTGGAATCGTATAAATAAAGTATGGAAATAATCGTTCTCGTTTAAGTTCAGATCACTGAACTTAAAGACCCTCTCTGATTAAAATTGATGGTTTCGGTCTTATTAACATGTGCTTGTGGCATTTTTCTGATGATGGAAGATACATAAATAATAAAGATTAAGCTAAAAATTGCAGTTCTGAGGATTTCCACATTCAAATTGTTGTGAATCCGGAGCAGACGAAAAATAACAGTGACTTCAAACATGCTCACTCCTGATTGGCAACCGCAGTTGTCATAGAAACGATGACTCAGACCGTCTTTGACCAATCACTGTCAACTGACTCCAAAATTGGTGATGTCCTTATCGCGGAAACATGGCGTCAGAATTGGCATCATTTCTGACGCCAGAGCTCTGAGATGCAGGGAGGGGAAGAGGGGCGGGGCTGCTCTTCGCATACAGTCCCACCTACACATCTCAGAGGTGAATTTCTAGTAAACTCCTGCCTCTCTGCAGAAACTGTGTTCTAGAAAACAACATATTTTTTAAGCTAAAAATGACAAAATCATGATTAAAATGAATAAAAAAGGTCAGAACACATTCTTTGTTTGCAGATGAAATGTAAAACAACATTCTGTTAAAGAACCGGATGTTAAAATATCATTTTCTCCTGATTGGTTCAAAAACAACCTATTTTTAGATGCAATCTTTGTGAATCTAATTCACATGTGGATATGTAATGTTTGATGCTCCTGGCTCTCAGAAAGAAATCTCTAAATATACATTTAAGAGAAGTGGTTTAGCATCCGTCCATGTTTTAACATAATGTGTTTTCAGGCTAAGAGACAAAAATACTCTCAGAAAAAAAAGGCTGTGACATTTATATTTTGCCCTATTTTGCTGTAGAAAGATGAAACAAGACAAAAGCAAAACGTGGGAAATCTTAAGTATACTTATGACTCAATAGCTTGTGGATCAGCAGCAGCAACTTTAAGCTCTTGTTTGCACTGCCTTTTTGTTTGCTTTCATTGCATTTTCTTAACTTACCTCATCGTGAAAAACAATTGCTCATCTGTGCCTCTCAACTTGCTTTAGATACCCTCACTAGATTAAAAATTTCTAGGAATATGACTCACTGACTGGTCCATATTTGATTAAACGACCAAATGCATCACAGTGGACAACACACACGTGATGGTCAAGTCCTCATTACAGTTCAATCAGTGGAAACACTGTAGTCATACTGTTCCGTTAGCATTATTTTGATAAGGAAAAACAACAGCGGGCTGAACTTTATGAATCTAAAATGTGAATGGATTTGCCATTCATTCTTGTTTACTCATTTGTTTGTACACATATTTAATTTATAATTGATTATCTTGCAAGAAATACACAGAATCTGGAAAATGTCACCTGTACTGTTCAGTACCAGGTATTTCTCTCTGAATCACACTGGTTGAAGTTTTGGCTGAAGATGCTCTGGATTTATTTATGTCTGTGAATCAGAACGTTCAAAATGAACTAATGCTGACTATGAACCACAAACTATGTTTTGGATTGAATCGTTACACCTTTACTCCATAGTTTTCTTATTTACATTGTTTTTTTCTTTTGATGGACAACTGCACAAATTAAATTTTGGACAGCGGTCCCCCGCCATATTGGAATTCACCGTCGCAAATATCTTTTTTCTTTCTTTGATCTACGGTGGATTGTGTTCTGCATCTTGATTGGCTGTAGAGCATAAATCTCCTCTGTGCTGTGCTTCCTGTACAGATTGCGTTCATTTAGACAAATTGACGTAAATCGTCAAAAGTTTCTACAACACTGTACTTTCTAGGAACTCTTAAGAGTTTAAAGAAAAGAGAGAAAAGTGAAAATGTTCATGTCTTTAGTGAGAAGTTTTACATGCTTAAATTGTTTGTAAAAAATAAAGATGTCACCTTATTGAAACCCACTAAGACCCGCGCTCAAATGATGTTTTTTATTTCAGTTTTTTGCACACATAAATGAAAATATGGGGTTAGAAAAAGACGGGATACAAACTTTTGCACGACTGAGTCTCTGCATGAAGCCACAGGAGGGAGGTTTTTTTTACATTACTGATCAGAGAAGTGGAAAGAAAAAGGACTTTTTGCATAAGCCGTTACTGCGTGCTGAGAAAATACAATGTGCTGCGGACATGGACCATAGTCAATCAGTGAAACACACATCTATCCAATCATTGAACTGGGACTGCTGACTATTGAACTCATTTAATATTCAAAACAAATACAAGTTACTTCACTGGGTCATCACAATTAAACAAGAGAATCTCTTTTTTTGTTGTATTTGTAACACCCTTTGGAAATATACATTCACATGGCTGCATACAAACAAATTCTCTCTTTTGAATTGCTTTCAATTACATCAAATCACAGATGGAGGGCGTGGCCTGTTGGAAGCCACGCCCAGCCTGTTCCCAAAGAGACTAGAGAAGCATTCCTAGGAAGGACTTTGGAAAAAGCTATGCATCAACGTCATCTATCCATCACTAAGTCTCCATGTTTGCAGTCAAAATAGTTTTTTTTTTTTTTTTACACAACAGGATCCCTACACAGAACTCCCTAAATAAATCCAGACTATAATCTCCACCTTATGTACAATATTTACACTGGAATGTTGAACATATTGAGTACAAAAAAGAGATTAGGATGGAATGAAGTTACCCACAGTATTATGAAAATAAAGAACAGTGTGTTAATCTCGAGCAGTTGACCGAACGTGAAGGTTTTCTGCCGGAAAACTGGCTTCGTGAGCAGAATGGTGAGTTAAAATCTCGAATTTGTGCTTTTATGTTTTAAAGCCTGCATTGATTTATTTACATCAAATGGGAATTCTTTTCCAGGTGTGCTTAGAAAAGTCACCAATGTGCCACCAAGTTGAGAGGAAATGCGTTTCAAGTCTGTAATTTACAACTGTGATCTAATCTGGTTGGGATAAGGTAATTTTTGGCATCTTTGTGGCATTTTCAGAAAAGAAAGTCCCAATATTGTGTAATGTTTTCACTCTTAACGTTGGATTTTTAGCTCCAGTGTTCACATTCTTTCGACCACCATTGCTCTTTTACCGCAATTGACGTCTTTCCGACTAAACCTGAAGTGGTGAAAAGTCAATTCAAAAGTATGCCGATCTGCAACCCTTTACAATAGTGACATTTTTACCAAATCAACACTGATTCTATCGTCTGTGCGCCGATAGGCCACACTTTACGATGTGTATCGGTGAAAAGTCAATATGAAAATACGCTTTTCTCTGCGTTTTCTCAGGTATGCCACAGAGCTTGTCATTTAGCTGTCGCTGGAGACATCTCCGCTGCTAAAGGGTAAACTAAGAGATGCAACATTTCTTATTTGAACATAAAATATCAGGTACAGACGAGTTGTTAGGAAAGCAGTCTCACAGCAGCAGCGTGTGCACAGCTACAATGATCCACAGTGCAAATTCTGCAGTTCATCAAAAAGTTTTAGGAATCGTAAACTTGAAGTCGCCAGGTGACGATGTCTTCAAAAAAATGTCAATGTGCGACATCCAGCAACATTCAAGTATCATCAATCAACTGCTTTACTTTTAATCCCAATGATTTGGAAACGTTGAAAGACCCATTCCAATGAAAATTATGTTTTTAACATGTGCTAGTGGCATTTTTCTAATTAAAGAGGATGTATATAAAGAAAATTCTGCTCAGAATTGCATTCTGAGTATTTCTTTATTCAAACCGCTGTAAAACAGGAGCAGAGAAGAAAAAAAGCTTTTTTAAAAAGAGCGTATTTGTGATGTAGGAAGTACGCTGGGCAGGCCAGAAGCTCCTGGGGGCGGAGCTATTTGTCCACCCATAACTCGAAAGGTGAATTTCTAACAAATTACCGCCACTCTGTGGAAACAACGGAGGTTTGGGGGATTTTGGCTAAACATCGGAACAATAACAGTTTAAAAACCACTGGGAACACTTTGAAAACAGACCCAACGTTTTTGAAGAAAATAAGGAGGGACGTGGAGGATTGCAGAGCCATTATACTCCTTTATGAAGTCCAACGGTTCTTTTCTGTCGAACAAAACTCTTTTCATGGCTTCTACTATAGCAACATTTTCACAGATATGACCCAAATCTGCAACTTATATACATTGTTTTCCTTTTTGGCTGCACCATTTGGGAGTATCTCAGGAGGCAGCAGCAGTTTGTTCCATATTTTTGTGAAAAAATGAAAAGCTCAGCAATATCTTCTACTGGAGTTGTTTTGCACAGACGTCATAAGGGGTATCAAAGGAAATGTGGGCTAAAAAATCATGTCAGCTTTGCCCTACAAGCATAATTGCTGAGAGAACGCCCTCGACTGAGCCTGCCAGAGCTTTATTCCTGTCTAAAACTCGTCAAAGTGGGGCAGTAGCTCCTCACGAAACCGGATCAAAAACATCCACAACAAGGCTCCAGCTCATTTCAGATTTCTTCAGGTTGTTCAGGGACGGACATATAATGGCTTCTGTCATCCTCCACTATATCAAAAGTTTCCAAAGCAGGGATTGGTTTGGCATGGCTTCATTTTGATATGGATAAGTGTAACTACAACAGGCTTGAATGTGAGACTGACCTTAAAGGCCCCCAAAAATGAAATGAACATTCCTAATTTTCATTGGCTGCTATGAAGGATTATTCGGTTATTCCGGCATGAGCATCATTGAGGAAAGAGAAGGTGAGTACTCTTAATAATACCACACCTTTTCATTCCGATAGGCACTGAATGCAAAGACTAATGAGAAATAAAACTGCTTTATATGCTATTCGACGAGGTTAGCCTGTGAACAACTTGAATTGCACAAGGACAGCAGCGGACACACAGGTACTACTGTCATTTAGTTTTTTTGAGTGTATCATCACTCAGTTAAACTAAAAATAAGGCCTTAGAAAATGAAAATGTACTTATCTTTTAAAACATATGTGAGAATTGACAGGTTACCAACAGAAAAAAGGATATTTTCCCACATTCTGTTGATGATTCTTGTTTAATATACAATATAATTTGAGGCTTGTGATTTACATGCTCATCTAATATCATACAATAGACAAGCATTGACTGTAAATCTGCATCTGTGAAATCTGTTCTCACACAGATGTTTTCATTTTTTCGTATGTATTTAACTCTATATTTGTTATTTTTATTATTTTTTTTAGCTGGAGCAGCATTTTAACTGTGCCCACATTCTTACATATCTGTCACGGCGACAGTGTCCTCCTCTGAGCTGCAAATAAAGAAAACAAACCAAAAAAAAGAAACAGAATTGATAGAAAAAAATAGCAACATATGCACTTCCACTCCCACACACAAAACATGCATAAAATAAGGCTTATTACAGTATTTATATTGTTAAACCTCAGCCAGATAAGTCGTTTCCATCCTTGGATTTGCTAAAATGCTTCTCTTATCTTCAATTTTTCACATTGAGCTGTTTTTTTCCCCTCTTTTCTTTTGAAGCAAATATATTTCGCTGATTGTGTAATGGACCTCAGTGATGAGGAGGAACAAGTGATTTGCTATGCTAGCATCCACTGGCACTTGTTAATACCAATTTTGATATATATATATATATATATTTATACATATATACCATATACACACATTTTATAAACAGTATAATCCTGCAGACAGGCGGCGAGTCCATGTTTGCAGTCCATCGAACCGCAAAAATCACCCAAAACCAAAAATGGAACAAAAACCATCAAGAAAGCAGCAAGTGATTTTTTTTTTGTTTATATATTACAGCATGGTCACGGTTATATTTTTAATTCCCTTTTTTCTCTATTGGTGCACAAGAAAGCATCAGTTGACCTTTTACCCCTGGTCCTTTGTGTCCATGGATGACTCCAGGTGGAAAATGCTGTTGACGTTAGCCGCAAAGTCACAAATTCCTGGAAAACTTCTCATCTGAATCCATTTGATTAAAAGGGGTCACAAGATACAAAAAAAACCACAAAAAAAAACATAATCATGACAGCATTCCGATAAACAAAAGAAATAAATCATACAGTCGGTGGTAAGAGCACAACAGGTCAAAACGGTTCAAGTCCAGCAACAACCGTGACATTTCAGAGCTTCAGCATGAACCTCCCCGGATGTCATTTGGACCTCATTTCGATTATGAGGAGAAGAAAATGTTTTTTCCAGCCCTTCTCTCCCACGGCTCTGCTCCACAGATAAGGGCGCTGATTTAACGCAAACAGAAATGTCGCCAAACATTGAGGGAAAAGAAAAGAAACACTAGATATTTTTGTCTGTTGCTGCCACATCCGTATGGCTCAGTGGACAGACTGCTTGAAACCAAAAGCACAAACGCAGAAGGGTTAAAAAAATACTAGGCATGTCTTTGGAAAACAGCATTCGCTCTGTTCGGCTGTCAATGCTGTACGGATGTAGAGATTCAGAAGTGAAGCAAAAATGAAATTCATCTGTACATCTACTGACTTTTTTGTCCTTTTTTTTTTCTTTTCTCTGAAACATGAGACCAAAAAAGCTACAAATACCTTGAAACTCCAGTTGTCATTAAGTCACACACTTAAACTCCCAATCTGCAAGTCACTTACTTAAAAATCATATAAAAGAAGAGGATATAAAAAATGACAAACCTGCAATGAGAATGGCAATAAAACGAGGCGTACATCCAGTGTAGGACTTTCACAAATGTGCTCAGCAAAACCTCAACCTGCTTCTTTTTTTTAGACATTTAATACATTGATAACATGTAAAGAAAATTACACAAAAAGAATAATGCACAAGCGTTAACCAACCACCTTCCTGGCCTTATAGGTCAGTCACAACAAGTCACTTCACACACTGTGGTTTGTATTTTTTGCCCATTCGCTTGGTGGAACGGCGCTTCCTGTACCTTTGATAGACACTTGATTTTTTTTTTCCCAATTAGCTGGATGGGGTCTGATGTGGAGGGAGTGAGGAGGGAGTGGGGCTGTGTTTAGGGTGGGGCGAACAGGGGTGAAGGGTGAGGTGGAATGAAGGTGCGGGATCAATGATTGTTTGGCTTGGTTGTCGCATGCCTCTACACATACCACTCTTTCTTAGAAATGACAGAACCATCGGTTTGAGAGATCATATCGTCGACTATTTCGGGTTCCGGGTCGTACTGGAAACCCAGAGTCCGCTCGTCGTACTCTCGGCTCTCCCCCTCGTCCACGGTAAAGTAGGGCCTCTTCAGGTCCTCCGATTCGGTGTCAAAATTGCGATCGCTGGGCTCAAACCCTCCGGTGCTGCCAATCTGGGTGGGCTTCTTCTCGTCGTCCGAGTCATCCGGGTACGGCAGGTTCTTGGGCTTGGAAGGGTGGGCCGGCAGGCCGCCCGCCTTGCTGTACCCGTTCCCGAAGGCATGCTTTTTGGTGTTGTAGTCTCCCTTGAAGGTGCGCTGGCGGCGGCGCAGGAATATGAAGAGCAGTACGGCCGCCACGCCCAACAGGGCTACTCCCCCTACAGCACCCCCGATGACAACACCTGCACTGTGCTGCTCCTGTTGGATCCCATGGTTATTTGGTGGGTTGGTAGGGAAGTCTGGGTAGGAAAAGACAGATGGAAGGGAGTGAGTCAGTGCTCTGGTGGGAGGAAGTGCATTTGTGCAGGTGCAATCTTTTTTTTTTTCTTCAGGAAAGATGATGTGAGAGAGACGAGGACGGAAAAGCAAAGGGGAAAGGAAGGAGGCCCCACTCCCACACAACAAACCCCAACCGCACATAAAAGCCCCTCCGACATCGTGCAAGGCTCAGACACAAACACACATGCAGCGTCAGACATGGACAGAGTGAGAAAAACAGCCAACACAACCATAGTAAAGAAAAAAAAAAAAGGAGTGAATGACAGTTCATCAGCATGCACCAAAGACACATTTGTCCTCCTGGTAAAGGTGGAGGGAGCAGTTAGACAAAAAAACAGCAGAAGAGCTTTTCTGAATTCAAAACATCTGTGTCTTCCATTCAAAGTCAGCATTTCATCAAAGTTCAGCATTAAACAGAATGCCAGAAATGTCATCAACAGTGAAAAAAGCAATGCCGAGAACGAAGGCCTCGGCCAAGAAAACATGGAGCTAATACACAAAGCAAGGAGAGAGGCATCAACCACAACTCCATTAAAGGAGGCAGAGCTGCATGACATCACAAATATATAGAATTATAACAAGAAAAATAAGCAGAAAAAGGGAAAATGATCAGTATCACACACAACTGACATAGTACAACTGTTGTCCGGTTATAACTGATCAGGTTCCAGCGCCGCTATAGCCAAAGCTGCATCTGCAACTACACCACCACTGCAGCTAAGCCGAGCCGTCACATCCGTCTCCCCGTTTTAGATTGCAACTTGAGCATTCAAGGTAGCGCCTCTGACTGTACATGCGTGCAATCGCTTAGAAGCGTGCAAAGCTGCCTCATGCGCAGAGACTGAAAGGACACTTTTATCTAAAATATGATCAAAGCCTCGGAGGCACGTTGCCTGGGTAAACCTGTGCGAGAAAAGGTTTGTTTAATTTCTCTGGTGAAGAAAAGGGGGAAGAGTATCCTCCACACAAATGATGAGGAGGAGCCGTGAAAAAAGAGCAGAAAACAGTGAGGGGGGAATAATAGAGGCTTCTGTACATGCAGGGCAAACCCAAGCCTTGTCTGGTTTGCAACGAGGCAAGAGAGGATTTACAGCGTTTGAGACAATTACAGCCTTTGCTTTTTCCTCAGATCGTCTGCTTCTCTGCATCATTGCCAGCCTACTACAAGACATCCCAATGTAACTCCAACAGATCGCAACACAGCCCATATGTTCATCTGGATTCGATGAACCGCAGAAAAGGAAACAGACAGGAGAACAATTATGTGATGGAAAACTACACGACAATGAAGATTACAAACAAGTTCTTTGTGAAACCATCATGTAATCTGAGTACTCTTGAAATATTTAGGTTTCAAAAAAGAAGAAAAATCTCCCGCATAGGTGGATGATTTATTAAGGAAACTACCATGAAAATGTTTGTGCTATTTGTCAGCAATGTAGGGTGCATCGGATTATAAGGTGCACCACCAACTAAGGGTCTATATTCAAATTTATGTCATACATAAACCACATTAAGTGAGACAAAAGAGTCAGAGACAAATCCTTCAATCAGTCATACTTTAATAACTGCGTTCACAGTTACTAGAACTAGTTTGTAACACTCAACACATTAGCCACGTTAGAACCGTTAGCATGTTCACAACATCCGTATATTCAACTTTGTTTGCAACATGCAAATAAATAGATTAATAACACCAAAAACAAACGTGATTGTGACTACCTCTCTAAATCCCAACCTTTGTAGAAACACGTAATGAAAGAAGTCAGACACCGCTATAAATTAGCTGCATTAGTGTATTAGCAAAATATCCAACCTTTATTGCAACTCGTAAAAAGAACAGGCTGATGCCGTTAAGAACAAACATTACTGTAATTGCATTTAGCTCCCAACCTTTGTCGTAGAACATAACGAAACTACAGTCTACACGTTAGCTAAACACCCAACTATGTTAGCTACACGAAAATAAAAAACAAAAAACAGACTGATACCGCAAAAAACAAACAGTATTGTAACTATGCTAACTCCAAACCTTGTTAATCAAAACAAAACACAGTCCAACATCTCTGCACATTAGCCATATTAGCGTATTCAGAATAACACCCAACCTTGTTCGCAACTCGTAAAAAACAGGCTAATTTTAACGGAGCACCATGTATTTATCTACTCAATTCAGCATTAGAAACAACAACCAGAATGAAACTATGTGTAAGGCACCGGACTATAAAACAGTCTTTTTCTGAAAAAAAAAAAAGTATTTTAAAGGCGCCTTATAGTGCGGAAAATGCTCTAATAAGATCAATAACCCTCAAAATGAAGCACTCTTTCTCTCACACAATGATTTGAGTGTAACTCTGGCATGAAAGGACTGTAGTGGGTGCAGTTAAGAAGCTACCGAAGCCTCCTGCTTCACTGCAATGACAATGGCACTCCATCAGTCCAACAGAGAGACCTCCCAAACACATTCGCTCCCCCTCAGCCGCTCCTTCTCCGGCAAACAGTCCAATTTCTAAAGCGGTGCCCGGGCACAGTCTCACATATCAGCTCAGGTTTTAATCTGACCACCTAATGGGATTATTCAGACACAGGCCTTCATTACACACATCAATGGGAGAGCAGAGCCAGGTCACCCCGGCTAGAGAACACGTCCTCCCACCGCATCCAAAGGAGGCCACAAATCCACATGATTGAAAGAGAAAAAGGGAAGACTCTTTCCTTTAATCCGCTCCTTCTAGCCATCCCCGGACCAGAAATCTGTTTTTACACTGTAATAGACAATGATTGGAATCTTAATTGGGCTGACTTTGACTCTGAATTTGTAGAGCTTCAGTAACTTCTACTTAAAAGAGGCTTTAAAAGTAAAGAGTAGATGCAGTTAAAGATGATACCTTCATCTCCACCTCTAAAAAGGATCGAGTGACGCTGTTGTTGACACTCGTACCCCCAAAAAATGAGACGGAGGGATGAGCCAATGTCCTCACAAACTCCACACATGAAAGCCACAGTAAACACTTCAGCATTTAGTGGCGTTCCCACTCCAGAGGAAGCTTTGAAACTCCTTCAGAAGCAACAAATGGCCTTCTCCAACAGCAGCTTTTAAGGTTTCTTCCCCCAGATGGCTGTGAACCTGTAATGGGGGTGGTACTTTAAAAGCCGAGAGGGAAGCTCATCCCATCGCCTCAGATGATTTTTTTTTTTTAGTTTATTTCCCCAACTCAAAAAAAAATGTTTTTGGCAAAGTGGGCTGCCTGTTCTCAGTGTGTTATCTAGCGCACTTCTGTTCTGTTCTTATCCCCGCACAAGGTCGCACCACTGGCCTCGCAAACCAAGATAAGTAAAAGTGTCAAGAAAATAAAATTTTCAGCGGTGCAGCGCTGTCGCCTCTGCAATTTATGACCATACGAGGGGCGTAGTAATCATATTATGGAAACAACGGTTTAAGAATTTGGAAAAAGGGGTACAGAGGTGTTTGACAGCCTAGAGGATGGAATTGCTCCACGCCTTCGCTTGCAGCAACACCTGCCAACACACTGATAAAGAAGACCTCTGCAACACAATAGCAGCCCTGAAACTGTTCCAAAAAAACAAAAGTTATTTAGCACTGCTGCAGACATATGCAGATAGTGGAGCAAACTTTGACACGCAGCGTCTAAAATGTACCACTGAGAGTAGTAGAAGGTAGGATGTTTCAAGCCCATTGGGACGACTATTGTTGTGATATCGGGCTATATGAATCAAATTGAATTGAAAGGCTATAATTTAATCACAAAGCATGATAGATGCACAGGTGGTAGGTGGTAAAAAGGAAAGCTGTTTTAAGCAGACCGTCGTGTCTGAATGCTCTGACATGATGGAGTGCATAATTTACTTTGTTCAAACATTCTGAGGGAAATCTATTTCTTTCTGGATTGGATGGGTCGTTCTTTGGCTTTTCTGAAAGACACATGTTGGGCAAGCGCTGGGTTGAATCAGAAAAAGATGTCCTTAGGTGGCAGTGATTTCAAAAACAGAAGAACCAAACAAGAAGTTGCACGAAGACACGTCTTGAGCGGCGCAGGAATGCAGAGATCTTTCTTCCTGCTGCCTTGAAGGTGTGCAGCCGACGCGTCCGTACACGAATCCTGAGACCATCATTCCTGGGATTTAGCACAAGGGCCAGGTTTTCACAAAGGATGCAAAAATTAAAAGACACAGCGGCAAGCTAACCCGACGAATTCAGGAACAAGCAGCAGGCCACAGGAGATGAAAAGGGGAAAAAGAGGTCCTACTTGAGGAAGTTGGGGAAAAAGAAGACAGAGCAAGATCTTTTGAGGAGTTGACAACAGCAAATAAAGAAAGAGAGAATGAGGATGGGGACAATTGGAGGAGACACATTAATTCAGTGATTCCAGAGATCGTCATTACCAGCCTGTCTGAATTTGCTAGAGCTTGTGAAGTCATGGAAATGTAATTCTGCCACAATGAATAAAAGCCCTTCACTGACAGGAATTAAACGGGCTGCCTGGAAAGTCAAGGCTGAGGCAAATCTCCCTTTACTCCCTTCCTCACTTTGTTTCACTTTCCCCCCTATTTTTTATTTACTTTTCTTTTTGCTATCACCCTTCCTACAGAGGCGTAAGATCTCCTCATGTGCCGGTAAATAAGACACTAAAACCTTCAGACCCGTCAGTCAAATTCCTTTCCTTTTTGAACGTAAATGGATAAAAAAATCAGGGGATGTGCTGCAGGGTATAAGGCTGGAACACTGGCACAAAAACACCTCGTGGTATCTCATCGTGCATGCAGGCAAACGTGCAGCATCTTGCAGATACAAAAGTCAGACAGTCTCATCTGGAAAGGTCAGCAGTGGTGGTCCATAGTACTGGTACATCCAACAATTTCCTTGGTTACTGACTAATTTGGGCTTTATAAAAACCTAAACCAACTTTTCCCTATTCTGTCATTTTAAAACGATTTTCATTTTTGGGGATTTTTAAGTTTACGTGAGTTCGCAAAATCACACTTTACCTAAAAAATGTAGGTCAAAATGGTCCAAAATTCAAGATTCATTTATTTGTCATTTCAACAAAGAAATTGTGTTTGGAGCATCGACAATCACCCTAATTATTTCAAAGCTGAATGAAAACTCAGGTTCACCAAATAAATACCCAATAAATAAATAACCAAAGTGCAACATCATTACGAAAAAAAAAGATCTTTCAAAGTTTAAGGAAAACTGCAAATCCGGTATCCTCCTGCTTTCCCAGCAGGCCATTTTGTGTCACAGTGTAGAAATGTAACACACATGACAGACCTTAGTAGAAAGTATCAGAAACGACGCAGAGTTTAAGCAAAAAAACACCTTTTTGAATTAAAAAAAATGTTAAATATCCAGTTAAAAAAAGTTGCAACATGTTCAAGTAAAAAACTGAATCTACTGAATGATTGCTTTTTGGCGAAGAAGATCCTCTTGATGATGCGCTAGAAAATGGAAGTGCAGTATGGCTGCCCCCCCCCACTTTAAATGATAACAAATGGCAATACCTGTGCTCTGAACGATCCCACGGTCAGGTGAAGGGAAGTCTGGGTAGACAGACACATGGAAGGGAATACGTCAGTGCTTTGGCGAGAGGAATGCCGTTGGTGCAGGTGCAATTTGTTTTGGTTTTCAGGAAAGATGATGTAAGGGCGGCGAGGACGGAAAAGCAAAGGGGAGAGGAAAGAGCCCCCCACTCCTGCAGTACAAGCTCAACCACAAAATACCTTCACCCCCCCACCATGAAGCCTCAGATTAAAACACACTGAGAAAACCAAACGGAAACCCAACATAACCAAGACAAAAGACATCTAAGTGGATGAAAGTTCATCTGCATTGCGTTCCTGTGAATCTCTACAGATGTCATTTGGACCTCATTCTGAATCCATAAAAACGAGCGGGTTTTCAAATTGATTAGTTGATTAGCCCCTTCTGCTGGCAGCGAAGACTCTTCCTGAAAGGCTAACAGCCACTATCTCTGCCGAGCAAAAAGTGATCATCAAAAACACTTATATGCACAATATGAACATCCATCTTTGTAAAGGTTCAGAGGTTTTTTCAAATGCAAACACGCTACCGAGGCTGGCTCTAGGTTAACTTCATGAAATTGTTCTGTAGTGTGCCAAAGGTGATATATTATATGGATATCGTTTACTCTAAAAGGCTTAAGAAATTCACAACATAGGCTCTTTGATAAAGTCTGACTGACGGACTAATCACTGAGTCTTCTGTCTCGTTTTCTACACCTTACAGTTCAGTCACCACATTAATGAAAAAAATACACCATTCATTAACGGTGCGCATTATAATCCAGTGCACCCTGTTGAGCAGAAAACACACTAAGTCCTTTCATCCAAAAGATCTTTTTCAATTAAAGTTTTGGAAAAACCTAAACCGACCTTTCCCTTCATATTCTGTCATTTTAAAACGATTGTCATTTTTATTTTTTTATTTTAGCGAGTTCGCGAAATCACACAGCTAAAAAATGTAGGTCAAGATCTTTAAAAGTAAAAAAAAAAAACTGCAAATCAGGTTGCTTCTTGCTTTCACCGCAGGCCATAATGTGTCACATTGTAGAAATACAACACACATGAGAGACCGTAGAAGGAAGTATCAGAAATGACATGGAGTTTAGGCATAAGGACACATTTCTGAATAGAGAAAATGTTAAATAGGCAGTTAAAAAAGGAACGACATGTTCAAGTTAAAAAACATTTCATTTTTTCCTGAATGATTGCTTTTTGGCGGTGAAGATCCTCTTGTTGGTGTGCTAGAAAATGGGAGTGCAGTATGGCTGCCCCCCCCCCCCCCCCCGTTTAGATGACAACAGATGGCAATACCTGATCTGGTCCTCTGAAAGTTCCCACGGTCAGGTGAAGGGAAGTCTGGGTAGACAGACACATGGAAGGGAATGCGTCAGTGCTTTGGCGAGAGGAATGCCGTTGGTGCAGGTGCAATTTGTTTTGGTTTTCAGGAAAGATGATGTCAGGGCGGCGAGGACGGAAAAGCAAAGGGGAGAGGAAGGAGCCCCCCACTCCTGCAGTACAAGCTCAACCACAAAATACCTTCACCCCCCCACCAAGAAGCCTCAGACACAAATACACTGCCCAACATAACCACGGTAAAAAGACAAAAGACGTTGAAGTGGATGTTCATCTGCATTGCGTTCCGGTGAATCTCTATAGATGTCATTTGCACCTCATTCTGATGCATCTATGAGGAGCAGAAAAAGGTTTTTCCAGCCCTTCTCTCCCACGGCTCTGCCCCACCGATAAGGGCGCTGATTTAACGCAAACAGAAATGTCGAAAAACAGTGGATATTTTGTCTGTTGTTGCTACATCCGTATGAATCAGTGGACAGACTGCCTCTTTGTACAGAAACAGAACCCATTCACAAGAAGAGGATATGGCAACAACAAAACTGCAATGAGAACTTCAAAAAAACAAAGATATTTGTGTATCCTTTAGAACTGTGGTTCCTCATGCTGCCTTCCAATATATTTTGATAGAAAGTTTGTTTTAATAATGTTATATATTCTTCCATGTACACATGCAAAAATATAGACGCACTTTTGGCCACTTGGGGCTACTGTTGGGATGTGGTAACAGGTCCATCATTCTGGTCAGGCAATTTATTCAGGCAGATGTGGGTTTTTAACATCAACATTTATAGCCGTTATATCTATAGCCGTTGACGCCATTAACATTCTGAAGCAGAGAAAAGCAGCCTTGTGCTGATATAAAGAAAAAAAAAACTTGTTTTTCTGTCACATTTATCCATTTATTTTATTTTATCTATTTATTTTTTTGTTCTTTGTCTTATTTTGCCTTGGTTGTTGCCTCTATGTCTAATGGATTTACTGTTGTTCTTTTCTATTGACAACCCCATCTGTGTTGCTCTGTATCTGCTGTTGTCTTTTTATTGATTAAGCTCGTCTTTTTCCCTACGGACCATCAATAAATAAATAAATAAACAAACAAACAAACGTTATGATAGTAAAGTGCTTATGCAACAAACGTAAACCAGCTGATTCCGTCGCAGCGCAAAGAGGCTTTGCACCACTTTATGCAACACTTTACAAACATTTATTTTAGCACTTTAGGGACGTCGAATTGCATAATTAAAATAGTTTAATGTTATGCTATATCCATGAAAAGCAGATGGGACAAGCACTTTTCTTCCAAGTCAGATTCAGCTGATTCCAGTTTACCGCATGAACAGTCAGACAGTTTCGGTACGTCAAAGAGTGTCTGTCTGTTATTTAGCTGTCATCTGCGGTGATCTTCATCAATTTGACCTAATGAGCTGTTTACATTTTTAAAATTTTCTTCACAAGAAAGTCACTTATTTTTCTTGATAAAGAAAATGAAATGCCAAAAATGATCTTATAGTTATTTGATCTTTAAGCCTTTAACAGTCGGAAACCGACAGCCGATAGCAACCACAAATATGTTTCACTGACAAAATATAACCATAAGAACCTGACTGTCAGTTACACCAGTGAAAAGCTAGTTACTAAAGACATATTTGCAGTAGTAGACATGAACGGCACCATGCTAATTTTCTCATCTTTTCCTGGTAAAATGAATAACATGTTGCCCCCTCCAAGATGGTACTTTATTTGACGAATGATCCGGCTGCCAATGGCGCATCTATCACAAGCCTCAGCTTGGATGTAACTCTGCAAAACCTTTAAAGCAAATGTGTTTCCTGTGGGGCTAAAGAGGTGTTTGTTCAAGTCTCTTTTTTTTATTGCAAATAATCTTAAATCACGATTTAACTTGCCGTTCTATTGCACAGCGTCGCATGTTTTTGGGAGACTTTGTAGAGATTTTTGGCTGTTTTCCATGCTTTATTCCACAGGGGCTGTAATTATAATGTCAAATGCTCTTCTAATGACCTGTGATTATTTACAGCATGATCTTAAAGGCAATAATCCCTTAAAAACGGTGTTTACCCTCAGAGTAACATTTGTTTCAAGCCTGCATGAGGCTGCAGAGCTAAGTGGAAAGGCTGTTATCAGGTCAGCAGGCGGGAAGCTGGCAAATCTGCATGTTAGCACTTGTTAATCCGGGAGAGGCTGGGCCAGTTTGTTTACCTTTTTTTTTTTTTTTCCACTAACGCTTTTCTATTTTTTGTTGTTGCTGTTAGCTCTGGTGTCTGAGTGCAGTGAGTGAATCACCACACAGAATCAGCAGCTCTGCAGCCAGTGGTCAGACCCTGGGACAGTGTCTGACCTACTTCATCATGCTCTCAGGGAGGCGTGACAGATCCGACGCTATGCGAGCAGACAGCGGGGAGGATGAGGAAGAGGAGGAGGTGAGGTGGGCCGAAGGGGGGCTAAGCCAATCCCCGTGCTCTTCCTGTCTGCCACATCCTTCTCCCCTCTGCACATCCTCCAGAGAGCAGAAACAGCAAGCCATGCAGAAGCAAATGTTAAGATAAATCGCTGAGGTCGCCGCTGCTCTGCTCTCACATGCCCTCCTCTGGTCAAATTAGCATTTCAAGACTCCAGTCAGGCTGTGTCTTCTTCTTCTTCATCTTCACTTGCAGAAAAACAGAGCACCACTGTCCTCCATTTTATGCTAAGCGAGTTCAGCACAGTGTCTTCCCCCTCAGAGTTTTTCCCGGCTTTATGGAGCGGCCTCCGCTGCGCCAGCGAGGCCAGGCGCCGTGCTAATGTCGCATTTGGATAATGAGGTGTGATGTCGGCAGAATGCGAGGAGGGAGCGACCTCGCCTCCTAAAGCCCACCTGCGGAGAGGACGCGGGGGCGGAAAAGTGGCTCCATCAGCCTACTAAAGCGCGCAGGTTTGTGTGGAAGTCACTGCAGGAAGTTCAAGGGTGACGAGAAGCGTGCGGAGGCAGAGGGAGGCGGAGCCGGAGCCCAAGACTCAGCTCCTCCACCTGTCTAAGTTTCTCCATGAGAGTGTAATACCGTACAAGATATAGACACGCGTGGCCTTTGGGTCTATGAATAATGCAGGCAGCCATGTGAGAAGGCGCCGGCGCCCTACGATAGCGCGCAGATTGAGACAGATGACAGGCCAAGACAAACAAATTTCACATTGCAGAAGGAGCCTCTGCAAAGCTGACATCATGATGTCTCTCATCCCTGTCAGCAAGAAGCCGGAGACAAATGGCTGCACGGAGCAGCGCCGCTGTTAGGTGTCAGTAATATATGGTGCGTTGCTTGTTTTATTCAAGGATGTTCTTGCCGCAGTCTTGCAAGTTTTATTACAGGGAGTGATGAGTGCGGTTCAAGAAACCCTGTGATGCGGCGGTGACGGAGGGGCTGCCGTCCTTATCAAAACAACCCACGGCTACATGAGAACTTCCTCCAATTTTTGGGACCAAATCTCAACAAAATGACCAGAAGGGAGGTAGCAAGACAAAAGAAGTAAACTAAACTTTTCTTACACATCATTATCTTCTTTACAACCAACGAAAAATCTTTCTTTTTGGTTTTGGAAAGATGCCCAATCGATCACAAGATGCGCTGAAGCAGTTGTGTGAGCTTCTTAAAAGCTCCTTTCTCAAATCTCCTTGTTTCATACCTGAAGGCCCATTTGCATCCAAACAACCCAGACAGACACAAGATTTCTGCGAAAAGCTCCTCAGAAAGCCTGGAGATGTTAAAAAACGAGCATTTGGGTGAACACAGCGGTTTCCTGCACACAAAGGATAGCTCGGAAAACTTCTTGTATTACAGCTTCGTCCCGAATATTTGATACAAGACGCAGGGATGTGGGCATTAAAAATTCATCAATCCAGGGAGGTAGGACATTGTTTCCTCACATGTCCCGCCTCCTGTCCGCTCCACATGGATACAACTCTGACGCCGGTGAGCTGAGAGTTTGAATGTGCGACTAAAGCCATAGTTCAGGCCAAACTGTTCAGAACATGGAGTTTAATAAACTCTAAGAAGTAGACAGAAATACACAGAAGGCTGTGTAAAAACATAAAGTCCTCCAGGGGACCTTTAATAAACGACTCCTGCGTTGTTTGGACAGCTCTGATTGAGAGTGTCTCTGTGAGGAAGCCATTTTTTTTTTGGGGTCCTTCATCCCCCGGGCTCTCAAGGTGAGGTTGAAATTTACAGAGATCCAATTGTACTTCCTCTATCAATCCTTAAAAGCAGATGGATCTTAAATGCATGTTTTTTTCTCAGATGAAAGAAGCAGAAAACCATTTTAAAGCATTACAGGGCTTGTAAAAACCCTAATTAGACTTGTTGGGGAAAAAAAAGATTAAAAAATTCCAGATTTTGTAATGGATGATTTCTTTTTTTGTGTCATAAATCAATAAATTTGAGTTGTTGAAGGTTTTAATGGTGAGCTTTACATGTGATGCCAGCTCAGACTGACATACTGTGCTCGCTGATTTATCGCTGCTGGCTTTGCTGCCTTGATTTACCTGCTTTCCTGCCATCCAAGTGGCAAGCTTCCACTGTTTCCTGAGCTGCGGCGTTTGAATGATAGAGGAGGAGCGAACGCAGTCAGCTCCATAAATTTCACGCGAGCAGACTCGTGCCCTCTCTTCCACCTCTGAGCCGCTTCCAGATGGAATCCACTTTCCCCCTAAATTTGGAGGATCAAACTCACGGGGGGAATCTCTGCTGCTCCCGTGTTTATTTAGATTTCCTCCGCAGTGTTTTGCTCCCCACGTGATTCCACCTCCTCCTTCTTAACTTGGTTGTCTCACATGGGAGCAAAATATTGCTTATTCAGGCAAGCGTGAACAGATGCTGGCGCTGGTAGTGTGCACGTCTTCTGCAGTGAGCAACACCCCCCCTTTCCCCCCTCCGTGCACCAGGTTTAACCCATTGACTGTACATGAAAACTTGGTCGAGTGACCCCTCCCCCTTACGTTCTAAACAGGAAGTACCTGCGGGGTCCAAGAGGCCAGAACCCCGTAGACGTGAATTGGGAAATAAACAGGTAGTACTCAATTTCTGTCTTTTTTGGACTATAAGAGGCACTCAAAAGCCTTAATTGTTTTCAAAAACAACAATGCACTTCTATGATAAGCATTATGGATTATTTCTGGTTGAGAAGCGATTGTAACCCATAAGAACCCAGACCAACTTGTCCTTAAAAATAACATTTTGGGTAAAATTCCACAAAGCAAACGGACCCCAGAACACATTTCTGATATTTTTCTCTTACACTGTTGTCGCCATGGTTACTTATGGGTTAAGAGGTGCACAGCGTTCTGTCATAGTGTTTGGATGATTGTTATTGTGAATATGCTTATGTAGCAGCTGTTTTTGTCCCGTTGCTAACAACGTTTGAAGTTGCGGGTATTGTGAGTATATGCCAACGTGGTGAACGCATCTGAAGCGGCTCACATTTAGCAGTGTCTCACTGTCTGTCTTTTTCTTGCGTGTGTACTAACAAAGTTGGGGGTTAACGTAATTACAGTAACGTTTGTTTTAGCAGTATCAGTCTCTTTTTTTATGTGTTACAGCCAAGGTTGGGACTCACAGGGACTGTGAATAAGCTAATAGGGCTAACACCTCAAACGTGGCTAACGTGTACCGGTGTCGCACTGCTGACCTGCTTATGTCTTACTAACAAGGTTAGCGTAGTCACTATAGCATTTGTTTTAGTGGTATCAGTCATATCTCTGTCTCTTTTGTCTTGCTTCATGAAAATGTTTGATAGATTTTGCATAACCGTCCATATCACAAAAAAATGGCAACTGAATTGACTTTATTTTATTGGAGTAGACAGAGTAAGCCATTTCATATTCACTCTGTCCAGTTCTCAATTCAAGTCAAAGGTTTAGACCAAGCCTAGCAAAGCCTTGCAGCAAATCTGCAACTCTGACAGATGACAGATTAAAGTTACGGAGCAAAAACAAAAGACTCGGGCGACCTTCGCCCGATTCGAGGGCCCACCTGACAACACAGCCCCCTTTACAGAAATCAGAGGTTGGAAGTTCATATGCGTAAACAAACATATCCTGTGCTGCTTGACTGGAGGAAACGTTCCCACATGTCACTTGGCTGTTGTCTGCCAAGAATAAAACCGCACATCTCCTTTCTCAGGGGCGTTAATGACATAATTGCAAGGCCGTCCTGACAAACCATCATCATGTCGCATTGTGGAAGACATTTAAGATGGTGGCGTCGATTTGTTACAAAGAAGAAAAAAGCAGTGTGCGGTGGTGGAAAGCTGATAATGAAAGACTCATTTGGCTCTGTTAAGTTGGGAAGGATCTTTGAGGTTAAACCACTCGATGAAGCCCTTTTCCTGCAGCCTCCTCCACCACAGAACTCACTGATTGAGCCAGAAGACACTTAAAAGTGCCGGAAAAAAAAATAAAAAAAAACCTTTTGTTTTCTGTCTCACTTATCTCTACTTTTTAACATGGCCTCTGATGCCTGCTAGTAATTAGCTGATTAATCAGATTTGAGGACTTGTCATTTCTCTCTTGGGAGAATTCTTGGCTGCATGTAAATGAGTAAAGAATTCGCTAAGAAGATGAAGCCCCCTTTCGCTCAGGATCCTCTACCTCTTGTCGGTATTCCTGCAGACCTCCTCTCTGCGAGCAAGGATTGATTAAAACCGGAGAGTGGTTCATTAGATTCTGACAAGTGACGCCATATCTGCAGAACACGCGTCCTTGAAGAAGGCCGCTTTCGCCCGCCGTGGTCCGCGCCAGTCGTTGCCATCTAAATAGCAAACACTGCCCCCCAAACTAATTGGAACAAGGTGCTCCGTGGCCCCCTCTATTTGCCGAGGTGACAGATATGCGGTTCCCTCAAATCTGCCCGCGAAAAACTCAGGAGCTTGATTAAAATATGCTTTCCTTTAAGTGTTGCATCACAGGCGGAGGAAATAGCTTTCGCGGCGACACAAACAAGTTGTCAAGGACGTTTTATATTCCTGACACGAGAGGCAAGCCCTGACAGGTGTCCTGCATATTAGAATGTCAATCTAGATATTAACTTCAGAGTGAAAACAAAAGGAGCTCCTGCAAAATCAGTGACAGTTATCCATTCGGGTAAGCCGGAGAATGGAATGAGGAAGCTCAGCAACTATTTCTGTAACGTCTCTGACAGTTGCACCCACTATAAAAAAAATGTTTAAAAATTAGCCAAACGTTTATGGAGTTGTTGTCATCTTTGTAATCAGACGGTTAGCTATGACGTCTACTTTAACTGGAACATCTTCTGCAAGATCTCAAAGTGATCTTAGACTTTTTCCTTATTGGTAGAAGTTCAGAGCTCAGGATGGGCAAATCCAGGCCTCGAGGGCCGGTGCATCTGCATGATTTCCAGATAGTCTTGCCCTACTCAAGGCTGATTACCTGGTTCAGGTGTGTCCAGCCAATCAGAACATGCCAGAGCAGGGTATGTAGGAAAACATGTAGGAATGCGCCCCTCAGTGCCCACCTCTGCCCTAATTCTTCAGAATTGCAGTCACATCCAGAAAAATCCCATACGATGAAGCTTCCTTCGTCATACCTTTGCATCTACAAAACCCGCGATGCACAACTGACTTCACAGTTACGGTCTACAACAGATAAACATAAAACTTAGGTTTGCTTGCAGCACCTCTGCCTTTGTGCCCCATTTTATGAAGCTCCCGCCACAGTTTTGGTGTTTGAATGACCTCTAAGAAAAAAAGTCTTTAGCTGTAAAAAGTTTGAAAGTTGGGACCTCATTTTGTGACTCTACATTCTCTTCTTATTCCAGGATATTGGTCCTAAAACCTTCAATCCACTTAACTGGCCTTGATTTTCCTAAACGTCTTCCAAAAATGCTTGCATGTGCAATCGTCATGTGTAAGCACTTCATTTGACAAATTGCTTCAAAATTGAAACGCCTTAAATTGGTTTGATTTCCAAAAACACATCAAATGTGTTCAGATTGGGCAAGTCGCTTTTCTTTACCGCAGAGAACACTGAGGTAGAACAACTAAGATCCTGTGCTCCAGCTTTGGAAAAGCCTTTTATGGACTAATCTAAAGCGTTTAAGATGTAACAAAGACGCTTTTAGGAGTGAGTGAAACATCACTCTGAAACCTCCATTGTGTGCAGCTGAAGCCAAGTCTAGCGACCCACTGTTCACTGACAACAATTGTTGTTCTTTTCAACAAAAGAAAAGCCAACTCCACCACACACTGATTAAAGTTCATGCAAATGACAGAGAGGCCAAGTGAGCGTTAATGCACATGAGCAGGCCAGGCAGGGGCGTAATTATCCCATAAACACATCCACGTTGCACTGCTCTGAAAACCCCCCAAACTGTAGTTCTGCTCAACGGCACAGCAGACTCGCATCCAAGCAGCTCAGACTCTGAACTGCTCTTTCCGAGGAGAGGCTGCCTGCTTCCACTTCAACTTGTCACTGTTACTATGGGAACATTCTTTTGAGGCATGTTGCCAGGCATGCCCCTGTGGGGAATATAACCCTAACAGAAATTCAGGACCTGTGCCATGTAAGAGAACAGAATAACATTTGCAGCTTGTATCCAGCCATCTTATTACTACAGAGATTCTAAAAAAGACGAATACGGCACGTTCAGAATTCAGGACATGTTTTGGCTTGACTGAAAAATACCAAGAGCGCAGCACTTACAGGAAGGAAACAACGTGACTCTTTAACTGTCAGAAAGAAGTGCTCAAAGTGACTTAACTTGGTTTGCTTTGCTTTCAAAATAGGCGACCTGAAACAGTCACACAAAAGCAAGTACTGCCTATTTGGACTGCGGTTCTTCAACACTCATAATGCGCATTACTCGGGTCGCTAGTTCTCTTTGGTTTACTGAAAAGTCTCCTTGTTATCATGCTGTTGCTGAAACGCACCAGGGTTCACTTGCAAGTGAACCAAAAACCCTTGTTTTCACACAGATGATAGTTCTCTTGTTTTCTTTCACGCCGTGTTTCAGGTGAGCTTTCACACCTGCCGACTGAAGCGGATTAGCAGATAAAACAAAACCGGAGTGAAACAAACAGGCTGGGGAAAAACCAGAACAACTATCTTTTAAGACACGCGCCAACTGTTTTCTGAGCCGCTTTGTCAAAAAACAAGAAAACCTTGAAGCCTTGTCGACCTAGCTGGTGACAGGAAATGAAACACGCTCCACAAACTATCCTAACTCTGACTGTTTAAGCAATAACATAATTCCAGCTGATTCTGAAGCTGAGAAAAGCACAGACATAAAAAAAACATTTATATCATACCGTGTGCTTCCAAATCACTTAGTTTACATTATTTGCGTAAACATTTTACTACTGTAAAGTGTTTCCATCGGCGCAAAGTGGCTTTTCTCCATGTCAGAATCAGTTGGAATTACATTATTTTATATACTATTGCACTTTATAACTGTGAAGTGTTGCATCTTGGCATGAAGTCACTTTTTCCGCATCAGCATCAGCTGATTTACATCAATTGCAGAAATGCTTTACTACCGAAAAGTCTTGCAGAATCAGTTAGTTTACGCTCATTGCGTGAACACTTTACTGTTGTAACGTGCTGCATATCTGCACGAGCTGCCTTTTACTCCAGTTGGTTTACTTTAATTGCACAAACAGTTAAAGAGTTCAGGTAATCCACAAAACGTCTCTGCTGGAGCTGAGGCTCCGAGGTTAAAGGGTTAAACAGCTGCAGAAGGGAGAAAACAAGAGGAAATGTGATTTAATGCATTGTTCACCTCGCTCAGGCAATAAAATCAGGCGACCAAATGATGAGAATAAACAGAGACGACTGGGACGCAGGCATTGTGGTTTGTTAATTCGAGCAATCAATGAAAAAGCAGAAATAGAAAATGACTTTGGTGCCTCTGTTTGGGCGTACAGTCCTTGACGTCTAACTGTGCGTCTCCTTGGAGCGCGCTCACTCAATACAAGTCTGCACACAGCCGTTCCCTGACACGTTATTACTTCCTCGCATTCCTGTTCGCAAGAGGTGCTCCTTTTTTCTCTATTATGACACTGCTAAGCCGACGTCTTTCACAATACAGGTGATGACATCACATCCTTCAAAGTTGCTTTGTAGTGAGAAATAATGAAAGACAGGAAACAAGGACAAATGATACTGTAAGGAACAGCTGTTGGCTTCCCGACATGTCAAGCCCAGCACGTTGGAACTCCCCAGGAGTAAAAGAAGAAAGAGGAGGGAAAAGTCCTGCCAGTACAGCCAGGCCAAAACCGTGACAGTCCTTTAACACCGAACACAGCTGCCCCAACCCAGAGGATCCCCTCACTCTGTTATAAACTCCAAAATGTGGCCTCCTTTGGATCAAACTGCAGAGAAGCCAGTGAGCATGTGCACTAAGAGAGTCCGTTTTGTTCTGTTCTCCCATAAAAAAATACAAAGAGACAGCAAGGAGCATGAAAGCAAGAGAAGCACAGGATGTTTGAGGAGGGTTAGCGCAACAATCCTGTAATCAGCGCCGCTCTTCCCTCCTAAAACCCCCAAACAGAACCGTTCAGCTTCTCCCACGAGTCGCAGGCCAGGCTGGGAGGTCAGCGCCACCGCCACACGCCAGAAACACACACGCAGCACACATGTGAACCCACTCTGAGGAACATTCATAGACCAAGCCATGCTGAGAGAGAGCGAAAATGCCGAAACTCGTCCAACGTACCTGTGATGTTGACGTCCACGACACCGGTGCGAGTCCCGATGGCGTTGGTGGCGTCACAGACATACGTGCCGGCCAGGTCGTAGGTCACGGGGCCCTTGAAGAACAGGGTGTTGTTCTTGATCTCCACGTTGCTGGGCAGAGAGCCGTTAAGGCTGAGAAAGAGAAGCAACGATGCAGAAGGTAAGAGACCATTTAACCAGCTAAAAAGATGAATCACTCTCTGGTTGGGGTTTGAAACCAATGCAGAGTTATTGGACGGCGCTGTTTTTCAGTCGCCATCCATCAAGCACAAACCAAATTATGAGGACAGGGAATCCCGGCAGGTCAGGACAGGTGGGGTACAGCTGATGCTGAAAGACAGGACTCTTCTGCATTTGGAATACAGAACAGACCGAGGTGTTGTGGGGTGGTGGTGGGGACGTAGCAGCGGCGCGGTGCGGTGCTCCTTCTTCAGCTACAGCACGGCTCACATGGCTGAGCTCAGAACTCAGGGGAGGTGTCAGGAGAGGCAGCTGATCAAGCGATAAACGCAGAGTCTACCAAACGCCATGCTGTCAGCGAGGAACGCGCCGCGTCTCTGCTGCCGGAGGTGTTTGTCTCTGCGCTTCGCCGTCTCCACCGCGTTCAAGACTCGCCCCTGTCCTTTGATCAGGCCCGTCCACTTTTGGGTCACAGATCGCAAACACACACACAAAAAAAACCTCCACCCCATTGCCCTCTACTTTTGTGGAGGTTGGGGAAGGTATCAACTTTCGTGCCAATTAGTCGTTTCCTGCCGCCGCCTCCCCTCGATCGGCTTCATCGGCTGCCCTGAAAGGGCTCAGCTTCAGAGAAGCTTCAAGCTCAATAGAGATCCTCCAGGAAGCTTCTGCAGTCTGACAGATGCCACAATGGAGATGCTGCTAAGATTCATTAGTGGGTCACGGGGAGGCTTTCTCATTTGGGAGGGGGAGCTGTGTAAGAGTCTTCCAAAGAGAAAATCAGGATTAGTGGACAAATTAGATCATGCTAACCAGGGTCCCAAAGAATAAACCGGCTCTCAACACGGATCTTCAAGCAAAACGTGGACTCCAATCGATGCAACAAAAAGTGACAAAGTTCAGCAAAAGAAAGAGCTGAGCTTGACTTGTTTTCCCATCAGCCACCTCAGCGAACCCCTCAGCCTCACTACAGTTTGTCACGATTCAATAATCAGTTACCTTCGTTCAAATGCTGACTTCTGCAAAGGCCGATTGATTTGCTGCAGAAATGAAAGGCTGGCAAACTCAGATTCACCCCTGTTCAGCAGGCCGCGGGGCGCCAATGTTGACTCACAAACATCCTGGAAGCGACGCTACGACTGTGTTGAGCGGCTGGACTGGTCATGAGCGTGCACGTACGGCGAATGCTGTATTTGTGCTTTAACTGAACTTCCTGCCATCACCGCCAACAGACTGTAATGTTTGGGAGCAGGGATTGAAGATATAAAACCTTTACAAGAGTGAAATGAGAAAAACCTATTGAGAAACACTTTGCCGACTATATATTTAGGAGTCCGGGACAACCTAAAGTTGGAGCTTTTTTCTGGAAATCGATGCAAACACTCCTCTATGTGCCCTGAGATAAATATCAGCTTCCTGTCAAAGAAAAAAAAAAAAAAAAGAAGAAAAGTCCTGCAACAAAGCAGCCTCTGCTGAAGAACAATGTTGTTGAAATCATGTTTTTGGTGTTTATATCATCTTCTTGTGGCATTTTTCTCATGATAGACATATATTGTATTTTCTGCACTAGATCCACATAATGACAAATACTTTCCTTGTTTAAAACATCCTGCCAACAACTGTACATGTCCAACAAACTGCAACTTGTTCTTTGTGTGAAGTATTGGAAAACGGCAGAGATGGACAAAACACACATGGCGTTCACTGATAAAACAGCAGTAACTCACATTTAACACCACAAACTCATTATTAACCTAAACATCATTAGGTCTCAGTTGAAATAAATATTCACGTTAATGTAATCCATTGGATTTAACTCAGAAAAGGTCAAATAAAGAAAGACAAACATTTGGTGTAAATGTTTCCTTGTGTTGTCATCAACCAAACACTTCCGAACGCTTCTTTGGACTAAAAAACAGAATCACATGAGGGATTGCTCTGAAACCAGATGACACGTTAAGGGGAAGATTTACTGCAGCAGCAGCTGCTGGATTTGCCCTTGAACATGTTACGGTTTGCAGTTTCCACTTTGTTTTATGGCAGACGATCCAATGGAGGGTTTTATTTTTGCCTTCTTCACCTGGTCAGAGAAGAGGGTTGTCCTTACTGAGTCTTTGCATCGTCTACTTCCCGGAAATGACTTTGGTGGGTGTGGCTGTCGGAGCGCCCGCTCTTCCAATGAACGCCTCCACCCGTCGTCGCCTGCTGCTCAGTTTTCTTGTGACTCAAATCGTGATCCTTTTGGCAGCGGCTTAAGGTTGTGAGTGTGCGACGTTTGTCTTTCCAGTCAGGACTTTCCCAGCTTGGGCGAGAAACTCAGAACAGAACAAAGTTAGATCCTCCCGCTGCCGCAACCCTCCCAGGCTCAAAGCATTGTGGGAATCGGGAGGAAGTGAAACATGCCCATCGTACAATGTTCCCTTTTTTCTCCGCAACTCCATCTCCGGACTTCTGACTGTCCTTGTATTCGTTTGAAGTACAGCTGCACGTGTGTTCACAGCTCGCCGCGCTGCTACCAGCTTTTCTTCAAAACAACCCAAGCCCCCCCCCATCTTTGTGCTTCTTCACGGCCCCTCATATCTCTGACCTTAAGACATCAAACTTTTTTGAACTTTGCTACCTGAGTGAAGGAATCCGCTCACCAGTTTGAAACCCCAACCAAATAAAGGAGTGGTAGTCTTCCACAACGTACCGCCACATTTAACCAGTCAATGGGTTAGAACATTTTTCTTTCACCTCTCTTAGAGAGCCACTCCGGCCATCTTTTCAGCTGTTTTTTAAGTCTACCCAGTGGTCTTATAATTATGAGGATGCCGTTTTTAGCCAAAATCCCCCCCAAAAAAACGGCGTCATTTTCTTGGACATAGTTTCTCCAAAGCAGCAGGATTCCTTATAAATTCACCTCTTGAGTTGTGGGAGGGACTGTTGGCACGGAGTAAGCCTGCCCCTACTTCCTGCCATCCATTCGTTTACATTAACTCCCGCTAGAATAAGCATTGAGCTTGTGGCCGGTACTTTTTACACCCCAAATATGATCTTTCTCCTCCTGATTTACGATTTAAATAAAGAAATACTCCAAAATGGGATTTTTAGCTTAATCTTCTTTAATTCTTTCACTATTAAAAAAAAATAAATAAATGCCACAAGTACATTTAAAAAACGCCATTTTCATCAGAGTGAGTCTCTAATGAGCACGGTGAGAAAAATGTGTGAATCTTTGTTTCTGAGCTTTTATTCCGTTTAATTAACAAATTCCACAATCAAGGATTGACAATAACTCTTTTTCATTTCCATGGTGGAATGGAGTTTTTCTCTGAGATAGATACGTGGAAACATGTTCAAAAACAATCTTTGGTGGTGAAAAGCAACTGGTTAGAAGCAAAACGCAAAAAAAAAAAAAAAAAGGAAGCCCTCCCGAGATGATACTAAATTAAAGAACCTGTAGGACGGTTGTTTTTGTTAAAAAAAGACAAACAAAATGCTTTCCTTTGTTGCTTTCATTCGGCTCCACTGCTGCAGAATTTGGCGGTGTGCAGGAACGGCCGCCGCCTCCCACTTTGAATAAAAGGGGCGGTGACCTTTGTGGCCTCACAGACGGCGGGAACGTTTGCACTTTTGAACAAAGCACAACTTGCATATCATTTAGAAGACAATTAAGCAGTTTGTCAGTTTCTTCCACACACTTGTGATTGAAGAAACAAAGCAACAAGGATCTCATTGTGGCCTTTAATCAATGTGACGAATAGAATTGCATTTTCACAAAGGAGATAAGAGAGCCAGCTAATTAGAGCGGATTCTGAAACGATCGTTCAGCAATAAAATATAGATTTCTTCTTTTTGGTTGTTTGCGATGATGCTTTTCAGTGAAAAAAAACTATCTGCTCTGGAGTAACTCAGAGTAATTCAGCTGTAAGCGATAACAAGCCCTTCTCATCCCGCTTAGTATTCCTGCGCTCACTCGCAAACCTGCGCCATTAAAGCAGAGTCGAGGAAGGAGCGCGGCCCAGAATGACCTTCATTCCCAAAACGATGCGGCTCGGATGACATGAACACGTTCTTTAGTCTCAGCTTTTCCACTGAAGCAGTCCATTAACCTATTTTTAGGAACAAACTCCAGCTCAAAGTTCTGAAAAAAGATAGAAAGACATAAAAAAAGCATCCAGAGATGTTTCCCTCAGAAACTGCACATATGAGGAAATAAAAAAGAAGGTAAAAAACTGTTCATATCCACAGATTATGGGGGAAAACCTTTCAAACTACCAATTGGTTTGAAGATGTGCTCCCTGTGTCGCAGCCGTGTGCTGACCCCCACCACGGCGCCCAGAGGAACCTTCACAACACATTTGCCGTCTCATTTTCCGTGCAGCAACGGCCGTCCTCTCCTATCAGTCAGTACAGTGCCCTCGTCTTTCCAGATCACATCCCTTCATCCTCCTCCTCCTCCTCATCTGTCCTCTCCTCCTCTTGCAAATATTTTTCCATAAACCCCCCCCAAAAAAAATCGATTCCAACATCTGTCCACGGCTCATTAGAAACTCAATCAGAAGGGAAGAAATGCTGCTTAAAGACCAACTCAGAGGAAAATGGCGGTTTGGGTGTTTTTAACATGTTCTTGAGGCATTTTTTCTGACGATAGAGGACATTTATAAAAAAAATTTAGCTCAAAATAATTTCTTAAATTTAAATTGTCAATCAGGAGCAAACGAAAAGATGCCGTTTGAAAAGGATCGTATTTGAGACGATGCTGGGTGGGCCACAAGCTCCCAGCTCTGTCTTTTACCCCTCTATTGTAGCTCAATGGTCCAAGGAAATAAACTTTTATTCAAAACGTTACCTATTTTTGGGACTACAAGGCAGAAAACAAAACAGTTAAGCTTTATTGGACTTTCACAAACAGTTGAACTACAGTAAGCATCACTTTGGCAGACTACAGTACCCATAATCCTCCAACAATCCATCCAGCCGTTCGACTTCGCAGTTTACCAAAGTCGTACTAAAACGTTCTGATTAGTAACAATAACAAACACAAATCAGTGTCTTATTTTTCTGAAGGGTGAATATGATTTACTGCGTTGCAGTCAGTAATAAATTGACCCAAATAGCTATTTAGGTGTTGAAGGTTACAGACCCATAATCTAGATCCATTTACATCTTTGTTTTCCTGGTCTGAGCTGGCATCTGCCTCATAATTGGCTGGCTGGATAGCTCCAATATAGCTCGCCATATTTTTTTACTTCGCTAGTGTTAGGCTGGGGGTGTGAGGGGCTGTAAGCTAGCAGGAGAGCATGCAAACAGAGATCTCTCAGTAACGGGGAGGGGAAGGGGGGTGGTCCTGCCCACAAATCAGAGGTGAATTTCTGCTGAACTACTGTAGCTCTGCAGAAACTAGAAAACGACAGATGTTTTTGAACTTCGACTAAAAATGACACAATTATAATGAAAAGATCACCTGGAACGCTTTGACATTCGATCAAAAGATGATCGGAGTGGGTCGTCAAGACCACTTTCTGTCTGGACCTTCGTCCTCACAAACCCAAGGACAGACTGCAGCCTTTTTCGTCTTGTTCCAGTGAAAGCTTCCGTTTATAACAGAGAACTCCTGGACCTTGAGTCTGACATTGATGCGCAACGATGCTCTGGATGAGCGGAATTACAGCGAAACATTCCAGCAGGGCTCCTCTCAGTGCTAAAACCTTTATTCGGTTCCGCCAGGCAGCCATTCGGAGATTTTCTTCCTGCCTGTGTGTTTGTGTCCGAGGCCAAAACCGTGATGTCATCCCCGTGGTATGCAGGCCTCAGCTGTGACTCTGGCCTCAGATTTGGACCTCCCCTCTGCGCCTCAAAGGGGAGACAGAAACTCCAGCGTGTTCTTATCTTTCTACCTGCATGCTGGTCCCGAGTCTCTAAAGACTCAGAAATGTCTGTTCTGTTTGCATTTATCTCACAGTATCTCATCAGGCAATGGGGGGGGGGTGTGGGTGGGGGGGTGTTGTAATGGTCCTATTGTTCTCTGCTGAAGATTGTATCTGAAATGCTTGTTTTAACAAACCTCTTTCTGTCACTCTTTTCTAAAACACCTCAAGAATCCTTCCCTTTTGTTTTTATTGAACTATCTCAGCTTGTTTGAAGGTGACAGAAAAAGTCCCGTTCAGAGCTTTAGGTTTCTGTAGACTCACAGTTTCCATTGGTAGATGGTGACGGGCGGGTTTGCATCAGCCCTGCAGGTCAGCTGCACGGTCTGCCGGTTCAGGTACCAATTCCCATCAAAACCCTCGATCTTCACCTCAGGTTCATCTGCAAGAAGAGGAAGCTGATGTCAATCAGAACCAAGTCTCACCATCTGACGAGGTCTGTAAGTCATTTTCTATGGGTGACGTCACACTCAACACGTAAAGTCTCATATACAGTCAATGGACTCGACTGTGGATTTGAACCCACAATTTTAGGCTTTACACTCTACCACTAGGCCACAGAGTTAGTGGCCTAGTGACTTAGGGGGCAGAAAACCCAGATCTGGTCCACCTCAGTCGACATATGGAAGTGAACAAAGCTGCCAAACAAACCAGGCAATAAAGTCCAAAAAAGAAGATGTGCAGTAAACTCAAACGCATCTAGATTGAGCAACATGTCTTTTTCACCTGAGAGGTTATAGACATACATGCAATTTTTTGGTCCTTTTAAACAATTAGTTTTTTTGGCTGTGGTATAGACTGTTATTATTTTTATTACCACTACAACTTCTTTGGCTATAAGTATTAAAACTAGGCCTGCTGATCATTACTTACATGAATTCGGTAATCCGATTCCATTACCGAATCAACATTAACGATTCACAGATCAAACTGCGATTCTTACTGTTTAATATAACATGTTTTTACAGTTCCTATATGTTTGTGTTTTTACTGGATATAGGAAAATGAAATAGTTATGTATTAAATCACCATCATGTATACCTTAACATAGAATAAAGACACACTGATAAAACTGATGAAGACACAAACATTTAGATTTAAACAATGTGACACCAAAAAAAAGTACGTCGGGATTAACATCAGCAGTAAACAATATTTAAAAAATTAATAGCAAATAAATAAATAAAAATGAACAAGTAGACAACACTCAGCCCCTTCATGTGAATTGACAACAGTGTTTTCAACAGAAAACATGTTTCACAAACTGATTTTTCTCGTTTTTAGTGGAAAAATTACACAAGTCTCACAACTTTAGGTGATCTTTTTAAAGAAAGGTTCTAGTCCGGCCTCTCCACCATGCTAACAGCCTGACAAATGCGTCCACATTCATCTTTATTACATTTTTTGTTCAAATTGCTGACTCTATTTACCTCTTTACACACACTTTTTAACAAACTGTAAATTCTCGCCGTCAATCAGTGGAGAAAAGCGGCTTTTGAAACCACATCTGCACTGATGTGCAAAACTTCTGAAACACTGGATTTTGCTCCAAAGCGGATATTAAAAGCCGCTTTTCTCCGCAGCAGACTCTGCTGGAATGTAGACAACTGGAGCTAAAGCTACGACGTTAAACAATTAAAGCAAATTTGGAACTGGTGTCAGTAAACGGAACTGAAGTCTCATTTTTTTGTGGAAAATGCACAAAATAGGTAGTGGCTGTGTGACATGGCCTTAAACATTACATGTTTTACTTAGTACTGGAGTCCGTTTTTTTAACCAGTTACTTCTTTATTCTTGTTGAGCCAGTATCTGAATGACCGTTTGTTTACTACTTAGTGAGAAACATGAAGACATTCTAATATTGTTTACAGTGATTAACCTTTGGCCTCTCCACCAGTCTCTGTACATGTGACGGAAATTCAGTAACAGTCATGGCCTCTAAAGCCAGTCTGTTTCCACAAACACCATAAATGAAGTGCAGCAAAGCCGACCAGGATTTGGTCCAACCAGGAATTCCTGGTTATTTCTCAGAATTTAACCATTTACGCAGCTGCTTCCACTAAAACTGGCACAACAACTTTTACATCAGTTCTATAAAGCAGGTCAAAGAGAGAAAAAAAAAAAAGACTTCTTCATCCTGGCAGCATCATTAAAGCTTTCCGTTTTGGCCCTGATTATGTTCTTCTCTTTAAATATTAAAAAGAAAAGAAAAAAATGTTGGACGTAAATAAAGTCTAATTTAAATCATTTATGTTAAACCGCCTTGTGGCTCCAAAAGAGACCTGAGACCAAAATGTGGTTCTTACACTGAACGTTGAGCACCACGCTCTCCGTTATCCTCTCGCCTCGGTACGTCACGATGCACGTCAGCTTCTGCTTGTGGGTCTCGCGGCTCGGTGTCACCTGGTAGTTGCTCCGCACCGTCACGGTCCCGTTCTGGTTGCGAGTCTCCTGGTAGGTGGCATCACCTTTAATCCTCGTCTCCCATTTGATCACGCTCGGAGGCTTCCCGTTGGCCGCCATGCAAGTGGCGACCGTCATCTTGCGCCTCGGGGTCTTGGCCACGATCGTGGTGGACGTCAAACTCATCCGGGTCTGAGGCTGAGCTGTGGAGGACAGAGGTGTGAATGTTTACAGCAACGGATGCTCAGCAGAGAAATTCAATGTCTCATTTTGTTGAGTCGATTGTCTGAAGTAAATGAAAGTGAGGGGCTGAGACAAAAAAAAGGACGGCAACTCAGATCAAGACAAAGTTCTGACTCTTTCCCTTCTCAAAACCGAAGCAGTCGTCAGGGCTCTTAGATGTCGAACCCACTTGCCTACCCAAATGCGCAGTCATCCAATTTGAATCCTTTGTGAGTTGCCAATTAGCAATCTACTTTTGCGACATCAAAAGGCCAGCTAGAGCCTGGGCGAGCGCACAAGTGAAAGGGAGCTGTGAGGAGGCCTCTTTGAACACGATTATCTGCACGCAGGTTCCTCAGCTGCCCAAAGAGTCCTGAGAGGCTCAGTGACATGAAACGGGGACTGAAAGCTGACAAAATAAAAAAAGCTCCGGCGACAGAGACTATTCAAGCCAAGTGTCTTTTCTTTTACCAGGACTTAACGGAAAACACAGCAGCACTTAATTACCAATTAGCTGTTTTATCAGAGCCGGCACACAACCTTTTCTAAGCAGCCTCATTCTATGATAAACTACATCTCAAGCGCTGCTGTTTCTCCACAAGATGAGACCGTCTGAGCCAAATGACACTCTTTGAAGTGGCCTCATTGATTTTCGTCTCACCTTCCATTTTTATTGACTGCGATCTGCAGCAGTTTCCTGTTTTTTAATCAGCTTTTGGGTGTTAACACGCCAATCATCACATCATGGAACAGCAAAAGTGATTTTCACAGCATGCACGGGCATGCAACCGGGGCCCTGGTGTTGCAGGGGTTGGAACCTCTGAGTGCAGGATCTTTTTACTGTAAAAACGGCTTAGTAATGTTGAGTAACAGTGACAAAGTAACAGCGAAAAGCAGAGCTTTCATTTCCTCTTTGATTTAGGTGACAGATGCCAGGCTGACACTGGTTTCAGACTCTTAAAAAAAGGTTTGACTTCGGCAAAAAGTAAAAAAAGAGACCGGATGACAGTTTGTCACTGATTAGTCATCAGACCAGTCGAAACATGTTCACAGAAACTGTTTCTTAACTGAAGTCAAGATGAATAACCTGATTTAGGTTCCGGCTCAGGAGGCAAACACTCATCTGACCCCCAGCAACAATTGCACAATCAGCTCCATAAAATCCATCCTTCTTTTTTAACGCTTTTGTAGGGATGTAAGCAACCAATGACTTAGTCTTTACAAAAAACAAATAAAGACGGCTGACATAGCCATGCAACAGCCCTTTGCATGCATCTGTACTTTTATTGTTTAATTTGAGGTTAACAAGTTTTGCAAACAGGCTTTGAATTCATTAAGACACCTGTGGTTCCAGATCAAAGATAAAGAATCTGTCCAGGAAGTGTTTGCTTCCAAGTATGTCTTAAGTTTTAGTCACATGACCTCGTACCGGGGTCGACCCAGAGAGATTCTGTGAGTTTTGGCTTGTCCGGTCTTGTGGACGGTCGTAGACAGGAATGACGGTTTCCTAGTATGTCCACCTCAAAGGTCGTCATGAAAATGGAACGTACCATTGTCGTGTGGGAGGTAATCGTGAAGTATTTGTAAAGTTAATGCGACAACGTGCTTATGACATATAGGCGATGCTGTTGTATGGTGCCCTTATGCCACACTCTAGTCGTTAGTAAAGTGTGAGTCCTGGCCCCTTACTTACCGCGTGCGCAGGGTGTGCAGGTGATACATGAGTGCCTTTTAGGATGTCCGAACAATATACACTCTGATTGTCTAAATTCCACATTTCTAACAGTCAGGCTGCTCACAAGGAGCGTACTTATTACGTGAACAGCAGTGTGCAGTACCATTGGGGGTATAAAAACTGAAAAACCTGTACAATATGCCAACTTCCACCTTATTTACCCTTGCACCTTGCATATGACCTATCGCTATGACCTTTTGTTTGCAGTATACGGTAGGAAAAAATGTGCATGAGCATTTTCATTTTGATTGAGGGGTCTATGACCTTAATAATTTGTGCGGGCCTCCTGTTTACCCCATAGCCTGTAACAGCAGTTTTTATTCAAGCTTAAGACGAGATGAACAATGTTTTCTGTTTTACAGTTTGACAGTGCTTGATATTTGTCATCATTCCCTCGTCCGTTTCTTACCATACACAGTCAGGTTGACCATGTTCTCCCTGTTCCCTGCAGGAAACGTGGTGTACTCGCAGATGTAGGCTGCTTCATCAGACAGCTGCAGGTTGGAGAACACGATGGTGGTGTCCTCCAGCGAGGACATTTGGTGGCGCACGGTGGCTTGCTTGAAGCTCACCCGCTCCCTGAAGGGGGACAGAACCGACACGCCCAGAACCGGGTTGACGATGGCCACGTTCTGCTTGGTGCCGTTGAGCAGCTTCTGCCAGGTGACCTGGGAGACCTTGACCGGCGGGTTGCTGTTGACGAAAACGCAGCGCAGCTCCACTTGGGAACCCACGAAGCCGGACTTAACGGAGTCCATCTGAACGACCTGTCCATCGCCAGCTAAACACACAAAAGAGAAAAACTTGTTAAGAAGGCAGAGCAGAACACTTGACTTAGTACCAACTTCATGCACTGAGAGTCAAAATGTCATTGGTAGCACAAACTCCTGCATTCACACTCCCATTCGTCCCCTGACGCCCATGCTAAATGTGGAACCCAGCGTATGTCGAGCGTAAATGCTGCAGGATGTGTTATTATGATAATGGGCACATCCATCCAGCCCCGTCTTTGTCTGCAAACGTCCTGTTTCTGATGAGATGGGAGGATCCACAGAGAAGAACTGCATCGCTAATGAATAAGTACCAGGGCGGTGATGCTAGCAGCCAAGTCATGCTCTGCTGTGCTCCCCTCCACCTACCCAGCAACACACCAACAGGCCCCCTGTAATTTTAATTACTTTTTACTCGCAAATGACTCAACCACTGCCTGGAGCTCATATTAAAAGAAACAATGTGGAGTCCTGTGTAAGCAATAAAAACAATATGAACACACACATTAGCTATATTAAAAACCCAGCAATTACCTCTTCTTTACTGTCTATTCCTTTGAGGAGTTTGGCTGCACAAACAAAATGATCCATTAGAAAGGATGGAAAATTAACCCTAATGGTGGTTCATGTAAATATACAGTACTAGGGAAGTCACAGTTCTCAGTTTAAATCCGATTCATGTGTTACACCACTGAACCGAATCGTTGCTTCTCTACTGCATTTGGATTTTTACCTTGAAAGTGTCAAAGGCTATATTTAAGAAAGATTATTCATTGTTTTCTCACATTACACCAGACTTTTTAGCCAACTGGTGCTTTTTCTTGTGCTCTTTTAATGTGCTTTTTAGCAAATGAATTGTTTCTCAGACTTTTTTGTTTTTTGTTGTTTTGTAATATCAAATCGAAGCAAACCCGTGACAAAAAATAGTAATAAAAAAAGCCACTTTGAACTGAATTGGGGGTAAAGTGAATCGTTGCATTCCTAGTATGTCCAAAAAATGTCCTAAAATTTGCAGAAAGCATAAACCATTTTATGCTTTTATTTTGTTAAACCTCACATTCAGTTGTTTAGCCTGGCCAGTACTGTGTGATTTATTGAGTATTTGGGTGTTTGGATTTTATTGATGATTTTTCTTCTTTAAGTTTCTTTTTAAGTTAAGTTCCTACCAGAAATATAAATATAAATATTAGTTGGTTTTGTTTGATTTGGTTGGTTTGATTGATTCATTGATGGAAATAATTTCATTTCTGATTCTTGAAAAAATAAAAATAAAAACTCTTGAACTGACATGTATCACAAAATTCCTTAGTGAGTGTTTGGCCAGAGTTTGATCCCACACTGATAAAAATACTGATAAAAAATATTTCTTCAACGATGATGAACAATTATAATAAACAGTTCTCGGGTCAAACTTAGGCTCTAAAGTGAAATTTGAACATATTTTTTTTCCTCAGTGGCGGTTCTCATTTACCCAGCTAATACTTTTTTTCCGTAAAAATTCCTGCTTTTTGTCAGCAGGGTTGGTGTGTGAAAGAAAGTTTACAAATAAAAACAACAATAGTTTGAACGGGTCCTCCACATTCTTTTCAGCACTGACGTCAAGCTCTGATTTATGGTCTTCTCTAGGTGAACTCTGATGATGTCCCATTTCCCCGTCCGGTAACCTCCGGCTGAGCGTGTTTTTACAACCAGAAGTCGCTATAATTATCTTTTACTGATAGACAAGGACCCACAGGAAGAGAGGCAGAAATTCTTGCCTTAATCACGACGGACTCGTAAAAACCAACAGTGAATCCAGTCATAAAAGCAGAGAAAATATGCCATGGCGTCAAGTGGACCCAAAACACTAAGTAACTGCATCAGCGTGATGGATAATTGCTGCTAAAGCTTCCTCGGAGGGCTTTAAAATATGTGAATCTAAGGTGGATCCGTTTCTGTAAACACCCTGTGAACGCAGTACCCGATGGTGAACTCTGGAAGAATTTGAAGTGGAGCTGAGAGCAGCGCCGGGTCGCCTCCAGCGGCAGCAGCAGTTATGTTCAGATTTGACTTGTAAAAGCTGCAGGTAATCAGCCGAAGGACATCGGGGCACAATACATGCGTGAAGAGAGGAAACGCTGCAGACTCTGGATGGAACACCATTGAGATTAACAATGTCTTTTTGTTTTTTTTTTCTCTCTCACAGCGACCGCATAACCCTCACGCTGAATTGCTTATGCTGGAAAGCATTGCATTACGAGCAAAAGGCAATTTAAATCTATTGTTATATGCTTTCACTGAAACGCCGCCTTTGCTGCCTACTTCGCAGAAAAACAAAGTGACAACCTTTTGAAGTTACTGAGTACACATCATCTTTCATTTCCGTCTGAGCACATCAAAAAGGGCCCGTGTATAGAGATTTAAACTTGGGGGATTTGAAGATGACAGATTGATTTACTAATGCAGTTTGACAGAGAGGACTGGCAACCTTGTCATCTGTACCTTGAGAGCCACCTGTGTCCTCATACACCCCAGGGCAATGCTTTACTCCATTTTATCACAGCTTAGATTACCAGTTGTGGCAGCTATAGTATGATATTCTTTGAAATAGAAAACACAATTTACTGTGTGACAACACCAGTTAAAGTTTAATCTTAAGTTGGAGTGAAGTGGGAGGGCTGCAGCTGTAAAAACTCATAAATATGGACCCGGCTTTCACCCCTAAAACAGCGATGGAGGGAGCTGGTTGGTAAAAAGCTGTAGCCCCCCCCCCCCATCTTTTTTTAAGGGACCACTCACACGGGGCTGTTTGGTGTGAAGCCGCTTGCTTCTGCTTGGTCTGACGGGTGGTCAAAGTTTATCTAAGCTCTGGTGTGAACTAAAACAAAGGAGGCCTGGTTTGTTGCAAGTGAACTTTGGTGCGGTTCAGTTCAGTCTGAATCCAAATGGATTATTCACTATAGGGAAGAAGCAAATCAAAGTGGGAAAATTACATAAAAATTGAAGAAATGCCAGTCACTGAAAAGTTTTGGGTAAAGATGGTGGCTGAGAGGGGCTAACCGGTTTTTCATTTGTACTTTTTTTTTTTACCTTCTTTTCGGAGCTCGTTGCAGCCAATATCTTAGAGAAACCGCTGTCGGAACAACAGTATATTTTTGGGTAACTGCCTTTGATTTGTTTTGAGGATGTGAATAAAAACCATACTCTAGAATTCTCCACTGATTTGGACCAAATCTGAGGGACAGAACTCCACATTTGAGCCCAAAACAAGATGCATGAAGAAAACAAAAGAGCCCAAATCTTCTCAGTGAAGGAATCCACTAGAATCCCCCTCCTCCTCTTGAGGACTGCCGGAGTCTTGGCTAAGAACACAATGGGTCTATAATTATTGACTATATGACGGAGTCGTAAAACCACAAGTCACAATCGTGCAGGAGGCATTAGCGCTGCAGCTTTGGAGCTGAAACAAAGACCGGCAAAGAAGTGTTGATGCAAAACAGGAGAGGAGGACAAAGAGGAAGCTTTGGGGAGATTTGCAGGTGTGCTGCAGGGCTGAGGCAGGTCAGAGTTATTGTTTGTGCTGCTGGTGCTGCTTTGTTCTCACACTGACAAGAAAGTGGATGGGGTGGCAGGATGGGGGGGCAATCATGCTGTAAGAGTAGACACCAATGTAGGAGTTGCCAGTGAGGAGAGCTGCTTCAAGAAGCAGAAGCAACAGGACAAACAGACAAAGCAGAAAGTATGTCCAAGCTGGCAGCAAATGGAAAAAGCGAAGCTCGAATCCTGCCAGGTGAGTCGACTTGGATCAGAGGGGACATAAGGGCTGCTATTAAAACAGCTGCTGTACCGTCTGGCCGCGCACTGATAGCAAGACTCCAACGGCCTCGGCTCAGAGCCGCGCACACAACATTCAGCTGTAATAAGGTCTGTCTGCATGGAAAAACATGGGCCTTGTGTTGTTTGCATATGGCACGCAGGATATAACAGCCTTCAGCTTTTCTGCAGTGAGCGGACAAAGTCCAGCACAATGCGAAACTGAGGGGGGGTTTCACCCGAAAGAGCATTGAATGCCTCCACATGCAATACAAATAGAACAGAACTTTTGTAATAATAAAAAGGAAAGAGACCCATAAAACATACCATACTTTCCGCATTGTAAGGCACACTTGAGTGTATAGCAAGTTTACTATTGACCATGTCCATGTAGTGTAGGAAGTTTATTCACTGAAAATTTCTTCACACTAAATTGGAATATTTTAAGTATATAATCTATAGATATCTTATAACAAGTAAACTACAAGTATTCTCTCTCACTTTAAGCATATGTTAACGATACTTGAATAGTACACTTAAATAGACTACTTTGTGCTAAAGCTCTGTATACAATGGGCTAAATGGGGGGGGGGGGTATTTAACGCATTTAGCCAATGGCACGAAGCACGAAGGGGCTTCTTCTTATATTTTTTCTACAGGTTTCTAAGCGCATGTGCGCCACCTACAGTTGGAAGATGCTTGGTGCAAAAATGTCAAAGTGGTGAAAATCTTGCTCCAGACTTTATCTTACGTCGCTCTTTTCTGACATCTGTCACGTTAAAAGACTTGGTGTCATATAATTCCGTCGGCGCACAAACCAAATTACATATTTCTCTCTCTTCCATTGTCCATTTTCAAACAATTAAAAAGGGACACCAAGAGTTTTGATCGCAAAAGCCGTAACTGCGCGATTACATTGGCTTTTGATCGCTTGGACGCACAATTTTGTACAAGTTTTTTTTTTGAAGTTGCAAACAAGGTTGGGTGTTAGTGCGAATATGCTAACTTGGCTAACGTGTAGCAGTGTTGCACTGTTTTTTATGTGTTTCTAGCAAGGTTGTTAGTTATTAGTTACAGGTATTGTAAATACCCTAATGTAATTATGTCAAGTATGTGTTTATACATTCAGGTAAGGTTTCTAACATGGTTAATGAGTTACAAACAAGTTCTAGAATTAGTGTAAATGTAGTTAATATAGTCTGACTGTTGTAAGGATCTATTTCTGACTCTTCTATTCACTTACTGTTATAGTTCGGAGCACCTTATATATGACACAAGTCATATATAAAATAGACCATTTGTTGACAGTGTGTCCTGTAGTACGGAAAATACAGTAAAGTTTCATTTGACTTTCCACAGCTGGTTTCCAGATAAACACATAACAATATTTACATGTGTAAATCTAAAAGGACTCCTCCATCTGACATGCAACAGTCATCTTTTTCTTGACGCACTTCTAACCCACAACAATTTGGAGAGACACAATAATTGGCTCTTTTGGCACATTCACCCAGAGAAATCCATTTATGCCTCGGTCTGATAAAGTTCAGAACAATTCACCTCGAGCTGCAGCAATGTGAGGCAGGCAAAGATTAACTAGAACTAAATGCATATTTTAGAAGAAGCTCTCATTAATGTCTTCTATTTAAAGCTCCACCGGGCACGACCATGTGATGTCATTAAACCGCATTCTTCTGGAAGCCTTAATGTTTTCTTCTTACGGGGGTGGAGATGGAAAAGAGCTCCACTTTCCAGAGGACGGAGCACTTAACTGCCTCCCGAAAAGAGAACGGGGAACATTTTCTGCTTTTGTCCAACCGACACCCACGCCGTGAAGAAGTCCGGGGGAATAGGTCATCACTGAGCTGGTGGCTTCGTCTACTTCAGCTCCTCCACGGTGTGTTTTGATATAAACACGTAGCCAAGTGCTACTTTAAAGCCTGTCACATGCAGACACATCAGGCTCTCGTCATCATCTCTTCTGCTTTGGTGACTCCACTGTTATTTAAGTGGGATGCTGATGGATAAAACATGGCTTCAGCCACTTGGGGTAATGACTGTTTAATGTAGTCCCAGTTCCCACGGCGATGGCACAGAAGTCTGTTCCCCCCCTCTGTTTTTGTGACCACACATGGGGTGCTTGAGAAGCGTCCAAATCCACGAGCTCATGCACTCTCAAAACCTCCCATTAGCTGCTTGTTTATTCCCCTGGTGGAATTTTTTTTTTTTTTTTTTTTGCTGTTTGAGTAATTTAGAGCTCATCCAGTGGCATTTATCTGGAGTTCTACAAAAACAAAAAGTGATTTTCCAAATGGTAAATGATGGCGAGACTCTTGGGGAAGACTGACTGTTATCTCACTGACTCTAAAGCTTTGATGCAACCAGAAAAGACACTTCATTCAAGCTGCAGCCGCATTCTCCTTTTTATGTTGTTTCCTGTTGACTGAGGCCATCGAGTTTTGCTTGAAAGAGCAATATGTGTCCGAGAATTGGTTTTAATCTCAGTTTGTATTTGATGCGCTTCAGCCAGGTCTCCTGGGTAACCGGCGGTGTACCTGCCAAAGCAGCGCTCTGCACGCGCTCACTGGAGCAGATGCTTAGTAGACCTGTTCCTGATTTCCCTCTATCTGCTTCAAATTTGAAATGTTCTTTTGTACGACATGCTCGCTCATTGAGGACAATTTAGCATCTGCTGCGCCAGGTTGCTAATAATTATCAGAAATATTGATTACATACGGCAACTTTCCAATCTGGTGAAGACGCTAATGCATAGGTCTCCAACCTGAGGCTTCGAACCCACGTGCAGCTCTTTTATTCCTCCATTGTGGTTCTTTGGTTGCAAAAGGAAAACGCTAACAATTTGAATAAATTGGTTTGTATTTAGATTTTTGAACTGAGCTGGTTTTACAAGTAAAATTAACAGTTTTTTTTTAAAAAACACAACACTAGATCAAGAGGCATTAAGAGCTTTAACATTCCTGCAAATTGCACACACGACAGATAACTGAGAAAAATGATGGTAAAAGGTTAGAGCGGTTTCATATTTGAATAGGGTTAAACTCATATTCTTACTTTTTAAATCTGGTTGGGTTAAAGTATAATAGCAAATCTACTGTAATCGTTTTTGACACAAAGCATATTTTATTTTGAAAGGAACCTATATGTGCCGCTGTACAAAGAAACATATTAGAAATAAAAAACTGTTATGATAAATAAATCTTTTATTTATAAAGCTACACTTTATAAATAAATGATTTAATGGCTACAAAAACATAAATGGGAGTTTGTGGCTTTCACTGCTCAGTAAGAAAACTCTCTCAGTGTTAAAGGTTGCAGCCAGCGAGTTTCATCTTTAACCCTTTGCCTTCAGCTGGACTGAGAAACGTAAAGACCCGCCTTCACGGAACATGTGTTTTCCCGACAAGGCTGCAGAATTGTCTTTCAGGTTGGCAGCAGAGCACACTCCGCTCCATCCTTTGGCCATAAAAGATCGGCGGCACAAACACGCGCCGCCCTCAAGGAGCTTTTAAGGCTTCGTCAAAGGGATGCATTAGTTCTCCTGCAGGAGAGCTTTTCATCTCAGTTCAGCGAGATAATGATTCATCCTTGAATAAAAAACACTAGACAACTCAATTTGGAGGAACCAAACCTTGATGGGAAAGTGCTGCTTTTGAGATACCATCTTCATTAAGTAACTGCACCTTTAGACTTTCTGTAATTAACACTTTCCTTGGAAGCTGATAGGAAATGCGCTGGAAGCAAGCTGGTATTTTAGTTGTCTTTGAATGTGGCAATGACACACAAATAAGGCTTTTGCCCTACAGAAAGGGACAGCATGCAGGCAAGAGGATTGGGAGAGGAGGGGTTGGCATGTATTTAGTGTAAACACACAGTCAGTGAGCGCTGACCCGCCTCCGTCACCCCGCGGCCTAAACAAGGCCACCACGGTTTCGGTTCGATGACACTAAATACACAACGCTGACGTTACCTGAGCAAACGTGGTGGTGGGGGGGGGGGGGGGGGGGGGGGAATGACATCACCCGCTGACACCTGAGAGCCAGCAACGTTTGGGTAAACAACAGTTCAGCCTCCGAGTGAAAGGGGCGGGCGGACTGGGAAATGAATAGGGCCAAGTGTTCAGGCTTGTGTGGGTGAAACCATGAAGGGAGAACAGGTGCACGAGTGCGGTGTCAGAAACACAAGAACAACAGCCGCCGCATAATGACACGCTTTATCAGGAAGATCTGGAGCCAAAGCACCAGGGAGCATTTTACAACAGACGATACAATTAGTCGGCAGAGCCTCTCGTCCGCCGATGAGCTCAGCGTGCGGCTGTGCTCTGCATCGCCAGTTCTCCATGAAGCTAAAGTTTCGCAGGGCTTTCCAACGACAACATCTGCTGGATGTCTTCACAGACAAAAAAAGCTGATCAATAAATAAAAAGGAGGCCACATACGCACTTTGGAGCGATGCATTATCCCTTCAGACAGGCTGAGCTCCTGCAGCAGCAGGTACAGGCTCAGAGGAGTTAAAGCCAGGGTTACATAAATGTGATGTAGGGGATTTTGGGGGGAGTTAAGGCGAGTTAGCAGTGAGAGTGACACACTGAGGGTCAGCTGCGGTGAGGAGATTACAGCACTCTGGATATTAAAGAGGAGGAGGGACGATGCTCGCGGGCAACAAACCTGTCTGTGTTGGCACAGGCCGTCGATAAAGCTATGTCCATGCGTGATTTCAACGTGGTAACGCAACAAAACCTTCTGCAGACGAGGGCTGCCCCTCCAACCTGCAGGCCATCCTGTAGTTGTGAGGAAAATTCAGCCACGCTTTCTGCAACAATTCAAAGCTCCTGGAAGCAGATTTGACTTGATTTGAAACACTCACAGAAGCGTCTAGCCTCGTATCTGCACTCCTGTACCGTTCTGTCCTCTTGCACCTGTAATCCTTGATTGCTGCAATCCCCACTTGCATTTCTGGATTAGTCCTACTTTTGCCTCGCTTTGAACCAAAACATCTTCCATATGTCTCAAAGTAGCAGTGGATGTCTTTCTGCTCCCTCTCTGCTGTGCTGAGGCTGAAGCGAAAACCAAGTGGGGTTTGTCCATGTCAGCTTCCAATTCAACATCTGCACCATCAGTGCCGCAAAGCAAGAATAGCTTTAACGCTACCTTAGGTTTAAGCGTGTTAACAGTAACTGCATCTTGTGCTCAAGTGTTCGGACATTTACCAAACTCTTTTGGTTTACTCAACACTCAGAAATTATGTTTTACTACTTTGAAGAAGGGCTGTAAATGAACATGCCCAGCTGTGGGTTAAAATTCAGTTTGGAGCTTTTATCAATGTTACTGTTTTTATTTCATTTTAAATAGTTGCATTTGTTATTATTATTTTTTTTTGCAATGCTTAAACAAGCTTGAATTGATGGTTTCTTAATCTTTGTCAATAACAATACTAACATTGATTAAAAAAATTGGGGCAGCAGCCGTGGGGCAGAGCTTTTTGGTGGAGGGGCAGTTGGCCCCCTTGATCCCCTGTAGCTCTGCCCCTGTCAGCTGAAAACATCTCTTATTGGTGCCTTGACATCGGTTTGAAGTTACAGTAGTACATTCCACATTAGCACCAAGTGGCATTTTTTTCATTTATGATGTTAAAAAAAAATTGGGTGGGGGGCGGGGCTTCTTTGGAACCCATGTTAAATGCGGTGGTGGTTAAATAAAGCACAAAATTAGATCCTTACTGCTGAGTTGGAGGAAATCACTACATTTCCCATGAGCACCTCACTTTGATATTTTATTTATTTATGCTGTTAGACTACTTGGTTAAATTTGTGGGGGAGGGGCTTGTTTGGAACCCAGGTAAAAACGCTCCTAGGGGTAAAGGGAAAACTATTTATTTCCTTAAGATCGGGTTAAAATAATTAAAATTTCCCATGAGCATCTCCTTTTGAAATTTGATTAATTTATCATTAATGGATACAAATGTAAATTTGTGGGGGCGGGGCTTGAAATCTTCTGTGCTTGATTAGAAAACTGCTAACAGCAAAGGGAGCTTTTAGTGTATGATAAGGGAGGAAACGGTGCTGACAATAAAGTTGGAGTTTGACCAGGAAAACAACATTTTTTACTGTAAGAAGAGAGAGAACAAATATTCTGTTTTATGCAGAAAAGTAATAAAATGTCATGAAATCGTTTGGAAACACTGTAAATGAAATAAAACAGAGTCTGAAGTGTCGAAGATTCACAGCTCTGATTAAAAACTCTAGAGAATTTCAAATGTGTGGAATAAACAGTTCAGACGAATAAAGCTGTTTTTTATTTTTATTTTACTTCGACCTAACTTTGAGTTCTTTTAAATATTTTACAAGGCTGCAAATCAAAATTCTTATGTATGTTTTTAAAAACATAATTAAAGTTTAAAATGGATCATTTCTAATATATTAACACTAAAAGTTTCTTATTAACTCGATAAAAGAAATATGTTTTTGCAGTCTGATATTTGTATTATATCATTGATAAAAGCTTTTTTAACAAAATGTGTACAGATAACTGGCCCCCTGTGATCTAGATTTTTGATTTTTCCCCAGTGCAAATTGGTTTGTTGAAATGTCAAAAGGGATGTAGCTTAGAATCCTGCTGAGCAGCATTAATGAGCTCTAACACTGTTCTTACAGACACAGAGGGTTATTGCAAATTTAGTACGTTTATTTAGATTAGAGATTTGATGTTTTGTAGTAAGTAAATATATAAATAAATATATATTTATTTTTTGGACACTTTGTCCAAAGAAAAGAAGGAACTTTTACACAAAAAAAGAAGAAAGGAGCTAAAGATGCCAAAATATAATAAAAATAACATTTGCAAACTGAAGCTTGAAAAGAAGAACCACAAAAGGTAAGAAGTAAGGCTCTGACAAAGAACAATTAAAACCCCAGACTTAAATATACTGAGGGTTGGGAGAGAGTTGGAATTGAAACAAGTGAACCATTTAACTCAGACCAGGTGGGAAGAAGTAACTGGACTTGAATTTTAAAGACAGCAACAGTAGAAAAAGAAGGGACGAAGGGTTTTTATCAGCCCCTGATTCAGCCCGATTTAAATAAAAGAAACACTGAGAACATAATTTTTATAAATGTCCTCCATCTTTGGAAAAATGCTACAAGAACATGTTTAAAACCACCAAAAACACTGCTTTCATTGGTCTTTAATGATTTTTAATTGTTGCACTGTGCATTTAGATTCCACATTGATTTCATCAGTCAATACAGAAGTACCAACAGCATCAAATGTGAATCCAGCAGTGATTCATGAAAGATTATCCATAAAGAGGGATGTTGAGAAGGGGGGGTGGGGTGGGGGGGGGGGGGGGGGGGCATTGTCTAAGTCAGATCCGCAGCAGAAACCGACACTACAGCTGTGGATTGCGGAAATGCGGCATGAAATGCATAAAAAGTTCTGCCAAAAAGTGCTGAGGAAGAGTCTGGCCCTAGACAACTGTGCACTACAGACCCCCCCCCTCACACCATCTACTCGATTGTCCACAAGAAGAGTCTTACATGGAAGACAAATGTTGGATATTTCCATACGATTACGTATCGGACCTGCGTTAAATTATTAAGATTTCAACCATCGAACAACTTTTCAGCTGAAATGATCGTGCAAAAAGAAGGAAAGTGCGTTCTGCATACTAGGAAATGCTATGCATGCATGCATTAAACCAGCGGGGAAAAGGGGGTAAATCCACCCCGCCCCGTGCAAGGCGACCTTTAGAAATACTCCATGCGAGCGTGGATCATTGTTTTCAGTGTGTGACCTGAGCTGACCTTTCTTTGCAGTTTTTTTCTTTTCCTTTTGTCCCCCTCTGGTTGACGGAAACAGGCTGATATACTACACTCGGCATAGACGGAAGTATTTGGAGGATAAATAGGTTTGGAGCAAAGATAAGGGGAAGCAGCGCACTGCATGACAGGTGGTGTTTTAAACAACCCAAAGAGACACAGACCAAACAATCACAACTTGATGAGTATCACTTCTGTGTTGCTTTTTTTTTTTCCCGCAGACACTTCCTGGATTATTGCAGCTGCCTCAGCAGATTCCATGCATTAAACTGAAGCGGATTCTGCATTATTAAGGCTGTGCAGAAAGGGAAAAGGAGAAGAGAGCAGACCGCTATCAACGTTCATTTATAATTGTGGCAGGGACACAAACAGGACAGCAGGGGCGAAGCGCACGCGGCTCCGCTTGTCGAAGCGCAGCTATTTTTCAGCGGCCATATCTACAGCAGGTCCATTAACATACAGGAGAGGGAATTCACACTCCAGCTGGAGTGGGCAGCGGGCTGGAGCCCCTGTCTGCTATCAATTAACAAGCACTCCTAATATGTGTCTGAGTCACGACCACCGCCAGGCTCACAGGATCCTGTGCATTTACTCCAAAGCCATGCCGCGACCGCTCCTCGGCTGATTAGCGGACAACGCATCACATCCGAATGTGCAAATCACAAGAGGCCCGGATCTGCTGCTGCAGCCGCTCTGTGCATGTGCAGAAACAATTAAACCCAAACAAACAAGAGTTAACCAGGAAGTTACATCATTTCAGGAAAGAATTAGGGCTGCGAGATTTGAGAACAATTTGTGATAATAATCACTAGTTAATATCACTTGTTCTGTCACAAGTAAGTTAATAAAACCGCTTTGGGGCTTTACGTACAAAACGCGTGGCCACTAAATGTCTGTTGAATTGGTCGAACTTGGACCAATCAGAGACTCGGATTTGGTAGTGACGTATGGATTGCGTCTCCCTTAATTCATTGAGGTGTCCACCGTTTGAATATTGATCTGGATTTATATGACACCAAGTCTTTGATACATCGGAATAGAGACTGGAGCAAGATTTGCGGGATTTGCACTGCTTCAACATTTTGCATCAACGCTTTTTTTAACTGTTTTAACTGGACATGCGCTAGTAAACAGTAGAAAAAGAAAGAGAAGCCCCTCCCTGCTTGTCCAGTGTGAACACCATATGCTATATTCCAAATGACCCATGTTTACATAGAAGGGGTGTGTCCAACATTAAGTGCCCTAATAACGTTAAAGGCTCCATCTCATTGGTCAAATGCTTAAAGGACTTTACTTGATATGTTAAACCTACCATGAGATTGTTTTAGCATGTGTGTAAACATTTCAGGAAACTTTAGCTTCCAGTTTACTTTGTCCTTTGCGAAACGTTTCAAACAGGTTATAATAATTTTTTTACCTTTATTTTCAGGCCTAGCACGGATTATTATGCACATTTCTGACCTCATACACTTCTGTTTCACATTTTAAAGTTAAAACAGCCAACCTCTCTGAGAGTGCAGCCTTATTGTCCCATGTAAATAACTTTCCACCCTCCTGGTAATGCATGCACATTTTGATACGCATTTCCTGTTGCAGTGCAACTCTGACATTAGGAGGACGCTTTCCAAATGTTGCTGGATCATTACACCCCGGGTCGGCTCACAAACAAGTGGCTGAAATGAGAAAAGGAGCAATGACAGCAAGCATGAAGTCTAAGTAAAAACACAAGGTTGAGGCAAAGGCGAGCCACATGGGAACACTCGGGTTTCTGCTTGGAGGCTGGGTCCTGTCCCCTTTTGTCACATTCTCCTTTTCCAACGCGTGTTTTGATCATAAACCTCAATGAAATCTGGCGGTTTCCAGCAGAACTCAGAGACCCGAGCTGAACCATTTCCTAAACCACGACCACAGCCCGTCTTTCCAAGGCTAGCACGGCTCCATGTTCCACATACATATAACCCTTGGAATGCTCACCACATCGCAGGACTATGGTCATATTCTGCTGCATGTGCTATCCAGCTGCAATCAAGTATTGTCTTTCCCAGCAGTCTTTGAGCTGCATCACACACACAGCACTTTCTCACAGCTTCCTTGGCGTCTCTCGGCACATTAAGTCTCACACGGTTTAAATGGAATATATCTTAGAACTTGCCTTCCAAACCATTTCTAAAAAAAAAAAACGCTCAGTAGAGGGGCATTTAATGCAGAACTGACAGAACTGAGCAAACAACTTTTAAAGACTTAGTACGAGTTTTAGTCAAGGGAATTTTATGGGCAGTTATTTTTCAAGCTTCTGTAACTTCTTCATCTTGGGACATTGTTGATGGAGCACTTTATAAGAAAACATGGAATAACAGCGCCGGTCTTTCAGGAGAAGAGCAACTGGCACGGAGTCATGAACCACAAAGCCACAGCAAGGCTGGAAACCAAGTGGAGTGGTACAACAGACTCCAGCCTCCAGTGGCTGTCAGATGTCAAATCATTTCTTTTGATGCAGAGACGTAGAATACAGAAGCTTTTCTGCACAAATCCAGTGAGCTCTGTGTGCAGCAATGTTCCTACGCTGTGACTGAAAAGGTTTGATTAATCAAAATCGCAGAATGGCTTTGGTTTCATGTGGAAAATGCCACGGTGGGTGGGCTTTGAACAAAAAAAAAGGAAGGAAATTAAGTTTTTTTGTTTTTTTTCCCCTTCTGACTAAGTGCAGATGTTGCTGTTAAAACCCAAGCAGTGAGGTTTTAGCGGAGCTGGGTAGGTTGATATACCAGGAAAATAGTGTATTATATTGTACAAACGCCAAATATGCCATGAATATATCCCCCCTTTTCAGAGAAACAGAAGAAAAATCCAAAATGGTAGCCATTTTTTAAAGATAGCAGCCATATATACTCAATTGTTATAAACACATTCGATTCAAAATGGCAACTTTTTTTTAAGGATAGTGGCCATTCACTCAATCATTACAAATGTATTTGATCCAAAATTGAATCTTTGAATCCTTGAAAATGGAGGCTTGCACTTCTTCAAAAATGCGGCCATTTTTAAAGATTGTGGCAATACACGTAATTGCTAGAAACTCATCTGATCCCAAATGGCGGCTTTTGTTAAAAAAACATGGCAGACATGCAATCAGTCGTTAAAAATATATTTGATCCAAAACAGCAGCCATTTTTTTAGATAGCACCCATCTTTTCTTTTTGCTTGTGTCTCAACAACATGGGCTGTTAATGCATCAAATGCAGTCTTTTGACTTGAGGGGGTCTCTACAGAATACAACTACATTAATATGTATGTTCTACATTTTTCAGGGATTTTCTCATGGTAAACAGGTTTTACTGAAACAGGGGGTCCATCAACTACAAAAATTTGGTGCCGGTTATTTTAATAGCCGGTTTTCCCAATAACTCTTTCAGATTTAATTCATGAAAAATGAAAGTATACCCATGGTAGAAAATGTTTTTTAGTGTACTACAAATACTTAATCTATGCTAAAAGTGAGGTAGTACTCTTGAATTTTAATAATAATAATAGTAATGGATTGGATTTATCTGCACTTTTCAAGACACTCAAAGCGCTTACATTGTGTCCATTATTCATTCACTCCTCATTCATACTTGGTGACCATAAGCTACGGTTGTAGCCACAGCTGCCCTGGGGCAGACTGACAGAGGCGTGGCTGCCATTTCGCGCCTACGGCCCCTCTGACCATCACCGGGAACATTCATGCACATTCACACACCAGTGGAGCCACACTGGAGGCAAGGAGGGGGAAGTGTCTTGCCCAAGGACACAACGACGTTTTTGGCTGGTGGGAGCGGGGATCGAACCGCCAACCCTTCGGTCATTGGACGGCCCGCTCAACCACCTGAGCCACTGTCGCCCCCCTTTACTTTACATATACTATCTATGTATTGTACACTTAAAATGTTCCAATGTAGTCTAAAGTAGTATTTAGTTAGTATACCTTCTACACTACATGCACATAGTCTATAGTATACTTGCTATACTTAAACTCAAGCATACTCAATAAAATAAACTTCACTTTTCTGAATAGTCAATAAATGCTCCGTTTTCTTAAATGTGCCAATGTGACAATAATTAAAACCAAACAGCATAAAAAATGAGCTGAGGTTAAGACTCCGGAGATAATTTCCCCTATCCAGAGCAGTTTCATTGTGGTCTAAATGGAACAGTATGACTGCTGTGTGTCTGCTCCGCTGACAGCTTGTGCTATTAACTGCAATCAAACTGCTGCTGTAATTATCCCGAGTTAAAAGATACGCTGCAGTCCGGCCTCACAGCTTGGACTGTGAATGCGCGTAGGGAGCCTGCGAGAACCTGTGCGGCCCGACCTTTGATTGAAACGGCGGCAGAAAGAGCGCCTGACAAATCCTGATAGTGTATTAATATTGATCAACAAAGCGGCCCGTCACTGGGAGGTTCGACGGCTCCATTAGGCCGTGCAGAAATCCATGCAGCTCCGATCGCCGAGTCATGTGACGATATATGTGGCGGGCAAGCGGCACTGCCAGAGTTGTGTGGTGCTTTGACGGACAGACAGGGTGGGGAAAGCTGCACATACAGATTCCTCCTCTGAGTATTATGCAGAGCCGACGCCCCCCCCCCCACCATCGTTTTGTGTCTACACTGCAGCCGCTCATTGTTTGACAGGATTGACAAGCTCCCTAGCAGAGCTGATTAAAAGCTTTAAGGTCAGAGAAGTGGGACAGATATCGAGCGTACACCTGTCTACTCGCTTGAGCCGGTCCCCTATTGGGCGTGTCCTCCTCTGGCACAGGATCAATGGCTCCATTAAGACCTAACCTGGACGACTACTTCTTTTCTTCGCCTCCTGACAGGGCATTTGGCTTCTAAGAAACCTTCACCCTCCTCTTCCTCATTTCATTTCCCCTCTTTTTTGTTTCTTAGAAACAGGTATGGCCTTTTCGTGTGTCCAGTTTTGGTTTAAAGGAACTAAAAAGCCTGGCAGGCCACTGTACATTTGCCAAAGGATTACAGATCATTAAATGGATGTCTAAAGTCTACTTGAAGCCTCTTCAAAAAAAGTTAGGGAACCAGCAAGGTAATAGAGCTTTTGGCCACATGTTTTCTGTCTCCCTGTAAGAAGTCGTCTCATAAATAGATGGTCTCAGCGACCGGAACAGCTTGCAATGCTCTGCAGAGTCATAATCCAGAAACGGACATTTCAATTTACTTCAGCCTGAGTTTGGATGATAGTGAATTAAGATACTTTCTCCCGTGGATAGCAATTTCAACCATCCGTCTTCACCGAAGAGAAATGCTCAGCTTTTCACTCGGTATCACACAGTAATCTTTAAAGTGAAAACTAATACCTCAGCTTTAGCTGAGGAATAAGACCTCAAAGGTTGGGTGACTTTTACCAAAAAAATATCTTGGGCTGTGTCTCATGGACGGGCCGCTCATCACTGCATTTATCTCCGCCTGCCCCCGCCTCTCCTGTAGCAGTGGCGCAGCTGGATTTTCTTGATGTGACTCAGTGAGCTCAGAGACACAATGTGCTTCAGGTTTTTTTTCTTTTTCTATCACATTAATACAGGTTTTAATCTCGGTTCCTGCTTCCTGGGAGGAAAGAAAAAAACAAAAAAAAACGGCTGATTAAACGGACCAAACAGACAAAACAAGGACTGTCAAACAAAGACTTCCACACAAGTCAAGATCTTGTCAACTGTGAGAAACAGGGTTGATTTGTTTAAATCGAAAAGCAAAAATCATGACATCCTAATGAGCGAGATTACCAGACGGACCGTTGCGATCATGCACTTCTCGATAACTAACAGCATCATACTAGTAGTTTGCAGAGGCGTGCATGTTGTTGGCACTTTGAGCGTCTACGTTTAGATATCAATGAAGACAGAGCGGCACTGAGGTGACATTAAATAAAAATCAGTATGTTTATGGTGTTTTTTCCAAGGTGCTGGTGAAGTGCTGGCTGACAAATCTACTTGCAGTGGATCTTTGAGCCTGTTTTATGCATGAATACTCTAGAAAGGGGTGATGCAAACCATTGACTGTATATGAGAACTGGATCTGGTGACCCCTTGCATTACAAACGGGAAGCGCGCACTGGTTCTAAGAAGAAAAAAATCCCATGGACTTCGATTAAGAAATCTTCCTCAGAATAACCATTCTTTTGATACCTACTGCTACTGACAACCAGCTCAGTGGCCTTGTGGTTAGGTACCTGTCCTGAGACTGAAAGGTCACGATTTCAAATCCAGGCTGAGTCATACTCTCTAAAACTGGAACCCGATAGCTCCCTGCTTGACAATCAGCAATAAGGGATTGGATAGAAATTATCCAAGTTATAAACTGGCCAATCAGACGCCTCAATGAAAGGAGGTGGTCTCATGTCCAACCTTTGAAATGTCTGATTGACAGCTTGAGTAGCTCGCTTTCAAGCCATACGATTGTGGACTTTCAATAAGCTCACTCCTCATTGGTGGGAGTGGTTGCCATAGAAGCGGTGACTCAGGCCAACTCGGACCAAACACTACCTACTGACGATTTCTGGTTCCAAGATGGCGGCGTCCGTATTCCAGAAAAATGCCGACTGAATTGACTTAATTTTGGCGTTGGAAGTAAAGCATTTTTATATGAGTGATAACACACACACACACAGTTAATGGTGCAAAGATATACATACCACTCATAAACAGTGCATAAGCAGTCAAACTACAGATTTAGTGGTAGAGCTATGGTTCAACAGGTCTGACTGAAGTGCAGCAGGTGGTCAAACCCTAATCTTCTTCTTGTACAAAGGTGAAGCCTCTCTTCTAGTGCAATTCTCAGCTAGAAATCCCAGAAAGATGTTAAATGGCCGTAAATCTCTAATTTAGAGTCAGTAATGGTGTTTCAATGAGCGTCCTTTCCTCATCTGAGTCTCTCAGTATTGCTGGTATTTGCTTTGTGAGTCACTGCTTTAGTGTTAATCTACTCACAGCTCCAGTGGTGCATAAACCTCCTAAATGCGCAGACATCAGAAAAAAGCGGCAGGTCCGGATAATCTAAAGCTGTATTCTTCTTAAGAAGCTGATTTCATTTCACCGCCTTTCACAAACATGTCTAATTTATTCTTTGCCACAAACAAAATAGTGTCTAAAAAAAACCTCCCTTTTATTCCTCTCATATTCAAATGAACGGCAGCAGACTCGAGCAACTACAGGCTCATCTGTTGAGTTGTCTGTTATTATTAAAGTTCTAAAATCCTTCATGAGCAGAGACTGACAGTCTGCATTCAAACTGAGGACAGTTTACCAATAGAAGCACCGAAAAGTCAAGAAATATATTGTGTGCATGTTAAAAAGCAGCTGTTGAATACTGTTGAATGAGTGAATGTTTTGACAGTTTTGCAGGACAGGTGGATCAGTGCAGGTCTGTTCAGATAAACCTCCAAAAGGTATTTTTCATCTGAAACCACGTTTATAAAGGATTAGGGGCATTTTTTTAATCAAATGTGTCGAATTTTATACATGTGCTGAAAAATGATAGGTTTTTAGTGTATAAGACCTTCATCAAATGAGTGTAACTTCACAAACAGAAAACGGTTTATTCCAACGAAATGTAGTCAATTCAGTCGCCATTTTTGCAATATGTTGGAGTCAGACGACGTCTGTAAGCAGAGATTTCTCCGACTCAATCTGACTCAATGTTTCTATGGTACTCTCGCCAATCAGGAGTGAGATTATTGGAAGGCCACACCCCTACCATCTCAAGGCAGGCTACATGAAATCTATCAACCGTTTTGGACATGGGAGCCAGCAGGCACTACATACTTTTATTAAGGATTTTTATTGGCTAGTTTATATTAAAAGAAAATGTAAAAAAAATCTTGAATTGTTAAGGACATGAAAAAAAAAGATTGCAAAGCAAGAATGGTTGTTCTGATGAATAGAATGAGTAATAGCCATTTATTTCTCAGTAGAAGACTATAGGCTTTTGGATTCTTGGAGCCAACAGACACTTCCTGTTTGTAACGTAAGAGTAACGTATGAGGCATGAGGGGTCACACATGACCACATTGCAAATATAAGGTGTTTCTCAGAGAAATTACTAAGAACCCCTTTAATTGGGATTTTGAACCTTATTTTAATCTACAAAGTGTGTTAAATTTCTCAATCATAAACACAACAGGGTAAGAAGTACTTCTCTGAGGCTGCAAAATCCAAACATACAAAGCAGAAACATGAGTCTTTTGTTCATAAGGTTTCAGGTTATTTTCACAATTAAACTATCGTTCAATAGCAAGATGTAAACAACAAAGTATGTTCTTTGCAATCCTTCCATAATTCAATAAGTTTTGGTCGATAGGGTAAACAAGAAAATTGTGATGAATCTCTGTATTAAACTGTGGTCCTCCAGCGCTAAGAAGACATTATGTGGTCCACTGCACCGAAATAAAAAGCAAAATAAAAGTCTTAAGACTTAATTTGATTTTTAGGTGAAACTGTTTCCAAATGATGCTTAAATCTACAGGTTTTGAACGGATTCATAAAGGAGGATTCTTATCTTTTGGGGCTTTTCAAGAAACACTTCCCCACACCGGGGTTGTAAATGTCAGTGTTTTCAGTCACACTGGATTAGATAGTGCACCTGTCAGTTTCCGGAAAATGATAGCCTCGCTGACAGGTTGCCATCTTCACCGTGCCCTTCACAGATTGCAAATGTTCCCTGTGCTCCTCGCTTGTACACTCAGACGACTGGCAGGAAGTGCTTGAGCACATATGAAGCCCGTGCTGCTGTGGTGGACAACTGACAAATCTGCATTTGTGCACTTGAGGTGTTGTGAAGGGATGCTACAATAGGCTTTGACACGAGGGCTAAACCAGGCTGGCATGATGCAAAACCAAGAGCAGAGACAGGAGGCAACGTTGGAGACAAAAACCTTGAATTTTAGAGTCATTTATAATCATTTTAAGCCGTCCAGTACATCAATCAGACACAGCGATCTGAAGAAAATACAGTAATGACTTCTAAATAATGGGATAGGATGTGAACATATAATAATTCATATTCTGTGCATGATCTCAATCAGCAATGACATGATTGACAGCTTTCTTTTTGACATATGTTAGACCAATTGGTTCAGTTGTTTTTAATGACTGACCTCAATGAAAAGTGGGGTTTTGTTGCTTTTTACATGTTCTTGTGGCCTTTTTCTGATTATACACATATTAAGAAATTAAGCTCAAAGGGGCATTTTTGAGTATTTCTTTATTTCAAATGGTTGTGAATCAGGAGCGGATGAATTGCGATGCAGAAAATATGTTGGGCAGGCTACAAGTTCCCTCCTCCCAGCTCTCTGTAATGGGAAGGGGGGCCGGGGTTGCTCTTTGCCAATAGTTCCTACCCACAACTCAGAGGCGAATTTCTAATGAACTACTGCCGTTCTGCAGAAACTATGTCCTAAAAAAAATGATGCATCATCACTAGGAACGCTTTTAAAAGAGCTCAAACGATGATCAAAGTGGGTAATTAATGAGAAATTTGGATAAAAACAAACAAACATGTTGATCAAAAGCAAAGGTTTATCAAATTTGAAACTGCAACACAAATGTCAGAACGAGATAGTCCCTTGCATAAGAATTGGAAAAGAGAAGGAAAGAAGAGCGGCTCTTCATGGGGGTTAGTCACAGTGGGAAGGAGCTTCAAGTGTCAGGTCTCCTTCTATGTGTGTCTGCCCAGATCTGATCAGGAGGAGACAGCTCAAACAAAAGCAACGTTAATGCAACCCAAACAGTTTGCTTAAAACATGCAAAAAAAAAAAAAAAAACGTTTCATGTTCAGATGCAGAAAAAAATATAATTTTCCTAATTAGAAAATACAATAATACTATGTATTTTTGTAAAAAATGATTTATTAAAGAGAAATGTTTAGGATCTTTGCAAACATTTTATTTTCATGTCTTCATTAGCCCAGAATCCAAAGCATTAGACATTTACATCATGTACTGACATGTTTGCCTATTAAAGAAACCCTTTTTAGTCCCAAAATACATGCAAGTCTCTAGATAAGCCCTCAAATGCTGTCACCGTCTTGGAAAAAGAATCAAATAAATCAATGATTGATGAAGACTGCTGATGTGCTCAGAGATCTCTGCAGAGACCGGGTGTTTGCTGCTTTTATCTGCTCCTGCATGGCTGCCATGTCCGCTCATGAGCCGCGCAGTCACACAGCCGACCCTTCATCCATAATAGATGCTCTGCTGTCCGAGGAGCAGCTCAGGCTGGAGGCACTGGCTTTGTGTGTTGTTTTTACTGGCTTGAATGCATTGAAGTCCTGGGCTACCTCTACATCTTTGTTTCTCCTTAGCATCACGATGGCTCAGACGATGGTCGGACCTTCACGTGACACAATGCAGAGATTGCACACAAGTTCATTTAAATACCCACAACGGTCATTTTGTATTCTAAGTGTTTAGGTCTTTAATTCTGATTATACCAGGAGGAAAGATTTTATGGATTTATTGATTTAAAGTGATAACACAAGCTTAGTCGACTTGTATCTCCTGCTTTATGCTAAGGTGATCTGAATAATTGTTCATATTTTTCGCAAATATTATAAAATAAATAAATATGATTGTATGTTTGCAGATATTCAGTCTGTTATTGTTATTGCTTTGTTTTTTTCCATTGTTATGATTTGACTTTCAATATGAAATGTCAGTATTTTGTTCAATATATTTCACCCAAAAGCGCGACTTTTATGTAAACCTTTTTTTGTTTGGCGGCTGCGACTTGCACTCCGGAGCAACTTATAGTCCAAAAAATATGGTGCATGGATCTAGTCGTCTACAAGCGGATGCATCACATCGGAGCGTAGCAGGGAGTTGTGGCCTGTATTTTCTAGCTATTTTTGCAGGCTTCTGATTTATTTAGATCAATAAATACTATAAGAAATGCAATTTTAGGCTTCATTTTCCTCATATAAGTCCTCCATCATGTTCATAACACCAAAAACACCATTTTCACCAGAGTGGGTCTTTAAATGTAGCTGTTATGCGAGTACTTTTGCTTTATTGAGGCTCCTAGCACATTCAGAAACTGTGACTTCACACTCCAGCCGCTGTGAGTAAACAAGTTCATTAATATCACTTTCCATTAAAAGTGGATTAACCGACAAACTAGCAGTAATAGCAGATCCCTTTGGATTAAACGGCGCTCCTCTTCATTCCTGCAACGATCAAAAGACTTTCATTTCCTAAGGGGGGCGGGGGGGGGGGGGGGGTGTCGGTGTGCAGCAAATAATCATTCATTGTCTTTCTGCTCCCCAAACAGTGAGCAATTATCAAGCTCCCCGTAATTTTGTTCTAGTTTTGAAATGCAATTTGCTTTATGAATACAAATGTATCTTCCTTTTTAATCCCGTTATTGTGGCGAGAGAAAAGGGAGGGAAAAACATGAATAAAGAAGAAGCCCTGTTAAATATTTATGCAGCCATTTTCTGGCTATGAGGAGATCTTCGCTCGGCTGCACTAAAATGAAACTTGTAGTGACCTAGTTAGGAGAGTGCCCCATGACAAGGCCGCGCCTGCCCTCCGTCTGTTAGACCAGCCAAGCAGAAACAGCCACATCCAGTATGGGATGCACTATCGGGGCCCTTATTGACTGACTGCCTGTTAGCAGGACTCGGGCCAGCCAGGTCCGCGTCCTGCTCCTTGGCTGATTAGGTGGGTGAAGGACAGAGCCTGGCTGCTGCTTGGTTAATGTGCTGCCATTTCCCTGCAGGATGAGCAGGCCCGGACAGGCGGAGGTGACGCGCTCCTCTTTCCCACAGCTCAGCTGGCTTGACTTTGCTTGGCTGATGAACTGTGACGAGACGCAGCTCCAAGGTTGTTTGCCTTCCTTTTTTTTTTTTTTACAACAAAACTTCAAACGAGCCAAAACTGGAGTGAGAAAACCGCACTGATGGCTTTTAACTTTCACATCAGCTGCAGCCACTGACACACTCCACTGAACACCTGAAGGACCTCCACCGTCGGGATGTAAGACTTGCACATTGTACAGCCAGCTGCTAATGTTTCAATGCAAGAGAGGCGCAAACAACGTCACGGACCTGCCGGGACACGCTGCGGCTCACACACCTTGAAGTGAGTCAGCCCTGTGATTGCAGACGACCGAGCGCTCACATTCCTGGGAAGTTGTCTCACAAATCAATCCGGAGAGGGGTTCAGGCCGAGATGTGCCGTGTCTGTGAGGAGATTGATAATCCTTTCAAATTGCTATTCAGAGAACATCTACTTGAGGTTTTCTTCCCCCCCCCCCGACAGACAACCTAATGCCAGCTTTTGTCGGCCTAAAAGCACACCACAAAGCGTTCAGCCGGGGGTTCTCTTATAATTCCCCCCCTCTCAACTGAAAGACTTGAGTTTTGTGCGGTTTGTTAGTTTAGGCTGCTCTTTCAACCATTTACAATTCAAAAAGACCACAGGAGATCATGTCGAGAAAGAGCTCCTAAAGGTCAGTAACCATGAAGAGAACAGATATCTGTGCACGGAGGCAGAGAGGGAAAAGATGCCAACGCTTCTGCAATTTATGCAGCACTTAAAATAGTAATTAAATGCAGAAAGGTGGATCCCTCCTCGTGTTTGGACTTGAACTACATTTTTAGTTTGCTCTTTTTTTTTAACACATGCCTCCTGGGAAATACAAGGAAAATATGTTGTTTGCTTTTCCTGCATTAAAATATCTGGAGATAAGATACCGACCGCAAAACTCAAACAACACTGTTACGAGTAAAGAAACATTTTTAGTCCATGATAAAAAGAAAAACTTCTAGAAGGGGATAAATACAATACAAGCTACATAAACCAATTTCTTTTAACCCTTGTGCTATCTTAGATGACCCCACCCTTACATTGAGGTGTTTTCCCTACCATGACAAAGGTGGATAAAGGTGGAAAGATTTCATGTAATCCATGGACACCAGTGAAGATCACAAATCATTAAAAAAAAGGTTCAGCGCACTGTCTAGTGGGTCTAGATCAGTGTTTTTCAACCAGTGTGCCGCGGGAGATGGTCAAGTGCGCCGTGGGAAATGACCCATTCATTCACTGACCTAAAAACATTTTCCATCTCCAGGATATCAGCTCTTTGTTCATCCAAACAAACCCTGATAAAACACTGAGAAATTAGGAATATGAAAGATCTGATGTGTTTGTTTGATTCTATTAAAGACATTTTGATAAGAATAACGGTACCGCGATATAGCTGCAACTAAAGCCGTTTTCTGAAAAGTCCCGCCCCTTTAACTGTCTCCACCAATCATTCTTGGAGTCTTAATCACATGTCATCAGTCTGACCAAGCAGAAGTGGTTAAAGTCTTCACTGCTTCACTGATTCTGTTAATAAAGTCTCTCAGTTCCACCAAAAATAGCAGCTAAAGTTCATTTTTAGCAGTGTAGCTTTTCACAGAAACCGGTAACAGACCGTGGCACAAACAATGTAGCTCAGAGACGCTTGTCTTTCTGCGTTCGGCGAATCATTGCGCTACATCTCCCATGATGCATTGGGTTGAAGTGACGTCTCGGCGCACAATGAGTCTCTCCTCTTAACGTCTTGAAAGAACAACGAACACACAAACAGTTTTTGAATCTTTTAACTCAACTTTTATTACATCTTTTAGGAAAAAAAAGCTGCAACTTCCAGTTGTTTCTGCCACAATTATCACAAAACTGCATGTGAGATTGAGGAGGGACTGTAGATCAATTCAGACTATGAGTTTCTCCTTCTTTTTTTTGGGATGCTGGTGTGCCGCGGGATTTTTGTCAAGGTTAAAGTGTGTCATGGCTCAAAAAAGGTTGAAAAACACTGGTCTAAATGACCCAACTTCAAACGTTAAAGTGCCTAGGATAGCAGAAGGGTTAAAAAAGTGAATAAAATCATGTTGGAGGACAAACCTTTGACTCTCTTCCACAGCCCTGCTCCTGTTCAATAAACCTCTGAGCTGATACAGGCTGTCTGTGGGTAAAAAACCTACAAACCTGTAGGGGGCACGCAGGTGGGCCGCAGAAATTACCCAGACCGCTCAGTGACCCCCCCAGAGCAAAAATGTTCACGTGAATGTTTTCTACAGGCATGCTGCAGGCGACAGGTCATTGTGAACGCTAACACATAAGGGTGAGACGAGGCGTGTCATACATGCCATCACCCCGATCAGGTGACAGCATCACCTCGTCAGAAGTGGCCCAGACAACCCAAAAACTGGCAGGGTCAACCTCTCGTGTGACCAAGGCCTTAAACCAGTAGCTCTAGTGTTTACATTTTTCTGACTACTCGAATTCTTTAACTGTTAATGCAATTAATGCCATTCCAGCAGATTCTAAAGTGAAGAAAAGCGGCTATGCGAGGATTTGCAACACTTTACGTTATATTGATGCAAAGTCAATATGATTGACGGTGATCGCATTAACGGTCAGAGAGTTACAATATGTCAAAGAGTGTGTGTTATTTAGAGGGTTAATGTTCTGCCACTTCTCTTAATGACAGCGCTCAGGCTAAACTCTGCTCTTTAACCTTTGTGACTCCTGGACTCATTTTCCATCATTCGGATGGAGATCTGCCTCCTCCTTCCATTGTCCTGTTGTGTGACCCAGTTCCAGCTGCTCTCCAACAATCATGGATGCTCTTTCATGACACCCCAGAACAATTAGGGGCAAAGAAAAGCGAACCCCCGTTAAGAAAGCTGCATAGAGCGCGGTGGGAGGAGCATCGTTCTCGCCATCAGACCATCGGGGGTTCAGCTCCCAGGCTTGTCAACCACTTTCTTATTGAGGAAGACACATTTCTCCAAACCTGTTCAGTGTGCTAACTCCTAATCATGAACCCTCCACCACCGGGCCTATTATCTTCACAAGGGTCAGCTTTCTTTGCAATTACTACGACTACTTCTTCACGTTTTTTTTTCTTTTTTAATCCCATGCATTTGTAAATCTTTGTTGTGCTCCCAAGTTCCCCTGAGAAACAAGTGAGTCTCCTGACAGTCCCCTCCAAACAATCCACACTGGTGTTGCTTTCCCAGTGTTCCTGTCAAAAACCTCGACATTTCACATGCTGAGACCTGAAAAGTCTAAGATGTAGCTTTTTCTTTTCTTTTTTTCCCCACAGTTTCTCAGAGTGTTGCAGGGTTTGACCTTGGGTTGAACATGTTGGAAGATGCACTCCTGGGAAGACTGAAAAACACTCAATTATTTCCACATGGGAAGTTTTTTTTCCCTCACAGTGAACTGTAAAATCACAGCAAACATTTGATTTATGGCTCATAATCAAACGATAATCATCAGTCACTGATCGATCACTGTTTTTTGTTCTGTCATTAGGTCACAATAAAAAGAATCGAGGAGATGATGTTTACATTTACATTTTCTTATGAAAGCTTAAACAAATAATTTCGATATGATGGTGAAATGGTTGATTTATAATTTTTTTATTTGTAATAAATTCTTGAGCTTTGTGCTTCGTCCACGTCAAAAATTTAACTCCAAAACAAATAAACCATCCCATCTCGTCAAAAAAACATTTCCTTTAGGATATTTTTCCTTTAAATATGGACAAAAGCAGATTCCTGCAGCTGTCAAAGGATAGATAATTGAGGATGAACACTATTGATTTATTTGAAAGTAACTTCAACCATAAAAACAAACAATAAAATAAAAATTTAAAGATTTATCGATTTAAATAAAAAATAAAGAAAAGACAAGAAAATTGTGCTATTTTCTTGACATTATAATTGTTCCTAATCATAAATAGACATATTTGTACTTACAGTAAACACACATGACATAAACCAATTCAAGAAAAGAATCTTTTGGATTAAAAATAAATAAATAAAGCTTCCAAAACATGTTGCTTTGCAGTTTGGAGGTTCATACATTTACATTTAGTTGTGTAACAGGATTTGCCAAAGCTTGATTTGCTTGATCCTGTTTAGAGTGATGGACTCCAAAAGCCTGAACCAGCGGCTGCCAGCTCACCAATCCGTTCAAACTCTGACACCATCCATGCTTCCATGGAGGTCAGTCACTGATCATGGATTTAGGTTCCAACTTCCAACCAGCATTTCGGTTTGGAGCAAATAAAGAGGAATATTCTGAATTGAAATGAATATCATTGCAACGGCTCTTTAAAACAAAACAAAATCTTAAAGACCCACTCTTCTGGTGTTTTTAACATGCACTTGTGGTGCTTTTCTGATGATGGAAGACATATATAGAGAAATTAAGCTTAAAATTGCATTTCTGAGTATTTCTTCATTCAAATCAGGAGGAGATGAGAAAATGCAGTTTGAAAAAGACTATATTTGTGTTGTAGAAAAACGCTGGGGGGGGCTACAAGCTCCCTGTTTTGCTCCATTTCGATGCATTCACCACATCCATTTACGTCTTTGTTCTTTGTTCTGTCTTCGTCCTTGTTTTCCTGACTGAGGTGGAATCTGGATCAAAACTGGTCGGCTGGACAGCTCCAATACTGCTCGCCATTTTTGCTGCACCAGTCATGTTACGTTGGAGGTGGGAGGGGCTATAAGCTAGAGGGAGAGCATGTAAACAGAGAGCTCTCGGTTATGTGGGACAGGAAGGGGGAGCAGGGTTGCTCAATGCACAACTCAAAAGGCAAATTCTAATGAACTGCTGCGGCTCTGGTGCTATCTTAGATGACCCCACCCTTACATTGACGTGTTCCCCCTACCATGACAAAGGTGGATAAAGGTGGAAAGAATTCATGTAATCCATGGACACCAGTGAAGATCATAAATCATTGAAGAAAAAAGGTTCAGACCACTGTCTAGTGGGTCTAGATGACCCAACTCCCAATGTTAAAGACCTAGGATAGCACAAGGGTTAACAACAAACAAAAATGAAGTAAAGATAAGAATATTGAAACTAGACGAGAATTTCTAAAATCCATAAATCCCAAACTCTAATTTAGCTCATTCTAGACAAGTCCAAATAATAAAACATACATGGAATATATATCACACTTATGAAAATCCAATCAAATATGCAGCTTTTTCCTTTCTAATTAGCAAAGGATTATAAATCTTAAAGCACAAATCCAATACGTACCCTATAAAAATGTTTAGACTGCTTCCACACAATAACTCTAAAAGCAAAAAAGCTTCATTTTTCAATCAACTAAACCCTACAGATCAACACAAGGCCAGAATCTTCATTGTGTGTCAGTAACCAGAGTCAAACAGCAGATGCAGTCGGGCTGCAGGTTTCCAGCTGATCTTCAGGTCTGCAGCTCTGCACAAAAACACTCCTCATCCTGAGTTATGAATTATGCAGACTGCAGTGTTTAGAGTGCAGCCTGCATGCGAGGAAACAGTTTGACACAGACTGAGCTGAAAAGTCTATTTTAATCGAGCTCACACTGAAAGTAATTAGACAAGTTTCTGCTGAGGACTTCCGAGGCAGGAAGTTGGAGTTTGCAGGAGTGACATCCTAATCCCTGTCGTGCGGCATCAGCCAACAAATTATGTTTATTTTTTAGCATCTTAGATGAAGGACAAACGATCAAAATTAGACTACCGGTATATTTGGTGTCCGTAGTGTCATGTGCTACTGACTAGTGTACAACTTCGACGTTGAAACAGTTGTGTTCAGTACAGATTGCTGTTGCTTCAGTCAGCCACCAGAGGTCCCCTTATCTTTTCCAGGTTCTTTTTCAAAATGAAGCCTCGAAGCTTTGAAAGCTTCTTGACAAAATTTCAAGCAAAAACCTCAACATTTTATGCAATTTGATCATTTTTTCAATAGTTTTTTCACTAATAGTTTAGAAAAAATGATTCTTAGTTTTATTTCTGTTCCACTTTTTACAGAAGTTGCATGGCCTATTTGTAGTCAATTGTACTAATTAAATTCATCTTAACAAATATGTTTATATATCAGATTTTATAACACTTTTTATAACTGTGGATGTTTTCTTCATATTATTATTTAATTCTGGTTTTAACACATTCGGGTATCTTTTTTTTTTAATAAATGTGAAATGCACTTTTATACTGCGACAAATTGATTAAAATTTTCTCTTTTTTAGTTACTAAATAATACTGTTTTATTTACTGAATTATTTACTGAATAATGCCCTTTATTATTTTATTTTTTAAATTATTTTCATTAACGCCCTCTTTATTATTTTATTGTTGTTTGAAGTATGAGTGAGGAGCCACTGTTTATTTCATTGTACCTGTCACAATGACAAAGATCTATTCTATTCTATTAATTCTATTCACTTTATATATTTTAAATTAGGATTTTTGTTTTCACAGTGCATATCATCTAAAAGGTTGTTCCTGATCTACTTGGACTCAATATTTCCTCAAATTTAAGAGCTTAAAAACTAGTACATCAAAATGACAACCTATATGAAGAAAAAAATGGAAACTTGACAGGAGTCAGACACTAAATATTCCAGGATTTGAAACGTGTTGATGGAAAATCTCATTCAGATGGGATTAAGTGTCCAAATTTCAAGGATCTGGTCTGATTAGTATTCATAAAGCAGAGCGTTTGCCTTCAAACTTTCGATGCTCTACGAATAAAAAAACAACAGATTGAAATTCATTTTGCCAAAAGACCTAAGAGTGAGAAGCGAGGGTGAAACTGCAGCTCAGCATTATCGCATTCGAAGGTGTCTGCATGTGCATGTCCTTGCTTTGAGATAATAACGTCCTTGACTGACATTGCTGAGGCAGTTGTCTTGAGACTTTTCTGTTTACACTGACTGTGATCGACGATGAGGGTCTAACAGAGCGGATCCTCAGGGAAACTTTTCTAAAGACACAGAACGAGTTCTCCCTTCTGTTTGCCTGAGTTAGACTAACAAAAGTGTCACACAGTAGGGGCGGAGGGGGTGTCAAAACAAGAAGGGGATTCATAAGTGAAGCCGGGAGGAAACACTGGAAGATGGAGTCACTTTATCAGACGTGTCTTCTACTCGCCGTCTGGTTTTTATGCATTTAGCCGAACACATTGCTTCACTTTGTGTATGTACAACACCCACTCTGTAAACAATAAGGCTTCTGATGAAGGCTCGGCGTGCAGCACGGCGAGCGTCTAGAGGAGGATCGCTGCAGAAGTCCTTCCAAAAGAGATTTGCAGAAAGTTAATAGAGAAAAGCAGGCGTGTAAGTTTTCACTTTCCTTTTATTGTTAAAGACCTGCTAGGATGACAATGGTGTTTTTATGTGTTTTAAACATGTTCTTGTAGCATTTTTTTGTTGATGGAAATCATGGAAAATTAAGACTCTCTGTATATTTCTGAGTATTTCTTTACTAAAATCATTGGGAATCAGGAGCAGACGGAAAAACACAGTTTGAAAAAGAGCATATTTGTAAATCACTAGTGTTCTACTAACTAGAAGAAGGCCCAAAGTGCTTTGCAGCCACCCCCCATCCACCCACTGATGGCAACATTACTGCCGAACACTGGCACCAACCAGGAGCAATGAGGGATTCGGTGTCTTCCCCAAAGACACTTGGACACATGGGCAGGAACCAAACCTGACGCTCCATGTTTTGAGATGTAGAAAATTCGCTCCATGTAAGTCGCTCCAGATGCCAACAAATGCATACTAAAGAAGAAAAATATCAAATATAAGTCGCACCATTGTATGTCTTCGTTTTCCACGTACGAGCTGGCATCCGGCTCAAACTGTACGACTGCACCGCTCCAATATTGCTCGCTGTGTTTGTTGCTCGGGTAATGTTAGTGTGTGGGTGTGAGGGGCTGTAAGCAAGCATTTTTTTGGGGATAAAAACAGCATCATTATAATTAAAAGACCACTTAAACACTTTGGCCAGGGTCTTTTAAAGAAAAAAAAATAGAGAAGAGCAGGACTGACCAGATGCACTAAAGGCTACTGAGGCAGATTTCCCCTGATAGTTTCTTAAAAGCACATACTGTTCTCCTGTGCCGTCGCCATCCATGACACCTCAAAGGTCAGCGAAGGGTGAGATTTTCACGAAGAGGACACACAAGCATCGTGCCGCCTCCTGCAGAAAAAGGCCTGCAATTTTGCTTTTTTTTGTTGCACTTTTAAGGAGATGCTCTAAATGGAAAAGTGTGTGTGTGTGTGTGTGTGTGAGGGGGGTGGGGGGTGGATGGGAGCTTCCAAACAGCTGGAATGCCAGATCGTGCAGGAGGCAGAGGCTTGTTTTTGCTTCAGTGCAGCGATGGAGGAGAACCAAGCGTGCAGTGCATCAAATTTTCATCTGAGCATCAGCGCAGCGCAGAACTGCATGAAGGGGGCAGAGCAGCAGAAAATCTCCTTGAGGAGCAGCTGAATGAAAACGCACATTATTCAGACGGAAACACATTTGACTGGTTTAGTTCAACTAATTAAAGGAAGACCATCAAGCTAAATATACATTTATGTAGCATAACGCGCACGCAATCCTGATTTCCATCCAAATTAAACACGATTTTATTCAATTATATTAATTAAAAAGATTACGAAACAATCATCTTTAATATTAAGGACTTGAAAGACACTGAAATCCCACTTTATTCTTGAATGTTGTGTAAATATCGGCAGGATTGACTCAGCTGCATCCAAACGCTCTCATCGTGTCAGAGCCAGGAGTGCTGTTGGTTGTAAACAAAGCCCGTATTCATGTGTGGTCCCGGTTATGCAACAAGGGGAAAAAAAAAAACCCTAAAGGTAAATGTGTTGTGGTTTCTCTATTAGATACAGATTTCCTTATAGGGAAATTTACATCCATTTAACCCGTTTTGGCAGAACTGGTGCACAAGAAGATGCAAAACATCGTCACTTTCGATTGATGTGCGTTTCAACTGGTTTTCGGGACGGCCCGCCGAACCGGCATGCAGCCTCAAGATGGATCATGTTGGTCACACCTAGACTGGAAAATGCACGGCTGAAGCATTTGTGAGGTCCACACCTTTACAAAGCAAGAAACACACCAAGGATTGATCTTATATATATATATATTTTTTTTGTAATTGCTGTGGCCTATTTTAAAAGAATCTCACCACGATTCAATGGACTGAAAAAAAAGTAAAAAAACAAAACAAAAATCACTTAAAGTTTGCTAAAGCACAGAAACCTGTCGGCTAATTTGCAGCGTTTGACACACACTTCTGAGAAAAAACAACAATATGAGGGTGTGTGGAAACAGTAATTATATAAACAGATGAGTGTGCAGTAACATCCATCACTTTTATTTCTTTTTTGATTAACATTTTTTCAAAATTAGATGGACAAACACGCTTGACAGCTGCTGGAACACGCCCAGTTCAGCTAATCTAGAGCCAAAGACTCAACGGTTTTCCACCAATCCTAAAGGCAAATCACTCATTTCAGACTCATTTTAAATTTAGTGGTTAATGTTATGGGGTGCGTTATTTTTTTAAAATAAATTAAAGATTTTGTCATGGTATTGACTAGGCCCGCACAATAAATCACAAATCTATGGTGATATCAAGCTGTGCAATATGCATATCACAAAAGAAGAAGTAAATGGGGATAAATGGTCACCTTAAATGTGCCAAAACAATCTTATGGCAGCTTGAATTATTTAACGAATCAATTAAATCTCTTTATCCATCTGACCAATCGGATGGGCCCTCTCACATGGTTGACCAATCGGATGGAGCTCTTTATGCTAGATGTTTGCCTACTATGTAGACTAGGATCCACTTGAGTATAACTCAAGTTATGTTGACTCTTATTTCAATTAAACTGTTGCCGTGAAATGGGAATAAAGTATTTGGTTGTTTTTGTTCATGTATCGCAAGTTATATTGTCATCGCAATATTGATCATTAATTACAGAAATCCCAAAAAAAACAATACGCCATGAACTTGTGTTAAGACATAAAACGATGTTTCTTGTGTTCTTGCTAATCATAATATTTTTTTCATTACTTTTTTTTCTGTAGTGCAAGTTATACAAGTTATAAACTCAATCAAATGCCTCATTAGCTGCGTTTCCATTGACTATTAAATTGCGCAAATTAGATTTGCGATACTAAAAAACTCGCATTTTTAGAATGATTGCCTTAGAAATGTTGACTGAACTGTTCAACATGGCGTCTATATCGGGAAAAATTGTGACTGAATTGACTTTTTCGGAAGCAAGTCATTTTCTATGGATGACATCACACTGACTTGGTCCATTCAAAGGGTTCAAAAGTAAAAAAAAAATAACTTATATTTACCAGTAAAATATTTGAAAAAACAAAAACTAAAACCCAAACACACACAACAACATAACTCCAGTAACTTCTTTTTCAAACCTGCTTCAAACAGGAAGTCAAGGTGACAGTTCCAGATCAAATTGTTGTTTTCTTGCGGTTACTGATTTAGCAATCACCAAAACACAGTATCTTTTTCAACATTTTAAACAGCTTATAGTCAGTTTTTTCTCAATGGTCTTTAGTCATCCAGCAGCCAGCATGAAGTCAAAATAAAACCTCCACACAGAACAAGTCCACAATGTTCTGCTCAACTTTAGAGAAGCTGCAGAAATCTATACGGTCTTTGGTCTCAGATTTCCTGAATGACTTTTACGAGGACAGAAGCTCTTTGGAGGGAAAGAGGAGGTCAAAGTTTTCAAACCAACAAGGGATTTTTGACTATTTTTATTTTGTTTCCGCAGAATTCTTTTTTTTTTTTTCTTTGCCTGCAGCTTTCTTGGTAACAGTACAAGGCTAAGGCGTGCACCTTTATCTGGAGGGGAACAGTGAGTTCCTGTATGATGCTTAGGTCATGTTGGCAAACACATCTGGCTCTTCTACACAGAGGCAGCCAGCAAGTGCGGCTTAGGTCTTTAACACGATTGTAAAACTTGTGAGTAATCAACCCACAGTGTTACATTACAGCCACAGGCATCTCACCAACATTTGTTTACGTGTTGAAATGACAAAGCAGAAGATGCCGGTTCTAGATTTATCACGTTGTGCAGCTCGAGTTTCAGCTCGTCTCTCGGTCGTGGGTCACTGAAGCTCATGACGAGGTCAAAACCCAGGAATTAGACAGAAAATACTCAAATGCTACTACACAAATAAATGACTGCTTTAAAGGTCAACGATTTGGCCATTTCACAATGAGATCAACAACTGCAGCAGACGGAGAGCTGGCTGCTGGGATAAGACATTTTATGGTCTGCACTGTGGATTTATGAAGCTCTAGGATGGTGAAGCAATGCTTCTGCTCACCAAAATATAAGAGGGTTCAGTGAGGAAAAAATGAAAGCCGTGCATGTTTAATTAGAATTCAGCTCATTCTTGAACATCAGGTGGGAGGAAGTACCTCTTTGGGGTTAATATAAAAATCCCTTTGTACACAGATGTGTAATCCAAAGATGAAACAACGGATGTTAGTTTTTTATGTCAGGACGATTCTGTTTGGTTTTCTGCCTCGGCCAAAAGATGGGCTGGATTAAAGTGAACAAATGTGCCAGCCTCTATGGATGGTGATAGATTTATTATCCTTTTTTCCTTTTATTTATTTTTTACTCAAAACTTGCAACCTAATAATTGCAAATTCTCTGGTTCTGGAACAGATTAGTTTGGCCCCAATCTGATTCAGTCTTTTGATTTTGAGTTTTGTTTTTTGATCACCTTTACCTAGTCCTTGCACTTTGTAGACGGTCCCTTGGCAGCCGTGTCTCCGTTTAGTTATAAAAAACTTAATTTTTTTTTTTTAATCCTTTGTAGGTCTTTGTTTGTGTGAAGGCAAACCAATAGAGACACTTAATGTCAGTTTGAAATGTTTTATAAAAGAGTTATTGAGCTCCAAAATCCAAATCTCTGAACATCCTGCCAACTTTACCAGACTATTTTTGTGCACCTCCTGCTCAAACTAGTGCCGTATGTAGTGATCCGTTCATAATATGCAGAATTCTACTAGGACATCGCTAATTACTAGTAGAATTTACACAAAATAGTATTTTAGAGGGTGACTCAAAATTAAAAAGTGAATATTTAAAGTAAACACAAGCAGCCGAAAGTAAGATTTAACTGACGTTTTATGAGATTTTTATAGGATTTATTTTCTGAACTATTCATCATCATCATCAACTTAATCTTGCACTTAAAATAGAAACGAGACATGTTCTTAAAATACGCTTTAATCTATACCTAATTTTGTCATTATTGACCTAAAAAGACCATCACATTTGGTGGGATTACTGGTGGGGGTAGATCACGCCCGAGAACGCCCCCTGACTCACAAACAGGGAGGCGTCACGGCGGCCCCGAAATACACCGCGTTGGTGACAGCATTTAAAAATGGTAGGCTTCATTTGTGCAAAAGGTAGCTAGAGTAATCCCAGATTTCACAGTGTCTGAGTGACACCCTGAATGCACCTCTCCCAAAAAGCAAACAAATCTCTCATGGCGGTGCACACCAGTGACAGCACTCCCTCTTTGGCTAAAGTTCACACATACAGCGCGGTCCAAACCACCTGCGGGAACTTTAACGGCTTTTCTGGATTAAACTGGTTAAACTGCTCAGTCCACAGCTGATGTCACCCATGCTGCCTCTTGTTGGGTTTTCTTTTCCCGTGTAGACATGTGGGCGAGCTGGGTGTGGCCGCCACCGCCGCAGCTTACTCTCTGGCCAGGGAGCCGTATAATTTCCACAGATTTCTCAAACCACTACATGGCCAATATTGGACGTTAAAAAACCCTTAGAGTGCTGCTGTCAACCCAAAATGCCTCCGTCGCTGTTTTTGTGCAAACAAGCCTCAAGGTTTGACAGCCACTCGGTGCTCATCCTCTGCCATTATCCATAAGGAGCTGCATGATTGAGAGGCGGTAAAAAAAATAAAAAAAAAGCCACACACACACACACACCCCCACACACACCCACACACACACACACAGAGGAGGCATGAAAATCTGCACTAAAAGACATGGAGGAAAGCAGAGCTACCTTTTGTTTTCTTACAAACTGGTTATTTCGGAAAAATCGTTTTTTCTTGCCGATTTCTGCGATTCATCACTAAAATCTGGGTACATGGATGTGTCAGCTACACAGTTAAAGTTTTAGGCGTGGAATATTTACATGGAAACAGCTGAACAACAGACGCATTGAGGGCTGCTGTGTTATGAGGGCTTGTTTCAACAGTGGCTAAGACACCGTCGGTTTGTCATTGAGCCTGCAAGCCCAGACTCGTGTGTCCTGTCAAGACGTAAAACCTGAACATCCTGAAGACGTCTACCTGTTTACGTCTCTGGGGTTAGGATAACAGACAGCCGTCATCACAAAAATTCACCAGCTTTTCGTTTGAAAGGCCTCATTGATACTTTGAAAGACCTCTGGCAGACTTCCATTTGAGGGGCTAAATCAAAAAAGTGGGAAACTGCAGTTCAGCATTGATGTTTCCCATGTAGCTTACACTATAAACTATAATTACTAAAATCTCTCAATTTCGCTGTCTACTTTAGTGTGATTTGTTTCCTGCGACTGAATAACCAACAAGAATGTAACCAACGGAAACTAATCACAGCTCAACCATCAGTGTCCTTAATTAACTCAACCTATTATAGAATCCTCATTTGAAATAAAATTGAATAAAATGTTACTTTTAATTTGATTTTATGTTTTTCTGGTCATGTTAATTAAGAATTTAAGCAATAGATCAATGCAGTTAATTACATTTCAACTACAAGAGTGTCATTAGATTTCTTTGTTGGCTTAAAGCAAATACATAAAAATTTCCAAGAAAACATGTAGTCTCTTCTTAATACACCAAATCTACACTGATGGGTTATTGGCACCAGCTTGACTCTGAACAGCTTGTCATATATTGTATTTGTGATTACATTAAAACTGCAAAAAAAATCCCTTAATCCTATGTAATCATATTTGATACATGCATTTCCTTGAACCCTAATCAATTAAAATTGTCAAAACTTTCCTCAAAAACCCATTGTATATGACAGGGTCCATATTTGCTGCCCTGTCCTTCATCCTCATTCCACTAGAGGCAGTAGAGGCGCTTTTCCTGCTTTGTTCAAAATGTCTGTCGCCGCCAATATCTCTGGCGGGAAACATTTAGCTAACTTTCAAAACTTTCTGGTGAGAATAACTCATCTATTTTCATTCCTTTTTTTAAATAAAACATCATATCACATCATACTATTCTGTTGAATTTCAACGATTTATCATTCTTATTTTTTTTACTTGTTCTTACTTTCGTGGGGACTAAAGGCTGAAATTAGCTAAATTAGCTATAACTTAGAACAATATATATTTTCTTGTTACAGGTGATCGATGTTCTTTTGAGCATTTTCCATCTTTTAAATGTATAAACCCCTTAAGCTCTTAAATGACTACTTGCTGTAATAAAATAATGCAAAATGTGGTAATAGTTAATTCTTAAAAATACAGTTTCACATTTTAAAAATATGCAAATTAAATTTGAGACAGTGGGTAGATAAGGTACAACCTAAAATAATGCGAGCAAAAACTGACCAAATCAACCAACGTAGAACAATTGATGTTATTTAGTCTCATGAAAAATGTGATATCGTAATTTCTTTTTGTGTGTTTCATTAAAATGCTTTGAGAAACCCTTTCAATTCCATAGAAAAGTAATTTTCTGTAATTTCTTTGGAGTAGTGGGCTTTACAGTGTTAATTTACAATCCTAAATTCAAGATGAGGTACCTACGTTTCAAAAATTATTCAAGAAATAGCTGGGTTTTGCGAGAGATTTTAACATCACTGATTTTTCTAATAGACCCGATGGGGGTGCTTGTTAAAGTAAATAACCAAATTAGAAGGGCTAATTTTTGCACTAATTTTGCACAGTTTCAGAAGCCACCTGGTGTAAATCAGTATCTTTTTTGGGATATTCAGCCCTCGTGTTCAAACGTGACATTTAAATGATGCATATTTAATTTCCTGCTCCTGATGTTTTCCCCTTCTGTCCTTTCTGAGCTGCTTTGTCTAAACACAGAAGGTCTCTTCCCCTCTATTGTCAACAGAATTGGCTGAGAGTCTCGAGGAAGAATCACCACTGTATCCGCCGTCAACACAAATTACAGCATAATTACTACAGAAATTCCCATTCAGCATTGTTTCCCCCTGAGTCCTCGCCTGTGCCTAACCATCCGCAGTGGCTCTAAATGTTTCCCATGTTATCCTGAAGCATCTCATCAACCAACAATGAATCTCAAACCCCAGAATTTATGGTGTTTGGGGATCATTTCCCACATGTCTAATCCATTTTCGTCGTCTCACAAACTTTCTAATGCCCCTCCTTTTGACCCGAGCCCCAACAATCCCTTCATAGTGCCTTGCCAACATTTCAGTGCTCCGTTAGCATGTGGCATTCCACTAATTGCACAAAACTGGGTCTGTAACCTCTTTTTACACCCAATCAGTGTGTGGGGGTATAAGGGTTCCTTTGATTATAAGCCACAAATGGGTAAGACAAGAGGCTCAGATGGGTGTTGTAAGGTTGAGCTCCTTTTACCTCACCCTGTCACCTTGTTTGTCACCAACGCCTGCAAAAAAAAAAAGTAAGGGGTGGGGACGGGGAAAGGGAGCTGGTGACGAAGCCAATTATTTTCACCTTTCTGCTGCTCCTTGCCAGCAGACATGTAATCTTTAACGGTCCCGGTGATCCCAGGGCAGGATCTGAGCCCGCCGAGAATACGCTTTCACAAATGAAGCTGTCAGAGGAAACAGCTTGTGTTCAGGGCTTTCAGTCACTCCTCACCTGTCAGCTGTTCCGCAGCGATGACAGGACTTTTAAAATGCGCCTTCCATCTAAAATTCTGTTTGCTCTTCATCTGATAATGCCACAGTGATCACCATAATTTCATTTCTGAGTCGAAACGTGCCACACGTGCTCAGTTCCCTTTTTCTTTCCAGAGAAATGAAGACGCCAGCTTTGGTGTGAAAACAGTCGTAGCAGCCAGCTCTCAGAAAACGCAGCGTGGAATTTCAGGCTTCTGCACCATAGCCTGGAGAGGTGGAGGATAGAGATGCTGTTCCAGTTAAAGGATCAGGTGTTGCAGGTAAAAAGCTGCGCTACAAAATCTCCCTACCATAAAAGAAGCATGGTATAGAAAAAAATAAATAAATAAAACCTTTCTATCCCATAAAGACCTGCAACACTTTTGGAGGTTGACTGGATTAAAAAAATGGTCTTTAAACTCATAACTAATTATTTTAAGGTGTTTTAGTGGTGCTTTCTTTTTTAACAAATAAATGACGAGAACAGGCATGTCCAAAGTCCGGCTGGTGGGCCAAATGTAGCCCACGCTCTGATTTCAAACAAACCACAAGTCCCTTATAAAATCAATAATATACAGCCCCCTGCACTTTCTAAAAACTGTGTATGATTTCTTATTTGTTTCTAAATTACATTTTCATATTCACCTTGAAGAGGCACAAACGAGAAATCCAATCTATAATCAGCTAACTGGGAACGAACAACAGACAAATTGATGATTTTGGTAAAAACATATTTAGATATATATGTTGCAATATAATTTTTAGTTAGTAGTTCATTTGAATTTAACGTTAGTAAAATAGTTAAAAGACCATCAGGCTGAATGGTTGGCCTTAACACATTTCACCAAATCTGGCCCCCTTTGGAAAAAGTTTGGACAGTCTTCGACTAGACCCGTAACTTTTCTAACAGCATCATGCATTTAAATAAAAATGAAAATAGCTTTAAAAAATGCTGCAGTAAGAAAAAAAAAAAAGAGGAAAGTAGTCTCAGTCTCATTTCACTAAGGCACATATGAGTCAGCCTTTCAGAAGCCGTCCTGCCGTGATGCACAGCCACACAAAAGGGAGGCATAGGCTGCCCCCTAACAAGCCCTTTATCACCTTTCCTTCTTATCTGTTTGAGTCTCCAGATCAAAAAGCGTGGTGCAGAGTTCCTTCCTGAATGACCATTTGCAAACAATTTCAGCAAACAGAGCTTCATTCCAGTCAGCCATTGTTGCATTCACAGGAGAAAAATGAAAGAGGCAGCCGAAAACAGCTTCGATGTGTCCACTCGCTATGAAGCTATGAAGATTTCTAAACTAAGTTAAAAATGTATTCTTTTATCGCAGACACAAACACATTGCATTATGTCATCAATTATTTTTCTATTCTACCCATTCTTTCCAATACAGTTGCATTGAGTTAGATCAAAATTGAAGCCATTTTATTGTTTAAAGGTTTAACTAAATTTTGTTGCCTCTAAAGGGAAATTTTAGCTATTAAGCCATTTTGCAATGTGCTACTAAATCATTTAGCTTTCAGCTAAAGTTAAGGATAAGACACTACAAGCATTTATTTTAATTTAATTCATTTATCTAATAAAAGTTATAAAATGTTGGTGAAAAAACAAACAAAAAGAGGTAAGGAAGTCGTTTTAGAAAGGAAGTTATCCTGTCATGAGCTGCAGCTTAACTCAAGTCAACATAGAACATAAAGGCGTCTTGTTGGTTGCCTGGTTTCAAACCTGAAAGCAGCAAACAGCACATTCTAATCAAATGATCTAATGTCAACGTCCAGACACTCAAAACTTTAAAAAAAACAATGTTTCCAGGTGTCTTGGGAAAAACAATGTGAACACAGCCCTGCAAATTGCCTACATTTCACCGACACGCATCAACACGTTTCAAAATGGACATTGTGTCATATCTGTGTGTGTTGCACTACACGTTCTGTGCTCCTCAACGTTCAGACTTATGCTGATGGATTCATCCTCCCTGTACCTCCTCTGATCAATAAATACGCTGCATTTCTATTTGGTTTATTTCTCTTGAGGCAACTTTTTTCCTTCTGCTAATGGATCCCACACAGTGAGATTGACTGGACATCAAAGGTCCATCGAAGGTTCTTTGAAATTAAGCCATTAATGAAACAGCCAGCTTCCCACGTGTTTGTAACACACTGGGACAGTAAATAAGTAGACTACAAAAAAAAAAAACCTCTGATCATTTGTGTAAATTGCCTTATTTATCCAAGAAGTAAACTTCTCAATCCCTTCTAGGCGTTTCCAAATCCATTTTACATGCGTGGGGGTTGAAGTCACGTGAAACCTGCAACAAGTATTCCATCAGAGGACAGTTGCAAAAGCATAATCCTGCCAGATTACAGTTGATGCAGGAATTGAATCGACAAAAACTGAATTGATAGAAGTTCAAAGGCAGCTTGGACACACCTAAGCAGGAAAGACGACTTTGCAAAAGGCTAAAGGTGTGTAAACGGATCAGTCAGAGAGTCAGTCTCCCCTAAATCAGAAACAACTGCTATTATGAGAAAACTTTATAGTCTGCTTTTTCTGAACAGCACATCTCCTTCAGGCCATCAGAGAAAAGGGATACTTCATAAACTAAAACACCAACATGAATATCGTCATTGCACTTCATCTTGAGGCATTCAGAAAACGATCTAATCCAGAGCCTTACAATGACAGACCCACAATGGCTCAGTTTCTGTCTCAAGGACACATCTAAAGAACTCAGCTGATGCTGAAGACGCTCCTAGAAGAGTTTCATTGGGTTTGTGTTTCTGTTTCAAAGGCGAAAGTTGAGATGACACCTTAAGAGTGTTTAAATCTCCACGTTTCACAAAGACGCTTGATCAATCTGACGCCTAACCAACACGCAACAGACTGAAACTGCTGGGGGCTCTAAACAGCATTCCACCAGTCCCCATCGAGGTGAAATCCAAACATTAATGAAAGCTAAAGGGGGTATCTAGGCCTGAGCTATAATCTGATTTGGGGTTGGGCCTTTTTAAGTCAAGTCAAGCCTCTTCTGTATGGAAAACAGCCCTGTCAGGACCTGTGTGGAGGGCCCTCTCTTTGTGTCACTGTCATTTAGCATCGGCACTGGCCTGTCAAATAGAATGCCACCCTTACGCTGGCTGCTAGCCCCCCTTGTGAGACAGGATGCTGAACAAAGGCCCCCGGATGATAGATGATGTTATACAACAGCCACTGTTTTTGTCAGTGAATGAGCGTGAGGTGGGGGTCTAGGCCTGACATCCACTGATGGATACGATTCTGAAAGCGCGTCAATGGAAGGCATCGCAGTCGGCACTGCAGATGACAAAAGTGAAACTGAGAAGACCGGCAAACACTTCCAGCCCCAGCTGGGCTTAAAATCATTACATTTTTTTAATAGATAGAGATTTTTGAATATTTTCGGAACCTTTGCTGTTCTGGCTTAGGCAAAGAAAGAGAGGAGCGGAAAATAACTGTTGAATGGAAGTGAAGAAAAAAGGTTCCCAACACCTGTTCACATCTGGTTTTGGCCGTACTGGCGAAGGAGAATGTACAGCTTTCAGTGGCAGATCAAACAGCTCTGCAGCAGCAGCAACAGGTATTTATTAGCTGTAGGCCTGATTAGCAGTGATGAAAGCAGGAAATGCAGGGGGAGTATTGAATGTGTGCCGCACAAGCGTGAGCCTGTGATCAAAAGCTTAGCTGAGGTCGCAGCTTGAATAATGCTTGGATGCCGTGGACCTTGTGATTCAGCGCTCTGCAGCGAAGTCCCTGATAACATATGTCAGCTGTCAAGTGCAACATTCAGTAGCAGCAGCTACTTGGAGGGAAACAAATATGATTGCAGTGACGGGCTTCAGCACTTTTACAATAAGTTGCAATGAATCGTAATCACAAGCAATGTAGGTCATAGGGATATCAACACATTATCGGAATCTGCAAATGGCTGCCTACAGAGGTAGGCCTTTAGCCAATACAAACATTTCTGCATGTAACTCACTGATATAGTTCTATTTTAGCTACACAGCTGAAATGAATCCCTGCAGGTTAGCCACGCGTGGTCATTTCACATTTCAGACACAGAAAACCACTTTGCTAGTTTCGCTTTGGCACCACTGATAGGTGGCAGCGTTTATATACTTTCTTAAAGGATTAGTTACGATAAAGTTGGATAAACTTGCTGAATAAACCCTCGTCCGCCGCGAAACAGTGCCACGGAGGAGAGAAGCATTTTTTAATGTGGGTGTGCTGTGAAGCACAGAAGTTTCCACGTAAATATAAATACTGACGTTCTGTTTTCGCAGAACTTTTTTAAAGCTTTAAAACTCATGTTGTTATGCGTTTTCCGAGTGCTGGCAGCTACGAGCTAACGTGGATGACCGGCAACTTTTGATGACATCATCGAGGGGGAGGAACGTCCGAATTAGAAGACACTGTTTTTCTAAATCGTTCTGTTTGGAGGGCTGAATGCAAGGGTAAGGAAGTGCCGCAGGGGTAGGGGAAGAATTCAGATTCGCCCCATAAGGGTAATACCCCTTGTGCTATCTTGTGGGGTCAAGATGACCCCCACCCTTACATTGATGTGTTATCCCTACCATGACAAAGGTGGAAAACGGTGAAGAGGATTTCATGTAATCCATGGAGAAGATCACATATCATTGAAGAAAAAAAGGTGCCTCCAAGGCATGTTAATGTTGGGAGTGGGGTCATCTTGATCCCACAAGATAGCAGAAGGGATACAGGACGTGTACTGCAGGAAGTTTTATGCAGCCAACTCAAAGAAAACCCAATGTGGGGAAAAACTAAAGTAAAGTCGTACCAACCGATTTTAAAGAAAGATTACCTTTAAACCAAACTAGCAATAAGAGAGTGAATCCATGTGAAACTGGAAAAAACTGTCAAAGCTTTTGAGGCTTCAGTGTGACTAACAAATACAGGACGAGGACATCTTCTGAACTAAAACACCAACATCGTCTTTTAACCCAATTTTGGTAACTACAATTTAATAAAGAATGCATAGTTATTACAGTCTAGTTTTTTTCTTTTTACTCATTCTTAGTTCATAATTAAGATATTTAAAGTATTTCAGCAACCGTTTTTTAAGAAAACACTTTGAACTTTCACTAGCACAGTTAAGACTCAGAAATGTTTAGAAAAAAGCCCCTCATATCCAAATACGCTCAAAAATGTTTAAGCCATAAATAGCAAAAACATGAAATCAATCTTATTTCGCACAAAATTGTTTATTCAGGTAAAAAAGAAAAACAAATCTCCTGCAGCTCTGAAACTGATGCTGTTTGGAAGAATTCAGAAACACCTTGAATCTAATGTAAAAAAATCTGAAGAAAGAATAGATTCTGCTATCAATGAGTGGTTGATTGACAACCAAAAAGTTCCTTATTTGCAAACTTAAACATCAAAAATTCAACATCAGTAGAAGAAAAGAGAATGTAGTTTAAATGATGAGAAGGCATCTCGCTCGCTCATGAAAACCAGTTTAAATTTACAAAAGCAGGCAGGCTTTGGCACTCCTGAAATATGTCCCAAGCCCCCGCTGCTGCTCTGAAACCCCCCCCATAACACCTCTTCAGCTCTGTCCACGGCAAGCCACGCCCTTCACTGCCAGCCCCGCACTTCATTTCCTTGTGCTGTGCGCTAAAATAGTGTGTCTCTCTGCAAGCTCCTGCCCCCACAGGGTCTCAGTGTGAGTCATGGCCACTGGCTGGACTGATGCACAATGACAGACCAGGCCTTGGGCAGACAGAACAAATGCCATCATGCTACACTCAGCTCACAGCACAGCAGCCAAGTGAGGAAAAAAAACTGCCATTAGCTATTTAAACAGGCAGCTGTGTCTTTGGAAGCTGGCATTTCATATAACATCCTAACATTTTCTCTCTGTTCAGGGTCACGGAGGGGGAGGAGCTTCCTCCAGCTTTGTCACCAACCTGTGCAGGTTAAACACTACGCAAATACAGGACTGAAGCAACATGAGAACATCACAAAGCCAATGTTGATCTTCTGTACATCCACACAGGCTTTAAAAGCATATTTTCAAATTAGCTAAACACGCACACCCTTACTTGTTTGATCCTTGTCATTTTTTTCTTTTTCTTTTTTAAGATAAGCTCTTTTGCCTTCTGGTTGCAACAGCAGACAAAAGCAGAAGGCTGCCAAAAGCTGATACAAAAGGAAATCCTCACTGGCATTCTGATGTGCAGCTTTTCTCAAACACAGTCGGTTACAAGCGGCACCGCCGCAGACACAATGCAAGAACCGCAGATGAGCAAAGGAGGAGGAAGGCGGGAAAAGAAATTCAGTTCTTGTCGATTCCTAAACAATCGCAGACAGATTAGGCGAAGTCCTGAAAGAACAAATGCATTAAAACTCGTGCAGTATCTGGGATTACTCTATGGGCTGGAGCAAGATCTCGCTTCTGTCATTGTTATTATTTTTTTTTTTTTTAGCAACTCAGAGACATTGAGCAGAATTCACAAACTGAGCAAAGCTATTTGCAGTGTGTCATCGACAATTTACAGTTTCCTATCCTAAATAAAACCTCAACATCCTTTGTTTATTCCACTTCCTGCCCGTTCGGCAGCACCTGCACATAAACATGACATTTAGTCGGCAGTGAATCCATTTGGATCCAGAATAGATCGGCCTGGTGTCAAAAGCAGGGGTTGACAAAGCAAAGCGGGAGCAAAAAAAAAAAAAAGAAAAACCCGAAAATGCAAAGAAGTAGCGTGAGAGTTACACACCTGACGGGCCTCTCTGTGAGTGTGGTCAACCCCGTGGCCCGCTAGCTTTGCTTTCCCTGGCAGCATCTGGCCCAATGAAGCCCAGGCTGCCTTCGTTAAAGCAGCGCTAAAGAAAGCAGCTGCAGCCTCCAAGTTGCAGAAAGGGAGAACGTACATTCTGTGTGATTAAGACGCTGTAAACAGAGCGGCAAAAAGATGAAACTGTCTACAGTCACCTTTGCTTAAGTAGCCCCCCCCCCCCACCCCTTTGGTCCGCCCTTACTGGCTGAGGGGCTGCTGTTTGCCCCTCACTCCCCCCCTTCTGGCACTGCCAGCTTGGTCAGAGCTGCATGTGACAAATTCATAAAAACAACCACTATGTTTCTAAATGGCACCTTTTTTCTGTTAGTTTTATCTTCATAGCAACCATCTGACTTTGTGGTCGCCTGGGAGTAACAAAAAGGTCGAAGGAATTTTTAGAGGAATCTGCAAAAGTACATTTAGAATTTCCTTGGCGACCGGGGCTTTCTGTAAACCACAGCCGCATTCCTAATATGCTCATGTCGTACATCATTTCGTTTTGTTTATCTTAATATCCATGCATTGCATTTTCACAGTTTTCTGATATAAAAAAACTCGCCACGCAAACACCATTCCAGATCTATAAACTTTGAAACCAACATTTTTTTCCCCCTAAGTAGCTTCCCAATGATGGTCATACATCGAAATCGATCTACGGCCAAGGTCAAAGGTCAACAAAACTTCTATTGTAGTTGTAGACTTAACCTCGTCACATGTGAAATTTTGTGGATATCGCTCAAACAAAAGTTTTATTTCCCATTCATATTTTTTGACGGTTCCTACCGCTGTGATTTCATCATGTGGGGGGAGGAAGGTTTCTATATTCGAAATTCATTTTCACCAGGTACGCGCATGTTAAAAAAATGTGCCTAGATGTAACCGGTTAGGTCTGTAGCCTGTAAATAAGACATTAACCTCTAACTCTGTGATTACCAAGATAAAGGATTTTCTTCGTTTTGCCACAGCAGCTCTGAAGCATGAGGGACGGGCGGGGGCGGAGAGGCAAAGAGTAATAAAGCGTGTCACTTCCTTTCCAGGGATACAAATATTAAATCTTTCCATTTTTCAAAAGGACTCAGTTTTCATCTCCCACCAGCTTTTGACGGACTTGAGCGGATAAAGCTAAAAAAATAAAACAATTCTGCCAGGCAAATCAATCAATTAGTTTTAAGTAGCGCGATAAGTCGCTGTCTCATTACGTGCAGCAGAGCTGTGCACTGATGCTGCACCGTGCACTTACTCGTGCAGACAATGAGGTCAGCACGTGACCCCTCCCGGCACTGCGCGGGCACAAACACATCCCTTCTGCAGAGCTGTGGGCAAACCACTGAGGACCATCTGAATCCTGAACACGCCGCCGTCCTGACACATCGCGTTGGAAACACAGAGTGCAGAACGCTACTAAAAATACTCTAAAACACATGCAGGATGCACAAGGGAGTACAGCATTACCTCACCCGCGTGTTTGAGGCAGATTTGCATGAAAGAAAAAGCCTGCACACTCTCCATTGTGATGCATGAGCTGAGGTCATGCCGCCTGAGCTCATTCTCTCCCTTTGACATATTCATTTCCTCCAATATTTAAAACACATAATAGAAAGAGGAAGCGTAAACAGCTTTTACTAATAAATCACAAAGTGTTTCTCCGTGCAGAAAGGTTACACGTTTCAAATGAGATTCCTTTGATTCATCTTGGAGGGATTTTTTTTTCCTCTGATTTATAAGCCCATCCACTGGCTGTTGAGTTTTGAGGTCTTGTTGATTCATATTAGGCTGATGGAGCCTGACAGTCTCTATAAATATTAATCGTATATCTAGGGTTCAAGCCAGGGTACGGAATAATCGAAAAGACATTTCTAGCCAAGAATATTAATTGACTAAATCTGATGAATCTCTAAATGAACTAATACAGAAAGTCTCTTCAGCTGTCTGCAATTCCTGGAAAAAAGAAGGACAGATAATGATTTTAATGTCAAACTTCTAAGATTTGTGCCTAAGAATGCGTAATATCTATGATTTTCTTTTAATCAGCTTTTATTTGAAATAATGACTTTGCAGGGAAACAAAAATTAGAAGCAAATTAGTGAAGGTCCACAAAGACGGACGAACAGTCAGCAGTTGTGCAGATCAAGAAAAGAAAAAAAAGAGAACTGGCATCATCATGGACCTGTAATGCCTGTAATCCTCTCATTATTTATAACGTGTACTTTCACATCAACTGCATGAAATTCAAAAACTGTATATATAATGAGCCAAACAAATGAGCCTAAACATGCAACACAAAGGGCTTATTCATGGCTGGGAGATCCTGCCACCCATCCTTGAAATGCCTTCATTTCTGAATATAACAGCCTTTAATGGCAGTTGGTTCTCTTTAAAAAAAATGTTAATAGATTTGCAGAAAGAAAACTTTGTGGAAATGGAAGAAGTGAACTTGAATGATGAGTAACCCTTAAACTACCAGCAGTCAAGGCTGTTGTTGGAGAAAGATTCTAGAGGTCGTCTAAGCAGATGAAAGGACTGAAAGGATATTTTAATGGAGAAACTGGACCCTGAATGAAAAAAATATACAAGGGCACAAAAATGAATCCTTGTCCAACAATTCTCCTCTCCAAGTTAGGTTTGGTATGCAACACTCTTGACAGGAGGGCAAAGTAAACAGGACCAAACCATCTGATAACTTAACTGCTTGTTTGGAAGCAAAAAAATTAAAGCAAAAATAATTTAAAAAAAAAATGCTTTTAGTCCAGATTTTGCCCTTGATCGACTTGGATTACATATGTTCTACCAGTCAGATGAATGAAGGTAAGAAAAAAAAATGTTTTACTCCAAATGGCTCTTTTCTCAAAATCAACCAAACACCATGTAGCTGATTCTTTTCTTTGTACTTTAGATCATTTTTAAAGTGAAATTTGTCAGGAACTTGTGGTGAAGAACCCAAAATGTCAGAGACCAAACTTAGACATTTAATGGATCAACTTAAACAGAAAAAGCCATGAACTAAGCACCGACAGGTGTGACAAAGCAGATGATCTAACCAGACTGAACTGAAAACCAGACACTTAAACACGCTGAGGATGATGAACCTAATTGAAGACAGCTATGGTTGATTAGTAACTTGAACCGGGTGTGACAGTGACGGGTGGGAAATTCACCAAATATGACAGAAACCAAGAAAACTAGTGAAATCAAACAAAGTCATCAAACAGAATGGCAAAATCCTCCCACTATTTACTTTTTAACTTTTGCCACAAAGGAACACATTGATAGATTTTCTTAATCAAAGTAGTGGAGCAGCCAACTGAGGATTACCTACACAAAAGACCCTTAAATCATACTGTCAAACAAACGACCCTGCATGGAAATAATTCCTAATCCACTGTTATCCGTTTTGCTATTTCACTTAAAACGCCACTGCTAGGGTTCAGTTACTTAGACCCTCCCTTCCACTGTGAAAATCCTCGCAGCTTGTTGGAACCAAGTGGTTTGCATCACTTTGGTTGGTGTTCTGCTGATTGTAACTGATAACGTCAAGTTGTGTTCCAGCTAATCCCAAATCATGTCAGGGAATTGCTTTTTTTGGGGGTTAATCTAATCAAAAGTGTTGCCAAAATAGTATTTGAAGAGAATATTCTCAGATGGTAACACTTGTGTGTTTGATGGTTTTTAGCTCAAAGTGCAAAATGCAAATTTATTTTGCACAAATACAGATCCCCACAACATGAAGCGTTAGTGCTATCTGGAAACGCCTTTGTGCCTGCAGCAAAGTGGGATTTGGTGTTTTGCTCAAAGACATATTTCAGAACGGGTGATCATCCCACCAACCTTCCAGTTCAAGTACGATGACCGGCGGCTGCCCCATAAGCAGTTACTGGATGTCAAGATTCCCTTGACACTTATTCGCCAATGATCAATTTCCAATCCTCCATTTCTGGCCTGCCCTCACACATCAACATCAATCTGACAAAGTAAATACAGTGAGTGGCTTAATGCATTTTTCTCTTCGGGGATTGTGGAAAGCGAAATGGCATCAGGGGGTAAATAAATAAATATTCAGAGGAGTGGTGGAAGGTATGGCATTGTGCTGAATATTCAATCACCTTTCTTCTTCCCGCTGTTCCTTAAACGGATTTGCATTTTTCCTGCAGACTTTTGAGCAGCCTTACTTGCAGAAGAAGATGAAAAGCTTAAAATTAAAAATTAAATTCGTATTTATTGGATTAGTTAGAACATGGCAATATTATTATATTTTTGGATCAAACTATCTATTTCAACAATGTTTAAATATAATTTAAACATTTTTAAGGAAATAAAACCCAATATTTCTAAAACTGTTCATATTTTGGTCATAAAGATAACGGATGCTAACAACTTTAATTCAGCTGCAGGTTTGTATCCAGACAGTTTTAAAATTGTGTCTAAACGATTTAAAACTCTGATATTGCTTTGACTGTAAATTCATTTTACAAGCTCAAATGCTGCCAAACTGTTCTGGTTTAACCAGTGTTCCTCTGTCTCATCTTGCTGTTTTACAAGCTTTGAGCTTTTCCACTGGAGAAGGAAGGCTCCCATCTGCTCTGGCTACAACCATGAACGCTCACAGGTGGCAGTCCAGCAGCTCTAACAGATACGCATGTATGAAAAAAATCATTCTAAAAGGTTTCATCCACCACTGTTGATGGAGAAAATGATATATAACAAGCAAATTTGCATGCCTTCAATTGCTCAACAAGTTCTTATGTCAGGTCTACACATTGACAGACAAATGGTGACACAGATGAAGCAGACATTGATCAATATAATCTTTATTTTAAGTTTAGTCTAGTGATGCACGATAACGAGTTTTTATGACCGATACAATAACTGATGATTTCCTGCTTCTTATATCCGATAATCAAATGATAGATTTTATGTTTTAAATACCTGAGTGCTGGTATCTATCTATCTATCTATCTATCTATCTATCTATCTATCTATCTATCTATCTATCTATCTATCTATCTATCTATCTATCTATCTATCTATCTATCTATCTATCTATCTATCTATCTATCTATCTATCTATCTATCTATCTATCTATCTATCTATCTATCTATCTATCTATCTATCTATCTATCTATCTATCTAAGTACTGTATATATATACACACGCTTTTTTTTGCTTTTCTATGCATCTATGAATAGTAAAACCTAGCAACAAATGTCAAAACATCTATTTATTAAGACATAGCAATGAAACAAGTACATTTTGCCTCTAAATGTGATGCGTGAAACAATAACATAAAAAAAAATACTTTACCTTTCCAATAAAAAGCAAAAATGATTGCTTTGTCTGCGACTGAAGTGCAAATAACTTGTTATTAAGTCTTTTACTGAATTTCTCCGGATTACTGCTAATGTTAGCACTGGTGTACCAATACGAAGCCCATCGAGACGACTGTTGTTGTGAATTTGGGCCATACAAATTGAATTGAATTGAATTGAATTGAATTGGTGGTAGCTGCGTAGTCAGGCTTTAAACACAGCAACTCTGTCAAGTCATGTGACCTGACAGAGTTGCTATGTTAAAGCTTGCGTATGTGTGTGTGTACCTGGCATGCGCACAATAGAGGAGAAGCATTAAAGAAAATAAACTAAATGAGGGCTAATAAACACAACTAATTTAGCGCAAACATTTCTCGCCACACTTAAAAAAATGCTTGTGAGTGGCAAGTGTTAATTTCAGACCCAGCATTTACTGATTATTACCGCCGACGTACTAAATGAAGTTTTTGTTGGTCATCACAGGCTGCAACATTTTTGCCTGATGCCAGCTACTTTTGAGGCTCCTGGGTCAAATTATTTCATCAGCCTAAAAAATTCCCAGTATAGCTTAAAATCCTCTGGAATAATGTTAAAACTAGTGTCTCAAGTCCTATGTCACCAACACTGAATTGTTTGTAGATAGTAGTAGTCAGGCTGGAGGTCCAGTTGGTCAAACCCAATCATTTGAGACACTCCACAAATGGGTTCATTGATTAGTTTATTATGTACCTGTAGTCTAGTCTTCAGTGCATAGTGGCTCTTTAGAAAAACAGGTCTAAGATGTGTTGCTCCTCACTTCCTTGAGAGCAGACATAAACAAAGACAGCACTCTCTCTTGAACAAATATTAGGCATATAAAAAGACTGGCTGTAGTTAAAGTTCATGAACAGTAACAGCGTGTTAGAGTAGGACAACCCTAGATAAAGACCGTCCACAGCCCGTAAACACAGCAGTGCGTATGATGTACGGCAGCTGCAGGGACACTCGAACAACCTTCAACCCGTCTTTGAGGTGAAAATGTTGGCACTACTGACTGGATGAAACCGAAGTTGGTCAATCTTTCACAGCATAACATCACACGATTTGATTAATCTCTCCAAGCACATAATCTGGTGTGCTGTTCAGAGATCACACCCGTTCTCATCCCGCCTCTGCACAGCAGATGCCGGATAAGCTGTGATAGGACCAAGGGCACCGTTGCAGATACAGCACAACCAGCACTCAATGTCACGCTCTTGACTGAAGAGCCGGCTGATGGACGGGTCTCTCCATGTTTTCAGACTGTTGGGAAGAACAGGGTCCAATTACAGGCACTTGGCTGCATTGTCTTGTTAGCTTCAGCTGTGGGTGTACACTCGGCCAGCTCAAAGATCAAGAACTCAGTGGAGTTTAAACTGACAGAACTACCTTTCTGCTGTCACGGGCTCCTGTATTACTCCATCACAGGTTGGCGAGGAGGGAAAAAAAAGGCTGTCTAAGACGTTTATGCAGATGTTGACAGCATCAACGTCAGCGCTCTCTGACAAGCTGACTTGTTAAACAGCCTGAAACACCCTTTAAACACAGAGTAGCAGAAGTTGCTGGGAGAGGTGCATGTCGTCATGTAAGTTCATTTCTGCATAAATTCAATCTAGATATTTGCCTTGATATGGGACATGACTAAACTCCCCCTCTCAACACAACAAGACAGTAAAAGAAAAATTTGATGATTACTTCCTGGACTCTTCATTTCCAAAGGTCAAAGCCCTTTCCCGTGCACAATAGACGATGGTTTCCTTTTTGGCTTTAAGCTTAGATCATGTTTTGTTTATCAACCGTTGGTATTTTTGTACAATCAGAAGCTCTAACTAAAAATTCCTGGCCCCTGACTCTTCTCTTACCCCCAGACTTCACAGAAACTTTACCCCATAGCACCAAAACCTTTGAAGTTATAGTTATCCCCACATCTATATTTCTGAGACGATGTAGAAACTAGAATTGTTTTGAATTCATATTAGGTTCCATTTTGGTTATTCTGTCAAAACCTTGAGGTATGAAGTATGAAACTGGGAGAAAAACATGCAGGAATGTTGTCCAAATCAACAGTGATGGTATAACAATAATATTTGAACATTAGAATAGTCAATGTTTTTCTGCCCTTCATGGAGAGATCATATGTTAGGTTGAACTTCAACCAAATTGGGGGGGGGCTAACATCTTGTTGAATCATCTGATCTAGAAAACATCTTATTCCGAGCAATGTACCTAATGAAACCACTTTTCCTTTTACTTTAGATATTTATTTTTTGGCAGGAGTTTTACTTGGGATAGTGAATAGTTTTGTTTCAGGTGACCTTGCTTGATTTGGAGAAACTAGAACATTTTTGGATTTATAGCCTAAATAATAAAATGTGTTATTTGAGTCTTATTTGAAGATGATTGTGGTTTATAAATGAGGATGGTTGGACTGTTGGCACCTAAAATATGATATATTGGGGGGGTACACATACTTTACAGACATAAAACACGGACATAATATTTGCAATCACTAGAACTATAGACCTTCTATATTTTTTTCTTGTTCTAAGAAATGCATTTTTCCAGTGTGACTGATGAAACAGATTACCAGTAAAAGCTGCCATGCTCAGGACAAAAGGGGGCATAACTGCGGCTCAGCGACAGAGGCAGGACATCGGCTCTGTTGATCCAAACTCCACCTGATTACTAATGAGGTATTGACCTATAAATGGCACTACAGAAATGACAGCTCCCAATATTGACCTTTAGCTGAGGAGTAAATATAAAGTGTCTCCCAAAGCTCAGCGTGGTTATGTGCCAACAAGTCAATACCCTGACTCCATTAGAGATGTTTGAGTAAAACATTAGCCGAATTAAAACACTCGCATTTGCTCAAATGATCATGTGAAGCAGGGAATGGAATGTTTCTGAATGCTAAAACAAGTCGAACTGCGGGGCCTGATGGAAATGTCCCCGGCAGATTGACTGAGATGTGCAGTCCGAGGCTCCGAAATTCGTCTGAGTGTTAATTGGAAACATAGCACAACTCCTTCCTCACTCAGGCGTGTCATTGGAAAGGAAATAAGCAGGAGCTGCAAAACACACAAAGGCACTGAAAAGGATAAAAAGGCAGCCCGTGTAGTAAGGCTGGAGCAGGCACATGATGCTAAGCATACATCTGACTGACGCAACACTGGAATGTTTACACAAACAAATAGCCTTTTGTTTCAAAAAGGCCTTCACAGCAAAAAGGCGATGTAAAATCCGTAGCATTAAAGACTGCGTCGATGAAAAATGTTTTTTTTTCTGAGAGAGGACATGTATTAAGAAAATCAGGCTCAAAAAGTATTTATGAATATTTATTTATTTAAATAGATGTAAATCAGGAGCAGATAAAAAATGTGTTTTGTGATGTAGGAAACAAGCTCCCTGCTCTGCTCCATTCCGATGCACTCACTTGTAGACGACTAGATCGACGTTCGTCTTTGTTTTCCTCGTCTGAGCTGGCATGTGGCTCAGAACTGTCCTGTCCAATATTGCTCTCCATTTTTGTCGCACCGCTAACGTTACGTTGGGGTAGTGGAAGAGCATGTAAACTGATGGTGACAGGAATGGGTTGCTCCGGCCCAACAGTCTCTCCCACAACTCAGAGGTGAATTCCTAATGAACTGCTGCCGCTCTGGAGAAAGTATGTTCCAGAAAGAGACACAGGCTTTTTAAATGTTGGCTAAAAATGGCTTACCATATTCCTCGGAGTATAAGTCGTTTTTTTTTTTTTTTTTTGCAGTTTGCCCGGGGGATGTAAATGGTACATGGCGTATACTTGTATAGCGCTTTTCTAATTTCCTCGAAAGCCCAAAGTGTGTGTGTAATTGATTGTTTTCACGCTTTAGGCTAAATTGCAAAACTAAGGTGCTCTGCAAGTCAGAAGGTGTGAAAAACTAATAGCTGTGGAAAGACGGTTAACAGAGTTTCATTTCTGCTCAAAAGAAATCGACTGAATGTTGATGCATTGCAGAGGTTCATTGCTGCACCGTCAATAACAGCGTTTTAGAGCGCCTACGAGCGTCCAGCACCCTACCCCCACCCCCTGACCTCCATTCCCCTGTTGGTCAGACTACAGCAAATCCGTAAAGCTCCCCAGCATCTCCATGGCGACAGGCCTCAGTCGAGCAGATGGCCTCAGTGCGGCGGGCGGCAATTACAGAGGGAGCGACGAGCAGAGGGGGGGGGGGGGGGGGGAAGAAAAAAAAAGTGGGTCAGGATCGGGGCGGGGGGGGAGAGCGGAGTCGACAACTCCAAGCGCCCTCTGCCTCAAGCTCAGCCATGCGCACACACACATGTGTGTTTATGCATCAGTGCGCCACTTCCCGGGCCTTCCCAGCAAAAACAAACACACCCCGCGCGCGCCCCCCCGCCAGTCATGAAGGATCAGCGGGGGGAGAATGATAAGCGGGGTAAGGGAGACCCGGAAGTGGAAGGAACAAGAAACAAAGCTGGAAAAACTTTAGGGTTTAACCTACAAATTTCAAACCAGAGCCATCTTTTTGTTTTTTTTAGATATATATATAATTTCAACAAAAATAAATTTATGAAAAATGAAAGTCTGTTCTGCCATGAGGTGAGACACGGTCCTCCATCCCATCTCAGCCAGGACCCACTGGGCGTAGAGGATCTAATTGAACTTCATTACTCAAATTAAAGTCAGCCTCAATTAAATTAGTCTAACAGACAATGTGATCTTTAGCACACAGAGCTTTTAAATCAATTTGCCTTTTTCGTCACATGTTGTCGGATCTTTACAGTTTTTAACGCGAGCGGCGTGTTTGACGTTGGCCTTAATGGAGTCGGTGTGATGGGGAGATTTGTTGGCTTTCGACACCGAAGGGAAAAAAAAAGGCCTAATGAGCTGGAAAAAATTTTAATGAACTTTTATTTGCACAAGTCTTTTCCTTCCAGGGAGCAAGTTCTAGTCAGAACTGAAGCCAAGAACACTATTTCAGGACAAAGCAGAATCCCCCTTGGCGTGTAGCTTTATGCTGGAGCGGCGTGCTGACTCTCAACTCCTGCAGGGTCTGCATGTAAATCTCGACTCTGTCGTTCTTCTTTTCCTTTTCGAATTTGTTATTCCCCCACAGAACTTAAGAGGGAAGGTACTATCTTTAAATCCATTCAGCAAAACAGTTTGAAAATCTGCAGCCTGAGGGCTATGAGTCTGCAGGCTGTGAGATGAAGAAATGGGGGGGTTGAGAAGTCTCTCTGCTGTATTAAAGGACATCTGTATCAACTTTCCAAGACATTTGTTTCTCTTTAGCTTCCATTTCTTTTTACTTTCCATTTTATAATGCTAACAAAGGGAGAACAGAACGCTGGGAACGATTACAGGTCCCTGCATCCATATCGCATAAATATTTACTGGAGCTCGATGGGATGCGAGCAGAAAACGAAGTGAGGAGAAGAAATGCGACTGGAGTGAGGATAAGCAAAGACACGGTTCACTCTGTGCGGCCAAGAGCTACCGCGGTATGGGGTCACTGAGTGGGTGTTCCTGCAACCACTTGTATCTGCATAACTTATCGCCGCACAAAATGTTGGAGCTCATATGGTCAACACGTGTCCCCCCCGCCCAACCTTCTGCCGCTCTGGCCCGACGTGATATTTGGCATCTTAGGAAGGACAAAACGGCCCTTCCTGATCGCTTTACCGGTAACAAAGCCCCCCATCCGAATTCCTGACTGGTTAGTTCCACTCGCAGCGCCAGAGCCAAGACAGACGTGTGCTGGCAGAGGGAAAGCTCCCATGTGGAAACCCCTGGCAGAAGTCGTTCAGCTGGAAGACGGAACGTGAGGAAGAAGAGAGGGAAAATGGGGGACAGGGCAGGCATTTCACATGCAGAGCTAGTCTGCATAGGAAATATTTACCTCCGAGGGAAAATAACACAAAAAAAATAACCCAGATAAAATGTCAATGCCAACTGGTAATATGAATGAGGTCAGCTGTGACCCAAATCTATCTAGCTTTTCTTTTTTACTTCTGAACCATGCCAGCCTTTTCTCTGCCTTAAAACCACCACTTTGCATGTAATGCATTAAACATTAACCTGGAAAGAAGAACAGTAAATGTCTTCTTTTTTCCCTTTTATAACTACAACATGGGAGATGAGCATCTGTTAGGCTGACTTTTTATCTTGTGAAAACTAACCTGACGTGGAAAAACACAAATACCGCTAGTTTAAAAAAGACGTGGTTTTAAATAAAGTTCTTTCATTAAAAACATTTTTTTTAAATACAAGCATTCCATCACTGACCCTTGTTTCCCCATTTGTAACGATAGGATTTAGGCCCTATGGTTGCAAACGACAGCTGAAAACCACCATATTTTATGTGTAGAGCTAGAAAAAGTATACAAATACTCGGATAACCGCATCCTCTTCAAAAAAAAACAGATACAGATATTTGTGAGTTTTGAGATCACTGATTTGCAATCTTTAGATACATATTAGTAAGTATAGTACAGTTTAGGCTACATAATTGAATTGGTTAGTTCAAAAGGGGCCCAAGTCCAAGAGGTTTGTTTTTCCAGGAAATGATTTTAATTGCATATCTTAAAGGGAGGCTACACCAACTGATTAATACTTTACACAGATTTAGCACCAGTTCATAGCTTACAAATGCTATAATATGAAGCACCTCACTTTTATCATTTCGGAGGACTAGCAAACTAAAGTCTCTGGACTTGGGCCCTTCTTGAATTAAACAGGGGCGCTGCCATGATTGGTTAACTAGTGCTCCCATCTATGGGATAAAGCTAAACCCATGCAAGAGAGGCCCAAGTCCAGGAATTTTGCACGTAATGCATTTTAAATGTCAAGCATAGTCAATACATTACAACGGACTTGGGACTTTTTTGCACATAATCACGTAGCTTTTCCCTTGAAGACTATAGAACATATAATATCTCGATTTTGAAAAACTGTAGACTTGGGCCCCTTTTGAACTAACCGATTCAATTATCGCTCTAAAATGGCATAACAATGGATTTCATAAATAAAAAAAACATATAGTCAACATTTTGATTGAATGTAATGATATAATAACAAGTTCTTATTGAATAATTAGAAAGAATTGTGGTTTTATCTGACTCGATCTTGTATCATGAATCGAATCTGATCGCCACCAAAGTAACGATCCACAGTAATAATGTTGTCAACATGATAGCAAAAGGGGCGTGGCAAATGTTAGCATTAGTTACTAAGGAACTCTGATTTTAACGCAGATTTTGGTAGACGTACTTATACACCTAAAAAAACTAACAAAAAACTGTTAGACTGATGGACACAGAGGGCAATAGCTGATTTTCTTTTTAAGCAGATAAATAAATAGGATTGCAGGCAAAATGCACACTTTTAAAAGAATAGTTAAAAACTTTGCTCCTTAATGCCTGTTGCTATAAATATGCAACAAACCAATTCAGATCCAAAATTACCTAAATTTAACATCTACTTAAAAGCAAAAACACGAGGGATTTCTTTTTCATAGCTGAAAATAAACTATAGAAAGAAATAAGATGTTCATAAAAATCTGCCTACGAGCACAAAACCAGATAATTATATGACAACTGTAAAATTCAAATTTCACTTTGTTTATTGAGCACCTCAAAGTCCCTTCTATACTGTAGGCTTTATCCCTTTTATGACGAAGCTTTAGTTTCTAGTGTTGACTTTCTTTCTACTATCGTAACTCGTTTACACAATCATCGTAATTCCAACTGATGTGGAGATATGCGCTGATAAGGAACACTTGATGAAGTGTTTACGTAATTAACACAAATTAGCTAATTTTTGTCATGGAGAAAAGCGACTTTTCACCGACATGCAACACTTTACGTTAGCAATGTTGGTGCAAAGCCGATAGGAGAAGCGGCTTTTCTCCACATCCGAAACTGCTGTTTTCCGTTGATCATGTAAATGAAGAGTTTCAGAACGTCAACGTGTCTTATTTAGGAGTCGCTGGCAACATCTCTGGCGTTAAAGGGTAAATAAGTATATAATCCCCCATACTTGCACATTAAACAAACAGAAACAGTTCATTACATGGGAAAATGGGAAACAGTGTTGAACAGCAATAGAATGAATGCACTGGGCGGAAATGGAAAGGAAAGGAATGACTTCAATCCAATGTCAGGATTAGGCAGGACAAGAAAAAACGACTGAAACAGCAGAACAGGTGTGACATGTTTAACGTTTTATTTGGTCAGAATAAGTGGGATTTCTATGGGTAAAGCACAAGAAGGGAAATGAACAAATTTTTATTGACCCGTTCGATATATTATGTGGTGAGGCGGGTGCTAATGTGTGGTGAATATGTTCCAGTCTTTTGAAAGCTAAACCAGTGGGCAGCAAAAACTGCACTGCATTCATTTGCATAATGTTTTAAAACTTTTTGTTGTTGTCTTTTGTCATTTCGCATTGAAATGCCCGTCTTTCCACAGTCCTGCTGTCAGATGATTAAGTTGGATCACCACAACGGCAGAAGCTTTAATGTATGCATGTCGAGGGTTTAGAGGGGGGCCGTGCTGACGCATGCACACCTAGTCAGTTACAGCAGTTACAGCTCCAGATACAGAAAGCTTTTCCCTCACTTTGAGGAGGGGCTTGTGACTACTCATCTCAATTTAAAAAAAAGACTCAATGCTCCTTTTTATCTGCTGATATCCAGATCCGGAGAAAGCAGGTGAAACGAGGCTAATGCAGGAAGACGTTTGGCACGTCTGATTTACCTAAGCTTGAGTGAAACAGCTCAAACTAAGAAAGAAAAGGTGGAGATGACCTCAATATTACCAAGAATAAAGAAGACCTGACAAACGCAAAGTGTGCTGTGAAAAGCTCGTGTGTATACCACTGAAATGCCTTCGGAGTTATTTTTCGAAGTTGCTCGTCGCGGGGAAAAGAGAGGCACGCTGGGAAAATATGAGCTGACCTGTTATCAGTCATATTTGGCTGGTGTGTCTCCCCAGGACGAAGAGGAGCTTCGCTGCAGCACCCTGGGAGCTTAGAGATACGTCAGGGAAAAGAAATAAACCTGTGTTTGTGTTTTCTAAGCAGCCCTCCGCTTCATTATACCACCAGCACTGTTGCTGCCCCCCTCCCTACTAACTCCTATTTACATCCACGCCGTTGCTTTGAAGCACGGTCGGCTCCCGGAGAGATATCAGCGGGGAATATTAAATGAGCGAACACCATCACTCATTTAAAAAGGGAAACATCTCATGAAACAAACCCCCTTTTGTATCAAGCGTGAACCAAGCCAGCTCTCAAAGGCAGAGCGAGGAAACTGGAGAGAAGGCAGGGGGGGGGGGGACAAACCAGTATTAGAAACTATAAAGATATTGAAAAGAAAAGAGAGTTCTAGCTTTAGATCAGCTCTGAGGATGCTGGGAGACTGAGTGCTGTGTCACTATGAGGGATTTTTCATGACGGTGAACACAAACTGCTGTGGAATTGAAGCCCCTTTTCGTCTGACTGCCTTCTGCCGATTCTTGAGGACATTCATGAGTGGATGTGTAGTTCCATGGGTCGACAGAAGGCCCCGAATGAAATGATCTTTAATAACAACATGGACATCCAAATGTGGGATGTACAAGGACAGTCCAGCACACTTGGATTAGATGGATGGGGACTAGAGCAAAAATGTAAGCTTTTATTTGGTTTGTTTCACTTTCTCACTGAACAGCCACACTGCCTTAAAACGTTGTGCAGTTTTTCAATTGTTTTTATTCTTTCTATTTGCTGGACAGGACAGAAATTACCATTCAGTTACAACGGCGCCTTAATTGAGAGAATTCCTCCATAGTCTTAGTCAGAGTCACTACCGCGCAGAGGCAGGTTCATGTCAGTCTGTCGCAGGGCATTTACACTTTCAACTGTGGGAGGAGAATATGAAAACCTTAAAAAAAAGGGCCGGCCCGGTAGTTGAACCAGAACTTTCTCTCTGTGAGCTGAGAGTGCAGCCCCAGTTGAAGAAGAAACATGCGCAGTTTGGTTAGTCTTCTGACTTGATAAGTGTCTTCACCCCATCCTTATACCACATTACCAGATGAGGCATTCTGTAACCTTTTCATGATTGACACTGGGCGTGGAAGAGCGGTCAACCTCCTAGCGGAGGGTCACAGGTTCTGTTCCCGCCTTTCCCATGTGTTGAAGTGCTCTTAGGCAAGACACTGAACACCACATTGCTCCTGGTGGTTATAGGTTGGCGTCATCAGTGTCTGTGTCCATAGGTGAATAGGACTGTGACTGTTAAGGAATGCTTTACTCTTTTTTTATACATTCACAATGCATACAGCTTGAAAAACCTCCGTTGTGGATCGTCCGTTAAAATTCACACTGTGGTAAGTTCCAACAGGGTTCACTTGCGAGGAAACTGTTCAGGTGAGCTTTCACAGCTGCCAAACATGGATGGCGCACTATTCATGGAAGCAAACCTTGGTGAAGACCAAGCAGGAAAGTGTTAGGCTCAGTTAAGTTGAGTTATTTTCGCTCAAATGTCCAGAAAGTAAGAAGAAATGACACTGACACCAAGACAAATGATTATTTTTGCATTTTATTCCAATATATTGAACGTTTGTTGCCATTTTATCATACTTAACCTGCAAAACAATATGCCTTACCCCTTCTGAAGAACTGCTGCAAATTTCCTTAAGATTTACAACACCATCTTGCCACATTTTAAGTTCACGCTTCCCATTTAGCACCAGCGGGTAACCATTAACTGGAGATAACTGTAATTTATCAACATAAAACGTGCATTTTGTGTCAGGCAACCCACACGAATGCACAGCCAGGCAGCAGCAAAGCTTGGGAGCCGGGGTGCTTCTGTCGTAGCGAGTTGCTCTTTGTTTGTTCCCATTATGTTTACAGTTCAGTTGCTCGCGTTTTATTTACCGTCATGTCAGATTAGCGTAGCTTTGAAACAATGAGAGCAGTGGGTGTTTGGGCAGATTCTCCTTCTGCCACACTGGCTTCGGGGCAAGGCAGTGATAACAAGAAATGTTTGCACATCAGTGTCAGAAATACTTGAATTATTCAAGGTTATATACTGCTTTCTTTTAGTACTTTGCTCCAAAAAGTCTGGTTTTTTTTTAACTGTTCAAAAGGTTTGCCAAGCTCTGAAAGATCCTACCTTCTGTTTTTAAACGCCCACTCTGATGAAAATTGTGTTTTTTGTGTCGGATGGTGTTGATGGAGGACGCTTTTCTCGTCTGAGCTGGCATCTGGCTCAAAACTGGACGGCTGGATAGCTCCAATATTACTCGCCATTTTTGTTGCACCAGTAATGTTAGGTTGGATATGCAGGGGTGAGCTAGCGGAAAATACTTTGATTTTTTTTACCCATTTTTTGGTTAAAAAAATAAAAAAATAAAAATTGAGGAGGTTTAATGGAGTAAATATACTTTCTGGATGTCAGTGGTGCAGTCAGCATTCCATAATTCAATATACAATAATTTATTGTTAAAATAGACTATAATGGATGTGAGAAATTGTCTTTGCTACGTGTCCTTTCTTTTTGTTTTACAGTGAAAGTCTTGTTAAAAAAAAGCGAAGCCAGAATTGTATTGTTTTCAGGGACGAACCTGTTTCCGTTGTTTAATTTAAAGCCTTTGCTGGCGTAGTGTGTCAGCCAACTGCACTTATTTATCATTTTGACCTGAGACGGTGAAGGCAGAACTCCAGGCCAGCTCTTGTCAACAGACTGCAGAAGTCAGCACAAACTTCACCTGAGACAAACACGGCCGCAGCCTCAACTAGTCCATCAAGTTTGAAAAGCAGTCTGCCCCAACTACTCCACAAAGCCACCAGAGAAATACTTGGCTTACTCAAGAACAAAACAACCCATCCGGTGGAGGTTGGGGAGCATGCGGCACATACCACCGACTGCTGCAGCTCCTGTAGCATAGGTAAAACGTTAAACCGTGACCTTACAGGACCAGTCTTTTCCTCCCTGTGCACTTAACGGCTCCAAACGATTTCCCAGGATGCCTGGATTCCTAAAAGGAGGCACATCAGCCCAGATGCCTGTTGAAAATTGATTGTTCAGGCAGTCCCACGCGGGGGGCTGGAGCTGGGCCGATCATTTCTGCTGCACTTTAAAGACGTGCAAGAGAGAGAGTGGGAAGGCTGAGGAGTTATCCGCTCGCTCAATCCCTGATCAGCACATGAATAAATGCCCCAGACTCAATGAGCCAAGAGTGACACGGCCGTATGGTTCCTGCTTTTGAAGCAAAAAGTCCAAAAGGGCAGAAAAAAAGCATGAAAAACGACGACAGAATACATGACAGAATGGAAAAAAAGCTCAGAAAACAAACTCAATGTGGTTTTAAGCAATTTGGGTTGAACCTAAAGAAGAAACGATGCAGAGAAACTCGCATTCAAAACCGTCCCTCTTCAGCAACGACGTCTCATTCATTACAACATATAACACAAAGAAAAACACAAAGCAAACGTAGTCGGTCAATTCCTTTCTTAATCTCAAAAGCAGTAGTACAATTTAACCATTTAATCCCTTGACGAGGATCAGTTAAGTAAGAAAAAGACTCGACAGATTAATGCCAAATCAGAAAAGCTCAAGGCTAGATTTGAGCCCCATTATTGATTTTCCTTTGCCTCAGTATGCTGATACTGCGATTTGACTGAAAGCAGAGATGAATTTCAATGGCTGCAAGTAAAACTGCTGTTCTGTCTTGATCCAACAGCAAAAGAGCGACAGACATTTGAAAGAAAATACTGTAGAGTGGAAATATTCTCCATCGCTAAAGCGATTGATAACCTTGACAGAAGCTATTATCCAAAGAAGTTAGAGAAGCGGCTGGGTCAAACACAAGAAGATTTGAAGATCTGGTCAAATAGATTTTTATTTTTTTCAAAAAGGCAACACCATCCTCTAAATCAGTGTTTTTCAACTAGTGTGCTGCAGCACACCAGCATGCCGTGGGAAATTGCCCTCATTAACAGATCTAAAAACATTAACCATCTCCAGGATATCAGCTCTTTGGTTATCCAAACAGGCCCTGAAAAAACACTGAGTAGTTAGGAATATG